>NW_024514764.1:8548277-9748277 GCF_017590135.1 Pyrgilauda ruficollis | reverse complement strand
AAGCAGTTTGCTGCAGCAACTTATTATCTGCTGATCTTCAAAGACAGGAACAGTCTGATGGCACTTTACAAAACGAAACTCTTAAAATGTCTTTAAAATGTAATTAACTTCCTACTGACACATAAAAAGCATTTAGAGTATTATCAATACAACTACTCAGTGGACTTTAAGCTGCCACTGAAGAAGTAACCCCAAAAATTTACTGATACCAAGAGTGACTAAATTACCTGCTTTAAGCAGTTTAACCCTTTGCTTTATGAATAATTCAGTGTCAGATGAAAGACTGCATGAACCAGAGTTCAGTTTGGACACTAACAACACACCCGTAATTATCCAACAAAATTACAACTTCATGCTCTTGGTGAAGAGTGTGTATAGGCAGCCTTCATATTTGAAGGGATCTTTCAAAACCTTTTTAAGCCCCAGTTGTTTAATAACTGAGGTAGACAGCAGCATTGGCATGAGTTTTTCTTTGGTACAGGGAAATTATTTAGTGGAAGATATCAACCTGCCTGTCTCATTATCCTGCCTTTTATGCATTGTACAGTGTCACAACCTCTTGGCAGTCATCAGGACCAGAGAAGGTCTGCTGAAAAATCTTTCACAGTCCCTTTTCTTAGTCTGAAGAGCTTTTTTAGCTTAGGCTATGATTCCAGAAAACTATCAGATCAGGAAGAAAGGCAGGAAGACTGCCTCTGGCTACCCTGTAATACTCAAAAACCAATAACTAGAACAGTTGACAAGATAAATTATTTTCTTCCATGATCAGGAAAGGCCAAAACATCAGAAGTGTCATGGCCTATTATGGCAGCAGCTCCTGGACTTGCACTACCTTCTCCTTGCTGTATCTAGAGCAGCAAGGCTACAGAAGCAACTTCCCAACTCGTCATGTCTTGTCTCTGCACATTCCAGAGATGGCAGCGTGATTACATCTCTGCTGCGGGTCGGGCACTCGGTCCCAACCTACCGAACACACCCTGAACAATGTGTTTTTCCAGTATCACACCCCTCTTTATGTTTTGCTGCTCTACTAAGTAATAGCTTTCTCTACTGCAACAGTAAAAGCTGCCATCTATGCCATCATTAGAGAGGCTGCAAAACTACTCACAGAAAAAAATGAAGTTCTGAAAGAGGGAAGAAAAGGATGCAGCCTCAGCTGGAGCCAGGGCAGTCCAAAGGCCAGAGAGTATTTACGAGACACTATACCCAGCACGCTACAGTGCTGTGGACATGTTCTTGGTGTGTTTAAGACAGACAATTAAAAAGCAATTAAATGAGTATATTTGGATAATAATATACGCACATTATGTAATTAGTGATTCTGCTCCCATTAGCACCTCCCTCTTTCCTTGTGGAAGTCCAGAAAAGCACACACCTCCACCACCTGGACCAGCACGATTTTTATTACTCAGACATATAAGTTTTTCATAACTCACTCCTATATCATTTTGGATGAGTGCAACCCACAGTCTCAGCGAGTCTTGGGGTATATCTATTTAATTAAATACAATAACTGAACACTCACCATATGCTTAAGCAGCAAAAAGGTTTTGTACGTTTACCAGTAGCACAAAACATTGCCTTACATGGGTATGATCACACACACCGCTTGCCCAAACCAGCTCTGAAGGTACACTGCTTCTGCGCAGTAACTTTGCTACAGAGTCAAAATATTATTCATCACAATTCAGATTCTGTAACTTGTTTTGAGACCAGATTCATCCTCAGAGCAAATGCTAATTGCACTGCTCACTCCTGAACTCAGCCTTGGAGCATGCTGAGTTTTGCTCACACTAGCAGTAGCACAGGAAGGTAGCTTGACTGTATTTTCCTAATAGTGACGTGATTTTTAAACTGTTGAAACACTGTTGATCTGTCCATGTTGGAGCTTAAAAGCAAAATTAATTTCATAGTAGAGAACAACACTGGATAACAATATGGATTTGACTGGAATTGATTTTATAGGCACTAGGAGCAAAAAATATAAATCACCTACTTTAGCCCCATCTTTTAATTTATCTTTTAACAGAAAAGATCACTCCAAGCCACAGAAACTGTGCAATATGCCCAAACCCCTCACATTTAGGGATCTAACACCTCCAGCACTTCTTCCTGTTATTTTCAGTAACGCTTTTAAAGGTCTTCCTTTATCATTGGAGATTTGCTAACACTGATCTTGTTTTCCCTCTGCTTCCTTATGCTCCCAGCTGTGCACAGAAATAGATAGATACATAAGGTATTCCAGGCTCACAGAATCTGACTCAGATTCCTATCTGGTTGCAGGTAGCTGGTAGTTCTAGACTAGGCTCTGGTGAGAAGAGGGAAAGGCAAATAAAACAGATTCAGGAAAACAACATTAAAAACTATATAAACTGTGAAAAAGCAGGCAAGCACAGTTAATCATATTTCCTTCTCACCTGACAACACAAACAAGCTTAAATCCAGGCTTCTTTGCTGCATAGTAAAGGAGTCAACATCAAATATGCTCACAAGAAAGTACTCCTTTGAGGATAACTATGGAACGTCCTTCAGAGGTGGCTGTTACAGCAAAGCAGCCTGAAATCCCTGGCCAAAGCATCTCCAAAGTTCATCAGTTAGTCCCATGGTGAATCTAGAAAAATGCAAACACACTGTCCCTGAGGGCACAAGGAGTGGTGATCTCTGCCATGCCACTGGATGCACACCCTGCCCAGCTGGGATACACAACTGGAAGATCTCAGTAGCACAGTACCCGATTACATTTTCCTTGAGGTGGTAGCTTCTGCAACCAAGGACCACTACAGGCTCTACTTAGCACAGTGCACTGAGTACCAGAGCAATCTGGAATGCAATATGGAAGCAGAAAGGTATTTACAGAAGAACTGTAAATCAAGACTCGTGTGTGCTGGTTTGGCTTCTTCATCTTTTCTATTACTTATAATACACAAGGGACTTCATACTAAATTACCAGAATGCAAGTTTAAAGAAACAATGTCTGCTCTCCAGACTTTAGCACATCTTTCCTCAGTTACCCAGGACCCTTCCTAGTCTACTCAGAGATTACCTCTAAACAGCCACTTGATACCTTGTAGCATCTTTATTTTCCTTGTAACTTCTTTACTTCTCCTATATCTTTTCAAGATGGAGGAGGGAAGCAAGGCTGTTAACCAGGTCGAAATGCAGCAGCACAGTGAACTTACACAAAGCTTTTATTATTCCCAGTTCACTTCCAAAGGCGATGCAGTGAATGGAAGAAGATTCTATGAGGAGCAGTGAAAAGGTACAGAGGCAGCGTGGCCAGGCTCAGACACCCTCGGGGTGTGCACAGCAGCAAAGGAACTCTGCCACCGCTCCCTGCACTCATGGTTAACATCAGCATCTGCCACTCACAGACCTCAACACACCAGGTTAAACAATTTTTGTTCAATCCAGGCTGGCTAATCTTATGCAAATATTCAGGGTTTCCATAAGGAACTTTAGAACATTCATACAAAAAAACTGTTACTAGCCTGAAGTATTAAAAAAAACCCAAAATTCTTGACTGAGAACAGTTTTGCAGAATCTATAAAACTTTACTGTAGACAAGACAAAGTGTTTGGCACTTTTCATCCAAAACAAAGAGCAAGCCCAAGTCATCCTTCTCTTCCACTTCAGGAAAACCATTCCCAGTTGTGGAGAAGCATCCAGGGCTGGGAGCAGGATCAGCCCACACACGCAGGTGTGTTTCCTCCTGGTCTGAGCAGGGAACTGCTCCGAGCAGCACTGCTCTGAAGAAGCACCTCAGCAGTGAAGGGCAGAGCTGAACCAGTTAGTGTGGGGTGCCCGGTGCTGATAAATCCTAACCTCACACCAGGGTCGCTTTTACAAGTGTAGATTACCCGTGGGTAAAATGACAACAACAATTAAACCATTCAAGGCCTGAGGTTTGAGGTTGCTTTGTTAAGTCCTTTATGTGAACTGATACACATGCACACGTGCACAGCCTGGTAACACAGGAACATTTACTGCTTCCTGCCAGCCATACAGGGAGCACTGCTGACAAAAATCATTCTTTTCTACTGAAATTCAGTTTTCACTGTGTTTAGTAACAAATACATTTCAAGTACAATAGTAAACCATGATTTTAAGAGATTCCTACTACAAAAAAAGAAATCTACACTATGGGTTAATTTTAACATTTGTTTTCGACGTGATTAACAAGAAGTAATTACGTTCTCATCTAAAATTAACAACTGCAAAATGAGCAAAACAAAAAATGTTCCTTTTTTCAAATGGGATGATCTGGAAAAGAAGCTGCTTTCTTGTTCTCTAAGACATATATTTCAGAGCTCTATTCTCCACTAGTTTCCTAAATTCCTAAAAGACACAGTTCCCAGGAGCTTTTGAGGTTGCTCCTCAATAAGCTCAATTTTCCAGCCTCGCCTGTTAGCAGTGTGCCATGGCTACAAAAGCTTCCCTGACCAGAGGACGAACACAGAATGACTGTGCATGGAAGGGGTGCCCAGCTGGGATGGGAGATTTGGTGATGTCCCTGCCTTGAACATGAAAAGGGCTCAGGGCTGGTGCCCCAGGGAGCAGAGACTGTGGGGTGGTTTACTCCATCCTGCTCCCATTTGGAAATCCCCTTCCCTCAATCAGTGTCCCCTTTTGACTGGAGTCTCCATGAAGATTTTTGGGGTCTAGACACTCCCAAGAAACTCCAACCACTAAATTTCTGGCCAGCCTTAATCTACTGAATCATCTGCCAGGTGGCTGCTTTCTTCTACTTTGTAGCATGAACACTAGCAATCATTAAAATAATTTTAGAAGCCTTAACAGAGCATTGATTCAAGTCTCTAACACAGAACCATTAAATGAACCATTAAACCCCAAAGCAGTTTACACTTTCTTCAGCATTCGTTTTAACTAAGATTTAACCTTTATTTTCCCTTTCTATTCTGACAGCAACCCTTCTACCCATAAGTGTTAATGCAAGAAAATTATTACTTAGGCTCTAAGAAAGAGCTGATTATTGTTGTAAAATGTTCTGAAGATCAGCTTCACTTCACTGCTTTGAAGATGAAAGTTACTGTACTGAAAACATCCAAATGTTAGCAGACACCAACATTAGCACTAAACAGTGTTAATTATTTAATACTGCATACATGGAGAACAACTTTCTTCAAACAAATAACACAGCTGAAAAACTGTTTTGTATGGAATGTCGGGTGTCAGTCTCCACTATTTAACATGGAATTCTTAAAAGAATGCAGAACAGGAACTTTATAATCCTCAGTTAAGCACTCCACTGACAATTTTATCACTTTTTCTTTGTCAGCAATTTTAAGTCGCATTCTTTTCTTACTGAAAACAAAAGAAAACTTTTAAGTGACTGAGAAAGCTTTTCCTGTTTAACTATTCAGTGTTAAATAGCCAACCAGCTGTTCTGGTGCCAAACAGGCTGCCATGGGACCACGGAACCAAGTCCCTGCTTCCCCAGGCCTATCAGTTAAGCAATCACAATCAGGAATGAAGTTATACTCTCTATTCTAGAGAAAACAGCATGCAGACCCAGCCATATACAGATTTTGAGGCTAACTTGCTTTTCCAAATCCTAACACAAACACACTGAAATCCACGAGGCAAAGAAACTGCTGTGTACTCCACAGGCACATTAGCTGTGAACAGCCAAATTCAGATCTGCAAACCTGAGCAACTTCTAATACAAACAAGAATAAAGAAGACACTACTGATATACACTGGAACACCTCTAAACCAGCAATCTTTTAGAACCTCATCAGAGACAGAGTTTCTTGAACGCTGTACCTCATACAGTAACATCTGCAGCTGCAAACTTCAAAACTACATGGTTTACACAAACAACTATTTCAAAAACAGAAATTGGAGAGATGTCGTCAAAAAGGAAGACCTCACACCTATGTAATTTTATTTTCATTTCAGTTTAAAGAGCAACCAAATGGCAGGAGTGGAGGGATAATTATGCTTCTGATGGAGTTTATTGTATATGGTGGGGCTCTTGAATATTTTAGTGCTCTCAGTAATGTCCTGATGTGTCACCATCCCAAATAATCATCCAAATTAGTTTTCCCTTGTAAAGGGAGGCAAAACAAGTTGGTCAAAATTCTTCTCCTTTTTCTTTGGAAAACCTAGTTACTTCACATGTGGCAGCAATTATAATTAGCACATTTTTCACCAGAAATACATTCTGAAGAGGAAATCGTATTTCACTGCTCACATGTTTGTTGCATATTTACTTTCTTACTACATATTACATTTATTTTTTGTTTCAAGAGCCAAATCCTCAGTATTTCAATAGCTTTCTGGTCAACTATTCTTAGACCATAAAAGCAACAAAACAGACTTGAAAACACATTTTAGGACAGTCGGCTGCTGCGTGTCACTCAGTGAATTACATCTTTCTTACGCTTTGCAGAACACCCTAATTCCAGAAACACACTCCCAATCTCAATACTCTGTTCTTTCCGGCAAAGCTTCCCAACTACTTCTATTTTCACTCCACTGCTAGTGCCACTCATCTGAAGCAAACTTTGAGGACTTCCAAAATTAATTACTGCCTTCCTGCTTTGCCTTTGGCTAGAAGCTGGTATAAGCACCATCACCAAATTAAGCTGTATCTCAAATTCCTCATTCTGTTGATGATGAATGATTCTTCCTTTGTCTCAGGACAACGCTAAGTCCCTTATGTTTACTCCACACCCTTTATTTTTCTCTCCTAATAATGCAGTGTTTTGTGGTCTGTGTCATCATCAGCCACTACAACCTCACACACAGCTGGGACGGAAACCCTCACTACTTGCACTTTTTTTGCTCCATTCACATTTCCTGCTCCCACAAATGCTCTCACTATTTGGAGTATATCTTTGGAGCATACAAAAGCAGATTTTTTTGGTCAGTCCTCCCCACTACTGGATCCTCACTGCCCCTCTTTTTCCTGGACTACTTTTCTATGACTTTAAAACTGTGAACAGTTTTCCTTGAAGGGATGTGAGCACGGGATAGTGCATGGCAGTGGATCACAGGGGAGAAGAGAAAAATAAACCCAAACACAGAGGTACACCACAAATTGTCTAGTATGTAATTCCTGGCACTTCCTTAGCTCCAGACCTTTTTCACCAAAAAAATTCAATTAAGAAGCCATAAGGATGTTCCTTATTTCAGAAGCAGAGAGGATTTGATTTAAGAGATCTTGCTGAAGAAATAGAAGTACAGAGAAAAAAGAAGTATCTGCAATTAATGTGCATTATTTGCAGGTTTTTCCACTGAAAAGTAACTAATTTTTTTTTTTATTCATTAAACTAACTGAACTGAAGCAGAGACCTCCAATTTAAATGCCATTACAGTCAGGTCTGACCCAAACCTCAAACAAGCTCCAGATGTTACTGGTCAAAATCAGAATTAGAGCAGGATTTAAGAATTACTGAGACAGTAATAATTTAGCTGCAACTGCTATCCCTTCCAGAGGGGGAAACTTTTTCTCTGAAAGAAAGGAAGAGACACACTGTGCTTTTGCAATAAAGAATAAGAAGAGATACAAAAGACAATTCTAAAAAAGGAGAAGATAAAATAGGGAGTGAAAAGAGGATAGTTACTTTAGTGGTTATTTTGCTGGGGGTTATCAGGGAGAAGCTACTCTCTGGGACAAAGCTCTCACACCAGCAAAAGAACCAAACCAACCTTTTCAAAGAATATTCAGTTATTTTACTTACAGAAGCCAGGTGGCTACAAGTGGCGGCGCTGTGTTTATCTGGGTGGTAACACAACACTGGCATACTTCAAACAGCTAAGCTACACAACAGGAAATTTATCTGTGCACATGTAACACGAGTCTTTACCTGTTTAAGCTTGTTCACAAACCCCATCACACACAACATATTGTCTAGATTTCTTCCTAGCAGATGTACCTTTCCCCCCCACTGCATCTTTCCACCATAAAAATGTTAAAATAAACATACACTGTACATTCATATGGCCAAGCTCAGGTATTTTAATGTCCCTGTGGATGCTTTATTATTGATGTATTTTCAACAAACTTTAAGATCAAAGAAACCCCACAAGACCAGAAAGAGAAACACAGACAAGGGGACTGGGTGAGTACATCTCTGGCTCACTTTGACTTGGACAATTTGGGTAAACAAGATATTTCACTAAACATCTAGATGATAATCTGTGGGATGCTAGAGATCTCTGGGATTTTATCAGAAAACTTCTGTCAAGCTGTAGGATCTCCCCATCCTGCCCTTCTCAAGGCAGGGCCCTGGGATTTAAGCCACTTGCAGCTCAATTGCAGGAGAGAGGCAATACACCCTAAGGACCAGGCTGCACACACAGGAAAATACCACATCCACTACTGCTGGGCTGCACAATACAAGATAAAAAGGTGCTCCTTCAGTGTTCAAAACATTGCAAATGCCACTCTCTCTTCTTTGAAAATTAAAATATTTACTTCAAAGTGCTGACACGGAATAAATGACCCCAGAACACAGAGAAACACCTTTCAATTAACTTAGAGGCACCTGGTTTTAACTTTTGCTATTGCCATCATACCTAACACATGCAAATGTTCACAGCCAAATTTAGGTTTATAACTGGGGGGAAGAGTATTTTCATTATTTTCTGCAAATCCCATTAGCAATCAACGCCACAAATTTCTCAAGCAAACAGGCTACAAATGCATGGATTTCAATGCCAACAGTGCTTATTCCCTGCCTTAATGCAACCCAGCACCCCTTAAGTCTGAGCACACTCCCAATCCCTGCAAGCTTCATTCTCGGGCACAGTTCTGAACTCACCCTGCTGAGCTGTACAGGGAACTTCCACTTGAATGCTCAGCTCCAGCTACTGGGGAAGAGGAAAGATTATTCCACATCTACCAATAAATGCATCATTTGCACACGTGCAGACAAACTCAAAACAGTGGTCCTAAGCACTCCAGCAGAATCCTGGCATCCCTCTGCACTGAGGTTAAGAACCAGCATGGAGTGACAAACTCCTGTTACACAACAGCACTGCATGTTACAACTGCTGTTCTAGGGACAATTATGACTTTTTTTTTAGAAAAAAAGTCTGCTGGACGTACAAGAGTTTCCATGAGATTTTTGTTATCACTTTTAACAACTATGCAATCAGATTGGCTCAGCAAGATACAGCTTTCACACTTTCTGCTCTGTAAGTGAGGACTAAATCAGAAACAGCTGTATTGGTATTATTTATAGAATTTAGGATTATTTTAGTATTACTGGCACTATTATTGTAATACTTGATTTACATAAATACTTTATCTAAGATCAAAGAAATGACCCTACATTTTATTTCATATACTAGTGTACTTGGTCTGGCCAGATCTTGAACAGGATCAGCAATCCCAGTGCCAGCAATACAGTTTCTCACCAGAATCTGTGCTTACACAGGTCCATAACCTTCATGATGCTTCATCTTCAGGGGGAAACAGAAAGAAAAGCAGGAGTTCTAGGGCATTAAGGATTTTCAGTTTTTGAGTTTTGTTCAGAAACACAGAGAGGATGAGAGAAAACCTCAGCAGGTACATGATGCACAGAGATGGCAGGTACATGATGTGCACTCAAGAGCTGTTCCTGTTACTGCTGGCTCCTGCTACCTCACTGCTGCTCCACAAACTCTTTAAAATGTTAACATGCACTTCAATATAGCTCCAACAACTTAACTCCAATCCTTGTATTTATCGTTGCTTGAAAGAACACATCTCAAAGAGCTGGCAGAAGTCTGTGGAAAGGAGAAGGTATTTCTCACCACTAGAAGTGGTATATTTACAGCAATATGTATTTTCTCCCAAATCTTACAACACAGAAAGTGATTAAGCAATCTGGGGAGGCCATAAATCAAATTATTCAGGTATATTCAGGTGCTGGACTACCATTAAAAACAGCATCTTAAAATAGCTTTTGCTACTGCTGAAGATTACAGAAACAGTAGAAATTTCCCTGCAGATCAAGGAGGCAGCTGCATACATTCAACCACTACAGGACTTACAGATCTTGGTGAGTGAATCAACATGGGAAAGAAAAACAGTATGGTGAGGAAAGCGTTCCAGCTCCCAGAAAATTCAAGGCCACTCAACACAGCCAAGTATACAGCTATCTTTTGAATATAAGCTGAACTTCTGAAGTGAACATATACCACTAAAAATTCCATGTGAGCTGAGTGCTGGCACCACTCCCTGCCTGGCAGGCAGCTAACACACCATCTTCTTTCTCCGTAGCAGCAGGAAAAAGGAGCAGGTATCCCTCCAGCCTCTCCTCTGCTCAGTGCAAGGAGCACCCAGACAAGGCTGCAGCCAAGAACAAGGCATTCTTCCCAGCTGCCCTTCTGAACTGGACCAGAAGGGAGGTCACAGCTTTTCTTCTGGAAGCAGTTACACCTTTTCAAAGCTTCTCCTCCCAAGGCAGCTGTTCCTCTACCTTTGGGGCACCCTCACCTGGGAAACACAGGGGCACAGCGCAGTGTCCTATCATCCCAACAGGACAGCCAGCTGGGAGATGGCTCTCCAGGAAGGAAGTGCTGTCAGGAACAGGACTGCTATGGGCTGCAGTACATCCCCACTGGAGAAGCAAGTTACCAAATGAATAACCCCCCCGAATTTCTGAGCATGATGTAGAAATCAAATTGCACACTACCAGCAGCAGGTTTACAACACCAAGGGTTTAACTAGCTTCTCACAGAAGGCAACAGTCGGTCCATATTTAGGGTAGAAATCAACCGTAATTGCTCAACAACTCCACTTACTTTAAAAAATTTCTTACTCCAGAAAACACAAATATCTATTTACAAAACTGTATGCTGCCGAATTTTTAAATACTTCTATTGTACTCCCATCCTTTGATTTAATAAAGCATGCATCTGAGGTGGTTAATGTGCATTTCAAGGTATATTAAAAATGAGAGATCAAAAATTAGCATTAGCCCAGGTAATCTCTGCCAACATTTTGCTCCAGCAATGCTAACTAGACCCTGTCTAGCATTAAGCTCATCAGTTCTAAGCCACTTTTACCTTCTTAGGTCTAACCTGTGAATGTGACGCTAATAGCAATAGGCACACTTCAAGCTGAATTCAAAATGACAGAAATTTCATGCATCTTCTTCTGAAAACCTTCCAGATCAGGAATTAGGTTAACTCTGAAACTCTCTGCTTCTAGCACACCTGCTAAAAACCTTTATTATCCAACCATTTTCCAGAAATCAGTGTCCCATGTTTAAATTAGTACCATTACACTTGCCAGAAACCTTGGCTGATCAAACAGCTGCAATAAACACCAACTCCAGGTTTGAATGCAAGCTGGAAATTCTCAGCCCACATGAAAAGACAACTTGGACAGGAGACTAAAACTCCCACAAATACATTTAGATCATAATTTAATTTAATTTATTATTTAAATTTATATTTTATATTATTATTTAAATTTGTAATTTTATATTAGGTAACTGTTTGACTTTTTAATGTGTACTTGAATCAGAAAATAGCAACCCACTTTATACAGGTGAAAAAACAGAAGACCCTTCAGATGTATCTCCAAGCTGGAAAATGCAAGAAACGATATTAAGCAACAAGGAATACCCTTGTGAGAAGAAAAGAAAAAAATAATTCAAAGAAACGAAGACATGCACAAGCAGACCTGTAATAGGAACAACTTCATCCCCAGAAGTGTTTGCATCTGAACAACACTCAATTTTTGTAATGGTAAAACCATGTGTCTGCACCAAGAGCTCTGTAAACTTGGATTTTATACATTTGGAACTTTGCTACAGCCCTGCAATGCATTTCTTGCGGGAGACAGGTACCCAATAAAGGGTCTTGGGTATGTTTTAAAAACAAGTTCTAGAAGCCATTAATGGCTTAAGAATCTTCTTGTCCTCCTGCCTCCTCAGTACAGTTGACCGACTTGTCTGTGGGGCCAAACAATAAAGCAGACCAGTGAACTGAGCTAGGTTAAAAATAAACACAAAATAAGGAAGTCATTTTAAATTCAGATCTCTTCATTCATCTCCTTATGAGCAAGGAGGCAAAAGGAAAGCACAGAGGACAAAAACCCTGCTCTAGAAGACACCTCTTTTCTGTAGCAGCGTTGAAGTGAATTAGACACTTTTCCCCTGGCTCTCAGCAGCATGTAAAAGTCATCTGATATCATGAAGTCTGGTGCCCAAACCAAAATCAAGGACCCTCTGTGCAGCTTGTGCTCAATTTTGGGTTAAGCTCCTCTTTCCTGCAGGCATTTTTCTCAGCTGGACTGCTGCACAGCCACCTGACACTGTACCAGCCAAGAGACTCCTTGGATGTGGGAGATGCTTGATGCCTCTGGCTCCAGAGGTCAAGCACACACACCTGCTAAGTGGCCTTCTGCTGGACTAATTTAAACAAAAGCCAGGTGAGAATAATAATAATCTTGAATAAAATGGGCCTTCAACATGCAGTCTGTGTTGAATTCAGTGCTACTGGTACAACTTCACCAGCAAAAGCAAGTGTTTGCACATTTGGATAAGTAAGGCTTCCACGGCTCATGTTCAGACTTTGATTAAGCTTTACTTCAAGCAATCACATACTATTCTTGGATTTGACCTCAGTTTTGTTCTTCAAAGGTGGCATGAAGTATCTAAATTTTTATTAATCTTAATTATTAGCTGAAATACAGATTTACATAATTCTGGGGTATGTATGATCTGAAAGACAACAAAGAGATAAACACACTGAGGAGAATCACTTGAGGCACAGGCTCTCACCACTCTCAGTTCACTGTAACTGCAGGATGCTCAAAGGTCTTACAGAATTAGTTGGAATGTTTTCTTAATCCATCAAGAGAAGTCACTGACCAACAAAGCTGAAGTGTTTTTATCCCGAGTTGAAAAGCCTGAAGACACATGCTGAGGTTCCACACACTCTCTCCAGTGGCAATGCCCACAGGCTCGGTCCCACCTCCACACCCAACCTGCCCCGGAGCCAGCTCAGCTCCTACTCTGCTGCAGGGACTGAAGAGCCCCGGGGTCTGACTCCTGATCTCCAGCCCAGCACAAGGGACACAGCAGCCATGGCTTATCAACAGGCAACTGACACAGGCACTATGAGATCCATTCTTGTGCAACTTCCTAATTACTTTCCCATTAATCTGTGCTATTATCAAAATCAAGAGGGTTTCCCCAGCAGAGCACTGCTGATAAGCAAAGGAGCTGCACAGCTCTCCCTCCTTCAGAGGGAAGCCACAAGAATCCTTTCCAGTAAGGACCACATCCTTCCCACACCAGCGCTCTCTCCTGCTTTGGGTGACACACTCCAGGGCACAGGTATTAGGTCAAAGCATGAGCCTGATGAACAAAGTAAGTTGAAAAAACAAGACAAATCTGCTAAGGATAAGGAAATTTTTTTAAATCAATATGAAACTGAATATTTGAAAAAAAAAAAGCATGCGATTATTATAAAATTCTGTGGTTAGGCTTTCAGAACTAACTACTTTTAAAGAAATTATTAGTTAGTTTTTAGTTCTGGCAGATTTCAGGTTGATTTTACTGTTGCTTATTTTTAATTCCTCAGCCATAAGGACACTTTTAGAAAGAAGAAGAAAAAAAAAAGAAAAAACCCAACACTTAAGCTTATGGTTACCTTTGTGGCATGACAAAAATACTACAAAGTGTTATATTAGTTTTTAAGGGGACTGGTTTTTTGATGCAGACTGCAAGAAATATTTGAAGCAGTCAGACTGAAATAGAGGAGGTGAAAGCCACACAGGAAGAATGAGAGGAAAGCAGATGAAAACTGAAACACCAGTACTCTAATTGCAATTAGCAGGAAGGGTTTTGCATGTGCCTTGTGACACAGTATTTAATTCATATCATATATAGACACATTTGAATTATCTCTCTGTTCAACTTCTAATAGTTTCTCCTGTTCTCTAGGATTAGGTTCACCCCTTGATATTACTAAGCAACTAACACTTAACCAGGTAAAAAATTCTTTAGAAGAGGTCAGTTCCTTGCTATTCCCAAGGGAGAAGGAAATCTAACTAATCCTTAGCTTGATTTAATGAACAATAAGAGGTTCACACAGACTCTGCTTAAGCAAGTTTTCTTTTACAACAAGTACACCTCACACTGTCTTAGGACCTGAAGCCTGTATACCCACACAGCAGCATGTGAGTGTCCTGTCAGCTGCATCTGTAACAGAAGCAAATTAATCATTTATCTAACTGGAAGAATTAAGATGTGCTCTGAAGGAAAACTTGTGCCTAAAAATTGTTACCTGATTGCAGTTACCAGAAATACCCGGTTATAAGTAACTGAGACACATTTCACAACTACTGAGCAGCAAAGAGGCAGCTACATCAAGAGAACTGTCTGGATTTGTAAGCAGGAAGGGAGAATTCAAGTTCTGCCCAACCTCCAAATGAAGTGATCTCAGGTCTTTTAAAAAATCAAAGATGATGGAGAAATCACCATGGACCTGTACCAGGATACAAAATTCCACCTTGACTAAGACAATATGCATTTTTAGATAGGAGAGGAAGGAAAAAAAAATAAAAATAAAAGAAAATGTTCACTCCCCAAACATTTCTTAATCTCTTCATTCTTTTCCAGCAATCAGAGATTGACAAGACTAAAAAATGCAACAGGTTACTGTCCAAAAACTGCATACTGCTAAAGAGCACAGTCTTACAGGGGGCTGAGGACTGGCTCCATCATGGTCCCTTATCACAGCTGATGGGCAAAATAGCAATGAACAGAAATACAGACCCAGGCACAGGGTGGCCAACCTTTAGACCCTAATACCTGCACACTGGGATATAATATTGCTGGTATACAAGCCTCTGCCATTGCCACAGCCATGTCCAGCAAGGGGGGAGAACTGCAGAACATGGGCAAGTTCAAAGCACCTCCCCAAAAGTCCTCCTCCTCTGCTGAGGGATGAGGGCTCAGCTGCACACAGGGGCAACAAGAGAGGGTGGCACAGCTGCCCCAGTGCCTGGACAGGGTGGCTTTCTCCCACAACAATGTGTTGGTCTTATATTGGGAAGTCTGTTTCTCTTCTTAAATATGTAATTTCTCCCTTCTTAAATGTCATATATTAAAATAAATAACATAATTTATTACCTTATCTACTAAAGATAGATGTAATGTCTGTACCTTTTTAATTCACTGTCTACGTATTTTATGAAACCAATTTACACCACTAATGTCTGATCTATTTATCAGAAAGAGTATTAACCTCCTAAGCTGTATTTGCAGTTTAAAACCACCACCAAGTTTTAATGTAGTCTCACACTTCATCAAAATCTCCATCAAAGTTCTACTGAACAGTATCAGGAATATTAGAAAACTCACTGAAATGCACAGGGAGGAAAATCTCTGTTGTGGGAATGCAGAACCATTCCTTTTTTCAAACATGGCAGAAATTAATCCAATTGTTGTATTAGGGTAACATCACATTTAGAACCCTAAACCAGAACTGTCCTTAGACCTTTACCAGAACACACATGCACAGCTGGAGATGCCATATTCTTAAAAAACATCCTTACATAGTGCCTTGTGAAATCATCAGATGATCAAGATTAGAGCTCAGTGAACACCAGTGATACTCCTACATATCCTCTGCTATTTACACTACGAAAAGAGAAATTATGAAAAATGACCTTAATAATTTTCACAGATTTCTGCATTTAAATCAAGTTCTACTGGAGTGCATTAAACCACTTAACACATAAAGCTCCAAGTTCTGTTTCCCAGCAATTTTATGTTTCATATCAAAGAGATGTTACTACATTAAAAAAACTCATCACCTCTCCTAGGTTTCAAAATACTGCAGTACTGTTAAAAAAAAAAATCTATTTTGAACTTTCTCCTCATATTACTGCAGTACTGTTAAAAAAAAAAAAATCTATTTTCAACTTTCTCCTCATACGACATCCCAGCTCACTATCCACATCATCTTCCTCTGGCTTGCAATATGCTTTGGAGTGCCAGCTGAGGGGCTGGTTCTGCTGCAGAAAAGCTGATGCTGTTCAGGACACCTGGAAGACTGTCTAGATCCACACACCAGCACATATGCAAGAACAGGCTGAGGGAACAGTGTTTTTCCTTCCCCAAGTTAAGTAGGATGCTCCTGGCACACCTTCTCTGAGTGGCATCACTCTGGAGCTCACTTTACAGCTGCAGTCAGGGAGAACTCAGGTTTGCAGACAGTGAACATCCTGTTCTCCTAAGACATTTGATGCTACAGAGCATGATGATTTTGTTTAAATCTTCATTATTATACGGGTCAGGAATGACTTATTTTGGTAATGTTTCAAACAGCTGCCAAACAGCAATTAAAAACACTAACTGAGCTATGCTGTATTGATTACAGCATGGAATTTTAATTTTCTCAAAATTTATCACTTAATCTCCATGTTTTTAATACATTTTGCCTAACAAATATGCCCATGCTGTTACAATGGACAATCAAATTGCGATATTCTAGACCATATCAAGTCCAATATAAAACATTTTCAAATGTATTTTTAAGTTAGGAAGAGAATCCCCAAGATTCTTAGACACTACAGCAAGAGTAACACTGTCTTCCCCAAACTGGAAATAGTCAGCACTGTATTTTCAAAATCCATCTACTAATTTCCAGAAGCCTAATTATTTCTAGTGGACAAAACCTCAGCCTTCTAGGGAATCTAGGGAAATCAAAGTCAGAATAAGACACTATTTCCAAGCTGACCATTCTTCATTTTGCTGGCAAGTCATTCAAACCCTATTCAATGTTTCTAAACTTATAGAAATAGTTTTACTACAATCAGCCAGGCAAGATGAAAAATAATGGATTAGCAGAAATGTTAAAATGTTGCAGTCTAAGTCTGCAACAATATGCACAGATTATGCTACAGCCATTGCCACTTATTAGGTGCACTTTCACTCTTTTTGCTACTATATGAAATTAAAATTCTATAACCACTGCAACAAAATACATTAGAGTGACCAATGGAAATGTTTCAGAAAACAACACTATATATTTAATAACCTGAAAAATAAGATAACCCATCTCCAGCCCCCCTTCTACTTGTCAGAACATTTTTTAGTAACTTTTAACCCTGTTGATGGTAATGTCAAATCAGTATGTAGCAGATTTTGAATATATTAATACACACATGTATTTCAGGGGAAAAAGCATACTTGCTATGGATTACTAATAGCTTGTATTGCAAGCCACCCAGTATTTTACTCCTTCACAATCAACAGCCCCAAGATACAAAGGCAAACTAAAGCAACTGATCTGAGGCACCTCAAAGCACAAACTAAAGCAAACAATGCCCTATTTTAAATTTATTATCATTCAAGAAGAATTGGATGCTTCACAAGATTTAAACCAGCTCATTTTCACCCTTACCCCAAATATCAGATGATGTCATGCAAGATGTACTGGCTAAACTGGTTTAACTGCTACAGGCGGGATGCACTGTTTAGATTTTCTTGTGATAAATAACTTTGCAGCAATGAAACTGATTCGGGTAGTTTCAAACAGCTATCTTCACCTGCTTTTTTAAAGCAGTTTGGGCTCTTATTGCTTCTCCTCACACAACTTGACAACTTGCTACTTTACTTTGTTTAACTCCCTAGGAACAACAGGGAGCAGTTTTTACCACTTTTGAATTCAGTCAACAGCATGGAACAACTGGAGTGCTGTAAGGAAGTTTGACATACACAGCTCATCCTGGGGAGTGTGGGATCTGCGCTTCCCTCTGAAGCCTGCACACATTTTCCACTATCCCACTATTTCCACTTCTTCCCAGAGAGTTTACTAAATCTGACAACTTACTGAGAATCCACAATGGAGATTTATGGAGAATGCACAGAAGGAACTCCAGACATAGCTTGCACTCTTCAGAAGCCACCAAGGCTGTTTCCCTGGTTGGCATGAAGTGGCTACTTGAGAATGATCCAATGCACATCTTCTCCCAAGGCCAAGCAAGCCGTTTCCAGAGCTACCAAACATGATCATTATTGCAAGTAAGAGGCCCGGCCTTGTTCTTTGCAATAGGTATAACCCCAGAATTAACCTAATTTTGCTCCTTGTCCACTGCATCAGCATTTTTATACTCCCTCGCTTGACCATCATCTATCTCATGGAAAACTCTGGAGAGGGGAAGGGGCAGGAAGAACACATAAACAAGCAGATACCCACAACTGTATAATGAAATTAGTCTGCATATTCTCCTCTCAAACACACAGCCCCATTTTATCACCACCTGGCTAAAAGCACATAGAAGACAGCAAAGGAATGCAGGGAAAAAGAGGGATACAGGCCTTCAGGAGGAAGGCATAGAAGCAAGCAAAGAAAGAAGTGAACACTGGGTTATATATGCAAATGATATTAAATTGCCAGGAACTGAGAATACTAGTGAGGACAAAACATGAGAGGGAAGCAAACATTCAGAAGTCAGGCAAAAATAAGTTAAGTATTTGAGACCAGTATTCCACAGTGGGTCTGAAATCTAGCAAATTCTGTCAGTAATGAGCAAAACAGGAATGAGCAAGGAGCACAAACTTTCAGCTGCATGGGAACAGCAAAATAGTGTGATTTTAAACTTTTCACATACACACAGACATGTTGAGTTTTTTCCCAGGTTTTTTTGTACATATGCTGCATCATTTCACCTGCAATTCAAGTCTCAATTTTAAATTGCCCAAACTAAGGGAAAACTTAAAAGATGGCATTGCCTGAGAGGCCGCAGAGCTGACACAAGGACAGGACACAAGTGTGCAACCTGAACTACCAGTCACTCACTGCATGTTCCCTGCCTGTGACACTGTGTTGCTAAGCCTGCGCTGGCTACTTCAGGAAAGAAACTTTCCTAATGAGAAACACACGTACCTATGGAACTATGGGCAGAGGCTGAACCTACAAAAAAAAACAGATTCAAACTATAAACAAGGGAAACTTACAGTTATTAAGCTGCAAATGAGAGACTTTTCATGAAAGAACTCTATGCAACATGTAACTGCAGATTTGTACGAAGCCGAGTTCTTTGAAGCTCACACATTTGTGAAAAGATGTTACAGAGGAAGCATATATAAAGTATCAGACTTGGATTCAATTACACTTTATAGAGCAACTCACTAGCAACGCTAGAGCGGTAACTCTTTGCATGATAAAGCAAACTACACACCCTACTTACAGTACAGAAAAAGCTATTATTTATTTCTTCCACTAAATTTATTTAGCATACAAATAAACTCTTCAAAATTTCCACAGGACAATTTACTAATCACCACCCCAAACTGTTAATTTATCTAACACCCAGGCACCAACGGCTCATCTGCACACTCCCACTCTGTTTCGGCCCAAAGGCAGCCAAGGCAGCCAGAATCACATGCTCTTATGCAGCAGTGAATAAATGAGGGGTGCACACAGAATGCAGGACCAGTGACAGAATTTGGCCAGGCAACTGTTGGCACCTGTGCTACCTCAAGCTGCCCTTCTTGTTCCTTCCTGCCCCAATACTCTCACCACATTCACACAACGCTAAATGGGACTGCAAGGTGAACCCAATTAACAACCTGAACTGCATCTTAACCCCCCACTTTCTGTTTGTAATAGTCCAGGGAGGTGCAGTAGCCCAACTGCTGGTGTGGCACATGAGGGGACAGCCAGAAGCAGCAAACACTGTGCTGTCCAAGTGTCCCCTAGGCTTTGGAAGTAGCTGCCTGCAGCTACAGGGACACAATCCCTACTGTGCCCTGAAATTTAAAGTTTCTGTGTCCACATATCACTGCTGCCAAGCCCCAGTAAGTCTAAAGCTGACTGCTAACACCCACGGGTAACAGCACCAAATACACAGAGGGGTGACAAGTAACACACAGCACTGCAGCGAGTACTGCAAGCAGGTGAGGCTGCATCCCCCGGTGCTGTTGAGCGTGTACCTGGCCCTTACCGCAGCTGCTCTCCTCCGTGATGCAGAGATTAAGTTTTCTTTCTAAAGTGAATGTCTTCATCCCTTGTGAAGTCCAAAAGCCCTGTCCAGTAGTACTTTCATTTACACAGTGCCCATAAGGTCATCAAGGAAGAGTATATTAGTCATAAGGGAAAGGGGAGAGGAAAATAGGGACATGAGAGCAAACACTCAAAATACCATATCTGATTCAACCGTGAAGAGTTTAATTCCACACTTCGATTACTACATCTAAAATTGTTATTTCACTCTTTTAAAAATTGTTCATCTAGTATAGCTGTACACAGACGAAGCAAACCTTCAAGTAATTTCAAATCAAGATGTGCAATTTTCCACTGTGCATTCTTCACATGCCTCCTAAATCTAATGTGATCACTCACTGAAGAATGGCATCCAATACTGCTCTGTGCATGTTAAAATTAAGCTAACTACATGTTATTAAGCCTTTTCCTCACTGCTTGAAAACATCTATAAAGAAAGCACTAACACCCATATATTAAGATGACAAATATTGTTTTACACATTAAATTAATATATACCCATGATGTCAACTTTTAATAAAAGTTAGCAATGAGCTGATCTCTGCAGTCCAGTAAAATTAACATGTTTCTCTAAGAAAAATCAAATATGGGAAAAACTTCCACAGGCTAAACTCTTCTGGTTTAAAACAAACGGACAGTCCTGTAAAGTCTCAAAAATTACCAAGTTTGTCATATCAGTTGGAATCAGCTGTGTGTGGTCTAATAGATTCAAACAGATTTCTGAGACAATGATGTATTCTTAGTGTCACTATGTTGACATGTTCAGAGACTCTTTCCTCCAATGGAAGTGGCCACCAGCATGATTTTCACAACCATCAGTGATTTCTGCATTTATTTGGGACTCCTGTATTGCCAGTGGCAGAGGGGGTGCAATCCAGAGAAGTTCAGGACACCCTTAAACTGCATAAAAATGTCCAGCATGTCACAGTGCGCCCAGAATGGCAGAGCATCCAGCCCACAAAATTCAAAATAAACACAGTAAATACAGTCAATATTCTAAAGGACTTAAAAAGGACACTGAGAAAATGGAGATTACTAAATGCAGAAGACTGTCAAACAATCTGCTGGAAACTGTAACCCACAAGATGCTAATACTTGTATGTATACAAACAGGAGGTATATTTTGAATCAACTCCTTTTACATATTTGTCCCATTGTACAGAAACATCACTCTGGAGATTTTACTAAAACAGAACTGAAGAGTAACTTAGATAGTAAATAAGTTTTAGCCATTATTATATGAAATAGACACCTATAAGCCAGGCTTTACGTAATGACCTTCTAATATTGAAATGTAATCTCACAGTCACTGTGACAAACTTCCACTGAAACACCTTCACTCCTCCCAATTTCAATAGTTATTATTTAGCAGAAAGGTACATTTGCTAAGTCGATTGTCCCGTTTCCAAGCAAAATATCTTGTGCTGGTGAGTATTTATGTCAGTCTTGACTAAAACGGCTGAATAAGAATTGTCATCTTCACAGCCAGGCGTTCTAAAAGATATTTAGGTAGTTGGTGATTTTGACCTCAAAGTCAATCGGTACGAGTAGCTAGCTCACTGTCCTTCCTTTCGGAACGAAACTCTGCCGTACGTTTGCCCAAAATAATTTTACAGCGTTGAATTCAGATGGAAGGTGTTGCTCAGACGAGGGAAGGGCGTGCAAAAACAACACCACAATGCAAAAAAGAGAAAGGAAAAAAAAAAAAAAAAAGGCCCCGCTAAAGGCAGCACTGGAGACTATACCGGACGGGGGTAGGGAACATGCAAACGTAGTGCCTCCTTTATGGAACCAGCGCAACTGCATGACGGTGCAGGATGCGGGCCGCGGGCTGTGCAGGCGCTACACATGGCCAGCGCTGCCCGCCGACCCGCGCAGGCCCGGCCGGCAGCGGGTTCTGTAAATAACCCTCGGAGGAGGGTTAATTAAAAATGGCGAGCAGCGTAGCTGCCTGCATACAATGAGCGGCCAGGCAGGGCAGGGCTGCAGCCCCCCGCCCGCCCCGCCGGGGAGCCCCGCGACAGCCGCGTCCCCTTCGCCCGCCCCAGGCAAAACCCTGCCCCGGAATCACGGCAACTACTTTGACCGGACCCCCGTGCCCCCCTCCCAGCTCGCCCCACGCCCGTCGGGAGGCTCCGAGGGTCCGGGGGCGCGGGGCTCCTTTTGTAGCGGCGCTTCCCCCGCGCCCTCCCCCTCCCGCGGTGCAAATTCCTGCGGAGCCCCCCGGGCCGTCTCCCCCGACCCCTCACCGCAACTTTCCCCGGCGTACCCCCGCAGCCCCGCCGAGCAGCGCTCCCCGCGCCCCGGAGGTGCCGGGGCAGCAGGAGCGGCCCGGGCAGAGCGTGTTTACCGCGGAGAGCGGCCCAGGATCCCCGAGGGGACGCGGCGGTGGGGGAGCCCCGGGAGCGGGGCAGAGGGGCGAGGGGGAAACTCTCCGCGGAGTTGAGGGCGCGGGCCCTGGCCGGCTTTACCTTCCATCTCCATGTCCTCGGGCTCGCTCAGCTGCTGCTCCCCGGGCTTCTGGTGCTGCTGCTGCTGCTGATGGTGGTTCATGTCGGGCTGGGGCTGGGGCTCGGCGGCGGCGGGCTGGGCCTTTCCCGCGGGGGGCTGCGGGCCTGTGTCGGGAGGGGAAGGGGCGGAGGAGCGGCGGGGCCTCGGCAGCGGCCGGGACTGGGCGCCTGGCTCGGGGGGCTGCGGCGGGGCTCCGGCGAGTAGGGAGCGGGGCGCCGGCGGAGGCAGCGAGACGCGCACGTATTTACTCGCTATTCGCCCAATCTCGGCGGCGGCACCCGGTCGGGGAAAAGGGGCTGGGAGGAGGGTCCGGCCGGGGGCGGCGGCTTCCCCGGGGGCCGGAGGGGAGGGGACCGGGAGGGGGGGACGGGAGACCCGGAGTCAGGGCCCGGCGGCGCCCGGCGCTTCCCCTTCCCCCGGCGAGGTGTCCGCGACGCCCGGCTCGCCGCTCCCGGCCCGCGGGCCGCCCCCGTCGCCCGAGCCCCGGCGCGCTGCTGCCGCTCCGCCGCCGCCAGCGCTCTGTGCCTCAAAATGGCGGCTGCGGTAACGCCGTGAAATGTCACATCCGCATGAGGGGGAACAGCCCCGCAGCCGGGGAGGGAGGGAGCGAGCGAGAGAGGGAGGGGAACAGCGCCGCGGCCGCCGCCGCCGCCCCAGGAGGCCGGAGGGGCGGGGACAGGGGCCGGCCGGCGCTGCCGCCGCGGCCTCCCCGCAGGGCCGCCGCCACCTGCGCGGGGAGCGCTGCGGCCGCCGCTCTGCGCTGCCCACCGGGCCCTTCGCGGCCGCTGCGGCGGAGACCCCGCTACTCGCCCCGGCTGTGCGCTGCTCGCCGTGCGGGCCCGGGCGGGGAGCGGAGGGAGCCGCGCACGGCCGCGTACCGACACCGGCCGCCTCGCGCGGGGCTCCGGCGGCGCCCCGTGGGCTCGGTTGCCTCTTGCGCCCGGGCCCGCGGGTGTGTGGCTGTGCGGGGGCTCATGGCGGAGCCTCCCCCGCACGGGGCTGGCCGGGCCGGGGTGGGCCTGGCGCGGGGCTCGGCCCGGCCCTGGCAGGCACCCACTGCCGCTTGTGCGGGTAAAGGACGGATTTGTGTCATGTGTGCAAAGGGAAAGATCTGCTGTAAACAAGACTGTTCCTCGCCTGCATGCCGCTGTTTTTTTCATGGGCCTTGTCCGGAGGATGTAGGGGCTCCCAGGGAAGAGACCTGTCTGTTTTCCCAGGATGGATGGAGAAGGCAGGAGTGCGGGTGAAAAAATAATATCTGTTTGGTCCAGGCTGTGGTTAGAGCAATGAAGGAAGCAACTTCATTTAAGGATGAAAGTGTAGTTGGAAGGCCATGCAGAGTTCCATTAAACAGTCCAGTGTTTACTTCAGGATCTTGGAAAACAGGGAGAAGGATAGGCTCCAAAAGGAAGGACTAAGAACATGCAGAACTGGGCCTCCTGAAGGGACTGAAAGTGTACCTAAGCAGACAGTGCTGGTCTGCCTGCAAGTAGATAAATGGATTTTTAAAAATTACTTGTTTTTCTAGTTTATAAAATGAGCAAAGCAAAACCAATCTGAGGGGGAAATTCAACATGTCTGGCTTCTCAGCTGCACAGGAGTCTACAGGGGAGGAAAATAATTTCCAACTGTGGTGTGTGAAACCCTGCCTTAAGAAGTAAATTCCAGGTCTAGAAAATGGAAAAATAAGTGACGATGAGGATAGTAGTGGGAGGATCAGGTTTTACAAGCACTTAATTTGATAGTTTGCTTCTCAGAAAGTTTATTCTGCCTTTCCCTGTTGTTCCTCTGAGTTTTCAAAAGCTTTGTAAAGGAAAATGAATTGCAGATCTGGAAATTATTTGTTGGCATTGACCCAGGCAAAAAAAACATGACAAATCTGCCAAATTTGGGTTTACAGTGTCTCAGCAAAAGAGGGAGATTAGGACAGATGTTCAGACAGAGATTGATGCACGTATCTTTAGTCTCCTTGTGTCCTAAACTTTGAATTCCCCACTGCCAGTCTTTCCCTGTAATTACCTCTCAGAACAATTACTCTTTCCTAACGACTTCCATTCCAAGCTCCTAAATCATACACAGGTTTAAACTCATCCCTCCATCCTCCCTTCCAAGTGATCCCCAAGACAGGATGAACCAGTATGTCACAACAAGAAGGTGGCTACAGGTTATTGCCTGATCTTTCAGCCACGGACACTGGGCTTGTGGGCAAGAATGAGTCCCTAAAATTAACTGTGGGTTGATGTTATCATAAGCCTTAAAAACATTATTTTGTATGCAAAAACTTCTCTGAGCTTCAGTTCATTTTAAGGTAGATAATTTTCCAAAATTGTTGAAATAATGTTCCAAAATTCCTACTGTTTTAGGGGAGTAAAAATTGTGCAAAATTCCCCTGTACAAGTCCTTTACTGTGGAAAAGTGTAAAGTGTAGTTTTGAAGAGAGAGGCAGGAATTTTCCTGTCATTAGCTATGTGAGGGAACAATGCATCATGAGTTTGTGAAGGCAAAATATCAAAATCCAGCACTTGACTGTATATTCCTAATTTAAGTCAACTTTATCTTTTGAGAGTCCAGCTACAATAAGGTCTGAAGTAGCTTAAGATGTTTTGAAAAGACATATGAAAATGTGTAATTTATACTGTGCAAAAATAGCAAAATTCTATTATGAGTGGATTCAAGTATTTATATTTAAGAGGGAATAAATTTTAAGTATGGGTATATAGTAATGTTAAATGCATTTATGAAATAATTAAATAGGCCTTTTCTACCATCAGCCAGTGATTGTAGCAGTGTGATTTGATTGTTTCTAAGCAGGAAATAGAAATCTTATTAACTGTTGAGCCTAAGGTGAAGTCCAGATCTCAACATATGCTAACACTTTATCCTAAATACATGAATAATACATCTGCTGAATATTCCTGACCCTTTAGCACTCCCTCCTGAAATTTTCTGCTCTCCAGCACAGGACAAGAAGGCTCTGTCCTTTGAAGGAAAGGATGGTCACCTTTGTATAACCACCTGACCATGTCACTGCTGCCAGCACTGCCTCCACTCCAGCAGTGATTCCAAATCACTTACTCATCCAGCTGATCCAGAAATGCCTCCTATTTTCTTACAAATCTGTTTCTGCGCTGCACACCGCATCCTCCAGTGACTCCTGTCCACTGCAATTCTGATGGCAAATTCCTTGTGCAGGAAAGTTGGGCAAATCTCTGGCATGGGTTACTGATACTTACAAAAAACTAAATAACATTAGCAGGACCATTGTGATGAGAGTCTAGGTATCCATTCCTTTTATTCTTGTCCTTGATTTTTCACTCCTTCCTTTCATTGCTTACACCCACTAAAGAATCTTCTCTATAGTTTGCCCTCTAGCCTGTCTCCCAGGGCTGCCCCTCTTGGCCCGGGAGCCCCACAGGGCACGGGGCCGTCTGGTGAAGCTGCACCTGAGCACGGGATTTCATCTCCCAGGTGCAGGCCAGGGGCCAGCAGGCAAAGGGGATCCCCTTTGTGTGTGCCCGGGTCAGCAGGGCTGGGACTGGCTGCCGCCTCTCCACATTCCCTCCGCATTACTCATCCTAATGAGATGGAGTTAGAGGTGCTAGTCTTTAAAATGCCATTGAAAATATGGGCTTTGTTTTGCGAGGCTGACCTGCTCCCCAGCCTCCCTGAAATGTAAAAATAAATCCAAGTCGGGCTGTTTATTTTTAAAACACACAAGCCCGTGTTTGTGCACCAGGCTGAGCCTTCAGGACGCAGAGAGAGCCTCGTGTCTCCCTGTGCCTGTGCCCTCCAGGAGAGGGATCCTGTCCATGGCAGAGCCAGAGGGGTTCATCCTGTCCTGCTCTGGGGTACCCTCATCTTCAGCAGGGCCTGATGGTCACAGCTTGGAAAACTGGGAGGGAACTGCAGAAAACTGAAGGAAAGGAGGAGGGTGCTCAGCCCATCCTGTGCCCCGTGGCAGAATCAGCCAGAGCAAGCGTGTTTCTGCCAGCCTGCTTGTTTCCTCCCTGCTGCAGGAAATCTTGCTTCCCACTTGGCTCCGTTTGCTGCCCTGGCTCCAGCCTAAAGATGGCCTCTCCTGGCCAGTGCAGAAGTCATTTCCAGCACCACGGATGGTGCTCCATAATGTGTGCAGGTGGCCGTGTCTATAATTAAGAAGATGTATAGCCATTTAATGACAGAAGGGCAATTACACCAGCACACACCCTTAATACAGATGCACTAAACCAGCAGAACTGGGGTTGCTGCTTGTGCAGCTCATTCTGCTATGTTTGTGGATGAATATCCATTAATGCAGACGTGCCTGTGTGCCAGCAGGCACTGACACACACTCATGCCACTGAGTGTGCCCCACTCAGGCAGCCTCTTCTGGTCTCTCATGGTTTTCCTCCTCCGTCTCACATATGCACAATCAGACACTTGCTGCCACAGTAATAAAAGTACTTTGTATTATCTCATGGTGGCCAGAAGCCCCCTATTCCATTGTTCATGGTCCTTCTAATGCATTGCCCCATTGCCTGTGCTGCCTGGGTTGCTTTGTACCTGGAAAGAGTGAAAGGAACCTTTATTTAGGGACCCAAAGAATCATATCCATTGTCCCAGGTGCTCTAGATCAACATAATTGCAAACCAGAGACTTTCCAGCTGAAGCAGGTGATCAGTGGCTCTTGCAAACACCTTCAAGCTGAGTGTGAGGAAAGAAAAGATCACAAGCTTCCTGCAGCACATGAGACAGGAATCCAACAGGCAAAAGCCATAAAATGCTGTTAAAGGTTCAAAATGAGCTGGGAAAACTGGGTTATTTGTTTGACTGCAGTGTATGGATTTAGCTATAGCAACTTGTTCCACAAGTAGTGGGATGGATGGAGTTTCATGCCCTGTAAATGTATTTTCTACGTTTTGTAGCACTCAATATCCTGCAATAACCTCAGTCTTTTATGGCTTTTCTTTCCAGTGGCAAATGGCTCTGAATAACTCCAGTCTTTCTCTGAGCAAAGGCTGGACTCAGTGACCTCTGAAAGTCGCTCCAAGCTGCAATAATTCCATGGTTCTTTAACGTGCCAGCAATTTCCACAAAGTATGCAGGTATTTCCCACTTCAGTTTTTTATCCCTTTACTGATTGGTGGGTTTTTTGAGACTGATGTACAGGCAGACAGTGCAATAACCTAAGCTTTGTTTCCTCAGAAAACTAGGGTAAAATACATAATTACAGCATTTTCAGGGATGTTCTCAATACAGAGATCTTGGTTTGATGATTTCTCTTTGATCACACAAACATTATATTTTAAGGAGAGATATAAATCCTTATTCCTTAGTAATGAAAGGTGGTGAACGCATTCCAACTGAATACACCATAATTCAAAGATTTACATGATTTAAAGTATATTTCATAGTAGTTTCTCAAAGCCAAAATTTTGATATGGCTTTCACAGCCAATTGAGACATCTAATGTCATAACTATTAAAAAAAAATCCCAAAAAAACTGATAAACTTTAATTCTCACAATAAAACCAGGACTGTTTTGCACCTAGGCTGGTAGGTGGTGATCATTCTCTGTTTACCATCTTTGAAAAGTCCAATGATTCTTTTTTCTCATCATATTTTATTGGACACTGTAAAGTACAATGTCAAGTATTATGGCGATAGACATCCAAAGTAAAAAGGGAATGGAAGGTACTTTACCAGTCCAGAATGTGAGCTGTGTGTATATTAAAGTGAGTTAGTGGCCTTTTAGAAAAAATAATGGTTTGTATGTTCTGTCCATCCCTGTATTGCACACTCCAACAGAGTAGTGGGATCGAAATGAGGTGAATGCTTCATTTAGCATAGCAACTGATCACCCTGCTGCTAAATTTTTTTTAAATTTTAATTTTCCAGGTTTTTTACATTAAAAGCAAGGATCCCCTGTTACGGCATTTGGCCACTTTTCAACTGAGAATACCAAAGAATTTCTGTGCATTTTGCCCAGAGAGATCTTGAACACAACAAGAACAGAAACTTTCCAGTTAAGGTACCACACTGAGACTTAAGAGACACAAGACACACTTGTCTGTGTCACACCTGTGACACCTGCTCTGCAAAGCACCAAACTGCTGACCCAGAT
Organism: Pyrgilauda ruficollis; assembly: GCF_017590135.1. NCBI lineage: Eukaryota > Metazoa > Chordata > Aves > Passeriformes > Passeridae > Pyrgilauda > Pyrgilauda ruficollis. The sequence continues at coordinate 9,719,677 of NW_024514764.1, read as the reverse complement.
GACAACAGCACACATTTAAGTTGGCCTTGCCATCTAGAGGCATTAGTTGTGTGTCCACAAATGTATATCTCTGCTTTGATTGCAGGGAAGGGACACAGAGATAGGCAGGTACTGTCTCTGCTAAACTAAATGCAATTTTTTCTGCCAGTGCTGCTAGGCAAACAAAGTATCAAGGAAACTACTGTGTTAAAATGAAAATGGATATAAAATAAAACATGAAAAATCTGAGAACATGAAAAAAACATGAAAAATTTTTAAAATTTGAGCCATTTCTTCTCCCTGAAATCATCTCCCCTTGCCTGACTGCATGTCACATCCCAACCTGGATGCTGAGTTTAGCTTTTGTGTACTGTGAAGCTGATGGCAGCCCAGGCATCAGCCTGAGGCTCACCCTGCCATCTAACTCCAGCAATTTCCTTATCTCCTTCCTATGCCTTCTTCCTTAGAAGAAAAACCTGCCTTCACAAATCCCTTCCTACTTTCAAGGCTGCACATTAATGATGACCTCTTCTCTGACCCTGGTTCTTCTTCACCCTGGTCTTCACTTCATGCCCACACTTTAACAAACCAATGCAGGCCAAGGACAGCATAACCAGGGGATGCCATGGCTGCACCCAGTCTGTGTCTGTCACAGTAGAATAATCTGTTGTACACTGAGGGGTAGATTTGATTTCTTTTCCAATGTGTTATTTACAATCTGGCAGAGTTCAGTACAAATGTAGGAACTGATCCTGCAATTTGATCAGACCCAATGAAGTCAGTGGAGTCTGCACAGATGGATCAGATTCCAGTATTGAAGATTATTCTTGTAAACTGTTTCACAAGCAAACCTCACAAAATCTGTAGTCAAGAATGACTAAATAAACAAGGCAAGTGACATCTGTAGTTGGCATTTTTACTTCATATGAGTGTCACAGCATTGGCTGAATTGATCCATTTTTAAGTGGCAGAGAAAAGACCCTAGAGAGAATAAAACAGAAGAAGTGAAACTAGGAACAGGGAGAAACTTTTAAAGATAAGCTTGGGAAGACACACCTTTTGCTTTGAAGTGAATAAAACTAGGTCCTAGAAGACAGAACTCTCTATCACTTTCAAATGATAGCTGTGATCCTGCAGGGAGCTCTGGGCAGGAAGATCCAAGAATCAATGCAGTGTCCTTTAGAGTCTCAAGTTTTTATTTCAGGTCAGAAATTCCCAGTAAAATGAACAAAAGTATTTTCCTTTATTTTCATTTTTTTTTTTTTTAATCAGAGTTATGAAGCTTCATAATTCCTAGATGAAACTCATGAAGTAAAAGCCATTTGGCTTTTGATAAAGATGTGACTGCTGAATTTAGCTCAGAGTAATCCTCCTGTTATTAAGAATTAGCATTCAGTAGGAGAAAGAAGTAGTTCGATTTGAGCCCCCTGCCCTCTGTTCAGATATCAGCCTTATTGCCATTGTCACCTTCCTGTTTTCCTGTGCTATCTGCCAGCCAGCAAAGCTGGAGATCTCAAAGTGCAAGCCAACCAAAAACCCAGGACAGAATAAAAAAGGTATCTTTAGACTTTTGTCATAAAGACCTTGAGAAACAAATGAGATTTTATTGCCACCTCCTCCTTAAGGTAATTTTCAGAGGTAGATGCTACAGACATTTGAGCAGGAACTGAGTACTAATTCCTAGAAAACTGCTCCTGATGTATTTTTTGAGAAGGAGTAGGGGTTTCTCACCCCAGCAATGCCTGGGTTTTGCAGCACGTTGCAGAGAGGAGGAAGATACCAATTAGAGTAACAGAGAGAGCAGGGCTTGGGGCACAGAGATAAACATCTGGAGAGCTCCTTCAGGCAATTGCATTTGAAGACTTGAAAATAGGAGGAATTCATTTAACTGGGATTCTGAAATGGAACTGAAACTGGAGTTGTTGGTGGTGGAATCACATAATTGTACTTCTTCTTATTGTCAGTGGCAGTTTACATTCAGAGGAGTTTGGGAAGCTGGACTTTCAAGAATAAAGAAGGAGAACTACAATAGTGTAGGAAGAAAGAATTAAGCATGAATTAACATTTCCACAGGTGGTGAAGTCAAAGCCAACTGTGGCATCTGACTACCTTTATTTGTCCTCAATATTTAGCCATGAATATGAATTGCATTTAGTCAAGCTGGTTTGTTATCTGACTAGGAGACATTCAGCAGGGGCTAAGATCACAGCTTAGAGCAGGCTGCACTGCTCCAGCACACCCTGCTTTCTGGGCACCCCCTCCTACGGCCACTGGAGTGGGAGTGAAGTGGCCTTTCACTCAGGCTACATTTTGGTTGAGCTTGGGTTTTAACAATAAAAAACCATTAGATTCTATAGAGAAAACTTGTGGGGAGGGTCAGAGGAAGATATTTGGAGCAGTTTTAGATATATTGTATTTGAAATACCTCTCATGCATGCTGTGGTCAGTAGTAGAAGGGCATGGGAAGGAAAGAGAATTGTCACTTTTATTTTTCAGATTTGCTATGCACAGAAAACAAACTGATATTTTTTCAGTAAAAGTCACTTCTTATTCTGGGATCTTTAGGACTTTTCAATAGATACTTTTCAATAACTTTTTGGCTTGATCCTGCAGTTGCTGCATTAAAGAAAAAGCAGTGTTCTTATGGTTCCTATACTCTTTCCAGCAAGCATATGTACATGTATGTGTGTCTGTATATGTATATGAAAATTTCATGTCCTCATAATTTCTTCCTGACTGTGCCTGATGAGGAAGTGCTCACCAAATCACCACAGCTTTGCCAGTGCTGAAGGCTGTTGCCTGGAGTGTTATGATGCATGTAGGAACCTGCTTGGACACTTGATTTCCCTGACTGCTCTGGAGGCTACTCTGGTGTTTTGGCAGACTGGTGGTGCTCATTTTACCTCTTGCCTCAATGCTCAGAGTGCATTGATACTTCAAAAAGCTTTTATTTAATAGCTTAACAATCAGAATCTTCTTAAAAAGCCTTAATTTGGTGCTTCTAAAGCCTCTGTAGCACAGCTTTTTCATGTTTTGGTCCATAGGCAAAATAAACTCTCACCATCAAACCGGATGTTTCTGCCTAGGGTTTACTCACAGAGTCATCTGAATGCTCAGGGACAGGGGTTTTTATTTATTAATAGGATTTTATGCTTCTGAGTAGATTCAAGGAAATCAGTCTCAGGGATCCTCCACAGCAGAAGCTGAAGGAGCAAACTCTATCTTTCAGCACAGCCCAAGGCCCAGGAGGTTGAGATATTTAAAGTTCTTGTCAATAGCTTTCTATCAAAGAGAAATCTTTTGCTTCTGCCCTTCGATCAGAATCAGAGTGGTGATCATCTGGGTTTCAAACTTGGGAAGATTACAGCTGCAAGTGAAGAAGAACTGGTGCTTTCATTTGATGATTCCTAGGTGATTTAGCCCATCATAGCACAAAGTTAAGGCACTGACCTTCCCCAGGGCATGTGGGAAGAGTACATCCAGGCAGTCTGGCTCATTGATGTAAAAATGCCAACAGCTTTTACCTGAACTGAATTACTCCAAGGTAGACTCTTAAGACTTTGTTGTGAGCTCATATGGCAATGGGTATTTTTGAAACCTCCTACAAAAAGCTCTGTTCTAGGGTCTTTATGAGGGTCTGCTGTTGCTGACTTCTTTGGAACCAATCATTGTCTGGTTTCTCAAAGAGTTTTTTGCTAACAGCAAGTGAGTTTTGTGCATCAGCCACTTCTTCATCATCTTTTAGATTTTAAATGGTAGAATGCTGCAGAGAACTCATCTGAGAGTCCCTGCAAAGAGGAGACTTGAGACACTTTGCCATTTTTACCCTGAATCTTATAGCAAAGCCCTGTTCTACATTTTTTGTTAACAACCAAAGGTAGAGTTGTAAAGGCCACTGAAGGTGAGCTGTGTGGACTTTCTCCATGCCTCTACAAAACCATTATGCTTTAGATTTGGTCTACAGCAAGAAGTCCTATTTTAGTCATCCAGTGCTGTGGAAATTGTTTCTGATATTATAGAAATCAAACTTTTCATGCCAGTAGAAACTTCATCTGTTTCAGGATAACATTCTTTAGCTCTGAGTTGCTTTTGCTGTAACCTTGCATACATCTTTCAGAGAATGCAATGTTGTGATGGAAAAGTCTCTGAGCTACCACACCTTTTGTTTCAAATATGACTTGGCTTCTGTATCCATCCCTTTCTCCCAATAATTCCACCCTGACATGGCTTTTCTCATAGTTGTAGCTTCTTTTTTGTCACCTCCTGATACTCCAGGGGTAAGAGTCCAGACAGCCCTCTGGAAAGAGCAGCCACTCACTAGAGCTGAGCTCCCTGAAGAGACTCTTCACTCCTGTCCTTCAGCAACAGGAGAGTCTGATAAGATACTAATTTTGTAACTTCTGTATTGTTCTGTCAGGTTTCCTTCCCACTCTCATCTTCTTTTATTTTTTGCCCTCTGATTTATTTCTCTGGTAAAACATTGACTCCTGCTCAAACTGGGAGCTGCATGGAGCAGCTGATCCAGTTGTGGCGGCCACCAGTTTGTGCTTGGCTAGCCACCAACTTGTACCCAGCCACCACCTCTCTGGGTTGTAAATGCTTGTGTTTATCTCATTCTGAGAAATCAAGTTATAAAACTGAGAATCTTCACTGAAATGAGGATCTGAATGTTCTCCAACAGTAACCTTTTTTTAAGGAGTTGATATTCCACAGTCAATACTGTTTGGGTGTTACTAGTGCACTATAAGCATCTCACCAGGCATTCACAGCACTAACACTTCACCAGAATTAAAGAACAAACCAACAATTAGGAAAAACCATGCATACATTAATTCAGAAATGGGTTATTCTATGGAATATTTCAGATTTATACAGGTACAAAATAAAAAAGATCTATTATTTGTTTTGGGGATTTGAGTAAAGGTAAGAGAGGAGAAAGAATATTTGCAAAACCTTTAGACTAAGTATATGAAAAATGCCTTATTAGTGCTAGGTACTAAATCATGGACATACCTTTCCAGAAAAAAGGTGGAAGCCCGTGCCTAAAGGGGTTTAAAATAGTAGGAAGCAGTTCTGCACAGGTTACACAGACACTCAGGACCTGAGGAAGGCAGGCAATGCCTCAGCCAGCACAGGTAGAGATGGAAGAAGGTGAGCTCTGATGCCCTCAGGCTCACACAGCTTTGCAAAGGGGATATTCCTGTGCATAACTTCACACATGGCCATTTGCAGACCTGCAAATCTACTGCAATTGATTTCTTCCACTCTGTAGCCTATAATTTGAGAGCTGAAAATTGCTTATAGTAGAGGGAGTGCTGTCTAAGTGTGAGAGCAGCTTGATGTGTAAATAGGTTGTTTTTCAAAGATTCTTCCAACTGGCTACTGATCATCTCTTAGTCCAATAGCTCAGCGCTGGTTTCAAGGGGGTAGGACACTTTTCCAGTCCAATGTCCTCATTTCCCGTGGGACTGAATAATAATTTATAGCAGTGTCACACAATCCCAGAAATACTACGTTGCCAAGGTCAGTGTGTTTAAAGATGTCACCACTGTGCTCACCTTTCCCATCCTCTTGCCAGGTGTCACTGCCCTCAAAACAAGGACAATTTCTTGTGAGTCAGCACTGGGGCTGCTGCAATTCTGTATTAAGGCCAATCCAGGCTGGAGTTATTTTCCTTCAGTGTACTGGGCTGACAGTGACAATCTAGGGCCTGGATCCCCAGAGGATCAGATATCTCTGCCTTGGAGAGGAGCAAGGCTGAAGGTGGTGTAACCTCAGACTGCTGATTTAATCTGCTGGCCCAAGCATGCTGGAGCCTGGTTCAGCATCAGATGGTGGCAGTGATGGAGAGGTTCTGGGCAATGTGGCAGGGACTAGAGGCCAGGTAGATTGTTGGTCTGATTTGGCTGCTTGTGGAGAGCTTGTACATGGTGATAAGCCAGTTTTGAATCTTGCCAGGCAAAAGCCTGAGGAGTGGCTATCTGGAAATCCATGGGACACCCTCAATCTTCTGCCCCAATAGGGAGACAGAAGAGTGAAGTAGATACACAGAGCAGCAGGGCAGCAAGGAAATATGGAGGAGTCACAGCTGGGGGGACTCCAGCTCACTCTTGGGGACTGGTAGGAGCAGCTGTGATTTTGGGAATTGGTGGCTGAGCAGCGGGAGCTTCATCTTGGTGTGGAGGTGGAAAGAGGCAGGAGTGGAAGCCCAGGCCTGAAGGGAAGAGAATCTCCAAGGTTAGGATGAGGTCCTGGTGTGGATGGGCTCCTGAGAGCAGGGCAGCCTGGGCAGTGCCCAGGAGCTGTGCCAGGGTGCAGCTCCAGGAGGGATCTGTCCATCTGTCTGTCGTGTCCCTCCTATGGCCATTGTGTGCCCAGCCTTGGCTCTCTGCCTCTGGTGGTCTGGGCACTGCCAGGGAGCTGCAGCTCCACATGTGCTTTGTGCCCTGCCACAGCCACCTTCTCCTCTTTCTCTGTTACATAAAATTCAGGCTCATTACTTTTCTTTCCCTGTTATTTTGATTAAAAATCACTTTTTTGGTAAAAAAAAAACCAAAACAACAAACATTTTGTAACTGTCAGGGAAGCCAAAACTTTTCAAAGCTTAACACTTCAGAGCACTTTGGAAATTCCCACCAGAAAACATATGAAGCAACTGGAAGGAACCAAGACTGGTTTGGGAGTCATTTCTTGGGATATCGGACTTCAAGGAAAACAAAACAGCAATAACCTGTGAGAAGGACAAAGGCCTGTTGTTCCTCCTGTTCTGGCTCCATCAGCTCTCTGACTGTTGTGCCCAGAGGAGCTTCCTCATTTTTTCACAGCTATTTTTCAATCCACTTCTTTCCATTTCCAAAAGACAGAATGTGGAGTGGATCAATTAAAAAATAACAAATCTCAGCTTCCCTAACACCAACCAAATACTGCCAGAGCCCATCTGACAATGCCCAGGACTGGAGGATCCCTTTGGGAGCACCAGCTGGCACCAGAGGGGAGCAGGAGATGATCAGACCCAGCAGCAGCAAGGCTGACAGAGCACTCTGTCTCCTCTTGAGACTGAGGGAATTCAGTCTTTTTACAAAACTTTATGGAGAGAATCTTATTTTCATTTGTTTTCCTAGATTGATGGTGTGTGATTCTTCCTGGTTTATTTATGGAGAGATGATTTAGCCACATGATTAACTAACAGAACAACCAATTACACACATATTGTAGTAATTGTGTGTTTGCATACAGAAAACTCACCATGGAAATTACACAAAACAGGCTCATGTCAGTGAAAAGGAGGAAGACTGCCTGTTAGAGCAGGAAGAGTGTCAACCACATCCTCCCATACAGACCTGTCACCTTACTTTACTTTAGCACTCATGGAGATTCTTTTCCCAAAACCACTTTTGGTGACATTTTAAACCCCCTGCAGTTTAACAGATGCTCACATTTGACATTTATTGTGTCGGACAGTGACTCACATAAACTCCTTGTGGTCTGTGTTCATTGCTAAATGTTTTTACTGTGCAAAAGACACTTGAATGGGGACGTTATAAATGGGAGGTGTTTGTGTGGTGGCTTACAGCCAGCAGAGCCAGTGTGGCCTCTGCTGCTTGGGACACTTCCTTAACCCTTACACTGGAAATAAATGAATACATATAGGTATTACAGAGGCCCCTTAGAACAGCTGCTCCTAAGAAATACAAGTCTTTGAATATCAATGACTTCCCTGTTGGGAAGTTTGAATCATTCCTTGAAGGACTGGATAGCTTAATGGTCGAATCCAGGAAGCAGAAAAATAGGTTAAGTAAGTGAAAGAAGCACAAAATGATAGCAGTAACCTGTAGGCAATCTCAGTTTGTCTCAGAGGAATGTTGTCACAGAAAGGCAAAATGGTTCTGAGATATATCTGGAATTAAAAATTCACAAATTCAGACTACCTACACCCACTCCCAGATTAATGTGCTGTAAGGTTTATCATCATCTCAGCACACTGATGGTGAGCTAGGAGAAATGCCAGCTAATTCAAGAACAGAGGGGACTGGGCAGCAGCATAAAGAAAATTAAGAGTTCTGTGATTTGTATCTCACTCTAACGAAAAAGGCCAACACCAAAATAGCAGTTCTAAGTCTAATTTTTCTTTATGGATTTAAACTCATCGTTGTACATCAAGGAGGCAAATACATGTGTATCTACACTATTACTGTCAGTGATACTGAGAGAAGGAAAGGCATTTGTTACAGTCACCAGAAATATAAATATACAATTAAGGTTAAAGATGGATGCTCAAAACTGATAAAGGGAACCAATAAAATTACTAGAGCATGTCCTCTGAGTATCCTGGTCTTTCACAGAGAGCACAGGCTGGAGCAGCAGAGCAGAGGATCACACAGCAGCTCACCCTCCAGCCGCAGCTCATCCTGCAGGAAGAGCCCAGGACAGCCATGGGTGGGCACAGGCCCCCTCCCAGGAGCTACAGGAGACCGGTAACAAAATAAATGCAAAGCTCACATAGCTAACATGCTATAGGCTGTGCAAGTGGCATCCTCGAGTTCTGTTACAGGAGCAGTTCAGCACAGCCAATCCATGGATTCAGTGCACTGGAGGCTTTGGGGCTGTTCCACGCCCCTGCGTGCATCTTGCAGACCTCAGGTGACACCACATTCCTGGAGAAGCACAGCAAAGGGGAAAGCAGTGTGCCATAAACCATGGTCGTGTTGAGCCACCAGTCTCAGGTGCCTTTCCATGTGGCCTTTACAAGAGCCATAAAGCAGGCTGTGTCACCCACCCTGCTGTGGGGACCCTGTGGGGACACAGACACCTTCCCTGCAGAGCCAGCCCTGCCACTGGGTGTTCATTTACATACCCAGGGGTGATCTGTTCACTGGGAGCTTTACAAGGGTGAGTGCTGGGGTGCTCATTTGGTGAGCTGAGGTCTGCCTGTTCTCAGTGTGGGATGAACCAGGAGTGCTGGGAAGGGCTCCCTGCTTCCCTGGCCGGCCACGCGTGCTCTGCGTGGTTGGAGAGGGGCCATGGGAAACCTGTTAGGGAAAAGCTTCCTGTTTGCCTTGTAAAAGCACAGGTGAGCCCCATGTTAGGCACGTGGTGTTACTTGTTATTGCCTGGGACCAAGGTCAGGTGTGCCACCCTCCTTCCAGCAGCGAGGACGTGCCCTCTGTGCTGGTCCTCAGCGTGTCTGTGAGGGGTCAGACTGTGCCCTACACGTTTGCCATTTTTTCCAAAAGCAGCAAGAGATTAGCTCCCAAATGAATACGTCCAGAGTGCTCCATGTGTCACTCCAATAGTGTGCTGGGCAGGGGAGAAACCCACCATGCCTCCCCAATGATAAAAGCTGCAAGGAGAGCACAACTGTGCTATCAGACATCAGAGAATCTGATCTGCACGGGACTGTGCAGAAACCATGTCTCATCATTTCTGTGGTTCCTAGAGCATTGTTTATAAGCAACATTTCTCCCTTTTGTAGGGTCCTTAGACATAATTGACTGTATTTTAGCAAGTTTCTTGTCTGTCTTCCCTTGTTTCTCAATGGGTTGCCATGCTGAGAGCATAGGAAGCAGCCTCCTCCATTCCTTTCCCTCCTGCTCCCCTGGGGATCTCTCCCTCCCCAAATTGCAAGCAGATTGAGACGTCTGGCATCCAGAGAAGTGGGAAAACAAACGACTCTCTCACAGTCCCCATTCCACTCCCTGTGAGCCCAGCTGGGCTGTGTGTGCTGGCTGTGCACGGCCATGAGCTGCTGCAGCCAGCCAGCCCTGCAGGGCCATGGGGAGCTTTGTCCCAGTGCTCCTGTGAGAGACACGTGCTTTGACACTCATTCTGGCCCCTGTGAGAGAGGTTAGACTCCTGAAAAACTGCCTACCTTAACTTTACTACTTTTTTTTTTTTTTTCCTGTTCAACAGGCTGCAGCATAGTGGATCAAACATCCAGAAAAAAGTGCTGTTGGAATTTTTTGCAGCTTTCAGTGGTTCAGATGAGACAAGCAATCAAAGGGCAAGGCAGAGGCATGGCTTTTCATTGCTGCTATAAACAATCAAACTCAGACTTTGCACCATGTAGAAGGCTGTGTTATAAACAAGCACGGCTGCTATCATATTACCATCCCCAGGCTGATTTATATAAACTGCCTTCTGAGCTCTGATTAGCTTCAAACACACGTGCTGGATAGGCAGAGCAGATTGCTGGAATAAAAATTTCAATAAGACTTCTAATTATTCAGGTGCCTACTAGTGAGAAATTTCTGTTCCAGGGAAGTTGCATGCAATTTCTGAAGGGTTTTAGGAGGAAGGTAGTTAAGCAAATGAAGATGGACTGGTATTTCTCTCTGAGGAGGCTGTATCTCTGTGCTGCTCAGGCTGTGCACGAGTCAGGAGCAGTAATTGTTCTGTAGATTGCTGGAGGGGCAAATAAATGCGTTGTAAAGTTAAGGTAGAATGCAAACATCTGCATCAGGCCCTTTTAATTTATTCTATGAAAGGAATATTTACAGCTAATGAAATCCAAGGAGTTTTCAGGCATTTGTTCAGAGGTCATGATCGGGACTGCTGTAAGTGAGCATGCACAGCTCAAACTCTACTACAAAAAGACTTTCTGTCAAGGCATGTCATAGATAGAACACCCTTCCACTCAATAGTTCAGAAATCACACAAGCCCTTGATTACAGACTTATATCACATGATACAAACCCCTCTTCCCCCAAAAGATTTCTGAGGCAAAGGCTCCCTCTGTTTTTATGTGCAGAGCCGGACCTACCTATGCTGAGAACATATCAGCTCCTGCCTGTTCAAATGGCAGTGCATTGAGGCTGGGGACACAAGCATTAAGCTTTATAGTGGAGGGGTAGCTGCTTAGAAAAGTGCTGCAAATGGCTAGGAAACAGCTGTCCCAAAATAAACTCGGGAAGGTGCAGCGCAGCGCTGCAGCCGAGCCCTGCATTACCCGAGCAGCGGCGCGAATGTGCGAAATGGGCGAGCCTTTATCAGGCAGAAGTCCCCGCTGGCCTGGATTCCCCTGCAATTGAAAGCAGAGTCATCTGCAACAATGGGAGCTTTATTTATCCCGCACAATTGCTGCCAAAGCAGTCCTGGGACGTCCATGAGACTGCTATGAATATGTTTGGAGCGGGATGGAGCTGGCAGCGCGCTGCGAAACTGCTGCATCACCAGTCTCAGGTCTGCCGGCTGGCTGCACTGACTGGCAGGTTTTGTGCAGGGTTGCTAAGGAAATTTTAAAGCTTTTAGGAGCCTGAAATGGCACTGTCCAGCCCCTGTGGAGACTCATGATTGCTCTACCCTCTAGAGGCAGTGGCGAGGATGTAATCGCTGCTGCTTGGGGAGCTGCTGGAGACTGGGAGTCGGGGCTGGGATGTGCCCGGCCGCATCCCCCACCCGCTGCCAGCCCCCGCTCTGCTGGCCGGTGTTCCGAGCAGTAATGCAGAAAGAGACAAGTCAAGGGTAAAATGGGAATCGTTTTACATCCTTTGTCTGAGGGCTCCCAGGACCCCATCATGAGATTGCCCGGTTTTGTTCTTTATTCAAGGTAGAGGTAGGTATGTACCAAAGGAAGGAGTAGTTAAGTTTTTCCTTTGTCAGGGATGTTTGGCACTCCTGATGCGCTGCAGTGCTTGTCAGCAGGGCAGAAATCCGTGGCCATCTGAGTGTCCTACTGAACTGTGCTTAATCCTGTTAGCCTCGCTAATACGACCTACTTCTTCCCAGGACTAAGAGTCATCCGGGCTTCATGGGAAACAATCATGAAACTAAATCTGCTTCCAGCATGTAGGACTCCTGGAAGAAGAGTCACTTACTGACAAGCCTGGACTCGATACCAGAGAGGCAGCAGGACTGATAGGTTCACACCAGAGAGCAGCTCAGCAGGTTGGAAGACTTTTCACTGGACATTATTACCAAGCTTGCAGGGCCGAGGGAGCAGCGAGAATTTGGGAGAATCAAACTGATAACTTATCTGAAAGACCACTGATTGCATCAGGAAAGATGGAGCCCTTGCAGCAGAAGGACTCAATGTTCTACAAGAGCTCGGGAAGAGACTTGGGAAAATACTTCACTGCCTCGTGCCCAGGGTCTTTCTGTAGGAGAATTTTCAAATCTTCACTGAAAATAAAATCACAGAAAGAATTTTAAGGGGAATAATCTTTCCTGTTTCATGAATGTGCCTTTTCTTTATGCAGTCTTCCTGGCTCCTCACTACACAAACCCTCCAGATGTGAGGGTTGAGGCAAAGCTCAGACAAGATCAGGATGGCTGTTGGTGGACAAAAAGTAGGGGACAGCAAAACAGCATGACAGGTACTCTCTGAGGTGATGCTGACCTTATTTCCTAATGGGCTGAAAAGAGAGAGGCAATAAGCAAATATAAAAGGATAAAAGGAAATTTTATATTAACTGTCTACTTGATCTCTTCCCAGAGTGAAGGTGAGAACCTTCTTGGCAGCTTCCAAGTACCCTTTGTACTGCTCCTGGACAAATGTAAATGATGAATTGTGGAAAAGCCACTCAATTCTATGGTTTGAATTTGGCTAATTAGAGGAAGCCTGTTTCTTAGCATGTGACCCTTCCCACGAGAGGGGCACACTCAGAACTGGTACAGCAGAGCAAATGTAGATGCCAGGTACAGCCCGAACCTGAGAGCCAGAGTCCCCAGAGCGTGGCTACCCTGCTCCTTAGGAGAAAGGCTTCCATTGTGCACTGCAGTCCAAGCCACAGCCAGGTGGGGGACAGAAAGGCAAACTTGGGGATGTACTGCCCAGGCACAAGGAACTTGGGTAGACCCAGAATTAAAGCCTGGAGTATTGCAGCGGCAAGCCCCGGACATGCCAAATGTCACACACCTCTCAGCAATGCTCAGAGATGTCACCAAAGTTTCTGTGCAATGTTCAGTTGTCATTTCTCTCTGGAGACTGTCACAGCCTGCAGGGCCACCAATGTGAGCTGTGCAGTGCATGGGAGACGATGGAAGAGTCTCCCTCGTTAGGGAGGCTCAGATGCTTGAGAAAATCTTTGTCATCCTGATATTGTGAGCAATTAGGTGATAAATCAATGGAAGGCAAGGTTGTAGGTTGACAGTGGCCCAAAAAATATCTGGCAGCCCCCAAAGTGTTCATCTCCCCCTCCTATCATCACCTCCAGTTTGCTTAGTGCTATTTGCTTCTCATTTTGGTTTAACCTTCCATTAGCTCTGGCATAGTGGCAAACTGTGAGACCATTCCAAATCAACCTGCTCACCTCGTCTGGGCTCCTAAATCCCAAACTATGAGACATCTTGCAGAGGGAAGAACAAAATGTGATGCTTTATTAGGAGACTGTAGGGATCCACAGTGCTCCAGGGAAAAAATGAGAGGCAAATCTCAGCAGTGGACGAGGGTGGAAGGGCTGGCAGGAGTTTGTGGGAAGGCCCAATAGCAGAGAGCAGAGCCCATCCCTTCTTCCTTGTTTTAGGAAAATCACTCTCTAAATGTGTGTTGCAGGGCTGTCCTGAGCAGCTCAGTTTGTGTCACAGGCAGCTGTGAAGCAACACTCAAATATCGAGGTGGTTGCTTGACAGTGATAACACAGCTCAGTGGTGGAAGCTTCTCAGTAGGGAAATGGATATGTGGAGTGGAAAGGCAGGGGAGTTAAAAGGTCACGAATGCTGAACTAGAAATGTTGCTATTGGTATGCAAAAGGATATAAACCAATCTCTTAGTATGAACACATGATAAAATAATGTAATTTTCATTGAGCAAAGTAACACAGGGACCTGTTTGGAACCTATCTGTCTTCCTCCCAGGTTCAGAAGTATTAGACAAGTAATTTTATTTCCCTGTCACAGCTCATTATGAGAGGACATGGCATGCTCTGTACCCTCTCTGGTTCTAAGATTGGTCTTTATCTCATAATGTTCTGTATGTGAAAGTATCCTGATCTTTGATCAGCATTAGACCTACACAAACAAAGTTAGAGCAATTTCACTGGACGTTATCTCCAGAGAAGGCAGGATTAGGAACGAAAGATCAATTTAAGGTGCATTGACAGAGCTGGATGCTGAGCTGTGTCTGAGTGTTTCTCTGAACTCTGAGCAAGAGCAACACATGGCTTCTGTGCTGCTTTCCAGCTGGTTCTGCTCTGCGTGGTGACTAATGTTACACTGATCTGGTGGAATAACATCAAGGATCATATGAAAATAGTCCTTTAAGTACAGTTTGCTACCAATCAAGTGGCAAATGGGGTGAAAAGCTTGAAAGAAACATTGACTCACCAAGCCAAAGCTGTTTGGGCTTCGCCCAAAAGTTTCTCTAAAAACAAAAACGGCTTGAAGAATCCTCAAATCTTTGTGTGCCACAAATTAAGAAAGTGTACAGAGTGTTACAGACTCTGCTGTAGCAGGGTTTTTTTGTGTGTCACTGCTGCCCAGCAGCCAGATTGGGTCTGCTCCTCCGGAGGCTGCCCCGGTGCTCCTCTGCCACCCTGCTCTGGATCAGTGATGCTGCCCAGTGCCTCAGAGGCTGCTGTCAGGGACTGGTGAGATAAGTGGGATGACTCACTCCTCTGCTCTGCTCAGAAGGGTGTAAATATTATACAGCTTCTCTCGATTCTAAAAGGAAAAAAAAAGAAAGAGAGTTTTAGGGTTTCTGAGCACAGCACATGGCAGAGCCACAGGCAGACTGCATTACATCCCTGTGAACTTGCAGATTCACTTCTTTTTTATGGGAGATATCTTTCATTTCTTCTACCAAGTCAGGGGAGAATCATCTTCCTGTCCACCTCCCATTCAGTCCTTCCATTCTGTCCTCCAAGAAAATGTTTCACTAGAACTTTTCTGATGGTGCCAAAACCTGACAAATGGCCCATAAAATGCAGCACTATCAAAATATGAATCAGTCACGAAGCACCTTGCTCATGGTAGGTGACACAGATTAAAAACCAGGCTGGGGAATTCCTGATGGATTCTGGAGCTTCATCTGGAGCTTCAAACTTCTTTTACTGCTATGCAAAGAATAAAACAAAGAATATCTTTATTTGTGGAAGGTATCAACTTGCTTAAAACAATACAAGCAAATGAAAACACAGCTCTGCCTCCTTTTTTAGTAAGTTTGCAAACAAACATGGTCTAGCCATTCATCCAAGAAAATTCAGAGGAATCTGAAACCCATTCCCTCAGCAGCAGAACAGAGGACTGAATTAAATGGTAAAGCCAGCTCTTGACAGCTCTTCTGGTATGAGACATAAAGTTCACATCCTCAGCTGCTAAAACAGGGGTTTATACTACACCAGGAAATGTCTCTCTTTCTCAGGTTGACTCCAAAAGTGAAGATGAAAGAAAATAGGAACCAAGATACGAATAGAGTTATTTAAGCACTGACCTGTGACTGATTTGGACAAATAAACTCTTGTCACCAAACGTCCTGGTGTTTGCAGTGAAAGGCCACTGGCTTTGGGCTGGAGCTGTTTGTGACCAGAGGCACAAGAAGACACCCAAGAGACCCTGGGCACCCGTAAAGCAGAGCCCTTGGCCCCTCCTGCAGCTGCCAGGGGGACTCTGTGGGCAGGAGGGAGCTGTTCTCACCGCCAGGGAACACCCCTGGCTGTGTGCAGCCTGGCAGGACAGGCTGGCACAGGCACTCACTGAGCTCTGAGTCCCTGCAGGACCTGGGCCAGTCGGGTCAGCACTGGGGCCATTCCCACCAGCCACACCTCACTGGGGAACCAGGCTGGAGTGTCTGAGCAGCGCTGGGAGGGTGGGGCTCCACCTCAGCCTCGCTTGCAGTCCCCTCTCCTCTCCAAAATCTCACTCGTGGGTGACCCAGTGCATGGCAGTCATCAGGTCAGGCATCCTTATTCACTCCTCTGCAGTTAGAATCTGATTGATTTCCATCTGGTGATTTCAGAAGTGGCTGCCATATCCAAATTGCCTCAGGTCATACATTTTGTTATTTATATCCTTGCAAAGGAGAAATAAATACAGGTAGATGACATGGGAAAGTGCCCTGAACCATGCAGAAAGCTTCAGTGATAGCAGTTTTATCATGTGTAATGATAAACTTAATATTGCAGAAAATGCTAAAAGGGAAAAGAAATGAAAACAATTTGTATCTTTGTGGATGAGCTGTAAACTACAACACCAGGGCAGTTCTATCCAGAGAACAAAACCCCACCCCCCTCACTGGTTTCTGTTACACTCAATAGTTAAAAAGGATGCTGGTGGGTAAATCTTGCAGCAGACAGAATAAAGCACGGCCCAGCTGCAGTGCAGAGCTGTTTCCCTGTCTGTGTGTGCACAGCGGGCACTCTCTGTAATGAAGGATAATTGTGTCAGTACATAATTAGAGATAAAAAAGCAGGCGGGTGAGATGCCAGTGATGAGATCAGCATGGCAATCCTCCTAAAGAGATGGATATCTCCTTGCCACGTGGTTTGGGGCAGGACTGGGACTAGGGTCGAGCACCTACATCTCTGTCTGGGCTGCTGATGAACCTGAGGGGAACATCTAACTTCCTTGTCCCATTTCCCACGTGGTGCAAATGAAAGCTGATTGTTCAAATGAATGTCACCTCTCTGCAGAGGACCCATGAAAAATTCAGGCAATATTTGAATCATTTAGAGGTTCTTTCCAAGATGCACTGGAGCAAAGTTTACAGAGCAGTTCAAAGGCTGGAAGACTTGCAAAAAGAGTTTAGAGAGATTATTTATGAGTTAGCTAAGCATTGATTAATGGACAGTGAGTCTGGAGGCAGCCAGGATCCATGTCTACAGGGAAAGAGGGAATGGGCAGCAGTGAAAGCATCAGTTATCTTCTTATAGGTCAAGCTGTTGACACAATGACTGGGAGAAGTCTAAGCTGCTCTGTAAATTGTGGTTCTGAACATGAGACTTATTTTAGAGACACAGTGTCAGAAGAGTTAAGGTAGGGAGAGGGATTTGGGAAGAAAAGGGGTTTGCAGAGTTGGATAAGGTGGGAGAAAGGGGAGAGGAGGCAGTAAGAGTCAGACAGCAGGGGCAGAGTTGGTAGAGGCTCTCCCTGGGCATCAAGGATAGCAGAAATCTCTTCAGCCATCCCTAGGAGGTGGTGGGACCTCAGAAGTGAGACCCCAGCACGGCTGGGATGTTCCCTCCTCTCCCTCCTCTGTGACTGCAGTGAGCATTAAACACTTGGTCTGGGCAGCACCTGGATCTAAACTCCAATATCCTGTTGGAAATATGCCAGGTAAGGACCATCAGTGCTAGAGCCCCAGACAAAGGGCTGTTTTTGCAGTGCAGGTGGTCTCATGGTCAGTGCCATGAAGAGCAGGGCCCGAGGAAGCCCTGATGGGCAGCATTGCTCTGACTTGTGAGGAGCGCCCAGCTGAGTGCAGAGAGAGCACTTGTCAAAGCCACTCCTTTGTGGGACATGCCTTTTTTTAAAGGCCATTCAATGAATGCTGGAACAAGAATGGGAAATGCCTTGTCTTGGGCTTCCTGTTGTCAGAGCAGAAAATGATCCAATATCCTCCTGCACGGCTGGCCTGGGCCCAGGGCGCTCAGGATCACGGGCAGGGCTGGGGCTGGGGCTGCTCCTCCTGCCCCTGGGCACCGTGCCTCCTCCCCAGCTCTTATTTTATTTTTAATTCAGCTGCTCAGAGGGATGCAGAGAGGAAGAGGCGGGTGCTGCCCTGGGTGGAAGTCCAAGAGCATTGTTTTCTCATTATGAGCATTGTGTTGCCATCATGGATAATTATAATCTTACATCTCGTTTTGTTTTTTTTTTTTTTTTGAAAACCACACAAAAGCACCGAAGCCAGAAACTTCTTGGTGACAACCTAGGAGATGTCTGTTGTTCTTCCTGACTGTATTTTATCTTATGGGGATTTGAGGGTATTGCTGTGGAAATGCCAGATATTAAAACCTCATTATACTTCTGTTTGCAAAACAGATCTTAATCGCTCGTCATCCTAAACAATTACCCTGGCAGGCAAATTCTGAAAAAATTACAGCCAAGAAGGATGAAGAATCTTTTCTTTTTTCTTTGTTGAAACAGCAAAATCTGCATGCAAATTCACTTAATCAGCCAAAACGCCCTGCTAATGCAGCCCTATTCCCAAGGAGGCACTTTTCCAATTTTCTAAAGTGGAGCTACTTGTGTTTCCTAAACCTTGTTCCAACTATAGCTGTAAAATAAGGTTCAATGTTTTTCTGCAACCTGTCCCAGCATATGGAGCTGTGCTGTGAAGCAGAGGGCTGCACTCCATCCTTGCCCTCCCTGCCTTTCCCGTGTAGCTCCCAGGAGAAGCGGGAAGGGCAGAGCCCCACGGGCCCTGGTGGTCAGCACAGTCCTGGCACTAAGGATGAGCAGGGCAGCCCTGGTGATTTCTGCTCTCTCTTTGTCCAACAGCAAAAAATCTCATGCACTTTTGCTGAGGCTCCTGAGTGATTGCCACTTCCAAAGATGATGTGGTAGGACTGCCATGGATTTACTGGAAAATAAGTAGGGAAGTCTAATAGGATTGTCTTGGTTTCATGAGGATTCCAGTCCTGGAATTCCTGTCCTTGTGTTTGACTGAGTTCCCTGTGGTCTCTGTTACCCCTTGGGGTCTCAGTTACATCAGCCACAGGTCTCCTAATTGTCAGTTCAGGCTGTGCTTAAAGCAAAACCGCTCTCATGAGGTTCAGAGGGTATTGCTTTAATGGCAGCCATTTCACTAAGTGATGAGTTTCATTTGAATGCTCACTTGCCTCGGAGAAGATTAATCTCTTTTGCTGATCCCCCCTGTAGAGAGCAGCCATCCCTCCACAGTGGAGATGGGACTTGTAGAAAGCTCCGGGTGGATGCTCCGGGCGCTGCTGCGGGCAGGGCTGGGCACCGGGCAGGGCTGGGCACCGGGCAGGGCTGGGAGCAGGGCAGGGCTGGGCACCAGGCAGGGCTGGGCACCAGGCAGGGCTGGGAGCAGGGCAGGGCTGGGCACCGGGCAGGGCTGGGCACCAGGCAGGGCTGGGAGCAGGGCAGGGCTGGGCACCGGGCAGGGCTGGGCGCAGGGCTGGGAGCCGGGCAGGGCTGGGCACCAGGCAGGGCTGGGAGCAGGGCAGGGCTGGGAGCAGGGCAGGGCTGGGCACCGGGCAGGGCTGGGCACCAGGCAGGGCTGGGAGCAGGGCAGGGCTGGGCACCGGGCAGGGCTGGGCACCGGGCAGGGCTGGGAGCAGGGCAGGGCTGGGAGCAGGGCAGGGTCCCCCCCAGCCACCTCCCCCAGCATCTCTGAGGGACCAGGGTGAGCAGCACAGGATGCTCTGAGCCCCCGGGGCCTGCTCCTGCCCACAGCCCCTCCCGGGGCTCCGGCAGAGCCCCCAGCAGCACCCCCTTTTTGGGTGGCTCCGTGGGGAGCCTGGGGTGCCCTGCACCCCCGAGGGGAGGGCACAGTGTGCTCTCACTGCCCCCGGGCCATCCAGCAGGATCCTGCCATCAGTTACACACACCCGGGAAAGCTTCTGGAATCCCTGAGAGCTCAGAGTCCAGGAGCCGTGCGGGTCCTGGGAGGGATGAGGGCGAGCGCAGGGCTCGGGCTGGCTTTGGTTCAGCCGCACTGGAGGCTGATGACGGGAGACAGAGGGGGTGATGTAACTCCTCTGGAAGACTCTTCTCGCCTCGTCCAGGCTGCACTTCAGCACAGCACTGACCGTGGGGTTAGGGAATTTCTGAGATCACTCTGCTTTAGGGGCTGTAACTATTGAAAACTGCCAAAAGATAAATGGACATTACGAACTGTGTACCTTGACGTTTCATGTCTCAGCTCCTGGTGGCCAATAGTCATTTATTTCTTTATTTCGTGAAAGTTTAGTACCTGGATGGGAAACTGAGGCCAGGTGTGAGTGTTCCAAGCATAGAGCCAGGACTTTCGTGGTTGCTGAAGGCTCCAGGAGGAGCCCAGCACAGGGAGCTGGGCACAGGGAGCTGGATGCTGGGCTCTGGGAGCTGGATGCTGGGAGCTGGGGCAGGGAGCTGGATGCTGGGAGCTGGATGCTGGGAGCTGGATGTTAGGAGCTGGATGCTGGGCTCTGGGGCAGGGAGCTGGACGCAGACACCTCCCCGCCCCGCTCTGAGCTCCGGGCGCTGCTCAGGGCGGCGATTTAATGCTAATTTGAGCTGATGGCCGTGATTTCCAAAGCACTCAGCGTTATTGTGCGCACCTTTTCAATCTTCTCCCTTCGCTGAACGCACAGGCTGCGGTTTGCATTGGCTCCCAGCTAATCCCGCCGTCCCTGGAGGGGCAGGCAGTCTCTGGAGGCTGGACAAGGAGCAGGAGCAGGAGCCGAGCCGGGCCAGCTCATCCCTCCCCGCCCTCGCTCTCCCTGCACCCTGACCTCAGCGGAGATTCTGTTCCCCTGAACAGGTGTTGGACACAGGTTTTATGTGAAATAGCAGCATGAAGGTCCCTGAAAATTATTTCTTCCCAGGAAGAAACACATCCACTGGTTATCCCGGGAACGTCTGCTCTAGAAGCATTTACAACATTAGTCATTCAGGGTCTGGTTTGGTTTTCTTGTTCCACTAGAAAGACATAGCTGTAAAAAAACCAAAGCCCAATTAGGACCATAAGGTGCTCCATTTGAATTTGGGATGTTGCTTTAGATACACTGCACAGGGACAGAGGCACCAGACACAGGGATCATGCAGCACCTAAAGGCAGGCACACAGGACAGTGTTTCTGGTGAGAAGGTGCCTGTTGAGACCTTTCCCGCTCCTCTAAAGGCAAAGTGCTCTTGTGTGAGGTGACCAAGTCAGCCTGTGCTCAGTCTCTCCGGGAGCCCTGGCTCGGGAGCCCAGCAGCCATGCAGCATTCCCGGGACAGAGCCAGCTCCCCAGCGGCTGCCACAGCCTGCCATGTACGCACCTCGCTGACATCAGCTGAAGGGATTTCCCGGGCTGCCGTGTCCACGAGGAACAGGCTTTTATCGAAACATCACATTAGCTCTGCTACCTTCAGCCTGCTCCCCAGGGATGCGGCAACAGCCCGTGCCACAGGAGCAGCTCCCTCCTGCCCCGCAGCTGTGCCCGTGCTCTCTGCCAAGCGCCGGGCACAGCCCAGCTCTGCCCCCGTGCCTGCCACGGCTGCCCTCCCCAGACCCCCACCCACAAAACTTCAGTTCTGCTGAGATATTTCCAAGGTGAGAACAGTGATGCAGGAAGGGGACCTCCTCAGACCTGCTGAGTGCATCTTAAATCTGCAGATCCCGCTCTGATGTTAGACAGAGAGAGCTCACAGAGGGGTATCTCTGCTCCCACTTCTGGAGAAAAGGAAATTTCATTGTTTTGCCCACAGGCGATGGCACTGACACAAACATTTAGTGTGCACAATGACAAATACTCTCTATCTGAGCACATGCATACTTCAAGAGTCACCAAGAGGGATTTAAGCACATCTGAGCACCCAGCAGGAATGAGAAGGACAGAAGATTGTGCTTAAAACTTTGCAGCCTTGCCTTAACAAGAATTTCTGACAGTTAGAGTCAGCCTGCAAGGAGCTCCTGCCAGGTATTGTATGCGAGTCCCCCTTGCCGCAGGAGGCTTTTAGCAAGAAAAAAAAAAAAAAAAAATCCCTTTATATCAAGCGAGTGGATGCTGCCTGTCCGAGCAGAAGGATGAGGCACAGCTCAGGCACAGGGACACAATCTCAGGAGCGAGTGAACCATGATCCAGCTCGGTGGAAGCTAAAAACAATGCAGAGCTAAAGCTCTCTAAAGGCTGCAAGTCCCAGGAGAGCTTTGGGGCTGAAAAGGTGAATTTTGTGTGGGAAGGGCGCCGGGGGGAGGGCAGCTGCTGACCCAACCCCCAGCCAGGATGGGTGGGAGATGTCTGCTTAACAGCCCACATTCCTGGCTGTGCCAGCTCCCCTAATCTCCCGATTTTAACAACAACCATTTGTCCCTAAAGTGGGCTGGCAGGCGACAGAAAAGGCCTTTCAGGTACACAGATTCCTGCGGCGTTGCTAATTCTCAATTATTATATGGGGCATTTAGCAGTATTTGTGTAGTTGTTTGCCTTATTTTATTTTTTTTTAAAGCTTCACACACTGGAATTCTATCAATGTGAGAATTTCAGGCCAGGTTTTAGAGAATTTTTTTCGTAACACATATCTTGCTCTTTCAGAGGTAGGGAAGGTGATTTGGGAACCTTTGTGCTTTTAGAGGCAATGCCCGACAAAATTGCTCCTAATCACGGCCTGAGCTCGGGATCAGCCCCATCAACCCAAAGAGCAACTTCCCTAAATCCCGGGAATGTGAGGGATGAGGTGGGCAGACACAGCACGGTGTCTGACAGAGACAAGAGGGAAAAAGTCCTGCAGCTTCCCCTGCATGCTGTAGGATGGAGGATGGAGAGCCGAGCCGGGCAAGGCGGGAGCCAGGCAGGCGGCCCAGGGCTCCCGGGCTGGCAGAGGCTCCCGGGCAGAACGCGTCCCCCCGCAAGGACAGCAGCCCGGTTACTCTGTCCTGTCCGGAGTGAGTGTGCTGGTAGGAGGGCAATTTTCCTTACGCCCAGAGGAAGGTATTTGGAAAAACTTTCTTGGCGCTGCCAGCACATCCTCCAGCGCGAGGAGCGAAAGGTGCCGCAGCACGGGCTGGAACGAGAGAAGTGGACGCAGCAGCTCGAAATAAGATGCAAAACAAATGCGGGACAGAAGCAGTGCTAAGACCTGCTCCCAGCTGCAAATCCCAGGGAACGAGGGACTGCTGCTGATGCCAGCGGGACCCTGAGGGACCCTGAGGGATCCTCCCTCTGCCCCACCGCCACAGGCACTGACGATGCCAAGCACTAACGATGCCAATCGAGTGCTAACGTGCCGCCCATCCGTTCTGTGCCCCACACAAAAGCCGCTGACCTTCCCTCATTAACAGCTGAGAGGGCTTGGATGGCCCTGCAAGTAACCTGGAGCAGTGATTGATACTCCGGGATTTCTCTCTGTAGTATTTCTCTAAGTCACTCCTCACACAACTCGTTATTTTAACTCCAAAAGGCTTTTCTTTCCTGGAAACAAACACTATTAAACGGGTTCCCGAAGTTAGAGCTGAGTTAGTGTTTAATAATCTTTGAGGGTAAATTGAATTCCCCCTCTTAAAGCAGCAGGGAGAATTTAATCTGATGGTTTCTATTAAAGGAAAGGCTCCCTGTGAATTTTTGCCGATGCGTTCAGCGAAGTGAGAGAGTCACATTTATGGTTAGTTATTCATGTTTTCACTTTGAAGTGCAGGGTGATGGTGTGGTAAACCCCGCAGCGCTGGGAAGCGTTTATTTTGGAGGAGAAGTTATTTGTTGGAATTTCTAAATATATTTGGGGTAGATCTTAAAATAATTAACCCGCGCTGGAAGGTCAGTAGGTGGAAGCCTGCGGGGAAGCGTGGCCACCCTTCTTCTGCCCTGGAGGGCGGCGTTAAGCTAAAGAAAGGAGGAAATGTTGCTTAGACTGGAGTTACATGAAATAATTTCGAAGTCACCAGAGAAACACTCTTCTCACAGGCAGCGCGTGGGGACACGAGCGCCCTGCAGCCATCCCTGGCAGCTGGGGAAGCGCTGGGCAGCGGCTGGGGCCGGGCTGGGACAGGGGGCTGGCCGCGGGCAGGGGACAGCAGGGGACAGCAGCGACAGACAGGAGCTGCCAGCAGCGGGAAGGGGACAACAGGGGCATAGGGGACAGCAGTGATGGGCAGGGGACAGCAGGGGACAGCAGCGGGCTGCGGGGACAACAGGGACAGCAGGGGACAGCAGTGACGGGCAGGGGACAGCGGCGGGCAGCAGGGGACAGCAGAGGACAGCCAGTCCCTGCCATTCACCTTCCCGGATCCCTTTCCGAGCGCAGCAGTCGGCATTCCCAGCCTTCCCTTCCCTCCTGCCCGCTGAGCGCTCCGGGCCCCGGGGCGGCTCAGCTCGGCGTGCTTTTACCCACGCAGGAATCCGCCTCTGAGCGCTGAACTCAATCCGCAATTTCTAAACTGGCGCAATAATAATTTATTGCCGGTTCCCCCGGAGCGCTGCGGGGCCCGCAGGGAGCCCGGACAGGAGGGCCCGGGGCTGCCACACTCGCCGCGGTCACTGCTGTGACCTGGGGGACACCAGCAGGGTGCAACTTAACGACTCCCATTGTCTGCTTTGGCTTCACCTCCCTGAGAGCTGGGAGCGTCCCCGCATCCAGACTGCCCGCCCAAGGCAGCGGCACAGCGGGCAGGGTGCCCGGCGTGCCAGCGCCAGGCGTGCCAGCCCCGGGTGTGCCAGCCCCAGGTGTGCCAGTCCCAGGTGTGCCAGCCCCGGGTGTGCCAGCCCCAGGTGTGCCAGCCCCAGGTGTGCCCCTGCAGCAGGCAGCGCTGTCCGGGCTGGCAGCAGCGCCCTGCCCGTGCCCGGGCTGCAGGGACACAGCCCGGGGCTGGCACCGCAGCACTCCCTGCTTGTTAAATAGGTCGGGTAATCTTCGAGCACCGTGTGCCACATCAGACCTTCCCGTGCAGGAGATTTATTTATGGCTGGAGACACGGGACAGATACAGACTGCGCCTTCCACCGGGAGTGGCTGCTCCTCCTTGGACCCTTGGACCCAATTTCCTCCAGGATGTGTCATCTTAAAGCCTTGCCAGAGATTTATGGATTGTATCTGGATAGAAGGTGACAAGCACTATACAACCAAATATCAAATTAATCAAGCCAGTTGTTATTTGAAAGAAAAAATGCTTCTCCCAGAGCTCATAATTTATTAAAATCTGAAATCAAGAGCTGAATATTTATAGTTTACTTTTGTTGCTCTTTCTGGAGCTCTCTAGACAGACATTTTGTTCAGTTGGCCTAAAAAAATTAGATCTGTGCTCAGAATGAAGAAATCTGAAGTGCTCACACAGATTTCTTTCCTTCTGGAAGATATTAAGAGCTTTGCCCATGATTTTTCCATTTAACAAGCCTTCTGGCCTTTAGTGACTTCGGGCATGGTTTTTGACAACATTGTCCAAAGCACAGCTCACAATGTCATGGCAAAGCTGTTTTAAATTGCAGTGGTAGAAAAAATAATTATTTCTAGATTATCACCTAAATTTGCATCTGCCTAAGAAATGGACTTATTTGTTTAAAAATCTCTTTCAGGAGTTTTTTCCCAAATCACAAAGAATAATTCACCACCCACTATAGAAACAGATCACCTACTATCATAAGCACATCTGGGCTTATTACTAAAGGCTGCTTATTCAAATTATGCTCACAAGTAGTTCCTTAAGGAAATGGACTGAAACTAAATCCAGGTAAGAGAGCTATAGCAATCCAAACTTCTTGTCTTTGTGCTACTTTAAAGCTTAAACACTAGCAAATCCCCTCCAAGGTCAGCTTGTGTCCAAGGGTGGGCAGCAGCTTCATTCCTTCTGCCCCAGTGAAATCTCTACTGAGGAATGAAGCAGATTATATTGAATCCATGGACTTTATACTCACATTCAAATTAATGGACATGGGACAAAATGAACCCCATCCCCACTTTTAACCCTGAGTTGAGAGCTTTGCATACATGGGGTGAGACACACACACACAACCCTGGCTCTGCAGATCAACAGCATAATTCAAAAGGTGAGGAGGAAGTTTTGATACAACTGGTATGGTATGGGGCAAAAGGCCAAATCAGTAGGAATTCATCTCCTCAGCAGAGGCTGGTGCTTGGAGCAGGTCCTTTAGCAGATGTTCTTTAACAGAAAATATTTTATGTCTTTTGGTGCATGTCAAAGCCTCCTGACACAGCTGGAAGTTTAAATCAGAAGAACTCTCTGTAAAGGCATCTGCTCAGGAGAAAAAAACAGCAGCAAAAGTGACAGCTGAACCAGTCCCTCTCTGCACTGCTGCAGTTCGGGAGTTCTCATGCAAACATTGGAAAAAAGCTGTTCTATTTACACAGACAGAAGGCCAAAGCCCTGGCTGGAGCTGTGTCTGGCGTCCCCAGGGGCAGGACACCAGGGAGGGCATCAGCCCTGAAGGCAGAGGTGGCAGAGGGAGAGGCAAGCACAGCAGGATCCTGGCTCTTGTGTGAGATCCAATGCCCAGTTTCCTCACTGCTGGACACGCTTGTTTGGCAGGGTTTAGTATTGTGTGACAGCTAAGAGTCATCCACGGGCTGGCCTTCCAGCTGGACACGTGAGGAGTACAGGGCTACAGCGAGAGGCCTGACAAAATGCATGCAAGGACTGCACTCCTTCTCTGGGACACAGACACCTCCAGTGGCAAGCTCTTCATCCTGATGGAGACACACTCAAAGTATGGTATTTTCTCCCTGCTGTTAAGATTGTTGCTGACTTTGACAGATTTTTTTTTTTTTTTTTGCTTAAATAATATCTTAAATCAGAAGACAGCACTAAGAAAATCTGCTTAGCACTCAGCAGCAAACTTCTACCCCTGAGTTTTACACAAGGAAGCATGAACTGCCCAGAAATGCAGAGGATCAACACTTATGCTCCAGGGTAACTGGATTTTCCTCCCAGCACTAAAATGCTCATTTGCCCGTGGGTTATTCGGCAGGGAGGCAGCCAGTGGCTCGCCATAGGCTCCCCGCAGCCTCTGCAATTATACAGCAGAGCAGTGCTGTGCAATTACACAGCCTCTGCCATTCAAATGCCGCAAATCATTTTGGAAGCACTCATTAAATAACTTGCACAACAACCTTGCTGATAAAGTACACATGCTAATCATGCCTGAGCATCACAGGCTGAGGCACAGAGGATTCAAGGACTTGCTCAGGGTCACACTTTGAGGATCAATAGAAGTCACTGGTGACTTCCCTCTCATTACCCAATGCCAGTTTTTATATGCAACATCCTCCATTTGGATTTTAAATACAGATGACTGATGCCTTCTTTCTATTCCTGTTGGGAGGAATCCACGTGTCAAATCTGAGTGTAAAAATACCATATTTTGATACAAACACATGCCATAAAAGGAGATCATGCTAGTAGGGCTTGCAAATTCATAGCTCTTTAAGTCCTGAAGCATCTCAAAGAGCTCTTCCTGAGTATTTATGTGATTTTCACTTTACCACCTCTCAAGTGGAACATAACATTCCCTTAATAGCACACAGCAATACCCAGCATAGAAAGTGAAGAACCACATCCAAGGATAGGATCACATCCCTGAAAATGAGGAGGGATTTAAACTCAGAAATAAGGTAGTGCTTCAACAAAAAGCTTGGTCTAGAATCCCAATTTATTTTCCCTGCTTACCAGAAACTCTATTATGAAAATCTGATTTTCTGCATATGGCAGAGTAGAGGATCCCAGCCACAAAGTTTCAGACCAGGGGAGTGTCACGTGTGCTGAAGGGCAGGGTCCCCACACTCACACCTTGGTACCACAGCATCCTTCTGCATCATCAAATTGCACTCACTCCTGGATCAAACAAAAGGAAAAAAGGCTGCTTACAGTCTGGTTTGCTGAAAATGGTCCCATAGTATATAACTTCCCAACAGCTTTGTTTTTATCTGTGAAGGGGCAGATCAGCATTATTATTATTATTGGAAATGGATGGAGCCATGGACTCAGGAAGTACATAAAGCATTGCTGTGGGAGTGTGCACCAGGGAAGAGCTGCTCTGGACTTGCCTCACTGCTGAAGATGGTTGCCAGATTGCTGCAGGTTTGTAGTGGGAACTTGGGGAATCCCTAAGTCAGAAGCATCCAGACCACTGTGATGTTGGTAATGAATCCATAATTTCTTTAATCCCTTTATTTTGTTTCTCTTTATTCCTGATGAGACCCTGGTAGTTTCCATCTCCCCAGACTGCACAGGAGCAGCCTTTCCCAGTGCAGCACTCCCAGTCCAAGGGGAGCTGTGGCTCCACAGTTCAGGGCAGCCCCACGGGCTGGGGTATCCAGGCTGCTGCTGCTCTGCTGGTGCCAGGCTCACTGCCCAGCTGATGTGCCCTGGGCATGCCAGGGAATTCAACCCTGCCCTTGTCTGGGGGTAGGGGTGAAGGGTATGGACACTGAGGTGATGGGAGGATCAGGGAAGGTGAGAGAGAACATCTGGAGGGAACATCTGGAGATTCAACTGCTCTGCAGCTGCCAGCCTTGCACAGAGCTCAAATCATAGTTCTCAAATCTATTTGAGAAAGAGAAAATGAGTTCAAAGCTGGTTCAGAAGCAGTGCAGAACCAACCCCTGCTGTCAGCGACAGGGAGAAGCTGACATTTACTGTCAGCTGTGTGACTTGCACCACGTAAAGCCAGGACACAGCCCTGCACAGAGCAGAGGTGAGGCCCCATCTCACCCAGGGCTCAGCCTCCTGTCAGTGCCTGAGGCTCTGCAGGAACTCTGCCATCCATTCCCTTCTCCCCCTCAGATGTCCTTTCCCAACACTTCTGCCTTCCTGGCCTTTCTGATGAGCAACATCTTGCACAGATAGTCTTTAGGGGTGGAAGACACCCCCCTACAGACAGAGATCCTCCCCCTTGTAGCTGCTCCTGCCATGCAAAGGCTTGGTGTGCTCCCTGCCCCAGGAGCGCAGCACAGGGGGAGGAGGCACCACTGCTCCCTTCTCCCTCCCACACAGCCTTGGTGTAAATGGGGAGTTTCTGTTCTATTTTTTTAATCTGGTGTCCTCCTGTGAATGCCACTGGGAGCAGAAATTCAGGAAACCAAGTTTTAAATGTTTGGATGTTCAGATCCTGTTAATCAAGACTGGAGTTTCTTAATGAAGGAAAAAGAGCAGCACATTCATTTCGTTTTCATTTCTGTGCAGAGAAGAGGGCTCCAGAAATTGAGTGATAATTTCATTAAATTATTATCCATAGAAATACACCCAGATTAGTGTGATAACTCAGCTAATGGCATCTGTAATTATTTGATTACACATGCTGAATTATGGATCTATGAATATTAAATATATTAGACACTAATATAAAGCCAAGGGATAATCTAACTGTCACGAATTTAGATAAAACAGTTGTAAAAAACATATGTGCAGTATTAAGCCCCCCAAATTAAAAGCAGCAGTACATCCCTTCCCAACTCTAACTCAATGTGATGCTTCTAGGCTGTTCAGAGAAACATATTGCTTTTTAAAACAGAATAATTATCTTTTTCCCCCAAATATTTGAACATCTGTGCACTGACACACACCTTCTCCTCCATCCTCAGCCCTAATATCCCTTGAACTGCCAGCTGTGGCACAACATGAGCCAAGACAGTCTGCTCCACAGAAGAAAATGTTAATACATATCCCATATGTATTTTTACAATCTGTTTCCACTGATTCAGAGGGAAGGACCTGGCACACTGACCTTAAGTTGACAGAAATAAATACAAATGAAGCTTTTGAAAGGGATATATGATGATATATGATAGTTGCTCTCCCCAAAATGGAGGAAACATTATGTAGAAAACTTGATGTGCCATGTGGACTAGAAAATTCAGGTTTGAAAAAATCTAACAAAACAAAAGAGGTGGCAGCAGGAAAGCACAACTTCAGAGGAAGAATAGTAAGAATTCCTGGGAAAAAGGGAAACGTATCAAATAGCTGATCTCATTGCTGTGCTCTGTGACAGATGTTGGGTTTTGGGTACAGGAAAACCCCAGACCTAAAAACACTATAAAATATCCAAGAAGACCATCTGCTGCCCCTGAAAACACATCATAGGTACCTTGCAGTCAGGTCGAGCTCACTGTACTCGTTACAAACACAAAGGCACCAAAACTGCTCCGCTCTGAGTGGGCAAGTTCAGCCTCTTCAAACCTGAGGCAGACTTGAGGCAGCACAGGAAGCCAACCCAGTGCTCCAAACGATGATACAGCCCAGGAGTTCCCAGCCTGAGCAGATCCCACAGGCTCTTGTCCCCCTGGAGGAGGGTACTTTATTCCAGATAAACACCTGGATGGATGGCACGATCACCCTGGGCTGGCAGGGCTCCAGCTGACACAGCCTGCTAAAACCAGTGTGTGCCACAGGGGGCACAGGGAATTTAAAACAAATTTCAGCTGACTTTTAGAATGCCTTATTTGTTCTACAAGTTGTACTGGGGTTATTTATGATTTTTCCTCACCATTTCAGCAGACATTTTTACCTCAGGGAAGGCTGATGTTTAAAAACTCTCCTTCCTTTAGCTTATTCCTTCTTCTTTCCTCCCAAAAGACAAGCTAAAGGTGAAGGAATTTGCTGGCTAATATTTCACCTGCAGAAGAGAAGAATGACATAGAACACAGTATTTTGCTGCTGCTGCTTGATGACTTTATATTGATTCATGTCTGCTCTGCCCCTGTAATGTGTCTCAGCAGCTCCACACTGCATGAGGTTCCCCAATGACCAGCTTGGGGAACCAATCTGACTAAAAACCAGAACTTCTACAAATACACCAAGATGAAAAAAAATGCCTTCAATCCGATCTCTTTTGGCTTGTGATGGACAATTGGGAATGCTGACATAAAAGAAATTGAGGGAAACTTCTGTCTGAGGACCTTTTGGTGAGTGCCTGTACTTTGTCCCTGTTTGGCTGACACTGCCCACAATCAAATGGGGTGAGCTGGAGCAGCAAAAGTAGGCAGAGATGACCCAAAATGCTTTGATCTTCAAGGCCAGAACAAGAACTTCAGATCTGGACTAAAAGGCAAAGAGAATACAAGGAAAAAAAGAAGTCTTTAGAGAAAGCATACTCAATTTCCATGTTTATTGGATTTTAGGGTTTGTTTCTGTCCGTTCCCAGGAGTAAAATACAGGAAGAGTTACAGATCATTTGTTGACAACAACTGACTATAGCCATGGGGGGAGAAAAATGTGCTTTGGAGTAAGTGCTTTAGCATCCTCATAAATCTGCACTGGAATAGACTCTGGCCATTGTATTTCTGAGGCTGTTACAACAGAGCACAGCGTGGTGGTTGCCCTCACCATGGCAACCCAGAAAACTGCCCCATCACAGAAGGTTTGCACTCTGCAACACCCATCTCTCCCTGCCCTGCTTCTCAAAGCAGCCTGGTGCATTCAGGACTTGAAGTAGCACTTGAAGCCCGAGCCCCAGCTCCAGTGGCTCTTAAAAGTCTCCTGCACTCCATCCAGCAGCAGCCACTGGGAGCAGGAGCAGCAGCTCTCATGCTGCAGAGAGCTATTGAAAAACGGGGTCAAACCTGGGAAAGAGTATTTTCAATTTCTTCAATACACAGCAACCTTTTGGGGCCCAGCACTCGCTCTTTGTGGAGAGTATTGGAGAGGTTTAATGACCTGAGCTGAAGTTTCGGTTGGGTTCCTCACAACATTGCTCTCTACCACTATACCACTATGAAGAAGGGGGCACAGATCATGGCCTGAGCCCTGGGGGAAGTGATTTTAGACTGATTTGGGGGAGCTGGTGCTGGGGCTCCTGCCACCTCGTGTCACCCCTGCCACAGCCCTGCCACCCCTACTGTCCTGGCTGAGGCTTCTGGCAAGTGCCAGCCAGTCAGCCAGAGGTGATAATGTCACATTACAGCTACAAACCAGAAGTTGTCTGTTAAACTTTATGTTCTTTAGTATTTTCATTCTGTTTCATTTGAAACATTTTATTAACACCTCATGGTAAAAATCTTATGCAGTCTGCCTGGTGAGACAAGGTATTTCATTAAGCACTTCTGGAGTCAGTAGGACATCACCCTCTTTTTCCCTCAGCTGGAAAACCATCCACTGCAGGAGAGAAATCACATACATTATCCACTGAGACTGAATGACTCCACTGCCTTCCCCAGCTCATGTTCTGCTTGCTCAGGACAAATTGTTAAGAAGATTTTCAAGAACTGACACTATGGGGATCCCTGAAGTGCAGGTATTATTCCATACTTTTGATGGAATAGAAGTGTATTATCTCCTCTATATAGGTGGAGAATTGAGCTGGAGGACCCATTTTGGGAAGTTTTATGCATCCTACTCCCACACAAACTAAACAAAGTCTTCCCTGGCCAGGGTCCCAAAAGATTACTGGTATTCCAGCTGCTCTTGAATTTTCCAATAGCTGAGCTGCAGGACTGCACTTGAAATTCTTTAAACTTGAGCAGTCAGTCATTACACACATAACAACATGGGAGTAGGTGGTTTGGATTTTTCCTACTCAGTTGATTAGAAGAGCGTGGGGAGAGATGCACTTTTAAGAAAATAATTTGGTGAAGACCTGAAAGGGCATTGAAGTTGGTATCCAAAATCCAATGTCCAACCTCTGTTCATATTACTGCCCACAACTATGCACAATAGATCCACTTGCTCTTTTAAAGAAAACCTTCATATTCGTTTGTCCTTCAGCAAGCAAAATGTTCAGTAGCTTCAGTGGGGGTTCTGCTGAGCCTCAGGGGCTGGATCAGGGAGCTGGCTGTCACAGCTTACTCAGCCATCTAATCCTGCTCAAATCACTCCCTACAGAGCTCCAGGGGTACAAGTGAATCAGAGCCTGCAGCACTCCTGTGTGTGTGTGTCCAGGCCAGTGTGGAAGAGGTTTAACAGTGACTTCTTGGAGCTTGAGAGAAGTTTGATAAGAGGATCCATGTTTACCCTGAAAGAATTTCTTACCAAGGCTGTTGACATAGAAACCAAGAAAGACAGAAGGATAAATAAGAGAAATCTGCAACTCTCTATTCCAATAAGCACTTTGTTTGTCTCTTCTGACCGATAAGTAAAGTGTGAACTTATGAGCTTTGTTAAGAATGTATAAAAAACATGCATGCTAAAATAAAAACAGGTTTTGGAGCCTTCTGAAAATGGAGGGTGTTGTTTTATATTGTCTCAATCTCAACCATGACTGTTTCAACTACAACAGGCCAGTGTGAGTTAGCCAGGCTGGGGCAGACTCTGCTCTAGCACTGGTGTGGGTACCACAGAAAGGGAGGGCATTTGTTCTCATTTGCAACAATATCAGGTATGAGAAGATGATGCTCTCCAAAGCCAATTCCAGCAGCACAAAATGAGTGTTTGCATGACTGCACCCACCAAAGCAAGTAACAAACTCGTGCTTGCCTCTGACCCCATTTCTTGGTTTCAGAAGTGGCAGGTTATGTGACATTACTGGCTGTGTGGAGGTTTGCTGACAGCTCAGAGAGAAAGCCATTGGATGGAGACTTCCTGCCAACAAACAAACAAACAAACAAACAAACAAACAAACCCACCTCAGGGTTAGCTTTAGAAACACTCTCGCAATCTGCAATTCCAAAACACTCTGCAAAGAGTGATACAGCAAATTATGTTTTCTTTCATAGTCTGTGATGCTCTATAAAAAGAGAGCAACTAAATGTTGCAGTGACTCAGAACTGCCTTTGGAAGCATGCAGGCAACCTGCTGGAAACCTCTGGCATCCTGCTCCTCCTTCAACTAACACATGACAGAAAGTGCTGAAACACCTGCCAGCTGCAGTAATTTACACAGTGCCAAATATCCCAACATCCCACCACGAGTTCACATGCAGAAATTCTGCTTTCATTAAGGTATTTTAAAACCCCCTGGTTTCCTGTCTCGTGAAGGTACTGGAGCAAATAATCTACTCTACTAGCAAAGGAAACACTTAGATGACATCCACATTGTTTTTTTTCCCCAATACTTTTTTTTTTCCAAACCAAATATGTAGTGAGGTATTACCCAGTAAAACTGAAAACTGTGTCTCCCACTCTTTTTGGTATAGTTTGAACTCACACCTAAATGATCTGTATCTCATAGGAGTCATGTGGTCTTTCCTGCAAAAGGAGAGTCTTGCTCCTTGTCTGGATTGTTAAATGATTTTGATATCAGAGCCCTGACATGAGGTTTGGAGAATCTTGTTCTCACAGAGTCAAACTGCTTTCCTTCTCAAACGGAGAACAGATTTTGGGCAAAGTCCCTGGTTCACTATTTTAGGCAAAACCAAATTGACCAAGTGTTACTCAAGTTGCTTTTATGTGACACCATTTTGATCATGGTCTTAGAAGTGCTGTTACTAAAGTGCTCCCAGAAAATTGCAGGAATGGTGCAGATGATGTTGATACATCTTTTATTTAAAGTTATCAACATTTAAAAATCCAAAACAGCATACAACTAACCTTTTTGCAGTGCTTACCAAGTTTTATTTTTTCAGAGCAAACCATTACCAAGGAGCACACATTAGAAAAGAAATCCTTTAATCCTATTTCCTTACTTTTCTACTTTCCCAACTCAAAACCAGGAGAATATGAGGCTCTTGCAATCATAAGGAACCCTCATACTTTGATGGTCTCAACCTTTGTCAATTGGTTTCTGTTCCAGACTGATCAAGTGTTTGCACTAAGGATGCTCTATCATCACAGTTTTCAGTTAGGAACAGCAGTAACAGCCAGCAGACATAAAAACTCATCTGAGCACATCAGGAGCAGCTTAAACTGTCTTGATTATGTGATTTACAACCGTCAGTGCACGGCTGTTCTCTGTGAGCCAGACTTCTCATAAATACCGGCTGCTTGCTTGCTCAGCCACACTAGGTTGGACTTCCCCAGGATGAAACATTTTGTCTGAGAAACATTACAATTTGCAGCTGTATCCACCTTCCCTGCTGACCTGCTTTTCTGGAGGACAGCATACTGAGAGTCTGATCCCAAAGGACAAGATGGTGAAGAGAAATGAAAATATTGTCACTCAGATGTTTTTTTCCTTTGCTGAAAGGAATACCTACTCCCTTCAGTTCCTCCTCTTAAAATATCATGAAATTCTCTTATACAATTGTCCAAGTTTGGCTGCAGCACTGTGAAAACATTCCCATGTCTATATTCAGCCATCTACACATTCAGATAATTTAAAATGTTAGTTTTCACTTTGGATAGAGTGCATTATCAATAAACCTTTTTCTTCCCCCATTCCATATTTTAATATTAAAAAAAAAAAAAGTTTTCCCTTATTTATCACTAAATTCAACTCCCAGTAAGAGTCTGCATAAGGGAATAAAACAAGTCTTCAGAGCCTTCTACAATTAGCATATTCTCATCATGCTCCAGTAATTATCTCCCTTGATACTTCAGTTGGGATGCCACACTGCTCTCATCACTGCTGCATTCCCATGGGGGAAATTAAGAGGCAAAACACTAAGATTACTCAGATTCCACATTTGCCATGTGCATATCAGTGCCCTCACAATCTTTGTGCATCTGACTCTGGCCAACAAATCCCTTACCGGCAACAAAAACCAGCACAGTTGTGTTTGTGCCAGGCCACCGACAGCAGGTCAAAAGTACAAAACTTGTTCTTTATTTTGGGGAGAAAAGATTGTTTAGTGAATCAGTGTTGCTCAGAGCTGCTTAGGAGGTGTCAGGGAGATGAGCGTTTGGGTGTGCTAAAGGGTTCTGTGCACAGTGCTTTAGTTCGTTTTTCTTCTCTCCTTTGCTGCCTCCTCCACAAATAACCTCAAAAAGTCACTCAATATTGTCTTCACTCTCCATTTAATTCTGCTTCTCTACCTGCAGGACTCATTGGGTACATTATTCTTCTAGTCCCAGAAAGTGCTTGGCTCCTTTCCCAAGGCCCTAACACCCTTTTTATCCTCAGGTGGCATAAAGAAGTCTGTAGACCAAGTTAAATTTCTTTATTCTACCAAAAAATGCCATTTTTCTAATTTCAAAATTCAGCATGCCTATTTTCTCAGCTAAGCCGGTCTCCATTACTATCCCAGAAATCACCAATGCCCACAACTACAAAAACAATTCATACAACAACTGCAACATTATCCACCTCACCTAGTGCAACGTGTAAACCCAAAACAACCCTCAGAATCCAAACAGTTTCTATCAGTTGTAGCTACTCCTGAGAACAGTGTGTAGCCAGGTTTGTCTAAATTAAAGCAGGAAATTAGGGCTCTAAGCTTTTACCCAGGATTGCCCAGAGATGCATCACCGCTCCCTGTTTGATTTGCACTGAATGGGCATCAGGCATAGCCAAATTTCAGGACAGGCTGCCTGATAAATCATGACTGACACGACATTGTATTGCAGGAATGAACTGTTTATTTCACAGCTGCCAACATTATGCAACTCTTTAGAAATAGTCAGAAAAACAGATGTGTGGTACACAAAAAGCCATGTCTCCTCCTCTTCCATCAAGCTCCCTGCCCTAACTTCTGATCTCAGAGAGCATCTGCAAAGCCCATGAAAACTGACAGGAAATTCTGCTATGTTTCTGATGAGGGAAACGAATTTCAGTACTTGATTTATTGGTAAATACTAGAACACAATCCCATACTAGAACACATCCCAGAACACATTCTTGTGTGATGCTTTACAATATTTCAACAATTTAAAGAGTTAAGGAATGAGTATTTCCAAGTTGTAGGTACTTTATAAGAAATCCTATGCAATAGAGAAGGTCTCCTTTTCTGTTCTTTGCTTTTCTTAAACCAGTTGCACAGGAGAAAAATCCATGTTGCACCACATTACATACTTACTGCCCTTCTGATCAATGGATGACTTACAAAGCCAGTTTGGCTGAAGTTCATAATCTTAAACAAGAATTGGACAGAGCCTTACCTAGAAAGGAAGGGAATATCCATGCCTTTGTGTTTGTGCATTAGTGTCATATATCTGAGATACTTATATTAAAAGCTGCTGCCACAATTTCAGTTTAAGGAGACGTGCACAAAGTTACGGGTGCTCTTATCCCTTTCTACTCCCATGGAGTGCCCAGGCATAACCCACAAGTAGGAGGCCCTTAGTAATTAGTCTTAATGGTTTAGGAAATACAGTAGCTGCAGCTTTAGCTTTCAGTTGTCCTCAGAGATAAAAACCCCCAACCCATCAGTTCCAATTATACCCCCACACCATTTCTTTCCCCATTATATATGATTTAGGCTTGAATTGCTGAATGTTTTACGAAGTTGTATGAACATCCAAGTTCAAAACGGGAACAAGCATGGACTGGCTAGAACAGCCTGTCGGAGGAGGGAACAGAGCCGGTGAGCGCTTCTCCCGTGGGGCGGGATGGGCACCAGGCTGCAGCGCGTGTCCGTGCTGGGTTTGGCGATGCGGGCAGAGCCGCACCCGGCTGACCGCGGGCAGCGCAGCCTGGGACAGCGGCTGCAAACCCAGCTGTGCCCGGTTCCGGCTGCAAACCCAGCCTGTGCCCAGGCTCGGCTGCAAACCCAGCTGTGCCCGGTTCCGGCTGCAAACCGAGCTGTGCCCGGGCCTCGCTCCGCAGCACGGGCACGTTTGCTGCGGCTGAGGCGCGGCTGGAGCAGCTGGGAAGTGCATTTGCACAGCAGCCAAGTGACAGATCGCGGGGTAAACGAGTGTTTCTAAACGTGCGCAAAGCAGCTGTGACTTCTGTCTGCTTGTTGGGACCGTGCCTGCTACAGCGCAGAATCAAGAGGTGGTAAATAATGTGTAAAACAGGCAGAAAAGTGATGCCGTGGGTTTGAACTCTCGGGGCAAACCCCTCAGCCGTTTCTGCCGGACGCTGGACCCGGGCCCGGCCGTGTCACACGGCTCGGCCCTCGGGCCCTGCGCGGCCGCCATCTTCCCCCGGGGCCGGGAAGGGAACCGCCTCCCGGGCGGGCTCTGCCCCTCAGCGGAGCAGCGGCGGCCGCTGCCACCTCCCGGTTCGGCCGCGGACGGCGCCTGCCGGGGCCGCCCGAGGCCGGAGCGCCTCGCCAGCTCGGGGCGGCCCCGGGGCCGCTGCCGGGGTGCCAGGGCGGGGCCGCCTCACGCCAGGGGCGGGGCCAGGGCCGGGGGCCGCGCGAGGTAGCGCACTGCGCACGCGCACCACGCCGACGCCCCCGGCACGGGGCTGTGACGGCGTAACCAAACCTGCGTTAGCCCCGCCCCCCGGGGTGTCCCGCGTGACGGACACGCGAGTGAACCAATGATCGCTGGGAATCCCGCACGGACCGGCGGTGCCGGGGCGGCGGTGGCCAATCGAGCGCTGCGGGCGGGACGGGCCGGCTGCGCGTTCCCAGGCGCCTCGGCAGGGCTCTCAGTGCGCTCGGGGCGGTGCCGGCGCTCGGAGTGTTTGGGGCCGGCGGAGCGACGGGCGGGCCCGGCATGGGGGTGAGGTAGGGCCGGCTCGGCGCACGGAACGAGCGCGGCCGGCTGTCGGGACCGGGTGTACGCGGCGGTGGGACGCGGAGCCGGGCGGAGGATGGAGGACAAGAAGGAGGAGGGCGAGGCGGAGATCCAGGAGCACGGGCCCGAGCACTGGTTCAGCAAGTGGGAGCGGCAGTGCCTGGCTGAGGCCGAGCAGGAGGAGGCGCTGGCGCCGGAGCTGCAGGACGAGGCGGCGGCGCAGCCCGAGCACAAGCAGCAGAAGCTCTGGCACCTCTTTCAGAATTCGGCCACCGCCGTGGCGCAGCTCTACAAGGGTGAGTACGGTCAGGGGCTTGGGGAGGGCACAGCTGGGGCGGCTGCGACCAAGAAGCCGGTGGAGCCTGAGCGCGGTGGGCTCGGGGCCCGGGGGGTGGGGGCGCCGAGCAGCCGCGGAGCCGTCGGGGTGGGGAGGTGCCCGTAGCGGTACAAAGGGGCCGAGGCGGCGGGAGGAGCGGCTGCCGGCCCGCGGCCGCCCTCGGAGACGGGCTGGAAAACAAAATGGCGAGAGGGAGGGAGAGCCGCGGTCGCGGCCCGGACAGCGCCCGGCGCGGCCTCCGGGGCGGCTCCTGCGCCGGGCCGGCCGCACCCCCTCCCCCGGCTGCCGGAGCGCTCGGGCCGGAGCGCGGCCGCGGGGTGTCGGGGCGCACCGGCGGGGGCCGCGCCGAGAGGGTCCGGGCGGCGGGGGCGAGCCCCGGGCGCCGGGAAGGGTGGGGGGTGCCGGGAAGCCCGGCCCTGCCGACGGCTCCCGACGCCCAGCCCCGGCAAGAGACTCCCGACAAAATGGCGAAGCGGGGCCGGGCTCATTGTGCGGCGGGGCCGGGGCGGGGGCGGCCGGGCGCTCCCCGCCGCGCTGGGGGCACCGCGCCCGCTGCTCCGGCCGGGCCGCTGCCCGCCCGCCCCGCTCGGCCCCGATCCGGAGCTGCCTCCGGAAGGTGGAACAAAATGGCGAAACCTAACATGGCCGTTCGGAGCGGGTGACTCCAAAATAAACAGCGTGTGTCCTTCCCTCCCTGCAGACCGGGTGTGCCAGCAGCCGGGGCTCTCCCTCTGGGTCCCCTTCCAGAACGCCGCCACTGCGGTCACCAACCTCTACAAAGGTAAGGGGCTGCCCCCCCGCTGCCCCGGCAGCCCTCTCTGCCGAGCCGGGCCCCACTCTGCCTCCTGCCCCGGCTTACTCATAAGTAGGGCCTGTTAATGTCTCTTATTCACCCTGATAAAATCTAACCCGAGACTGCTTCCTGAATCTTGCAGGTTTTCCCTGGTCCACTTCAGCTGACAGTAGCTGAATCTTTTCTGTTGCCTCATGTCAATGAGTCATAAACTTAAAATCTGTTTTACTTTGAGACCCTTGAAAAAAGGTATCTTTAACATGTGTCTGTTTCTTGTGAATTGAAGGGAGGCGTTCAAGGGTTTATTAAGCAGTACTGAAATTCCCCGCATTGTTTATATTTCATGGTGCATTAGATGTTGGGGTGTCAGTATAATGCCTTCTCTTTTGCGGTACAGCGAAGTTGGGTTTAGTGTTCATAAAATTCTGCCTAGATGTTATGTGACAGAAAGTTTTATCTTCTTGTGGCACTGAGGCTTCTTAAGTAAGCTTCACAGTTTATTTTAAGCACTAAAATGTCATTATGTCTGTGTTCAGCATGGCTGTAAGAAGGCAGCATTAGCCAGAACTTCGATAGGAGTGTGCTTTGCATGTGGCTGTGCTGTAGTGCTGGTTTACTGGTTGTTTCTGAACTCTGCAGTTCTTTGGGTTGTCCCAGGAATTCTTGTCTGCAGAAGGATCATTCAGTGGTTTTTACTTTATTTAAAAGGTTGTGCTAAAATGATACATATCAGTGAAGGCTGAAATTGACACATTGAGATTCTCATTGTTACTGCCTTCCATTCCAAGGAAGGGAAGTGCTTTAAAATTCCAGATGTTTGTTTTCCTGGCTTATAGTTTGATTTTTTTCCCCCCTTCATCTGTACAGCATTATCTATAGTTCTACCCCTATGCTCCTTCATTTGCCTCCAGTTTTGTCATTTTGGATTTGCTTTAAGCAGTTGAACTTGGTGTGTTTGTGATGGGTGATCAGGTTTCTGACAGATGTGGACAGAGTGAGGAGGAGGTGTAGCTGCACAACCCTCACTGCCAGAGTCTTGCCTCCTGCAGAAGGTGCGTTTGAATGTTGTGTGTATGTCAGGTCATGTGAAGGGGCAGCACCTCAGAGCAGGAAGGTGCTGGCCTGGGGCTGTGGGTCACTAGAACATGTCTGGGGACAGCAGTCATCTGAGAATGGTGCTAGGGTAGCAGCAGGTAGTGTTAATAAATTACAGTCTGTCTTTACAAATGGCATGGCTCTCCCTTACGGAATCTTTAGTGTGAAGACTTAGGCTGTTTATTTCTGGTTAAAATGTTAGATTACTTGTGCTGTAGGCAAAATGAGCCTTTTTGTTGGCAATGATGTGATTAACTGATGAGTAGGTGATCAGGGAAACTAGACTTTAAATTGGAGGCTGACTTTGGTCAGGTATAATGTAATACTTCAAAAACCAGCACCTGAAACAAATGTTTTCTTCAAACAGATCCTAAAGTACCTGAGTTACTCAGGAATGCCATCTTTCAGTTTTCAGTTAATTTGCAGGTCAGTAGAAATTTGGTGATAACATGGTAGAACCAGCTGAACACACTGTCACATCTGACAAATTGGAGTCTCTTACTGTGAGCTTGCTTTCCCTAGTGGTGAACATGGCTCTTAAAAAAAAAAACTCCTGTTTTTCACATTCTCAGTACTGTTTGTTTTGGAGGACTCTGTCAAAATACTGGAGGAATACTTGGTGTGATGAACTGAACACCACAAACTGCCTCTTGCCTTGTCAGCTGTTTTCTGATCTGATAAATACTTGGATTTTTGAGGCATCGTCTTTTTGACAAGAATAACCCGACGAATGGTGCATAATGAGAATGCCATGATGTCTTGAATGTCAGCATTTCTTCGGAATATAGATTAGAAGTTTAATATCACACCATACTGATGGTCTTATGTCCTGAATTTCTAGTGCTGGTGACAAGAGACTGCATTCTGCATTCAAGGCACTTCATTATCTTGATTGCACTAAAAAAGTGAAGGCATGGCTTGTAATGTAAGATTTAGAACTTAAGGCCACTGGAAAGTTTTAGGTGTATGTTAGAATAAGACTTCTGAGCCTACAGTTTACCTTGTTTTTATTTAAAAAGAAACTTGAATATGTTCTAATGTTGATTTTGACTTAGTAATTTCAGAATACATGCAACTTGACTGCTTAGGTTTTGCCAGCTTAACTTTGTAAACAAAGTAGTTGTGGCTTTTACAATAAAAATCTAATGTACCCGGGGTAATGATGCTTG
Organism: Pyrgilauda ruficollis; assembly: GCF_017590135.1. Taxonomy (NCBI): domain Eukaryota; kingdom Metazoa; phylum Chordata; class Aves; order Passeriformes; family Passeridae; genus Pyrgilauda; species Pyrgilauda ruficollis. Next base: position 9,678,345 of record NW_024514764.1, on the reverse strand, counting down.
AAACTTCTCTGGGCTGCATCAGCAGTCATTGTTTGACCTCACACCTAGTTCATAGTTGGCTCTTTGTAAAGCATTCTCATACACAAAGAAAGCAGGGTATTGACGTAAAGTCGGCCTCCAAGCCTCAGAAGGACACTCCTGGTATTTCAGGAAGTGATTAAAGGAGTATTTTCAGTTTCCAAGTTGGCTCCAGAATGTTTGGGCAGCTTTTGCTGCCAGTGCATTGGAGTGCGGGCTGCTGTGCAGTATAAAATGGCAGGAGGAGTAATCTGTCATGGTACCATTGCTTTCAGAGGAATTAGCATTTGTAAATGTAGCCTTCAGATTGCAAAGTAGTACAGGCAGAATACTCCTAGAGTAGATACAAGTAACAGTAAGTGTACTTTGTGTACTTGTTTAGTTTATATTCCAAAAGCTCCAAGATTTAACTCAGCTCTGTTTGAGGTGGTTTTGGTCTGTGTTAGGTTTGAAGTGCTGCTCTTTGGCAGTGTAGATCTCAGTGCTGTCTTTCGTGGTCTGTGCAGTGGTGCCTTAGAATACAAGTCCAAGAATAACATTTAACAGTTGTACTTTCTGGGTTCTGGAGTGTGACAAAGTTACATTACATGTGTATGTCATTGTTTGTAAACCAATATTTTGGGATAGCGGTTCCTAAAGAAATACCTTTATGTTCTGGCTTTTGCCTTGGGCTTCATTAATAAAACAAGAATATAAAATGCTGTTTAAATCAGCTTTGCCACATGGAAAAAATTTTATGGAATTCAAGTAAACAAAATTGCAGTGGATATGTTCATGTTTTTTAAGGAGCAAGAGCAACATAACAGTATGAAACTGAAATAGGTGTTGCTAAAGCTCGGATAGCAGATCTATGACAAACAAGATGAGCATAATTGTGTAGTGAACAGGATTTGTCCCACCTGTTACTGTGGTTTGAAATTTATGCAAACTGGTAGCCAGAAATACACTTCCTGAAGTTTGAAAGCAACTCAATACATTGGAGACACAGTCATAACTGATGTGCACAGGTGATTAGTTACATTAACAGAGAGTGAAATTGAATTTTGTAGTAGGTTTTATTGTAAATTGTGTGTTTAAAACTTTTGTATATCAGAATTGCCATGGGATCCTAAACGGGGAAGGAAACTTTCTTAGCCTTTGTAAATGGTATGTTGGCTAATTGAAAGACATTGGGGACACTTGTGTTCTAACTAGTTTCAAAACTGAGGCATGTGAATTGCCTCTGCAATTGAAATCCAGCTGAAAATAGAAGAACTTGAAAGAAATCCTGAGTTTTCTGGCAGTTTCTTACCTGTTAGAATGAAGAAGAGTTTTTCCTTTCTTATGTTGGGGCTTCCTGGCTGTATGGACGCACTTCGTGTGTCTAAGTCTGTTGTCCATTGATTTAAGTATCTTCCTCAGTCTGACAAGCACTAAGTATGTTTTTAATGTAAATAAACAGTGCTGTGGTGTTGACCTGAAGTACAGTAAATGCTGTTTAAGTGGTGCTGTAGTTGCTGTTGACTGACGTGTAAAGAGGATGGAATGTTTTGGCTAATACTCTGTTCAGGTTTAATGGAACTCCTCTTTGCTGCTGCAGCTGCCTTGGTGCTGCCTTATGGTGTAACCTGTAGAAGATGTAGACACTTCTTCTTTCCCATGATTGGCAGGAGGCCACATCAGTGCTGTGCCATGCTGTACATTGCTGTGTAACACTAAGAGAACTTTTTTTCTGTCCTCTTGCAGAGAGTGTGGATGCCCACCAGCGAAGCTTTGATTTAGGAATTCAGATTGGCTATCAGCGTCGGAATAAGGATGTGTTAGCCTGGGTTAAAAAACGCAGAAGAACTATTCGAAGAGAAGACTTAATCAGCTTCCTTTGTGGAAAAGTCCCTCCTCCAAGAAATTCTAGAGCTCCCCCAAGACTGACTGTAGTATCCCCTAACCGAGCTACTTCAACAGAAACTAGCTCATCTGTAGAGACTGATTTGCAACCCTTCCGTGAAGCCATAGCTCTGCATGGTAACAGTCACTTTTTCAATACTACTTGGTTAAAATTGGGTGGGGGTTCCTAAAGTGTGTTTGGCATATCATGATGTGTCATGTACCTGGTGTTCCAGCTGAAGGTATCCCCTTCATTCTTTAAGGGAGCATGTATAAGGCATGTGTTGGCTGCTAAAAATTTGTATAGTTGAGTATTTTGAATGAAGAAAGGGTACTGAATAAAAATGAAATTTGGGTCTGTAATATTGCACAGCTGTGAGCTCAACAGTTAAGTATCAAGTCTTGGTAGTGTTTTTGAAGCATGAAGAGACTTGGCATTTATACCAAGGCTAAAGTAAACAGAATTCTTGGAAAATGGCAATGCTATGCTACCAACTAGTTAAATATTAAGATTTGACTGCTAGCAAATTTTTGGGGGCTTAGGGAGGGAATTTGATGTCTGAGGCTTCGGTCTCTAGCTCTCTAGTACCTTTTTTAGGTACTGGATAATGCAGTTTAGCATTTTACTTAAAGTACCCTGGAAAGGGTGTTTCAGTTACACATTTTTGAAATAATTGAGTCCTATTCAGAACTTTGTTCTAGTTCACTTTCAGATTTACATGTCTTCCAGTGTCATACTGAATTGCCTTCCTTGCCATCACCAGCAATGTTGGGTGTATCTCTTTTCAGACATGAATATTGAGTAGTTTCTTCTGTATTGGATTATGATTCAGCAAGTGATAGACAGATGTGCTTTAAATTGCTCTTGAGGTGAGATAAGGCAGTTCACCTCTGGGTTTTGTGCCTTCTAAAATTCAAAAGGGTAGCAGATATCTTGAGCTCTAGACCATTCTAAAAATGAAAATTAAGCTATCTAAAAGTGCAGTCTAAATGAAATTTTTACTGTCTGGATATTCTCTGTGGGGAGGTAGAATTGGTGGGTTAATTAGAAGCATGAATTCTTGAAAATGCAGTCTTGGCTTCTGTGCTGTGGTGGTTTTTAAAGATGCCCAGTCCAGACACTGTTACTGTCTAGGTGACAGCCATTTAAACCAAACATGCTTCCCCACTCAGTCATGTTGATTTTGGCAGTTTCCTGTCTCATACTGGAAGGAGGCTAGGGAATTCTGTGCACCACTGTTGCTTACTCAGTGTAGATAAAATTAATTTCATGAGAACAGCTGCAGAAGCTGGCTCTCACTGTGGAAAGCACCCTCGTAAAAATGCTTTTCTGAAAATATAGTTGAATCTGTGGAGTTGGATTTAACTGTAAAGGCTCAGTCTCAGGTGAGAGGAAGCTTAGGTAGGCTCACTTCAGCACAGTGAGCTCTCTGAGTAAACTCAGAGGCATTTTTATTGGTAATATGGCTCTTTTTGTGTCCATGTATCATTTCCTAGCATCTGCTTTGTACCGAGGTGGTTTATGAAGTCACTGTTGTATAGCATGAGGATCTGAATAATGATATATAAAGTGCCCCATATTTCATAATGTAATGCAGGGTCATGAGGAAGTTCTGTCCTCCGTAGTGGCACTGCAGGGGCTCAAAATGTACTTTTCCCCTTCATCAGCTGGTTGACAAGATTACTTGTCAGTCACCTTCTGGATTAGGTTCTCCTCATATCAGTTTCAATCTGAAAATTAACCCAAATGCTTTTGTGCTAATCCTTTAGTGACTGGGCTTGTACTGGGACTCATAACTGTTTTTAGTTTATTGCCTACAGTGTTTACATTACTCCAGTTTATCCCCCCCTTTTTTTTTTTCTTTAAGGAAGTTGTGATTAAGCAATCTCATGAACTCATTTCCTATTTATTGTAGGGCTTCTTAAAACTATGTTTTGATTTTGAAACCTGCCAAGGATCTTCAGGTGTGTGTAAATTGTCCTCATTAGGCCTGTGCTTACTGTAATTTTTGGCACATGGTTTGAAAGTGGTGCTCCTAAGTATCATGAGGGAATGTGAGAACCTGATGATACTGAGGAGCAGTCCAGGCACAGAGGCTGTGAGAAGAGTTTCCAGCTGACATGTGAAGGTGGGAGGCTGTTTTGTGCTGGTTGGCTTCCTGATGGGAATAGAGTATTTCTTTATTAATCATGTGGACGGGTTGAATTAGATTTGAGGAATAATGCTAAAACTTTGCTGCTTGCAGCAAGACCTCTTACAGTGAAGCAGGGATAGATTTGAACAGCCTATGGCACCAAGTAAAGTTCAGTGGAAGCAGAGTTGGGGTATTGACTTCTCAGAAATAGGTACTATTATATGTCTGAAGATCATAGCATTATAGATTGCTCATCCTCGCCTTTGATGGTGGAAAATATCTCTCTTTTCATCATGTAATCCCTAAATGCATCATAAACACATCTGAAAATTTTGACAGAAGCAGTGGTAATGAAATAGCTAATAATGCAGTATTTCCTGGAACAGCAAACACAATTCTAGGTGTATGCCCTAGAGTAAAACATTAGAGATTAGCATCCTTTAGGCATCAGTACAATCTTTAAACTTTATGCTTCATCTGAAAACAAATATCTTAAAACTGATTTTTTGTCTCCAGCCCTGTAACCTCTGACCTGTATTTTATCTCTGCAAGATGGTTGACCCCAGAATTTAATCTTGTGATACTCATTATCAAGTCTTTTACTACAAGAAAGCTTGAGAGCAGAACAGCAGAGAAGAACCTGTTATAGTAGCTAAAAGCAAAATTATCATGGCAGAAAATTAGGCATGAGAATGTTTAAGATGTGATCTCTCTTTTGACTCCGTGGCACCTATGCTCTGCAGTTGTTACTGAAATCTTTAGTGTTGCTTAGTGAGAATGAGACTTTGGAACCTTACTCTTGAGAGAGTAAACTTTGGTAAACAACATCTTTTCCCTTATTATCATCTTTTCACTGTTAGCATGCTGATGGGTAACCTTTGAAATAAAGCATGGCTGGTAACTTGAACTGTGAATATTTGAAAAGAAGTTCAAGCCTTTTAGAAAAGCTGAGTAGTTATGTCAGGGTAATACATGATGTTTTATTCTGCAGTGCCAGTGCAGTTTTCTGAAACTTTAATGAAACCTCAGTCTAATGCTTGGTGTTTTAAGATGTGGTAGTAGAAGATAATACCTTTATTGTCCAACATCTCAATTACAGAATTGGGTTTTTACCTTCCATTAGTCTCTGAAATGTCCTTGCATCTAGGGAAAGTATGGATGTATCTTCACCTACTCTCTGGATGTGTATTGACATTTCCAGTTCTGTAAGAGATGAGTTTCAAGTGACAGAATTACATCAATCTGAGCTAACAGTACAAGATTCCCAAACACTGCCACGTGCTCGGCCACGTTGTGCCTGGCTGTAGCTGGAGTACCGAGTCTGGTGCCCAGCCTGTGTCCTTCTCTGTGGCATGTGCTGCATGTTTCACACACTGTCCTCCCAGCACAGTGGGAGAAAATGCTGTGATTTGAGGAGGGGCAAGAAGCAAGCTTGGAAAGGTAATGTTGAAATGCATTTGACTTGAGCATTCTTAATTAAAAATTAAGGTGAATTTGGGAAAAAAAATAGGGCAACAGTACAGTGAGAGAACTTTAGTTCTTTTTCTCCTTAGGTTTAATGTTGATGTGTATAATTCATGTGATTTGGTCTCTGTGGGGTAGGGAGAGCACTTGCAGATAGAAGTGTGTGACCTGGCCCCTTAAGAGCCTGAATTTCCACTAGGTCTTCATATTTGCTTCTCAGAATATTAAAGTGCAGTTTAAAAACAGGAGCACTTAGCAGAGTGGAGAAGCAGCAGCTGGTAAAAGAGGGGATGGGAGAACAGAGTTCAGATTGGTCTGACACAGTTTAATTTAAAGGTTGTATGTATATATAGCTGTGATGGAATTGTGTATTGGTATGTGCTGCTAAAACTTGCTCTATGAGCCAGTGTTATGAAAGGGTGAATATGACAGAAGAGTGACAAGGATCTCTCTGCATGCCATTTTGTATTTATCTGGGGTTAGTAACTAATTCCTGCTTTAGTCACACTACCTAAGCATGAATGTTCCTTTTGAATCTTCCTTATTAAAACTTGTAGAAACAATAGTTAGTACTATGTGGAACAGTAGCTACTCAGTATATTATGCTGTGATAGCAACCTGAATAAGTTTTACATGGGCATGATTGTAGGGCAGATGAAACAGCATTTACAGTTTGTTAGGCCAGTGGTGATAAACTTGCTAATTTTGAGCTGACAGTTTTAAGTATTTTGTAATCCATTAAACTTATTTTCAGTCAAGCATTCTAATATCTTGATAGTTTTGGAGTGCACTTAGTTATAAATTGGCTAATCTTGATCACAGCTCCTTCTAATAGTACTGTAAGATCTTTAAAACTATAACTCTTTGTAAAAACATTGTCTATGAAATGTAATTTTGTTGATGAAAGATATGACAGGAAAGAAAATGTACTAGGTGCTGCAAAATGTTTGAGATATGCCTTCCACTTCAAACCTTTCTAATTCAAAAGGGGGTCGGAGCCATGTGGGCCTTCTTAAAGGCCTCTAAGAATAAAGGAGATGTCCCTGGTAGAAAGGAGTGGGAAACTTTAGAGATGGTTGTGAGATTGTGGGAAAAGTGAAGCCACTTTAGCAGCTGTTTGGATCTCTGTCCTGTTGAATGGACAAAACTGGTGTGCCCGTGGTTAAGGCTGTATTAATCACAGTATAGAAATCTGAGGTTGGGAAATGGTGTTAGCTGGCAGTCATGTCATCTTACCACTTCCTAGTGTCAGTTGTTGCTTTAAATGCTTTGGGAAGAGCTTTGAGTCTGCTGAAAGCTTAAACTCAGAGTAACTCACAGTAAATGGTTTTTCTGAGATTTCCTCTGCCTTGCCACAGCTTCCCAGTTTAAAACTTGACTCTTTTCCCTGTTGACCCAAAATAGGTTTTTTTTGAGCATTGCAGATTGTTCTCAGAGGTGTTGGTTCCATGTAGTGGCATCTTGATAATTGAATGTATGCCTTGAGTTTGCTTTGACTTTTCCATGTTAGCTCAATTAGCCAATCCTAATGTGCCAATCCAAGCTGTGATCTGAGTTGTTTCATTTGGCAGTTTTGCCCTTCTGGATGGATGGGCAGTGCTGTGTAATCTGGTTAACTGCCAGGAGCTGAGGCTGTCAGTCTGTCAGTGTACCCAGCCATGACTCTTACTGGTACTAAATACCTGTGTGAGATGCAAAATTAACCTGTAGCTCAAAGCCCATGCTGTGATGCAATATCCTTGTGTTCTGATCTGTAGGAATTAATTCAAAGCTACTCTCCTGCCTTAGACACTAAGTTGGCTTGAAGATTTTAACTTCTAATTATCTCCTGAAGGTTGTTTGTGTATTTAAATGTACAGTGATTCAGCATTACCTTAATACTGGAAAGTCGGTGACTGCTTTAGGCATTGCTTGTAAACTTTGGCAGTCTGGTTTTGTATATGCTGCAGTGTGTCACAGATGCATCTTTTAACTGTATCAACTAAAGAGTGCTTGTTACTTGAAAAGGCTCCACTTAAAGCATAGTTGTTGAGTGGTGCCAAAAAAATGTCTTTTGACATCAGAGGTCAGTTTTGGGGTTTTGTTTAGAATAATTTTTCTTCCCTTAGTTGGGCACTAGATGTAGTAAAAAGGTGTCATGATAAAACTGAATTACTGTGTTGTTCTTTTGGTATGAGTTGTATAACAGTAAATGACTGATAAGTGATGTAAATTGTGGACTCTTAGGTGTAAGTAATGATACTGAACTTGTGTGGTCACAGCAGTTTTGCTTGGAATAGGGGTGTGGGGGGAAATCTCTACAATCAATTTGGTTTTGAAAAAATATCACCTGTATGCTGTCAGACTCTTTCCAATTTACATGTACAGGATGAATTAATGTTTTTTTCTGATGTATGTCATACCAGTTGAAATTAAACTACTGATGTCTTTGAATTGTGATTTGTTACCTGCCCAGATTGTGTATGTTAGTAGTTTATCCAAGATATGGTATATCTGAATTGGCTTTTTCTCATACATTTGTCATCAAGTTTAGCTGCATTACTTTCTTTGGTAGATGCATGGGAAATTCTTTTCCTAATGGTTTTGAATTTAAGCTTGACCTTAATCCTGAGAATGCTGTCACAAACTTAATTTCTGAGTTACCTTTACACTAAAACAGCTTCTTCTGTTTAAATATTTTCTGCCATGTGCATGAACAATGATTTGGCTATTAATGAAATCTGCAGGGTGCTCTTGGAGTTCAGAACATGCTTCTGGACCCTGTTTGAACACCATTTGGAGCTGTAAGCAAAAGCCCTAAGAAAGAATCAGTGATTAGTGGCTGTGTCTGGTGGTTGTTGTGTAATGCCAGATCTGTGTGCAGTATTTCCTGTGCTGTTACAAGTTGGAAGCTTTAAATGTTCATTCAGTAATGTTCAATAGAGTGAAGTTGGTTGGGCTGCTCCATCCTGACTTGTGTATCAACCTGCCATTGCTGCAGATGACTTCTAGACTTCAGCTTCTAACTGAGGTTTCTGGTGACTGATGTAGTTCTGTCAGTCCTTTCTTCCCAGAGCCTCTGAAGTTGCCTATTTGGCCTGCCAGCAGCTGATGGATTGGGCTTTGTTTGGCTAGACTTGTCAGTCAGTGGTTCTTGGCTGCACATTTGACAGTATGTGGAGATGTGAATTAATGCACACACAAGGTTTATGATGGCTGGACAGAGTTATAGCATATTTGAGACTGGAGAAGAGAGCTCTAAGATTCTGAAGGTTACTGAGAGAGGAATCTTCCTGGACAGTTCCACATTTTCTTGTTCTTACTGATGGAAAACATGCAGATCTATCTTTATCTTTCCTAGGGCCAACAGATGTTTCTGTACTCTTCTCCTAATACTCAGATTTGAAAAAGTTATGATAGTAAAGATGTTTGTCTTATCTCTGAGCTCCTGTTTATTTCCAAATACAGCCTGAACTGGAAATTGAGAAGAGTAGTTAGACTTCCATGTATTAGTCCTTACTAAATTTGTGTTTTAGAATGTCCCACTTTTGTAAAATTGTAATGTTACAGAAGGCAGAGGTTAAATTAGTATGAAAGTTCATGGTTGTCTTTTTACGGCCTTGTTTCTACAAGAAATAAAGTTCAATTTGAATCAAATATTATTAATCTGAACACAAACCAAAGTACTTTCAGGGTACCTGTGACAGTGATTTGCATCAGATCTGTTGATAACAAATTTTGGGTGATTGTCATATGTTTTTCATTGCTTGTTCTTTAAGTGCATTTCTGAATTTAGCAATACTGTTGTGTTGGCTGTTAGTGTTAGCCATGAAATAAAAGCTTGTATTTATGAACTAGCTGTGGTGTACACCTGTCTGAGACCTGCTGCCATACTGCAGTTTCCTTCAGGGAGTGAAAGGGAGCAAGGTGGTGGTGTTGGCACAAGGCCAGCTCAGTTCAACTCGAAAGTTCTTGGCAGGGCTGTGTAACTCTTCTTCCAGTGTGAAGCCTTTAAATTGAAATTATCTGCTCTTGAGTATGTCCCTGTTTTGAATAGCATGTCATACCTATGGAGTTAATGTTTGCCAGAGTATGCTGTTACATCCTGGTGTATAAGCTCACTTTTAAAGTCATAAAAAGCAGTTTTGGTAATTACTGGATTATTACACAGCCTGAGAGCTGAGAAGGTGTGCTCTGGACTGGAGTGGTACAAATAGCAGGATGAAGTGTCTTTAGGGTCTCGGTGGAATTGGGCTGAGTGTGATCCTGTGTGGCACACGTGGGAACTGAACTTTCTGTGCTGTCTGACTGAAGCCCTTTTTCTCTCTCTCCCCAGGTCTTAGTGGTGCAATGGCTAGTATAAGTGTTCGCTCGAGTACCCCAGGCTCGCCTACTCACGTGAGCAGTGGCTCCAATGCTAGTCGAAGGAGAAATGGACTCCATGATGTTGATTTGAACACTTTCATATCAGAAGAAATGGCACTCCACTTGGACAATGGTGGAACTAGAAAGCGTACCTCAGCCCAGTGTGGCGATGTCATTACAGACTCACCAACTCATAAACGCAACAGAATGATCTAAACTGCAAAAATTTCAAACCCACCATGCTGCTTGAAAGCCACTTGATCCTCAGAGTACTATTGAAAAGGAAACATGAGGCCATCTTTCCATATTCACTGTTTAAGACAAAGAATTCAATAAATGCCATAAAGGAAATTTTAGAAATTACATTAGATGCCTCTTGTAACTGCGGCTTTCTTAAACTATATTCTTAGCAGAGGACATCAGATATTGTGTAGTAGTTAGCAAGATCATCATAGGTGAACATGTATCTGTTCCAAGGCTAAAAGTGACCTTACTTGTATTATTAAAGGGAAAGGAAATTTCAGATGTTTATTTGGCTATAGAATTTTTTTTTGTCCTTTATTTCCTGCTTTGAGTATTTGCTTAAACAGTATTGCCAGTTTGACTGAAATTGTCTACAACATGACTTGGCATCTTTGTCAAAACTGCAGGCTTCCATTTTTGCAGCACTGTACCATGCACCTAGTTTCTGTACAGTAACAGTGTGCAAGTTATAAATATTGGACTGTACCCTTTTTAGTTTTAAAAAGCAGTTGATAATTCTGGTGATTGTGTGATAATGTAAAGAGGTGCTATGATGGTCATGCAATTAATACTTAATATTGAATCAATACAAGGATCTTTATTGGATTCACTTTGTGTGTTCTAGTGCTCTGAAGTAGCAATATTAAACTTTTCCCCAATTAACTTCATAGGCTTTTAAATCAGTTTGAGAAAATATATGTACTTATTGGTATTATCCTTGTGGTAATCATACACAGTGCAGACTGCACCAGTGCTGACCTAAATTTAGAGAAAAATGTCCTGTAATTGGAAAATAGGCTTTTCTGTTCAGTATTAGTGAAGGGTAGGTTTTGTGTACACCCATATCCTATTTTACATTTCTTGTGAAGTAATTGCCCATTGCTGGGGAGGGGTGGGAGAAGAGGGAATGTGGGGAATAGTTGGAAAAGGGGTGTGTTCTAACAAGTAAGACTTCTGGTCACATGTGGAAACTTGGACTAACTTAAACAAGATTCTGTGATGCTGTCCCCTTCAGGAGGGAGTGACATGCAGGTTCTGTGAAGTGCTAAGAAAATAATTTAAAACTGGAAGTTGTTTATAAAACTCTGGATAAACATGCTATAAGCATGAATTAAAAAGGATAAATGGCTTTCTTTTTGTGTTTAGCTTACATTCATAGGATTGAACTCTGGCTGCCGTAACTTAAGCATAGTCTAAACTGAACTAGAGATCAAGACTGATCTGCTGCAAATCTGTTTCTGAATGGGGAAGGACAGATGTCAGTCTCAGAGTGTCCTGACTATTTTTATATGTAGAGGGAGGAAGTGTTTGGTGGAGAGCTCTGGCTTTAGGGCCTCTAAATCTCTGCCTTGGAAAGGGATAACACAGGAAGAATAAGAAAATGGAGAGCTCCAACCCTGAACGTTGGGAAAAGGGGTATTTAGAGAGGTGGTGTGCATGCTTTAACTGGAAGCATAGGCTGATCCTGGGATTAAATGTAGCTATGCTAGATTCCCAGTACTAAAAATTGTGGTTTCTGGCGAAGTTAAGGCACCTTGAGCTCCATGTTAATACACAGCTCTTCAAGACTTTTGCTTATGTGCTTGTAGAGTCAGATCTCTTTTGTACTATCTTTGCTGTTTGAAGCAGACTTCACTGTAGGTTTGCCCTTTTTACCCTGCCATCGATGTCTGTAGTCAAGGCAGGACAGCAGTGCTGTGTGAGATACTCAAGGCTCTCTACTTGAGCCTGGTTTCCTTGCCTTGTGGTGCTTCCATCACATTTCTTTACACCGAAGAGCCCTTGAAGATGTCAGTAGTTGCACAGTACTGTAGTGAGAGGCTCTAGTTCATGGACAGCTCTCAGAAGTGTCCAAAGAAAAGTGCTAAGAACTGCTCCAACCCCCACCTGTGTTACATAGCTGAACTTGCACATCACTTGAAGACTCAGTATACATTAATTTCAGTTACTGCTATTAACTACAATTCATAAGGTTTAGTTTATGTAAGATGTTAATACTGCATAAAGCTAGTTTCTTTTGGAGACTGCATTTTCAGCAAAGATTTTGAAGATGGTATCTGAATATACATCAGTATTTATTAGACTATTGGCAGAGGGATTTTTATGTTCTAAAAGAAAGGTGGAGTCCTGAACAGAAAGGACAGGTATAAGAACCGTTCTTCAGCTCTTCTGTTTATTTTTTAGCTGGCTTGTACAAGTAAGATGCTTATGCTCTGTAACTTCTAACACACTTTATTCTTGATGTGGTAAAGGTGACATCATACTGGTATCAGTCCTGCACGCAGGGACTGAACTGTAGCAGTGCTGCTGGTCTAGCCCAAATACAGAGCCTGTTCAAATTACTTCTCCCCTTTCTTGCAGTGAAATAAATCTTGTTAATGCTCTGAAGCATTAATTCAGTCTATTACCATCTAAAACTAAATTTGTCTGGCTTCTTATTTAATTTGTGCCATTTTTCTTTGAAAGAAAGCAGACTTTGATATTAAACTGGTTGCATTAATGTTTTTTTGCTTGTACCTTAAATATCTGGCAACTTTTGATTGTTTTCATTTAGCCCCAACTGTTGTTTGCTCTTTGACCTCTGCCAGAGTGATCAAAAATGCATGTATTCACCTGATAAACACAGGAGAACGGGTTGTCTCTGGAAAAAAAAAAAAATAAAAAGAAGTCCAGTACCTGTTGCTTTGAAGACTATTTCTTGTGCCAGTGTAGAAAACAGATGTTCTGGAAATAGCTTTCAGCTATATCCAAACTGTAGCGCCTGGAGCCAGAAGTGAGTTGATTTTCAGTAAGGAACACTGACTGGAGAACTGTTTAGTTTGGTAAAAATGGTGCTTACTTTTGCTTTCTCCTTTGACCGGTCTCTTCTCCATGTACATCCAATCTAACCTGAATGTGCGGCAGTTACATAAAGTACATCCTGCACTGAAGCTACTGAGCTTGGCTTGCTTATTAATGAAGTAAGTTTTAAATGTTCAATTTAAATCTATATTACAATAAAGTCATGCAAAAATGATTTTGGTTGAAATTGAAGTCCTGCAGTTAAACTTACTTTCAAATGTGGTTTACCCAGCTGGAGTAATAGAAACTCTAAGTCATAATAAACCTAATAAAAAAATACAACTAATCAGGCTGTTTCGTAGTTCTTTTAAGTTTCTGAATAATACAGTCCAGTAATGCCAGACAAGGTGTGATTAGTGTGAGCTGACAGGCTGCCTTGGTTGTGCAGATCAGGACTTTCCTTGAATGCACTTTGCTGGTAGCTGTTTGGTGTAGCTTACACACAGGGTTTTGTTCTGTCTCCTTTGGACTAATGGTACAGAAAATTGGGCTGTACTACATCTGTACAAGATGTTCTGCAGTCTTCAACATCACTAATACTTAAAAGAAGCATCTTAGAGATTTAAGTGGCATAGTTTAGGAAGTTAAGTGGTGTTGACTTCAATAGTAGAGCTTTCCAGCCTTTTGCAACAGACTCTTTGGACTTAAGTGAAATCAGGTGCTTTAATTAGCAGCATTTCCTGCTTCATGTGGGTGTCCCTAAACCTGCAAACTATTTTCCACTTGCTTTATCTGGAGATTTTAGAATTCCATTATGAAGGAAAGCTTTATTTCATAGAGGCTTTCATGTTTAAAAAGTATCTTTTTAATTAATGTTAACATTTTTTCACTTACTTAGCCACCAAAATGTTCCAACAGGAATTTAGAAAGATTCTTAAATGGCTTCTAAAACCCAGCATCTTTCAGTTATTAGCCTAGAGCTAAGTAATCCTTTGGCAGAGATGAGGAATGCACGCCTGGTGTGTTCTGTGGGGTTCTGTGCCCCAGCTGGGGCTGGTGTGGTTGTGTGTGGTGGCCACAGGGCCCCGTGGGTGCTCCTTCCAGAGCCTCTGGCTGTGCAAGGGCAGGGCCCCGGCACTCCTTGTCTGAGCACGGGGCTCCTGGGGACAGATGGAGCCTGGGGAATTCCCTCAGAGCCCAAGTCAACACTGGTGCTTTCTGCAGCCCTGCTCCACTGGGCCCCTTCTCAGACTGTCCCAAAAGGATAACACACACGGGCTGTAGAGAATAAACCAACCAGAGTCCCTCCTGTGCAGGAGGCAAGTGTCACCTGCCTCTGGGGGTTTTTGTAAAAGATGTTCCTCAGCGGCTAGTGAGATTGCTGCTGTCCCAGCAGTTACCAGGGGCTGTGGAACACCAGCGCTGTTCACTGGCCACACTGGGATGTGAGGGGGGAGTGCACAAGGTACCAGGAGGTCACTGGAATCTGCTGTGAGCCCTTTGGGCAGACACTGCCTTGTAGAAAATCTTAGAATTCAGTATTAAATGCATTGATCAGCTGGTTAAAACACCATATAAGACCAGTCTAGATCATGCTTTGTAATATCTCACTGTTCTATCAGATTTATTTTAAGGTGAAGTTGTCTTTGGTTGCTATAGAACAGCAGCCTGGGCATGAAGGGGAATCCTGGGGTCCCTGTTGCTGTTGTCATGGTGTAACAATGTTACATGTTTGAAAAACTCACAATGCTTTTCCAGCTCTGAAACTCAAGCCACAGGATTTTTTTTTTTTTTTTGGTACTTTGAACACCTTATGTGTTTTTTACAAAACATCAAAGCAGAGGACATAAAATGTTTGCATTTAAAGTAGATATGTTCAGAACCTTGTTCTGTTTCTGCTGGAGTCCTGAGGGGGCCATGTCCAGCTCCTGCCCATGCAGCCCTGCGTACCTGTGCCAGAACAGGCCAGTGCTGCCCAGGTTTGTTCTTTTCCTGGGCTTTTCCATTTTTATATTGCTGTTTAAACCTAGCTCTCTTTTTTTGAAGTGAATTCTTTGAGTACCATGTATAATAGGGTATGTGAGATCAAGATGGGGAGAAAATACCCAATTCTGCTGTTAAAGTGAGTAATTGATCTCATGTAATTAATAACTCATAGTGTTTAGTGTTACCTCTCTGCAAGATTATAGTCTCTACATCACTTTCAAACCACAAAAATCTGTGCATCTTTGGTATGCTTTAGGCCAGTCTTGTGGCCATTTTTTAAAAAACACCTGCTGTGCTTTTTTGAATATATTTCAAATTTCAAAGCTCTGGGGAGAGAGCTTCACCATAAGTTTGCAAGAGTGGTATTGCTATATCTATTTCATAGAGTACAGCTGAAGATAACTAATGCTGTCTTCAACCAAAGTGTTCTAACACCTGCTTTCCTATTCTCTCTGAAAGCCCCAACAAAAAGAAATACATGGTTTGTGCTTAGAGGTGAATGAACTTCTCAGCTGAGGGGGAAGGAGGACCATCTTCTGGAGACTTGCATTGAATGCCCTGCCAGTAATCCTACTGTTTATTCTGCTGAGGGAACTATAATTTGTATTTTTGCTTTTATGCCTAAGCTTTTCTGCTGAAAAAGCTCACTCAGTGAAACCGTTTTTTTTTTTGGTTTTTTTTTTTTTCCTTTTTTTTTTTTTTTTTTTTTTCCTGTCTACATTTAAATTACTTCCTGTGAAAGAGCATCTGTGATCTCCCATGGGGTAGGCAGGCTTTTTTCCTCTCCCTGGAGAAACTGTTGTCCTTAATGTGAATCACTGAAGATGCTTGTCTTGCTGCAAAAGGAATTTTGAAGTCTTTGATTTAAGTGATTGCGGTTTTCAGAGCAGGAATCTGCTGAAGATACGCTGAGTGTTGTAGCTGCAGAGGTTTGTGTGCTTCCAGATGACAGTGCAGGGATGCAGCTCATTTGGAGTCTGAGATTATTAATTAAAACCTGATTTGTCTGCAACTGCTTGCTCTATAACAGCTTCTGAAGTAGTCTTGCCAGAATTCAGAATTCCTTAGGCCTAGATGCATATCCCAAAATATGAGCAGTTCATCTGTCCTGTGTAGAAATTTTCCAGAAAAAATGGGTTCAACATGTCTAAATCCCAGTAACTGGGTCTTTAATCCTTTCAACACAAGACATAAGAGTTCCTTCAGAGTAAGTTTCCAGGTTGACTTGATCTTTCCTGATTGACCCATGAGCCTTGTCTGAATCTGGTTTTCTTCCTCCATGTGTGACCATACCCAAGAAGCTTCTCCCTGTGCTGAACACAGCCTGTCTGAAGGCCCAGATGTTTCTGGTAAGTGCTTTTATGTAATTTGTGGTGGTTATTCCAAGTTAACATAATCTTGGATTGCCTGCAGGTTGCGGGGCTTCAAGCCCTGAAGATACTGCAGACTCCGTCCTGTTCTTGGACCTGCTTTGGGTAGAGATTGGAGCAGGTAACCTCCCAGGCTCGCTTTCCACCTGAATTAGTCAAACATTTGCTCTGTCCTGACCTTCTCAACACAGTTTTATCTGTGAGGGGGTAAAAGGCACTGCTGTCCTTGCTGCCAAGCCATAGCTGCTGCTCAAAACCCTGACCACTGGCAAGAACAGATGAACTTTCCTTTCCTATAAGGCACATGCTCCTCTGGAAACTTAAAGGTTGTCATCAAAACTGCAACTCCTGAAGTACAGGTAGTTCTTCAAAGCAGAAACCAATCCCAAATTTGACTATGTGGATTTCTTGTCTCCATCTTGCACATTTCATGAGCTTTGAAGGAACTGGGTGGGTTTGGCTGGATTGTGAAGGTGCAGGTGTGTGCTGAGTTTGTGTCACTTGATGGAAACATCACCTGCAAAGGAAGGAGGACATCTCCCAGACCCTGGTTTTGATAAAGGCATAAAAATGCTATTTTCTAAGGGCTGAAATTCCAATTAAAAGTTTCTCAGCAGTTCTATATTAAGGCCAAGCCCCTTCCTCACTCATGTTTTGTCAGGTTGGCAACTAATACAGTGAACTGGGGAGTGAAACGTTGTTTATTCTGTTGGATTATTAATCTGTTGGATTTCTGTTAGTCTGTACTCTGGTGTGATTTGGTACACGGGAAAGGGCAGAACACTGAGGATTAGATACCTAATCATTTAAGGCTCTAAGTGTTGTTATGTCTGTTTCTTTTATGAATTATTGAGAGATCCTAACCCTGAATTTACACCTGTTAAAACTTCCTACTTACTGGAGAGTGTCTCAGAAAAGAACCAACTGGGCTGTTGGCTTCTTGAAATTGTTTTACATAAACCTGGGATATTACCTGAAAAGTAGACCCCAGATTATGTATTGTGTTTCAGCCTAAAATCTCCAGGAATTCAGATTTTTGGAAGGTGTTCCAATGCCTGAGTGAGCCCAAACTATGCACAGATGGTCAGTGGGAGATGCTGAAAATCAGAAGGGATAAGTGATGTGCAAGAGGTGGTACAGGAGCCTTGGAAGGTGAAGGGAATTTTCCTGTGGACTCTCATTGCCCTCAGCTGGAGTAGCTGTGGGCTTACACTGGGTAGCTTTGTATTCCTGCTGGCCTGGTTCAGCATTGGCTGTAGTTGCCAATGGATGGCTTTGTTCACTTCAAAAAGTCATTTTTACAGTGGTCCACGTGCAGTATAACTAAGAACTACGCAAAGCCAAGTGCCCTGGGTTCCCAAATAAAGCCCTGATGCAATGGTATGGAGGGGAATCCTTTCTCTTTTTTAAGCCTGTGGCTTTGCTTCGTGGTTTAGGCTCAGTGGAGGCATCTCTGTGTCACAGGGGATTTCATGGGAGTGATGCTGATGCTTTAAAATATCTCCCAAGTTTTTTAAAGCAATGCAAAGCCCTTGGGATTATTTAGATGCTATGCCTAGTCCCTTTACCCCTTTGAAAACCAGTCCTTCAGCAAACAAAAATAATTCCTGAGGTGATTCTTGCCAGTGATTTTGCAATGTTCTTTGTGAAACAAAATGCCCAGAGTCAAGTAACAAGTGCTGTGCTCAGAGGCAAGCAGGTGATGGCTCTACAAAGTGGTGATCTGTTGTTGCTGCACTGAGAATCTCATTGCTCTGAGAAAAAAACCCCAAACTGCTCTGACCACAAAAATGAAGGTTTGGTCTGAAGAATGTGCAGCTATGTGTCAGCTGTCCAGGGTCTGTGCTGCAGGGCAAGATGGCAGCAGAGCTCCTGCCAGGAGGCTGGAGAAAGCACAAAGCACCAGCAGCTCTCATCTGCTGCCTTTCCAACCTGCCTGGCAAGTACTGGGGTAGGTGTGAATAGGGATCTCCTGAAGGAATACAAAAACAGCCCACCAGGGGCCATCACCTTGAACTTGCCCTTTCAAGTGTTATCTATAAATAGGGTTCCCCAGAGCAATCCAGCTGGCACCCTCTAGTCAAGCTCATCATGATCTCAGATAAAACTATCAAGTGGAGCCAGATCTTCAGCTGCTTTATGGAGCCTTGCCAGTTTCCACTGCTTGGGAATGATCTGGAGGAGCTTCTTCCCATGCTGGAGCCTCACAGGAAAGGGGTGAACCTGCCAGTGATGGCCGTGCTGCAGCTCACTGATCTTTGCAGGTAGAGAGGAGGAGGTGAGAATCCTCTCCAGGATTACAGAGACCTCAAGTCCTATAAATGCCATGTGGTGGTGGAGCCCCTGGTTTTTGGAAGTCTCACTCTGGAGCATACCCATAATGTGGCAGTGACCCAGCTACTGTGTGAATATATTTAAAAAGCAGCATTTGTCCCTGCTTTAGCAGGTAGAGGCAAGGTGATATGGGCAGCCTGAGGTGTGGGGAAGGAGTCCTGGCTCTCCCAGGGTCTGGAGTTTTGCTTCTTGTGTTTTAGCCCAGATTTTCTTCTGGAACGTAGCATCCAGCAGGCTGTGCCAAGAGATGCTCTGCCCTGTGTGATGGCAGGGCTGCACCCGTCCCCTGTGGGTTTGCTTCCCTGTGCCTTTGCCTGCTCCTGTGACTGGTGGGGAATCAATTATTTTTTGAGCTGAAGAACTCCTAAGATTATCAGATGAACAGAACTGTGCAACAGAAAATCTTGAATTTACTAGCTGTATTTGTATCCTTAGAAGCACAGTGTGCTGTCATCTTGCCTTTATAAAGATCAAAATCCATCCTGACATCCTGCTTTGCCTACTTTCTCTGTGGCTGAAGGCAACTTTGCAGGCCCTTGAGCTGAAACTGTCACTTTTTGTTAATCCTGTGTGTTTCTTGTGTTTAAATTTTCAAATATAATAGTAGAGCTGGTGTAATCTCCATAATCATGACTTTATTATAGAAGAGTAACCCTTGAATATCTAGCCCAAAGTTAACTCTTCTCAGACAGCAGTGGCATGGGTGACAGGATGGCCAAGATGCTTTTCAGGTGATGTGGTAAAACCTGTGGCACTGCCCAGCCCAGCAGGGTGAGACTCAGGCTGGTGCCTTGGTTACTGCAGGGAGATGCATGAGGCAGTGGATGGAGTGATGCTTTCCCACTTCTGCTACTTGTATCTCATTCTGGTTTTCATTTGTAGACATATTTTGTCCATTATCTGCCACAGTGACATTTAATCCATGTGGAAAAGTCCAGGTTTAGCATTTCACTTAATGAAGCTGGTAATACATTGCAAGTTAAACAACATTATTTGCTCTCTTTTCTTCTCTCTCAAGTTTGCTTCCATACAGGATGTGCTCAAGAAATGCAAGATGGAAAAAGAAAAATCAATAGTCATTGATGCTAAAATATTAATGTTTCTTCAGAATGAGGAATGGAATTGAGTGAACTCCCAGGAGTTCACTGCAGCCCTGACTGCAGCACTGCAGCGTTTGCAAGAGCGTTGGAGAGCAGAGGTAGGGCCAGCATGGGCAGGGAAAGAAGAGTCTGGTGTGAGCTGACTTTTGTGGACTCTCTGAAGGTCTCTGACACCTTGCAGAGTGAGGTGGGTGCTGTGCAGTGCCAGTCCTGTGTGTCAGGGGGGAATAGCACCCTTTTCCTGCTACCCTGTGCTCCTGGAAAAATCCCCCAGGGTGTGCATCCCCTGCTCCTGGGTGGATGCAGCGGGAATGGCCCTGCAGCTCCTGCTGCCCAGCACGTCCCACACAGCCATGGCCCCCCGTGTGCCCTGTGCCAGGGCTGTGCCCCTGCCCTGGGACTGTCCTCTTGGCTGGGGAGTGAGGAGCCATCAGGGAGCTGGGAACAGTGCGCCAGTACTGAAATGAGTACGGTTATTGTAAGGTGTGGGTACGACTTGGAAAGGATTACACAGAGAAACAGGCCAAGGTTTCCCCAAGCTGAGGGTGTCCTCCCTCCCCCGTTGTTCAGCCCTCCCAGTTACCCTTTCACAGCAGTTTTGTTCCATTACTGTGGCAGAAAAGTGTGTTGGTGACAGAAAAAGCAGAGCGTGCCTGTGATCTTTGCAGGCTGCAGGGCAGAGCTGGCTCTGTCCTTGCCGTGCTGCCGTGAGGGATCTGACACCTCGGCTCCCAGCTCCAGAAACGCTCTGTGTTCACATCATGCTCCTTTCGTTCAGGTTTCCAGAGGAATTTCTTTTTAGATGGAAGCCTTCAGATGGGATTTATATGAACGTGAAACCCCATCAGGCATGGGCAGATTTGTGTTTCCCAGCCCATTCCTTGGGTGCTGCTGCCATCTAGGGTGTGAGCCAGCAGAGCCTCAGTGCTGGCCACGGGCAGCTTTATCGCACTGTCCACGGCCTTATCGCACTGTCCACGACCTTCTTACACTGTCCACGGCCTTATCACACTGCCCACGGCCTTATCACAGTGCCCACGGCCTTATCACAGTGCCCACGGCCTTATCGCACGGTCCCCAGCCTGCTCTGCAGGGCTTGCTCTGAAGGGTTCATGGCAGCCAGGCCAGGGCCCACCGCAGCTGCCAGGGCTGAGCCACGTTTGGGGTCAAACATGGTCATACCACCTTACTACGAGGTGTTATTGCAAGGGAAAAGCTGTGCAAATGCGGAGGAGCAGCGTTTGAGGTGTCAGTGTGGTGTGGGGGTTTGGTTCCTGGCGCTGCCATGCGCTCCCTGGTGCTGCAGGTGCTGCAGGTGCAGTGACACTGCTGGGGCAGGCGAGCAGCCCTGGGCTCACGCCAGCTCTTGCCCCTGGCTGGGCAGGGTGCCTTGGCTGTTGTTTAAAGGTCCCTGTGCAGACTGCCAGCGTGTGTGGAAGGGCTCAGAGATGGCCGTGGTGACTCTGAGCTCAAGCCCCTCTGAAGCAGACTTGTGTTCCACCTGGGCCGTACTGCCACCTTTGTTTTTGTGTCAAACAGGTCTGGTCTGCCAACCCAAGAAGTTTTTACACACACTTAGAGAGAATGTGAGCCAAAGCCAGGCTGGCTCCTGCCCAGCCTGAGGGGCACAGGGAGGGAACAGATGTTCATGTCAAACCAAAATAATTCCTGTGATTGAATCTGCACTAATGGCTCTGACCCTGCATCAAAGACTTCAAAGCAAAAGGAATTTTTTTTTAATAGTTCCAGCTCGGGTGTAACTGAAATCCCATTTTACAGACTATTTCCACAGACTCCATGTTTGTGAAGCCCGGGAAACAGGACTCACTTTTCTGCAGCAGACTGGAGCCTGGCTGAGTGTGCTGATGCCATGTGGATTTTTCCTGAGCTTACCTTGATGAGGTAAAGCTCTGAGCTCAAATTCTTGTTAATTAAATTTACGTATGGTGTGAAATCCCTCCCATCTACCCTGGAGCCAGGTGAGGGGGTGCCAGGGTTGTTTGCCACCCTTGGTATGGATGAAGCAGGCACTGAGATCAATAGCTCTGCTGTATTATTGTGACCCTCCTGATGGAAGGAATGGCCCTTGAGACCCCTGTGGACGTCAGAACAGGAGACACAGCTGCCACAAACAAGCAAGTACATTTTTTAAACTTTTTTTTTTAAATTTTTTTATTTTTAACCATTTCTATAAGTAGAAACAAAGCTGTGGATCTGCATCTTATTCTGGCAAATAGTTTCCTCCTTGTGCCCCCCTGTGGTACCTCTCTACTCTGCTTTCACTCAGCAATATCTCATATTTTCTTTTCTTCCCTTTCCTCACATCCTCTCATTTTTTCATTGTTTTAAATAAGTCTGTGTTGAAATTATCTGTATAGTCTGTAGTGTCCAGTTGTGAGACAAAGTCCACCAAAGGGCCAGCAGGAATTAGGTGTTTTCATCTCAATGGCAGCTATGCTTTGTTCCAACTTTCCTATTTATTCTGATGAATTTCAGCAACTTAAAGCACAGATTCTGACATATTTTTCATGTGCTGTGGCTGTAGAATAAAGTATGGATCAGATTTTAGAAGATCTATAGTTTCAAATGCTTTGACATGTTCTTTTGGGAAGCCTTATAAAGTTATTAGTCCATGCAAGTAACTTTCCCTCCTCCATTTCTTACAAATCGATTCTTTACACATCTACTACAGCATTTTGCTCTTTTGATGTGAGCGTAGGATTGATCAAATCTTGGAGTGTGCTCAGGGGTGGAGACATGACTTAAAACATGCAAAATAATCCTGGGGTGAGCATGTCTGTGGCTTGTAGTGCTGGGTGCAGTGGGGCAGATTTAGAGCTACTTGGTTTTACACCAAGGCTTTGGGACTCACTATTTATACCTTCAATAAATATTAGTTAATGCCAGTATTTACTTAACTGACTTGCTGCACTGTTTTGGTTTCTTTTTTTACTATTTCATGTTTTGAAATTATGTGAAGTTGAAAGAAAATATTCTTCCCTTTGAAAGAAAGCAGAAGACTGCACACCAAGGAGCACTTCAGTGGGTAGTTCCCTAAATTTTGTTTTGGGTAGCCCCTATTTTTCCCTTACCTTTGGAAGTACACAGCAGAAATTACTCATTATTGCCAACTTGAGTTTTTCCCCATTTTTTTAAGGTTCTTGGACATTTTCTCCCTCTCTGAAATACTCTTTGGAGTCCTGTGGGGCTGGTGGGAAGGTGATTCAGTTCCTAGAAAAATGCTGAGCTGGCACTTTTTAATGTGTGAGGGCTGTAGATTCATCTCAAATGAGTACATTTAAAGCTGTATTGATTTCAGTGTGCTGTGGACTTGACTTTTTTTCTCATTTGTTAATATGGATGTAGCTGTTGGAGATAGCTACTCAGTTTAAGTATTACAGATGGACTGAAATCCATCAGTGACTCAGAGTGCAATTAAATGCTTTCTGTTTGGGGTATTTAGAGATTTCAGAGGCTGCTAGCAATTTGTTATGAAAACAATTTGGTTATCATAAGTATTATACATTGTATCTTTATTTATAGAGTTATATCATACCTTGAAGTGATGCTTTTGGGCCACAAAACAAGAGAAGTGGTGCTTCACTGAGGGACTTTCTGGATGGGGACTGTGAGGGATGGTGGTGTCCCTGCAGTGGTACCTCAGCAAGACTGAATATCAGCAGAGAGAATAGCAGCTTGCTAGGTACAGGCACCAGCTATAACTAGGAATTTCAGGAGAGACATTTAGTGCCATAAATGGCTTTAAAGTCATTGATTAATGAAAGGAAACCTTCAGCAGCTTCCCTTAGCAGCCTTGCAGAGCTTGGGGCAGAGCTGTGGGGTGGATTTGCCACAGAGCCTGTGCTGGATCTGCACTGTCTGATGTGGAGCCACAGCAGGAGCCTCAGCTGCAGAGGGTGTGTCCACCTGGAGTGTCATGGTGTGTGTCACCTCCTGTGCTCCATCCTCCCCAGGGCTAGCCTGGCTGGTGCCCTGCATAGAGGGGATACCCACACCTACAGCACATGAACCAGCTCAAGGGAGCTGCTGCTGCTTCAGGTCAGAAGACCCCAAACCTGATGGTTTTGACATAAAAAGAGATGATTTCACTGATGAAATTGGCCTGAAACTGGCCATTGTTGGCCTGATGAAGGTGCATTTCAATAAAGGTAGCTCCTGGATGTATGGCTTTCCCTTCAGATTTTACTTTGGGACTGATTTGCTCAGAAATGCGGGGCATTGCTTCCTGTTTGCATGTCTGTCTGGCATCACAGGTGGTGAACATGGAAGTGCCTTGATGGGCTTTTCCTCAGAGTGGTCTAGTAGGACTCCTACAAACTGGGAGTCTGGAGTAACAGCCACAAGTCATTAGAGGTAACTCATTTTAGACTCCAACCAATACAGTTTCTGGTGTGGAAACACCTTTAGTGTCTTCTAAACTTCAGTTTACTGTGGTACAACATCTCCCTTGCTCTGTGAGAGTCCCAAAACTTGTTTTTGGATAAATCCCCATTTCCCAGCTGGCTTTCAGCAAGTTCCAGATCTCGTCCTAATTATTGCAGTGTGAGCATATGTTATGTAAAGAACTGACAAAACCCAAAATCATTGGAAGAACCCTGGTGTACTGATGGGTTTTGTGTGAGCATCCAAACTGGGACAGATTAGTTTTCTCTCATAGATCTAAGTTGCAGAAAAAAGAAGTTAGAGGTGTCCAAATCTGTATGTGAGGAGCTGTGGGTATCCCCTGGGTGTGACAACCAAGGCCCTTGCAAAGGTGCTCTGAGCTTTGCTCTTTGGCTGGAGCAGGGCTCTGTGGTGGCCTCTGGTAACACCCAGTGGCTGCAGTGTGGCCTTGCTCTTCTGTGACCCCTGTGAGCACCACACCAGGTCTCTGCTCCCAGCAGGAGCTGCCAGCAAATAGCTTTATAGAAAGGTAGTGGCAGGAGACCTGGCAGCTGATAGCAGAGCAGCTGTATTTGTTGTTTCTGGCTGCCAGAACACAAAGCAGAATTAATTTAAGCTGCTGTACAGGTTAATACATCTTTTAAGGTGAGAGATATTGTATAAATATAGTGTCACCAACACCCTAGACAACATTTTAGTGTGAAATTTTGTCTGATCTTATTAATTTTATTTGGAGAAAAACATAGAGGAAATATACAAGAAATAACACATCATGTCAGGTTGCCTGTCTATGATCATAGAGACCCTGCTCTTGTCATCCATTGCTGGTTGGTGCTGGTGGGAATAACAGACAGTGAGAGGGGCATGAGAGCCACTTCACAGGGTGAGCTGTTTCTGCCAGCTCACCTGAGCCCTGGCTTTCAGTTGGGCAAACTGGTATTGCTCCAGTTAGAGCAATTTAGCTTTCAGATGGCTCAGCATCCCCAGGAGGAGAGTCTGACTTTGCCAGGAGGTACTGTCCATCCCTGGCTCCCTGTAGGGCAATTTCTCTTGGTGCTGGTGACAGCAGTGCCACCAAAGCCGTGCTCTGCCCAGCAGGGTCTCCAGGAGCTCCTCCTTCCTGCTCAAGGGTGCTTGTTATCTTCCTAAAGCTGAGAGGTGCCAAACATGTTCCTGCTCTGCTTAACTTGGGTGATTTTTGCTCTCCATCACCTGATCAGGCTTGTTTCTGTCAGCCTGGTTAGGGCTGAGATGGTCTCAGCAGTTTGTGTGTCACCCCTCTCCCTCCTGAGCTCTTGGGTGGCCCTGGCCCCTGGGGATGCGAGGTTGTGTGAGCCCTGTGAGGGGAGAGAGGAGGAAAGGTCACTGCTGGGATTACAAGGACACCTCAGGAACTAGGAAATCCTGTTTGAATGGGGGGCCCTCACCGCTCAGTTTGCAGTGCCCTTGCCAGAAACCTTGCTCAGCTGAGCTTGTTTTGAGGAGCCTTGGGTTATTTTTGTCTTAGTTTTAAGTCATTAAGTATTGTCATGTGTAATTAAGTGACAACTCTCTCAAGGATAGGACTTGGAGACCTTCATTCATTGTAGTAGCCCGATGCTGGAATTCCCACATTACAGCATGGCTCCAGGCAGTGGTGATTCAGAAGGAGGAAAACATGTTCCCTCTGTTGGCACATCAATAACAATTCTAAAGGCATCTGGGGACAGTGTCCCTGGGAATATTCCCACTTTCCAGTAGTGAAAAGGTTTGCTACTCATCCTTTAAATTCTTTCTATTGCTTTAGGATGCTTAATAATATCAGACCAGAAAACTTCATCACAGCTGCCCTTCAGAAATCCTTGGGCTGAGAAGAGAACTGTTTGGAAAACACTTTGTAGCAGCACCACTGCTTTTAATACTCTGGTAAAATGGGGATAAATCTGTGCTGTTGTAATTACACGACAGTGTAAAAAGTCTGGAAAACTGTCCAGGTAGAGTGGGAGGATAAACCCCAATGTCAATCCCTGATGACTCCCTTTGGCTTCGCTTTCCTCCTCTGTGACTTTGTGAATACATTTGGCAGTGGCTGAAGTTCAAGTTACAGCCACACAGAGTAAAAGTGGATGCCATTGAAGATGTGCTCTGGAAAGAAGATGCAAACCTGCTGTACATAATGACATGGGATAGTTTGAGGATTATTTCTTCCTAAATGTCCCGATGCAAATGATAACTATTCTGGACTGCAGCAAAGAGAACACAGTGTCCACAGAAGTTCTGCAGCATTTTCATATTTCCCTTAACCTTATAAACACCATTTTTAATGGGCTGTTAGCAGGATGTCAGGCTGGAATGTTTCCCCAGCCTCCGAAGGCGTGCAGACATGCTGTGGAACGAGCTGGTGCACGCTGAACAGGAGAGGGCACTGGCACTCCAGCAGCTGTGCTGGGCTCGGCACTCAGACGCTGCCTTTTTACTGCAGCCCAGCACATACACTCTCATAATCTTCTGCTCTTAATGTGAGAAAATAGTCTATGAGAAGAGTGAATGAGCTGCATTTATTGTCCGTGTCTCTCTGGGGACAGGGAAATCCCCTCCTTGCACCAGGTGGGTGCAGCTCCTGTGAATGTCTTTTTGAAAAACTCTGCTGTAGTGTCCTTTTGCTGCACTGACATTAGGTATTCAGTACACAAACTAAGGTGACATTCATGCTGACCGAGGCAAGCTCAGGTTGTGCATTCTCTCCTGCAGACGTGGAAGTGCAGCCCTTCACCCCAAGATCCTGTATGTGCTGCTTCCCCTCCTGCCCCATCTCTCGGCCATCAGACACTCTGAAAGGCTGAATTTCCCTCCTGCTTCACAGCATTAACCACAGGATACTGGGGAGCAATGTGCAAGTGGCCCCTAACCAGTGGGTGAGGAGCTCTGAGTCAGGCTCTGTCCCTCTGTCCACCATCCCACCATCTCCAATATTGATGCTCATGAAGGGCTCCAAGCCCTAACTCAAAATGCTGGACACAGACCTCTTTTCTTGTTTTTTTTCTCCTTGCATTTCCATTATTTTTTCATTTTCACCTTTTTTCTTTGCATATGTACAGGGTCTATCATACTGGAAAGAACCAAGTTCTGTTTGTTTTCAAATCTAATAAGTCTTAATTAGACCCAAAGTAAAGCTTTCGTGGAGCTGTCAGCATAATTACAGGCTGGGAGAGTTTTCCTGCTGAATCTAAATCCAGCCCCCGGCTTCCTGGTCCTGACAGAGTGTGCCAGAGGAAGGGGGAACAAGGCAGAGGCAGGGGGAACAAGGCAGGGGTGACAGCAGCCCTTTTGCTTCTCTCCCAAGTCCTTTGCAATTTTTTTCTGCTCTGCATGAAGGTTTGTGAAAGGCAAAGCAGAATAGGCCTGACAGCAACAGAAGGAAATATATTTAGAAACATGAAAAATAGGAAGAGAAAATGTTTTATTTGCATTATTCACCAGGTTCTATTATTTATTACATTGCTGTGCTAGTGCCTGGTTTTATAACTCCCAAAGAAATGATTGTGCTTCTGAGGGCAGCTTTGTGCTGCTGTCTCTTGAATATGGACTCTTGACACGAGGCATTCTTTGGCTGCTGTTGCTGTGAGGGTGGGGAGGCCCTGGCACAGGGTGCCCAGAGAAGCTGTGGCTGCCCTTGGATCCCTGGAAGTGTCCCAGGCCAGGCTGGAAGGGGCTTGGTGCAACCTGGGATGCTGGAAGGTGTCCCTGCCCATAGCAGGGGGGTTGAAACAAAATGATCTTTAGGGTTCCTCTAACCCCAACCATTTCACGGGTCTGTTTCAGTGCTGCTTAGTTTAAATGGTGAATTTGTCAGGTTGGGTTTTGACAGGAGAAAGGTGAGCACATTTATTCCGCTTGCTGTGTCCTCAGCTCAGCCTTCTGCTGAATTTTTCCTGAGGTTATCTTGTGAGCTTGGACAAGGGCAGGCAGCAAGGTGCAGTGGAGTGATTTCCATGCTGGATTTAACAAAGGTGACGGGGCAGCAGGACCTGCTTCCCTGCCCAAGCAGGTCAGTGGGGCTTCATCCTCCTTGATGACCTTCACAAGCACTGGCTTATCCTCAGGCTCATCTAACTCAGAAGGGCTGTCCTGGGCAGCAAAGGCACATTTCAGTCTTACACAAGCATGTTTAGGAGGTCTCTGCATTTCAGCATTGTTTGTGAAGGGTATGGAGCTGCTGGTGTTCTCTGGGGTGGTTGGGATTGGCAGTGATTATGCACAGCTGGATATAAGGGAAATGTAAGAGCTTAGGAGAGACTTTTCTGCACTTTTCACAGTATTACACAAATGAGAATGTTGTTTTCTTGAGACAGGAGAGCAGAAATTTGGTGTTGATGTGGTTTGGTTTCTTACTGCAGGTTTGTGGGAACACTGTCCCTTGGAGCAGGCCCTGCAGCAGCTGCTGCCCACCACAGCTCTATGGTCATCTCAGATTAATATTTTTCCATTTATGATACAGGCAAGATTTCTATCCTGCTCAAGATTTCTATCCTTCTCCACCTCAAAAACCCACAACTCATGGAGTATGCCTTCCAGTGCCTTTCCATAGGCAAACATTTGCACATACATAAAAAATTCATTAATTTTCATGTAAGCCCCATTCAGGTCCATGTGTCCTTTAATGAGGCTCTGTCTGGAAGCCCAGCATTAAAAACTGTCCTGATTCGGTGGTCATCTGAACCTTAAAATAGCCTGGAAAAAATAAGGACCTAAAATGTTTCTCTATGAGAATGCATAAATATTCAAATGTTAAACTGAAAGGGCTCTCATCTCATCCCACAAGCCATTTGAGACCATTGCTCACTCAGCCACTGGAGGATTTTAGTACTTTAAAAAAATTGCCACAAAACATCTGCAGTGTGCAAAGAGCTGTTCTGCAAAGCATCTTGTAGGCATTCTGTGATGCACCCCTGAAGGATTTATTACCTCCAGCTGGCTGGCTGGCAGCACATCCTCCTTCCTCCGTCTAGATGGCACTCTGCAGTCTGCTAAAGCCCTGTGCAAATGAGCACGGAGGGGAGGTCTCAGCAGTCACTGCCTGGAACTTGAGCTGCAGTTTTGTCAAACTCAGGTTCCACTGCCTGGAACTTGAGCTGCAGTTTTGTCAAACTCTGGTTCCGGGAAAGGAAAGGAAAGGGAAAAGGAAAAGGAAAAGGAAAAGTGGGGAGAGAAATGACATCCATGGAACCTTTTGGAGTTTTTGAGCTCTGGGAAGTTAGAAGAGTTTTTTCTTCTGAAGGGAAAGGGAAAGGGAAAGGGAAAGGGAAAGGGAAAGGGAAAGGGAAAGGGAAAGGGAAAGGTGGGGAGAGAAATGACAATCCATGGAACCTTTTGGAGTTTTTGAGCTCTGGGAAGTTAGAAGAGTTTTTTCTTCTGAAGGAGATGCTGGTGCCTTAATGTTCACCTGATAATACATGCTGAATATTCTCCTTAACCACTTCTACTTCTCTCCTGCATATTTCTTGTCCTTGAAGGTGCTTCTGAAACTTTCTCGTACTGAATGTTTGGTCCATCTGAGTTTGTTCACCCTTTCTGTCCCTTAGGTCACATAGCCTGGCCTTCAAAGGCTGGCAAGTAAAGCAAAAGGGTTAGAAAATAAGGATGCTCATTAGTTATATACTGACATACTGCTGAGCTGTCTCAAGGTAGTACGTTTTTACTTTTAAAGGCAATTTTATGTTCTTCTGCAGGTTTAATTTTCTGGTTCTTCTTGGGCAGGAAGAGAAATGTCTCGGGGCACCAAATACAAAGCAGGATCCAATAAAGGCAGCTTGGGGAGGATGATGAATGAATGTATGGGGATGTGCTGAAATGACCGGGGGAAGTGCAGTGAGGAAGTATGAAGAGAGATGGAGGAGGTGGGAAGAGCAACATGCATTTTTAAACTGCACTGAAATGGCTGCATCTCCAACAGAAGCAGAATGCCACTGATGCCATTTTTCCAATGGTCTGAGTTCATGGTATGGATTTCAGAATGTGAGACAGTCAAGTTCCTCAATCTTTGCAGATATCTGGTGATGCTCAGGGTACATATGTAAGATGTGTATGCGACTCCCTATGTAGCTTATTGTAAAATTGTGGAGTTTATTGGCTTAAAAGAGATGTTTGGAGAGCATCCCAAGCTGCTGCAGGGACCCTCCTTTCCCCATGCTGGGGCACTTGGCCATGGTCTTGTGCCAGTACAAATCCCCTGCACACATTGCTGAGGTGTTTTCCAGGAGCAGCTCTTTGCTGGGTGGCAGCTCTCAGAGCAGGGTTTGCCAATCCAGTGCCCATTGCCTCCAGGGTGTGGTTCTGCCCTGGGAGCCCTCGTGTGCTGCCTGGGGTGATGGTATGAGCACAGCTCACATGCTCCTGTACCAGCTGCCACTGCTTCCTGTCCCTGCTGTTACTCATGTCTGGATGATTACCTGTATGCCTGGAAGCACTTCTTAAGTTCTACCCTTTAATCTCTGCCCCTCAGCGTGGGCAGCTCTTCTACAGCTGATTCTTGCCAATGTGCATGAGTTCAGTTTGCCAGACTCAGATGTGCCTCATTTGTTGTTTAGTATTCACCTGATTGTTGTTGCCTTGTTGTTGTTTGGGGCTAAGGATCTCTGGGAAATGGTTTTGTAAAGCTGCTGCCCAGTCCTTCAAATCCATGCCTCCAAGTCCTGCTATCTGAAGCAAGGTAGAAGAAGATGAAATGTGTGCAAATTAAGAGATTTAAGTAAATTAAGTTACATAATCTTCTGGGGTCTATTGACCAAAGATGTGTCAAAAGAAAACTTACTTATCTAGGTGCATGTACCCAACCTCTCTCCATCCCTGTCCTTCCCTTCCCTGGCCAGAGTTCCTTCCACAAAGCATTGTGTTTTGTGTGCCACTTTGACCTGCATCTCCAGCCCTCAGCTGCATCACTTGATGCTCCTCCTAAATTAACAGGTGCTCTGAAATTCACAATTCACGGTGTGTTCATGTGAACCCACTCTTTCTTCAGAGCTGCTTGACCCTGCTTTAGACAGCTTTAAATTCTGCTGTGTCTGCTACCCCCAGGCCTACTTGCCCCACAGGGATGAAGGCAAGAGAGTGATGGAAACCTCTTGGTGAGTTGTCACTCGTCATGGTGGCTGTGAGATGTGACTGGATGGGCCACAGGCTTGGTCACGCAGGATGTGAGTCACTTGAGGGAACTGTGCTGTCCTGACATGGAGCAAACAGGGCTGGTGAGTCAGAGGTGGCCTGAGCATGCCATGGTGGAGCACCAGAAATAAGCTCAGGCTCCATGGAGGAGCTGCTGACGTGGGGACAACAGGAATGTCAGGATTCTGACAGTGTGTAAGGGGGTGGCAGAGCTCCAGATGGGGTTCCCCGTGGTACGAGCTGGAGCAGGCTGGAGCAGGCTTTGAACCTGTGCTGCTTTTAGAGCTGAAATAGGTTTTCATGTCTGTCTGCTGGCCCAGCAACACCCTCACTGCACTGAGGAGCCTCTGACTGCACAGAGAACCTGCCAGGGCCCAGCAGCAAGATTAATGCGTCTGGGAATTTCCTGGTGAGACTTTTTGTGCTATTTACCAGAAGTCCCTTGAAGGCAGAAATTATTGCATTAAAAGATTAAGGCATCATTAATCATATTTTTTTTTTGTCTTCCATTTTCTTCTGGCAGGCTGGTTCAGTATTACTGGTAAGTTTTTTTTTTTTTTCATTTTTTCTCCATTCAGAAGAATAAATTTCTTCAAGTCTTTTCTGTGACTGTGCCATCCTCAGGTAAGAAGGAACCTCGAGAAAATTTTGGGCAGCTGTGTGGAATTGCTCACTATTGTGAACCCTGACATTTTGACCTCCTTGCTTTCTAGGTTTCTTTTGAGTGATGTATATAATTCATGGTTCTTCATAAAAATAACAGAAATCATTTAAAAAAAAAGTATTTATAAGGTATTGTAATTGTCCAAAGGTCTTGCCTGGGTGTGAGGGGGGCAATGTGGGATGGAAGGTGGTTGTAGATGTACCAATTTCTTCTGTGTGGTGGTAGGGGTTAAGATGGAGGGGTTGACCTGGTGGTGGAGCTTCAGGGTGGTTCCCAGCTACGGTCTGGCACCAGAAAGAGTGTGGCTGAAGTATATTTAGATGCCCATTTTGGAAATATTTGGAAAATATGTCCTAACTTTTAAAGCAGAGAAGCTGAAATGTAATCAAGGAAGAAATAGCTGCTATGATAGAAACAGGGTGATTTTTAAATTTCCTTTGGTTATTGAGTGACTCTGCACCACGGGCCATAGATATGACAAAAATTTGTGTCCTGGCTCCCTGATGCTTCGTTCATTTCCATGCCCACAGCTTTCCTTCTGTGCCGTGTCAAGGAGGGCCCTGGCTGTGCCCGGCACTACTGCGAGCAAAGCATTTCTTAATTTATGTGCTAATTAACCTGACAGAGCGACTTGATCGTTGGGAGCCTGGGCTCCGGGCAAGCCTGTGTGTGCAGGCAGGGTTCCTTCCCGTTTATTCGAGCTGGAGCAGGGAACGCGAGGCTGGAGCAGTGGGAGGCAGCGGCTCCGGCGGGGGCGGCGGCTCGGGATGCGCCGAGTGCGAGCGCTGTGGAGGATGCGGCAGCTTCAGAAATATCTGCTCTCAGCCTCCCCTTTCAATGGAAGTTTTATTTTAGAAAGTTTTAGCTAACGTCATTCTAAAGTTTATTTCCATTTTATCTTTTAAATAAAGAGGCTGTAAAGCTCCTGGCTGGGTTTTTCATTGCTGGCGGCTGGGAAAAGAGAGGTGAATGGGCTGCTTGTATCCCGCGGGGATGCTTTAGGGGCTCTGGGCTGCAGCCTGACCTACCTACTGCCGGGACTCATGGGGCAGTGAGGCTGCGGGGCTGCTCCTGCAGCCTCCGGAGCTGGATCATCCCTGTCAAAGCCCTGTCACCTGTGCCACTGTCCTGGGGCACTGGGTTTGCTTTGCTTCCGGAGCTGGATCATCCCTGGGACACCGCATGCAAAGCCCTGTCACCTGTGCCGCTGGGTTTGCTTTGCTTCCCTTGCTGCTGCTGCTCCCCTAGCCTGGCCCCGAGCCTGGCCAAACCCCTGTTAATGGAGAAGAGGTGAATCTGTGCCTTACTGGCAGGGCAAGGCAGCTTTGTGGGGTCTGTGTCAGAGTTTTTGCCCTGGTCGCTGGCATGGGGAGGGGGATGCAGCAGGCACAGTGTGCCAGGGGTCCCTGTGCCAGCCCGCTCCTCGGGGAACTGCAGCCCCACTGCTTTGCAGGCTCAGGACTCGCCCTCCCATCACCTATTGCCACATCAATCTCGACTGCATGGCTGGCCTTTCTGTGCTTTCCCCTAATGTCTTGTTTTCTACATGCCTGGCATAAGATAACTTTAAGTAAAGTCATGTAAAATGAAAGTCTTGTAGTTACACTTTTCCTAAAGAAGCCAATTTTGTGTTAAGTGGGAGCATTGCAAAGGCCAGTTCCAAAGCTGGACTTAGGCCACTTTTGGGTTAATTTCCTGCACAGCCACAGGCTCCATTCCTGCACCTGGGCAAGTCACTGGAACTGCTGTGGGCTTTTGATGGAAGTTTGTGATGAGAGCACCCAAATCCCTTGGGTACAGGAATTCTCTGTGTTCCCACACACGTCTCAGCTGTCCAAGTGCAGCATTTGCCTCACGGACGTGATGAACACAAGGATGGTGATGGTGTCTCTTGTATCCTCTGATGGTGTTTGTGCAGACTTCTCTCTTCCCTTGCACCTCTCCCCTCTTGGCTGGAGCAGTCCCTCCCCCAGGAGGTACCACCAGAGTGTGAGGGCACTTTCTTACTGGGGAGCTTTTCCAGCCCAACACCAATGGCAGGACATTTGGACTGGAAGCAGACTTGCTGCTCAGTTTATTTTTTGGTTTCCTCGTGTGGAATAGGAGAATTTTGAGCATATGGATAAAGCTAAATCAGAATGATAAAGTATTTCATTTCAGACTGAGGGCATTCACACTAGAATAACTCTTCCAGAATAGCTTATCACATAGACAAACTAAAAAAACTAATCTATTTTAACCAGAGGAATGAAGGAGGCATGGAGCTCTGGGTGACAAGCACAGCTCCCACAAACACATAAATCACAGATCACAATAGGCTCTTTTAGAGCTGTAGAAATGATAGTGCTGTTTTGGTAATGGAACATCCTGATCCCATCTCTATGTGCATGTACTATATTCATATTCTACACATGTATATATTCCCATTATATATATAAAAATCCAATTTACAGGTGTGGGCTTTAATTAAGAGCTCTGATGTGTACTTTTTACTAAAATAATATGATAGAAAGGAATGCAATTTGTCAAAGAAACACTGCTGAATTTATGATGAGAGCAGGGAGATAATGGGATTTCTGAGACTGTATGGATGCTCTTTGCAGTCATTTGAGAGGAGAGGATATGGGAGAACTTAACTGAAAATGAGTTTTTTCTGAGATTGTTTTAAACCTAATGTATTTGCAACTCCTATTTTGTGGATGCACACAGATTCTTATATGAATACTGATTTTTTTAGATCATTTATTGTAACAAGTAGTTTTTGCCTGGAAAAAAATCTGATGCTGCAGATTCCATTACAATATATTCTTTCATAATGCCAGCCTGTATTTCTTTTTAGTCGCAGCATTCTAACAAATTCGAGACTAAATCTGCTGTTCTGACATGTGAAATGTTGCTTAATCACTCTGGAGCTTTGTCATGTTTTTTCCCCCTCTTTTTAATTGGATAATGTGCTGAGTCCCCCCCAGCTAATCCATGCACAGGTTTGGGTGGAAGTGCTTGTGATGGTTTGGAAAGCACAACAGACATGTGACTGCAGAGGGTGGTTCATCCATGTATAATTGGGCATAAAGGCTTGATGAGCCCTCCTGTGCTCCTCTTGTGCATGAAACCTGACCCCAGTGCACTCTTCAGTGAGCAGAAATGAGTATTTCTGCCTTCAGGCTGGCATCAGAATGTGCAGTTCTGTAGATGTGAGGGGCTAGTGGGGAGGGGGTTGTCCTGCTCCTGCCTCCTGGTGACTTTGCTGAGGCTCTGTGGGTGTTGGGTGAACCATGTGGACCTGGGGGGAGGCTGTGAGGCTGCTGGGCAGCTCTGCTGAGGCAGCTGGGGACACTGTCCTGGGTATGATCTGTCATTTTTAAGATTCATTGAATCCTGCAATGGTCTCAGTGGAAAGGTACAGTAACACAGCCCCAAACCATCCTCAGGCTGTTCATGTGTCAATATGAGGACTAAACCCAAAAGATCTCAGTGTCCTGTACTGCAAATGGCCCTGGCAGGCAGTTTGAGCTGTTGGCTCCTCAGGTACTCTCCATAGAGCATCTTGGAATTTTTCCCACTGCCATTAACGGCATTTGTGATACTGTTAGGGGATGTGTCACACGTGGGTCAGAGATGGGCAGCTAGGGAGGGCCATTAAGCACAGCTGGGAGAGGTTTGTCACCTGCAGAACCCCCACAGCCTTCTCACTTTTGTGTCCAAGCTAGGAGGTGCTGCTTTGCACATCCAAACTCCACCTGCACCTTCTGCTTTGGGCTCCTGATGTCAGCCTGGCATTTTGTCCACACATCACTCATGCTTCTCACCGAGTGAAGTGCAGCTGATCACAGCCCAGGGTTCTGCTTTAAAATGTTTGCTGCATTTGCTGGTTCTGCAGTGTGTCCATTTTGGCTGGGCCAGGAGCCACCTGCAATCAGATTTTCTTCCTCTCAGAGGTAATTGCAGACTGAGGCCGAATTAACCCTGTCACTCTTGGGAAAGTTGCATAGCCTGAGCCACAAAAGCCTC
Organism: Pyrgilauda ruficollis; assembly: GCF_017590135.1. Taxonomy (NCBI): domain Eukaryota; kingdom Metazoa; phylum Chordata; class Aves; order Passeriformes; family Passeridae; genus Pyrgilauda; species Pyrgilauda ruficollis. Next base: position 9,642,488 of record NW_024514764.1, on the reverse strand, counting down.
TTACTGTGAGGCAACTTCTCCAGAGCCAATATGACTTCAGAGTCTTGTCTGAATCCTTCATATATTTCCAGGCCTATCCTTGCAGTATGGTCACCAGAGCTGCTCACAGCATTCAGCAGTGGTATCTTGGATACTGGATGCCGAAATAACACCCTTTCCTGTGCTTGCTGGTTAATCTCCTCTTTATGTAGCCCTGGATTGCTTTTCCCCTCAGTAACAGCATCACATGAGGAGCTCATGTACGGCTGGTTCTGTACAAACCTCCTCATTTCCTTTAGTTAATTGCTGTTATCTGTATGATTAGCATGACCCTGTACTCAGTCCTTAGACAGGCACTGTGCCATTTGCAGCTATTGAGAGCACTTTGCTCAAATAAACGGATATTGCCCGGCTTCCCAGATCTGTTCCCATCATTAATGCTGTTCCTGGCACCCAGTGCTGCCGTGCACACACTGCATCAGCCATGGCTTAGAGAGCTCCCCACATCACTGAGTAATGGACTCAATAGGCTTGGATCAAGCACAGAAACCCTTTGGCTATGTGTCTGTTTATCATGTAGTACCTATTGGTTAACTAATTTTAAAATCATTTGAGTGCCTTTTTTTATTTTATAAAATACTTTTAGACTGAAAAGCTGCTGCACCTGGAAGTCTGTTTTAAGCTTAGGTCTGTCAAATACTGATGCAACCCAAACACCTGGTTTACTTGACATTTTATTTTCCATGGTTGATGACATGCAGATTAGCTGATCTTTAGCTGATCTTTCCCCAATACCCCATTTATTTATAGGTATTGGCTTATGCTGATCTTTATCCATAGTCCTCAGACGGATCTTGTTATATTTTTTGTATGTATTAATATTTGGCTTGAACTGCTCAGGGGTCTCCTTGGCACCTTGTCTCCACATGCTTGCTGGGAAGTCTGCTTGTTTAGGAGTTTGCTTAATGAGAGTTTCTCATAAGAGAAGGGGTTCTGGCAGAGGTGCAGGTCCCAGCAGTGCTGTGAAACACACGGAGTTAAAATACAGGAACCTTGTTGGTGGCAACTAGCAGCTTTAGCTGGCCCCAGCTCGGTGGGTGCTTCTGGATGGGTTTAATTTGGCTGGATTGGGCAGCCTGTGCCTGTCCCAGCTGGCTGTGTCCCCAGCCTGTCTGATGGGCAGGAGGGCAGTGCTGGCAGACCCTGCTCAGGGCTGGGCTGGCACTGCCAGGGCAGTCACGGGCTGGGGCTGTGTTGGTGCTGCAGAGCTCCAGCTCAGCCTTGCACTGTGCCAGCCCACTGCTCCTTGGGCTCTCACAAGGGCACGATGGAGATGCTGACTGCAAGTTTTACTGCAAATCACCAGATGATTAGGATTGATAATTGTCCACAACTGTCCTGGAATGGATCCAGATCTGAAATGAGGTTACTTCATGCATGGTTTGTTCTGTATTCTTTAAGCACCTCCAGAGAATTATTGCTTCCACAAATAGGAGGGGCAGAGTGTCCTGGTTTTGGGTTTCTGTATCAATACTAACAAGCTCCTCTCTGCAGCTCCCTCAGTGAGAGCACCAGTAATATTGGTTTTCCCTGTCCCTTGAGTGTGCCTTGCCTGTTGCAGAGGTGCTGCAAGGCTCACTTGGAGCTGAGGGAAGGGGTCTTTGCCTCCTGGAGCATCACATTTCAGAAGCCTGTGCCTAAAGATAAAGAGCCACCTGGTCCATGCATATAAACCCACCCTCAGCCAAGCCTGCAGCCATGCCCAAGTCAGCAGCACTGGTACCTTGGAGCCAGAGTGCAAACCCTGGCTGCTGCTCAGGTAGGAACTGCATCCTTTGGGCAGGGTCCAGAGCCAGGCAATACCTGGCTTTGTTTCTGCAGCACGTGCTGCTGCTGTCATTTCTCTAGCTTCTTGCTTGAAAAGAGAGGGCACATCATAGCTTGTGGGGTTCTGCAGAGCAGTAGCCTAGTTTTTCAGGAGGAATTTGCCTCAATCTGTCCCTGTTAGGAATCTTCTGCATGAAGATTGTTCAGTATTGCCTTCAAATCAGGCAGCACCTGCCAGGGCTATCCCCTGGGATTTCTTACTGCCAAATCCCCCAATAGAAGAGACATTCACATCAGTAGAAAAACAAAACAGGAAGAATTAAACCTGAAAATACAGGTGGGAAGGGAAAGGTGGATTTTTGAGCCCTGTGGCTGTCGTGGAGCGCTCTGCTGACGTGCCAGTCCCCTGTGATGCACAGCATATGTCAAGGCAGCTCCGTTTAAAGGGATAACATCAAGGAATCTGAAAGGCTGCCTCCTTTTTGTTCTTATTTCATCCTGTATTACAGGATTTTATTCAGGTTTTTCAGTGGCCTCCTGGGTAATGCTTTATTGCAGTGACAGTGTGGAGTTCTAGTTTGCAATAATGGGATCTATATAAATAATACTGATTCTGCTGCCTCCTGTAATGCTTCCTGCCTGGGAACACTCAAAAGCTTTTGAAAATGTTAATTTCCTGTAATTTGGAATAGAGAAGCACCTCCGGGTGCTGCAGAGGGCATGGCAGCAGTGTGTGTGGTGCTGGTCAGCTGCCTGTAACAGCCATGCCTTTGAATCAGGGGCTTCAAACATTTGAGGGTCTTTTTGCACCCAGAATGAGTAATTAAAAGAATTGGTTTTTTAGGTGTTGGTCTTTTTTTTTCTTTTGTCATTTTGAGGCTTTAAAACTAGGCTAGGTAGTATGAGACTCAGTCCCAAGCACTGAAGTTACTATAAGGGGAGGTTCGCCTTGAAGAAGACTCGGATGAAGGTTGGGAGAGAGGGATTGTTGTGGCATTTCACAGATTTTGCTTGATGTGCAAAGAGATGAGGGATGCTGTGACCCAACAGACTGCAGTGCTGTGTTGAGGACAGGCTCTTTGACTCGGAGCAGCATCCTTGGTCCCACAATACAACTTTCCTTATGGCGCTGCCCTGTGCTGGGTGAATCAATAGTCAGATACTGAGGCACAGGCTAAGGCCCCCGGGTATCCAGGCTCAATTTGGGCATTTATGTTGCTCTAAACAACCTTATACTTGGTCAGGAAGAGGAGACTGACCTGAGTCCCTGGGACTCTGTTCTGCTTTTCTGTGGGGAGCTGTTGCTGGTGGGAAGGGAGATGCTGTGCTGGGTGTGGAGCAGAGCCCAAAGGGCACGTGTGGCACTGGCAAGACAAAACAGCAGCGACGGTGAACAGGGTGAAGTCTTAATGGATTTCCTCGAACCATGCTCTGTTGACAGGATTTGCACTGGATTGACATGAGTTTTCAAAGAAATGAGGGCTGGGTTGTACAGCAGCACTGCCACTTTCCTTGGCTGACCTGCCGTGCCCCCTCCTTTCAGGGTAACATTAAAATGAATATGGTACAGCACAGAGAGCAGCATAATTGGCTGCAGACAGTGCATGTGCTCTGCTGTTCTGTGCAGTATCGATTGCTCCCTGTCCCAGTGTGTGTATCTAAACCAGCCCATTAAGCACAGCCCCTTGGGTGGATGCCAATCCTTTCACACTCCGTGGCTCTCGCTCCATCCTGGCTGTGCCACAAGCACGGTGCACAATCTGCAGGCACTGCACAGCCTGGCACACAGCCTGGCACACAGCCGGGCACACAGCCTGGCACACAGGGACACACAGCCTGGCACACAGCCTGGCACACAGGGCACACAGCCTGGCACACAGCCTGGCACAGAGGGCACACAGCCTGGCACACAGCCTGGCACACAGGGCACACAGCCGGGCACACAGCCTGGCACACAGCCGGGCACACAGCCGGGCACACAGCCTGGCACACAGGGCACTCAGCCGGGCACACAGGGCACACAGCCTGGCACACAGGCTGGCACACAGGGCACTCAGCTGGGCACACAGCCGGGCACACAGCCGGGCACACAGGGACACACAGCCAGGCACACAGGCTGGCACACAGGGCACACAGGGCACACAGCCATGGACACACAGCCTGGCACAGAGGGCACACAGCCACGGGCAGGTCACTGTCCATCGTGGCCCCCCAGCCTTTGTGTGTGAATGTTCTTTGCTCTGGTGGGGATGTCCCTCCTTGTGCTGGTGTGGTCAAACTCCCAGTGATGAGTGGCACTGGTACCACGTGTGTGTCAGGATTTTGTGAGGCTGCAGTGAAATCCCAATGGAAAACTGGGGTTATTTTAGGTAGATGAATTAAGGGGCAAGCCCACCATGGCTTGGTAGATGCAGAAGGGACTCCTTGGGGTTGCATTGTGAGCAGAAGTGATGCAGGTGCTGTTGGGGCACATCTGTGTCCCAGCACACTGAACAGCCACCTCGGCTGCAGGAGGTGGTGAAACCAGCTGTGCAGCTGCTGGATGGGGCTCTGCTGCTGGGTCATGCTGGGGCTGTGCCCTGTGTGCTGCTGGGCTGGCCCGTCTGCTGCCACCCACCCACCCAGGGACACTGTCCCGGCCCCTCCGTGCTCCCTGCTGAGCCTGTGGGATTGATGGCAGCCCAGCTCACAGAGGCTCCCTGGTGGGGATTTTATCACCTTTTAACACTGAAAGGCTTCTAAGTCTCTGCATTCAGAGAATCACAGCAGTGTTTTTCCAGCAGTGCAGAGAAGGAAGCTCCATGCTGCTTCTCTCCATCCTTCATCTCCAGTCTGTGCCCAGCAAACCCACTCCACAGCACATGCCAAAGCTGTTTGGTGCATATATTCCTACATCTTCATACATCTTATTCTATATATATGTACCCATACATGAATGGGAATTATTCCTCTGGTAAATCTAAGTCAATAATTCCTTTCCTCCTGCAAGCATTTAGCCTCCTAGCAGATCCTGTAATAAATTAATCTTCTTTATCACTCCTTTAATCAGTTCCTCAAAACCAGTGAGCAGTGAAATCTTCTCACCTATTGATTAATGTATAATGTTAGATTAATGTATAATGTAAATTAGTAGAAAGCAATTACAAGAGCTGCTGTGTGGTTTGGTGCTGCTGCTGGATTTGTGCTACAAGGAACTCGTTCAGGGTCAGTGTGTTAGCTTGTACCTTGCATGTAGGACCAGCAAAGTGCAAAGGTTTGGGGAGCAAAGACTTCTTCTGTGGAGTTAAAGCTTGAAGAGGAGAAGAGGGGGTGTCTGTTATTTTACACACCCCATGCTATCTGTTCTAAAGAGAGAAGAGCAATATGCCATGATGTGACAGACTGCTAGAATCAACAGCTGAATTTTTAAATAATAGACAATGATGAAGAGCCTCAATGTTAGACTCTTGGGGAGCTGTGGATGGCAGTAGTGGCTGTTGGGAGGGGGATTTGGGCTCATCTCACCTGAGCTTTGACATTTATTCCATGGGATGGGACAGCATTCCCTGTGGGCTCACTTTGCAGGAAGCAGAGACCAAGGTAACATCTGGGTTGTTATTCAGCTCACCTCAGCTGTTTCTCCCTCTGCAGTTTGAAGGGTGCTGTGTGTGGGCTGTGGGCATTTAACACTTTAAATTAATGCTTCATATTTAGCTGGGATGCAAACGTGCTTAGGTACACAATCAGTTCTTCAGTGCCCTGCTGTGATCTGCTGATATGAAAGGCTTAGTTGTAAACTATGCTTATTGTGGCTACAAATAATGCTTTGGGGCTTCCCAAAATTCTATTGTTTTAATAGAGCAGTTGGCAATGGCTCAAACTCCTCTACTTACTTTTTCCCAAGACAGTGGAGGGGAGGAGAGAAGCAGAAAAGGAAACACAGTAAAATGTCCCTGTGGTATTTTTTGTATTACATACCTGCCAAATCCTGTAGTGCTGTGTTAAGACAAAGGGCTGAGCCCTCAGTGTTGTCCAAGGGAAAAAGCACAGAAAACTCTATTAAAGCCTCTGGATTGCATTGACCTTTGGTTTGCTCTCATCTTTTCCTGGTTTCTGTGATGTGACACATGTCAGCTGTGGGGAAGAGTGGGCACTGCAGGTCCTGTTCTTGATTTCAGCTCAGAGCGTTGAGGCACACAGGTTAGCACATGGAGTGAAACCATCAGAGCAAATGGAAATCTCATTTCTGTGCTGGGATTCTCCCCAACACCACAGTGTTGGCTTTGTCCTGCCCTTGGACTGCTCCTTTGAGAAGCCAGTGCACCCCTAACCTCTATCTGCTGGCTCCTCAGCCCTCCGTTGAAGGTGCCATTTGCTCCTGCTGCACATCAGGGAGCTTGGAGCTGCTCACAGCTGATGGAAGAGGAAGAAAACCACTTTTTTGACCTGGTTTTTCTTCCCCACTTTGTTATGGGGAAGAACAAAGGACTAGAAACTTCTGTGAATTCTGTCCTAGTACAAGGAAGAAGCTCAAAAGGAGTTAGGAAAGCATTAATCCTCATCTCTGCCTGGATGAGACACTGAATTTCTGGTGCTCTGTGGTGACAGGAGCTGTGCTTCTGCTCCTGAGGAGCTCTATCAAACACCCCTCAGAGTAACGAAGAAAGGAAAGGAAGTTGGAAAATGCACATTCCTTTGCCTAGCAGGGGTTTTTGCTCAGGCTGTGGTCCTAGTTCACCTTGTTTCCCTGCAGAAGGGACCTCACGCTCCAGAGTCACTTGTGCAGAAAGGCATCTCTTCCCCTTTCTACCCAGTAATTCTCAGGCCTAAATAAGACCTGTTTTTTTTTAAAGATTAGAATGTGGAGAGCACCAAAGATCAATTCAAATAATAAATAAAACGTAATCTGGTGAGAAATTGCAGAGACTAGAGATGGACTCTCTTCTGAGCTGTGCAGCAAAGGGCAATGATGAGCTGTTTGCAGCAAGTGGAATTGTTAGGTAGGAAAATTGTTCTGGCTGTGAGTGTGGTCAGGCATTGCCATGGGGACCCAGAGAGGCAGGCAGACCTCAGTCCTTGGAGACACTCAGAGCTTCACTGGACACAGCCCAGAGCAACCTGACCTGAGGCTGAGGTTGGCTCCAATGAGCAGGGACTGGAATGGGGATTCCTGTCAACCTCAGCTCTTCACTGCTCCTGGGATTTACAGGGGCAAATTCACTGTTACAGTAAAGCTATTGTTTTGTAGACCTGTTTTTATCATGAGAGCATCCTGCTTCATGAACAGTGGTGTCTCTGAGCATTCATTATTCAGAAAAAGTTTTTCTTCCAATTACACAAGATCATAAGAAGAAAAGTGTCTGGTTTGTCAGAACTGCAGAGCTAAAATAAGCTGCAGCAAGCACATCTCCTTGGCAAGGAGCTGGTGTCTCTAATTAGAAAAGCTCTGGAGAGTTAATCTTCTTGGGTATGAGACCTATTGCTTCCTCCTGCACCATGTGATGGCTGGAGCTGAGCAGCTTTAAAAAGGCCTGAAGGCTGGGCTTCAGATAATTAGTATGTCCTACTTGGGAACTTATATATATAAATACATACATACATATATATATACATATATATATATATAAAGTTCTCAAGTAGGATATATTAATATCATATATATATATATATATATGAATTTCCCAAACATGAGGTTTGGTGTGGTCCTGTCAGATGGCTGAACTGCAGCAGGGCTGAGAATTGACTGGGAATTGAAGATGTAAATTCGTTTACTTAAAAAGTGCTGGAAGTCCTAATCTCTGGCAAGCAGCTGCTGCAGAGTGGAGTAAGTTATTGTAGCATCTAGCTGTGTGGGAGCAGTGTCCTCAGCAGGCAGGAAGAATCGTGGTTGCCTGGAAGTGCCCAAGATTGGGCTGGTTTCTTGCTTGGGGTGGTCATGCCTCACCCTCCCAGAGGTATGGGCAGCAGGAGGGGAAGAGGTTGTGATAATGAGATGAAACAAAGCCTTTCCTGGGACAATAACCTCAGCCCCCCTGCCAAAGAGATAACCTTGATATTTCAGATATTTCTGCTTTCATGCTAATGCTCTCCAGAGCAAGGGGGGGCAACTAATCAGCATTGCAGCAATCAGTCAGGTTTCCCTTGGCACATGATGAGTGTAATTATTTTGCAGTTCACTCTATGTTCTTGGTAGCTGTAGTGATGTTTATTCTGGGAAGTTTCTGGGACTGAGGTGGTGCAAAGGTTTTAATTTCAGACTTACCAAGTTGGGTTCTTGGCCTGGGCTCCAAATTTCCAGAGTTTCTCTGAAGTTCTTGTTGGCCTTATTAGACTTTATCAATCCTAGTTGCTTTTCCTGAGACATCTACCACATGTGACAGTTTTGATGTGGATACTGATGTTCCAGAATTGACTGATGAATTCCGTCAGACAAAAATAGCTTGTGTGTATCAGCAATTGAACCAAATTGCTTGGTTTAAAAGTAAAAGCCTTATCTGACTTGGCCAGCATGCTGCACTTTGTCTCCTCCCCAGCAAAATTTCCAACCTTCCCTGCAGCCCTGCAGCTCAGGGGCTGGAGGCACAGGAACTCATGGCTAAGGCAGGAGGGACTGGGGCTGCACTGGGACTGCACTGGAGCTGCACTGGGGCTGCACTGGGGCTGCACTGGCTGTCCTTGGGCTCCAGGAAAGCTCAGGGTTTGTGTGCCACGTCCAACAGGAGTTGTGGTGCCTCCACTGGCCGAACTGTGGCTCCCTGGGGTTTGAAAACACTCACCTGGTGCAGTGGGCAGCTCTCTTTCAAATGCTCAACAACCACTGAGCAGATTAGCACTGCCTCAGACCTCACACTCACCAAGGAGCACTTACTGAGGTATTAGTTAGTGAAAACCTGGGCAGGACTCTCTCAGCCTTCAGGCAGCTGGCAGTTCAGTCTGCCATAGGTGCTCTCCTGACCACCCAATGGCACCCAGATAGAGCCAAAGTTAATTTATCTCATTCTAGTAATTGGAGTTACTTACAGATATCTCTATCACAATGTCATATTCTCATATCTGAATTGCCCCAAATTTGCACCTTACCCATGTCAAGCTCTGCAAATAACCTAAGAAGTGATGCTGTAGGAATTTTGTTTTTACTGTCAATCTCCTGTGCAGCACAATACCTTTGAAAGCTGCAAGAAATATTTATATTATTGGATGCAAACGCCATGGGAATGTGCAATTGATTATTCAAACCTCATGCTGCTGCTGCAGAGATTTGTGTTGCTGTGAGTGACTTTGATTCCCTGATAGCCTGTCTCATGCTCCTGTCCCCTAATGGAACTGATAGCATTAAGTCATGCAGTTAATCAAGTGAAAGAAATTGTTTCTCCTTATTCAAAGACCTGATGACTTTATCCAACAGGGAGGATCTCTAACAGAATAAGACAAAGAGAAGCAGATGAGATAAGAAACAGCCACAGGACTCACTAAGCAGCAGAGTAGGTGTGTTTTTAAAGGCTGCAGATTTGGAATAGAAAAACATTCTGAATGATCTATGGAAAGACAGCCTTCTGGCTGGCACTTTATTATTGCATTTTTCTGTATTAAGGAGTCAAAGATCAAGAATAAATTCAATCCAGGTACTGATACACAGAATTGTTAATTGAGGTGTGCTGAGGTGTGTGAGGACAGTGTGGAACACAGCAGCTCCTCAGAGGAGGCAGCTGGCAAAGATGGGTGCATGGTCCCAAATTATCTGTGTGTGATGGTTTTCCTGCACAGTATTTCCATCACTGATAATGAGGAATTAAAACATAATTCACTAATGCATGAAAAGAAAGGTCTTCACAGGGCTGGGTACTCCCAGGGAATGATTATCCTGATGAAATTAACTTTAATACAGGAGGCTCAGGAGGAAGCATAATTCTCCCTCCTTTTCATGCTACCCATTATAACAATGATCTGTGCAAAACCAATTTGACTATTAGATCATTCCTACTAAAATAACTCCAAACCATTTACAAGTATCCTATTAGGACTTGCTGCAAGTAGATGCTGAAGCACTTCCAGTGCTGCTGAGTGTAATTTGTACCCTCCCTGTTACCTCTGCCAGGTGGAGCTGTTGTCTCTGGTCCCTGGAATTCCTGCATTTCTGGGGAATGGCAGCAAGCAGAAGGGATCACTCTACCTCTGCAGGGACAGTGGCAGTGTGCTCTTTTTCACAGACTTTAGGAGGTGGCCCCTCAGGAAGCAATACATGGATGCTGTGTGAAACTGCCCTCTGAGACAGGCCCCACGCTGAGCTCTGCTGTGCTCTCATGAATTTATAACAGCTCTGCTACACTGGAATTGTTCCAAGGCTTTGCTGGTGAGGATGCAGTCAAAATCTCTCCCACGGGGAGCAGAAGTGCTGCAGAGGAGTTTGCCCCTTTCACCAGGTCAGTCTGAAGTTTGGCTGTCCTCCTAAAGTGTGTTGCTTTTATTCTCAGAGTTACAGGCAAATAAGAAAGATAAGAAATAAGATATTTTTACCAGGTTGTGGAGTTCTTTGGAGCAGTGAATCCCCCAGGGGGGCAGAGAAACAGAAACCACACTTCTTTTATGCATGCTGCATAAGGGATAAAAATGTACAAGTGTTTTCCATTCCCAGGTTCATCTTTTGCTTTAGGCTTTGGTGACCAATAATGATAGTAAAAGTTAATGAAATGTTAGTGGCAAAAGCTAATGAAGATTATGTGGAATAAGGCTGAACATGGACTAAAATATTGATAAATGAGAGTTTTAAGGGAAATCAAAAAGCATTTTTTCTGGCAAATGTTTATGCATCTTCTCCCTTTAGACAAGATCTTGCAATCAGCTGGTAAGGGCATTGAACATCAGTCTAGAGTAACCAGCACAGCAACTGCAGGAAAGGCATTATTTTAGAGTTTATCTACGTACTTTTAAGTGATTGTATAGCTCCCATGTGTCAAGGAAAGACAAGTTTTTACTTTTTGAAAAGTCTATATCCTGCTGGGCTAAAGAGTGCAGAAAATGCCTGTTTGCTGGTGAGTCACTAGTGAAATCATTAGATTTGAGCCTTGAACTGCACGTTGTAGATTCAGGTGCTGAAGAGGAGAACCAAGAGCCAGGAACACTTCCCTCAGCATGGTGCCACACTGCTGAGCTTCTTCATGTGTGCACGTCTCTGATAACAGAACAGGTAAAGGTCTATGAGAAATCCCAAAACCTGGAGTAAGGAGGACTTCTCAGTCACAGCCCCATCGCAGTCCTGGCTAGGATGCTTCAGAGCATCTCAGCAGGCTGCTACTTAGCTGCCAACTGCTCCTTAAGGCAAAAAGAGGTGAGTCTGAATTTGTCACAGCGTGTGACACTGACAGAGCTGGAGCTGCTCAGTGCTGTGGTGGCATTCAGGATGTTGTGCCAGCATCCTGGAATTTATTGCCCACATTTTGCCACGTGTGTGAAGGTGAGCTGGCATCACATGAAATGTCACATTGGCCAGGTAATCCCTTTAGCACATATTTAAGTTACTGTGGGATTGATCATGCTGGGTCTGGGCTGAGAAGCACAATGAGCTTACACAGGCCAGTGCATTCAGCAAGAGTTCAGGTATCTGCACCTTAATGTGTGCAGATACATCCTCCTCAAAATACTACCAGGAACCTCATCTGCAGTGCTTACCAACCTGCATTTCACTCTCTGCTGCACTTGGTTTCTCACAGATTTCTTTTGTTTTGCTCAAGATAAGCCCACACTACAGAGAATTGATTTGGAACACCATAAAGTCAAGTGTTACTTGCATCCATTGATGTTTCAGGCTCGTTTCTCTTGTCTGCTGTAATTACCACAGAAAGGAGGCTGTGATAATGGTCAACATCAGAATTAATGAAGGAAAAATAAAACAGACATAAAAGGCCACTGCATGGCACAGCAGGAATGTAACAGGTCTTCATGAAAAATTTCCCTGTGAGTTTGTAAATACTGATTTTCTTCTTTCTTCTTCCAGTTTCTCACTCCATGTTCACAGTGGCTTTCTGTTCCCTGGTGGCAAGCCAAGGCAGAGGAAATCCAGCCAAGCCAGCCACTGTCCCCACATGGTCCCTCCCCAGACCATTCCCGCCAGGCAGACTGGGAATTCCCTTGATGCTGGGATTGTTAAAGTTTTCCTGGTGGTTAGGGCCTTTTATACTCTTTCACTGCCAGCTCTGTTCTGACTGCTAAATGGTAAGAGCCAAGCAACTCTGCTGGTGAGTTGGTTTGAGCTGCTCCACTGCTGCTGCTCCCCATTTGCTTCTTTGGAGAGTATGCAACATTCAAGGTGGGTGCTGGCTTTGCCCTAAATGTTCAGGTTTGAGATGTTCTGTGGGTTTTGCTCATTCCTTCCTGCTGATCAAAGACTTTTCTCTCCTGGTACAAGTCCAGCACTCTCAACCACTAGTGCTCTGAGCAGGGAGAGCATGGATGGGACTGCAGGAGCAGCTGGCTCCTGTGGCTGTGATCCACTTTGTCATCCCCTTTTTTCTGGTTCACTCCAGCTGAAGAGGCACCTGGGAGAAGTTTGGTGTTTTCCTAAGGCACACCTTGGTGTCCAGCCCAACCTCTGGGTAATGCTGGTTGTTAACTTTACAGTATTTGCCATAAGCACTGTCACAAGGTTGTGTATCAAACATCTCAGTAAATGGTTGGTCACGTTACAGAATTGATACATGAAGAAAGCAGTCATTGCCAATGCCCGGGAAAGAACATAATCCATTCCTAAAAATAGAAGTGTGACAGCTCATGACTCAGTTATTAGGTCTTGGTCAGAGTATTTAATTGATTTCCAATGTGGTGCATGTTATTTTTAAGTCATAACCTATTTTTGGCCTTAGGAGAATTTTGCAAAGAGAAGGAGATATTGCATCATATCCATTCAGTAAATATTTTAGTAATAATGTGAAATAGGTTGTAAGCAACAGGTTAGGAATTTCCTTCATAGAACACAACCTGCTCATCAGCTTGCTAAGGATTATCCCCCCCAGTTTGTGGGAATTGGAAGTCAGTGTCAGGAAATTTTCTAACATATTTTTTGCCGTATAGGTAATGGAATATTTTTAGTATTAAAATAATCTGATTTTTTGAGGATAAATAAATATGGTATGGTAATAAGTGATTCTGTTTGAAATCACGGGAATATTTACTGGCTATTTGGTGACTGTGTGGGCTTTCCCTGCAGTGCCTCTATGACCTGTCTGTATCCTCATGTGTGGTTCTGTATTCCCTCTCTCTCCCTGTGCCCACCCTTTCCTGTGCAATCAGGTGAGGAGGTTTCACACCAAGTTGCTTCTACCTGCCAAAGCAGGGCCATTTGTTTGAGTCCTTCCTGGCCAGAGACTGGTCACAAAACAGGTCAGACAATAACAACCCTGAGACTACTGTGTTGTCATTAATTCAAGTTGAACTTGGCCAGCAGGCTCCAGACTTATCAAAGTGGACAAACAGGCAGACAGCCCAAGCACAGTGACTGCACAGTCTTGGGAAATGAGCTAAAAATAATAGTGTATTTATTTCTGCAAGAATGAAATTGGATTTGATTCAACCAATCTCTTGAGCTAATAAGGGTAATGAAAATGAGATTACCATGATTTATTATTTCTGGTAGCTATTAATTATTGGGTTTTTCTTTTGAGTAATTAAAGGGGAATTTTTCCTGCTTTAAGTGAGTGCACTAGCTCTCATTAATCTGAAGTCTTAAAAATATATCCTTAACCTGGAGAGCCTAAAAAACCACTAGTTTCCTTATAACTGTTCATTTGCAATGTAAGACCACGAAGCAACTCATAGAAAAGTTGTTTTTACTCTTTTCACATTTCTGTGAGTGTGTAAATCCTATTTACACCGTGGCTGTTTATTGGCATCTTGGTTCTGCCTTCTGTTTCTCTCCTGGACAGATCCAGAGTTCCTCTGCAGAATCAGCCATGGCTAAATTTAAGCACACAGATATAAAATAAATACTGGATAGTGATTTTTCCCCCACAGACTTCAGTTACCCTGAGAGAGACCTTAAAACAGAGGCATGTTGCAGCAATTTTAGGTGGTAGCCCAGCTTTTATTTCTGAGGGCATGTTGTGGAGGCAGCTTTCTGCCATGGTCCGACAGCAGCAGGATGATGGCCTTTAAAAATAGGACCTTTGCCATTTTGTGTTCTTGTCAGAATGTCACAAAGGTCAGGCTTGTTTTTCTCCCTTTTTTCTCTTCTGGTTATTGCCCTCATCAAAGGAATGGGTTGATTTTGCTGGTGTGGGGTTTCATCCTTGCAGTGGCAGGGCAAGGAGGCCCAAAGCTGCGCAGAGGCTCCCCAGGGCAGCAGGGCTGTGTTGGCTCAGAGCTGGGCTGGGCTCTGCAGAGTGCTGCCTGTTATGAATCTGCCCATTTATTTCACTGCCCACTTCTTAACACTCCTGTTAGGAGGCATTTGTCCTTTCCAAGGACAGGAACACCAGCTGCCCACAGCCGCAGGAGTGCAGGCAGAGCTTCTCACCCATCCCTCCCCAGAGCATGAACAACCCACGCTCAGGCTGTGGAGGTCCCTGCTGCCCATCTGCCCTCAGGGCTCCTGTCCATGGCTGTCAGCACAGCCACAAAGGGAAGTGTTGTGTTCAACAGCTCCTAAAGATTGTGGTGAGAAAAAACAAAGCCAAACCAATCACATCTTCTCCCCATGAAACTCAGCCACGCTGAGAAGCGATGTGGGCACGAAGCAGGGAGCAAGAGAAGGGCGGTGTTTGTTCAGACCAGTCGGATGAATGGTTCAAGTGCCTCCTGCCAGCCCGCTCAGCTGGCCCAAATCTGGTCCCTGAAGTCTGCAGGGTGCATGCCAGAGGGCTCTGTCTGCCTTTGGGCATGCTGCAGTGCTACCAAGCCAGCCCTACAACCTCTGGCAAAAGCCAAGGCTGTGTTTGGCACCAGGAATGATCCTTTGTGCCCAAGTGGCTCATCCAGGGACAAGCTGTGCTCATTGCCACTGATTTCCAGGTCACAGTGGGCTGTGCCCTCAGCTGGCTTCATCCCTTGGCCTGGCTGCATCCCCTTGTGTGCATTTATCAGGAATGGTGGGCAGGATGGGTGTTGGGAACACCACTTTCCTCCAGCAGCTCACTGGGGGCAGGTGGGATGGCCCTGTCCCCTCTCCACATCTAACTTTATTCAGCTGCAAAACTGGAACAGTAGGAAGCTTAATCTCTGGGCTAAACTGCTACCCAAGTCAAATGTGGTGTCTTTATTGCTTGTAGTAAATAACAAACATGTTCCCAAGGCTCTGTAATTAACCTTTTTTGTAAAGGGGAAATCAATTTCCAGTTTCCTTGCAGAACTTCTGCATCCTGTCTGGAGAGATCTAGCATTTATCATCCTTCAGTAAATCCTGTGGGGACTCTTTGGAGCTGGCAGGGTCCAGCTTGGAGCAAGCTCCTGCAGGTACCATCCCCATGACAACTTATCTTTGAACTTCAGACCAAATTCCTCAAAAAGGGAACAATCCCCTGCTGTAGGAAAGGGAATTACAGCTTAGGAATATTCTCCTTTGCTTTAGGAAAGCAGAATCCAAAAAAGGCAATTTCCAGGAGAAGATTAAAACTTTGAATCCTGAATTCAATAGCTGATAGGGAAATCTGTTTTAGAGCAATCAAACCCATCCCAGGCCTCTAATTGCTAACACCAGGATGTGCCAATGGTAATCTGCACTCCTGGGGTATGTGATAGAGACTCCAGGAAATGAAGAAATGGCAGTATTTTGACCTTTCAGCAGAAAGTTCTGCAGAAAAACATATTCTCAAGTATGTTTATATTCCCAGAGAAAGAAACATTCTCCAAAGGTACTCTAACAAGCAGATCCACAGCAGAGTAGATCAAACGGGGTTTTATTTGCTCTACATGCTGTCAGGCAGCCAGGATTGATCACTTTACCTAGGGAAAATGGAAAAATCAATGTAAAAAAAGGAACAGGTAAAGCTTTAACAGGGAAAAACTGAAGCTTTTCTCATGTGTCCATAATTTGATGCCATTTTTCCCAGAGGGTTTGCAGGACTGTCCATTCTGCCAGCATCAGAGGAGCTGGTAGGTGCAGGTGAGCACGAGGGCACTCACTGCTGGTCTGGTCTGCAGGGCTGGTGGGGAGGTCTTTGTGTGCTGGTGTTACTGGGGGATGAGCTGAGAAGTGTCAACCTCACTTTGTGCCACGGGGAAACTCTTTGGAAGTTTTGGATTTGGAAAATTCTCACTTTGTTTTAAATTAAAGGAAATTTGATTGTATTTCAGTATTTTTTTTCTGAATTGATGCTATGTTTTTTTTTTTTTTTTTTCAGAATTGGAATATGGAAAATGTAATGTGTGATACAAGAACTCTTAATGTAACAGAATCACAGAATTAACTAGATGATCTTTGAGATCATCAAATCCAACCCATGACCTAACACCTCCTCATCACCTAAACCCTGGCACTGAGTGCCATGTCCAGGCTATTTTTTAAACTGTTCTTTTTGGAAAGAAACTTTTGATTTAAAACTTTTGACCTGTTCTAAGAGACACACTGCAATTACATAACTGACTGAAAAAATCTCACATTTAGAAATAAAAGCTGTTTTCTGGGTTTAAACCCACTTATTGCTCTGATATGGGGTATTTTCAAGGTTATCTTTGCAGTCACAGGTGACAGAATACTTTTCCCAGTGCTGAGACTTGGGAGAAATGCATGATACTGTCCTGGGAGCTCCTGGGAGCTGTTGCAGTATGAGTTTGTCCATATTTACAAATTAATTTGACTTGTTCTTGGCAGTTTTTGGATTTAGCTCAAAAATAATCCATTTTGTCCAAATAACTTCCTAATAATAAAGACCCGCTGTCAGACCTAAATCCCAATATTACACTGCAAAGTAGCTGGAGAATTAGCCATTGCCTTCAATAAAAATCACATTTTCCCAAACCAAGCTGTAATCAGTGAGAATTGTTGATTTTTCAAGACTTTTAAAACTGAGTCAATAAAACATGTTGAATCTTACCTTATCTACACTTCAAGTACCAAAAAGCATTGATGTCTCTCAAACAGAATTATTGTTTTTTAAAACACAGCGAAATGAGAATGTACCTCTGCAAATTTATCATTTTGGAAAGAATGGTTTCTTGAATAAGAATATTGTAAAACCCATCAGAGAGAAAAGTGCTGCTAGGAGGAGGATGTTGCATAAGGTGTCTGAGATAAAGGTTTTACTATTTTTCGTGTTCTCATAAAATTTTACTGAAATGGAAGATTTTTCTCTTTAAATGTTCATTGTTATGCACATGCTTTGCAGAGATAATAGCTACCTTTGCCTAATCCTCATGGGCTGATTTGAATACAGAATTGGTATCATTCTCCAATTTCTTTGAACCTGGGGGAAAAGCATCAGCGTTTATTTAAAGACTTGGTGAGTTTTAAGTTCCCCCAGACATCAGAGAGATTTTAGTCCATGACTGAAATCAATGACAATATTTATCTGTTGGCTTTAATTTTTAAATATCTTTCAGTATCAGGACCCAGAACATGATTTACTTTTCAAAGCAATTTAAATTTTTCAAACTGAATTTGAAATTATTATTTTTTTAAATATAAGATTTTTTTTCTCTTCTTCAGCACACCCCATAAATGTACTTAGGATGTGTGAACATCTTTTGGAGTGACTGGGAGCTCTATGCAATTAATTTTTTTTTAAGGCTGGTTCTTGGAGTACCACATTCTGTGGTGGAGATCTTGCTCTGCTGGGCCCAGGGGGCTGCACAGCCCAACCAGCCAGTGCTGTAAGACGCACCATGAGGCTGCTTTGTCACATTATGGGTGTCAGGGCTCCAGTTCTCATCTTGAACAAGTATTTTGATTATCTAAAATGGAGTCACAACAAGATCCAGTTGTTCAGCACAACTGATCATCCTGCAGACCATCCTGCTCCCTGTGTGTAGATCAGTCTCACACTTTCAGCATGAGTAATTACAGGCTTTCCCTTAACTAGGAGTTATCTTGAAAGAAATCCAGTCACTTCAGGCCTCTCCAGAGCCCCCCTTGAACCTGAGCAGTACCTGCAGGGAATGGCTGATGCAGAGCCCTGTCTTGACACTGGGAGTCAAAGAGATGAAGCCATTGTAAGTCAGAATGTTTAATTGTTCCTGTGAGTCACTGAAGGCAGTATAAACATCAGTCTCCAGCCTACAGACTTGTCATTCACTTCACAGAAAGCAGCAGGCTTCAGGCTGATGAGGAGGCTGATGTAAACAAAACAAGATCCTGAAGGGTCATTTCCAGGATTGTGCAAAGGTTTGGGCTGGACCAAGGAGCAGGTCTGCACAGTGGGTGACTCTGGGTGTTACTGCCCGTGCTGCTGCTTTCCTGAGGTGCTCAGACCCCTGCTCAGAAAAATAAATGTTTAATTAAATCATCTAGTCAGGGAAAAACAGATGTCCGTATTTAGATTTATGGATATGTTCAAAAGACGTTCCTTTTTTTAATGGGACTGAAAGATGTGCTGAATTTAAACACACTTTTAAATACTTTCTGAAAAAGTGCAACCTTACTGTTTGAAAGCTTTCGTGTGAGCTCAAGGCTGCCTTATTACAGTGCTGCAGGGACATTTGTGCTTGGAATTCCATTCTTCATCTTCATCTTCATTGTTGCATGATCCTCAGCTCAAAATTGTGTTCATGGATCGTGGGATGAGCACTTCATTTTAACCTTGAAGAAATCTTACTGATTACACAATAGCTTGTAATTTATTAATTAAAAATAGATGGTGGTCTCCCTCATATTTTGATTAACCGAGTATCTTTCACAGTAAGAACTGAATTAAATCAGAAATATCATAATAACTTTAAATATAATGATCTGGAGGGGTACTGAGAGCATCCCTTGAAGTGCTTTCATTTATGAGACAGCTAATTTGCATGAGTAACCACTTGGCAGCTGTAAAAAACACACCGTGGAAAACATTCTGCTATGGAAATGATCTTAAATCTTCTAGTCATGCGTGAGAAGCTCCATCAGTTGTCTTTTGGCTTTAACTAGATGTGTTTTCAGTGAGAGAAGATGTGAAGGACAGGGGGCTCTGACCTCCTGTGAACCTGTGAAGGAAGTGACAGACAGCAAGATGTAAACCTAAGGACTACAGCCAAGATACAGCTTGATTACAGATGCACTGAGTGATTTGGAAAGATAAACTTTGCATGACCCTGGGAAGAGGAATGCTGCTGAATGCTCAGGATTTCAAGTGAAGCCACTGAAGCGTTCAGTGGAAGTTCAAGGAAAATGTTGTGTCTTTAGGGTTAAAATGGAAATTTAGATCCCTTTTCTGAAGTCTGGGCGTGCAGGTGAATGAGCTGTGCCTCCCTCCTGGAGGCAGCTGGGTGTGTAAGGAAGAAGTGCTCTGAGTGAGGTGTTACTGCTGGCTTGGCAGTGGCAGGGGGAATTGCGTTTGGGAACAGGTAAAACTCGGGGTTTGCTTTGCTGGAACTCCTTGTGAGGCTGTACCTGGCTCAGGTGAGTGCTTGGCAGCTGCCAGACCTGCTGTTTGTGTCTCAGGCACGAGCAGCTCAAGAAAGCTGTAAAGAACTACAGTGGGAACACTTTGCTATCTGCATCTCCTTGTCTTCTTTCCATCCCCCATCCACCTTTGGAGAAACGTGGGTGCACATTTTGGGGATGCTGCAAGTAAAGAACCTTCTCTTATAGTTGTTTTACCTTAAAAGCAGAAAAGACAAGGAAGCTGTTTACAGATATTCATTGCTCTCACATTTGGAATTCTTGTGTGCTTCTGTGGAATAACTGGTGATATTTATTACTTTGCCTTTTCAGAAATCTGGGATTTTGTATCAGCCCAGCACAGTTTATCTCTACCGTTCTCAGTGGTGTAAAATGCATTAATGATGCTACTGTTCGTTACATTAAAAGCAGCTTTACAAGAAAAGACATCAAGTTAATTTTGCTGCAGTACTTCTCTTTGTAACTGAGCCTTTGTTCTCAACCTGAAAGTACACCAATATAATTTTACTCAACTTTCCAAATGTCTGAAATTCAACTGGAATTTTAAGAATTTGAAGCAGAATAATTTTCTAAGATCTAGACTGTAGCAAAACCTTTTTTTTCCCCAAGAATGTAGGTACTAAGGTTTCATCTATCCAGAAGTGCTGTTAAAGACTGAACTAACCAATCTTATGTATCATATTTAGCTCTGGAACCTGAGGAAAATGCCTTTTGCACACTCTGGGAAGTCCCTCCATGCTTTGTTTTCCCCCAGATGGGTCACATACTTTCACTCCATCATATCCTTGCTATGAACTCAAGCTGTGCCTCAGCACTTTTTCCAGAGAACTCTCACCTTTACTGCTTCATGTTAATTGAACAATTTAGGGCTTTGCTTATTTTAATAGTCAAGACTTATGATATTCATCTCTTCTATGCAGTAAGGCAGAAATAGTTTCCAGTCTCTGTGGCCACTGGGCAATTTTCTGTGCAGAACATCCCTGTGTGGAAAAGCTGCTGAAGGCCATTCCCTGGAACAGAACCACTTCACTCTCAGCTCCTCCAGCTCTCATTTCACACAGGTGTAATTGCACTGACTGAGGCAATGGTTTTTGACTTGTTCCAAGGTGCTGGGAAAATGCAGCCTTCCAGTTAGACAAAGGGAAGAGCTCTGGCAGGATACCTCAGCTGCCATCAGCAGGGCACAGACGATTGCTTTTGATGTTAGATGGCAGAAGATGTGCTCTGAGGGGATTTGGGAGGTGAAGCATCTCCTGCTCCCTTTTGCACATTTTTGTCTCCTAGCAAGAGCTGTGGTGAGCCAGGCCTGGGTGTTTGCCTGCTTGCTGAGCTGATGGATCTGTGTGTGCCATGGGCATGGCTGGACCTGGCTCAGGGAGATGGGCTCCCCAAGGTGAGGTATCCTGGTGGGGTGAGACAGAACTAAACTGGACTCAGCAGCCTCTCCAATATGTCCAGGAAAGGCAGGGCTGAGGATAAGGAGCTGCACTGTTGTGATGTGGGGTCACTCTGAAGGGAGCTGCTGGGTGGGTGCACTGAGAGCACAGCAGTGAGTGCCTCAGAACCTGCTGGGGGCTCTCCTTGCTGCCCTGGATTCACTTGACTCCAGTTTGCACAAGCTTTGGATGTTCCAGCTGAGTTACTCCTAATTCTTTCCTAATCTTCAGACAGTTAAAAAAGATTTCCCATGTGGCTGGGGTAAATGCAGGGCTGTAGCAGCAATGGTTTATAATCATTTCAAGAACATTGCCACTGGTCTTTAAAATACCTGTAGGTTATATCAAGAGTATTTTTTTGGAATCAGAGACACCTCCCGGGCAGTGCTTAAGCAGATTACTCACATCATGCAGCCATGCTGCTGCTACAGCTTTTCTATTTTTAGTTAAGAAGGTCCCTGAGGATGCAAACATGGGTTTTCCTCATTTACCAACTGCAAGTGCTGTCATATTATTGCAAAAGTTCCATACTGTTGTCTCCTTATCACAAAAGTTTCATGCCTTCTTGCTGTTTTCTCATGGGCAGCTCCTCAGAGCACTGACTCTTTCTTCCTCACAAAGCAGCCAACTGACTCCAGTCCCTTCTCAACCAGCCAACCCACTCTTTTACAGCTCTCTTCTTCTCACTGGTCACAGCTGTGGCCTGTTAAAGTCAGGCCTGTCCCTAATCTTTGGTAATTGGCCCAGCTGTAACTCCTTAGGGGTGAGATTACTTTCTGCACTACCTTTATTATCTTATATTCTATCCCCACACAGAAAAGAACATGAAGTGGTTATTCCTTGACTTGTGTATGATCAAAGAGTCTTTTGCAGAGCTGTGATCCCACATCATGAATTCAGGATTTCATCAAAGCTGCTGCTCTACTGGCCCACATACAGGTAATTGCTCAATTGTTTATGCTCCACACACCTCAGAGATAATGCAATAATAAAAATAACCAAAGCACATAACCAAAACTGGTTATTGCTCTCCCCTTGGTGCAGTACAGACTTTGGGGATGTATGTGGATATCTCTGAGGAACTGGCTCAGTACAATAACACCACCTGCCTCTGCAGGTGAGCTCTAGAGTTTGTGTCTGTGTTTGTGGTTAATGCTGATGGTTTTATTAAGTCACAATGATGTGCTTGTTAATTATTTTAGTTTTGTGTAAGTGCTCCTTATGAGCAGATAAAAGCTCTTATCGGTTACATCTTGGAAAAAAACCTGATTTTTATACTAAAATTCTAAAGGTCGTTGGGATCCTCATAGAAAGAAAAAGGAAGAAAGAGCAGTCACTTTCAAAGCCACTGCTGGGGCTGTACTGGAAGCTGGTCACCACCTGGGCTCCTGGAGGTGAAATACAATGGAAACTCCTTTAAAGCACCAGCACTTTGCCCCACCTGTGAAATGCATGATCTTGTTTGAACAAGAGTTTCATTCTTAGCTGTTGGCTGTTCCTATGCATTGAACTGCTTGTTTCATGTTCAATAGAGCGTGTTCCTATGCTCTACTGAACTGCAGAGTTTTGCTTGTTTCTGGTCAGGCTGCAACTAATTTGTCTTAGAGAGCACCATGATGCCAGAACCTGCAGTTTCTGTTGTCAGGATGGTAATCCACAGGAGGCCTTGCAGATCACTCAGGGTACCTTCAAAAAGTGTCCTTGAAGTCTAATTTCTTTCTCTCTTAGGAGCTTTAGAAGTCACCTGCAGTGACCTAGAAGAGGATGTGCCTTAAAATATATAAGTGTGAACCTGTTCCACGAGCCACTGTTGCAACGTGTCAGTCACAGTAAGAAAATATTACAGTGCATTTGGGAGAGATGAACATACTTCCAATAACTTTGCTTAACGACTGTGCCCTTTTCTGTCTAATGCTCCTTGGATTTTTGTGAAATACCACGGGTTTGCCAGAGACACCTTTCCTAGGCAGTAAACAAAAAAGCATTGATGGGAGCAAATTGCCAGACAGAACATTGACCTCGGAGCAAAGTCTCTGCAAACGGGTGCAGGACATGGACTGCTGCTCTGAGCTGTCAGATCACTGCAGAAAGGGGACGTGCAGGGATGATACTCTCTCAGAAGACATTGGAAAACAAGAGGCAGAGCTAAGCTAGAGGATCAAGAACAATTTCCACAGCTATATCAGGGCCTGATGGGTAGCTGTGAGTCTCCAGGGAGTCCAGCCCATCTGTTCTAAATAGACAGCAGCCAGAAGATGATAGGCAGCACAGGAACCAGACCTATGTCCCTGTGGATGTTAATGACAAATCAATCCAAATCTCTTGAGCTTCAGGACATTTTTTCTTATGTCTAGTTTCAAGTGAAAAAGACAGTTCTTATGCAAAAAAAGCTTAATTAAAGTTTTTTTACACAAGTCCTGATAGGAAACATTCCTTACAGCTATTTCCTTTGTTAATCAGGTGTATTGCCCAGTCAAGTCTGCAGTCCTATATCTTAGGGCTCTGCTATCTCAGCTCACTGTGGGAGACACAGCCACTCCCAAGGGATCTCTCACCTGAAAAACAAACCAGGAAAGCAGAAAAAGAAAAGCAAAATTGCTTATTCAAGGTGACGAGGATCTGCAGTAAAGTTGGGAGTGGAGTTCAGATATTTGAACTCATGGAACACCTCCCTGCCACAGGCTGTACCAACCTCCAGCAGCATTTATATGTGAGGGTCTTTTAATCTCTCAGATGTGCTGAATTTACTTTTTGGGGAAATTTTCTTGTAGGTGCAGTGTGGAAAGATACAGTTGGTCAGAGCAGCTGGAGGATGTAGACAGGCTCAGATTGCCATCTCTTCTTGTAGAAGTCAACTAAAAGGTGCTGCAGACATTTGCCTGTTGAGAGTAGATGGGGGATCAGCTGCACTCTGCTAGGCACGGGATAGAAGAGTTAGAAGATGTGCAAGATATTCAAATGTTTCAAAATATTCCATCACTTCTTCAGTTCACAAGATTTACATTGGTTTTAGGTAGTAGTTTCAAGGTTCTTGTAAGAACTAACATCTGTACTGGTTTTCAGAGAAGTTTGAGTCCACAGCTGTCTAGGTGCCAAATGATCAGGTCAGTACTTTTACGTAACTCACAGATTCTCCAGACCACTTTGGGAGCTGCTTTAGCTATGTCAGCCTTTCATTTCTCCCTTTCTCAGTGGTGTTTTCTGCCTGTGAAAGCTACCTGGAACTCAGTTTACACACATGAGTGCTCAGCATGTGCCAGCCACAGCTCAGAACAGTGTGAGCTCCAGAACACAGCAGGATGGGGTGAGCTGGGCAGCTCCACCCTAACCCTCCCTGAGAAAGCTCCTGATGTTTGAGCTCTGCAGGAGACAGGATGTGCTTGTAAGGACATTCTGGGACTGGAGATGAGATCTGTTTCAAGAATGAGGGGTATGATGAGGCCATTCTCCAAGAGGGAAAAACAAACTAACAGAATAAAGCTTGCTGATGAGTTTAGATAGAATTGGGACATGGATTTGAAGAAATTTGCATATTGTTTTCATAAGGCACAAAGAAGCCAAGAAAAGAGGGAGAGTCATAAAATGAAGAGACAGCAAACCTGAAGCCAGCACTGGGGGGCAATCTGGTGGCTGCTGAACTGAGTGGGAGGGAAGTGACCATGCAGTCTGTCTGGGCATGTGTGTTAATCCCCTGGAAAGAGCAAGGACACCAAGGCAAAGGGAGGAAATGCCTCCTTGTTGATTATCATGAACGGGTCTGTGTGGTTGTAATTTTGTCAATGCATCTTTCCTAGAAAGGAAAAGCAGGCTTGGTAGAAATAAGAATGCAGTTGTGCTGAGAGATTCTGATCCATACTTAACCTTCACTGTTTCCAGGCATGGAGGGGGATAGGAAGAATTTTGTGCCTTCACATTAAACATTGAATTTAGGCAGTGCAATCCTTTGTGCTCAAAGAAGGAAAGTAGCTGCTTGGGAAATGACAGGAAAGGCACATCAGAGTACATTATTTTGGCAATGTTTTGGCTCACCTAGGTGCTTGAAAAAGCCTAATGTACCTTAGTTAGAGACCTCTGTACCTCTCCAAGGAACTACTGAAAATAGCAACACAATCAGAGAGCAAGGAAAACAGACTGGAGAACTGCCAGAGAAAAGAAAAAGCCAGAGTCACATTACTTTTGTAGAGTTCATCTAAATCTTGGAGTTGTCCTCCATCTAAAGCCAAGCCATTTAATTATGTCACTTCTTTCACAGTTTATCTCTTGTCTCTCAAGAGTCAAACCAGGATCAGGTTTAATCCAAGGCCACACTCAAATCTCCAAGCTGTAGATTTCTTATTGCTGAGCACAACCAACATTGCAGGTTCTTCTTAATAGATTTTCATCTTTAATATTTTCTTAGCTTGGATTTCTTGTTTATATTTTGGATTTGGAGCTAAAAGGAGGTAGTGAGAATCAGGAGGGGTCTAGTCCAGTGTTATCACCCAGCAGGACTACACTTATCTGTGGTCAGTTCAGGTCAGGTGGTGATGGTGTTTGGAACAGGATGGTACCAGCTCTACAATGCTGGAAAAAAAGCTGTAATGATTTGGAGTTGAAGGGAATGAGATGCAAAGTTTTAATACCATGAAACATTTTTTCAAGTGGTCTGTGGCCATTCTGGCAGCTGGTGGGTCTGTTCTAGTCCGAGTGCATTGCATACCTTTGTGTGTTCGTATTGTCCCCTGACAGCCAGTGTGCCTGGCCCGGAAAGAGAGCCCAGGTTGGAATATTTATAGCACAGCTATAGCTGGAAGGTGCCCTTGAAGTGGAGGGGACATGGAGACCTTCTGGCCTGCATAAGTAATGCCCCAGCACAAACATGCCCGTCACTGCACATCCAGACTTGGCTGGGGAAGGAAATGTGCTGTGACAGCTCAGGCACACAACTGGCAGCAAAACAGCGTCTTGTGTAAATAGGCCAGGGCAGACTGGTCTGTAAGCTGATTAGGTTTTTGTATTTCCAAGTAATTAATAGTCATGAAGAAGGTTTACAAGTGTTCTTAGCGCCATGAACATCCCTAGGCCTATTACAGAAGAACACTTGGGCAGCTGCTGCCTTCTTCATTGGGACCAAGGCTGGTTAATGCCTTCCCTCTGCTCCAGTGGCTGTGCAGGCTCTGTGGGCAGCACTGCAGAGACAATTTGCCCCATAACTGTATGAAGCAGAGTCATGGCTCAGATGGAAGCTCAGATCAGGCAAGCATACGAGAGAGGGGTAAGACAGCAGAATGATCCATCCTTTCTGTGGGGAGCCCAGGGAGTCACCTGGGGCTGGGTGTCCAGCCATGGGAGCCGGCAGATATTTTCAGATCTGGGAGTTCTCTGTCTCATCAGATCTGCCACAGCAGAAGCCTCATATGAATTAGGCTTTTGCTGTTATGTATACACGCATCTTGGTTTGTTTCCCCCTTCTTTCACCAAGAAAATATAAGTAAACTGATATTTCTGATGGAGTTTACACATGGAGCTTAATCAGAGTGAGGCTTGAGAGTTCAGATCCCTGGAGACAGAGAGTAGGAAGGGCAAGAAAGCTGGTGATGCAAAGCCTGTCATTCCCTACAGTCACAGTGACTGGAGCTCCTTGTCATCTTTCCTTTATGTGCTGTAACATAAAGTGATCCTAGAGCAGGTATTAATGACTAAGCTGAACAGCTAAAAAAAGTAATTGGCTTTTCATAGTTTAGTAAAATGTGCCTGTATTTCAAGTTGTGTGTATTTTGTACTGTCTCTAACCTACCAGCCTTTGGTTTTTTTTTGGGTAGTAAATTCACTTTTTATCATGCAAAGATTGTTTTTTCATCTGGCCAGCTGCTGAAGTGTCAGTAAGGATGGCAGCATTGGGCAGAGAATGCTTTTAAGTTTAAAGGTACTAAGATCAGGAGTTTGTGCGACCTCCTCATTAACAGACCACAAGTTCCATCCAGTGTTTCCTACATGGAGATACACTCACCCCACTACAGGGCTGTACCAGCAGGGACAGAGGATCATGGAATGGTTTGGGTTGGAAGGGACCTTAAAGGACTCTCATTCCAGCCCTGCCATGGGCAGGGACCTTCCACTACCCCGGGCTGCTCTCTGTCCAACCTGCCTTGGATACTTCCAGGGATGGGGCAGGATGGCCAAACATCTGTCTGTGGGTGATGTCATCTGGGCAGGCCAAACCTTAAGGTGCTTTACCTAGAGCAAGTGCTTTGGGAACGCTTCCCTTCTTGTTTGGAAAGGGGGGCTGGAGTCTCTGGGGTGTCTGTGAGCTGAGCTGAGAACCAGGGGCCACCACACCTGCTGGTGGCACTCTGTTGTTGGAGCTGACTGGCAACATCCCTGCGCCACAGGGACACCAGGGGTCCCCTCCCATCTGCAGTAAGTCCATTTGCTGTGAAATACCTGCACTTAGGCTGCAATCTTGGTGGGGAAGCATCTTTCAGCTACAAGGTCTGCCCCTGCTGAGGCCACACCTGCAGAATAAGCAATAAGCACTTACACCTCCGTGGGAATGAGGATTGGAAGGATTCTGGTTTGATGGTAGTGGGATCCTCCTGGTTTTTCAGCCCCCAGTTTGTCCTGTGCTCTTTCCCAGCACAGTAAGTAAGGATGTGGTCAAGGGACTCTGCAGAGGAGGGTGAAGTGGGGGAGTTTGATATTCCACTTCTCATGGGCTACTGACAAGGATTGCCTTTCTTTCCACCTTCCACATCTATAAAACAACTGCTCCCATGGACTTTGAATTTCAATACTGGGAATATGTTTTGTAATAGCTCCTGACACTTCTTTCTCAACTGTTAATTTAGTTGAGCTCTCTGCTGCACAGGCTAACGCTTCAGTGTGGAGGCAGTGGAAAATCATTTAATAAAACTTAACGCTGCTTTCATTTCATGGCTGTTATTATCGAATATTAGTCATTGCTGAGAATCATTCCTTGAACAGTTTGTTCTTATCATCTGAATGCATTTGGCTATCACCCCTTTGAAATGCAGCAGCATCTTGGGTGGTAAAGGAAGGCAGCTTTCATTTTGTTCAGTTGTGCATCTTGAAAGCAGTTGTGATCTTAACAAACAGGAGTTGTTGTAATTTCTGTGTCTTCTGTGGTAGTTCAGCATAAAAGATGAAGTTTTAGCTGAAGTTTCATGAAAGGACACCAGAGCTGAAAAAACAGCAAATGGTTCTGTTACCAGTGAAACTTATTTCTTAACTTTGACTGAACCAAGCACATAATTTTTGGTGAGAAACATTTTCTTGCTGTTGGGTCAGAAATACCCTTTGCCTTCTCTTAACATGAATTGATAAGAGCTGGGAAGAGCAGACCCAGACGTTGAAAAGCTTTCTGTACGTGTGTTTACATACAGGTACTGACTACCACAGTTCTGCTGCCTATTTGTATGAACAAAGCTCCATGTACAAACATTCAAAACTCTTTCAAGACCAGTAATGTTTGCAGCGTAGACTGAAACCCTTTGATAATGTTTATTTTCTCCTTATATTCATTGGGTAATGAAGATGTGCGTTACCAGTGTTACTTTGGTGAAAAATCAGAGCATTCCCACCTGTGATATTCTACTGAAATGGGTGTAGCTGTCTCATCCAGCCACCCTGCTCTCTCAGGACAGAAAAACATTGTGTTTTATGTTAGAGTCTGGATCTGTGGAAATAACAACCCTCAAAAAGTTTTTATCATCTGGGAGATGTTTCAAAATATACCCTGCTTTGTCATGTTTTTTTCTTCTAATCTTCCATTCTGAATGCTATGTTTTCCAGTCAGACAAAATCAAATTTTTCTGTGCTTGATGCTGACATTCCACCCAAATGGCACACAGCAGGCAGCACTATTTATACTATTTATTTTCTACAGCTTGAATAAATTCTAAGAACCTGGTCTGTGTGGTGGTTCTTGTCAGCTGCATTTTGCACTGCTGTGGTAGGACCAAACCTGGTTCACCAGGAGACATAAAGAGGTTTGGAAGGAACTTTGGGAACACCTGGAGCACTCAAAACACACACATTAAATGAGTTCAATGGGATGGTCCTTACAGTCTCATGGATCAAAATGTCAGTGGTGAAGGACAAAGTGCCACTCGTGGCTTGTCTGTTTGTTGGATATTTGTGTTTTAGGGAAGACTAATTCTGTCAGAGCTGTACAACCCACGCTGCAGGGGCTTCCCGAGGAGGTGTTTATTGAAGCAGCTCTGCCCCATGGAGAGCCAGCCCAGCCTGTCCCCATCACAGCTTCCCCTGTGCTTTGCACCATCAATATCAACATGGGAACCCTGCATTTGCTTTCTGGTGTGTGGGTGTCTTGAGTCACCTCTCCCTGTGGGTGCCTGGCAATGATGTTTTCTTACCCTCACAGCATTCATTGTGCTGCTGCGTGAAGGGCAGTGTCTTCTCTGTGTAAATCAGGAGTCTGTGTGGTCAGGGAACTTTCTGAGAAGGCAGGAAAACTTAGCTAAAACTGAGAAGAAATCTCTTGTTATTTCCGAGGTCGTCCTCACTCAAAATTTGTTTAAACATTCATTATTTGCTAAAAGTTAAATGGGCTTTTACAGAAACATCACAGACTCCTGAGCTGGAATTTTCTGTGTCTGGCAGAAACTGGTCCTTCCCAAACTTTTATTCAAGATGTATTGCCATTTCATGAGTCAGATAGAAAACCTGATCTTGTAAGAAAACTAAATCCCCTGTCACTCAATTTCAGTTAATTTCTATTTGGAGTAAGACGTGTGGGAAGAGGGAATATCTCTAATTGTCACATTTAGAAAGAATAGTCAAACTTTTGGCTGCACAAATGTTGTCATCTAATTACAAAAGCTCCATGCCTTCTTGGTGATGTCTCAGGGGCAGCTCCTCACAGCACAGCTAACAAACTCCAGCTCTAACTTAACTTCTCAACTAACCAACCTACTCTTTTACAATACCCATCCTAACTGGACCTAGCTGTGACCTATTAATGGCAGGCCTGTTCCTAATGCTTGATAATTAGTGCAGCTGTAACTCCTTAGAGGTGAGATTACCTTCATCACTATCCCTATTCTCCTACATTCCATCCGTCCACACACAAGTGTTTCCCAGGGGACAATGCAACTTGTAGGATAGCTGTGTCTACTTGCCAAGCTGATTTCTCTTCTCTCTTTGCACCCATTCTTAAGACTTATCTCCAAGAGTTACATTCCCTCTTCCTTTCCTACCTCAACTCAAGGAACTGCCATTGTTTTCCTCATGTCCCCAACACTTTCACCTCTTTTTCTTCACCCCCTCTGTGCTCCACAGAGCTGAGTTTACTGGAGCTCTCCAGGGAATCTTTGAGGATTTGATTCTGCTCAGACCGAATCAGAGGCTCACGGGCATCTTTGGGTTGTGCTGGTTTCCATGCCCCAAATCTTGCAGCCTCTGAGCTGTGCACGCTGTGTGCACTGGAGATCCCGGGGTCCCAGCGGCAGTCAGTGCTGCAGTGGGATCCCTTTAGGATAAACACATCTCTGGACATGGAAAATGGGATCACTGCAGTGTTATTTTAAAGGTCAGCCTGCTAGATTTGTATGGCAGCACTGAGGGTGACTGCCTGCCCACGTGATTTATGTGGACCAGGCTTGGGGCCAAATACTGATAATGCTGATTGAAAAAGGCTGGGGAAGGTGAATCCTAGCACTGCAAATATTGAACCTCTTATGTTTATAATCTTATTAAAAAAGGGAAATTTAGTAGGAAAATTAATCACTTACTCAATGATAGAGACTTATAGAATTTTTTAACAATTTCAAAGCAAACCCCCACCCTTGTGGGAATCAGCCATCTGTGGGGGTAAGGCCAGCCTGTTGTTCTGATTAACGTAATACAAATGCAAATAACATCAAGATTTAAAATTCAGGCAGCTGAACTGCAACCCTAAGCAAATCATCTGCAAAACCATTAGAAGGATTTGGTTTCTTCAAATTCTGAAAGCATTCACAGGTTTTTTAATGGGAGAAGGGAGGTTCCTCTTAGAGGATTCAAAAAAATAAGAGGCATAAAAAGCACCATGGTGGATTTTGAAGGGGGCTGTGGGCAGTTATCCATCTCAGAAATACTTATCCAACAATGGGTATCAGGGTCAGATAATTTATACATGCCCCAAATCCCATTAACATTAGAAATTAGAAAATTAGAAAATTTCCTTTTGTAGATATAATCAAATAACAGTAAATAACCAACAAAGAAAAAGAGCAAGGATTAAACTCATTCATCTCTAACTAGCACAAGAAAAGGGAGGGAAAACAACCATCTTTATAATCTTGTACGTGTTCCTAATTTATTACTGTGCACATGAGGGGTGAGTATCAGTATTATAGCTGGAAGTAGAGAGAAATGACAAAGCAGAGAGCAACATTTTCCTCATTTTGCAGCGGTTCTGAGGCTTGTCAGGGGCTCAGGATGGGCCTGAAGGTGCAGCCTGGCCCGTGCAGCCCCTCGGTGCTCCAGCCAGAGCTCGTGGGGCGAACGCTGCCTGTGGCTGTCCATTCCCAGACTCATTTTGAGGTCTGCCAGTGTTATAGCAGAGGATTTTGTTCTCTCTGCATGGCTTTGTACAATGCATCCCAGCAGCAGCCAGCTCTCAGAAGCACAGCCTGTCCCAGAGTGCTCCAAGGACTGCAGGAGGAGAGGAGAGGCTGCAGAGGAGGCTCCTTGCTCTCACCACAGGGGTTTGAGCTCTGCCTTGTGCCACCTGCACATGGACAAAGGAGCTTCCCTAAAAGAGAGGGGACTGAGTGAGGGTTTGCACAACAGCCCCAAACGTAATTTCAGCAACCTGCACTCTTGTAAAATCCAGTACAGCTCATTTGGTTCTAGATGTTTCTTCCTAGAACTATTTTTTACTGCTGTAATGGTTCTGATCTGCTTGCTCACAGTGAAATCTCTATTAGGACTTCAACATTTCTTTGTTTCTTTGCTAAGCATCCCCTCTTAAGTATGGCAGCATACTGCAAAGTGCTTTTAAATAACTAGACCTGTAGCCATCCCAGTAAAGGAACTAGGAATGCTTTATGGAGCAAAACATTGTTTTCATTGTGTTTTTCCAATTACTTTGTAATTCATAAGGTTCAGTAGCTCACAATGGGTCTCCCAGCAATTATTGCAAATTTGCACAGTTCTGCTGTAGGTAAATTACAGGATAGAGAACTCCAGCAAGAAAAGAAGCTACTTTACTTTCTGCCAAGCCTTCCTTCCCCTTGACTTTCTGCTGCCTCTCCATATTCTCTTTGTTTTGCTCTGGCTCTAAGGAATTCATTTCTGGGTACTGCTGGTGGATGCTTCAGAGAGTTTCCTGGAAAATCAGTGAGGTGGGACTGGAAACACTTTCTCATCTGTGAGAGTCCTTTTCAGCTATGAGGAGGAACAGCCCCACAAGTTCCTATGGCTCTTCAGGAAGCAGCTGCTTTTGCTCAGCTGCCTGGAGCAGGAAAGGAGCCTGCCATCCCTGTGTCTGTCCTGTGTTTAGCAGGGGCAGCTGGGATAACATTTCTGTCCTTCCTGGGAAACTGTAGACCTTTAGGAGAAACCAGCCTGTTCATCTTCTTTTTCCCCTTCTTTTTTCCTCTATGTGTCTCCTTTGCCTCTCCCTCTGCCCTCTCCTTCTCTCTTCCCATCTTCTCTGAGCTGTGTGTGCTGTTCAAACCCCTCCTGCTGCTCCTCTGATTGTTACAGCAACAAACAATGGCCCTGTGGAGAGATCAGCAGGAGCCACTTCATCTGCTGAGGGGAGATTACCACAGTATAGCAAGGAAGGAAAAGTTTATCTGGAGGAGCAAAGAGTAAACAACCACGTTTGCAAACCATCTCAGGGCTGAGTCCCAGAGAAGAGGTGAAACCGCTGAGACCCCCCTCTACAGCCCAGGCAGAGTGCACTTCCATGAGTTCAGGTTCAAAGAACAGATTTGGACTTTGCTTCTCCACACTCTGTGTGTCTGTCCATCCCTCCTAAAAGCTTCTGGCACTGTCAGACAGTTTCACCAGTTTGATAGAGGGATGGTGGCTTACAGACCTGGTTCCTGTAAGATTCACAGCCACAGAGGGGCAGTGCAATCCCTGCTGCCTGTCACCATGATATTTTCTGAAAAATCCCTTTGCCAGGATTTTTTCTCCTGAGAAGCCTCAGAGGAAAAGAAAAACAATAATTATCTGCTGCTGTGCAATGCAACAGGTACATCTTTGATTGGTACATGTTGGTTGTTTTTAATTAACAGCCAATCACACTCAGCTGGCTTGGACTCTCTGAGAGTCATGAGCTTTTGTTATCATTCCTTTCTCTTCCTTTCCAGCCTTCTGATGGATCCTTTCTCTCTATTCTTGTTAGTATAGTTTTAGTATAGCATTTTAATATAATATAATATCATAATATAATAAATCAGCTTTCTGAAACATGGAGTCAAGATTCTCATCTCTTCCCTTGTCCTGGGACCCTCGAACACAACCATAGCTGCCTGAGGTGAGGAGAAGATGCCACAGAGCCAGGTCTCACTTGATGCTGGAGGGTCCAGCTGGATTTTGTGAGTGCCCCAGGCACAGAGAAAGCTCCCACTGAAGTTTGTACCTTCCCAGACCCGAGGGGATTTTGTAGAGCTCCAGACAGGGATGACAGGGCTACTCTGTGTTCTAGTTGTGTAAGTTTCCAAAGACTGTACTGTGTCCAGCGAAATGAGTCCAGCTTGCCATGAGGCTTCACTGCCCAGTGCAGAGGATCCTTGGAGGCAAAGGATGGGAAAGAGATGCCAGCTCAGCAGCAAGAAGGGAGACTTTGGACAGGAGTGAGGGCAGCACTGAGAGAAGCACTGGAACATTTAAAGTTGATAAAGAGCACTTATGGCTGGGGTCCAAGTGAAGGTGGCCGAAGGCAGGCTCTGAGGTGGGGCAGCGTGTTTATGTCCCAGCAGGAGATGCCCAAAGAGAATGGAAATACGTTTTCTGTTTCATCATGTTTCTCAGGAAAAAACAGAGGGTAAGGCAATGCTGAAATCCTCAGAGGAACTTGGAAAAGCATTTATTGTCTCCAAAACATGAAAACAAAAACTAGCAGATGGAAACTGATCTATTTCAGCTATTTGCACCTTGAATGTCTAGAATTTACAAAACCTTATCTAAGAGGGTGGCTCCTCCTTGATTGCTTCTAGTTCTGTCACTACCAAAGATTAAACCTTTACAGACTTGGGCTGGAAACTTCACCAGAAATTGCTGCTGAACCAAAATAAAAATGGGGGAAGCTGAGTAAACATAAACTAACCGTGTTAAGTGTCTGTCTCTGAAGGGTCATGAAATCTATTTTGAAAAGCTCAGCTGTAAGTTTAAGCATCAGGGTAGCTTTAAGTAACTCAGCCTATTTTACAGGTGTTTTAAAGCAGCCTGGAAAAGGACGATTGCTCATGTTGCTGAAGGTCTCCAGGACAGGACACACTGTCTCTCTCCTGTGCTAGTACAGGGATGTGCCATGAGCACTACAGCACTCTGCTGCTTCCAGCCTCTGGAATAACTGATGGATAACACAAGAGAGGAGTCCCTGAGAGTGGGTAAGGACTCTGTTACCACTGTCTTTTATATTTACAGAAACATGACATTCTGAGCAAAGAATGAGGCTCACCTGGTAGCCCTTCCTTTCTCCCCCTTAGATTTTCAGTTCTCATTTGTTCTTCAGTCCTTAGAGAGGGATCTGTGTGTTTACTGGAAAAACTCTGGCTCTTAATCAGAGCAGCTCAGCTAGTGACAGTAAATTTGATAGCTGTAC
Source organism: Pyrgilauda ruficollis (assembly GCF_017590135.1). NCBI lineage: Eukaryota > Metazoa > Chordata > Aves > Passeriformes > Passeridae > Pyrgilauda > Pyrgilauda ruficollis. The sequence continues at coordinate 9,607,960 of NW_024514764.1, read as the reverse complement.
CCATGAGGTGTCGTGGTTATTTATTACAGGCTCACTGATAGCAAAATGTTTGGATAACAGGAATAATAATTAGAGGCACTTAATCCCTTTTTGTTGTAGTAACTGCTCAGGGCTGCATGCTCCAGGATGTGAACAATTGTTCATATTATATGAAGCTGAGTTTTAATACCTTTCTGGGTGAACCATATTTATTTCAAGATAATACAGCTTTTCACTCAGCAATTCCACTGATTATCTCAAGCATATGCCACATACTGTCATCCCAAAAGGTTAAGTCCTAACTCCTACTTATTCTCCCCCCAGGGGATGTCAGCATTGAGATGCAATGTTTCAGGAGAGTCTGCTCCCCAGCAAGCTGCTTAAATCCCTCTGCAGATCTGGAAAATCCTCAGCTGTTATGGCTTCCAAAGGACCAGATTCTGAGATGTGAAGGTATTTTTGGGGTAGGGCTGTTTGAGAGGAGACTGTCACCCCTGCTGGGTGGCAGCCCAGGCTCTAGCTCACTACAAGGCATTGCAAGCAGCTAATGATAATTCTAATTAATTTCAGCATCTTTCCAGACCAGTTCAGGGGCTGTACAGACCTCAGATAATCCACATGTACATGTGTAGGGCTGCATGGACCAGCCCAGTGGGTGCTGCTGTCCAAGGGGGTGTTGACACATCCCTTTGGAGCACAGCCCTCCCTGGAGTGTCATCTGCAGTCCTGACACAGCACATGGGGGTGATGAGGATGTGTAAACAGGTGTCCATCTGCTGAGAAGGTGACACTGGTGACACTGCTGTTGGGAAGATAGACTAGTCATCATCAGTGTGTTGGTTGTAGCAGCATTTGGCTACTAGCACATCAAAAGATACTGTATATTGAACATAATCAAATATCTAATTGCAAATATCCAATACATTAAGACTTTCAGTTCCAGTGATAGCTTATTTCCCTAAATGAACACCCTGAGATAAAAAAATGATCCTGATATAGAAAATGTACCATGCTTTTCAACACACTATTGAAACCATTCCTTACCCTTTCAGTAAAATGTCATCTACAGAACACACCATATTTTTCCTTTTCTCCATTTTAGCACTGACAGGTGGATAATAGAAATGTTCTGGACAGTCAGAGTGCTGCTGGAGATGACATATGGGAAGGTGAGTGAGCAGCTCTGTTCCTTCGTGACAGATCTCCTCTGCAGGACCAAGAGGCAGATTTAAACTCCTTGCTGAAGGGTCCTGGCCAGGAAAGTTATTTGAGAGTATCTACTCCTCAGTATTCAGCACATCAGCAACACCCAGTTTTTTCCTATTCATTCTGGAAGGGGGAGAAAGACTGCTCCACACTGCCCTGGATTTGCAGGTTTGCATCTGTTCAGGGCCAAAGTGACATCAGGACAAACTCTGTCAGGTTTGTTTTTATGAGCTGTCTGAGCACAGGCAGTTCTTTGGTGAAATAACTGCTTTTCAGCTGTTTGTCTCAAGTCCCACTGTCAAAATTTGCCTGTTTTCCCAGAAAATCACTGCTGGAGTGCATTTGAGGAGGGCCTACCTTCTAGTTATCTGTGTAACAGCTGAGATCAAAGAACCTTTACATGTGTTGGCTTTTAAGCATCCCTGAATCCAGAGCTGGGCAGGGAGAGGTAAGGAGAAGAAAAGGCAACTCTGGAAGACTGAGGCAGTTGATCCAGTGCTGGAAAAGTGTTCCCAGGTATCTTCCCAAGGAGCGAAATTTGACAGTGTGGCTGTTTCCTGCTCCTGGAAAAGCTCCCTGTGACCAGCACAGAGCCACATGCAGCCCTTAACTCATTACCTGGCCATGGATCACCAGGGTGAGATTCCCTTTGTTTCAGGGTTGTGAACATGCCTAGAAACACACAACAGATTTTTTATCTAAAGCCTGGGCTTAAACCTCTATCCTAAACATGGTTAAAAGTGGCTTAGGAAGTTTTTTCACACGCTGGGAATGCAGTAACCTGGCCTGGGCTGTGCCCAGTCACCACCAGAGCTGGGTGGCTGCAGGCAGCATGGGACACTTGCTGGGCCTAGCTCTGCTCTCCAGCTGGGCATAACTCCTCCCTGGAAGGTGTGGAAGAGGCTGGAGAGGCTGCAGAGCTGTGCAGGGAAGTGGAGGGACACAGAGCTCTCGGGTGTGCCTTGTGCCCGCAGGGAGCTGCGCCTGTGCCCGGGCAGAGCCCCAGGTGTGGGCAGAAAGCTCTGGCACTTTATGGCACTGGGGCACACCTGACTTATCCGACCATGCAGGGCTTTGCTGGGACCTGAGCGTGGTCACAGGTCATGTGTTTGTGGCTATTGCTACTTCTGTTGGAAAAGCACAACTGTCGTGTCTCATCTGGGTAATACCTTGCAAGCCTCAAATTGTACATGAAATCCATGGTGAAAGCAGTTCAAAATTCTGTGCTTGAGTGTATTCTGTGCCCTAGAAACTGTTAAACCCTTTCATGCAGTGACAGGAGGTTAGCATATCTGCAGAGAGAGGGAGACTGCTGCTGGTTTAGCAATAGATTAGTTGATGTAAAAAGCTAAAGGTCTTCTCTATATGTTTTGACCTCCTAAAGCCAGCTGGAGTTGGGATATCTAAGCTAAAAGGACTGGAACAAGTGTTTAATAGCCTGAAGGCAAGGGTCAAAATTCCAAACCTCCAGCATCATGATGTTCCAAAGAAGATGGGGAAAAATCAGATTCCCCAGTGCCAGCAAACAAACGTGGAGGATAACAGAATGTGCTGTGTAGGAGTGTAAATTGTGAGCCCCAGCTACAGGGCAGAGGGTTTTACTTAAAACTGATGTGTCCAAGAAAGAGAAATTAGGGGACTTCTAGGTTTTGGGTCCAGTAAATGCTAAGGAAATGTATTCACATCTTATGTAATGCATCTTTGTTACAAAAACAGTCCCAGTGCTATTTTCAGCTGTAGACAATGGGTTGTGCACAATTATGATCTGTTAAAATGAGACCCAAAAGAGGATCTTAGACGCTTTCTGATCTATCCCCACCAGGCAAGAAAGGACAAAGCAGCTAGAGTTGGGTGCAAATATTTGGGTAACCTGTCTGCCTTTAGCTTTCCATACGTTGATTCTGGGGCTTTTAAATAAATTTGGCTGTATTTTTTATTTGGAGCATTCCCACTTCATCAATGCTACGTTGGCAGATGGGAAGGGAATGAGAATTCTTCTGGCTGCACGTGTTTCACCTAACACTGGATATTTGGTACCACCCAAGGTTTTCTCCAAATCTAAACTAGGTTAGTCCTGTACCTCCTGAGCAGACAGGCTGTCTCAGTACAGTAAAGTCTGAACTTGTTGTATTTGATAAGACCTGAGCTTGTTGCAATATGAAGTAAAGTTTTATGAGAAGGGGGTGTTGCTTTCCAACCAAATGGGGTCACTTTTCCCCTGTTGGTCATAATCCTTTATTATACCAGCAGAATTATGGTACAAAGTCCATTTGATTTCCCACACATAATGAAGACAAGCACTCATGACAACTTGTGATGGCTCTTTGGCAAGTAAATATTTAAGTTTTGAATGAATATATTTGTTTGTTGTTAGAAGATACAGAACTAATTATTCTCTGGGTGTTATAACAAAATTAAAGAAGCACAACCATGGTGTACTTGTACAATGCATTTGTAATAGCAGCAAGAGAGGAGAAAAATAGAAATTTCATTAGGGAGAGGCAATATTTTACACAACTCCTGTTAAAAAAGAGATCCCATGTATAGGATGAACTCTGTGAAGAATCTGGGCACAGGAGGTTGAGTTTTGTGAACATTCACTCCATGGCTTATATCAGCATTTGAAAAAGCCGCAATAAATATTTCCACTTGAAATCAAATGAATTATCAAGGATGCAGATGTAGAATTTCATTGAGATATTCTATACAGTCATTACAATACACCCAGGTTTTGAAGCATCTAGATCTCAGGATGCTCTATGAGCAGAATAGAGTGATACAGCTCAGTGCGTCTGCAGAAGGTCTCATGAAATGCAAACTAAATAGCTGAAAGAAATATTCTTACTATGGGAAAAATGAGGCTTCAATGTGTGAGATAAATTTTGCTAACAGAATCCTAAACAGGGATCTGGTTACAGATGTCAACAGCACCCCCCACCTCTGCTCGAGAAGCAACTCAATCTTCCTTCCTCTTCAGCAAAGTCCTGCTAAACCAGCCCCATTCCAGCAGTAATGCTGACATCCTGATCCTGCTGCTGTGCAGGAGCATTCTCAAGGTCATTACAGGCTCTAAAACTCTTGATGATGTCAGCTGGAACTTGGGGGTTAAGAATGTGATGTTGCTGTAAACCACCATGGCACGAGGGAGACAGGCTAAATGCACAGGAGACAGCCATTCCTCTTTTTCATGAAGACACACAGAATATGTCACCAGACCTTCTAGGTCCATTTTTAATGATAGGCAAAAACCTTGGGAATGCTGAGGAGTAGGATAACGAGAACCTGACAGATAACGAGGCTGACAGCTCGGGGAGCTCTGCAGAGAGGACCTGGGGCACTGCAGGTGTATTTAAGGTGGTGACACCTGCCTGTGTTTTGGGCTGTTCATGTGTGGCCACAGGTCAGACACTGCTCTCAGCCCCTGTGAGGCTGAGCTCAGGTGGACACTGTGGGTTTGGTGAATTCCTGGGCCACAGAGAGGTCAGCAAGGGGGAGCAAGTCCAGCAGAAAGTCAGTGGGTGCTCAGGAGAGCGCAGCACGTGGTATTTCAGGAGAGGCTCTGAGGGCTGGGTTATTTTATCCTGGGGGAGATAAGACAAGGGGGCATCTAATCACTGTCTACCATTAATGGAAAGGGAAGGACAGATGATGGATTCAGACTCTGCCACAGAGTGCTGCACAAAGACAAGGCTGTGGTCATGCATTGCAGCAAGGGAAACTCCTTCTGTTTGTATATGGGGAAAAATCCTCAGAATAAGGGTTGTGCAGCACAGGAGCCATATTCCTTGGGGAGACTGTGGGCTCTCCATCCTTGAGATTTATCAGAACAGAACTGGAAAGGCCCTCAACAACTTCCCTTAGCATAGAAGTAGTCCCAGCTTTAAACAGGAGGCTGAACTGGGAGCTTTCATAGGTCCCTTCTCACCTCAGTTATCCTCTGATTCTCTGACTTTATTTCAGGAAGTTGCTAATACCTGTGAAATTTGGTCCTACCATGAAAAAAATGGTTGTTAGTATGGCACTCCATCCTTCAGTAAATATGCTCCATGTGGATATTTATAGTCCTGCCTGCTCCCTTCAGTGAGAACAGGACGTTCTTTCTCCCATAAGCTCTGTACAGCTGCCAGGAGAGATGGTGGAAGCCTTTCCTCCCCTCACCTACTGTGGATGTTCATTGGTTTCAGTTCCACAGCCCCTGCAATATCCAAGGATCTGTGTAAGTGTTTGAAAGGATCTAATTTAAAAAGATAACTGTCTCTTCTAGGCAGTGCTGGTATCCGTGGGTGAGTTTGATTGGCTTGCAGACCATGTGTTAATTTCGGGGACAAGAATAAAAAGAGGGAAAAGCTCCCATCTGCTCTCTGAGCTGCTGCTATCCCTGGGGACACACAGCGTGTGTCCTGAGCCTCTCTGACAGCGCTGTGGGGTGGTTCCAGGCAGATGTGGGGGTGACCTGCTCCGCTCCCTCTCCCTGCCCTTCCTGGCGCCCCTGTGTCCATCCTGGAGCTGTGCCCAGGCCACCCAAGGAGCCTGGGACAGCTGGTCCAGCCCCCTGGTCCTGGGGGCCCTGGGGCTGAAATCAAAGGGAATTGCTTGGACACCAACTGCTTCCATCGGATCCACCTGGTATTTGTGAGAACAGTTCCCTGGGGATGAGGCTGGGTACAGAGCAACGAGGAATTCTCAGGAAGGTTGGATTTCAATGGGGATGACTCTTTTTCCTTGCCAGCTGTTTCTCTCTTAGCTGTGTTCTCTCTAATGAAATTGCCCATTCAGCTCTGGGTTTGTAATTTAAACTGAGTGCTATAGATTAACAGTTGTTGCTGCTTTATTATTGAAATGAGAGTCATGAGATCAATTTAACTGTGCCTGGCTTCATTATTTGCTTAAGACAATAGACTTATCTCTTCAAATTCTATTGCTCTGTGGGTATTTTTAGGTTGATTATCATAGATATTAGCAACAATCAACAAAGATTTCTTAGGTGCAAGTGCTTGCTCCTTGGAACACTAGGTTTTTATAGATTTTGTACTTTTAACTCGTCTTCCTCTTTTGTAGTCAATCCAGTCTGCTCTCAGAAAAAAAAGCAACGAAACAGGAGCAACAGCAAAAGGAAAACAATCCAACTTACTTTGCAAAGACTTAAATGTTTTCTTAGTAGTATATTTTCAGAATTAAAGGCATAGTGAAGGTTGTGTCTTCTGTTATGTGTAGTTAAATATTGTGGCAATTGAGCCTGTGTAGGTACAATGGGAACTACAGCTGTTTTGGAGGGGTGGGGTATTTAAAATCGTTCAGAATAAATTAAATGCTAACTTTGATTTGAGTTTTCAGTAAGGCCTGACTGATTCCAGGTTTCCCTTGCTTAGCAGAGTGTCAAAAGCTACAGCCAGGCCTGTTGGCCCAAGGTTTGTGGAGCAGCAGGTTTGTCCCTCCCAGCCTGGCCAAGCAGAGACCAAGGCCCCCAGGCAGAGGTTGGTGCCTCCACTGAAGGGAGGTAGAGTTAGGTTCATTCGAGCTGGATTGGCACAAAAACCAAGCCTCTGGTACTACCAACAAAGTTTAAAAAATAATCTCTCAATATGACTTCCCAGCATTCTAAATCCTACATTCACCTATAATTGGATTAATGTCCCCCAGGGGACTCAGCAGGGGGAGTGGGTGTCAGGGAATGTGCTCTTTGTCCACTGAATGCACAGAGCTTTGGATCCTGGCCTGAGTTAAAGGTTCTTGAACAATTTTATGGGGAATATGTAAACAAAAGTCTGTCTGGTGGGTTGAAGGACAGCTGGATGCCCCAGCAGAGCAAAGAGACACATCTGCAGGTTTGTTTACACCACCTCTTCCATTTAAAATATTGCAAGAAAAAGTCTTATTAACATTTCTTAAGAGTGTTAGTAAAAGGAGTAGACAGCTTCCTGCATTTGAAGTGTCAAAAAAGCAATTTTAATATATAGTTTCATATAACATAAATATAAACATTTTACTAACCACTTAGATTATTTCTAGATACATTAACCATAATTACTGAAAACCTCTTAGACTGCTTTCAAACTGCATCCCTCACAAGGTAATATTCTAAGATGTTTTTCTTTGTTAAATAAGCAGAATTATCCTTATGTCACAAGCTTTTGTACCTCATCCTCTCTCCATATTTTCTGCTTTTCCCCTTCTCCCCAAAAAGGTAAGACTGTAGGAAAGCAGGGCTAATTTTATATCCATTTTAACAGACGACAGACTAATAAAAGTCTAGTGGAGATGCTATGGGGCTCTGTTTTAGCATTGTACCTGAAATCTTCTAGGCCTTAGCTGGTTGGATATTCTGCTGCATTCAGGCTAAAGTATTTAGCCCAAGGATGCAAAGAATAGTTAAAAATGAATACACAAAATCAGGTTCAAGGCCACTTCCACTAGAGTGTGCTCTTAATTGCTTTACTTTTATCTTATTGGTTCAGAATTTGGACATCCTTCTGGAAAGGTGAGCTTTGGCATGTGTCCTTGTCAAATGAAGCCTTCCTGACTGAATTTCTGATGTGCAGAGGTCAGTCACAGGCAGGAGGCAAAAGTACATGTGTGGCTTTTTGCTCGGTTGGTTTCTGTGCAGGCGAGGCAGAGGGATGCCAGATTGTGTTCATGTGCCAAACACGGGGCTTGTGTCTGATGACAAGGATCCAGAGGCCATGCTGGTGGGAGCTGGGGCCCAGCAGATGTGGCTGTCCCCACATCTGGATGCTGAGCAGTGCCAGCTGCAGGGGTGGCTGTCCCCTTCCCCCGGCATGGCTCCACACACAGCTCCTCTGCAGGCTGCCACCACTGCTTTTCACATTCCCATCATTTTGCCTGCAGTAGAGAGGCTCTCTTCTTGAAAATAACAGCAACCAGGATTTAATGAGGAGATTTAGCTTTCCTTTGATAAGACCATGGCTGTAATAGAGTTTGCCTGCCTGAATAGTCCCATGGCACAGGCAGAAATTCCAGTATTTCCTTCTTTAGCATTATTTGACCAACTAAAAATTCAAGCCAAGGATTGCTTGTATTGAAAGAATACAAATGGGTTTTTTTTTCAATATCAGAACAAAGAGATGCACACATAACTGTAGGTGGTATGGAAATGAGTGTTTGCAAGTCTATAACAGCAGGATATCAATTGCTCCCAAATGATTGTTATTTTTTTGCCATGCCAGTTTAGCATCTCTCCCAATTCTGAGAGATGCTAAAGGAGACTTTTCAAGTAGAAGCTTCCAGTGAGACCGTGGGGTCTGCACAAAATAACTGCAGACCAGAAAAAGTGAAAAAAACCCCAATGTATTTGAGTAAATAATGCTTTATGGAGCAAGTGCTGCAGTGAGCTAATATTCACCCCACCTGAGGTGGCTCTGCAATTCATACCTCCCTGTACAGAGTGACCTTGTGTCTCCCAAATCTCCTGCTGCAGAACTCCACAGGCTGCTCCTGTCTCCTGACGTGCTGTTCCTCTCCTGTGCTGGGCAGGGTTGTTGCCCTTCAGTCTCACCTTGGAGCAGATTAGTAGAAACTTTCAGTGTGTGTCCACTGTGCACCTCTCCTTTCTTCAGTTGCTTTGTTGTAGCCATGACTTTGCTTCTTGACATAAATATCCTGCAAGTTACTGACCTGTCTTCCACCATCTGAAGGCAGATTTTTCATCTAGACTCTCTGAGGATGTCTAAAAGGAGTTCCAAAGGCTCTGTGTGCTGGGAGAAGGTGGCTCTTTGCACGTCACAGATTTTTTGGGAGCAACACTAACTCATTCACACCTTGGTCAAATTAGCATTGACTAAAGAGGTGGCAGAAACAAAAGACTTTCTCTTACAGCCATAATTCAAACTCTGACACTCACTGATTTGGATTAAAAGCTTTGTTTTTGTAGTTAATGCTCTCCTGCAAGAACCCATCATTCAACAAGGTAAACACTGATTTAGGGCTCTAAGTTCAGTCCACGGTCTGTGCTTAAAGCAAATAATTTCTGTACTACTAATTTGATTTCTTCTGCCATGAGTACAGACCCCTCTTAAGTCCTTACTGCGATTCCTGTCAGGTTATATCTCACATGGTGGGGTTTTGAATACCACATTTTTATACAGAACATAGATTAGGTCTGTACAATCAGATATGTTGATGCCATTGTGTGATAATATTTGATCTGTGTGGATGTTTTTTGTTCTTTGTATGGTGCATGGGTTGTGTGAACTGAAATAAGAGTCTAGCAGCAAGAACCTGCCATGCAGTCCTGTCCCACACAGCCAGAAACCAGAGGCAGAGGAAAATTATGCTCTTTGCACCCAGCAAAGTCAGGCTGCAAGAAGGAACATGCATTGGGTCCTAACTCAGCTGGCCCCAGTGGAGGAATGGAGAACTTGGAGAGCATTAAAGAGTGTTTGCCTCTTGTTAGCAATCCCTTAGTGCATACCCTCCTCCATTCTTACTCACAGTCTGCTCTGGTTGCATTGGGACAGGAGATTTTCCATGTAATTAGTTGAGGCAGAAGGAGAAGAGGATGCCTACTGATAATCTGAGTGCAGGTACAATGAGATTAACAGTGGGACAGCTGGGGTGGAAAGCCAGGTATGATTATTTTCCATTAGCCAAGCATACCCCTTCCCTGAGAGAGTGGCTATTGCATGGCTCCTGCCAGATCCAAGGAAAACACATCTGTCCTCTTTGCCCAGGCAGTTTGTAATGTGCTCTGGGATTTTCTGAGGTGAGAAGAGTGTTTGTCACTGCTGTTCAGCTGAGAAATGTTTTAGGAAACAATTACCATCTGCCTGCTGCCTGAAGAGCGAGCAAACCAATAAGGTAAGGTAATGACCACAAATTCAGGTCACAGGTTTTCAATCAAACCTTGATTGAGATGAGGAAACCATGAGGGACCATTTAACATGACAGTAACTCCAATTACAGCATCTTCAATACCCAACTGAAGCCAATGGCTCTTCTGTTTCCCTCCTGCAGCATCCTCACCAAGATGATCTCTGCTCCCTCAGCTGTCCTGCAGTGAGGATCCTTTGTCCTCAGTGATTCATGGATGGGACAGTGCTCTGTGGGACAGAAGTTTTGCTCCTGTGATTTATCCATCCTACACCATTGCCAATTGCTGCAGTCTCAAGGCTCCTTCTGCAAGGACAAAAGACTCAGACTTTGGTCTCACAAATACATTTGCTCACTGGAACTGGGTTATTATCCCATAAAACCTTTCATCCTGTTAATGAAGGGAGCATGAAGCATGTCAAATAGACAGTAATTGATATAAGCTGAATGCTCCAGCCTGGCCTGATAGGGAACGTTCCAGCCTACTTTATTTTCACAACTATCATCCTAAAAAATATTTATGGATGGGTGGATTTTCCTACTCTTTCTAAGGCTGAGAAGTAGGTGTCTGGTGCAATCCTACCCATTTGTTTTCAAATAGTTATTCATCATTGGATGGCTTTCTCAAAGGGATATAGAAACATCCTTTGCTCAGGACGGCAAAGAAAGCCAAGAAAATAACAACACGTTTGTTTTTGCCTGGCTCATTTATTGCTTACAGTTTGTCTGTGCATTTAGGAAGACAAGGTGAATTTAAATGCAAAGCAGCAGAGAAATCCACTGAGAGGAAGATAAGAGTCTGAAGCCATTACAGACAAGTGGAATAATTGATGGTAGGAATTGAAAAGAAATTGCATATGAGACTTAACCACATCTTGTCTTATTTTTGGGACAGTAATTTTCAATGGCCAGCACTTGAGTATGGCTGGAAGAGGGTACAACCGTGCAGCCTCTGCTTCTCAGGAGAGAAGAATTCCAGAGGCTCAGCACGGAGGGCTCAGAGCAGCCCCAGCTAGCCCTGCGCTTGCTGCTCTGCTTCTGACCTGGAGAACTGCTCTGAGCAGAAAGCCTTGGGTCTTCTCAGAGTGGTGTGTGCTCATCTGAACCTCTTCCACGTGCTGAAAAACAACAGAAATAGGGATGAGAAAAGCCAAGTAGTTCTCAGAGTTTCTAATTTAGAGCCCCATGCCAGCACCAAATGCCATCTCCAGCTCTCTGGCCACTCACTATCCAGCAGTGGCTGCTTACACATTGCAGGGAAATTATTCCTTATTTAACAAGCCTGGTTGTGAGAACAGATCAGTGCACTGGGGGTGTTAAAATGGGTGTAGTTACTGTGCTTTACTAGTGCAGGAGGTCTGCTCCTCTGACCTGAGCTCTTTGAGTGCCTCAAGGTTAATACCAGATTTCACTGTGGTGGAAAAGTACAGCAGCAGCAACAGTTTCAGAACCATTCCAAGTGACAATGAGCTGTTGTTCATTGCAAAACTTTCTGTTGCAGGTCATAAAGCTCAAGTGGAGAAATGCTTTCTCAGGTGATCCTTCACTTTTTGCTGCTAATTTTCAATATTAAGAATGATCTTGGCTGTGGTTAATAATGTTGAGTGATTTGCTGTTCCATCCAATGGGATAAGATGCAAGAGGTTCAATGACTTGGAGTGAGCTGAAAAAATGAAGGGGAAGAGCTGAACCAACCAGAACTTTACAAATTCACTTTATGATAATGAATACCTGCTCCCTTCCTTCTCAGAGGAATCAATTCCATTTTTCCATCCTGAGGGGCAAAGAAAATGCCAGTCCAATAGACTGTTAGTGTGGATTGCCTCAAACTGCAAAGAAAGAAAAATTGTCTAAGTGTCCATGTGAGAGCAAGAACAGCTCCCATCCTGCATCTTAATGGCAGTGGAAAATGACCAGCAATTCTGCAGCAGATTACGGGGTCACATCTCTCATTACTGTGGGCTATGCAGAAGGCAGAGTACAGAACTACAGATACCACACTCCTGTCTGCTTCTCCAAATACCCCTCCTTTCAGTGCCCTTTTCTTCCTTTATTTTAATAGCAATGGAATGTGCTGAACTACAAATGCTGGTACTTGCTGTATTTTCCCTCATCCCAGGAGTTATATATTCTTTTCCATCCTGTAAAAATAACCTGTTTATTCCATTTCTAAGTCCTGCATGAGATGGTTCTCATTTTCCCTGTTCCCTGTGGTTTTATCACAGCTGCCTGCCCACCTATGTGCTTTGTCTCAGCTACAGAGTTTTCCTTCTCCAGAAAGCTGCCAAGCAGTTCTCTCCAGCAGCAGAGAAATGATGGTCAGTGCACAAGCCTCTTTGTGTTGAATTAATTGCAAGCCTCCCTACTAATTTCACAGAAAGCAGTGAGTGTCCTAACTTATCCTGGGTGATTTGGGAGCTCGTTTATTTCTCTGGTTGTCTCCAGCCAGTGGAAATAGATGATTGTATGCTCTGTGCTCCCACCTCCACACACCTCCTGCATCTCACCCAGCCCGGTCCCTGCAGGCTGTGCCAGCCCAGCCCCTTTGCTGCAGGGACCAGCAGTCTCAGCCACAACCAGGCTGGTCACCAGTGCCAGGGGATGGGCAAACAACGCTGTTGTACCAGAGCGCACTGAGGATGGATGGCCAGAAAAATCCACTTTCCACTCAAAAATGTTCTGAAGCCCAGGGATATGTCATTAAGGGGTGGTGGAATTCTTTATGGGATGGCCAAGCATGTCTCAGCCCCATGGTGGCCATAAGTCTTGGAGCTGGAGGGTGGGCTGGCTGTGCCCACTTGGCAAGCTACCTGCTTTCCCATAGCTGTACAATTCTTTGGTTTCCAAAAATAAATGTAATTTTATTACTAGCTGCCTTATCATTGCTTTATTATTTTCTATTCAGAGCCTGCAAAATTGAATTACTGAGCATCCCCTAAATCTACCACTCCTCACAGAGCTCTGGTCTCTTCTGAACTCAACCAGAACCATCAGCTCTCAGGCAGGCATGTGCAGGTGGATCCCTGGAGCATCTGTAGGACACATTTATGAGTAATTACCTATCATCTGGAAGGTTACAGAGCAGCAGCTTAAGTGTGACCTGCCTTCTGCATTTATATCCAAGTCAAGACTAAGAAAGATCTCCAGCAGATGGGAAAACTCTCCAGCCTCTCAGAGCCTCCCCAAGATGGATTATTTACTATCTGGCACCTCTCAGAGCAATGAGAGCTTATCCAACACAGTTTCTCCTGGATCTACTTACTCTTTTTTATTCCATAAGGATCCCAATCAAGGTTCATCAAAACACTCAATGGGATACTAGCCAGCAGAAGGGATTTATTTTTTATTACCTATTTTGTGACCTATTTTTTATTTGCATGCTGCTAGGAAGTTGCATGCCTGGTTTTGACACGCTGTGTGCACCACATGCAGAAATGTTTCCTGAGCAGTTCATGCCAGAACCTTTCAGTCCCTGGGCTGTCTAACGCTGTGTTCCCTCTGATTATCTGCTGCTCTCAGTACAGGACTGTCCCTCACAAGGCAGACAAGTGCCACAGTCTCTCTCTGACCTGTGGGACAGTGTTGGGAAGGTGACAGCCTTGAGACCTGCTGGGACCCTCTCCATGAGCTTCACACACATCTCAGCAAATTTACTCTTCTTCTCTAATATCCTGTTTTATGCCACTCTGGCAGAGTGAAAATATAAGCCTAGCTTCATTTGGCTTTGGCTGGTTTTGCAGATTCAATCTGGATGCTGAAATGTCCTTTAGTGTGGAAAACACAGCTGCTGTGAGAGGAGGAAATTCCGTAACCAGCTGAGTGAGTTTGTGGTGTTTCAAGGGGCTCCTCTAGACAGAAAAGGTGTTTGTGGCTCCTGGGGCTGGACATGCACATTGCTCACTGCCTGTGCCTTCAGTCCACACCTACACTTGTTTGCTGTTAGCTTCTCCCAGCTGCAAGGAAGTCATCCAGATGGAAATCACTTGTTTGGCTCTCTGTGAACAAAACCAAATCCTTTTGGGGAGCTTCCATCCAGCCATCTAAAAGCTTGGCACAAATTTGGAAGTACAGAGGAATTTCTTGAATTGCAACTTTCTAACAACCTTTTCCAAAAATCAGAGGTTGAATTTGGCCTGAGCTTTAGAAAATATCCATGCAAAAACTTGTTATGTGCAAACTGTTTCACTTTCCTTTAAACCAACATGAAAAAAGAAGAAAAAGCTGACATTTCAGTTCTACAAACACTTCAGTGCTGGCTCCACTCCAAGACCTCTGTTCCCTCTTCCCTTTCTACCTGGAGTGCCTTGAGACCACACATTCAGAGATTTTTGGGAAATTTAGGAATAACATGTGCTATGGAAATCTTATATCATAATTTTGGATAATTATTTTTCTTTTAATTAATCAAACAGTTAAACCATGCATGCATTTGCAACATGAAAATTAAACACATCTTAGGGATGGTGATAATCATGGGAAGCAAAACTTATAGGAAATATATGAAGTCTCTCCAACTGTAACCCCTATTTTTTCCCTCATGTCATGAAGTCATTGATTCTTTAGAATTTCCCAAATGTGTCCTGAGTAAAAGCAGTGCCTTGCAGTGGGTTTGACACTATTTTTGCCACGGTCAAAGTGGAAGCTCCCATTGTCAGCAGCAAAACCCTGGAGGGAATGTGCCAGCCAGGAGAGGTTTAATGTTCTTTGTATTGTACAACAAAAAGCGTTGTAAGGTTGATTACAATAAAAGCTTTCCAAAGTGGCAGCATTAGGTTCCTTCTCTTTTTTTCCTTCCTTTAAGCTGTTATAAAAAGAAATAACATTTCAGCAAAGTGAATGGCCATTCAGTGCTCAGGATAAAATGTACATTCCTTTTTCAGGGACAGACAGTGACCGCTGCAGTCCCTGGGGCTCTCGTGGAGCTGGGTCTCTGGCAGAAGCTGTGCTGCTGCCTTGGAAATGGGAAAAATTACCTTTAACATAGCCTGGTGTGGCTTTGAGGTTGGACAGGTTTATGTCAAACTTCCTAGTCTCTCCAGAAGGCAGTTTCATTAATGCCACAGCAATCTGATAGGGGTGACACGACTTCTGGAGAGTGTCTATTTGTTTGTAATATGCCTAGTTTAAAGTCAGAACACCGAGAAACAGAAATAATCCCAAATATACTCGCTGCAATTTGAAAACCTTTCAGACACCTCCAAGCAGCTAGAATTTCTCAAAGCCCTGCTGAGCTCTGGTAAATCCTGTCCTGTCAGTGGTAAGACCTTGTTCTCCTGGGACAGACCAGTGAGGGGATCCCAGCCTCTGCTGAGAGCACTCAGAATGGTGCAGAAGAGCAGAAGTGAGTGGCACAGACCACTTACTCATTTTCTCTTTAGTTGACTTCAAGAAATTAAGGAATTAAATGAAATTTACTTTTGTTTATCTGGGGAATTCAAAGTGAAAGTCAGAAAATGAAAACTAAAGCAGTGCTCTGCCCTGCTGAAATTAAATACATGACCTGCAATTCCCAGCCATCACCAGCACACCTCGGGTTAATGCAGCTCTGTGCTTATCCAATTAGGAAAGAATGGGGCAACAAACAAGATCTCATCAAGCTGATAGACCAGGAAATATTTGATCTGAATTTTCTCCTCAGAAAACCATTCCGACTGATATGAAGGCATCCCTGTATTTGTGGTAACTGCATTTTCTGTGAGCAAATCATCCTGATAGAAATTTCCCAGCTATCTTTTCCAGGAATAATTGGGTCATGATAATGCAGTGCCTTGAAGAGAGCCTGGAAAGATTAGGCATGCTTGCTTTGAAAAGATTAGCCATGCTTGTTTGGGAAAGGAGGGGCCGCGATAAAAATAATGACTGCTTTATCTAAACATCTCAGAAATCTATAATTGTGGTTTTATACAAGGGTGGACATATTTGTTATTAAGATGACAAGTTCAAACTCATAAAAGGCAAAGCAAATTTTACAAGATTTGACACTATTCTATGATTAGCAAGACAAGAGAGAAGTGACAAAGGTGGCACTGAACATCTGCAAGTCTGGAGAGGAAATGTTCCCAAATAGAAAGAAATGCTGAGACAAACCTCTCTGTATGCAAATGCCATAAAGACCCAAAATGCCCCAAAGCTGTGAGCTTTTTGTGCCATTTTTTTTTTTTTTTTCAGATGGCTGAGCACTAACAAGTCCAGGCCCCACATAAACCCACCCCGTTCACAGGCAGGGCAGGGGAGAGGCATCTGGTTCATCTCCCTGCTCCAAGGAAATCACTAATGATCCTGATGTTCCTTCAGCCTGTCTGTCAGCAGGGCTCAAGCACACATATGAGCGTTTCACCTTTCCATTTGAATCAGCACCCTCCACTTGCCTGGTGCAATCAGAACTGTGCTTACTAACTCTTGCATTAGTGTACAGACAACAAGGATGCTGGATAGGACAGGCTGTTTCCTCCCTTCTTACTCCTACCAGGGACAAATCCGTCCTCCAGATTTTCAGGTGTTCATTGAGCCAGCACCATTTGTAGCTGCCTGTAGATTTTTTTTTTTTTTTTTTGTAACCCTACATCATTATTGCCAACCCCTAAACTAAACCAGCAATACACAAATATTTCTTTCACTAAGAGCACTCCAGGTTTGATCATCAGCCCAGGTGGCATCACTTTATTATCAAGGAGGTCAAAATTACCCTCTAGAGCCATGAATTCCTCAAGCAGCACCTGGCTGTGGTGATGTGTGCCAGGTGAGGAGGGAAGGACAGGGAGGGGCCACATGAGCAGGACTGAGCTCATGTGGAGCTCGTGGGGAGGCAGTCAGGGCAGTCAGCTGTTGTAGTGGGCTCAGAAATCTGAATTCTTCCCAACAGGGGGTAGAAGCTGTTATTGTTGAATGTTTTTAGTGTATTTAAGGAAGGATGGTGGATGGCAGCTTGGCTCATTACCATGTGCTCAGGTGTGAGCATCCCCCAGGCTGCCTGGGGGAAGCAAACCAGTCCCTGGATCTGCTCTGGAGCATTTCTTTCTGACCTGTTGCCTTCGTGTTGTCATCCCTTGCTGCTAATTACTCTCTTCGTGCTTCTGAGAGCTGCTGTGTGGGCTTGGCAGAGGAGGCAGACTCAATATTCAGCCTTTATGAGTTATGTGGTGCCAGCCATGCCAGGGGGAGTTGTGTTTGCAGAAGAAAACTTTTGGATTTTTTTTTTCCCCTGAATATCACTTTAATGGTTTGTGAATAATTGGAAAAAGAACTTGTGCTTGAACTTTTCCATCGTTGCCTCCCTGTGAATGAAACCAAGCTGCACCCCTGCTGGACAAGTGCCAAGGTATGGATCTGTTTCTCACTGGAGCTCTGGCTGTGTTTCCTCTTTGATATTCTGGTGGAGCAAATAACAACATTTGCAATTCTCTTTCACTGCAGCAAAGTGTATCAGCAAGGTAGTTCTGCAGGTTTTCCTGGATGGTGCAGAGTGCCTGATTCCCTGGGGAGCTGGTGTGGGATGGGATCCCCGTTGTGCTTTTAAAAAGCCTCACTGTAAATGTTTGCATTCTGTGTTTGTGGGATGCCCTGCTGGAGGGGGGTTTTGGCAAGGTTCTGCTTTGAAGGCTGGGGTGGTCATGGAGTGTTCCCGTGTGTGTGAGCTGAGTTCAGCTGGCTGGACAACCAGTGGCCAAAGGAGTGGTCACTTTGGGCTGCCTGTCTTCACCCTGTGCCTGACTCAGCTTGGCTCCCTCCAAAGAACCAGCCCAAAACCCATGTGGGGAATATGTGGAGGGAGGAGCTGTGTCAAAGGCAGGCTGCAGGGAAGGAAATGTGGAAAACTGTGGCTTAACTGAAGTGGATTTAGCTCTGATACATGGAAGACCAAGGAGGATTTTTTAAAAAATCTGCTTGTCAACCCTTGGAGAGTGTGTGCACTTGGCACGTAATGGAGAGGGAGCACGTGGAGGCTCCAGGCTGGCTGGAAGCCTGGCAGCCCTGTCTGCTGTGGTGGCACTGTGCGGGCTGGCTGCCCTTCCTCCAGGCACACCCTGCCCTGCTCTTCCTCTGAATCTCAGCCAGAGATTCATCAGCACCCCAGGGCAGGGCCTCGCCACCTCTCCTGAGCAAACCTCTGGTGTATTTTGATTTGTATTTCAAAATGTGTTTCTTTTTATTGTGCTGTTTCTGCTGAACCCAAAGGAAATGGTATCAATATGCAGCTTTCTAGAAGGAATCAATGATTGCTTTTCGGAGTGCTCTCCTGTGCCAGCATTGCTGGGAAGCTCTGGTTCCATTTGAACCAACATTCCAGTTTTGTCCCATTGCACAGCCCTTGCTGCTTGCCATGATTTGTCTCAGAGGCTGCAGTGAAATGTGGCACACTGAGGGGTTGGTGTTCCTGCACTGCAGTGTAGTGTTTCTTTTAGATATATGAGGATTTTAGCTGTAAATATGGGTATATGATATATTTGTGAAAGCATAATTACAGAATGTCCAGTTCCAGGCACAGTTGCAATAGATTTTCTGAAAATCTTTGAAGGTTTAACCTATGACCACTCCATTTAACTCTTTCAAACTTCTGTCTTGTGTTGCCTCTCTCTTCTCCCATGAAAGAGTAATGAGCTCCCAAGCCCTGCTGGCTTGGTGTTCGGGGGCAGACTGTGTCCAGAGGACAGGGGATCTGTGGAGCACTGCTTTCAGTGAGCTGTATTTAATAGCTGGGCCTTTTATAGCAGCCCCTTACCTTTGTTAAGGGTCACATCCAGCAGGGCTTTCTGTGCAGGGAGCTGTTGTGCTATTGTCTGCCATGGGGAGAGCATCATTCCCTGCCCAGATTCAGGAGGTCTGGCTGACTTTACAGGTGGAGCAGCTATTCCAGTCTCCCAGTCACAAACTCATCTTGACAGGCTCTGCCACCCCCCAGACCACCAAAGGAGCAGCACCAGTTCCCTGGTTTTCCCCAGGAGAGGCATTTTCTTTGGTCAGTCAGCAAAGACTGATGGTGCTGCTGTGATGGAGGGAGGCACAGTGGAGCAGCCTGTGGGAGCTGCCCTGGCTCAGAGCCAGAGCAGAGCAGCCAGGCAGAGCCAGCTCAGGGCAGGGGCTCACAGCAGCACCCAGGGGCTCACAGCAGCACCCAGGGGCTCACAGCAGCACCCAGGGGCTCACAGCCCTGCCCTGCCTTGCTGGCAGGGGACGTGTCCTGGAGACCACCCAGCCAGCCTTGGAAGGGACTTCACCGAGGAGCAGATCTCTCACTGCTTCTGAAGTTAGCTTGGTGCTTTTATATCTCGCTTGCCTGTGAGTGATTATCTCCATAAATTTGCCTGGAGGGTGTTTTGGTCTTATTTATCATGAGATGTGTTATTGCCTGCTTGGTGAATTCTTTGTGGCACCAGTATGACAACAAATGCAGCACTTCTGATGGAAAACTGAATGGTCTTGTGTTGTCACTGAATCTTTAAACTGAAAGGTTTGGGGTGTTCTGTGGGATTTTTTTAAAATTATTTTTATTTTTTTTTTTTATTATGACTGCATAAAAAGATCTGTAGACAAAAATGTTTTGGGGGACAGCTGAATTTAGTTGAGCTGGTCTCCTTGGGTGGCTCTATGTCACAAGCATTGTGCAATTGCTCCAAACACCTGGAGCTGCTGTTACAGCAGAGCCTCTGCAGTGGGCACAGACCAAAATTAGGGCTCTGCTCTCTTGTGGCTGCTCAAAATCATTACCATTTATTGCTCTTCCATAAATATTTTTAGTAGGAAAGCTAGATTCAGCTCCCTGTTCTGCTTAATTCCTGCCTGTGGGTGCCCTGTGGGATGGGTCTGGGCTGGTGCTGGGAGCCCAGCCCTGCTCAGAGACAGGACCTGCTGTCACCTCCCCATGTCACATTAAATGGGCTTTGTCCCACAGGGCTGGGGTGGTGAGAGGTAGATGTGCCATCTTTCATGTAATTAAGATAAGGCTGTAAGTATTTAAATATTGATTTTAATAAGAAAAAAAATCCATTTACTTAACTACCTTAGGTGGTGGCTTTTTCTTTAAAATATTTAAGGACAGTAGATGATGCCTTTGATTTTAATGAGACTGGATAACTTGGGGGGCATTTGGAGAGCACTTAGGGTTCAGAAATAATTTCTTACCTCTGGTGCCAGCAGTGATAGCATGGCAGTGGTTCCTCCAGAGCTGCAGGTCTTTAAATAAGAGTATTGATGAACTTCATCAATAAAGTGTGAGTGTGTCTAGTGAGAGCTTAGGCTAGAACAGTTTCATGTTTTTCATTCCCTGTCTCTAATTTACTTTGAATCTACCCTCAGCTGATTATGTTCTGTGCAATAAATAAGTTCAAATAATGATTATGCAATTAATACACAAAGACTTACTGCTATATGTAAACTAGGATGATGTTAATACTGAGATAATGCTGACTTGGAATGTAGCTGCCATATCTACAACTGTATCTAAGAAAAGTGTAACATAAGATGCCTAACACAAGATCAAAGGCAGGAGCTTATCCCTGAGTGCTCTTATTAAACATATTTCACTCAAGTCAGTTCTCAAATTTATTTTTCAATAGAGAAAATTTTCCCTTGCTGATTTCCTTAAATTATTCAGTAGATGTGGACACCCCAGATAATCTCACTCATCCAAATCGTGTTTCATGCAGTGAATACACTGCTGGCACTCGTCCCTTTTTCAGCAAGACACTTGCAGTATGAAATCCTGTATTTACTCATTAGCTTTGTGTTTTTGACTCCAGGATTTTCTATAAGCACACCAATGTTTCAGCCTCAGTCAGTTCTGATAGAAAACCCTGGAGAATTCAGAGGAGCTGACCTTTTGTGAGGGGCTGAGACACAACAGAACACCTCAGTCAGTTCTGATAGAAAACCCTGGAGAATTCAGAGGGGCTGAGACACAACAGAACATGAGAAGGGTTTGTGTCACTCAGAGCCACCACACGTCCCACAGAGCTGACTGCTGAGAATCTGGCTGGGGATGCAAATGCATTCCAGCCGTGCGATGCAATAGGTCTGAGCAGAGTGCCAGGTTTTATCGGTTTTATCTCCCCTGATGGCCCACGTTCACTGCACCTTTGAGGAGACATTCCCTCCTCCCCTGCAGTGAGCTGATCCCAAACCTCTCCGTGGCACTGTAGTCTGCCTCCGTAAGAAAGGGAGAATAAACTAATAAATACCCTTTAATCCCTTTCACCTTAAACATAAACTCCTATATTCGTGTTCAGGTAACAATTACTGAAAATGTTTTTTCCAACATTAAAATTTTTAATTAAACAGACACCAGAAATAGGGGAATGAGTTCAGTACCTGTGAGCAGAGCTCCCTCTGCTTCAGCCGTACCTAGGACTGAGCTCTTAATTGTCTTCTGTCTTATTCTGTAAAGGAGAATTCATAAATCATCACAGTCCTTGTCATGACAATTGAAGGATCTCTGAGATAGGAATGGCAAAACAAAATAAGCTGCACATTATGGCAACATACATGTTGTATGTTTTTAATTCAAAAAGTGGATTTGATCGCTTGAAATGCTTTCACCAGATCTCCTTATCACTGAGTACTGAGATGGGAGGGATTTTTTTATTTTTAATTTCTGTGTTGTAACCTGTGTAGGTTTTGTTTCCCCACACAAATTGTTTGTGATGAACACAAGCCACCTGCACAGTAACCTGCGAGCTCCCTAACCCAGCAAGGCAGTGCAGTTCTTAGTGCAGGTGCCTTCAGAGGCACCTGTGGCACTGGAGTTAGCACCACCATTCCAGGCACCCATCTGGAAATGCACGGCAGCAATAAACCCGGGCACCTGTGGGTGGCATTATTGGCCTGCTTTTCACTGCTCTGCAGGACCAGGAGCAATTCCCGACCTGCAGAAGCAAGTATTGGTACGAATGGAAATGAATGATGCATAGAAGTTCAGCTGCTGACAAATTTCTTTCCTTGCAACACAGGGATTTTGGAGAGAGAAACACTGGTTATGACTACTTTGTACTCCAGTTTCTGCCTGGTTATTAAAAGCTGCACGAGGGAGTACAGCAGCCTGGAGTGCTGTCAGGAAAGCTGTTTGCACTTGCAAGAAGCAGTGAGACACCTATATTCACAGAGAGTTTATCTGTGTGTCTGTAAAGCCTACCTACATCTGGAATAGGTCCCAAAGGTTATTTTCTCCAAAGGTTGAATGCATCCAGGCCAGGGAAAGCCACAGAGCTCTCTCCTGCTCTTTGGGGTGCTCTGTCAGCCAGAGCCCCCTCACCCTCCTCACTGTGATGAGAGGTTTCTCCAGGACCCTTCCCCACCTCCTCCTCTCTGGGACCCAGACCTTGTGTCTTGCACCATCTGCAAGCATAAATCCAGCTCCATCTCTCTGCTGATGTTTCCCACTGCCTGACCCACATTCAAGAGAATATCTAAGTATTTCTGACACCTTTTCAGAGCTCTGGAGCTGCCAGGTCCAGCTCCATGGAGCTGCAGACAGGTTAATCTGTATTCCCACCTTGCTGCTTTACTAGACCAGCATGGGCAAAATGCTGTCTGTGGGGTGGGAGCCTTGTCCCTGACCAAGATTTTCATGTGGATGCTTTTATTTGGCCAATGTCTAAATCTTGCTGATTCCTGCTGCAAAATACTACCCCCCATTCATATATAAACCCAGGGCCTGAAATATTGTTTTGTCATATTTCAGTTAGCGGTGGAATTGTTCTTCTCACCTTGGTGGCTGTGGTCTGCCTTCCTCGCAGTGTTGGGAAGCCTCTGCAAAGGTGATTTCCTCTGGTCTGTGTCCCTGCCCATGTCCCTGACTCTTTGTGTTCCTTCACTGCTCTCCCTTGCCAGTCAGGCCAGGGATAAACGAGCTGTTCCCATCTGCAGCACTGCTCTTGGTGCTGCTCCCTCCTCCTCCTGCCCATGAGCCTTTTTATTACTCCTGAGTTAGCAGCTCTCACCTGGGCCCTGCTAAACCCTTAAAAGTGCAGCTGCCAAATGCTGAGAAATGGATCTTGGAGCTTTTCCTGCCCTCAGCAGGAGCTCTCTATATCCAAACTCTGCTCCCAGCCTCTACCCCCACTCTAAAAGTGTTCCTGTGGCATTTGGCAGTGAGCTGGGGGCTCCCTGCACACCAGCATCTCCTCTCTGCCTGGGTTTTGGGCCCTGTCTGCTCCACAGCAGGCTTTAGTTCTTGTCCCACTGAGCTCCTTTGATGCTCTCTACTCATTTGTCACCTTGAAGGATGGAATTTGGGCTTGGATCTAAGGTTTTTGGGTGCTGCAGTAATACAGACAATTAACTGCAGCTCTGTGTCTGACACTCCATAAATGACAGCTTGCACTGATATATGCCCTAACACTTTGCTGTGGCCAAAGCCTGCTCTTGGCTTTGTGTACATGACCTACCACTTCAGTCATAGCAGGCATTGTTAGCAAGAACACTGCAGTCTTGTTGCTGTTATTTCACTACCCAGGCAATTTATGGTGCAGTGAGATAATAGGAGTAGACAGGTTTTAGCTCTGTTTACAATGACTGTGTTTAACAGTAACTCAAAAAAGTTGGCACTGCTGACAAAAAGCATAAAAGCAAAAGAAATCATGTTTGATTGTTTGTGAGAGGGAATGTGATTTCATCTCTTTCACTGACATTAAGCTTGGAAGGGGAAAAAAAAGTACTGGTTCTCCTGCCAGAAATTAAAACTACCATTTAATTCCTTTTTTGGCAGACTATTGTTTTTTAAAGTTGATGTCCAGATCTTAGATTTGTATTAAGAGGGAGAAGTGATAATTCTGAAAACAGCACTAAAGGCTCTAACAGGGACTATCAGAAGCTTTCACTCTGATAAAATGAAAGAGATAGCAATCTCAGAAAAATTCTCACTTGTGACTTTTTTTTCCTCTTAAATGCTTAAGGCTGCATTTGACTTTATTACCAAAATAGGATGAAGTTAAATCCTAACCCATACTCACTGAAATCTGTGATTACTTCCAGTAACCATTAAGGGTGTTTGAAAGCCTCTTAGGTGAGATTTGTTCCACTGAGCTTCAGCCACTTCACTGAGGCACTGGAACTTGGAGCACACTTAACCCGTGCTCCCCTAATTCAGCAGGGTGAGTGCTTCTAGCATGGGCTGAATTGCCCTCTGGAGAGGTCTCTGCTCACTGATTAACCCCTTCACTGATTGTGCTCTTTATGTCGCTGAGGTTTGGTGGGGTGGGTGTGAAATACCCGGACTGGTGGCACAGGACCCCAGCCTGGTGCTGCTTCCCAGCAGAGCCCATTTAACCCATCCGTGTTTTTAGAGCAACGAGGATTCTGCTGGTGTGGTCCCTGCAGGGTGGGTTTGCTGTGGGGATGGATGTTCCAGGCTCCCTCAGGTCCTCCTGCCCACAGGTTTGATTCAGCATTTGGAAGGAGGTGGTTGGGAAGTCTCTCCTGTGCTTGCATCTCAGTTCAGACCCTTTCTTTTAACAGCCCCATC
The DNA here is from genome assembly GCF_017590135.1 of Pyrgilauda ruficollis. Classification (NCBI taxonomy): domain Eukaryota; kingdom Metazoa; phylum Chordata; class Aves; order Passeriformes; family Passeridae; genus Pyrgilauda; species Pyrgilauda ruficollis. The sequence continues at coordinate 9,583,494 of NW_024514764.1, read as the reverse complement.
CTCAACAACCAGAACAAGACTTGTGCTTAGTTTGAGGGGAGAAAAAAGATTGCCTTAATATGATAACTCCCCTTATAATTTTTTGGTGCCTGCAGAGGCAGTTTTGAATTCCTGTGCTAACCCTGTGTAGGTTTTTTGACACTGTGCTGATACTTTTCTCAAGCTCCAGCAAAGAGCAGTGTCTCACGCCAGGCAGAGTGACAGGGCCTGGAACATCTCATGTTTGTGCTGCCTTTGGAGCCTGAAATGCCTCCAGCCTGGAGGAGGTAAGCAAGGGCTGCATTACAGCTTCCCCACAGTTGTTTTGAAAAATCTTTTCAGTTTTTTTTCTCCCCTGTGTTTCAAGGTCAGAAAAAAAAAATAGCTCTGAAATATGAATCAAAGTCTTAAGCTCCAGCCTTAGGAAAGAAAGATGCTATAATAAACAAAGCTGTATGAAATGAAGGATTGTGAGAGGCTCAGAGGTCTGTCTCTCCTGCTATAAAACCTCCTTTATTCCTGTGGCTCCTCCATGGACTCTCTACTCCTCCAATTTTCCTCATTGCTTCAGTGCTTCATAGCTTTCCTTAAGTCTCTCCCCCTCAGGCTTGGGCTCAATTCGTCATTGTCCTTTCATCATCTTCACAGCAATGATTTCTCATTCTGATTTATTTAGTATTTTGCAAACCTCTGCATTAGAACAAAAGAGTGAAGTGACTTCAAGGAGATGATAAATTTTTTTTTTTTTTTTTTTCTTCAGAGCCCTGATTCTCATCTTGGCAAACTGACATTTCTCCCTGGCAATGAATTCCTTCATTGCTGTCTCCCATGTTTGGGTCTGCCAGCAGCAGTGGCTGGGGGATGCTGGGTGAAGTGATTCCACTGGAGAAGGGCTCTGTGCTTTGCACAAGCTCAAGTGTGTTACAGCACTGCTTCCAGAGGAGTTCTTATCAAGCTGCTAAGATGAATCCGAATTTATTTTGTAGTATAAGAATACTGTAAGTGCCTTTCCTGGAACCTGGGGCATAGAGGTTTCCTAAAACAAAGCAGCCAGTGGTGCTGCCAACAAAATAATAATGTGATTTCACATCCTAGGTGACAAATTGTGACAAATCCCTGTGATTTATGGAAATGCCATTGGCACATGTACCAAGGTTCCCAGACAGAATCCATGGGGCTGTCAGGGCTCCACGCACATGGAGAGGTCTGGCTGTGCTGGCTCTGCACTGTTTGTGGGGGAGATTTAATGGCTGAGGATCTGTGGTGTTAATGACGGAATCATTTCTGCTCCAGCACTTTATTTGATGTTATTTTATGACTTTCCAGTTGAATAGGTGCAGTACCAGTGGGGTGCAATATATCAAGCACATCAGGAATCTCCTACATTACTGCTTTGGACCCTCTGAAGCTGTAATTCCCCATGTTTATTGACCTTCCCACTTGAGACCTTGCTGGTGAAAGGATTTGACTGCAAAGAAGCTGCTTGATGTAAAGAGCTCAATATGCAGCAGAAGACACAAGCTTTAAATTGCTGATGGAAGAGCAATGTCCTATGCCAGGACTGAAGGGAGTCACTTGTGGAGCCCACAGTGTGGTGGCTGATCCCCAGAGCAGTGCCATGGCTAAAACCCACAGAGACACTGCCCCTGTTCCAGGTTCTGTGCAGGGCTTACAGGGAAATGGAGACTGAGCAGTATTGAAATCTAGCGCTATTCATTGGTCCAAACTTTCACAGCCACACAATTTTAATTATATGTTGTGACACTCCCAGATAAAAGTATGATGACTTATACATAACAGAATGAGACAAAAAGCAGAGAAATTATTCCAAAGTTCTGGTTTCTCAGAAGGAATAATTTCCTTGATCAAGTGACATTCTCAATTGCTAAAAAACAGAGTGAATTTTCAGGTAGAACTTTACACCAGCTAAAGGTCTGGTGGTGTAGTTACATTTGAATTTCAAGAACCCACCTGAAACAGATACAGGTTTTTTACAATAAAGTAGTTTTTAAAATCCCTGTGCAAACAGTGAGGCTGCAGAGGTTGCACATAGAGTTTAAACAGGGGAGAAAAAAGAAGATCCCATCTGGCAGGAGGCTGGGCACATACTGCTCATCAGAACATTTTATCTACTCCAAGAGATTGGAGTTTGGCATTCTCAAGCATCTCACATCTTAAGGTCAGGAGAAGACGAATGCAATTCTTATTTTTCAGGGAGTTCTGTTAGTTTATGATCTAAACTTTTCTGTTCCTTGACCTGCTGCAGTTATCAGCCAGCATTTCAGTGGATGTTTCCTTGCTAACTTGTGAAGCTACAGTGGCAGCTGGAATTCCTGCACCCGTCACACATCTCAGTGTCTGGAAGTGTAGATGTTCAGCTGGGTTTGTGCTGCAGCTGCTTCTCAAATCCAAAGCAAACCTGAAACAAACACACAACAGTGAACCATATGGAATACGACTGTTTTCTATCTGACATTGTAATGCAATAGAATGTAGTAGCAAACTTCTTCAGACAAATCTAATTTTTAGCAGAGCTTAAGAATGCTTCCCACACACCCCCACCTTTTTTTTTTTTTTTTTTTTTAGCCATTCTCTGCAGGTCCTATCCCAAGGAAAGCTTGAGAAAGCAAGGTATAAATAAAAACTTAAGGTGAGACACCCTTAATCCCATGAGAAATCAAATTTAGATTGAGAAAGAAAGAAAAAGTTTGCAAGATATTCAGCAGAGCTAGAGCAGGTCTATCCATGCACTAATAATCAAGCACAGCAGAATTCTGTGCACCTTTTTCACCCAAAGGCAGACAAGAAAAGGACTGATGGGAGTAATCACCGGCAAAAATACTCAGTACTTTGGGGCTCTTACTCACTGAAATGTGAAGGGAGAACAGGAGCAGGGAAGTTTTGTAGAACTGAGTCTCTGGGGAAACACATTTCTGCTCTGGGCTGGTGTTTGCTCTCGGCCAGAGAGCTGCACAAACTGTAGCAGCAGAGGCTGTAACACTGGGCAGCAGTCAGCGGTGCCACTGCTGAGAAATCCACTCACTGCAAGATTTATTAGTCTAAATAACTTGATAGAAATTTGAGTTCATGACAGACAGATGCATAGAAACCAAAAGACAGGGTTTTTTTCTTTGTAGGTTATTTTTGCCACTTGTCATACTCAGACCAGGAGCTCCAAAACTCCAATTTGTGCCAGACCAAGAGGCAGCCTTGCATGTTGCAAAGGAGCTCAGAGGAATCTTCCTGTGCACTTCTCTTCACACAGATGGAGGAGGGGATGTTTTGTTTTTATCTGCCCTTTGAGAGCCCATCTGTGTCGTTCAGTGGTTTAAAATGCTGGGCTCCAAAACTGGATGAAAATTAAGAGGCTGCATTCCCAGTGATGTGATTTACCTGACTCCCAAGGAACACAGGGATGTTTGCTCTCACGTGGAGCTCCTTTCAGTGCCCCTGAAGCTGCTGCTTGGGGAAATGATAATGATCAACCCCCCGTTTATCTGAACTGCCCGGGCCTCCTGTGCAATGTGGGGGTTCACCTGTGTTAGCAGAGAGTTTTACTGTAAGAATGGAGGGTGTCTGCAGCTGGTGTGTTTGACTGGTGTGTTTATTTTGCTTTGAAAATGGAATTCCCTCCTACTGTCCCCTCTCCTGTCACACTGCAAGCTGGCAGCAGCAGGACATTCCTGGTCTCAATGCACTGCAGCTCTCAGTGTCACAAAAATGTAATCTTGTAAATCTAAATGTCTTAAAATTTCCTTTACCTTAGCTTGTTATTGCCAGTTAGGGCATCCTATACTCTTTGGAGTGTAGACTCTGTCAGGGAGATACAATCCACAAAATATTTCTGGTCCTAATTCCCAGAGACACAAGATATAACTGGAAAGTCAGCACCTCACTGGATCAGCTCAGCTTATCAGGCAGGGAGAAGAATGGGCATGTCTCAATAAATCCAGAGTGCTTTTATTTGTTTTATATCACAAATATAGACAGTGCCTTTTGAAAGGAAGAGTGGCCCCAGTTTTGTGAAGACAAGGCAATTTGAGTACAAAGAAACAAGAAGTGAACTTTGCCACTCCAAAGGCAACCCAGTTATCTAGTGTTTCATAGAAAATGAATATATGCATTTTCCAGCACACACAATCCAGTCTCTCCAGGGAGATGGAAAAATTATTCCCTTTAAAAAGGGGGGAAGAAAAGGTTATTTGCACTGCCAGCTGTCCTAGCTAGCTTCTGTCTGCCTAAATTTCAAATCAAATGAAATCATATAGAAACATACAGATGGGTGCCAATGTGCAAGATTGAATTTGTATCTGGTAGCATTATTATCTTTCCTTCTGAAGCTATTTCTTGTGCAAAAAACTTGTCCAGCTCTCTGTATTAGCCAAGGTGTGAAGATTAGTACTAATGCACTTTTTGAGCAACTTTAATCTTGTTTTTATACACAAATTAATGCTTCCTTTGAACACAGCCTGGTCCATCATGTTTTGCTTCCTCAGAAAAGCAGCTGCATGCTTAATCTCCTCACATTAAGGGACACAAAGGCGGTCACATGCCATTTATTGGAGCTGCCCTAGAAGTAGTGCTGAGCTGCCTGGCCGTGGGGACAATGCTTTGATCTGTGTGCACAAGGAGGGGTTACGAGAAGTCAGAGTCACCTTTAAATAATAAACCTGGATGCTTGTCACTCTGCTCTTTGAAGTTCTTCTAAGCCTTCTGATGTTTACATTTTTGTAATGGAGTTTCTCACGCACACTTTCATGTAAATAGTGATTGTTTTGCATTCCTTTCTGGAGGAGGAGAAATTTGATGGACTGTTGGTTTGACCAGTGTCCTTGGAGAAGCAGCAATTTTATCCTCCAATCCAGGGTCACTTTTGGAATTCTATATATATGAGGTCAAGAAATAAACTTCCTTCTTTTTCCTTGAAGGTTTCAGCGTGTTCATCTCGTGTGCGAGATGTGACATCTCAAGCGACAGATGCTTTCAGCAGAAAAAGCCAAAACATCTGTCTTTTATTCCCATGCTAGAGGGGACTGAGTCTCAGGAGGAGGACTCGAGCTGCAGGAGGCCTTTGCCATCAGAGACCAGCAGGGATGAGCCCAGGGCTGCTGTGCTGGGGAGCTCCGTGTGCCAGGCTGGCAGCACAGAGCCCCGAGCCATGCCAGCATGGATCTCAGCGTTATCGTGTTAGTGCTTTATAAATGGTCCTGTTTACACTCTGCTGGGCTTCTAATGGTGATCTCAGTGCTCCTTAGTAAATAGTTTTAATTCCTCTTAGAGATGCTGTGGGAAAGAATTTTTCCTCTTCAGAAAGTAAACATAAAAGACTTTACTTGTTTACTGCTTTCAAGAAAGACTTAAAAGTTGCCATGAACTTTTTCTGGCCCTAGATTTTCACTTTAAGGAAATAAAATTATTTAATCTTTTATAGATTTGTAATTTTTTCCCCTGTAAACAACGAGTAATAGTAAATCTCAATTTACCCTTTTACCCTAAAATGAGGACAGCAGAAAGAACTTGCAAACACTTGGCTATGGAGAACTTTGGGAATCTGAAGTGTGTCGGCTGAGAGTTCTGCTATGTGGTGAATAAGGAATGACTCTGCCATGATTTGATACTTTCCTCTGAGAGCCTGGTGCTCACAGAAGGTGCAACAGGAGGAATGGGGCTGTCAGAGGGTGGGAATGTTCCCTTGGCCATGGAGTGCAGTGAGCTGGAAGTGAGGAGATGTAGGGGGTCAGGATGATGCAAGGAATAATGATTACATTAGTAATGTGGGTGAAGGGAGGATGTGGAAGTACTGAACGCTGATAGCAAGAATTTGGAATTCATCTCCTGGATGAGTCCTTCCCCCTTTGCTTGAATGTAGGGTTTAACTAATGCTTAGAGGTTGAAACTGATGGAATGTGGCTGTGGACAGTTACTGAGGAAGGAGTATAATTTGCATTTTAGAATAATTGATGTTTTCTTTTACTTTTCTGTATAATCTGAAAAAAAGGAAAAAAAAGTTCCTCTCCAAATCTAAGGAAGATAAGCACCTTGATCTCAGTCAACAGAGTTTGTAATTCAATATTGGGCTGGGCTGGCTGCACATGTATTTGTCAGGCCTTTTGCTCAAGCCCCTGGATGTATAAAACTCTGAGGCTTTCTAACACCAGTCAAATCATTCACTCTAAAGGGAACAGCTTTCTATTTTCTCAGAAACAAAAAAAATTCCTGATTTTGACAGAATTCTCTATGGCAATAGTTTTCAAAAGCCCTGGAGAAAGTAAAAAAACTGATTGTATGATCCTTCTTTTCAGAAATCCTTACCATAATAAAAAGAACATGCCATTTTATCAAGCCAGGATCTTCCAAATCCCACTGGTTACACAGTTATATAGACAAAAACTCCAGCCAAGAAAACCCAACCAAAAAAATTAATGCCTTTTAGTCTGGATTTTTAGTGGCAATTTTTTTACATGTAGCGTTTCTGAAATATTAAATTTTGGTCTCTCTGCAAGATAATCAGGCAGGAGTATGGCATCCTCTTTTTTGACCTGAATGAAAAGGATTTATCTAGATATAAAAATCTAAAAATATGATTTGTGTTTCATATTTCATTTACTCTAAGCATTTACAAAATTAGGTTGTCAGTGTCATCTATTCACCTATAAAAGCAGATGGGATTGCTATTTGGTGTGTCTATTAACACATTTAATTTGGTGTTATACCTCTGGGTGGAAAATCAAATTATAAACTCTTAAATTCAGATGATCATGCAATGTCACAGGGCTGCTAGCCACCATCTGATGAGCAATAATTACAGATTTTTGAGTTTTTCAAAGATGCCAAAAGCTGTTGCTTTTGTCTGGAAGTCAGAAAAGTAATTGGAAACCAGTTCTTAAAGGCCCCGAGACTTCTTTTAGTCCTAGCTCAACCCCCTCCATTCTGAGCATAAGCATGCCAGACAAAGCCTGTGTTTGGCAGATTTTTTGGTTGGGAATTCAGGAATTCTGGATGCAGTGAGGAAAGGCAGCAGGCCAGTGCTGCAGTGAGGGCTGGGCTGCAGCTGTGCCCTGTGCTGGGGATCGAACCCAGCCCGAGCCCTGGGCTCTGCGCGACCTCAGCGGGGCTGTGTCGGAGCTCTGCACGCTGACCATCCCAGACCTTCTCTGCTGACAGACTCTGACTCCCAGCAGGGCACTGCACTTCACCTGAGGCTGTGGAAAAAGCTTCCAAAATTGGTTGATAGCACTGGGATTACAGGTGTGGAGTTGATTGGAAGTAATGTCACAGGGTGAAAGGGCAAGATGGAGGTTTCAGGGTGGAGGTTGTTCCTTCTTCTTCACCTTCTCCTTCCCTCTTCTCCTTCCTTCTTCACCTTCTTCTTCCTTCTTCTTCACAGGTTTGGGTGGTATTTTGTAATTGGACAGAAAAGTCCACGTTGTGGACTTCGAGTGATTAGTTATTGAGTTAAAAGTGAAAATAATCTAGGTGTCATTTCTTAATTGGATAGTTTAGCCTTAAAAGGCCTTGTAACAAAAGGTAGTTAGCCATTTTGTGCCTTGTTAGTGAAATACTGCAGAACTCACTGCTGTGAGACTGGAACACAGATAAGAAAAAATAAGCATCTAAGCCTGAACATGAACTATTGTCTCAAGTGCCTTCAATCCACAGAGGCAGAAAAAAGAAGCTGAAAACCAACACGTGTGGATCCTGGCACAAGGAGCCAGGCTGGTACAATCCCTCAGCAGAGGCTCACACAGAATGGGTGAAGGGTTTTAAGGGAACCCTGGAGCCCCTGTTGGCCCCAGCTGCGAGGCTGCCCCAGGCTTGGTGCTGAGTGCTGGGCTTCCCTCGTGTGCCCTGTGCTGCTGGGCAGCCTGGCACAGCACACCTGTATGAGCATCAAGAATGGAAAATTTGTCCACAAATGGTGCCATGGAGGGAGAAAAAGCCGTGCAGGAGTGTTGCAGGGAAGGACAGGGGCAGTGACAGCCCCCGGTGGGTACTGCAGGCTGGGACCCGCTGCTGTGAGCGCAGCAGGGCTGGAGCCAGAGCAGCCATCGGGACAGCCCTCAACGTTTTCCTTGTGGTATTTAGGAGTATGGAAGGCTACAGAGAGCCCTTTACAGACCTGGTGGGTAAAACTGCTAAAAGTGCAGAGTGGCTGTAGATATTTGCTGGTTTATGGCTTCCTTTTCTGTCTGCTGCCAGGGTGAGAGCCCGGCAGGTGAGGGGCTGCCTCTCCTGGCTGCAGGGCAGTCAGAGGCGCTGGGACAGCCTCCGGGGAAGGAAAGGAAGCTGCCTCTCTCCTCCAAGTCCAGCTTTTGTAAAGTGATTGTTCAGAAGCAGGACTATAGATGTTTGCCAAGAAAGGGAGTTAATTTTTGGAAATTTTCTGTGCTGTGGAAGGCAGAGCCAGGAAAGCTGGCTGAGTGTCAGCAAATCGTGCCCAGCAGTTGGTGGGATGCAGCACAGAGATGCTGAGGTGACAAGTGCTTTGCAGGTTGAATGCACTAATATGTTCTGGAAGGGATTTCTGCAATAGAAAAGGAATTTTAACCTCAAATAAGACAAAGTTTACAGAAGTGTCTTCAACTCTGTGGAGGAGCAGTGCTGAAACTTAAGGAACAGGGAGCACAGATTATAGAAGTGCATAAACTGTGGAAAAACACAGCACAGCAGTTTTTATTTAATTGCAGGATATAAAATTGACCCCTCTGTACCTGGGGTTTCTGTTCTTTACAAATCCTTTCCTTCCAGTTTAAACTCTGCTATCCAGCTCAGCCAGTGGCTCAGATGGGGAGTGAATGTTGTGAGTACCATGGGACTTACACTCCATATATTGTTGCTATAAAGCTTTAAATGGTAAATCACTGCAATGATAAAGACTGTAAAAAGCCATATAATAAGCACAGCTTTCAATTATTTACCATACTACAAAAAATATTTTTAAATGTCACTGGAACCAGCTATAAAACGTTGTGGTACTAATTTAATGGTGGGATAAAATCTGCAAATATATATGTTGGTCATAGAGATAGAATTGAAGAGGGATTTTGTGCAGGATATTTTTTAATGGCTGCTGGTCTTGGACTTGTAAATCTTGTACTGAATTATGAAAATCATGACTGCAGCACAGTGTTAGCATTTACACTTTTTTATGTGACAAAGGCAGTTACAGTAGACACTGTGTGGCTGTGAATAAGGAGTTACACTCTCACCACAAAATGAGCCTGCTGTTGCTGCAAGTAGAAAAATACAATCTTCAAAGACAGAGTTCATTCCTGGCCTTGATGAGCTCTACTTATCAGAGAGAGGAGGCTGCTGAGGGGTGAGACAAAGCTCCTTTTGTCTGGAGCTGGGCAATGACCCTGACTTCAGCCTGCGACTGTGGCAGCAAACACATCCTGCAGCCTGCCTGCTCCGGGTGCCACAGCCCTCCGTGCCTCTCTGGGGCTCTGGCTCTGGTGTGTCTCCTGGACAGACAGTGCTGCTGGTCCCAGCAGCTCTTTTCACCAGTGAGCCCTTCCCCAGAACCTGGGGGGCCTGTGGGGTGGAGGGGGTACCGGGAGAGCTGTGCAGAGCAGGGCTCTGGCCACAGACCTGCCCTGGGGAGGCTTTCCAGCAGCTGCAGTCTGCTAGAGCTGATTTGCAGCGCTGCAAGGGAGTGTGACTCCTCCCCGAGCGGAGAATTTCACATTTAGTTCATAATCACATAAAGATCTGTTCTGAAATGGGCTTGGTCGTGCCTGAGGATTTATGTCCTGCCCACTTCCCGGGACAGTGGGGCACAGATCTATCTCTCAGGTAACAAATTAGTGTATGACAAGCTGAGAGAGGATTTCTTCATTCTCATCCCCTTGGTCTGCAGCTTGGATGATGCCTTGTAATATATAGTCACAACACAACTCTGCAAATAACTCATGCTAGCTGTGGTTGTGCCTCTAGATGCTGTGTAATTTAAAGGATAATTAGGGCTCAAATTTCAGCAGAAGATGAATGTTGCAATAATGTCACCTTGTACCTGTAGAGCAGCTTTCATCTTGGAGGCATCCTGCTTGCTCAGAGAGGGATGCTCACAAATAAATGTGACTCTTGTCCTGCTGGGAACAGGCAGCCAGGCTCACAGGTGCAGAGCTATCTCTTCTCATGTAAATGGAAGATTTAATAGTACTGCTGGGGACCAATCTCTACTTTCCCATGTAAATGTTTAGTTTAATTAATTTTGATAAATATTTAAAGCAGACATGATTCTTAACCTTCATAATAAAATGTCTATATATTTGCTTGCTATCACAATGATACTTTTTTCCTGCTACCTATTAAAAGAAAGATTAATGAGTGAGAGCACAGTCCATTGACTTCTGCTGAATCCTGTGCTCTCAGTCAGCTGGAAAAGGATTTGTCTCAGCTGATTTTCTCTAAGCAGGATTCTCTTTGTAACTGAGGCAGCTCTGGGGTGCTGGCCTTTTCCTTGGGTAGGCATTTGACACAGATCAGACAGTGCTGGAAATGCAGCAGTTTTGCTCAATTGCCCATAAAGATATTTAGTAGAAAATTAGGTGAGAAATTCTGAAATTAGTCCCATAGTATAATCCTACTTGATACCTCAAAGTTATCAATATACATATATGTTGAAGATGAATGCACTACTACTGGGAGTACAAATGCCATGAACACATTAAAGGCAGTGAACTTTACTCCTGTGAGCAGTTCTGCAGTAGTGAATATAATGTTTTATTCATTTATTTTTGTACACATGAGGTCTGGTTGGTTCCAAAGCTGAGTTTCATGTGGCTCAGGGTAGAAGGACAGATATTTGTTTATACTTAGCTCCATTTCCTACACCACATTCATTCTTAGAGGTCTGAAGTGTTCATTCCTGGGCACAATTCAGAGCAGAAATAAATTAAATGGAATTTCAGAGCAGAGATACCAATAAAGTGGGCAGCAGGTGAAAGTGGGTCTTCAGGCTGTTGTTCACCTACAAGGGAGCCCTCCCTGCCCCTTGGCAATCAGCCATTTCATTAGTGCCATTTACAGGTCTGCTAAACACCCTGCCCTCATCTCTGCAAGACCCTGCTTTGCAGGCCCTGCTTCCTACATGATGAATTGTACAATTAATTTATAATGTATTTATCAGTTAGTTTGCTTGTCTGTCCTGAAAAGTGGAAAATGCTGCTGAGGGCTCTCCTCTTTGTCACTGGTGCATGAACAGCTGCTTCTTGCTAATTTCTTTGTGACACTTTAGCCTTTTAAGGTGGTGGAACATTTAATGTAAGAGATATTTATTTTAAAAAAAATCTGCTTTTTTATTTATGGATCTACAACTCAATAAAAGAATGGATTTTCTAGGGCAGGCTTCTGGGCTATGGAGGTTCCAGATACCATAAGTCATGGTCAGCACTTACTTTTGTTGCTTTGCTGGCACGACTTGAGAAGCTTTTGCCAGGAGAGCTGCACTGAATTCAGTGAGAGCTTGTTGATTTGCATTAAGAAGCCCCAGTCACTCCAGCAAGCAAGTTGCCCTGGTTTCAGAGTAAACAAAATGTGGAGTTTCACACCTGCAGTACCAGTACTGAGCATGGATGTTAAAAACATCCAGCTTTTCTTAGAAAAATTGTTGCAATATTGATAATGAGTCCTACCTTCCTCAGGGTCATTGCTTTTAAACAATTCTTTGTCCTGTCTAGAAGTAACCTTGATTTTTGAAAGAGTATCTTTTTTGCCAGTTTTTTTTTTTTTCTCAGAAAAATCAGAACAAAGCCATAAACACCATGCACTCAAACACATTTTGGATGAGCTGAGCACTGTGTGCACCTCAACATCCTTTGTGCAGAACTTGTTCTTGCATAGATTGCAGTTCACATCATCAGGAGCTGGTGTGTGAGGCTTTGTACACAGAAATAAATGTCAGCTGTCACTTTCAATTCTTTCTTCAGCTCTTTGACAATATTAGAAGTTAGGAAATCACTTTTATTATTCAATAAACCTTAATTTAAGTCAGGCTTTTGCTTTACTACTGTGCATTTCTGGAAGCTGGAGAAAACCTCCACCAGAGTTGGAACAAGATTCTAGGAAAGGAACTACCAAAGAGGAGAAAAAGGCTGCCCCTCTGTGGCATCGTGAAAATTTGAAGAGATCTTCCTGTTGGAAGCTCTCATTTGTCATTTGCAGTAAATTACAATAACCTCCTTCTTTATCTGTCACAAACAAGAATGGGTTTGCTCTTGGCCATAAGTCCTGGCCCAGGAAGTGACCTCCTTAATTTATTCATCATGAAGTGTGCAGAATACACATTGTATGAGCTGAAATGGCCAGAATAAACCCTTCCCCCCAGAGAAATGTGTGTGCTCCATGGTGCAGAAGGAAAATGCAGGCACATTCCAGAACCAATGGATACACAGCCTTTGAGTCCAGGTGCCTTATATAATATTAAAAAGTGCTCAATTAACTGTTTTCCATTTAAACGACTGCTAGAGAGGGCAACATTAATATTATATGTACTTCTTCTCTTTTTTTTTTTATCTATTACCTAAACAGTGGATTAAAAAGTATAGGACTGCAGATAACAAAGCCTGAGTTTTGTAATAAAAATGCAGCAAGTGCCTTGTTATACAGTGGGGGACTACAGCAGCCAGGCAGGCAGCAAGAGGCTCTGAAGGTGAAAATACAATGGAGTTGTTTTCACTTTTCATCTTTAACCTTGGCAGGAGGTGTTGGCTTTGGAATCTTTTGAAGCACTGTGGGACAGGCCTCATTAATTCTAGCCCCTTAATTTTCAGAATACCAAGGAAGTAGAATGAAAAAGTAAAACGAGCACAAAAGAAACTTAAAAAGGATTATAAACAGATTACAGGCCAATTTCATCTTCAGAAGAGCACCTCTAATGTGTCTAAACTGGGAGCTGAAGAGGTTGATTAATGAATGTAGAATCATTTCTAGATGAGCATTTATTTCAAATGCTTCAGGCTTAATTCTTATTTATGTAAAGCCAATTTAGGACATTTTGCAGGTCATTTATGTCCAAGTCTTTACACCAGAGAAAGCCAAAGAAAAAAGTCTTTCAATAGGGAATAAAAAGAGCTATATTTTGAATCATAAATGACTGTATTTCTGATGTGCACTCAGTGTCAAAATGGAATTGTCTGTGTGCCAAAAACTGAGTTGTGGTTTGAAGGATGATGGTGGAAAAAACAAAGAGTTAAGAAAATTTTTCCTCCTTTCAGAAGTGATTGAGAAGAATATCAATAATAAAGAGAATTATAAAATATGCAAATAATAAAATGTTCTTTGCCTGTCTCTGCTCATACCCTGGTCTGAGCCCTATTTTGATGGCTCAGAGTTTAGGCTGGGATATGAGTGGGACTGGCTTTGTACTGGATGGGCTGGCATCCAGAGCACAGGGGAGCCCTTCCACCAGGAATGGTGTAAATCAGACAAGGACCAGCTGAGAACAGGGCTGGAATTCTCCTGCTCCAAAGCCTTCAGTGCTGGTTTGAGTGCAGAGAGCAGCAGGAAGCAAGTGGGGGAAGGCCAGTCCATGGCTCTGCTTTAGTGCTTGAGCACCACTGGCTGTGTCCAAGAGACACAAAGGCTCATATCCCCCTGGTTCTTTCTGTGCATGCTCCCAGTAGCTGAAGCATGAATTTTCTGGCAGATCAAGGGTGAAGGATGGATCCAGCTCAAGTGCAATTTTTTACTGTGAATCTGTAAAAGTTTTGAATACACGTGCTCTAATTTTGACCTGGCTGCTTGTGGAATATGGTTATTCCTGTTTATGTGCCCCATTATTCCTAAGTCAAAGAATTCCTAAGAATCCAAATGAACCTCACTAGCTCCTCCTGAAGGAGTGCAGGTTATATCATGCAGAACTGCTGCTGCCATGTGGCCAAGGGCTACAGGCTTTCCTTTACTCTTAGGGCAACTAGACTTTCACTCTTCAAACTCTCTTGAAGGTCAAAGCTGTGCAATCTGAGCACATGTGAAACCTGAGATGTTGGTGGTAGTAATGTTAAACATATTCTGAAGTAGGACATGTGCTCTCTATTTTTAGCTGTAATCTTGGCTGAGTGGCAGAGTTAATGCACTGGTTAGAATTTGAATAAAACATGAGCCTTGTACTATGAGAACAATAATTTAGCTGTAATCTGATGCATGAGGTAAGGAGTGGTAATTTTCTCTGGAGATGCAGTAAGTCACTGTGTACCTTGGTAAACAAGTGTGATAGTTTGGTGAGCACATGGTGGTCACAATGGACTCATTTAGCCTCGTGTTGGAATCACAAAGAAGGATGGCAGGGCTACACTTGTCCCAGTGTCTTGCAGAAGATTTCCAGCTGGAAAGAGATGCAAAGGGATGAAGCATCCATCAGTAAATAAAACGTGCTTATTTCAGAAAAGTAATTGAGAATATTTATTTGTATCTTTATGGAAGGATTGCTCTCAGGAGACAAAACTGTTGTGTTTGTAACAGACTCAGATTCCTTGATTGCACAAATTTTGTGCTACCTCAGTAAAAGCAGCGACTTGCCTGCATTCATTTCTCGAGGGCTGTCCTGGCAAAAGCAAATGGAAAGCCAAACATAGTTAAACAATGACAGACCTGCAAGATAGGCATTGAAAGGGGAGCAGTGATAAGCACCCTGTGTTTAGCTGGCTGAACTCTAATCTTGGGGGAAGGATCACCCTAAATCCACAAACTGCCTCACAATCTCCCCCAGCATTCACATTAACGTTTCTTACAGTTAATAAAGGAATTAGCAGTTAGAATTTTGGGGAGGTGTACAATATAGCCATTTATATTCTTACAGAACCCTAAACACAAATCTTACAGCTCACATGGCAGTTGCTTTATATGCAAACTACTTGCACAAGCTTCTCTCTAAACCAGAATTTTAAATAAATTAGGCATCTAGATGGGTTTGCTTTAAAATGAACTCTTTTGAAATTCTGGTCTCAGGCTCTTCACTCCTGCCAAGTTCCCAGTCCATTTGGAGATCTCACTTTGTTTTCAAGCAGCAGTTCTTGCAAGGCACTGGTGGAAGTCTCTGCCAGCCCTGAATTGTCCCAAAGAGACAGAGAAAGGAGAGCCTGAAGATCCAAAGAGAAATTAATCTGTACAGTTAGGTCAATACATGCAGTTGTTGCTAAGCCTTGCCTGGGTGTAAGCTGAGCTCAGCTTCTTTCATGGCTCATTTAATGTGGCAATGATCGAGTAAAGGTGAGGTGAAAACATCCTTTGCTGGGAGTGCAGAAAACAAGATACCACTCTGCTTCTCTTAACTCTTGGGCAAGAGAGAAAAAGTCCAGGTTTCTCCCCAGCTGAGGGGTTCAGTCAGTTTTGCTTCTGTTTTTACACTGTAAATCCTCAAATATTTTTACTTTACTGTATGCATATAATTCCTCTCAAACTTGTTATGATATAAACATGACAGGGTTTAAGCTGAGTTTGACTGAAATTTAGCTTCAAAATATTTTGATCAAATTAAATAAATAGAAGTAACATGACATATTTATTCAATCTTTGAAAAAAACCCAACCCCGTTTTGTTTTTGTTTTTTTAATAGAATAATATAAAAGATGGACAATTCTAAATTCGTGGTAGAAGGCAGTTGCAACAGAAGGTAGAAGTTAAATTGTTTTCAACATCCTTTCAGGTAGTCTTTTGTCAATGGCAAAGAGATAGTATGATATGTAATAAAAAATGACAGTATTTGATTAAGTGGCCTGTGTAACGTGTCAGAACCTGTGGGCTGTGATGTACATGAAGCTGTAACTGTGAGTTTTGTTGCTTGTGTTACCCTGTTGTCCTTATTGGAATTTCTGCCATGTTTCTCTAAGGCAGTGCTGGGGGAATCATGAATTTCAGATCACAGAAAGCAAGGATGGAATTCAGGCAATGAAGGAAACAGTGGCAACCTGGTCTTACTGGTATTTAAATAAACCTAGACTGAAATTTGGTAAAGGGAGATTTGTTGGAAGATCTGGTTGTCTTTCTCTTTGCGGGAAAAGCACAAAGCAGAGTCTGAGCAGATGCAGAGTGGGATGGTCCCAGGGAAGTGCCAGAGCGGTCCTGGCTGAGAGTTCTGTGCTGTGGGTGCCCCTCTCCAGCCGTGGCTTCAGAGAGCTCTCAGGCTGAGGTTCTGCCCAGAGCATGGCAGATTTCTCCATCTCGGGAAGTCCGTGCCCATCTCCAGGGTGGTGATGGACTCCCCTGGTGTTCCCCAGGGCTTGAGGGCCCCGTGGGCTTGGGGGATCCTTCAGGCTGCTCTGGGACATTTCAGGTCAACCTCTGGAGTTTCAGCCATTCCTCGTTCCATTCCAGTGGAATTGGGTCCAGACATTTGTCAGGACTGGAGCCAAATTGCTTCATTATGACTTAGGAGAAGTAAGAATCTCATTTGTTAATAGACTAGATGCAAGTCTGATCTTAGGCTGGAGGTGCTGGATGCTGCAGTATGAGGGGATGCCTTACTCTGCATTTATTTTAAGAGCAAGATTTTAGTTTTCTAATAGAATAGACTTCCACAGGCAAGGAAATTATTTTAGTCCTCTCCTTCTGAGCTGTTCTACCCATTCTCCTCAAAATGTATGTTCCTCTTTATTTTTTCTGTTTGTTCTTCAGGATGCAGGGAAAAAAAAAGGCATTTAAAAATGTACTGCCCCCAGGTTTTACCAAAATCAAAATTAAGGGGAAAAAACTTGAGTGGAAGATTTTTGTTTGGTTCAAAGTTGGATGGGAATGGCCAAGGGCTGTCTGGAGCAGGTATAGAATAAATTTTATACAGGTGAAAAGGTGAAACCAAACTTTGGTACTTTCGGCTCTCCACAGCTATGATGACACAAACCTCATTTTGAGAACTCATTTGAAGAGGCTGATTACTTCCAAAGCCTTGGCTCCTCTATGAATTCATTAAGTGATACTTTGGCAATTTGAAAAGTTCAGGAAAATGACTACTAATCAACAAAGATGTTGAATTATTCAGATATCTCCAGTGATGAGGGTTGTGTTCCCCCTGTGCTGGAAGCAGCCCCTGGGGAGTGGGGAAAGCTCACAAAGCCAGGAAGGAGGAAGGGCCATTTCCTTCCTGGGTTAGCTCTGAAATGAGCAGGACCTAGGAAAGCAAGCATCTGTCCAAATCTCAAATTGGGAATGAGTCATGAAAACAAAACAAAGCTCACTGCTGGGCTGGTCTGCATCAAGTTGCAGCCCCCCAGTTTATTCCTTTGAAGTTTCCTTTGCCTTCTCGTTTATTTTTTATGGATTCTTTTAAGTGCCAAAGCTCAAGAACTCTTCCTCTGACCTTCCAGCATCTCATTTCCCAGAATACAATTCCTTTTCTTTGACAACTACATCATGTTCATCTCATGAACATGAGTCTGCCACCTTTAAAATATGTTCATGGAAAGAACAAAATCTTCTTATCTATAACTTCTTCAGTTTTTATTTGTAGTTTTAGCTCTTTATTAAAGAGTTTCTTCCACATAGTGCCACAACCAAATTGTAGTCAAGGAATTACAAGAGGAAAAATATTATGGATAAGGAAATATCAGATCTGTGTCACAAGAGGAGCGGCTTTCACTGTGGTGTTGTGCTTCAAAATTCCAAGTTTGCTAATTCAGAACACACATCTTGGCAAAGTTCAGCTGTTCTTGTCCCAGAGCAGCTGCATGGAGGTGCCTCTCTGTGAGATGTGGCAGCAGCTGCAAGAAAAAACCTCCTGCCCAAGCCCCTGGGAGATGAGGAGTGTGAAGCCTTCTCCCACTGAGAAGCAGAAGTGTCCAGGAGGTGCTGGATGCCAGAGGGACAGGGCAAGCCCTGAGCCTGCACAGGGGCTCCAGTGCAAGAAGAAAAGATGCAAAGGAATACACAGGCAAAAAATCTGTGAAGAGGGAGAGGAAGAAGTGTTTAGAAACCAAGAACATTGTGTCAAGTAATAGGGAAATGCCAGCAAGAGAGATCAGGGAAAGGAGAATAATGAAGCCAGAAAGTTTCAAGGTTTGTTCATATACAGAGCAGCACAGGTCTGTGCTGAGCTGCTCCCTGTAGGCACAATGTGAAAAAACAGAAAATAACCAAGGGAAACAGTTTATGGCCTAACTTTATGGTGAATTACATAGAGATCATCTGTAAGTACAGCTCAGTGTGGGATGAGGCACAATTCTTCTTTATTGCATCCCCATAACAAATTTCAAACAGCTCTATTAGGTGTCAGATAAACAGCTGTTAAAATAATCTCTGCTCTGTGTCAGATCCTCAGGCATGGACAGATTTGGTCCAGGAGGAGAAGAGTCTGAGGTCCATCAGGAGATGCTCTGAAGTCCATACCTTGTATCACCAGGGTGGAATGGTACCTGGACAAGGGTTTTGCAGTGCTGCTGTAGCCACATCTCACCTGTACCACATTCACTCTGTTCCTTTTTGCTGCAAGACAGCAATGATGCAGATTAGACCATTTTTACAGTGCTCACAGTAGTAAATTCTTTGACCATGCAAAGCTAGTGAAATATAATTTATCTCTAGGGCAACACTATGTATTCCCTGGAGTTACACTGAGGAGAATCCAGTGTGCAGTATTTATAATGGCAGCAATTAGTGCTGAAGCACAATGTTTATAGCAAAATTCACTGCTGCTCATTTTAAACTGTTTTGCAACTTAAACTGTACCAATTTAATTACATGGCAGAAGTTAAGTTCTGACACTGTCACTTGGGATTCTGGCTTTCACAGTGTGCAGGACCAGCCACAGACACCATCCCTAGAGAACTCCCACTGATGTGAGACCTCAGAACATTCAGCATCTTCCAGGAGCACCTCAGCTTCTTATAGCATGTGCTTTTTGCAAGCAATATGATGGTGGTGTAATGATAAAAGTGATGTGAAATGATTTCTGAATCTGTCTAGTTTTATGGAAGTTTCAAGCAAACAAGTGTGATTTCCTCCCCCAGCTGCACTGTTTACACACTGCTACCCAAACACAACTTTTTAGGATTCCCTATTAACACCCTGCTATCTTCTGTATCCAGCTGCTCTGGGGACCACTTTAGAACATATAAATCTGAATGAAGGTCAAGAGTTGAGAGAGATTAAAGAATTAGTCTGTTAAACAGATTAAATAGAAGGCTATTTTCCTAGTAGAATAGCTTCATTGTAAAAGATACCTTTTCTTTATAATAGCTACATAATCAGTTCCTAGAAAAAGTTAGGAAGAGCTGAAGGAACATCTCTGTCTCTTGCTGATGTCCAGATCACTGCAGGGCCCTCTCAGTGGCCAGCATGGCTTTCCTGTGACAGAGACTTGGAATGTCCCTCCCAGGTACAGCTAATAGGTTGCAGGCTGGATCTAATTAGTGTCCTGCTAAAGAGGGAAATGCTACTGAGCAGATCTAGAGAAACAGTGCAGCTTCTTAAAATGGCATGGAGTGAGATTTCCCCTGGGACTGAGTAAATTAGCCATGTGCAATCAAAGCTTGTGGAGCTGAGCCAAACTACTGCAGCTCAGTTTTCTGAGGACCATGCTCTCTGAATTTCTGAGCAAAACAATGATGGTACTCAAAATTCCACCTTGTTCTACCCAAAGCAAGGATACATCTCTTGGTTTGTGTTTTGAGCCCTGTTCCTGTGTGCTGTGAGGCTGAGCCTCCAGCCCTGCTGGGATGCAGGGCAGCCAATGCTCCTGAGCCCAGCCAGTGCCCCTGAAGGGCTTGCTGGGATCCCTTGCAGCTCCTCTGGGTGGGAGCAGTGACCTGAGCTGAGCAGCTCAGCTCTTGCACAGCCGCAGCAGAGCATCCAGAACTGCTGCCTCTGCCTCCTGCCTGCTCCTGGAGCGTTTCCTGAGGCAGGGGATCCTCTCAGTGGGGTCAGATGAAGCTGGCTGGGCAGTGCTCACTGCACAGGGAATCACTGCCAGAAGAGATTTCCCTGCTGGGAAGTGCTTGCGCACAGCTGATGGATTCTCTGGTGCGGCATGGCAGGGACATGGGCTTGGGAGAGGTGGAGGCAATGAGACTCTTCAGATTTACTTGACTTTTTCTCTTCCATGGGAGTAATGAATTAAGTCTATGGAGTACAGTTAGGAAGAGCTGTGCCCTGAATCCAAGCAGCAGCACCTGCCTCTCTTTGGGTATGGAATATGGGGACTTAAGACAGCTCCAGAAACTTAAGTTACTTCTCCCATTTCTCTGCACAGGAAAGAACTCCTTATCTTTTTTTCCTTTGTCCTTTCCAGAGTCTATTGTCAGGGAGGTTTATTTAGCAAAACAATTGACAAATATGCATATCTATTAACTGCCACATCACGTTAAGTCTCAGCTGGTCTGTTTTCCTCTGTCAAACTTAATTACGGTCCAGGAGACAATGTAACATGATACAAGTGACAAAAAATGACAGAACATGTCAAAACAAAATGTGTCAGCCTGGAATATCCAGAAGGCAGTTCCTGAAGCAAAGAAGTGATCCCACTCATCCCCCAGCTCCTCTCTCAGCTTCCTCTCCTACACAGATGAGTTCACAGTCCTCAGCTTGACTCACAGCGTCTGAAAATTGAAATTGTTTTGTTTCCTGAATGCCTTCAAATCAGAAGTCACATCCTGTGTATCATTTACTAAATGTCCTTTTTTGGGTATATTACTGCTCTATAGGGCAATTCCTGCAGCCTTGTTTGCATCTGGCCTTGTTTCTGGCTCCTCATTCTTGTCTGGCTCAGAGCTCTCTCCATCTCCTCCCTTCAGACATCACATCTGCTCTCCCTGCTCCTGATCAGCATTAATGAAACACCCACCACTATTCCATCCTTTGGGCTTCCTTCTTCTTGTCCATGTAGTAAACAATTTAGAATTTGAAAACAGAATCATTTGCATTGGTTTTGGTTGCTACTCTGCTGAAGCTGCAGTCATGAGCTGGAGGTTGGAGCCACGTCCTCACTCATTGCAGTCTGTGTAGGTGTTGGGACTAGTATGAGAAATTTGCTGCTAAATATATTTGAGGGAGGGAAAGATTTCCTTCAGTCATGTTAATGATGTCCTCATGATCAAGAAATATGTGAAAGAGGCAGATTCTTCAATAATTAATCTCTCCCTAAGTCACTTTTGGACTAATTTTGAAAATTCACATTGTTGAGTGATTCAATTTCTTATATGGACCTGCCTCCACTGAAATTTTGGTTATGAGATGCTGTATTTTAGAATGACTTCAGGAATTTGTATTTGTTTGAGCTGATGTCATAGGTGTTTATCAGGATTTCCCCTTCACAAAACATAAGGTATGCTTTCAAAATAATTCCGTATTAGCCAAAAAGTGTAGTTCTTCATGACTGAAAGTTCAAGGCTGAATCCTTTTCTAAGGCTTTGTTCCAACACCAGTTACTGATTTGCTGAAGAAGTTTTTCAAATGATATTCCTTGAGCTGAGTTGAGCAGGAGTAAAAACTCTTACTATATGATCATGTAGGTCTGATTATAAAATTTATCATCTTTCTTGTTCTCAGCTATTTTGGTGGTTTTCTTTCTGTTTTCCTTTGATGTTTGGGTTGTCCACAGGGCTAAATGAGGATTTTTAAAAATGCTTTTTCTTTTTGGCTTTGAAGTGAACCAGACTGACCTTTTTTTCATTTCAATGCATTAATTTCCTGTATTTTATGTTCTCACTGTCTTAGAAACTGCTTAAGTCTTAACATTTTCTATGGTTATGCACTATTGACCCATTCTGGGTATACAGTTTTTATATCTTTTTCTTTGTATCTTTTATGTCTTAATCTCACTCCCACAGAACGTAAGTCTTCACAGCATTGTCCATAGTCTCCTGTATATCTGGGGACAATCTTTTCCTTTCATTAATTCCGTTTTGTTTCTCCTTCACAGCTCACCAACAGTTGATAAAACATCATTTTTCTTATGTGAACATTCAGGAATTAATTTATCTCTCTCCCAGATGACTGAAGAAATTCATTAAGGTCTTGAAGTCAATGTAAGTCACTTTTATTTTCCTGAAGCAAATGGAGAAAGACTGAAGGAAATAAACCAGTGTGCTCATATTTTGCAGTGCATGTACATGGTGGGAGTTTCAGCATAATCAAAACCTCATGAACTGTGTATGATAATCTGGAGAATCTTTTTAGTCCTTTGAAATCCTTCCTGTGGTGTCGTGGCTCTAATTCTGGTGTAAATCTAATTTTGAAGTCAGCCCCGCTTTAAGCAGGGGGTTGGGCCAGATGCCCTCCAAAGGGCTTAACCTAAAGCATTTAATGATTCTTGTGTTGGTTTTAAAATATTCTACAGCATATTAATGCTGAATATTTTTGTGCCCATCACAGACCTGCTGCTCCCAGTGTTGCTGCTTTGGCAGCTGCTCAGCACAGAGGTTTCCGAGCACGTTTTGGGTTCTGCCATGAGGCTTGACAGCTGCATCTACCTCAGGCTAATACCAGTGAACAAACACTTACAAACAGGGGTTTACTCCCTCACTGAGAGCAACGGTTTGTGGAATTATCTCAGAGATACACAGTGAATACAGGAGAGAAAATGGTCTGTTGTGCATCTGGGATGTTTTCTCTGCAAAATTCAGTATTAATGCTCCATTACCAGAGCTCATGTGGAGTATGAGGGAGGGAAAATCAACTACGTTCCTTTCTTGAAAGAATAGATATGATTTCAGGGGAATTCACCATGCAGTTTTATGAATCTGTGAGCATCCAGACGCTGCAGAGGCCAAAGCACCCTCTGCAGTCAGCTCAGCTACACCATAAAAATGGTTCCTGTCTGTCATTTTTGTGTTTACCAGACTGACTTACATCCTTTTCCTACTGCAGTTTTTCTCCTCTTCTCTCCACTTTTAATTAATTCTAAAATATTTTGTCAGACCTAGGAACTATAAAAATGTGGGGAGCATGTGGATTCATAAACCTAATTTCTGTGGCTCCCTCGGAACGGAATTAATGCATAATTCCGAGTATTTGGATAACTCCTAGAGAATTAATACCATTATGGGACTCTGAGCAGTGAAATCATGATTATGTCTAAGCACTGTCCTCTTCTTTTCAGTCTCTCAGTATTTGCTGGGGTCCATCCCTGTTCCCCTCTTTGAGTAAGCAGGTATGTTCATGCACATGTCTCATGTACAGACAGTGCCCCAGCCCACCTCACATGAAACAACAATCAGAAATCCAAAAGTTTTTGGAGTTAACTTTCTTTTTCAGTGTAAAAGAAAACAGACTAAGTATATTCACCACTTTAACTGATTTTTAATGGAAGACAATAACTGACATTAACAAAAATATGGTGGCATTTCATTAAGAGAAGTAGAAATTTGATGTTTAATACACTTGATGGAGACAAAAATTTAGCAATATTATCCACCTGTTGGTGAGTTAGCACCAGGCAGATGGTGCAGTCACATCAGGGGAAACAGAGAGTGTTAACAGAAAAGGACTGAGGAGCTCAAGGACAGTCAAAGCTTTGCAAGGTGGAATTCACTGTAAGCATGAGTGCCTCATCTTTGGTTTCAGCTATTTTCTTTTGTGAATGATTTTACTGTCCAGGGAATTCCTGTGCTTCTTTCCAAAGGTCCAGCCCAATTTTCCACCAGTCTAGATTTTCTCCCAGACCTCCACTTCATCCATTAGTAGGGTCTTGACATTTCTCCAAGGGGAATTGTTTGGGTTTTTTTCCCCATAGAGTGATATTCTCCCCCCAGGCAGCCTTGTTCTTGTCTTGGAAGGCTGTGATCATATCCCTGGGTTTTTTTTTTTCCTATAATGACTTGATATTTTCTCTCCTGATTTCTTTCCAATACCTAAGGCTCTGTTTTTCTTCCAAAAATGTTCTTGCCTTCCCTTGTAAATCTGTGATTATCTGGCTTGTCATATTCCTGAAATAAACCATTAGCTTGTAGCTGAAGAAGAGAGATGATCTAAGAAATTGGGAAACCCTGAAGCATCACCTTGAAAGTGCCATTACCACAGGCCAGTTTGTGATGTGAAGAAAGAGCCTAAAATGACAGTTATGAAACTCCCTTAAAAGACAGAGCCATAATCCCATCAATGACACTGACCATGGAAAAGAACTAAATAAGAATTAAATA
This sequence comes from Pyrgilauda ruficollis, assembly GCF_017590135.1. Classification (NCBI taxonomy): domain Eukaryota; kingdom Metazoa; phylum Chordata; class Aves; order Passeriformes; family Passeridae; genus Pyrgilauda; species Pyrgilauda ruficollis. The sequence goes on along the minus strand of NW_024514764.1, from coordinate 9,559,450 downwards.
AGTCTATTCTCAAATTTATTTTTATTGCAACCCCTATAGGAATCCATAAGAAGTACAGTGCTAGTTTTTAATTGATGAAATCTAATAAGGACTGTAAAAATATAAAGGAGACAAAGTAATCATTGGAATTGTGTATTCATTTTATGTCCTTTGAAAAGGCTCCTACTGTGAATTTAAAGCTTAATTTTTCCCAGGGTAGGAATAAAAGAGAATTCTGAAGGACAGCTTTGATGTAAGTTTTCCACAGTGCCTTTCTATTAGTCCTACATCAGCTCTTAGAGTGAGGTGTAATGATAGCTCTCTTTAGAGACAGAAAATAGTTTGCTTTTTCAGTGGGTTTGTTGTATGGTTGCCTCCATGATGTGAAATGTAGAACTTATAAAGGGAACCAGAAGTACTTCAGGCAGAGTTCCATGGTGTCAGTATTGATGCAGAAACCTTTATATAAATAATAAACTTTTGCTTAAATAAGATTTAGGGCTTGATGTAAGCTAATTGCTGGCTGAAATTTTTATAGCTTCTCATAAGTGGGCCTGATTAGAGAAGGATGGTGTTTGAACCCTTCAGATGTGTGGGAATCCACAGCTGGGATGGAGTCTGATGAAAATGAAACCCACTTGCAAAAAACCAACCACCAAACCTGCCAGGATGCCTCAGACATTTCTGTTCCACAAGCTGTCTGTAACAAAGCTGATCAGTGTTCTTTGATTTGCATTTCCTTTCCACACACTGTGAGCTGGAGCTGAGCTTACAAACAAATTTGGAAGTGGTGGTGGAAAGAGAAAAGAAGGCAAAGAAAGCCAAGCCAGACCTTTGAGAGGTGCAGGACGCAAAAATTAGAAATTAGACATTGCCCTTCAGAAGTACACTTTGTTTTGGCTCTGTATTTTCAGGTTTTGCTCTCCTGATTTAGATTCCCTTTTTCTGAGAGTCATACCAATAGATTCTTTCCTGAGAATACTTGGAGTCCCTGTGACTAAAAGACCAATAACAGAGAAAACCACTCCTGTTTGTTTTGCTTTTACTGTGCCTTGCAGCCCGTAAATGCCCTGAAGGAGCACATCAGTCCCTCCATTCCAGTCCCCTTCTCTTTTTACCTTCATGTACATGCCAGTTTTATTCTCATCTTACTTAGCTCCTCTGTATCTGCTGCATGAGGTCTTGTTCTGGTTAATCTGTTTAACTTGAAGTTCAGAAGAAACGTGGCTTTGGGACCGATTTGGGATATGACAAAACTGTCAGAGTTTTCTTTGGACAGAAGCAGCCCGAGAGGCAGAGAGCGCTCAGGAACTGGAAGCAGTGAATTTACCACTGTCCTCCAGGTGTGACAATGTCCCCTCCTTGCGTGACAGTGTCAGGCAGGCTCTGTCTCCTGGCACTGCCCCTCAGGAGCAGCCCAGGCTCCAGGTCTGTGTCCTCTGAATGACTTCTGATTCACGGGACTGCTCACTCTACTCGGCTCCTGCTGCAGCTCCAGTAGTGACACAGACACCTCCTGGTGTCTTTGGATGCCCTGAGGTAGAGAGGCTTGTTCTGTTCCTTACCTTGTGCTGCAGAAATCAGCAGCTCCTCAATACAGACACTTTGCTTGGGAGTTTTTGGTCTTTCATTGTGACAGAGAGATGGGGGTAATTGCAGGTTTGTATTTTTGGTTTTATGGATATGGAATTAGTCTGGGATGTCTTTGATATATTAACTTGGTTTGGCCACTAGCATACAGATTTTCCTCAGCCTGCTAATACAGAGTTATGCCATTCTGAGGGACAGCAGCCTGAAACACTGAAAGAACTAAATCACTCTCTGTGGACATCTCAAATTGCACTGTAACAGTGGCATTACTTGCTCTCCAGGTATTTCTCTTAGACACCATCTCTTTTGCTATTCTTCCCCACAGGGTCATTATCCATTTTCTTACAATACATAAAAGCCATCAAGAAAACACAATGTTTATAGGATTACATTAGGGTCTTTATATTAATAACAGTTCTACTGAATGCAGTTCAGAAAAGAATGAATTAAAATGCCTCCTTGTATCAGATCACCTTCTGCCCCTCTTCAGTGCTGCAGGGTGGCTCCCAAGCAGGTTCTCCCTGCTCTCACTGCACACATTTCCCCCATGCCCCTTGTAGTTCCTTAAAGCTGTGCAAATGGATCTGTGAGTGTAATGAAGGTTCAAAAGCTTTGTATAAGGAATTAAGGGCAATTATCAAGGTAGGCATTCTGTCATGTAAGTGTTGGAGAAATTTATGGTCGCAGACTAAATGTATTTCTGATTTGACAACACGTAGCTGTTGGCAGGGGGTTTTCCTTCCCTCCACATTTTCTTTCAGGGTGTAAGAATGTGCAGAATGGGCTTTTCACTGCTGGTTGGCAAAGCTTTTGATGGTCAGAAGCTATTCCAGTCCTTTGAAATACACTGTTAATGGATTGAAGCAAAGAGACAGATTTCTCAGGCAGTGTTTAAACCTTGAGGCTACACAGCAGTCTTCCTTTCTCTGCTGTTAGAGATTTTATGCCTTTCTCTTTTCCTACCCTTTTGTCTTGTCTGTTCAGGTTGTTCTTTGCTGTCAAAGCCTTCCTTTATCAAATCCCAGCCTTGTAGCTGGTTATCAGTCCAGTCTTCAAAGTATCTCAATTGCAGTAGTCTGTGTTTGGTTCTCCTGTTACTTGTGCACAGGGTCTCACCAAAGGAGATGGGAGAGTCTTGTCTGGGAAAGGAAATGCTATTCTGGAATGAGTGTGGGAGACTGCAGCTCTGTGGGTGTGCTCCATGTATTGTTTTTACAGGATCTGTCCCAAGTATCTAGCTGTCAGACAGTGCTTCAACAGTCAGTAAAACACCTGCAATAAAATCTATGAAAAGTTATCAAAATTCTTACCATGATCTTGGCAATCAAATTAAGATATGTGGGCTGACATGTACCCCCAAACTAATCCTTAAACTCTGCCAAACCTGAACAGTTCACATACTCTCCTGTTGCTTCTTGGTACTTTTCCTCAGTGAGGATGCAATTAAGATACAAAAGGTGTTAAGGTCTCATCAATTCAATAATATTTCAAGTTCTTGGAAACAAAAGCAAACAACATAGAGATTGTACAAAACCTTACAACCCTGTTCCATGCACCTTTTACATGACATAATGCTGTTTCTCCCATCTGCCAGCAAGAGCCCTGATGATAAAGTGCTGTGTGCTGGCCAGAGGACCAGGAGCCCTGCTAACACCTGATAAGTGCTCTGTGCTGTGCCATGCTCAGGAGGCCAAGCCCCTCCTCACACAGGTGAGCTTCACAGGCAGAAACACCTCGTGATGTAGTGATTCATACACAGAAAAAAATTTCCAAATTTCTAAGCTTTATGCATTTAACTGAGATGCTGGTTTCTGCCCTGTGTGTTTTCTGTCTCAGAGCAGCAATAATGCTGCCTCACAGCCCTGCAGTACACCACAGATATTTCATGGCAAAATGCTTTGTCTAGGGCTTCTCAACATAGAAGCACAGTGTTCCAAAAGGCTTGCTCATAGTCATGCTTTATCAGCCAGGATTATGCAATGGTATGTTAAATATTTCAGAAGAAATTAGAAGTTAATTCAGTGGCACTGATCATCTCCTTGTTCTGTTTGTGATTAAGGAGATGCTGTCAAAGTGGGTAGGTTAGAAATTAACTTAGCTTGACAAGTGTCTCATTTAGTAGCTCTTTTTTTGAATATTCTTCTCCTACTTCCTCGACTTCTAATTCAAAGCTAAGCCAAAACACCAAAGCCAGTGACAACAGCTTCCTCCTTGGTTGGGTTTCAAGCAGCCCTTCCCAGAAATGCAAGCTGCCTGATGGTGACACATCAGGAAACAAGGTTTGCAGGCAGTTGTTTGCCTCTTAATTTTCCTTGACTGCTATATAGAGTGCTGCCACTTGTCCTCAGAGGAGGCTGATGGCAGCAGGGCCAGCCTGGCAGGCTGTTTGCACATGCAGCTCACAGCCAGCTCCTCTGCAGTGACATCCTCCGGGGCCCTGCTCCCGTCTGCGCTGGCAGCAGAGGCTGGCTCATGCAGGGCAGAGGGGGTGAAGATCCAGGGAGGGACACTAGCTGTAATATTACTTCTGGTCCTTTTAATTCCTCATTGTCTCCTCTTCTGGAGGAAAGTGAACAAATACATCACTGCTGGAAGCTGTGAGTGACTCAGCCAGGCTCACAGGAGGATCCACGCTGCCCAGGAAAGAAATTGCTCTGCTTATAATCAAAGCTACTAAAACTGGCTGGCCTTTTCATAGTGGCTCCTAAAATACAGCTGTCACAGTCTGCAGCAGGAGGGGGAAAGAAGGGAAAGGATCCTGATATAGAAAATGCTGAGAGGTCAGACAAAGGTGTTCACGTGGAGGGTACATGACACATTCAGACCCCTAAAGCTCACAGTCACTGGCGACAGGACACAAAAGCTGAGTGGTGTTTGTCATTCTCTCTCATGCTGGCAGTAATTGTGATGGGAATTATCAGTGACACTGAGCTAAACATCTCTTCCTGCAGTATTAGAATGCTTAGAATGCTGCAAGGAGCAGAGGCACACGTGGGAGAAGGGCAAGGAGGAAATCCTTCCTCTGAGAGGGGAACCTGCAGCACCAAAGCCAGCACTGGCAGTGCAGACTTCATTTTCTTTTTTGCAAATACAGCAAAGCTTAGCTTGGGGCTTCTTATGGTAACCTGTCTGAATTGCATTGAGTTATAAAAGCTAATAAAAGCTGAGGTAATCATACAAAGTCATGGCTGAATCTCAGGCTCCATCATCTCCCAAAAAGAGACACTAACAGCAGTTCATGCATGGCCATGGCTGTACTTTTCTCCCCTCTATACACTGTTGATAATACAACCTTTGGCTTCCTACTATTTTCCCCACTGGCAGTGATAGCTATGTAGCAGCCAGCACCATTTTCCCCATGAGAATAAAAGCTCCTTTTTCTCCCTAAGATGATAAGCTCAAGAGGTGTCCTTTAAAGCAAACTAACAGTTAACTGTGCAATTGCTGTGCACAATTCAGTTGGCATTTTCAGTGTCAAGCTAACACCAAATGTTATTTAATGGAGGTGGAGAGGGCGAGATCTTCTCCTCTGGACTCCCAAAGAATGTTCTGCCTCTCTTACACTGTACATACAATAAAAAACATGAAAGTGTTAAGACAACGATTTTTACAGATTTGTGCCATGGCTTGCTTGCATAAAAAAATTATTTTGCTTTTTCTGTCTCAGTCCTGGAAATAGGCTACAGCAGAGCAGTGGGGCAGTGGTGGGCTGGGGGCTGGGAGCTCTGTCTTTGCCTATTCATTTGGGAATGAACAATAATTTTTCCCAAGCAGAATTTGTTTCACTCAGTTGGCAAGCCATGCTCCTGTCTTTATCTCCAACCATGAACTTTCTGATTCCATTTGCTCCCGTTGTCCCCCTGGCTGTGGGAGTCAGACTGAGCTGACTGCCTCTCATCCCTGTCCCGCTGCTGTTTCAAAGCCATGCCAAACACTCAGACAAAGAAATGCCAAGAGCTACAGATCAACCAGAGCAAGAAGTTTCAAATAATTGCACCCTAGACTGGAAGGCAATATTTGTGTGGGCTGTGTGGAGAGGGGAATGTGTGTCCAGGGAGAAGAATGAAACCAAGGGGAAATGACTGGGTTTTGTTGTGCCTTCTACTTGTCACGTGTATTGCTGTGAGGAAATGGGAACAAGCTGAAGCTAAAATGTGAGATGCATTCAGCTGTTTTCAAAACCAGCAAGATTTTTGCCCGTGTTTTTGCAAAATTGTGTACAACATCTTGAGATAGATCAGTTTAGAGCAATATGACATTGCTAATGTCAGGATTAATGGTGACTGAAGTGCCTTTGGTGGAGACACATTTTCTAGTCTGGACATGACTGTTGTGCTTACATCAGTGAGGTCCCCCAGAAGCTGCTGTCAGGAGAACAGAGGGCTGTGCACTTGTCCTGCTTGTGTCCTCCAACCCTCTGATGACAGCAGAATTACTGTGCTTTATGGGAAAACTTTGAAGTGCAAAACTTTAGTTTTCTGTTCTTCGCTTCTTTGTTGCTACCACTGCAGTTTCACCTGTCTTATAAATTATGCACTGTTTGCCCTCTTGAAATTGTCTGGTTTCTGAGTTTTATGCTTTCCAAAGGTTTTTTCTTTCTGCACTGCTTTAGGTGACTTTGTATGGTACGTGACTCTGAGAGCTATTTATGGGGGTTTGATTTATTGCCTTACCCTCTCAAATCCAGCCAATCTATTTGTGTATTTTGTTTTGTTCAGAACCACATTTCCCCCATAAGCTAGTCCGACTTGGTTTTGAAAGTCCTTTCTGAAAAAGACCTACCTCATGTAGACTCCAGTACTTTTTCAAAAGTGAAAAACCAACTCAGCCAAACTGATCTTTCTTACATAATTTTCTCCTTTCACTATTTCAAATAGCATTAGAACACTGCTCCATTCTGGTGTCAGGATTTATTTCCCTGAGTTCTAAGATGTAGGTGCTGTAGCAATAGATCTGCTCAAATGTTGTACAACAGATGGGCCACTGCCTGGGTGGGAGAGATTGCCACCACTGGTCAGAGCTGTGGGCTTTGGCTGCCTGCAGGAAGCTGTTTGATGACACTGGCTACTGCAATGTAGGACTTGTCAGAAAGCAGACCCTGGGCTGCCCCAGGTTTTCTGAAATGCTATTGGACTCTTACCACTTTTCTCACTGTCCTCTTTTCCTGATGCAATTGCATTTCAAAGCTGAGGTTTGAGGACATCACCCATGTCTTAGGAGGATGCAAGTCCACTGCTTTCCACGGAGTTGTTTTCATGTAAAAAAGATTTGAATTTGTTCTGGAGATAACACAGCCCTTTGAAAGTCAAGCTAGTGGCTGTTTAAAAAACATTTTAAAAATACTCACTACACACTTTTATGTCTGCTTTAGAATCAACACTGAGGAGCTGCTTTTAGAGTCCAAGATTAAAGTGGAAGGAGTTATGAGCACTGTGGAAGATAATGAACCTCTGTACAAACTGCCTGAGACAATATGTGCCTACATGTTAATAAGGCCAATATGCAGGAACAAGCCATCTTGAGTACTTTGTTTCAATTTTTTCTGCGGTTTTTTTTGGGCTCTGTGAATGCTCTGATGAGATCTTACCTACATCCTGGCTGTGTGGGAGTCAATCCTTCCTCCAAATTGTCTGTTGTTATCCTAGCAGGAGGTTTGACCAGAAGGCTGGAGTAAATTAATGACTAGACAGAGGTTGCATATAATTTCTGCTTCGGTTTGTAGCTGTGTGGTTTCACAGTTCTTTGAGATGAGCTTTGTAACAACAACAACTCTGAACTTAGAGAACTTCTTGATTTGTGGAGGGAAGAAGCTAAGAAAGAAGACATAAGTCCTTTGTTATTTAAAGGAGCTGGAGAAGTGTGGCATTTCCACTTTAAGGTGCCTTCCTGCAGAGCCAGTGGGGACCGTGCCTGCCCTGCCTGGTGCCAATGGCAGGAGCAGCAGGATGCTGCAGGAAGGACAGGGCACAGGGGACAGGGCACAGGGCACAAGGCACAGGGGCCTGAACAGGGCACAGGGGACAGGGCACAGGGGCCTGAGCCCACAGTGCTGCTCCTCTCATCCTCTGAGAGCAGCTCACTGCCCCTCTCTGCCTCTGCTTCTCCTCTCATCTCTGTTCAGGTGGTGAGCTCCGAGACAGCATTGCCTCTCGCTCTGCAAGGACAGAATGTGGAGTTTAGAGGGAGCCTTGGCTAAGCCTGAGCCTGTGGTTGAGCTGTAGCAGAGAACAGAAGCGTGGCACAAACCCTGCTGGTCAGAGTGTGCTGGCACAGCTCATTCTGAGGGCTGCCACCTCCCAGGAGCACAGAGCAGTGTATATGAACAGCGTGGGTTATGCTGGCTATCACTGACTTTTTATGTAAAAATATATAAATCTTAGTGCCGTGCTGTTGTTCTGTGGGCAGTTGTTCATGCAGCAGTTTCATTAACCAGCAGCAGAAGCAGCCTCTTGAGCACAGAATTTGTTTCCAAGGAAATTGGAAACCTGGCCTGTAATCAAGTGGATGTTTTTTAATGCTATGAGATTATTCAGTGTTGTCATATGGGTACTCTGCAGTGTTTTTCTGTAGTTATAACACCAACATTTCATTAGGCTGAATGTTATTATGCAGTTTCAATTATCAGAATCTTGCCTATGCAGACACTTCTAACAACTGCAGGCTGAAGCTAAATGCTTAATTTATATATTTATCTGCCTTTTGTGAGAGGAAAGCTTCTAGTTCTAGCCCAGTAGTGGAGAGCTGCCCCCAAAATATGCCAGGAAGATTACTCTAAATGCTGCATAGAAAAATAAATTAAAAAATTAGGAAAACTGGAAGAACTTATTAGAAAAATTAAAAAAAAATACTCTTGGCAGAACTGCTGATTTACCATGCTTTTGTATTTTTGAATGCATCTAGAAATGTAGGTGGAGTTGTACAGCCTGACTCACAGAATACCTCTGGGCAAAACAACCTGCTTAAGACATAGAAAAAAGATTGAATAGGTTTTTTAATGATCCAAAAATTACTGGCTGGGATTTAAATCAGGTGAATTCTTATTGGTATTCGGCACAACCAGCACGGTCAGACACTGCAGCAATTAGGAAGAGGGGGCAGGCAGCACGAGCAATCCACCTTCAGGTGGCTTTTACATGCACACAGCAGTGTTTGTCATTGAGCCAGTGCCTGTGTGCGAGGGTATAGTGTACATAAATGCTGGATCAGGACAGGGAGCAAGAGAGGAGCCCAGGGATTATTTGTTAATCCCCAACCTGTCACCCTCTGCTAGTGGGACAGCAGGTGCACACAAGGGAGAGAGCAGGGGAGGCTGATGATGGTGCAGGCAGGCACCTCCTGCAGGAGGGGGCTTGGGAACACTTGGTGGGCACCCCGTGCAGCTCTCCTGGCTGGAGAGGCTGCTGGACACCTGGCAGGGTGGGCTAAGCACCAGGCAGCCCATCAGCTCAGCTCACCCTGCCTTTCACAGCAGAACTGCTGCTATCCAGGTGGGGAGCTTTGTTATCCAGGTGAGGAGTTTGTCTGTTATCCAGCTGGGGAGTTTGTCTGTTATCCAGCTGGGGAGTTTGTCTGACTTACCTCAAGATGAAACGAAAGAACAGGGTCTTGAGGAGGAGGGAGAAGCAGTCTGAGAGCTGTGGCAAGTCAGAGAGGGGCTTTATCCCTGTCCTGCTACCACCACTGCTGTTTCCAACACCTGGAAGAGTATTCACAGGAAAAAATTCAAACTAGTCTTATAACTGAAAGCAAGCATAAGAAGCAGGTTAGCTCTGAGCTTCCCTTCATCAGTTAATAACCAATCCAGGCTGTCTCCTGTTCCTGAGTAGTGCTCAGTTACACTCAGATTTCTGGCTGCACTGGAAATTCCTTCCCAAATCTCACTCAGACATTGCCTTTGCCTCCTGTGCAGTGATGTCTCTGTAAGTCTTGGCTGAACTGTCTGCACTGAGTGAGGGTTTCTGGGAAATGGCCTTGATTTTCTTTGCCATTTTTAATTGGATAATGTGGGGCATTGTGCTTGGTACCAGGATGATAAGTCTCTTTAGATGTTTAGAATATTTTGCTAAGTATCATATCAATTTATACTGCCTTGAAATAATTTTATACTGCCTTGAAATAAGGTTTGTAGCTTAAATACTAAATAGTCATTGTGAACTCTGATAAAATTTCAGATTATTTGCTCAATTTACAAGCAGCTCAATCTACTTGTAGAAGGCAGAAGACTTCAGTGGTACTCAGAGAATTTAGGCACATTGGTTCCACATTTTTTATAACTGGATTAATGATTCAAATTGCTTAGATGTCATTAAAAAATTCAAACACTGGTTACATATATCATATCAAATACTGTGATTTTCATGATGCTTCAGTATAATAAAGATTCTTTGTGGCTATACTTTGCCTCAGCTCCTAAGAATCCACATGACTCCAACCCTGCCTTTTAACTGCCATAACATTGTGATTTATGTAGGTTTTTATGCTGAAACTAGTAAGTTAAACTTTCACAATAAGGAAGTTAAATCTCAAACAGGTCCTGACAGCTCTATTAATCATATAAAAGCCATGATTTTTGTTATGCATCCTCACAGAGAATTTTATGCATAAAGAATTGCCTGGTTTAATCTGAATAGTGTGCACAGAAGAAAAACAGCTCTCTGAGAATAACAGCCTTGAGAGTGCAGTGGAGCTGTGCTGATGGACTAGAGCAGCAGGGTACTGACAATCAAGGAAGGCAGCAACAGGTGATCAGAGCATTCAGGTAATTTTGCACAGAGCAGGCATTGTAATGGGCTCTTCAGCAGAAAATGGGATGAGCTGCTAAACAGGCACACCACTAAAATTTCCAAACTGGTTCTGAAGTCAAGCAGGCATTGTCATGTCAGTAGAAATCTGCTTCTTATCCCTGAACAGATTTCAAAAGACAAAAAAAAAAACCCAAAAAAACCCCCAAAAAACCCAAAAACAAAACAAAAAAAAAAAAACCCCAAAACCAAAAAAACCAAACAAAAAAGAAGGGTGCAGTGTTCCTTATATCTGTGTCTTAAAGGGGGAACCAATTGACACAAGGCCTGCACCCTGTTCCCGGGCTGCTGGAAAGATGTTTGCATCAGTGAAGAGCAGCTGTCCTGTCACCTTCTGTCACCTCGTGGTCCCTCCTGTACAGCAGAAGTGCCCAGCCAGCGGGCACAGTCCCTCCTTTGGGGCAGAGGGAGCTGCCCAGAGCTGCTTGCTGAGCTCAGTGTGGGCAGAGCAGGGAGCTTGGCTCCAGCTGTGCTAGAGTTGTGATATTGAACAGGTCTGTTCAAAGCCTCTCTTTTGCCAGGGGTACCAGGAGCTGCAAGGTGAGCACTGGCCAGGAGTAGGTAATGCTGTGACCAGATTCCAGCTCTTCCCTAACTCTTCTATAAATGCAAGAGCTTGTTCAGTTTTGGTGACTATTTCATCCAGCCTGTGAACTTATCCCATTGTGGTCTCTGAAAGCTTTGAATGGCTTCTGCAGAAATGGCTCTAGAAAAAGCAGTGTGCATGTAATCCTCTGATTTATGCAGCAGGGCAGAACTTCAGTGTACTCAGTATCTGAGGACCTTTTCTTTCCATAAACAAATTCACAGAATACACTGAGTTGGAAGGAACCCATGACAGATTTTGTTTTCCAGAGCTGTCTTTTCTCTAGACTGTGTTATCTCTCTAACCAAAGACTGCCTTCCCCTTAACTTAGTTTATTGCTCTTCTGCTCTTGGCTTTTCCTCCTTACATGTGTATTACAAAAATTCTCCTCTGCGGTTGTGTTGGATTTTGGGTGACTTTTCTCCAAGGAAATGCTACAGATACTGGATTCAAGAGAAAAATAAGCCCTTGTGAGCTTCCTAGCATCAGCCTAAAATTGTTTAAAAGAAACTTTGATATTCCCATTTGCCACCTTCTGTGGGTAAACCATTTTGTTTGGTTCATTGATTGGAAAGAGTCTCCATTCTTGGTTGCTCAGCTAATTTTATTGTTTAAGTATAAATCACAGTCTGGTGGGAAATGAAACTCTGTTGTTTACGTGTTATAGTTCCTTGTCTTTGAGTATAATTGCAATTATATTCTGTAGTTATAGCAAATACTCTGAATGTATTACAAGAAGGCAGTAGGGAAGGAAAAACCTGCTGCAGTGCAGTTCAGAGCCTATTCCCAATTCCTAATATAATTTACTGACAATGAATTCTGCAAATTATTCATAAAACAGCAGTGGGCCTCATTTAGCAACATGACAGGGCTGCATGTAATTAGAACTCTTTTAAAGTGGTTTTTCCCCCTATAGATCTATTGTCCCTGCTATAAATGTTGCTAAAATCAAACATATGGATTTTCACTGTATAGTGCAGTGCAGCCATCTGGCTCTTAGTCTGGGAGAACCTGGTGGATGCTCCAGGTGATTCAGTCTCCAGGGCCCTGCCCTGAATAGTCTCTGTTTCTTCTCAAGACTTAGCAAATGCACACAGCCCTGCAGGGACACACCTGGAGCTGGGCTCTGCCACGTTTCAGCTGCAGACTGGGCAGAACCTTTGTGGGTCACCCGCTCCATCCAAAGGATAACGAAAAACTTTTATTTACTCATCCCTGTATGAAAGGAATTGTAATGTCAGCAAATCACTTTCTCTGCATTCCAAAGCAGAGTATACCCTTCTGGTATGTGTCTAGAAAAGCTTCTAAACTGTCACTGAAATGAGCACACTTTGGGTTTTAAGTGAAATCTTATTCTGTGACAGCTTTCCAAGGACTTGGAACCCAGTGCCACTGAGGTGGTACTCATGTTCAGCCAGATATGTCTGAAATAGCTGCTAAATATCAATTGCCTTTCTGAAGCCAACTACTTCATTGTCTGCTTAATGAAGAGGAGCTGCTACTTCATGGCCTTTCTATTGCAGACTTTGAGAGTGAAATGCTAAAAAAAAAAAGTAAACCCACATAAATCTCATCAAACACTCTTCTCCCTAATGTTTAAAATCTTAATTCAAAACTTGCTGAAGTCAAAGGGGAGCTGTTTGTTAACTTCAGTGGGGCTTAGATCAAGCTGTGAATGTTTGACTAATGGCTGTTATGTTCCATTTAGATAATTACCTCTTTCTTTATCCCTTTTCAATTGTTCAAGTTTGCTTTGCCCACAGCATTATTTTGCATGTCATTTGCTTCTCTCTATTGCTTCTGTGCCAGTGGCTTTACCATAAATGGGACTTACATTAGCAATATAATTATGTTTTCCAAGTATATGTTGAATATTTAGTCATGTTTGAAGATTAAAAAACAAGCATACATGTATTTGAGTCAGATAATACTTTACAGACTTGGGAGGTCAGTCCTGTTTGAGGGAAATGATAGGTTAAAAGGGTGTGATATTGATGATCTTTTATGCCAAGTTCAGCATTTCCTTTCTCAATCCCCTCCTTGTCAAACCTTTGTGAAACTACCCAACTACATGATTTTCCAAGATACAGGAAGTAAGTCTGTGTACCTTTCCAGCTGAAAAAGAGGAGGTTTAGATTAGATATTAGGAAAAAATGCTTTAATGACAGGGTGGTGAGGTTCTGGCACAGGGATGCCAGAGCATCACAGAGCACTGTGATGTCGTTTTTCTGAAATGCTGATGTCCTCTGGAATAAGAAAGTCTTACTTTCTCTCAAGCTTAAATGTCTAATTTTGGGACTGACAAAAAATTTATGAGAACTTTTCATAAAGATAGAGTATGTTCTGAAAAAAAAATAAAGGGTGGGGGGTAGGAGTAAGTTTTCAATCTATGAAAATTATTTTTGTCCACAACTTCCAGAACTGTTAATATTGAAGCAAACCTTCCCAAAGCAGCCACCAGCTGGCAGCTCTTACCTGGCCTGCCCAGAGCTTGGCTGCCACAGCTGACAGAAGTGTGCCCTGAGCACAAGGACAGGGGCACCTGTGCCTGGCCTGAGGAACATTTCAAAGGGAAACTGAAGCAGTAGGTCAGGCAAGGGCATTTGCATGAGATTCCTGCCTATTTTTGAGTAGGTATGTCTTGCCTCTTTTTCCCTTATTGTGGTAAAAAAATCTACTCTGAATCCAAAGAGCTGCTTGCACAAATATAGAATAGAGTGCAACAAAACAGTGTTCCTGGGGACCCAGGGCATGTTCCCTTCTCTTAATTCCTGCTGCGTGGCTCTGTTCTGCACTCACAGGTAACAAATCACTCAGAGAAAGGAGAAGACAGAATTGTGGCTCCCTTTCTCCTCTGCATTCACCTGGGGAATTTATTGGGCAGTGAAAGGCATTTTGGCTGCGGTGCTGAAGAGGTGACATTAGCAGTGACATTTCCCTGAGCATGCCCAGGGATTATACCTCTCCTCAGGCTCTGGCTAGGGATAACCAGGAGGTAAATCAGTCAGAAATGCTGCTGAGGGTGCTGCAGGGGGATGTCCAGAGCAGCTTTTTCCTCAGCTGAGTCTGACTGCAGCACGCTGTGAGCTGTGGGATGGGGAAACCTGGCACACACACACAGGACACTGCACTCAGGCTTCTAAAGCTGCTTTTCTTGCTGGGAATTAATTTTCTAGATTAATTTCATCTGCTAAGTTTTTAGGGATTTATCTTTGTTTTTTATTAGTTTCTCAAAAGAACTCTGTAACTGCTATAGATTTCCATGCTGCCAATGCATTCCTGCACTAAAATAAACAAAGTAAAGCATTTCAGGTTTTATTTCAAAACTTTGACTTTTCAATTCCAAATCAACCTATGGCATATGGATTCATGACCAATGTACTCTTGTATATGGCCTCAGTCCAGCAAAGCACTTAAGCACATGCTTAATTTTAATTTTGCACTAAATGGGGCAGTGAATCACATGCTCTAAATGAGGTTAAAATTAAAATTAACCATGTGTCTCTTCTGGATGGGGGCTCTGTATGGTATTTCCACTTCTTGCCAGCATTTCCATTACTGAGAAATACTCATTCTTCTCGCTCTTCACCTTCCATTTACTCACTGTTCTTGAATAGCTTTCTTTGCCTCTTGATCGAATGGATCTAATTTCTGTGAAAACCTATGATATCAATTCAGCATACATAAACTGATAGCAAAATAGAATCCCAAGGCAAGTGCCCAGTGGAATTTTTCTCTTTTGTATTTTTGAAATTCCTGCAGCTTATTCCTCATTCTTAAACATATATAAGAATTATAAGGCAATTTGAAACAGCTATTGCTGCCTCTTCTCATCAAAGAATTTTAAAATCATATTTGCCATATCAAAAAACCCTAGAGACTGGAAGGATTTGTGATGATTTTCAGTCATCTGATTAGGAGCAAAAAACCAGAAATTAATTTCAGTCGCTTCTACACTCAGCATCTTTTGAAAGATGGAGATAAGGCAATCTTTCTTCTATCTTATGTTGTAAATCATTCAGCTGGACTGTATCAAAATGATCTCTCATCCTTTTTACTAGTAGGACACAAATCCTGGGATATCTATTAGAAAAATAGGGTAACGTGCAGAAAGAAGTGGAGGGAACAAGAGTCTAGTTGCTGGGATTTTTAAATTTTAAAATGTTATTCTCTGCAGAAAGGGCTGCTTTCAGCTTCTGGAATTAGCCTGAAACTTTGGGCTCATTGATCTCTGAGGGAATGAATGCACAAGGAATGTGGCAAAACAAGGTGCAAGAGGAAAATTGGCACATCTATGGTAGATGTCCTTCAGCTGCTGGTTTCCATTTCTTCCTCCCTTTGGCTGTGTGATATGAACTCAATGAAGAGTTTTTTCTTCTCTTACTCTGCATTTCCTTACATGATTGGATTCTCACTACCAGCTTCTTTTCCACACATAAGGGGGGGAAAAATATCTCCTGTAAATATCAGGATTATGTTTTATAGTACAGTTATTGTGAAATTTGTTTTCCATTTGAATTTTTTGTGCCTCGTTCTTACTTGTTAATGCTCCAAAAAGAGGGCTAGTCCTCATGCTTTTGCATAAGGAGGAAATTTTTGTGTTCCAGGAGATATTTCAGAACTTGCTCCAGCACTTGTATGTGTTACTAAAAATTGGTTTTTTATACTTTTTTGTACTTCTTTTTTAATTCTTTCATGGAGGACATTTTCTTTAAATTTGGCAAATACATATTTATGCTTTGGGCCAATTCACAGAAACGTTAAATTTAATTTTTTGTTGATTTGAGTAATTTCTTATGTCTACTTACAGGTAACATTTTAGAAACATTTAATTTATGAATGTACTCTAATAGTCCTGACTAATGATTCATTTTGTATCCATTCCTTTATGGCTGTATATTTCCCTTGGTGTTTAAATCATCCACTTCAGCTAAATTGACATTACTCAAACATTAGGTAAGGGCTGCTTGCAAGAAAGGTTAATTTATGGAGAACTCTAAAAGAGGCACCAGTAATGCATGAATTCAGTGTGGGAATTCATCTCTCTTTAAGTTATTGAGTGCACACAGTTTTTTGTGTGTCTCCCTTACAGGAACAACAGTTTGGGCAAAGAATCACTGCCTTGGTGAAGTTTAAGCACAGTAACAATGCAAAGAGGGGGAAGATATCTCAGTGCTCACACTGGATTTGTTAAAGAAATAAAAATTTAAATATTTTATAAAATATTTTATATATTTATTATAATCTTTTATAAAGTATTCTTTTGCAAAATAAAAGCCTGTGGAACTTCTGTTAATTTAGAAATGCAGGGGAGCTGAGGATTCCAAGCAAGTGCATCCAACCCCAAGTGAACCATCCCTGGTCATTTTTTAATGCACAGAAATGACTTTGGCAATGGTCTGGACAAACAGAAAACCTGTCTCAGTTTAGAATTAGGAGTCATTTCTGTGCTGCTCTGGCCAGCATGGACAGAAAGGGGAGGGGGATTAATTTTAACTTGCTTGCTTTCATCCATGCTGTTGCAGGACAGCACATGGGGAAGCCTTTTCCCCATCATGCTCTCCCACTCTGTTTTGTCTTCCTTAGGTTTTCCTCTCACTTAACACAGAGATAAAGCTGGTGTGGCCAAGTTCATCCCTCCTAACTCCACCTGGTACCTACTGGAGGCTATTTCTACACACACAGAGACACCTTTGAGCTCTTGGTGGGTGCACACTATGGACTCCTGTAGTTTTATTACCAAATTAACCAAAGGAAGCTCATAAATGCATACCAGAAACATCACAGCACAGCTCAGACTGTT
The DNA here is from genome assembly GCF_017590135.1 of Pyrgilauda ruficollis. Taxonomy (NCBI): domain Eukaryota; kingdom Metazoa; phylum Chordata; class Aves; order Passeriformes; family Passeridae; genus Pyrgilauda; species Pyrgilauda ruficollis. The sequence goes on along the minus strand of NW_024514764.1, from coordinate 9,542,691 downwards.
GGCCCTGTTCAATCAGTCCCACATCCAGGAGCTTAGGCTTGTGAGTCCAATCTGTGCCAAAACTTTGCCTTAGAGTGGAGACTTCACAAATAATCTTAGTATCCAAACATTTCTGGTTTGTTGGTTTCAGTCTACTTCTCTTTGTTCTAATTAGGTATGAAGAGAATAAGGAGATGTTTTTTCTTACCTGCTTCCCCTCTTTGTAGTGTATTGATTGCTTTACACTTCCTTAGAAAGATCAATATTCCATTAGGAGCAGAGCTGTAGCACTACAGGAGAAACAAACCTGGCTGTTGCCAAAACTGAAAGCCCAGTGCTGAGAGACAAAAGTTTTTTTTCCAGAAGTGGAATGAAAATCATTTGGATAACTGAGGAAATGATGGTGTGCTTCTACAGACCTGCTGGCAGGGTGTTGCTGTTATTGTCAGGAGAATTGGTTTGCCCATCTTCACCAAATATTCATCAAGCCAGGACAGTACCTGATAAATGTGCTAAAGGAAGAAATTTAGCAGGATGGCACCAGGCAGGAGTGCAAGGAAAGGTTGGAATAATGTTCTGTTTAATTTCCCTGGTACCTGGTGCACAGAGAGGCACAGAGATGCTGTCACACCTAATGCCTGGTTTTCCTGAACCTTGAATTTCTGTGCTGTGGGGCTGCTCAGGCAGGTGAAACCAGCACAGGGATTCCTTCTCAGAAGTTGTTTTTCAGAGTTTTGGAAGATGCATCTGATGTTTTTCTTCTTTGATTTTCTTAATTGCCTTCTCATAATGGAAGCTGTATAATCATATAATGAGGCTTTGTAATTATGATAGGTACAGGTATAATTAAAAATCTTTACAATATATCATGAATAAAAGCAGGTTTTCTTCTATGAAGCTATTTTAAAAGATTAGCAGGGGTGTTTTTTGTGTTTCCAGGTTTGGAGTCAAGAGGCAGGTACCTATTGATTTCCAGCACTCCACATATTTAGCAAAAAAATTCAGCATTCCTGGAAATTTTCATTAATATTTCCAAGCCTCAACAGAGCCCAGATTGCTCCCTGTACAATGTGGGAAGTCCTTCAGAAATGTTATTATTGAGACTCAGTTTCTCTGATGTTCAAAAAAGGGGGCACCTAAAAATTTCAGAGCTGGCCCCACTGAGTTCTCTGAGGAGTAACACTGGTGGTAAGTTTGACTCTTGATGCCCAAAATGTCTCTACACTTGTTTAAATGCCTGAATGGACCCTGGCAGGACTGAATTCCTGTAAGTCCCATGCAGCAGGTGCAGCTTTTAACCCTAGGGCACAGTGGCATCTTTGGTATAACCTCAGAATTCCTCCAGATCAGTATTTTAAAGAGTTTTTTGTAAATATATATATATATATATATATATAATTTAGTCATGAGGTCATTTTAGAATTCTTTCTTTCCTAAATGAGAATAACTTTTCTTAGAAATAATACTAAAATCTGACAGGGTAATTTTTTTTTTTTTTTAAACTCCAAACATTTATATTAGAAACAAAGTAAGTTATGCACGCAGCTTGTGATAAATCTTCCCTATATCATATGTGGGGAATGTTCTGGATTAAAAACAGCTCTTGCTCCCTGAACAGTATTTTTAATTATAAATGTCAGAAAAAATGTGGATTGGTTTTGACTCCTTGACTTTTCTCCTCAGATAGTATCAATGGGATTGTACAGCTGAATCTCTGCTGTGCAATCATGAGTGCCATGAAACTCTTCATTGTGCTTGAGGGGGAAAATGGGAAAGCAGAAAATTGTTACTCAAGGATATAACATTTGAGATGGCCACAAGCCAGCAGAGTAGAAGATGTAGTAAAGCCTGGAGAGTGGTGACTAACAGTGAATGCAGTGATGCTGAGCAGAGTTGTCACTTCCATTGACACCAAACAATTTCAACTGAAGGTGGATAGGAGTTTTTTGTCAAAATAACTTTTTTGCTGGAATTTGTAGAAAAAAGCCACAGCTGACAGACTCTTTTTTTTTTAATAACTCTTGCTTTGTGATAAAGAGGAGAAGGAAATAAATTCAATAAGCTAAACCAGTTGGTGTATATGATGATTTAAAAAAGAGTATTTTAAGAATCTCACTTGTTTTTAAGTCAAAACATGAAATGTGCATCTTTCTCTTGCATCTCTTGTCCACTGATTTTGTTAAAGGTGAACAAGAAACATCACATCCACTCCTTCAGCCACCATCTGCTAGCTTACAAATCCTCCTCTTTTCCCCCTTTTTCTTCTCTTTTCCCCTCAGAAGGGAGAATTACTGCCCTGATGTGAAATGCAGGATTATTCTTCTTGCTCCATTTGGTGGCTCCAGGCTTATGCTTGCACCGTGGAGAGCAAAGCTTGGCTTCTGCCTTCATCCAGTCCCTGTCCTGCTCTCCTGGTGTGGGGAGGAAAACCCTCAGCCCTCTGGCCTGGGCTCAGCTCCCCTTCCCTGCACAGCAGCTCTTGGCTTCTGGGCAAAACTCCCCCAGTCAGGAGAGCAAAGAGCTGTCTGAATTTTCAGTAGCATTTCAGTGGTGCCTTCTGACATTATCTGCATTTACATTGTCAATAAATGTGTTTGCTTGGAGTCTCTGTGGGAGAGTCAGGATCCCAGGCACTGCCTGTGGGAATTTTTGAGGCCTTTTGTCTCTAATTAATCACAGAATATATATGTTAAATTATTTATAGAAATAAGTTATGCCCTTTGAAGGCTTAAATTATTTAAAAGGCTTTTAATCTCTCTTCCTAAATAACTCTAGCAGAGACCTCTTATCTGCTTCAGTGTTAGAGGGTCCGGCTGCATCGTTTTTTATGTTCCTTGAAGATGGGATTACATGTGGGAAAGTGTACCCCTGAATTTTCTACACAGGAAAACCGGGTCTGACAGGAAAAACAGCAAATGGAGAGTGGAGATAGCAGAGGTTTTTCAGGCCCATGTGTGTTTATCCACACTGAAACGGGAAAATGACCCCAGCAGGGAATGTGGATGAGCCCAATTCCAGCATTGACACACAAAGGATTAATCCACAGGTTGGAAAATGGAAAGTTACCTGAAAAGCTCACAGTTTTTTTATCTTTTTTTCCCCCTCTAAAGGTAATATTTTTTGTGTAAAAATCACACAGATTTCAGATTTAAGGTATTCATAGGCACTATTTTCCAGGCATCTGGCAAGGTATTTCCAGAAGGGGCTATAATTAACAGCATTTGAAATCTGCCAAGGAGCATTTTTCTGCCCACATTATCATTAAAATAATTTCTCTCAGGGCTCCACTTCTTAGGAAAAAGCAAACAGTTAAGAAAGGACTAGTCATGGTCCAGGAAAACAGCAAAGTCCAATTAAAAGTACTCCAACGGGCTATAAATCAGTAGAAACAAATTCTCTAGCATTATTTGAAAGGCAGTGGTTCTCCCCATTAATAAAGTGACCAGAACAGTAATTTTTTAATGCTGCTGAGCCATGGTTTGGATTCCACTGGAGCAAAATTAATCCTGAAAGAAACCTCCTTCAACCAGAGGCTTTGCAGCTGCACTAAAGTTGTCTAACTCAGTGTGGAAGTGATGAACAGCATTTATTATATCCATATCACGCCAAGGCACTGGACTTTCTTCTCCTCTGGTTAAAGGCATCACAGAAATCCACCCACACAAGTAGAAATTGTACACTTATCTAGGACAAAAATCTCTCCTTACTTTTATACACTTTCTAGTCCTAAAACCAGATTTTCTGTGGCTGATGAATGCCAGGGTTTCCTCAGGATGCCGGGGTTTCCTTTGGAAAGGATGACATTTGACATAATTTGTTCTTTATTGCAGAAATAAAATTATTTTGATTTAAACAAAATGAAATTATTAGGAGACGGAACTTGCATAACCACAAAGCAGAACTCCCACAATGGTTGGGAGACTGCTAATGCTGATAAATTAAAATAGTTTTTATTGCACATGCTGTGAAAAGGTAAAGTTTAGCATTATGATTCTTGTGAGGACAAGAAGGAATGCAATCTGCTTGCAGGAATGTTGATAGAACATTTTCCCTGTCTTCTGGAGTATCCAGAGAGGCAAAAAGTCCTGGCAACTCAAAAAGTTCAGTGCCAGCTCAGTTGTCACCTGTGCCATTGTTATCAGCCTGGGCAGATGTGCTTTGGCTGGTGAAATGTGAACTGTTCCTTTCCCAGCAAGAAAAAGGGAATATTAGGAATTTCTGGCAGAAACTCCTATTCCCGAGCCTTTACCCTGCATTTTATAAATGTGTTCAGTTGTGTCTAATCTTGCTTGTGAAATCTGTGTGACTGAGGCTGCCTTTGGTACAGTGCTCGTGTGGAATACGGAGTGATGAGAGGAAAATATTCTGGCTCAGGGAACTGCAAAGCTCCATCAAAATTAGTGCTTGTGCTATCTTTGGCCTAGCAATGGCTAAGAATGAAAAACTGATTTCAGATTTTTGAAAACTTTTTGTCCTCTAATATTAAAATATTAATATTAAAAATTGGCATTACTCCAGCTGGAGGAAGTAGGTTTTTCTTTTTATTCTTCAGTAACTTGAAAGTTTTGCTTTTCAAAATTTTACTAAGAAGAAAAAGAAAGAGGAAAAAAACCCCTATAATTAAAATTTTTCTCTTTTATTCTGTGCCAGAAAGAAACAGAGGAAAAGTATAGGAACAAAACCACAAAAAATAAATGGTCTTTTCTGAAACAGCATGGAAAAAACCAACACAGCTAAAAACTTTTCAGCTCTAAAAAAGGCCAAATCTTCACAAATAGAAGTGTTCACCAGCTCTCCTAATGAAAGGAGAAACTAGGTTAGACCAAATTGCTGTGTTACTATCAGATTGACTAAAAATTGGATCTAATAAAACATGAAAAAATACATTTTTAATGTCCTTTGTGCATGGCAGCAGTAGTAACACTTATGGGAGTAGTAATACTTATAGGGAAGAGCATGAAAATAAAAGCAAATGTTGCTTGTGCTTTGCTTGTTCCACTCTCCCTTCTACAAATCAGCAATTTCAGGACTTCCTGAGCCAGAGGTTGCCTCTGCTGCATTGGCTTTAAGAACCATCAGTGAACAACCTCCCCTCGTGGCTTTCAGGAGCTGTTCTGAACAGCTTGAGCCTCATTCTCTGCAGTACCTTGTGGCAGTTTTCTGTGACAAGAAGCACATCTATAATATTTGGTAGTTGATGTCTATATTTATTTCAGAATTACTGTGTTTCCTGCACGTTGTACCTGTCCAGGCTGCTAAGCCTCCCCTGCTGCACCACGTCCCCTTGCTCCTGGTGCATCTGCCTCCTGTGGTGCCTCCTACTGGGATAAAACCACATCTGGCTTCCCATCCAATCAAACAGATGTGGAGCAAGCTCCAGGCTTGGAGGATCAGCAGTGGGGACTGGGACCTTTGGGAAGCAGGAGAATCCTGGTGTGTGCTTCTGCCAGCTGCCCTGGCCCTGCCTCCCCTGCTGCCCTCCCTCCACAGGAGCTGGAAGCCAAGCTCAGCCTGGAGCTGAGTGTTTTACACTGCATCCCAGCCTGGCTGCAGCTGCTGCGTTTGGGTGTTTGGATGTTTGGGTGTCAGACTGACACAAGCACAGCAGTGCCCACCCTGCAGGGGGAAGAGCAGGCAGCACACTTGGGGCCATTGGTTTTCTGTTCTCCAGCATTTACTGATTTAAAGCAATCCCTGTGTGTGCAGGCCTTGGATAATCCATTTGTGCACTTGGGAGGGAGGCAGCTGGGAGCTGGTGCTCTCAGCATAGAACCAGAGAGGTTCTATGGTTGTGTTCGAGGGTCCCAGGATGAGGGAAGAGATGAGAGGCTTGACTCCATGTTTCAGAAGGCTGATTTATTACATTATGATATTATATTAAAATGCCATACTAAAACTCTACTAAAAAGAATAGAGAGAAAGGATCCATCAGAAGGCTGGAAAGGAAAAGAAGGAATGAATAACAAAATCTTGTGACTGCTCACAGCCTCGACACAGGTGGCTGTCATTGGTCATCAAGTAAAAGCAATTTCACATGCTGGGAAAACAATTCTCCAAATCACATTCCAAAGCAGCAAAACATGGAGAAGCTGAAGCTTCCCAGCTTCTTAGGAGAAAAGATCCTGTCAAAAGTATTTTTCATAAAATATGTCTGTGACAGGGTTCTTCACTCCTGGGTGAGTGCAGGGTTTCTCTGGCTGCAGGTGTGCTCTGGGCAGCCCAGCCTGTGCATCAGCCCCCCTGGCAAGGCTCTCCAGCTGGAAAAGGCAGTCCCACAAACATCTCCCACTCCTCTGTCACTGCAGTCTGGCCTCTCTCTTGCTAGTCCACAGTTCTCTGCCATATTCCTTTTCTCCTGTGGTGGTTTCCAGGTGCATCAGGCTCACAAGGACACAGCTGAGGGTGACTCTGTGTCCCAGCCAGGAGGCATCTTCTCCTTGGCCCTGTGCAGCTTTGCTCTGTAATCCCCTCTCTCCCTGCACTTTTACCTGCCTGTTCTGCTGTGATGGTTTGAAAGCATTCCAGGCATTCTGCAAATCCCCCAGGTTCACCAGACCTGGCATGGCTCCCCTTGCCTGTGCATGGGCACTTGTGGCTCTCATTTGCTTTGAGAGTCTCCTATGAGAGGGGCAAATCAGCTGTTCTGGAGTAGGCACTGCCATCTTCTGCAGCTCTGCAGGGTTGTCCCAGCATGCACTGAGGTGAAGCCAAGGGGCCAAATTCATCCCTGTACAAAAAAAAATCTCACTTAAATTCTTGGATCAAGAAATGTTTGTCCTGGTCCTTGAAACAGAGAGACTCAAAGTGAAAGGGAGTGTTTGAGTCAGGTGCTCCAGAAGTAAGTTCCTTCAGATAGGTGTCTAAAATGGAGGAAGTTTACCTTCTGTAGTGAATTTAGATGATGCTCTATTGATTTCCAAGAAGATGAAGAGAGAGTATAAGGAAGATATTTTGTCCAAAACAAATAGAAGCTGCTTGGAATATAATGTTCACAAGCCTTATCACCCTTTGAACCATTCAAATCTTGCTCAGATTCCATTGTGCATTTTTTCCATTTAGGTCTGTAGTTACTTGTAATTACAGAGGTATATCAGCACCTGAAATGGGGAGCTGGGGAAGAAGCTGAATTAGATGAACTGCTGTTCTTACTTTGATGTGTTAGCTCTGTGCTCCTATGATAGAAACCTTTTGTCTTATCCAGTGCAAAATCAATGCTAGTTCTAAATCCCAGCTCCAGAGGACTCAGCAAATACATAACAGAATAACTGTAATTTCTTAAATAATCCAAAGCAAAGTGAATTTTCACATTACTCCTGCACAGTCTTTCCAGTGTCATTAACACAAGCAGCTCACTCTGCTGTAGGAATTTTCCTATTTTCTATGTTGTTTTTTTTAATAAATGATGATAGGTTAAAGAATAATTTTTTTCTTATGTATTTGCTTTGTGTCTTAAGCACGGTCTATTTTTAGTAAAGTTTTGGAGATACACATAATACCACATGAGAGTCTCCTACCTGAAAAATTCAAAGTTGTCTGTCATTCACCAGTATACCAAGATGATCTTTCTCAAAACCTTCCCACAGAACCTGAAAGTTTCCTTTCCCAAGCCTGGAAGAGCTTAATGAATCAGAAATCAGAATTTTTTTCTTCCCAAAAGGTGTCTGCAGAGTTCTCTCTCCAGCCGCGCTGGTGCAGTTCGTGCCTAGCTCGCTCCTGTCGGTTTTGTTTTGGCTTTTTTGTCAGACGGAGCTGTTGGTGGTGCTGAACTAGGGGAGAGCTTGTGACTCCTGCAGACATCCTCCGGGGACGCAGCCCCGGCTTCCACTCTGTGCTCCAAGTGAGCCCCCAAAGGTGAAAAGCTGCAGCCCACCGAGCAGCCCTCCTTGGTGGGAAGGTTGCTCTACATCCCATGACTCCAGTTAAGAAACATTGAATTTCTTCTCCATGTTCCCATGTCAGGTCATATGTTTTTGTTTTAGGAACCACTGATTAATGCTGAATCTCCACCAAAGCAGCAGGATGGCTTGTTCAGAGGAAGGATGCATGTGACCCATGGACCAAACAGCCAGTCCCTTTTGGCCTCTCTTCCAGAACCTGTCACTCTTACATGGATGTCAGTTTGACACGGTGTGAAGAAAAGGCCTTTTCCTTCCATCCCACCTTTCCATTGCCCCTGCCAAGCCAAGCTGTGTCACAACCAACCTCCTCTCTGACAAGCCATGGATTGTCACACGTGTGACATTGATCTCAGTTCTTGTGCAGTGCCCTTGCTCCAGCACATAAGGCTTGAGTTGAGTAATATTTGACCCATAAACATTCTGGTTGTAGGCCCAGACATGTAATTTTGTCAGCTAGCTCTGGCTGTATCACAATGTTCTGCATTGGAATTATGGCCTTAGCCTGTGTCTTACACTGTAAATGAATTTATTTAACTTCCCAAGTTCAAGAGCTCTTGGCAGTTTCTGCAATGGAAACTCTACAGAGTCAGTGAGGAATCTTTGTGGCTTCCTGTAGTGAGACAGCTCCTCCCATTAATTTCCATCCTTTTCCCACTCCTCACTGAACACCTTTAGCTAGAAGAGACCAGGAGATGCTCTGGTAGAGATTGCTAGAATTTAAGAATAGCTCAAGTGAAAACATTTAAGTGACACTCATTTCTGTGCCTCAAACCTTCAGCAGGAGTGTGGGGATTTGAAAATAGTGAGGTGACAGAATGACATAAAGGAGCTGTGTTGGAAGGGAAAACTGAATTTAGTAAGGGCAGCTTCTTGATAAAATTCTTGAATTATGTTAATTTTTTAGGGTTTTTAAAAAAATTATTATTTTTAGCTTGGTAGATAAGAATGGCAAAGGACTCAAAATAAGGTTTCCAAATTAAATTTGGACTTCATAAGATGTATGGAAGAACAAATTAAGGAGCTTGCAAGTTTCTTCTTTCCCTCCAGACTGTGACAGTTTCCTCAGTTGATGTCAGCAGAACATCTGCTCCCTGTCCAGTATCCCTCTGCATTTAATTTGATTGTGATTCATGTTTTGCAGAGGACGCAAAAGCTTTTCAGTAACATCATCTACCCAAAACTGCTGAATCTGTTTTGCCAAGTATTATGGGAAGGCAAACTAAAAACATGTTCCATGGCTCAGAGAAGTAGCTAATGTCATACCAGAGACACCAGGGCTGGTGGATAGATGGAGATAAAGTCAGGAGCTGCAGGAAGCAGAGATGATGTTGCTTAAATGAGACTAACCTTGTGAAAACTGAGTGTATGGAGAAGGGAAAAGGTGGAGGGAATGAAGGTCTCCTGGCAGTTTGGGAATTCTGTGTTGGATACTCCTTGCACAACCCCCACAGTGGCTGCTTCCATGCACACAAGAGGAGAACCATTTCTGTCTGGAGTATCTCCTGTGTTTTCCCAATGTTGTTGTTACTCCTTGTCTGACATTGTCTCAAATCTCTCCCTACCATTTTGGCTTTTAACACCAAGCTCTTTTATATTTTGTGAGCATCAGCTCTTCTCAGCTGGTCCTGGTGCTCCTGGGGATGCCTCACGTTTGTCTTGTCCCTCACAGTGCAGGAGTAAATGCTCATGCGTTATTTCCCTGGATGTTAAATGAAAGGGATGGAGTGGTTTCATTTCCTGTTTGCTTTCACCTTGGCTTCCCTCTGAATGCTCTTGGTAGATGTATTCATTAAGGATGCATGCATGAGCAAATACAAATAAATGATATGGAAAGAAATATCCATCTTCTGCTTCTAGAGATCATCATGTTACATGTTTTATAGCTGACCTAGCAGGATATTGAAATAAATTATTTTTTCAAGTATCATTCAAATTAATATTGGAACCCAGAAAATCTGATTTGCTGATTGCATTGTGAAATCAATTAAGTAATTTTTGAGCTCCAGAACTGCATTCCTTTGTTCTAATCTGAAAATTACAGATATAAACAAATGAATAGCAGCACCACATTTTCGATTTCAGAAGATTTGGCCTCTTAGAGACTGTTTTATTTTGTTTTCAGCTTTTGGAAACTCTTGTCATTCCTTGATTATGAACCTCATCTTGCATGAATCACACAGCCAAAAGCTCCAGTGGTACAACACAAATTTGTTTGTGGTAAGGAGAAAGGGATCAGAGTTAAAATGTGTCAGCTTTTATTATCATTGTCATTATTATTAACTGTTATTAATACCATGTGTTGACCTACTCTAATCCCTTTTCTGATGGTTATTGATGCTATTCAGCATTCTAGAATATCAGAAGATCTGTATTATCTTCAAACAGGCTGGGACTTTTGTAAGTTGCTCATTTTCTTTTTGGAAAAGAGACACAGCAACATCATCCTGTGTGGCTGTTCCACACATAGTGTTTTGCTCTGTGTGCATGATGCTTGATTAAAATAGCAGCCTAGTCAATTTATTAAAGCTCTATTCAGCAGAAATATTGTATAATGCAGGCATTCTTCTCCTTTTGACCTGTTTAGCAGAAATGTAGCTGAATAGTCCAGATCAGGGTAAGGATGCACAAAAAGCACTGCAAAATTTAATAGTTTTAACTTGCTGAGGCATTTCTTAATACAGTCCATGACATGTAAATCCAGCTATTGCAAAAACTGGCTGTTTCAATAAATTTAAGGGAAAAAGCTGCATGATCTAGTGCAATAAGACTGGGTCTTATAGCTACTATAAACTAAAAATTACATAGCAAATCCAAGCTCTCCTACGTACTGATTTTTTTTAATCAATAGAGCTAAGCTGAAATTGAAGACTGGAAATATTATTTTTAAAATAATATTATAAAACTTTCAGTTTCAAAGAATGTGCTATATAATTTTGTTATGTAAATCATGCTTAAGGCTGAAAAAATACCTATGATTTTAAAATTTATTTTTATCCCCAGTTAAAGTTAAAAGATACTTACCACACACTCTGGAAAACTGTGTGAAGTTGGTGCCCTTCCCATAAAATGTAACTATTTGAATACACAACTCAGACCCATGGGGTACAACTAGCATCACATTGTCATAGGATTGCATGTGTCTTTCTCACTTTTATAATACGAAGGATAATTTAAATTTCATGTATTGCAAGTTTAAACAAAGATGGACCTTCTGCATAATCTGGAGCCAAATAGAAACCCTTGACTGTAGACATGTAGCTCTACCTCCCCTGTTACCAGAGAGCCATGCAAATCGCTGGGGGTGTCTTCTACCAGCAGTTAATTGTCTATTATTTCCCTTTACATTTCTTAATTAACTCATCAGCGAAAAAACCTGCTCCTCTGTAATCTGGGAGCTTTAAGGATGGAAGCTGAAGCGGCTATTTTTATGAGTGCTGTAGCTGCCATTGTCTTTCCCGTGGAAGTTCTCAAATCCTTGGGCAGATGGAGAGGAAACCGCGAGCTGACACTAAAAGCACACACCGGGAGCTCGTGCCTCTCACCACATTTTCAATTAGTGTCTGTGGGTGTTAAAGTGTGTGTGAGGTGTCCCAGCCCTCTCTGACATCATTCAGCAATTTAAGCAGGGAAAAGTCTCTGCTGGGAGCAGATGGCATGGGCAGTGATGCCTCCTCTTCTCTTCTGGCTCCTCGGCACCTGCTTTGAGCTCTGGACCATCTCTGTGCTGCCCAGAACCACAGGCACCGAGGGCAACACAGTTCATTCTCATCAGGGGGAAATTAAAGCAGAAAGCTGCTTTCTTCTGCCCAGAGCATAACAGAAACAGTGGAACAACTCTAAAGACAAAAGGTCTTTTTCTCATTACTCTTGGAGAAACATTTTGCTCTCAAATGGATCCGAAGCTGCTTTCTTCTGCCCAGAGCATAACAGAAACAGTGGAACAACTCTAAAAGACAAAGGGTCTTTTTCTCATTACTCTTGGAGGAACATTTCGCTCTCAAATGGATCCATCTGAGTCCCACAGGTTTTTGTTATTTATGTAAGTTCAGTAGAAGGTGTGACAAGATGAAGCTCTGGTGGCAGTCCTTCTGAGCTCAACACACCTAAATAAATGAGGCTGGAGGGGGATCCCTGGAAAGGGGATCCCCGGAAGGGGGATCCCCTCAGTCCTGCAGCCACCAGCTGCCCATCAATGCGCCCTGTAACACCAGAGCCAAAACCATCTGAGCACTCCGTGGGGAAACTGAGCTGCTGCCTTGTTTCAGAGCATGACAGCTTGGAGAATCTGGGAGGGGTTTGATGCCCTATGGAATTTAAATATGTTCTTCCAATTAGTAGAAAATTAGTAGGTATGTTTTCAAGGTCGTGTTGATGTTAAATTGTTCCTTTGAAGCTCTGTAATTGCTAGTGTAAAAGATACCTTGATACAGAAAGATGTAAAAAAAGCTCAAATGTTTTACTGGAGTAAACTTACTTCATCAAGAATATGGGCAAGTTACAGGGCATGACTAAGTGCTACATTGCATTAAGATAGGATTGACTGTAGAAAAATGTAGTGTGAAATTTTGTGTTGAGGCAGTAAATCCAGAGAACATAAATTTCTATCTTTGAGTCCTCCAACAAGTATCACCAGAAATTCTTTTCTTTTTAGCTAGATGATATGCAAATTGAGTGAAAAATCAAATAAACTGGAGTCCTACTCCTCTTGTTAATTCTATTTCTGATTTTTCTTTTCTCTTTTTCTCAGTGACAAAAGTAAGTTTACACTAGTCTTTGTGCTTTGTAGCTCAGTTCTGTCCTGTAGATACCTTATGAGAAGCTTGAAATAGAACAATGGAGAAGTAATGAAGGTAAAATGCCAGTTTGCTCAGAGACTGAAAATATAATCAGTGCAATTTGTCAGACTCATCTGCCCTTCACTGGGATAAGCATTGATAAAGATTCATCCTTTCAAGTGTGAATCCTGAGATTAATCCTTAGAGTTCCTTTTCTTCCAGAATTCTTTGCTAACAAATGTAATTTTAATGCCTCTCACTGCATGGCAATTTGTGATCCCTTGTATCCAGCCTATAAACAAGTCTGACTTCTGACACTTATATTTCTGGAACTATTTCTAGACATTCCTGGCTACAGTGGAAGTTGGCACCAGTGCCTCAGAGAGCTGAGTACCAGGTCCTTCCTACCAGCACAACCTCAGAATGTGGGAGGGCGAGTTAGACTCAGTTAAGCCACGTCCACACAGAATTTACTGAGAGTTGGACCCTGCACCAAGGCTTGAACGTGGCACATCTGAATGTGACCTTCAGGCAGCTCCTCCAGGCCCCCCACGCTGCAGAGCTGAGCAAACACTGGGGAATATTTACACTCAGCAACTTTTGGAAGACACTTCTATTCTTCTCAAATCTCAATGACACGCATCTTTTATAGATGAATTAATTTCTGCAACTTTTATTGTCTAACCTATTCCTGGCTGTGGAGTGAAAGCGTTGACCTTGAATCAAGAAATCCATAGAGTTAGAAGGAATCAATTTAAAACATGGAGTGCTTGTGAAGGAGGTAAATCTGCTCTAACACTTTGAACTGTGTGGGCTTGCAGATCATGACTGCAATGCTTTCTAACTCTGCTAGCACCTCTGCCTTGGTGATGTTTTCATCTTGACCTGAATATATAAAACCCAGTCATGCTTCTTGTTATTATGTCATACAAGTTGGTGCAGTATGGCCGTACAGTGAAAAGTCATTAGGCCTGTTGATAAACTGGGCTTTTCTTGCCTGATCAAGAGACACATAAATCAGCCACAACTTAACTTTCCTATTCCTTTTCCATGTATTTTTGTCTTCCTTCAAACCCTAGTTTCTGTCTATAAATATCAATATCACTTAAAGGGAATTAATTAGGGAGGGGAAACTTATAAAATATTAATTCAAATGTGTAGCTGTTTCTCTTCTTAATTTTAAACTTCATCTTGGAAAATCCCTTTTGTCATGAAGCCATGTACCCAAAAAGATTAATCAAGGAAATGAAAATAATGACTTTTTTGCAATGAGATTTTAGTTGACAAATGTTGCCAAAGCACTCTTGAGACTTTCACAAGATTAAAATGCACATGTTTGTAGCGGAATGATGTTAGCAAACCAATGTCCTGGTACTGCATCCAAGGGCTGCTGATAGAGTACTCTGAATTATTTAGTGTAAATGTGTAAAGATGCCTTTTCAAATTCCTCACAGACTCAAATGCAGTGTTATTTCTCCTGTTGCTGCTCCTCTTTTGTGCGTTTTTTTTCCAACAGGTTATTTCAAAGTACATTTATATTAACTGCATAAATCTCTTTGTGCTCCCAAGAGCTGTATTTTATGGTTGCATTATACTTCCAGAGGATGAGACTGGGGCACAGGGAGGTCACTGGCAGGACAATCTGAAGTAGCTTCCATTGAGGTTAAGTGGTCATCACATCCTGGAGGGTGATGGTTTGACACCTGGTAAGAACAAACCCACAGCTGATTCACACCTTGAGGCACGAGAATTAGTGGAGAGGATCCTTGGAGCCTTTTCTGGTTAAAACCAGGTCACTGTGTTCTTGCTCACTTGTGTGGCTGTGGCATTCACATTCTCTGAAAAAATTCCTTTGCCCAGGGTTTTTCTCTTGGCAAGCTGAAAGGCAGCGATGGAGGTCTCAGAGAAAAGGAAAACAATTCTTATCTCATTTGCTTCTCCTGTGTTGTGCTCACCTGTGGAATGTGTTTGGAGATTGTTCACCCACAGGTGATTGTTTCATTGGGTTCTGCTGTGAGTTATTTTGGCTCTTTGGCCAATCGGTGCCAAGCTGTGTCAGGGCTCTGGAGAGAGTCACGAGTTTTCATTATTATCTTTTGAGCATTGAGTAAGTATCCTTTCTGTATTCTTTAGTATAGTTCAGTATAGTATTCTTTAATATAACATAGTATAATAAAGTACTAAATTAGCCTTCTGATAAGATAAAGTCAGATGCATCATTCTCTCCTCTTGTTGGTGGACCTGCATTTACAATATGTAGCAACAGTCCAGATGACTTCAGCAGGATCCCTGTGACAGAAAGCAGTGCTTCAGGATCACACTGTGACACCACAGGTCCCCTGCAGTTGTCTGCATCCAGTCATGGCCATTTGCAGTGGTACCACCACTCACCACTCTTTCAGGCTGTCCCGTTCCTTTGGAATCACGACTTTCAAAGGTAAAACCAAAAGGCTGTGCATGGCAAATGCTGTCCTCATGGCTCATGCTGGCTCTTTCACTGGACTTCTCAAGAGAAGAGAAACAGAAGACTGATGTTAGCCTTCAAGGACTCCTGCCCAAGTTTTAAATTCTGCCTCTACAACTGCAGCATATAAAGACCTATACACATTTGAAATGGTCAGATGAATTATTTGTGCCAAAGGAGCCACAGGCAGATGAAGCAGCCCTCAACCCTCAGTGACTCCTGCACTGAATCCTTCACTCTTGTTAGGGGCTGATGTGAGTAGGTAAACAGAGGAAGCAGTTCCAGTGTTGGCAGACCAACAATAGCCTTTTTGGTACACTTTAGGAATGATGTCTAAGCCCCAGTGCTGGGTAAGTGACAGATTT
Organism: Pyrgilauda ruficollis; assembly: GCF_017590135.1. Classification (NCBI taxonomy): domain Eukaryota; kingdom Metazoa; phylum Chordata; class Aves; order Passeriformes; family Passeridae; genus Pyrgilauda; species Pyrgilauda ruficollis. Next base: position 9,527,210 of record NW_024514764.1, on the reverse strand, counting down.
GGCTTCCCCAAGCCTGGATGTGTTTTTAGAATGAGATTCAAATGGGCTGTTATTTAAGGATCCACTTTAGCAAAACTTGCAAGTGCTTAGTGATCTTGATGCAAATGAGTCCCATTCCTGCCTGTGCTGTGATGGCACAGGATCCATCCCCACCTGTGAGAGCAGTGTGCCTACAAATGAGGACTTGGGCTGTCACAGAGAGCTCTCAGCCTGATAACTGATCCATAACCCAGCTCTGAATAAGAGAGGACCCCAAACAGCAGTGTGTGTGACACTGTGCCACATCTCCTACATTTGTCTGTGCCAGGGAACCCTTCTTTACTCTCTTGGCTCACTCTGTTCTGTGATTAACCAAGCAACATCTCATCAGTATGGGAATGATCACAAACACTGGGAAAGGATGAAAGCCATTGTGCTCGTGTCATACTCTGATGGCAAGCAATTTCAGGGTGGTTGCCAGAAATCTAATCATTTCAGTCATTTCAAAAGAGTTTAAAGTAGTTGTTAAAAAGAAAGTGCCTCATCATCCTAGGAAATAGAGGCATTCTTGGCCTTCAGTCAGGCATTCTTTAGAGCTAGTGACACATTTATGTGATTATAATGACAAATGACTTTTCTGTCCCTCTCTGTTTGTATAATAGATGAGATACGTCCCTGGTTTTTGAGGATGGAAGAAATAAGGGAAGGTGGGATATTTGCATTTCAAATACGGGAAATTGTAAAATTTCCTCATTAGTAACCCCACCCCTCACCCCCAAAAGCAGGAAACCAAATTAAAATTTTAACTTTGAAGGTGTAAGTCTAAGACAGGACCAGAATTGCATCAGAATTAGGCAAATGTAGCTGCTTGATTTCTTGGCCAGCCTGGGACACATCAGTTCCTGCTGGAGCTGTTATGTGCTGTGCTCTGCTGATTCTGTCCACAAAGGACAGGTAAAGCTCTCCTGGAGCCAGCTGACACACGCCCAAACCCTACCCTCAGCTGAACTGCTGCAAATCATATTTGATCAGAGACACACCAGATGTAAAAAACTGAGAGCAGGATTTGGCCTGGTGTATTTCACTAGGGCAGCAGAAAGTTACACATACAGATCTATTGATGTTTGTGCTGACTCTGCTGACAGTGCTGATGCAATTACGAGTTAAAATCATTACTGGAATTAGTTATCTTGATTTGTTTCCTTTGCTATGTCTGCTTCACAATAGAGTTCTGCATTTCCAAAGTACAGAGAACAGTTCAATTAAGTGTTTAATAGTTCCAGCTGCCCTCCAAAATTTGTTCAAACAGTCTAATATGAAAGAAAAATGATGAAAGGGAAGGATTCTGCAGTATATGAGTTTAAATTTTGATTTATGAACTTGGCAGTCAGTCTCTACCAATTAAAAACCTGCATAGGGTTTTTTCTCTTCTCCAGACAACTGTTATTACTGAGCTGGTCTGTTTTGTCAGCATGTGCCATGCCCTGGCTCTGCCCCAGCCAGGGAACTTGCCTTTGCACCTGCCAAAGCCCAATGTGGAAAGTGCTGCATGACAAAGACTCAAAGCGACAGTCCAAAATTGTTCACACAGCAACTTTTAAATTCTTGGAGAGACTTTTCTTTCATGTTTTAACTGTACAGTTGCAATTGTAAAAGCCCTGTTCTCTATGCCAAACCTTTTTCAGCAACAAAATTAAAGATTCTAAGTTTGTCAGTAAACCCTGACATTCAAGTGCTGAAGTTTGTCAGGGCAAGGCAGATTGAAAAGTTATAGCACTGGGAGATTTTCCATTGGATTCATACTGCAAGAGATGGATTCATCTTTCAAAGATCAAATGATCTGGAAATACAGGTGGCATAATTTGATTTCTATTTCTTTTTATTAAGAGTGCCAGGCTGGATGTGGCTCTGGGCAAGCTGCTTTAGCTGCCCCTGCTTGAGTGGAGGGACAGTGGATCCCAGAGGAGCTGGCCAGCCTCAGCTGCTGTGCATCCTGTGCATTCAACAAGATTTACACCCCCTTTATCCTTGGCCAGTAGACTGAATAAAATGAATACCCTAGCATAGCTTTATCCTTAAACTATGTATTACAGCTTTATGAGTTAATATAAATAAATGCAGCAGCAAGAATGATTCATCTTCACTCTTTGAGAAACTGTAATATCTTACACTAGATAGACTGTCAGTATAGAATAAACAATTTGCTTTATTGATACCAGGTTCTTAGCAGTTTTGTTTATTAATTTCCCTTACAGCAAAGAAACAAATCCTGAAATTTTAAAATGGCACTTGGCTTAGTATCAGAATTAAGTTTCTGTGCCTTTAGGTGGAATTAATTGGTATCATTTTATGATACTCAGAAATTAATAAGAAGTGAATTTTTTGCTGTGAGGAAATTTATCTTGCTTTCATTTAGGACAGTGAAAATTGAGAAAGAATCATCTACATTGTCAAAACCATTTCTATATGCATAAGTCAACAATGTGGTGCTAATTAACCAGGGTAAAATTAGGCTAATTTGATATTACTAATGTGCTAGTCACTTTGGTATTATTCAGATGATACTTCAGGATGCATGCTGAGAAAGAATATGTTCTTAAATGCTCCCTATGAAATGAGCCAAATAAATGAAACCATTGTTATATTGCAAAAAATTGCTCATGTCAAGGTCATGGAGAGATAATATAATAAAAGGACCAGAAGAGCTGACTGGATTTTTAGGTGCCAAAGTAACTTTTATGAGTGAGACTACAAACTCAAATGGCACTTGCTGCAGCCACAACTCCTTCAGTCTCACTTGCACTAAAGTTTTATAATCAAAACCTTTGCAGTGTAACTTGAAATGGTCACATCCTTCCAACGTAAAACCACTGATTGCAAACAAATCTGGTTAGAGAATTTCCAAAACTCCAGATGGATCACAGGATAGCCACACAGCAGTGAGATTTCTCTCTGGTTTCTTGTCTTGAGTCCAGAGAGTTTTGTCACTGTATTCACCCAGCTCTGCTGCTGCTGAAGTGGCTTCCTGGGTTTTACTACTTTTCCATGTGCCTGAGTCTTTATAGAGCCTTTTTATTTTTCATTATGGACAGCTGCACTTCCAGATATTGGGACTTCTGTGAGCACTTTTGGTTGGTGCTGGATGACCAGTGGCCAGTTTAGGGTAGTGCCTAATGAACATTTTCATCCCCTGGTGCCTCTGCAGCAGATGTGCTGTGTCCAAATTAGAAATTCTGGTGGTACTGAGCCTAGAGGGTGTTTCAGCCCTGCTGAATTCTGTCTCAGCTGGCACAGGTTGCACTGCTCACTCTCTGGTGTCCTGTTCCCTCTCACCCCTGTGTGTGATTTTTCCTCTTCCTGACAATAGTGTGTGACTCTGCACAATTTGTGACTAACACCTATAGGGACTCTGTTGAATGGATTTTTCATATGAACACAGGACAATCCTTTTTTAAACAAAGTGTTTTCAACCAACTATGGTGCGGTATTTTTAAACACTACAGGGGAGCCTTACTCTTTTTGTTTGGGTGCATGACTCTCCATTCTAATTCTGGTTTGTGTCTTTTGCTACCAGTAAAACTCTTTAAAAAAGTATTAATTTTATTTAAGCAGTGCTAATGAAAACCCAAAGCAATATTTTTTCACATTTGGCAAAGTTAACCTTTATTATATATATTTAAAACATCAATTATGTGTAAAATGGGTTTGTATAAAATATCCCTCCTAGTAATTTATCTTCCACTTCCAGCAGAATTAAGGGTATTGAACAAGTCTGTTTCCCAGTCTTTGCCTTGCAGCCAAAAAAAAGTGATATGGAAGGTTACATGCATATGGGGAAAGGTTTTGCTTTTTAAAGTTTTTTTACTTTTATAACCTTTTAGGTTAGAAGTTATTCTTGTGTTCATCATCTAAGTTTTAAACATAAATAACCCCCTCTGTTATAATTCTTTTACACTACTCCTGAATAGCCTCTCTTTTCTCTATCCAGAAAGAAATTTCATTTATAATTCTATCAATGCATCTTCTTTTGTTACTTTTTGAATTATTCTAATTGATAATAGGTCAAGTCTAAGATATGATAAGGAGCAGCCCATTGCCAAATTTTTTTGGGTTTTTTTCAAAATTTTTTTTTTCTCTTCAGTGCTTCAAATTACTCCTATGGTAATTTTCAAATGCAGTTAAGGAATAGCTTGTCAAAAATTATTTATTCATCTAATGATAGATGTGAATATCTTCTGGGATTTTAAAAAGTGCCTGAGCAAGTTGGAACTAATGAAGCTTAAGCATCTAATATGTTTAGCTTATCTTAAAAATCCTGTGAGATGGTGATATAAAACGTTTTAGACCCAACCACATTTTCAAAAGTGCCTTAGAGACACTTAATTGATTAAATTGGAAATAAACCACCCACCCTAGGAGTTAAAACCCTGAATATAAATATGCAATGAAGAATTGTTGCATTTGAGAAGATGTAAGGTTGGAAAAGGATCAAGGCTTGTAGGGAGAAGTGGCTCTAACACCACTGGAAAACAAAACACTTTTCCAGTCCTTTCCTTTTACCTCCACAGTGTGTCTGACAGCCTGTTTGCCTTTTCCAGTGCTATCAATGAGCCTGTGAACTGTATTGTTGTCCTGAAAAAATATCAACCTGCTAGTTATTAAACCAGGAGAGGTTAAAAGATGTCCCCTACATCCCCTATTGTGCTGATAGAAAAAGCTCTAAAGCATGAGAAAACATCCCAGGGACTGTGTGCAGTGACAGTAACAATAAGTACTCCTTTAAGAAGCGCTCCATCTTCCAAGCACTAAATTTCTGTCTGAAAGGGAGATCAGAAGAGCCTCTCAGTAGCAGAGCAGCAAAAGCAAGCCCCACTTATCATCCTAAAGAGACAGAAGCTGCAGCTCTTCCCTGTGGATGCTGAGGGCAGCCGGAGCCCCGTGGGCTCGGCGAGATGCTGTTTGCTGTGCCCGGTGTTATGAATAAAAAGTTATCTATTTTTGTTTAAGGTTGCAGAGTTAAAACCGGTTTGATCAGTTGCTGTTAAATTAGCTTCATTGTTAAGAGTTCTTCTTTAATTGCCCGCTAATGGTTGGTGATTAGCCATTGTCCCCCTGGTGCTGCCAGGGAGGGACACCTGCACACGGCAGCACCAGGAGAACAGGAGCGGCATCAGACCTTGTATGCAGATGAGAAATGCATTGCTCCAAATCTTCCAGTTTTCCAGGAAAACCCCTAAAAACAACGAGTCACCACAGAACTAGGGGCCCTAGGTGATGTCTAAGGATGGGCGCGAAGTCCAGTGCCTGCTTGGATCCTTTTTGCTTCTCACCCTGACCTGAAAGGATGTTTACTAGGGAGGGGACCCGAAGTGTTGGACCGAAAAGGAGGAATCTGCGAATCTCCCGTGAGGACGCAGTCCCCAGCTCTGCCTGCAGACCAGCGGACAGAGCTGCGTCACCATCATCATCATCACCATCTTCCTCCTCCTCCTCCGTGCCACTCTTGGGGACGGCGTGGGCGCAACCCGTGGATTTCTCCCCACCTGAGCTGAATCTCTTTAATAAAGGCGTTAAAAAGGAGAAAGATCTCCTGCCCATTTATTTCCCCGGGGACAGTCTATCGGTGCCGGCAGAGCCGAGTGCTGTGCCCACCCCGCAGCCCCGGCAGGGCTCTCCGGGGCTCAGCCACGGCCGGGAGAGCCCCAAAGCGCTGAAACTCATCCTCAGCAAAGCCACAAGGGTGGGCTCAAGGCCACCCCAGGGTTTTACTTCCCCGCTGGGCAATTTTTGTGTGCAAAATGTGGGTCTGTGCTGCGACCTTGCAGAAGAATCCCTGAGATTGCCCCCGCCCGAGGCAGTGAGATGCCCGGCTGCTGTAAATCGCCTCTTGAGACAGTGTTTCTACTTTAATGCATAGGGAGCAGAGGGAGGACTCAACTCCCCACTAAGCTGCCTCATTTGAATAGCAAAACTCAGGCTGAAGTTGCCCTGCTTTAAACTTGAATGGGAATGCAAGAGGCTCATTTGGTGGAGGAGTGGGAAGATGTGTCCCGGTAAGAGTGTTTTAGGTCTTTCAGGAGCTAATAGCTACTTGTCTGGTGTTTGCATTGCTCTGTCTCTTCAGATTCTGCTCACTCTGCCTGAAATTGTCCATTTATACCTGGTCCATTTGCATCCACTTTTGGATATTTTGTCTTATTGTTCTGAAGGAGAGTTTGCCAGTTCTGTCATTTCAATAAATTGCACGTGCTTTGCTGCAGATTTGCCTTCTGTTCCTTTGCTTTTGAAGGCTTAGCTGGAGAGTGAGAGCTGCCAAAATTGCAACTGTGCACTATTTCCTGGCCTGGCAAGTTTCACATTTCTCCCTTGCTGACAATGCCATGAATTAGTGAATGCTAATGTGGTTGTTGCTTTTTGTGCCTTTCTCACACCTGTCTTTGTTCATCTGCAAAGAATTCATATTCTCTCTTAAATGACTAAAATAGAAGCATTTCCAAGGAGAACCCACAAAAACTCCTTTCCTTTATGCTCTAGGGTACAGGACAATTAATAGCAGCTTTTATTAGAATTGGCCAAAGCCCTATACACCAGAGAGAAAAAAATATACGTATGCAGTGCAGAGCTCAAATTAGGCTTGAGTTAGCCTAAAAGCTACTGGAAGCTCAGAATTTGGTGATTTAGATATTATCCCTTCTCTGCCACAGGGAAGAATCTTTCAAAACCAAAGCGTTCAGCCACAGAGCTGCAGCACCAGGGCTCTGTGACATGTGTCTGTCTCTAAGGACACACAGATACACTTGCTCTCACAAATATTTCCCCAGACCCGAATACTTTTTCTACTTTAGGAGCTTAGTGAGAAGGAATTTTGTGGCTTGTCATTTGACTGTCAAAGCTGAAAGCTGATTTACTGTAGACAGTTTTAAATGGAGGAGGAACTGAGGCCACATCTGTTCTTCTCTGTGTTCCATTCCTGCGCTGGGTGAGGAGCAGGAGCCACTGGTGATAGGAACACACATCTCCAAATCTCCAGAGAGCCCTCTGAGGGAGCAAGTGTCTGCTGTGGAGAGCTCTGCACCTCAAAATACATGGTGGTAATTAAATTACTGCTAATTGAGTTTAGGAGTCCAAAGGCTCAAACACTAATGAGCTAAAACAGGAAATGTGAAAAAAGGGAAATACCTTTCCCATAACTTTTTATGTTTTCCATCTCATAATTGCCTAGCCTGCACAGAGAATTGCTTTTTGTCACATGTCCCATCTCTTTTGAATTTGTTATTCTTGGATTTATTTTCCTTAGGGGCAATTTTATTTGTGGTTGATGTTTGCTTACAGGATTGGAAATAAAAAAAATTCGCTGCCTGTCATAAAACAATTTACCTGAGAGAAAACAATAACACCACTGAGGCAACTGTAGAGTTACACTTCTTGGTAAATATGTGCTTTTTACTGATTGCTTTTACTTTCACAATTTCTCTTTCACAGCCCTTGACAGCCTCTAATTCCCAGGGATAAATTCCCTCTTGCTCCAAAGCAGGTTACATCAGCTAGGCTGATAAAAGTGGTTGTATTAGCAATGGGTAATATCACAGAATGCATACAAACCAACAATCAAGAATGGTAATGATCTGTCATTAAAAAAAAATTAAAATGGCAGCAAAATTAATATATTGAATTTTTTCCTTCAAGTCTTGGTAACATAAATCAAAATATTAAGAAGCAAGCAACTGAGTTTAATTTGTATAGTTTGTGTGGGGCACTTTTTAATGGCACAGGGGAAAGCAGTGTTAGTTTTGTTGCTTTACATCTTTAAAAAGCTACTGGCTTTAACTGTGCTTGCTGGCAATTGTATTCTTCTGGTCTCATTTTTCTGCAAGTTCTGCCTCTTGCTTTATAAAGTGCTATCATAAACTGCCCTATTTTTGTAATTTATTAAGTATTCTTTTTTATTTCTTCACTGATTCTTTTGTTTCTACAATGAAGCTTTAAAAATGAGTAGGTTTCCTTGATTATTATTTTGTAGCACTTGGGAAAATAATGGCATTGTAACTCATGCTATTCTGTTAAATTCACATCAACAATCAATCTGCTCTGTAATTGTTTCTGGCTCCTCGGAATTGGTTCTCTAAAAGCACTGGGGTTTAGACCTTGTTTTGTTTGCACATAAGGAAAACAGTGGGATGACTGGTTTTACCTCCACTTATCACTTTTTTAGCTCTAGGAGGAATTAGTCTCTATCTCACAAGGTAAAGTGTAGTATAGATTTCCTAGCACACTGGATGGAAGCTTTTTGATTTAGGAAATTATCTTGTGGACTATCACCAGTCTTTTAAGATACACATTTCATATTGCAGCCTGTTAATGCAACATTTTTCTCAAGGTAGAAACTATAAATTGGTATTAGGAACCCAAGCATCCTTTACTTTTTCTGGTTTTATGGTCTCTAAAAAGTGTCATTTATATCCCATCTCATGCTTTATCGGTTATCATTCTGAGCATTCAAGATCCCTTTCATGTTATTTTTCAGTGAATCAGAGAAAGGTAATTCCATCTTTTTACACAGTTTTCTCAACTGCAAGGAACATATTTGGGAAATCTCTAATTTCTGCTTATGAAAAGCGTACAGAATCAGTTGTTCTATACTGCAACATCTTTCTCATATTAGATGTTTTTCTATAATGTCTTCTGTACTTGAGGATGAGAAACAGTAGCTTATGTCTAATAAATGTCAAACAGAAGATGTGCCAAATTTTCAGCGGCAAACTGCAGTGAAGCACCCAGCCTAAAAGCTGAGATATATGAAATATATTGTTTGGAGCCACAGGCCAGTAAGAACTGTTAGATATGTCCTGATGCTTTCCTGCTAAGATTTGTGATGGAAATTAAACTCTTTAAGTTAAACCAGCTACAAGTTGCTCACTCACCCACAACTTCCTCAGATTTTTGTTTTATTTACAACACCCTTGGAATTAGGAAATTTAAGCTCTCAAAGCCCTCTTATTATACCCCATTGAAACAAAACCAGTATAGAAAATAAATATGAGCCAGTTATTTATGGAGAGAACAAGAATTAATGTCGTCCTCAAAAAGCACTTTCCTTTGCAGGCAAGAAGTGGTGCCATCTTCCAAGGCATAAGAAATATTTGAAGCTCAGGAATATGTATTTCTCTTATTGACCTCTCTCCATGGAAGAGCAGCATGGTTTACATATGGAAACACATTGGTGCTGCTCTCCACAGGCCAGTAAAGAATAGGGATGTGTTTCAGGGTTGCCAGAAGGATATCTGAGACCTTTTCTGAATGGCACTGCTCGCAGGATAGCCTTTTCTCTTTTGCCTCTGCACGCTGTCACTTAAAAATGCATCCTGCTCTCAAAAGAACAAATTTTGGCTTTGCAAATTTGGACAGGGATTTTTTTCCCCCTCTGTTGGTGGGGTATTATCACATCCCTACTGTTTTTATTCTTCACAGAAGACATTTTTAAAATGCCACTTAAAAATAAAATCTTGCTGCAGCAAGGGAGGGATTATCACACATTAATTTGATATGCTCACTCTGAGTGGTTTTATTGCTTTTCACAACAATTTAAAATTTCAGTGTTCAGAACCCATTTTAGAAATTATCATCAGAGGATATTAGCCTTACCCGTGAAGGACAGATGATATACATTTTTACAGCTTATTAGGCTCCTAGATTTACCCTGAACACATACACGAAGTCTGCTTGAAATATTGGCCTCCTACACAGCTCCATGTAAATTACTGGGTAGATGGTCCCACTGGGGTTCCTGTTTTGTACCCTGGAACTATCAAGATTCAGAGTGCTAGTGAGCATCCTAATGATAGCTGAGAGTGCTGAAACTTTCTGTTTTCATGGCAACCACACAATCTGTTGTACAATAACTACTGCTTTGTCACTTGTTTCAAGATGAGCTTTGAAAACAGTTGGCAGGAGAAAAGCATCTTTTTATGCCTTCTCTCTGCTAAGCCTGATATTGTTTTGTTAGCACACAAGATCCATCTCTTCCCGTGCAGGTAATTGGCAGGGGGCTTTCAGGGCTGTTAATGGCTGTGTGATCAGCTTGCTGCTCGTGCCTCTGTGATAATGAGACTTTCCTTGGGGGATCGCTGATCTGAGCCTCACCTTGCCTGCTCCTCTCCTCGGAGGCAGCAGCTGAGGCTCATGAAGGTGAGAGTCAGGCCTGAGGAAAGGTGATGGCCAATAGAAATAATACCCATTATCTGCAGAAATCCAATTAGGCATCGGCCAGGTGGGGGAGAGCACTCAGGTGTGTGGGGAGGGTCAGTGCAGAAGAGGCCTTTCACAAGTGTGTTGTCTCTCCCACTCATGCTGTGCCACAGCCCCAGAATGATGCCAGGGCAGGAGACTTTCATATTGATGTTAAAAAACAGTCTGGGCTCTCTGACTGTTATCCCACAAATAATGTTAATTTATACAGATTGTGTAAAATAGCTAACTTTCATCTGCTTCTCCAAATGGCAATAAGATATGAGCTGCTGCCTGCTGAAAGCCATGGAAATGACCCAGTAACATCTAATGGGCCTCAGATCAGACCCAGGACATTCATTTCTGCAGCAGTTTTTAGGACATGATCCCCAATAAGCACACAAATTCCTGCCTGCTCTCCTAGAGGCTGCCTTGCACCAGCGTGTGGCTAATTCCTGTGTGCTTGCTGCTGTCCAGGAGAGGAGCTGTTCCAGCTGTGGCTGGGCATTGGGAGAGGGCTACACAGGGATCCTGAGGTTTCCTAAATGTACTCCTGGGGTACTTCCCAAATGAATGGCCTTCCTCAGAGCTCTCAACCACAGGAGAGCTTTCAGTGACGTCCCTCCTACTGACGTGGACCTCGCTGTAATGCGGTATAAGGACAAGGCAGTTGCAGCCAGTGGAGCCTCTTAGATCAGGAAGCAGTGCAAGTCCTGGGGAAAGCAGTCAGACCACCCAAGGGTGCCACCTGTGTGCCACATGTGTGCCACCTTTCACTCAGATGTCACTGTGTAAGGCCCAGGTTCTGAAGGCAGGTTTTGAACTCTCAGGGATGGTGTGCACATACAGGAAGGAGATGCACTAACCTTGCTGCTGTTCCTGGTGATCAGGTGAAATTTGCTGGGCTAGCCATGAAACCTTCCCCTGTCCTTTGGTTTTTAAGGCATATGTTGTTGAAGAAACACCAAACAACCGATGAACAGCCTGGTGATCACTGTAACCCTCAATAAGCAAGGTGTCAAGTCAGTGATTTTGCTTCGTCCCTTATTCATCCCACCTGGTGGCTCAGCTGCAGCTGTGGTCAAGCTCTGATTATCACAAAAAAGGTGAAGAGAAAAAGCCCTGGAGTGGCAGCTCCCTCACGTAGTGGCTCTGTGTCAGAAGGTGCCCTTGGCTGCCCTGCCAGGCTGCAGCTCTGCCTGACTCAGTGCCCATCCCTTCCACGAGGAATTGCCCCCAGAAGAGCTCTGTTACTGCTCCTTTAAAGCAGGCTGCAAGTTCTAGTGGTACCTAACCCTGGCAGCTGCCTTTGAGCACCTGCCCTTTTGCTTCCTGCCCTTGATCTGACCTACACATTTTCTTTTGTTTTGCTAAAAATAGCTGGTCTAAAGCTTTCAGCAGAATGAAGTGACCTGTTCAGAGACAAGCTGCAATGCTAAAGTGCATTTGCCTTTCAGCAAGTATAATATACATCAAATAAATTATCTCAATGAAGACCAAATAACACTTTACTGTGCTGGCCAGGGAGCTTCAAGTTTCTGTTGTCTCAGACAACATTTTGTTGCTTTGAAAATGGTTTTCTTCATAAAAGAAAACAACACTGATTAGTGGCTGTTGGAATTAAAATATTGAGCATTTTTGTTGTCATATACAAGATGGAACAAGAACAATTGGCACAGGAAAAGTAATTTTAATTTTCAATGTCTAAATTGATCAATTAGGAAAGAATTAGATTGGCATGGACATAACCAAGAAATATCAATAGCTAACAAGTGTCAACACTGTAATTTGGCCTTGTCTCTAAATATATGTGCTTGCTCTCTCCCTAACTCCCTCATCCATAATTTATGAATCATTGATGTGATGAAGACACACAGACAAGACATTACATGAGGATTCCTCCAGTCTCACGACTGGTGATTTCAAGATGAAATAGTCAAAGTGTCTGAGTGCTCCTGGAGGCCAGGGCCCATTCCCCAGCAGGGCGCACAAACAGCTGCTCTTCTGAAAAATACACAGCCAACAAGGATGTGACAGAAAAGGGAGGGAGGGAGCCAGGAGGTGTGGGGGGGTTAAAAGGAGTTCAGGGCAGAGTCAGAAATAGATGATGTTCCTGTACAGTGCTGCCTTTCAAGGCTTATGTTGCAAGATGGGCTAAGTGTAGACTCAGATGCACATTTTCGCTCTGGAGTTTTAGACCCAACACTGGCTCAAGCATTGCCCCACATTCCCAGTTTTCCCACTTGATTGTAGTGTGAATTAGCAGGAGAGGCAATTACTGTCCCTGAAAATGCTGGACTGTTTATGTTTTTGCTTGTCATTTCCAAGATGTTTTGAACAGCTCCTTTGGGAAGAGGCTTTCATGGAATTTTCCCTAATACTGTCACTTGAAAGCTTGAAGTGCTGCTGCAGGTATTTTGACAAAACCTATCAAAAAGGGCTTTCAGTGCCATTCAGTTTCTCTTGCTGTCTGACCTAAGTCTAGAAGAGCTACAAACAGAGCTGTTTAACTGCATTTAGAGGCCTGGGTCCTGGGATTATGGCTGAGCAGGAAGTGGATTTTCACATTCACAGGAGAAGTGTCTCGGCCACTTTCCCTGTAAGATTCTGGATATGTAGCAAAAGCTGTATTTTCTTTGGAAGTTTGCCTTGCTCTCCCTATGGATTTCATCTCTTGCTGTGATCTGAGAGACACCCTGCTCAGTTTCCTCAAAGCACTGACACAAATCCTGACAGAACTTCCAAAATCTCTGGCAGGAGAGTAGTTAGACATTCTTTCTTCTGCTTCCCTTGTCTTACTTATCTGCTGCCTCAGGAAAATGGGTCCCTGTCTCCAGGGGCTGCAGTCCCCAGAAGGAACTGTCTCTTGCTGTTATTGATTGTGGTGTATTTTGTTTTGCATTTGCATTTGCTTTGCATTTGTCTTTCTGGAATGCAGTGGTTACCATCAAGGTTGACTTTAAATCAATCCCCTGACATTGGCAATGGCTGTAATGGATTTTTACAAGGCAATTATCTTTGTTGTGGAAAATGTCCAGGTATAATTCATGTTAAACTGTACTGAATCCTGTAAGCCAAACCACTGGAGGTGTTTTAGCAAGATCAACCTTCCAGTTCTAAGTGTACATCACTGCAAGAGGAAGGACATTTCCCAGGACCATGAGGTAGAAAATGAAAGTACAGCAATGGACATGAAGGTTTGATGTGTTGTGTTGGGAATGCACAGATTCACACTGTGAATGAAATACTTCCATGTATTTCATGGAAATGTCACCCCTTCCAGAATTGAACATCATCATGTGGACACTGTAAGAAGGCCAGGGGTATTTAAAATCCATTAACTTTTCCTTCAGTCTGCATTTGCAGGCAGGTTTTGAGGCTGAAATAGCAGAGTGCACAAAGTGCTGATATCTAGGGTTATGGAAATCACACATTTTTGCAGTCCTCCGAGTCCTAAAAGCTCCTATTTCCTTATTAGAGGTAAACTGCTTTGGATTCTCTATCTTTCCCATATCCTCAACTGAATGAAAATATGAGCTCTTGGAAGTGTTGCAATTTCCTAGCACTGGGTCTCTAAACATGCTAACACAACACTGGACACAGCAAAGATTGTTTGAGTGGCTATTGATGTGAGGTGCTCATAAAACTGGGGCTGTGTTCACTTGAATTCTCATGACAGACTCACGAATTTCCTCAGGAGTTCAGCCCAGTGGCACAGGATTCACCATCAGATTTGTTTGAAATAAGCATACAGCCAGTGTTTACTTCAGCCTCTCATTACCATACAAGTGAATGCTTGGTTTTTTTAGAAAGTCTCAAAGTTGGCAAGTCTGTCTGGAGAAAGCACAGTTTCCTCTCTGATTCTTGGAAAGGCCTCAGCCTTCCTCCCCTTCTCATAACTGTAGTGATGTTCTGGTGTTACAATTAACTTCAAACATACAATGGGCAGCTTTATCTGACACGTCCATTATGCTCCAATAAAACATCACATCCAGTCTTTCCTAGATATTTTCAGTTGGAAATGCATTAAAGATGATTGTGGACCAGCATCCTTTAGAATAAGGATACTTTGTAAAGGTATGTTTTTGTCTAGAAGTGAACTTTAAAATTAATCCCAGTGAAAAGGGAAAGTACTTGTGGGAGAAATGGTTTATAAAGGTCTGAACTTTAGAACTTTCAGAGTGCAGTGTTCAGAGAAGCTAAAAAGATGTGCAGTATCCCACTCTTCCTTAGGAATATAAATTTAGGCTTAATCACCAGCAGAATTAATAGAATTGGGCTAAATTCTATGCAAGGAAGCAAAGAAAAAAAATCTATAGAATGTTTGTCTTACAATTGCTGTGCTTTTATAATTTTTGTCTGTAAAAAAATAAATATCTGCATCACTCTAGAGCTTCTGGTGAGCTAATCAAGGAATGTCCATTTATTTTAGAATGTCAAGAGCTGTTTAACCTCAAGATGGTGCTAGATGGTTAAGTTGGCTATCACAACAGCTATTGTTTATATTTTAATTTTTTTCAGAATGAAAAAGCATCGGTAACATGTAATTGGTTAATAACCAGTAAGAAAAGACAAAGACTTCATATTAAAGTGCATCAGTTTTGCAGATTAATATGTTCATCAACCTAAGCTAGACATGAATTGATTTGAAAAGATATTAATTGTACCAATGTTTCAGAATAGAATAGTGCTCAGGAAGAAACCTAGCATGTATAAAAGTCATTGGAACCACAATGGGTAGGAGATACACAAGGTGTTACTTGACAGCTTAGCTGGTTATTAGAACCAGACAGCCTGGGAGTCATGGGACTGTAATTCTGGCAAGATAAAGTGATCAAAACCTGCCAGACAAACAGTAAAGACTGAAAGTTCCCGAACAAGTTAAGGAACTTCTTCCTTCACAATAAATAATATGCAGAAGTGCTTTAATTATTTCAAATCAAGCTGGTTTTCTGCTGGAAGATGAATATCCAGGGTATGGCTGTTGTAGCTGAGCTGTAACCCATCCCTGAATCAGGAGATGAGCAGAATCAACATCAGGGGATGAGCAGAAGCTGAGCAGATGAGCAGCACTGGCACAGCAGCACTGTTAGCTCAGCACGAGCAGCTGTAGGGATGCTGCAGAACAGAACACCCAGGCTGCTGCTGCTGCTGCTGCTGAGGATTTTCCCTGCAGTCATGGCACCAGGTCTGATTTTCTAGGACAGCCCAACAGTGACCAGATGCCCATAAATTCATCCTACAGCTTCCTTCCTTGTGGGACAGTTAAGGGAGAGATTTTCCAAGGAGTCCCTGACAGCATTTTTTGCTGTTTGTGGTAAAAACAAACGAAAAAACAGTGCCAGGTCTGTACAAGCTGTACCTCAGCCTGGTGCTCTCTTTGAAAAGATCTCCTGCTCACTTTGAAAAGATCTTTTCCCAAAATGAGATGTGGGTCTGCTTGAAGATCTTGGTTCCTGGGCACATCTCCTATGACTGATGGGTGTTGGAAAGCAGGGAAGCACTCTTCCCCACACAGGGTAATTTTGTTATGCTTTTTGTTGTCTTCTGTATTTTTGGTAACAAGATTTAATCATTTAGAAAAGCTGCAAAATGAGAGTAATTTATGTGACAAGTTAATTTATTTTGCACCAGAAAGGCCTTTCAAAAAGATAGCTGTTTAATATATAATCTTATAAATGAATCAGCAAAATAATATGGGAACTTGGGGATGTGCAGTGACAGAAGGTTTTGTTATTAAATTTTACTTTATTTGGATTTTTTTTTATTTCCCCAGACATTTTTCTTGGTATCTTCCGAAGTTTTTATAATTGTTTAATGCAAGCAATTACTTACAAGGTGGCTGTATCAGCCAAGACAATGATACAGAAATGTGAAAAACCCCTGGCATTGAAAAGGGATGCTTGGTCTCCTGAAATAATTGGAAATTTGCCATCATTCCTTTGTCACCTGAAGAAAAGAAGGTTTTACAGCCCTTCCTATTTGCAAATCTGAAATAATGTACCGTAACACAGTGCTGCCTATGCTGCTCAAATATTAGTTTTTTCATGGTTTGTAAATTGCTTTTTTTGGAGGGAAAAAATTCAGCTAAATGTGATTATCTGACTTTTTAAAGCAGGGAAATAGGAACTAAACTGTGTGTCCTACCCACAGATTTTTATCAGATGCAGATAAAAATATAAATAGCCTAGGAAACAGCGTCCTTTTAAGTGATGATCCTAAGGTTAGTGGGACTTTTTGAGAAAATTTTTCTTGTCTAGACAGTTGCAAAGAAGCTGGAAGTTGATTTAAGTTTTTATTCTAGGGAATATAATTCTACATCCCTCCTATTCAGTATGTAAGCAGGAGGGTATTTTATGTGTGATTTTAGAAAGCAATTCGTAGGAAAATGTCCTGATCATTCCATCTATCCAAAAATATATTTTAAAAATTATTTCAAATGGAAAATAGGTTACATATTTTAGAACAGTGGGGAAATCAACATATTACTTTGTTTTCACTAGATTAAATTCCAAAGTGACATTCTGGCTGACAGAAGGAGAGATACAGTAATAAAATTCATGCTTCCATGTTCAGGCTTAATCAAGGAGAGACTTAGGGTAAGAGTGTTTAGCTAAAAGTCATTTAAAGCCACAAATACATAAGAAAAGATGATTAATTATATTGTCCACTTGGGGCAATGACTGTGCAGGACAAATTGCATTTGAACTTAGCTACAAAAGAGTTTTAAAAACGAAAGCACTGGATGGCATTAAAAAAAAAATTCTGCCTGTCAAAGGATAGTGTATTGATCCAGGGAAATTAATCCCTTTGGGTTTGTAGAGGAATTTAGGAGAAAGCTGTCTATAAATATTGATCCTGACACAGGATCCTTGCAGTCACAGGCTCAGAGGTGCCACTTCTGAGCTCTAGAGGCTCAGTGTTTGCAGTGACCTCTGCCATGCAAAGATCAGAGTCAGCAGCTGGATCTCCATATGGAGGATGAAAGTTTTTGTACTACAAAAATCTTTCCAGCAACTATTTTGGCAGGGACAATCATAAAAAGAGTATTTGAGCATCTTATTACACTGTTAATATATTCCCATCAGGAAGTTAAACTAATTAACTCCTCTCTTATGCATACCTTGGTGATATTTTTACATTTCCCAGGGCACATAACCAGTCACAAGAAAAAGAAAATGTCACCTTCCAATAGTCACTCCCTAGCAGGCACTGGAGGACACTCTTAAAGTAACATTTTTTGTGTGCTGTTAAGTTTCTTGTTGAGGTAGAACAAAAGATGATGGTCACCTGACAAATTTGCTTCACCTTGGTGTGAATCTCTTCTTTGTCTTCTTTTTAATATATTTTTACTTTGTGCTCTTGAGATCACAGTCTCTTATCCCAGTTGTGTTCTCTGACTGCCAGAAAAAAAGTTTAATAACTGAAATGACTTAGTCAAGACAGAGCTCCTGGAGAGTCCAGCAGAGGATCCCAGATGATTAAGGATGATAAAGGGATGATGAAGGACCTCTGAGAGGATTGCAGGGCCTGGAGCAGCTCTCAAGGCTGGGAGAGCTGGGACTGCCCACCCAGAGAGGGGAAGGCTCAGGGGGATCCCCTCACCTGCAAATATCTCCAGGGGGGATGTAAAGAAAGCAGGCAGGCTCTTTTCCCTGCTGTGAGTGACATGCCAAGAGGCCATGGGCACACACTGAAGCATGGGAAGCATGGGAAGCTCCCTCTGCACACCAGGGATCACTTTCTCACTGGAGGGTGCCTGAGGTGGCACAGGTCACCCAGGGGTCCGTGGAGTCTCCATCCTCAGGGATGTTCAGGAGCTGTTTGGACACAGCCTGCTCCAGGTGACCCTGCCTGAGCAGGGGCTTGGCCAGGATTCTCCCCAGAGGTCCCTTCCAACCTCAACCATTCTGGGGTTTTGTGAGCCTGTGCCATTGCTGCTCAGTGTTTCTGATGTCATCCGTGACAAGGATGAGGAATAAAAACTTGGATCTCTTTAGCTCTGAACTAAACCTACAACCAAATAAAAGACTTGGATCTCTTTAGCTCTGAATTAAACCTACAACCCCTCTTGCCTTCTTTTGTCATCAGGGTTCAATTTCCTCAGACTACCTGTAAAAACAAAGTCTAAAAAAGAAACATCGCTTGGGAGAAAACCAATTTTGGCATTGAACATCGGTCAAGTAGAGCAGAACATATTTCAGGTGAGTAATGAAGGACAACACAAGGTACCTGTATGCAAACAAGGTTTGCCTGTGTGCAAACAGCCTCTGGGGACAACTTTTGACATTTTGAGTTTTTTCCTGTTGTGAGGGAGTGCATTTTGGTAAAAGTATCATCAGTGTGTTGTGGAAACCAACAGCTACATGGAAGGATAAGAGTCATTGTCTGCATCTACCTCACGCTTCTAAGTGAGGTATTTTTAGAGTATTGGAATCTGAAATGGCTTATGTGTCAGTCAAGGTCATTTTTTTTTGAGTTTGCCTGATGCACACAGGGAAGGTACTGCATTAAATGCTATTCTGCATAATATCCCTGATTTAACATGTAGAAAATTACGAAGGATTAACCAGGGATAATTGCTGTGAACCTGGTTCTTTATTACCTGGATCAGCGATGTTGGAAGAACAAATGGAAGGCATAAATGAAATAATCTGTTGCTGGGCAGTTGAAGAACACACTAAATCACCTGGCTAACCAAGAATGAAGACTTTGTTTTTGAACTGACAGAAAAAATCATGGTTAAGGTCATTGTGGATTTATTACCCCAAGGAACATTATAATAAACTGGTTTGTCTTTATATTAACTAAAGAAAGCCTCAATCTTCAGCCAAGTCTCTGCTGAAGGCACAGGAATTTGTCTAGAATTAATTAGATGACAATGTTATCTGATCAAATTGATGGAAATCTATTGAACTGCATGAACTATATGTTTTCAAAAGAGGCAGTGAAGATTTTGGCAGCACTTCCTTTGGCTTTTAGGAAATTCCACAGTTGGAGAACTTTGTGTTCCAAAGCCAGGAAGAGCACAGAGCTCAGCTATTTTTTTTTTAAATTTTACCAAGCAGATTTTCTGAGAGGAAAGAAATTATGAGTGTTTTAAATATAATGTTCTACCTTCTATTTAGAAATGTCTAAGTTATTCAATGGAAATTGAATGCAAGGAAGAATAACATTAATTTCATGAAATAAAAGGAAACATTCTGAAAATATTTAAAACTTATTCAAGTGCTTATAATTTAAAAAATAATTTTCACCACAATCCATATTTAAATGAAATTTCAATTCCTGTGAATACCCCCTTGTTACAGAAAAAAAAAAAAAATCAAGTGAAAACATGCTGCAAGTCCTTTCAAGACTACATGTCCCCTTTAATATCCTCTTGCTCTGGGACTCAGCAAATTGGAATAGCTAGGCCCAGATTTATTCCAAGTTTAAGAACTCTCCTGAAGGGAAGGAGTCTGTGGAGGTATGGCAGAAGGAGGAGCAGCTCCAGGGAGGCTGCACCCCTGGCAGTGCCTCCTCTCCAGAGTGAGAATGGTTGGCATGGGAGACACAAACCCCACGGTGATCCTGTAGTTGGGGGAGAGGCTGTGCTTTATTCCTGCTGTAACCCCAGCACAGATTGGGGGTTTTATTCCTCCTGCTAACCCCAGCAAGTCCTGACCATTAGGAATGAGGCCATTTTTGTGAGGATAAAAAAGATTTCCTACCCAGGTTACTGGCTCAGGAGGCTGCTTCCACTGCAACTCAAGCTGGCCAGCTTATTTACACCATAAAATTGTGTCTTAAAACCTAAACTGAAAGCCTCTGTTTCAGCCCCTCTGGACAGACAGAGAAACAACACAGAAGAAAAGGATTTAATGCCAAATTCTTATTTTCTGTCAGCAAATGCCTTCAGAATTACAGTTGAATAATTGCAGACAGATTGAAGAGCTTCATGGATGTTTTAAAGTTATATATATTGTCCACAGCTGCTCAGCCCAGTGAGTTTGAGTGTGTAATAGCCTGTGATGAAGCGTGCAGGCCTATCAGTGTCCCTGGGGAGGACATGAAGCCATTTTACACTCTGCACTGAGCAGGGTGCATAAAAGGAGATCCTGCTAAGCCAAGTCCCCAGGAGTTAAATTCCCTGTCAGGGTTTGAAGCTATTCAGGGTGTTACTAATAACAGAAACCTCATTATCTGCAGCTAAACTCATTTACATTCTATATTTTGGAAGAAGAGAATTGGGATTAGTTAGGAGAGGACTGTTCTTCCTCCCAGCCAAAGGGGTGAGCACTGGAGTATGAGGTGTTACCCAAGAGACTTCTTGACTTCTTGTTCTCATGTTTATTGATTGCCAGCCTACATGGAGGACATGTAGCTACAGACTTGAACTTGAAAAAAGCTCCTTCTTGAGTGTTTTGACAGTCTGGCATGTGTCTTGTTTAGATTTGAATAATTTAATAGCTATAGTTGTAAAATCAGTACAGCAGAACTTGTATGTTTCTTGACAAAGATGTTGAAGAGTGCCAGTCCCAGAGCTGACCCCTGAGAATCTCCATGTGCTGCTCCTTTCCTGTGGATTTCAAGCCATTGACCACAACTCTTGGTGTGAAACCATCCAAACAGCTCCTGATCCACTGAGTGTTCCATCTGTCAAATCCATGTTCCTCCAGTTCAGAGACAAGGACTTCAAATGCCACCCACAGTGAGCTAATACTGCTGAAAGGATTTCAAACACCAGCCAGCCTTTGCTATTCACACCTGAGCAGTTTAAAATACCTGAAGCACAGCAGCCTCGTAAATTAGCAGCACGTTACACCTTTTCATTCCAGATGTGGCAATGTCATCCAAGGAAGTTAATGACTCAGGCACCAGGAAATGGCCTTCCAGGTAGAAAACGCTCAGCAGATCACAGTGTTCCATTTATAGCACAACAGATGATCTAAAATGTCACCACTTCTCTGGAGAAAACAAAGTGCTGCATCCATACATAGCTGCAGGCCATGTCAGTGGGAAAAGAGTTTCCCTTGCTGGCTCAGGCAGTTAAAGTCCCTGCTCTTCTATTACAATACATCTTGTCTTTAGCAGCTCCATGGCTTTGGTAATCATATAGAGTAATTTTCTCACTGTGGCTAGTGGAAGTCAGGACTGGAGCAGTGGTGGTTTTTTGAATGCAAATTACAAAAATACAAATCTCAGAAATTCTCTCTGTGTCTTTGTGCTGCTGAATCTCAGGAGCACATGCACTGAGAAAGAGAGAGGGAAAAGAGTTTGCCCAAGGCTTCCCCCATGGCAAACACACCAGAGTAGAGCACCTTGGTTCTCAGGCTTCCTGACCTCTTTAGTACAGGGTGAAAAGCCGTTTCCAACAAAATGGGATTGTCCATACCTTCCTGCAGCATGCTCAGCTGCTGTTTTGTGTTAAGCTCTATGTCAAAGTTTCTTATGTCAATTCTGTGACATTCCTATGATGTGTACCTAGAATGTGGGGGCTGTTTGGCACAGGACATTGGAATAGCGTGAAGTAGCCTGAAACAAAATGAGAACTATGTCTCAAAATGTTTTTACCAATTTAAACTTTCTCTGTCACGTTCATTGATGTTTATCTTTCTAGGGGAAAGTTCTAGGTGAGTTTTAGCTGGGGGTGATATATATTTTCCCTCTTTTGGGTAGTCAACCACAATTGTTACCATGGTGGGGAAGCACAGTCTTGTTCTTAATATTCAGTTACACTTGGGGTCCACTTTCACCTGGTTTTGCTTCATTGCAGGTACATTTCTGGATGTGGTGTCAGGGGCTTTCCAGCTGGAACAGAGGGACAAGAGAGAGGAGCTTTGCTTTTCTTAAGTTTGTGTGAGGGCCACGATTCCTGAATGCTCTCCCTGGTTTGGCCAGGAGCACGTGGGACCCAAAGACAGGCTGCAGGATGGCTCAGGCAGTCTGAGCTGGGCTTGCAGAAGCAGATCCCCTGGGGGCCAAGCTCCAGTCCTTCCAGGACACTGAATAGGTGCCCTGGCAATATGGACTGCCTGGGAAAAAGGAAGTGTCTGGACTGCTACTTTTCCTCAAAATGTTCCCAAAACATCACATAACAGGGTGCTGTCCTGCCTGAGTTCCCAGTTGATCAGGCAGTCTTCACCTCACATTGTTCTCAGTGCCCAGGAGCATTCAGAGCTTCAAGACCTGTATGGACACATTAAAAAAAAAGAATATAAATAAAGGAAAGAGGAGAATGCATTAGTCAGAGTTTAAAAGTTGCTTTCCAGGAAAATGTAATGTTTTTTGCGGGCTTGAAAGTTTTCCCTGGATACTGAGTCATTTCTGCAGTTATTCTGGGCTGTCAGACCATGATACAGAGTTGCCCTCTTCGTGTGGTTGCATAACAGAAATAAGTTATGACGAGTTCATTCAGCATCTTGTGGATGATTTGGGAAAGTATGTGACAATAGCCACAGGTCAGGGGAGTTGACAGTCAGGTTACATTATTACAGCTTGCCAGAAACCAGACCAGAGGGCAACATCCCCTATGGCAAAGCCCATTCTGGAGGTTTTTTCTTCACCGTTTCCTGCACCCTCTATACCTTCCAGTCTCACCTTTACGGAAAGGAAATTGTTCTAGACAAGTTAAAATCAAAGACTTGAACTGTAAATAAGCCTTTTGTTGGTAACAGATTGGGAAGAATGGTTTAGATACATTGATATTATTGCACCTGAAGGAGCACAGCAGCCTGATATCCTCCGATTAATGTAAATCTGATTGAGGCTTTGTATTTTTATGATAGGGCCACAAGGGTAGAATCTTGTGCATAATTTACAGAAAGTCACCTTGTAGGGAAAAAAAGAATTCCAAGAGTTCCCAGCCTTGCGTGAGAACAGAAATGAAGCCCCTGCCAAACCCTTTTTCTTTCATACATCACTGCCCCACCTTTGCTCCCTCAGATTCCCCCATCTCTGAATAAAGCCTCTGGATTTCTGACAGCAGAGGTTGTCTTCGAAATCTACCTTTCTTCTTCCCTCCTCACTGTCACTATGTGTTGTCCAGCCTTCAGTCAAGAGAATCAGTTTTAGCTCAGTACTAACATCTGATTTGTGCTAGAACCAGCCAATTTTCTTCACTCTTTTCAGTTTGCTGAGCACCCCAGAGGCTGAAGGAGTTGTGTTGCCATCCACTCTCTCAGCTTTGGACATAAAGATCTTTTGTATTCAACCCCTAAATATGTAAGCACTTGTTGTGTGGAAGAAGATCATTGTATGAGCTGGAGAATTTCCACAGAGAAAACAGAAAATTCCATGAGAATTACTGGAAAAGTTGGTTTAAAATTGTATTTATCACACTGTAATTTTCAAATCAAATAAAAAAATCCTGTTTAGTGGAACTTCTTCCCTTTCACATGTATTCTGAGAAGCAAAGTATTGAAGTAGGTTTCAAAATGGAAACCTGTGAAGCACAATTGGATTAGAGTGATCACATGTTGAAAGTTAGTAAAATCTTGCTGAAAATGTGCTTCCTTCTGTTTAGGTACCTTGCTCTGCAGCCTCTCTTAGAAGGCTGATGCTGATCAAACTGTGCATGTCATGTGTACCCAGTAACACTGAAATTTTGGTGTGTTTGGGTGGGTCTTGATATCATCCTAGTGGTCTTGACTCAGCTGCAGAGATCACTCAATAATATGGTGTTCCAGGTGAAAAGTAGATTAGAAATGGCTTTCTCCCTGTGTGTGAGTGAGAGTTTCCTGCAGGCTCATTGCACAGGAGTGCCTGGCAAATGGGTCTGGCTGGCTGCACCCCTTTAGCTCTTTAGTGACATTAATGGCGTTATTCCACATAAGAGTGAATGCCCTCCCTGTGAAAACATTCAGGGAGGGATGGCTGGGTACCAGTTCCCTGTGTCATGCTCTGGACAGTTTCTGTGCTGTGAGTGGCCCAGGGAAAGTGCCTCACCCAGGGGATTTGTGGAGGCAGGAGGGAAGGCCCTGCCCTTTAAAAGAGCTCTGCCCTTTGGTGTGTGCTGCATTCCTCTCGGGTCTTGTGATAAGCGAGCAGCTGTGCTCACATGCATTATATAATACAACTGTTCTGGCATCTCTGGTCAGATGATCTCAATCACATCCAAATTTCCCTTTGTACTGCAGTTAGAATGGGGCTGGTGTTTTGCTTTACAGAGATTTAAACCAACCAGGGAGGCCTCTTTAAAGATGTTTACATCCATTGAGTCTACTTGACATCACAGAAGTGTTACATAACATCCTTTATGTGCTGGATCATCTAACCTTCCTATTATAAGAGTAGAAGAACAGCTAAAATACAGTAATTAATTATTTTAAAAATAACAATAAAAAGAATAATTGAGGAAAGATTATTTGGCTATCAGAACTGCCAAAGTATTTATATAAGCTGCGCTTGTTTCTATCCAGTATGATCTAAAAAATTCTGTGACTATTCTCCTTGTAAAGAATGCCTAGGTTTGTAAGAATAAACTAGTATACAGTGAAATACCTTTGCAAGGTTGTGTGCTGAGCAATATCTTACAGTTTTGTTTGTTTCAAGCTATTTTGACATAAACTAGAACAGCCTCTGGTTACTCTGACTCCTGCTTTAAAAATATTTCAGTATAATATAATTTTTTAACTGTTGAATGTAGACCACTTAAAGGGGAGTTTCCATCATTTAGAAGGCAGTGTGAATATTTGCCAGTAATATGATTAAATTAGTTGATTAATATTTCCTAACAAGCTGCTTAATATTTTTTTAAAAGCAAATTTTCTCTCAGGTTCCATGAAGACTAAAACAAATCCAAGAGGACCATAGACCATGTAATAGCCTGGGTTGAAAGGGGCCTTCCAGCTGAGTGTGTGACAGTCTGTGCAATGTCCTGGGCTGCATTTCTGCTTGTCATTTCTGCACTAGGTGGTCATGACAGGCTTCAGGTACCTAGACAAAAAAGGTTTGATTCATCCAGAGACTGGAAGAGTGATGTATGGGAAGTGATAAAAGAATAAGAGAGGTGTGATGTGAACGCAGAAGGAATATTTTTCATTAGAGGAATGGAAATTGGGAAATGTGGAAAAGCATTTGACAGTCCCATTATCAGGTTTCTGAATTTCCCAGCTGTTTTAACTGCTGTGCCATAAAATATGACTCTGCTCTACAATCTTGCTTTCATAAGTAGGAGCTCATATTGTGGCTGTAACAACAGTTCTGGCACCACAGCACGGAGTGGAATACAGCTGTGGCATGAGCTGAGCAGTGCTCAGAGCAAAGAGATCAATCTGCAAACGTGGGGATGCTAACGAGCCCTGCAGACTGTGCTTCTGTCACAGGCACCTCCTCAGCATCAGCACTGCCCTGGCTGTGAACGGAGCAAATCTCAGATGAAAGAAAGGTTTTCTTCACTTCTTAGAAAATGCAGCATGTGTTTGAGCACTGGGAAGGATTTTATTTTGAACTAACATTGGTGTTAGGTGGTATTTGCCTTCTTGTAATGCTGTCAGATCCAAAGGTCTGGTGAAATGATCTTCCCTGCCAGTTTCCCTCAGCAAATGTCTGTCCTTGGGGCAGGCAGGGGCCAGGCAGATCCAGGGTGAGAAAAGATAAAGAAATGTCTTTTCCAGGCCTTTCCCTGTAGCCTCTCCATCTGATCTTCTTTGCAGATTTGGAGAATTCTTTGCAGATTTTGGATGTTCACTTTACCTGTGCAATCTAATGTGAAAGTACACATTTTCTTTGCCTTTATTTGCAGTAGCCAAACACTGTAGTCTGTATTAAAAGCTTGTCATTTCAGTGTGCTGAGAGTGTCTTCATTTGGTGAGAGAGCCTTCACCTGTGGTGACTTGATTGCAACATTTTAACAATTGAAGCACTGTTGTTAAACTTCCATTTCCCTTAAACTATCTGCCCTGAAAGGTCAAAATACTTTAATTCTGAGGCAAGGCATCTGCCCAAGACTGGCTCACTGACTTGCCCATATATATTGTGAGCTTTCCCTGACTAATCTACCTATTCAGTGAATTGAAAATAATTAATAGAAGTCCTATGCCAAGTTTCCAGTCAAATGCACTTGGTTGCAAATATTTTGGCAAGGTATACAGGGGGAGTATTGCAATATCTGTAAGAAATTATACCAAGTGTCAGGTTCCTTCTGTGAGGTTTCACATGGAATAGATGCTCTTCTCAGCAACAGTTAAAAGCCCTTGATCCTGTGTAGTGGACCATTGCAAGTATAAATAATCCCAGCCAGCAGTTTTGTTCATGGAAACTGTTCCTTTACAAAGGCTTGTGAGTGCACAGCAGCTCCCTTTTCAGACAGCTCTGTGGTAGCAGTAGGACATCAGGAAAATCCTTTCACAATGTGAGAGCAAGAAAGCTGCTGAGAGCTCAGAGAGGCTCCTAAATGTGTTTGTTTATTTGTTTATGTTGCAGCTCTCTTGGCCATCCTTGTGAGGCAAGGTGAGCCCTTCTGCCCGGGGTAGGGAGCTGCCTCTGACTGCCAGAATGTCCTTTGAACAGGCAGTGCCCGAGCCTCTGAAATGGTGTGTGAGCAGCTGTTCCCACAAACCGGCTGCTCTGCTACTCAACGCAATTAGGAAATGGCAAGGAAGTCATCAGTGGGATGCGTTTCATGGCAGCCAACCCAAGAAATGCTGTTGCCCTCCCATATTTTACCAAGTATGAGATCACATTTTGATCTCTCTCTGCAGAGACTTCTTAACAGGCTGGGTGGATGGGCTGAGGGCACTGCACTAAGGTGAAGAGCCAGTGTGTGCCCAGGTGGCCAACGAGGCCAAGGACGTCTGGTGTGTACCAAGACTGTGTGGCCAGCAGCACGAGGGCTGTGACTGTCCCCTGTGCTGGGCACTGCTCAGGCACTCCTTGAGTGCTGTGCCCAGGTCTGGCCCTGCAGCGCCAGGGAGACACCGAGGTGCTGGAGAAGGTCCAGAGAAGGGAATGGAGCTGGGGAAGGCTCTGGAAAACACATCTTGTGAGGAGTGGCCAACAAAGCTGGGGTGTTAGCCCAGAGAAAAGGAGGCTCGGGGGGGATCCTGTCTCTCTACAACTCCGTGAGGTGAGGATACAGCAGGGGTCGATATCTCCTGACGTGTCTCAAGTGAAAGGATGACACAGGTGAGGTTCAGATTAGATATTTGAAAATGTTTCTCATTAAATGAGTGATGAGGCATCGGAATAAGTGCAAGCAGCTCCAGCAGAGAGGTGGTGAGGTGGCTGTCTCTGGAGGTGTTCAGGAGGCCTCCGGATGGGGCACTGGGGATGTGCTGTAGGGGGATTGTGGTGGTGCTGGGTTGGTGCTTGGACTGGATGACCCTGAAGGTCTCCAACCCTGATAATGCCATGATGTATCCAGATAACAAAAGAAATGTAATTTTGGTCCAATGCTTTACTTTTGTGTTTTGTTTACAAGTGAGCAGGATTTAGATCTGAATGAAGAAGGGACAATAGTATTTCTCAAAGAGTTTAGGCATTAAAACAAAGCATTTAACAAATTAATAGTATACTGAAGGCAATTGTGATTTATTTAGCCAGCTCCATACACTGAATGTATATTTGCAACCCCTGATGCAAAACTCAGTGGAGTCAGTACCTTCCTAATTACTTATTTGGACCAAGTATTACAAGGAAAAAGAAAATTGACAAATAATTTATGTGAAAGCAATTCCATAAAATCGTGACAAGTTGTTCTCATTTTGTGATGTGTATACATTGTATTCACCCAGTGCCAAACACATTTCGTAAAGTGTATTGACTGTTCAAAGACAGTTTGTAAACAGAAAATTTTAACCTTTCCACCCACTTGTTGTGTGGGTGTCACTTTTGGGCAAATCACATTTTGGAGAAAGCCAACATTTTTAAGGTGCAAGAAATTAAATGTATCATACTAAATGTGATTAAAAATTAATTTTTAACAAGAATCAGGAACTTAGGCTGAAATTCTTTTTGGTCTGGGAGGAGACTGATTTATTGAGTTTTATAATTAAGAGCAATAAAACACGCCTTGTTGAAAGATTTTTTTTTTCAGCAAGATTACATATTTGGTTGATACAACAGGAAAGGTGACATCAGATGGGGGCATATGAGGACTTGTGTCTCTTGGGTTTAGGAAGTAGACAGACACAAGATAAAGTATACAATACGTAGATTAAAACATCTTTAAAATTGTGTATTTTGCTACTGTTGCCCTGCAGTTCAAGGACAAATGAATTAACTGCAATCCCCTGACCTTTTTCTTCATGAAAATGTCTGACTGGTTGATCACGAGGTCTTGTGCCATCCTAATTTATGAGTCTGAGGTAAAAATCAGGAATTACTAGCATTTGTCATTTTATTGTCAATACAACTGCTGCCATTTTGATGCCTCTGTCCTGAGAGGTGTCTGTGTAATGGCTGAGCAGTCACTGATAAGAGTTCAGATCTTGGAGTTGCTCTAAGATTTTTGATTGCCTCATCTAAGAAAAGGCATTTTACCTTTGTGCTTATGAGAATTTTTTTCAAGAGCTCGAGCAGCTAATTTATTTTGCTAGGTGAGAGGAAAGGCTTTTATAATTTTAAGGAAAACTGAAGCAGATGCTCAGCTGATGCAAACAGAGCAGTGTGGTTTTACCTGTTCCAGTGGGACTGTGATGATTACTATTGATCATTGCTCAAGTCTCTGTGCTTTTTGTGAAATGTTGTTCACATATAAAATGTGAACTATATTCTCTCACATCAATTAGCTTGTTTACGAGAGGCAGTAATTGCATTTGTCCATGGAAGCATATGGATCAGAGCACAATTTCAGGCAATTAAGTTCTATTTTTGAAACTCACTGAATTATGCAACCTGAAGCTCCTTTCTTATCTGATTTTGATGGATTAAGTGATTTATCCTACTTTAATCTTAAAGTAAAACTGCATATATAAAATAGTCATACTTAAAACTCTTTTGGTTTTGTCTTGACTGCTTATTAAATTCTTAAATATTCACTCTGGTAAGTCAGGATCTATAATGTTTAGTTGAGAATGATGATTTACTAGAGGTTAGATGTGCATCTTGCTCTCTGCCTGCCTTCTTAGAGCTATGGATTTTAAAATAAATGGGGAAATTTCATGACTTTGGAATTTATGCTTTGCAGCTTGCAAAATTTTTAAAAAATGCTAGTTTTGTTCCCCTCAGACTCAGCTGTGTACACATCATTGTTTGATAGCTGTTGAGGGCCTTGCAGCTTGACTTCTCATCAGAGGAAATGCCATGCTCAGTTATCCATGCTGAGCAATACGACTGGCAGATGTGTTGAAATACTGGTGAATGGCACGCACCAGAAGATGACAGGAAAACCTGCTCTTGCTGAGGCAACAGGTGATGGCCAGCGTGTCCCAGATCAAGCTAGAAATCCTTGGACACCTCTGAAGGCAACAGCTTTTGCACACTGTTGCATAACTCAAAGACTGGGTAGGACATGCTGGTTCCTGGGGTCTTGGCAGGAGAAGGAGCAGGGAGGATTTTGGCACTGCAGCTTGTTTGCCACTGCCTTTGTCCATGCCCAGTTTGAAAGTCCTGAAATAGATGCTTTCAGCCACCTTCTCTTGTTCAGCATAATGCACTTGAACAGAGTATAGAATGTTAAACCCCAGAAAATGTTGTTTGGCTGATTGTGACTTAAATTGTTTAATAATGGGCGCAGAATCTGTAAAAAGAAACAGAGTGATGCTGAATATCAAAGGAGATTTAGATCTGATTCGTGCCCATTCGTGCTCAGGTAATCACCCAGACAGGACACAAACACTCTTGGAGGATATGGGGACTGTCACAGAAAATCAGACAAAGCTACATTTAGACTAGGTATAAGGAAGATTTTTACAGTGAAGGTTGTAAAATAGAAGTTGCCCAGAGACTTGCAGCCAATACCTCCAAAATCAGGTGAGAAAAGTCTCTCAGCTGACAGGTTCACACCCCCATATAGTATTGAATATTTTTGATGCCTGAAGAGGTCAAAAGCATTTTGATAAAGTCTCAGGACCTCCTCTCCATTGCTGCACCCCCAAAGCTATCAGGGGGATCAGGGAGATGAGCTGAGCCCTGCTGTACCAGATCCGCACCCTCCTCAGCTGGATTGCGTGGTTTGTCTGGGGCTGTGGGGCCACTCAGCATGAAGGGGACACTGCTGTCACAGCCCAGACAGTACTGGGGCTTTGTGTGTTCAGGAATGCCAGGTGTAGGTCCTTGGTGGCCTGGCTGGGGACAGAAGGACAGCAAGCTCCTGTGAGAACCGCTGCCACTGCTGCACACGCACAGAGCATAAGGGTGTGTGGGGTTAGCTACAGCAGGCCATTCCTCAAGGGTGCTAGGATTGCAATGAAAATCCAACATTTCTAATGACTGCCAGACATTATTTAACTCATTTCTCTGGGGAATCAGAGGTGGCATTGACAATTTCTTCTATTTCAGCTTTGGTAATTAATAAGACTTTTTAGGGAAACACCTTCTCTGACTGTGTTGGGATACAGATATACAAAATATACCTGGTGTTTGTGAGTAATCCTGCCTCACAGACAGTTACATTCCCTGGTGCAAGGATATCTTGCCACGGGAGCTATCACAAGTTTGGTGTGTTTGTTTTTTGTTTCAATTTCCCTTCCTCACACATTGTCAGCTAGCCTCAGGAGAGGCTTGGTTTTACACTCAAACTGCAGATTTACATAGCAGCAATTTGTCAGTTAACCTAAAAGGAGCAGGTGTGATGCTTCAGCTCCTAACAAGGATGTGATTCCTGGCTGAACAAAGCCTGACATGCTCCTAACTGGCTTGTTTACACCAGCAGCACAGCCAAGCTCTCCAGCTCCTCAGATTAATTGGGAGCTGCAGCCAGCAGGTATCTGGTGTCACTGGAAATTGCTGGGGGTTGAATGACTGAAAATGAAACTGAATCTCTGCCTTAAGTGGGTAAGAAATGCAGGCTGAGCCCACAGAGCTGTTGCTCCTGCAGCTCCAGCCCTGGAACAGGGAATATCCCCACAAACCCTGCCCTGTCCTGCTGTCTCTGGGGCTCAGGGTGGCTCTGGGGATGACAAGCAGCAGTGACACAGATGTGCAGTAAATGCAGCACTTACCAGCCCCGTGTGCTAACTGCTGGCTGTAATGTGGTAAAGCAGAGCTCCAGGTGAGCAAAAACTCTTGGAAAATCTCTCTTCTGAGGGTTTGGTCTCTCTGCTTCACTTCATGCCTTGGAATTTCTTTCCTCGCTTTTTTGTCTGCTGTAACCCCTGGTGCTTTTCAGCCATTTTAAAGTGCTGCCTCCTCATCAATCTCAGTGTCTCAAGCACTTTTCTTCACTTCCTTATTTTTGATTAGAGCATCAGTCTTTGGTCTTCTCTTGGCTTCTGACAGTGTTCATAGTTAGGTCTCTTTTCATTCTCCTTCAAGTGGTAAATCTCTGTTCTATCTTTCAGGCCCCTTAAATCCACACTTTTGTCACTTTCATGCTTCTGAATTTTTGCATCCCTTTTTGACAACTGCAGTCTTTTTTGTCTTTTATTTTTTATTTTTCTAACACTAAAACAATAGCAGAAAACCCTCTACTAAGCCTTATATACCAAATTTAATTTTTCTTGAATAACTTCCCTTTCTTTAAAACTAATCTGAGGTTCACTACAATCTTTCTCACTAGCACTGAATATTTCATTGTGATGTTCTTCTTATACCTTTCATCACATCCCACCTATTTTTCCTCTTTCTGAGGCTTGAGTCAAAGTGGAGCCCACATTTTGTGGCTTTTGATCAATCCCTAAAGACCTTCCTCCTGTCTGCACAGAGAACCTCTTTCCCAGTCTGTTGAAAATGTCAGATCTCCCTCTTTTCTGTCTTATACAATAATAGGAGGAGATGTGTTGCTCTGTACTTGTTAATCCTTGTGCAACTCTTCAAAATATACAAGAAAATCTCATATTTATCTATTTTTAATAGTATTGAATCTCCAATTCTGTTGGCTCACCTCAAAATGCAACAGAAAATGCTCAATATATTTGCTTTGCCAGGATGAGAAAATTAATATTTTATTTCTTTTATTAAATAAATAATGTTTTTTGGAGCTACCATCCCTTGAGATATAGAGATACTGCATTAATTACCACCCCAGACCTATTCCCTTCAATCCTCCCCATGAACTAAAGGAGAACCACTGAGGTACTTTTGTTGGTTTTGATTAAACAAATCCTTTGAGAATTTATTTCAACCTCAGATGAATTTGTGCATTCACAATTACTTCTGAGAGTGGTTTTTTTCCCCTCCTCCCTTGGACAAACCTGTCCCTCAATGCAAGTTTGCACTCCTGTGGTAGCACAGGCTCAGAGGTAGTGAGAGAGCAGCTCTAAGTCTCTAGCTCTTGCAACCTCTTTCTCTAAATCTCTCTTTATTTTGACCTCTTTAATAGCTATTGTTAGCATCTTTATCACATCAGGACTGTCATTCCAGTGAGTTCTCCACATGTTCCTCCCTGGCTGCTCTGCCATGTTAATCTGTTTTCTGTTCTGGAGATGACTGGAAGCCATCTATCCACTCAGTGCAGCACTCCAGGGCCTTGCAAAACACTTTGGAGAGCGTATTTATTTAAACATTACCATAAATGCAAAATGAATGTCATGCTTTTCATGAAATAGCCTTGAGTAAGTTCATTTTATGAAATCTCACTGTGTGCTAAAAGAACAGCAAAGTGTTTTTGGGGGAGAGAGCAGACAGGGAGTCATCAAACACTAAATTAATCATGGCTGGATTTTCCTAGCTAATCAACGTTTCAAAAATATTAGTGTTCTTGCAGAATTTCTTC
The DNA here is from genome assembly GCF_017590135.1 of Pyrgilauda ruficollis. Lineage (NCBI taxonomy): Eukaryota > Metazoa > Chordata > Aves > Passeriformes > Passeridae > Pyrgilauda > Pyrgilauda ruficollis. Next base: position 9,494,209 of record NW_024514764.1, on the reverse strand, counting down.
ACTTATTAGCAAACTATTTAATATGTTTTAAACAGTAAGAGTCACACAGTGACTTTAAAGATAACCTTCAAGATAATTTATGCTTTTTATACCAAGCCATGGTAGATGTAAAACCCAAGCAGTAACCAAAGCAGCAGAAATCAAGCTCAGGACTCCCCTGTTCCCTACAGATGAAAGTCAAGGTCTCCTTTCACCTTTCTGCAGACTCTTAGGTTCCTGGTTGCTACATCTCTACACAAGAAGGTTTAAATTCCCTCAAGGTATGAAACCCTGAAACAACTACCTCCAACTTCTTGTCCAAGTGCTTCAGCTACCAGACCCCACAGCCCTGTACCTGCTGTCTTTAGGCAAACATTCCTGATGAAATCCTGATTGTTACCAGGTTGGTACCTGCTGTCTTTAGGCAAACATTCCTGATGAACTCCTGATTGGTACCAAGGTTGGTGTGCAGTGCCTCATTTGGGGTGCAGCTCTGCTGACAGGAGGTGTCTGCCCTCACACTGGCTCGTGAAAGAATGAGGATTTAGTACACAAGGGGTGATGGTGTTTTGCTCAGAGGACTGAGCCTTCTACTCTGCTCAAAATTCAGTGCCTTGTTCGTGGTCTTGGGTGTTAGAGGAGGGAGAAACAAAGGCTGAAGCAACCCAGAGTGATTAAGGAAGAGAAGCCTGTTGGGACAGTCTTGGGCATGGAGGTATCCTTAAATACAAGAATCTGTCCCACTTAAATCAAAGTTAATCAGAAGCACTGGAATGTTTTCCTAAGTTAAAACACTGACTACTTTCCTTCAGTTAAAGATGGACATGTTAGAGGAAACCAAACCTCCAGACTATTTATAGTGGAATGGTTAATGAGAATGTATGTCTTCATGGATAAAATGGCACAAATTAAGATTAGTGACAAAACTAGGGATGAATTCCTACTTTGCACTTACACCACAGTCATAGCTTGCATTTCTAAAACCTCATGAACTCGCGGCAGTAATTTCTAATAGTAATTAGTAGTAGTTAATTTAACAGCTGTACATTATTAAATAATTAGCCTGTATATAAGTTATCATCATTTTCATATGGTGAGATGTGATTTTAATGAGTTTTTCTACCCATCTTCATTACTGTGTGATGTGGTTACTGCTTGCTGGATGTTACTTTCCAAAGTGTGCATATTAAATCTTATCATTCAAACAAATGAAGTTTATAAAAGGGAGTCTTAACACTGTTTCTTAGCCAGGGGTTTTTAACAGCACTTGTGAAAGATTCTTTATGACAGATATAAAGACATGTTACTAAAATACTTTGTCTTTCTGGAAACCTATCACAGTCTATAAATGTCTCCCAAAATAATGCTGAGAGCATTCTGATATTGCCATCCTAAATATACACTTTTTTTTCTTGTCTTGAAACAAACCATAGGAAATCTTTGGTTTGGACTGTCAGGGATAACACTCACCCCTAAAGCGAGATATTTGACTTCCATCTGTTTGGGGGTTGTTTTTAGTATTTTTTCCCCTTTTTTGTGCTTCTAGTCTCCCAATTTTTTAACTAGCTTTTTCTTTTGATGGAACCTTATTTAACCTTCTTTCTGAGTTTTGAGCATTCAAGTGAAACACAAAGAACCTGCAACATGCTCGCAAAAGGATTTGCATAATTTAGAAAGAGAAATTCATCCTCTTACTCCAATGGAAAACCTGCTAGCAACAATTGGATGTCTTTGTTCATGTTGTGTTATCCCTTGTGCAGTTATTCTTTACTTTGCTGTGTGAATGACCATGAACTCCCTAACTTTGCTTTTCTGGCTGTGGCACTCCCTCAACTCAGACCCTGCTGCAGTCTGTCACCTTAGCATGAGAGGGTCACTGAGGTCTGTGAGCATTCTTTAATCCTTTCTGCTAAAGATCACTTTGTCTTTGGTAATACATCCTGACTTAGGATCACAGGAGAAAGCCTCCATGGGCAACTATTTAGTATTATTTTTTTTCAATACCTTAAGCCAGTTGCATATTTTGTGCTTTATTTTCCATTCATGGCTCCATTTTCCAAAATGGTTTTGTTTTCAAAAACATGAAAACAAAATGGGTAAAATGCACAAATTTCAATAATTCTCTAGGGTTTTTAGCTTAGTGTTGAGACGTATTTTGGTAACTGAAATGAAAAATAATGTGTCTTAAAGGTTCTGCATATCTGAAGCTGATAAAAAATACTTCCGTTTGCAGAAGTGAGCAGTAATTTGGGGCACACAGTAAATAGCAGAGTCAAGCTCCCCTTAGGCAAAGCTGGATTTCCTCAGCAGGTGAGGTGCATCTGTGGCACCAGCAGGGATCCAGCCTTCCCCCCTGGCTGGGACCCCACCCACAGGGACTGCACTTCCCAGGACTGGCTGTTAACTCCAGTGAGGAGCCAGTAACTCACTTCTAATGCCTGAAAGGATCCCCAGAATGTCTCCTACAAAAAACTGTTAGTATTTGAAGAAAAGTTATTGTGGGGTAGAGACACACATCATTTTAGGGAAAACACTGATTATAAAGTACCTGAGAATTCTGGGCCTCAGAGTTTTCAGCTGAGGGAGGCTGTGGGAAAGACCACATTTTCTATTGCATGGGATGCACATTTTATTATAATTTTTGGGTTTTAAGGTTAAAAAGGAAATACGAGAAAGAAGGTTCACAAAAAAAAACAAAACAAAAAACTCCAGAGAAATATGATTTTAATATATAGAAACTAATCAAGACTAAGGACTCTTGGAGTTATCTCCCTGGGTAAACCAGGTCAAATTCACCTTTTAGCTGTACTGGAATGACTTCTCTTTGTGTAGGAGGAGAGGGATCTATTTTGGAGGTATCTTCCTCTGCTGAGGAACTGATAAAATACCGAAGGTGTTTTCTTAACGGAGCTTGCCTTTCACCATCCATTTATGTAAGCAGGATTGATACCTTTTTTTGACAATCTGTCATGAGGTAACACTTCTAAGGAAGTGCCAAGGATCTTTGAGCACTGATTTAAAGAAATATCTACTTCAGCACTTGAAATCAGGAAGAACAAACTTTCCTTCCCACAAAAAAACACATTTTGGAAGAGCATAGAGCTGAAAATATATGCTGTCCTTTGATGAGAAATACCACCAGCTTTACTGCAGAAAAAGAACTATGTTCATTGTCACAGCTGTAAAAATGGTGATCTTCTATCTAGTTAAACCTCCTTTTAATTTTCTTTTGTTTATAAATCTTTCCATTGTTTCTCTCAAGTAAAGCATTTTTTTTTCAATTCCTCTGCATTCAGGACCTAATGAAATAAAAAAGAATTATTTGTACTGTCACAGTCATACTGGCTTTTCTGAGATAGTGGCAAGAAACAGCATTTGTTTTGGATGTGCTGTGTACTAATGCACGACTGCTTACAATAAGTATATACAAATTTATCTCCTTTATTAATTGCTTTGTTGTCTCTACTTTTTGTGCCAAGTTCTGCTCTCCTTTGCTCTGCCATGAGGAGCTACAGATGCAGAACAGGGCCTGAGCTGAGGACTGGGAAATTCTTGCAAGCTCAGTCTTAGGGTAGGAAGCTGCCTAGGAGGAAACTTGTGTGGAGCCCATCAGTTAGTGCTGCTTCATTAGCATTAGAAGGAGCAAAATTGATCTCTAAAAGTCTTTTAAGACCTCAAATGGTAAAATATCTCTCCTAGCACAGCACCATATGAACCTCTGCTTTTCTGTAATGTTAAACTCTACCTTGTCTTGGAGTCCAGAGTCCTGTCAGGAGCAACAGGGCTTTGGTCAGTATGATTTGTCTCTCTGTGCTCCTTTCTCCCTGCTTTCTACAAAAACACTGGGGCTTTCTGGATAAACTTTATTAAGATGTAGGCTGGCTTTGTGCTAAATGTTCTGCAAGAGAGAAGGGCAGTGCATCCTTCCTTGTATGAAGTCATGAGAAGTCAATATAAGAGTTCTTAAATTCCTCTTTCCCTACAAGTCCTCCTCCAGCAGTGATTATTCTTTTTTTTCCCCCTAAAGATGAGTCTTTCCCGACGAAAAAAATCTTGTTAAAACTGGCATTATAACATCACACATGCAAACTTTGCATTAAAGCAAATGGACTGGCAATAAACTCCTGTTTCTGTGAAAAAATCCTACATTCCTGTGGTGCTAAATCCATCATGTTTCCAAGGCAGTACCTGCTGTTCCAAACAACACATGCTGCTACCAGCTCCATGCTGGACCAGCTGGCACGTTGCTGGCCAGGGAGACTGGCAGGGCAGGCAGTGGGAAGGAGGAATGGCTGAGATAAAGGAAAGTGACCTGCAAACATGCTTTTAACCATGCTTAACTCCATAAATAACCCCCACTGTCTCCTCAGCTCTGGCCCTGTTACATGAGCTCTAGCACTGGAGCACAATCCCACTTTAAAATATTCCTCTTCCCTACACTGTGGTGATATTGGGAATTATCTCTTACTAATCATGCACAGGACAGAGCCTGTGAGACTGAAATGCCTTCCTGTGCTGCTGAGTGTGCAGGAAAGCTAAGACACACTGAAGCTAAACCCAGATTTTCCAAGTCCCAGTTATAGTTCCCAAAAAAATAAGAAGCAACTTAGCTCCAAACAGTAAATGCCTGGCAGGATCTTCCCAATGCCATTAGTCCCTCATTTCCCAAGACTCAATTCAGTGCCATGTCACATGCAGCAAAGCCATGGCCAGAATCCTCTGCAGCAGTCAGCCACTATTTTTGGGTAACTAGAATTTTGCTTCCCACTTCACAGTGGCTAAGCAGGGCTGTTTTGCTGCACACTAGACACTGATGCTGTGTACAAAATATGGCATGCACAGGAAGGTGCTGGGCCATGAATTACAGGTAACTCTTCATGCAGACAGTGTGTTGTATAACCTAGCAGCAAAATGAACTACAGAGTATTATCACTTCTGTGGGAGATTCTGGATTAATTTCATTCCAGATGGTTGCAAGATTAATACATTGCCAAAATCACTGCTTGTCCTTTCTTGGTGGTAATAGCTTATCTGCATTCCATTCACTCTAAAGCAGCACTAATAACTTCAGTAGTGGGAAGTGTCCTGTGGAAACACCATGAGAGATTCCTCCTTCTGTAAGTTTCCTGTCAGATGGTTTATTTAACAGGCTGCAGTGATGTCAAGAGTGTCTTACTGGTCATCAAGATATAGAACCTGGGAGAGAAATTTACAGTCAAGATGAACAAAAATCAATGAGTAGCCTCAGATGGCAGAGAAGGTTAGAGCTGCAATATTCCACTTGTTCAAGTCACAGGACAAAGCTTAATAATCTGGGTTGTTCTAAAAGCAGCTTCTTTGTGTTTCGAATAATTGATTTTTTTTATTTTTTTGAGGAAGAAGCATATCTACTACTGCTCAGAACTTTTTCTACTCAGATTCAGGGCCCTGATTTTCTGTGAAGGCAGAATTTCACAGTACCAGCTGTCCTGGCTGTGGAGAAGACAGGAATTGAGTGCAGCTGGGGCAGTATCTGCCTCCCAGCAGAGGAAGGTCCCTGTCACGTATCTGTCACCAGATTGCACAGGGGGGAGCAGGAGGGAGGACTGATGCTGTTCTGGCTGGAAGAAGGGTCAGTGCCTGGCCTTTCTGCTGGCTCTAATTGATTTTGAGAAGACAGGCTCCACTAGATGGTTTTCCTTTCTGAGCCTGTCTAAGGTCCCGCTTTCCTGAAAGCAAATTAGATACTTGTATTGTCCAGGAACAAGGCAGTGTGCTGTGTGAGACCTGCTCACTGCACAGACAATCCAAAGCACCATCTTTACCTGAGACCAAGTGGTGACCCCAGTGACTGTTGCAGGGTTGAGTACCCTGGGGAGAGAAGGGGCAGGAGCCCAGAGCAATCCTTGAATCTCTGGAACCAGCACTAAAGGGTGTCTGCACTGGGCCAGAAGAAAGGTGATGATGTAGTGACCCTTTCAACAGAATGAGATTATCAGTTTCTGGCTGTAGAATCAATGTGTGGCACTTGGCAAAATACAAGTACCCAAAGTGGAAGTGAGACAGGTGATCCTGAGTCAGGATTTTGTTTTGGTTTAAAGCTTTCTGTAATGCTGCTTTTACTCCTCCCCAGTTCAGATTTAGAAATGCCAATGGCAGGGGTTGGGAAAACATTTGGTTCTTGAATGAATTTGATGCTGTTTAACAGGTTTGCCTAAGGAATAGGGAAATATTCTGTATTCACAAAACTTGAGTGAGAAAGAACCATGCAAAATTATGTAAAATCTTGTTCTGTTAAAGAGTCACAAATGTAGCCTGTTCATTTCAGCTATGGATGTCTCCATTCAGTTGCTAAAATGGCTCTGTTGTGTCATTATCAACTCTGCAGTGTATGAATCATTTATCATGGATTTCTCTGTGGTCTGAATTTCTGTTGGACACTGCAGCTTGTACCCTACTTTTTCAATGCTGCTTAGAGCTATTTGTGCTAATTTGGACTTTTATCTTCCTCCTGCCACACTTATTCTTTCCGAACTTGTTTTGAACAGCTTTTCAGAAGGAACCCTGCAGAGATGTGACCCTTTTGATATGTCTGTCTAATATTGACCATCTCTCGCTGTATTTCACCTCCTGTTGATGCCCCTGCTAAACCAAGAATGGCTAAATGGATACATAATTCATCAGAACTAAAGGAGCGTAGGAAATCATGGAAAATAATAGTTTGCATTCAAAGCTCAAGAGAACTGCTCATTAGTTGAGTTATTCTTTGCAGGTCTTCTATTTTGTTGCAAAGGGAACTCACTCTAACCTGTGGATATCTGGCTTAGGGACTGAGGTGTGCAGGAGTAACACCCTCCATCATGGTTTTATAGGTAGTTGTAGTAATGTTCCTGCTCTTTTACTTAGATTCAGGCATCAGGTTTGCACTAGAGCAACTTTAACAAGGAATTGCCCAGCTGTTTCCATGGTTTATCCCCAGAACCACACCTCCACTCGCGCTGGCCAGTCCTGAGTCTCACAGCGCTGCAGGGTTTCTTCTGTGAAGCCTCTTCCTGGGAGCTCTAACCTCCAGTCTGAGCCACACTGCAATGGCCAGAAAGTTCTGTAAAGGGAAATGACTGCTCCAGGAAAATAATGATTAAATAACAAAAATCTAGTCAGCTCAGCTCATAGAAACTCTCTGCCAAGAAGCTGCACATTCTATTGGAAGAAGAGATATTCACTGCTTTCCTGCCAGTGGCTTCCTCATACTCAGCTGGTCAATAAAGTTTATATTTGGCAGCTCTGACACTTGCTCATGCAATTGTGGGATTTTGGTTCTTGTAATAGTGTCCAAAATTCTTTTAAAGATCTTGTGTCTAAGCAGAATAGAGGAAGGCCAGCCTAGGAGTCTGTCCCTTTTACTCCTGAAGACTTGGCTCAACAGATCCAAGTCTGAAGAAAGTCTCTTGGAAAAGCAGGAGGCCAGTTAAATGGGTCCTTTTCCTTGTGGCAGCACGCCTCTTCCTCAGTACTGCCCACTGCTTCCATTCATTAAAGACTTTCAACATGCCATCACACATTACCTCCTGCTAAATTGCTGCACAAGGCCCCTTTGCCTGCCTTCAAATCACCAGCTTCTGTTCCTTTGCTGCACAGAGGCTTTTGCAGTCACAATAATGATGGGATGTTATTGGGCAGACTTTTTTCATGGGTTTTCAGAATTCCTTTGAAATTATTTAGTTTGACCTGGCAGATGTTTCAGGAGTTGTAGGACTGCAAATTTACCAGCATGATTGCTTCTTGTCTGGGGATCTGGTAGTGGTGCTGCTGGCTGTTGTCACATAAATTTTTATCAGGTTAGTCAGTATTAAATGGTTGCCATGCAGTCATCACTTCCTAGTGTTGTTGAGTCCTCTTAAAATCAGAATGAAGCAAAACAAATTTTTTAAATGTCTTTCCTTGCTTTATTTTTACTACATGATCACAGCATGCATGAGGCCTAGGGAAGAAATGCAGAATTCCCTTTAGGCAGGGCTCAGTGAAGTGCCTGTCTGAAGTGGTTTTGCAGTGCTGTGGGTGATGCTCAGGTGATGTCTGATGCATTGTGCCTCTCCAGCAACAGGACTGCTCTCAAAGGGGAATGAGGGTGGGAAAGCAGGGAATTATTTACTACAATGATGATGCATTTAGATTTGGAACCATTGCCGTGCCATTATCTGGATGTCTTTGGGTAAATTTCAGGATTTGACATCCATCAAGCTGTCTGACAACACTAAGCCTGCGTTTGTGAAATGTCTCATAGGATAGAGGCATAAATCTGAGTTATCTACATAACAGGGATATTGAGTTATGCTGCACAGGAGAAGCCATAAACACTGCTGCTCTGGAAAACATTTCTGAGAAGACAGACCTGAAATACAGCTCATTAATAAAAACAGTGCTACTGTAATGCATAGCTCTAACTTTTAGCAGAAGGAAAGGAATGATTTTAGGATTATCCCTTCGGGACACACATTTATGTGACTCCTAGGGACATGCAGTTCCTTGTGTGATAGACAAACAAAAGTTCAGCAGATCTCGTCTACTACTGAGATTCAGAGCTACAAGCACAACTAAGCTTAGCTGAAACTGATCATTCTGGCCTTAGCTTGTTACCTGTGATAATTAGAATCAACCCAGAATGTCAAGTTCATTAAACCTGATTGTTTGTCATGTTACTGCAGCAATTCTTCTGTATATCACTTCTATACAGTGATGCCATCTGGAAAGTGATGGCATCTCACCCGCACAAAATGGATCTGACAAGAGGGAATCAAGACTATCACTGTGTCTTTTTTTTAGTTCTGTTGCTGTTGTGACTTGAATAAAACATTTGTTGGCATTTAATGCAAAATACCCAAGATTCTGTACTAGAACATAAAGCTCACATTTTCAGAAATTATACTGAGATGTTCTTTCCATTCATCAGAGAAAGCATGTATTACTCTGGAGAAAACTGGTTCCAACAGATTAAAGTACACTTGAGGCACTCATCAGGGTGTTTCAAGCCATTCTGTCTTTAGGACTTTGTAGCTTTTTGTTAAAAATCTTGGAGTGGACTGAAGTAAATCACGATGTGAAAGAGCACTGGGTTGCAGCCTGTTCTAGAAAAAAACCTGAACAAGTTTTTTCTCAAAACATTGGTGTTCTGGATGTGTAATTGATTTCTTTTTCTTTAAAACTTGTGATGTGTTACTTTGCTTTTCACATAACATGAGAATTATTTAATGGAGTGGAGAATGCTGTGATCATACATTGATGAGGTTGCTGGCCAGTGTTGTCAGAGCACTCATAGACTGTTCCCTCTTTGAAAATGAAACAACGGGCAGCATTGCTCACACCGCACTGGTCCCTGCTGTATCACCTAGTCTGACTGCAGGACTCTTATTTGGCTCCCAAATTCTCAGTACATTAACATCTAGAGCTGTTAACCCTCTGGTATTCTGGGGAGGATTAGAGAGGCACAGCAGTGTGCCCTGGACACACATTTAACTGCACCTGGATCAAAGATCCAGGGAGGGGATTAACAACAGGGTACCATGGGGTGACCACAGCAATAATCGCCTTTTTTCCTAAAGAAACCAATGGATAGCTGAGATAAAGGACTAATTCACTTACTGATTATGCTAAGCAAGCAGGAAACAGTGTGAAAACCAATTAATTTAATATGCTAGAAAAAGGGAAAAAAACCAAGGCTTTGTAAATGGAAAGAGAAAAAGCTTTGTCAGTTAATAACGCTTTCTTTTCTTGCTAAAAGAACAAAAACAACTTTGCCAGGGTTTTTGCTCACAGGTATCCAGGAACTCAACAATTTGTAAGAATATTATCCTTAAAATAACCCTAATTACTGCAGAACATATAGAATACTTTCTAGAGGCACTGTTTCTTAATTCATCATAGCTAATCATTATCTGGTAGTTAGGACCAAGCCTTTATACTCTGGCTGGGTGGTAGCTGCTCGTCTGAGGGGGAAAATACTGTTTAAATTGGGCATGTTCAACAACACCATTGAGCTTTTGGAGGCTTGAGCTAAACTGGCCCGAAGGGAAGGGGCAAACAGAGTTAAAATCCTGTGCTCATAACCATGCTCTGCTGATGAGCAGAGAGATGTCTGCAAGCAGGGGAGCACTGGGGCCTTTGAGACCACCCAGAAAGGACAGATCACCCCTGGTGCGCTGGGTTTATTCTCACTGACAAACCAAATCCTGCCTCATCACCCAGCGAAGCTGAGTCAGAGCAGTCTTTCTGCAGGGGCTGTGGGAGTAGTCACAGCAAAACTCCTGTTCATTTCTTAAAGAAACTCTGTATTATTATTATTATTATTTATATTATTCTTTCTATTCTCTCCTAATTTCTCCTCTGTTTTCTCTTTCACTTAGAGCTTTCCTTACTGAGATAATCTGTGATTGAAGACAAGGGAGTAGAGAAACTTGCAGGCCTGGAAAACAACTAAAGTCACTGATGATCAGTAGCTGTGATGTGCTGCATGGACTTACAGGAATTATAGGTTCTAGATAACATGCTGGGAACTTCTTTTTTCTGTTTCAATAATAAAATGGTTGTGACTTAAAGGGATCACATTCTCCATGCACAAAGAGATGTTGACATGTAGCCAGGTCAGCATGAAATGAGTGTGCAGTGCCTTAATGGCAATAAACAACTTTATTTCCAAGCAGGAAAGGGTTGTTTGTGTGGTTTTGGTTTGGGTTTTTTTTTTTATTTGTTTGGTTTGTTTGTATGCTTTGTTGTTGTTGATTTAGGGTTTTTTATGGGAAGCTTAGGTTGATTGTTCTATGAACTAGTTTTAATTGAAAATTAAATAAACCAACTATGTGTTTATAGATAAACCAACAATTATAAATTGTTATTTATATGTGATTTATAAATAAACCAACAATTTGAGGTACTAAAGGAGCAGCATATGAGTACTTTTGTTAAGCACATTGACTATGAAATAGAGCCTCAAGTCTTGCCTTTACATCCTTCGTTTCACACATAAAGAGTAGTGGAACTTGCAGAAAAGTAGATATTTTTGTGGATTGACAAGATAGTTTTATGAGAAAAAGAATGGGGCAGAGCCACTCACAAAAACAGTCAAACATGCAAACCCAGTAAAGCTGTCACAGCAGAAATGCACGTGCATCACTTAGAGCTGAGTGCTGCAAGAGATTGTGTAAAAAAACTGAACTTGAGTTTGGTATATGCAAACTTGAAGATTTAACCTTCTTTCATTAAGTTAAATTTTGTGGATGGACTGCAGCTGCTTTGCTTGAGAGAACAATTGTCACTGGTATGAACACACAGCTCAGATTAGCTCACCTCCCAAGGCTGCAAACTGGCTGAAAAGATGCACAAAAGTAATGCAGCAAATGCACTTTAAACAAGGGTGTTGGTGTTTACAGCCAATGCATGAGCAAGTTGGATTGTAAAAACCCCTTAATTAAAGCCATCTTTGATGTTTGTGTTTGTAGGTCATTAGTTTGCTGTATGCTGTGCAGATGTACTCAGCTGTTTGCCAAAAAGGTCTCACTTCTATAATATGAACTATGATTTTTCCTTGCTACTGCTTTAACATGGAAGTTTTGGCTTTTGAAGCTCATTGCTGGTTTTTCAACTTAAGGCTGTTTTCCAGGCTTAACTCCCATTTTTTTATGAAGTAAGTCAGCCTCCCTAAGTAGACCTACTTAAGGCAAGTTGGGAAAACTACTCTCCATCATCTCTGTGTTTTGGCTGAGCTCCAGATGAGTAGCCTTCCACCAAGAGTGAAGGCTGGATGGAAGCACAAAATCATTCATAAAAAGAATACTTGTCACTGTCAGGAGAAGGACAAGAATGAGCTGTGCTTGCTAATGAGAAGGAAAAAAGTGAAAATTTTAAAATGCTTTTATTGAAATTTAAATTTTGGTACTGCCCATGGGATAGACATGTGTGCCTGGCATGACATAATTTTTGTGTTTCAGATCAGGCAGAATAAAACCCATGCCTTAACATAATGGCAGGATGTGAGAACAGCAGGGGTTTGTGTAGGGATGAGAGGAGTTCAAAATGTTCTTTTGCTTTGAGTTTGACCTGGCACCATTACTTCTGCTTCCTAATGGAGGAAAATCAAGCAGATTCTCAGAAACCAATCAACACTTGAAAGGCAGAACTGGAAAAGGAGCCTGTATCACCTGGACCCTGGCTATGAATTCCTTGTAAGAACGTGGCACCATCAGAACCAGAGGCTGCAGAATGACACTGAGATTAACAGGGCTGATAATCAGCGCTCCTGCCAATGCTGTTGAGTCCTGCAGTTGGATTTTTCAAATATAGGCCACATAAAACAGCCATTGGTGTCCACAGGATTTAACAATAAAAGTGAAGAACACAGCTATGAGAATAAAAAGCAGAAACTTGTGTTAGAGTGGAAGAGTGTTGCTGTGGGAAATAAATATTTCTGGTTAAAGGGGCAAATGCAATGAGTGATACTTAACAGGTAGATCCATAAGGAAGCAATATTTAAATGTCAGCATGATAATAACTGTGTGGAATCATGGTATGTGACAATTGATGTAATGTTTTAAATAAGATAAAAGAAAAGATGCTTTGAAGTGTAGCTATTATTTGAAGTACTCTTAAAGTGATCATATTATGATCCATCAAAGAAAGATAAGTAAAAAGTATCATGGTAAAAGTTATATTTGAAACATACTTCTGGATTATTCAGCTCAGTGATTCATGCTATATTATGCTGTGCTTGAAGCATGGCTAGGGAATCTGTGACTAATATACCAAATGGACTCAGTCTGGGGAGATAAATATTTGTAGGGGTGAAGTGAGTGTTCAGGTAGAGAACTTGCCATGTTCTCTGGCAGAGATCTTGGAGCTGTTTGCTGCCAGCTGAACTCAGGGCAGTGCTGCTCCATGGCACAACCACCCTTCGCATCCTTTTGCCCGTTAAAATAAATCCGTGTGTTGAGCCACTGCAGCAATGGCCACTTTGGGGATGGGGGATGTTTCCCCTCTGTGTTCAGGAGCATATTTGGGAAGAAAGCAGGGTGGCATATGCAATATACTGTAGAAAGATATGGAAGCAATTAAGACATTTTTAGTGGTGGAATCCTGTGATTTTAGTGGGATCCTGTAATTACAGCAGAGATGGAATTGTTTCAGGCTGTTTGGATGCTACTTTATACGCCAATGAACTGTAAAAATGTGAAATGGGGAAGAGGTTTAGTTTGTGCTTATGTGTGCTTTAGCTTGTGTTCTGCATGCTCAAAAAGCAGGAATTTGAGTTACTGAGCCTCTCATCTTTTATCTAGTGGGCATACAAGGAAAAGTTGAGTCTATTTTCCTGTTTTTGCAAGCATTTGTGAGAGGAGAGGAAAGTGGCTGTTCAGTTCATCAACAGCCTCCTCAAATTAACAGGAATTGATAGGCACATACTGCATATGACTCTGAAATTGTCTCAAAAGATGTTTGTTTGTGCACACGAGGGATTTTCAGCTTTATAAGCAGATACCAACCTTGTGTGTGTAACATCTCTCTTTAATGGAAAAAATATGTAAATGCGCTTTTTTTCTAAATCCTTGTTGTTAGTTTCTAATATGAGCAGGGCTACTCTGGGGAAAACTGAGCAACTGCAATCCTTATAAGAACTTTGCTGATTTGGCTTTAAGCAGGGGCTCAGTGCCTAAGGAGTGCTGGTGGCTGTTGCTTAGCAAAGATACTATTGCAGGCCTGATGGTATTAAATGGTCTCAGGCAGTGGGGTGCATTTCTTGGCTAAGGCCATGCACATCTTTAATGTGCTTCTGGTATATTTTGACAATATCTGTGTCTTAGCTCTCTAGAAATCTTTATTTAAAGGATATGTAAATTATAAGAAAATCTCAGTGTTTCCCCAAAATCTCAGAGAGATGCAGAGCAAGAAGTCAATTATGTCTGTAGTCCATAATGATTAGGGACAGGAAACCTAATGGCGCTTTAGCCTTTACCCCAGTTTGACTGTCAGATCTGTGCCTGAATCCCAGAGGGATTTTGATGAGGCTGTAAAAAGAGAACTATCTGTGCACTAGATCCTTTGGGGTTACAAACCTGATAAGGCCCAAGAACGGCCAAAGCAGGGGCCTGGTGGAGCTCCCTTCAGCCTTGTCTGGGCTCTCTGCAGAGGCACTAAGGGCATGGGCTCCAGTGTAAAACCCACAGAGCTGTTCCAAAGTGGAGCAGAAAAATACAATTGCATGGGTTTGGCACTCTGCACCAACTGGCCTACTTTTGTTAATTCAATAGCAAGTGTCTAGAAAAAGAAAGCAAACCTGCTGGGGAGCAGCTCTGTGCCTTTCTCTGGGGTGGGGCTGCTCTTTCTGGGGCTGGACTGAGAGGTGGTACCTCCATGGATCTGCCTTTCCCTGGCCTGTGGCTCCCAGATGTGCCCAGCAAAGCTGGTGGGGAGAAAGGGCTTTGTGAGTGCCTCTGCTGCCCCCAAAGTCTGCTGTGTGGGACTGAATGGGAAGTGCTGGGAAATTTGGGTGTGTTTGACTCTTTGCTGACTGGAGGGAATCAAAGAGGTTTTTGTTTCACAGTCAAGTGGGAGAACAGAGAGATCTTCTCTTTTAAGAGAGGTCTGAGCTCTAAATGTTGTACCTGCCCTGGGGTTTTAGACCTTTCAATGCTAATGGTAATTAACATTGGGTCTTGCTTTTCATGACTATTGCATTCTAGTAGGAGTGGGCAAAACCTGTGAACTGATATCATCCAGCACTGGGTTTTGAAGCTGGATTATGTAACTGTGGAACACTTTCTCCAATCTTTCTGATAATAAAACACAAGCGGGAACCAAAATTACCTGCTGTGGTGGAGAAAGCAGACCCCAAAAGCCTGCAGAAAAGGGGGAAAGAGTTATTTTGTGGGAGAAGAACTCAACAGCATCTCTGTCCTTTGTGATAGCTCAGAGAGCTCCCTTGTCAGTTTAAATCTCTCTCTGCTGCTGAGGATCAGTTACATTCCTGATGGACAATCCCCAGGATATTCCAAGAGCTTGTAATTTAGATTTTGGGACCAGGGGCCATCTTTGTTCTGTGTGTCCTCATCCACTATGGAGCATCTTGTTTGCCAGCTGTTCCCATAACCTCATCAGTGCCTGCAGGTTTGGACCCTGCTTAATTGGCTTCTATTCAGAGAAAAATCTGCATAACTCATGAAGCTCCACTAAAGCAAGAGAGCTGTCCTGGAAAGTGATGGACACTGGAACAGTGTCAGCTGCTTTGCTGAGCTACAGCTCTAACACGACCATTTCTGCATCTCTCCATTGCTGTACTCCACCTGACTGCCAGGGTTAAAGTGAGAGGTGGAGGGAGAGAGGAGAAGCAGCTCAGCTCTCAAATGTTACCAGCTCTTTTCCTAAACTACTCTTATTCATTAAAAGCTAATGATGTTCCACTAATAAAATCTGATCCTTGCTTACATAAATTTATTCTGACACAACCTTTAATAAAGTGGAAGGAGAAAGTGCCAAAAAAACCTCAGTTGTGCACATCTCTGGTGTACGATACTGATACACTTTGACACCTGCACATTTTAGTTTCCATCAAAGGTCACTTTAAACTGGGAGGGAAAAGGAGTTTAGCATAAAGTCAGCAAATTCACTTTAGGTTTGGGTTTGTTGGTGTTTTTTTTGGTTTTTTTTTTTTTTTTTTTTGTTTTTTTTTTTTTTTTTTTTTTTTTTTTTTTTTTTTTTTTTGCAACAAAAGTTCCACTTAATTTAAGAAACCTTTAAAGAAAAGCAAACCAAAACACCAGAACGTTTTGTCATGTGCTTCAGACTGGTGTGCCTGACAAAGTAAAAGCAGCAGATCATTGAGGAAACACTTTTCTGCAGAGAGGAATGAGGGGTATGCCATACCCCCACTTGGCCCCAGAACTGTCACAGTGGTTGTGTCCTTAGTTGGGAACTGCTGATATTCTCTAAGGTGTTGTTGATCTTTATTGATAAGGCTTTGTGAGATAATCCTGAATAATGTATTAGGGCAGATGACTTTAACTTTCACTGAGGGAAGAAAATAATTTTGGAAAGAAATTGAGAAAATTGGAGACTGTGTATACATGAAATGCTATCTGATCATAATTTTTAAAATTTGCAAAGCTCTGATTCATAATTTTAACAGGATAACAGCCTTTAAGTGGTCAATAAAAGGTCCTGATCCTGGGAGAATTTCTAGAAGTCTTGGCATCACAAAGCACTGTACTGGTTAGCAGGAAGAACAGCTAAGACTGTCCCTCTCAAGACCAGGACAGGCTCTATGTCCATACTCACTTTAAGCCTTCAGAATTTTTTGGTTTTTTCCCTCAGTCCTAATGGTTTATCAGAAGTGCTACACCTAATAGATAAACATGATTTTCCTTAAGCAAAATAAATGTCATGTTCAGGAAAGATGTTGGATTTAATTTTCTTCTCAGGTTACCCAGGAAGATATCAAGGGCAAATTTATTTTGTGAGCTCCCTGTGTGCTTATCTCTGGAAGAGATGAGAGAAATCTCTTCTGGGATGAACTATTTTACTGTTGCTTCTCAGATTGTATCTCTAATCCCAAAGTATTTAACTCCACACCTTGTAGTCTCTGTTACACTTTTAAAGCAGGGACTTGTGATAAAAAGAAGAGTTACTGGGGTCAAAGACAGGACTATAGATATTTTTCCACTTCCAGCAACTGGAGACAGCAAATACAAATTTCTTTTTCTGAACAAAATCTACTTTGAGCTTCTCCTCCAGCACTGCCATCTCGTCTGATGTCTGTGTCCTGGAGCCTCCTTGCTGCCTCGGGAGGAGCTGTGAATTTCCATTTTCCCTCCTCAGGCCTTCCTAGGACCCTTTGGAGAACTCTGCTTCTCTCTGTGCCATAAACCTCAGCAGCCCCCAAAGCAATGGGATTAGTTAGGCAGCAGCTGTTGGCCTGGCAGCGCTTTTCCTGCAGCCAGGCCTGTGACAGAATATTGGTTTGCTGGGCTGGAAGTGGCAGTGGCAGTGTCCTGGTGTCCTGCTGGGGTGACAGCCCAGCCCTGTGCTCCAGCCTGGCAGAGGGGAGCCGTGCTCTCCCCGGGGCTCTGTGCCCAGCGTGGGCTCCTTGGGGAGCAGCTCTGCCCATCCTGCTCCAGCACCACCTCTGCTGCCTGAAACCAGCTCCAATCACACTTAAAATGCAGCAGCTCCCCGCTCTGGGTGTGTTTTCACCTTTGATCCATCACAATTCATAATGCCCCAAACCCTGCCTTGGTTTGTGCGGCGCAGCTCCGCGGAGACTGCAACTGCTGCCTTCTCAAACTCACTGGGGTTTGAGAAGGACAGGCACTGAATTTAGAGTGCTGCTTCTCTCTGATACAGTCTGAGAGGTGGAGACTGCTCCACGCTTCCCTGCCCCAGGACCTGAGGGAGTCAGCAACTCCCTGCGCATCCTGATGAAAAGCTTTTTGAGGTGGGTGTTCACCCTGCTCCTGACACTCACCTGGTTCCTTCAGCAAACCATTAAGTTGGCGACCTCAGCCCTCTCTCTGTTTTTAATGGGCTGTTAGGTTCAGGTTTGAAGTCTATAAGGAGAGTGATTTACCATTTTTACCCTATCATTTAGGCAGTTTGTCTTTTCAATGTGGTCTGGATTGTGCTCACTATTAGTTTCTCAGCCTGAACTCCTGCTTTATTTCTCCCCAGTAAAAAAAAAAATAATAAAAAAAAATAAATATATATATATATATAAAATATATATATATGTAAAAAGTGAGTTCAAGGGAGTGGGAATGTTGACTTCTGTGGAATTAGGAGTTCAACCCCTCAATATTTGATTTTCTGCATTGATGAAAAATTCCTAGTGCTCTTTTGGGAATAGGAGGCTTGCAAAAGTGGAATGCAAACCAAAGCTTCAGAGTTTCCACGTGTGCACACAGCTTCGAAAGTGCTGGACCTAATTTGGGGGAATGGAATTCTCCAGCTAACATTACATCTCAGTCTTGCTATCACTGTTGTTTCACGTCTTCCTGTTTCTTAGGAACTCATACTACAACACTGCATGTTGAAGGAAGTGGATTGCTCTTTCCTATGGCAGTTTAGCTATGAGATCAATATTTGTGCCTTTCATGTTTAAACACCTAATGATTTCCTGTTTCTCTCTGGCTGCTTCAGGAAAAGACCATACAATTTTTTAGTAAAACATGCTTTTTAAATCAAACTAATACATCACATAGCTGCTTTATTTTTGCCTAACCTGAGTCAGAACACATTCTAGTATTGTATTTGCAGGGAGCCCCAATGAAAGGAGGAATGATGAATCTGACTCCATGTTCTCAGAAGGCTAATTTATTACTTTATTATACTATATTATATTAAAGAATACAGAAGGGATACTTACACAGTGCTCAAAAGAAAATAATGAAAACTCGTGACTTTTCCAGAGCCCTGACACAGCTTGGCACTGATTGGCCAAAGAGCCAAAACAACTCACAGCAGAACCCAATGAAACAATCACCTGTGGGTGAACAATCTCCAAACACATTCCAAAGGAGCAAAACACAGGAGAAGCAAATGAGATAAGAATTGTTTTCCTTTTCTCTGAGGCTTCTCAGCTTCCCAAAAAAAAGTCCTGGGTGAAGGGATTTTTCAGAGAATGTGAATGCCACATCCTAGTTTTCCTCAGCATCTAAGAAATAACTCATTAATTAACTCATCCTAAGATGTTGAACAATGTTTTTTTAGAGTATGACCTGGGGATCACACTGTATAGATGAGTATTTAGCACATGGAGACATTCATATATGCCTTGAAAGCCTCTCCATGACAGAAGAACCTGACCCTGAGGACTGGCTTATGGGCAGCTTTGAGTCCAATAACTGCAAATGTAAATGCAAAAACTGTTCCATTGCCTTGCACAGAACTGTGAAGCAGCTCTGATGCTTTTCTCAGAAGGAGAAATGTGGCAGCTCTGATGGTTTTTTTTCTATAAGTCCCTTCAAACACACATCAGTGACGATCTGTGCAGGCTGTTTGATTTCCTCCTAGTCCTGCAGTAGCATCAGTGGCTGCACAGTGTGGTTGATCTTGCAGACATGACAGACAGCAAAGGAACTTTTGCTCTTTGTCCTGTTATGAAACAAATAGCAGCAACCTGACCCTGTGACCCTCTGGAATTGCCAGCCCATTGCTCAGTGGTATGACCTTGTATTTGCATTACATGGGCCCTTCTTGATACCTTCTAACTGGCTGTTGGCAGTGAAGATGCAGAAAAATATCTCAGAATGCAGAAAAATGTCTCAGACAACACAATTGTGTCCATTTACCCTGGCTTCACACACAGCCTAGAAAATGGTTGCTGATTGATTAACCTCTCAAGGTTCTTCATCTGCATCTGAGGTATCTTACAGGTGTATGAGAAAGAACTATATGCTTTCCCCAGAAACAAACAAACAAATAAATATCTCTATCTATCTCCCCATATATATTTTTTTTTCAGCAGAAAACATGTGATATACATACTTGAAACTACTGCAGAAGGATGAAACAAAATGAATGGTATTGTTTAAAAGTCCTAGTACAATACTACTGCTCTCAATTTTCCAGCTAAATTTTCTGCAAAGATGAAGATTTAAAGCAAGTTAGTGGAAGGCCTGACCTTTGAGAAATTGATATGATTTGTGATCTATGTTTATATACATGCTCTTCTTGTCGTTTATGGACTCCTTTCATTTCACAGGGAGCAGACTAAAATGCTTGCAGGGCCTGTGACTTCATCTCAACTGGTTCTCTGCTTCAGCAAATTGAATTCTTACCTCCTCTCTGACACATTGAGATAAATATATCTGCAGAGTTCATCAAGTGCTTTAATCCTTCATGAGCAGCAAAAGCCTGGCTAATTTCAGCCTTGCCACCACTTGCTGCTTGACTCCAGTGCAAGGCAACTGAAACTCAGCTCTTGTTGCCTTCTGGGAGAAAATGAGACTTAAAAGGAGCTATGAAAAGGGAAAATCTTCTGGCAGAATGCAGGATGTGAGCTTGCTACCTAAAGAATGTAATAACCCTGTCTTGTGGAAGTCTTATCAAGATCCTATGAGGGGGAATTGTTCAGAAAGCCAAAAATCTGCATTAGAGTAACAGTGCAGCCATTGCTCTGTGGTAGCTGCTCCTTTAGTGCCATGGCTACAGCAAATAAGCTGCTGGAGTCATGACTGGAGCTGGGTGTTGAAGAATTACTGACAAGCTTTGTAAGCCATGTCTAAGTGATGGGGTCCAGTTGTCTCATTGAAGGATGACTTTTACCAGCCCAGCTGCTCTGAGCTTGGCACGTCGAGTGTGTGCTAAGGATGAGTTGGGAAATAATCACAGAGTAATACATGGCACAAGCAAATGTGTTCAGAAATGGCAAAGGATAGACAGTAGAAAGTGTAATGTCTGATATTTGTATGGACAGATATTTCAAAGCCCCCTTATCACTTAGGAAAAAATTTTGCTGCTGATAGGCTTGCTTACAAGTCAATAAAATAATACTGAATACCAGCAGTAAAGCAGGTACAAGTAAATCCTCTTGAGGAGAGTAAAGTTTGAATCCTACATGTCCTCAAGAGTCTGTGCACCCTCTGATTCCCACCGAGTGTGTGCTAAGGATGAGTTGGGAAATAATCACAGAGTAATGCATGGCACAAGCCAATGTGTTCAGAAATGGCAAAGAATAGACAGTAGAAAGGGTAATGTCTGGTATTTGTATGGAGAGATATTTCAAAGCCCCCTTATCACTTAGGAAAAAATTTTGCTGCTGATAGGCTTGCTTACAAGTCAATAAAATAATACTGAATACCAGCAGTAAAGCAGGTACAAGTAAATCCTCTTGAGGAGAGTAAAGTTTGAATCCTACATGTCCTCAAGAGTCTGTGCACCCTCTGATTCAGTTTTCAGTGGAGCAAAGACTGCCCTGCACACTCACAGAGACCTTCCCTTTGCCCAGCTGTGGCTGGCTGAGGCATCCCTCAGGAGTCCCACAGCCTCTCGTATCTATCCCTTGGCAGGGTTAATCTGCCTTTGATAGATGGTCAAAGAGGAGGTACATATTAAAAACATATTTTCTTTCTAACTTGATGTAACTTGTTGACTTAGAAATGAGCCTCTTTTCCAGGTCTGCTACAAGTAAGAGATGGGAGAAAAAAAATTATTAAACTTTCAATTTTTTAAAGGACCAAAGACTTTTCTAGTTTTTAGAAACCTGAGGCTATACTCTTAAGCACATGCCTCATGAAACCTCTCTGTCTATCCAAAGCCTTTCTCGAAGCTATTTGTTAGCAGGAACCTCATTCATCCTTCCATTTGAAGCACAATATTCCTTTTCATTTGGTTAAACGAGGATTTTCAACAGCTGCTGAGGGAAGTACAGCTTGATTTAATCTGATGCTTAATGATGGACACAATACTAAAATTAACATCATCTCTGCCACAGGACTTTTGATTCCATTCTTTGCTGCCATCAGTTCAAGTCCTCCTTCTATTAATAATGGAGTGAAAAGCAGCAATGATGGCAGGAGTCAAGGTGCTGTTTAATAAGTCATCTGGCTGCAGAGCTGAAATTCAGGCTTCAGTGTCCTCTGAGTTTATGAAGCACAGAAAGTCTCTAACTCTGAGTGAATGGAGCCCTAAGCCTTTACATGTTAAACACATTAAATGTTTCCAGTTAATTTCATCTGACATCAATCAAAGCTCCACTAAAATTACTCTTGGGGAAGGTGGTGGGGAGGGAGAGGAAGTGCAATACTTCTGAGTTGGCTTTCAGTCCTTTACATGAAGTAAAATCACTGAGCACTGTTGGGAAGAAGGAAAGAGCAATTCCTTCTGAAGGCTGTTACCCGCTCAGCTTTCATTGGAAAAGAGTAGGAGAACAGGAGATATGCAGGGCTTGACTAGACTGCAACAAAAGTTTTAAAGGCCGCACACAGTTCCTTTTTCACAGATGCCATGGTTTCAGCCCAGCCCCTCACTCACTCCCCCTCCAGTGGGACCAGGGAGAGAATGGGATGGGTAAAAGATGAGAGAATCCTGGGTTGGGATAAAGGCAGTTTAGCAGGGAACATAAAAGCCAAGTGCACAAGCAAAGTAAAACAAGGAATTACCACTTCCCATGGGCAGGCTGCAGGAGAGCAGGGCAGTTACTTGGGAAGAAAGACAAAATCTGTCACTCCAAACATCCCTCACTTCCTCCTTCTCCCCTCCACTTTCTATACTGAGCACAATGCCACGTGGTCTGGAACATCCCTTGGGTCAGTTTAGGTCCCCTGTCCCAGCTGTGTCCCCTCCCACCTCCCAGGCACCCCCAGTCTCCTCACCAGCATGGCCATACAAAAAGCAGGAGAGGCTTTGGCTCTGTGTGAGCCCTGCTCAGTGACAAGGAAAACATCTCTGTATTACCCACCCTGTGTTCAGCACAATTCCAAAACACAGCCCTGGACCAGCCACTGGGAACAAAGTTAACTCCATCCCAGCTGAACCCAGCTCAATGATAACAAGTTCACTCACTGGGAAAATAATTGGAGCAAGGTGGTCTGAGTGGCCAAGAGCTGCCCCGTTATTAGTTAGGCAGTGCCTGCAGAAAGAATGAATTCTTATTTGGTGACTTATCCACACTCAAATAAGAGGAAAAAACAAAGGAAGGAGAAGAAGAATAGTTTAGTGCTTATAAAGAGGAAGAAAGCTGTAAGTTACTGTTTGATAGCCTGTTCTGTGGAGCAATGAAACAGCCATACATTCAGGTGATATTAAAATGCATTTAACTATACCATAAAATGGGACGGAAGGTGCGTCAAGGGCTTCTGTTATGAAACTAACAACAAAGGGAGTGATGGAAGTCAGCTGCTTTTAATGAAACTGGGGAAGCTTTCATGAGTTACACCAGCACCCCTATCTGATCACCTACACCCTACAGAGAATCTACAGAGAATTTACCCGTGATTTCCACGAGTCTGTGGAGACACAAGTCTCCTCTCTGGTCATCACTTTGAGTATTCTAATGAATTTCTTAACTCTCTTTTGCTACTGGCTGGAAGGTTCCTTGGCATGGGAAAGCCTCCAGTGGCCTCTAGTCCCCAGCAAAGGCAGCCAGAACCAGCCCCCTTGTGGCTCATCCCTCCCCATTCTCTTCCCACACAGATGCAGTCAGTCTGTCCCTGTGCTGTTCCATCTGTCTCAGTTCCCTTCACTTTCAAGCCTTTGTCCCTCAAGAGGAGGGCCGTGCCCAAGGCTGGGATGCAATGCCTGCAGAAGAAAATCCATGCACGTGGCACCAGGGGCAGGAAAGGAGAGGGGGGCTGCTCTTTGCCTCATTAGGTGCCTCTTGTTCTCTCCCATGGCCTCCACAGCCACATCACTGCATTTCATTCTTCTCTGCAGGTGCCCCTTGCCCCCTGACTGTGCCTGAACTTGCTCTGTTGGCTCCTTCACTGTGGCTGGCAGCCATCGTGTCTTGGTGTGCCCCATAGATCCTTTTTACCTGTTAATTGAGGCATATAGTTCTATTATAACTATTCCTGCATTCCCTGAGTTTTTTACCCCTCAAATTAAAATTGCTTAACAACTTTAATGAAACTCAACCGAGCTCTTAACTGAAGCAGGAAATGCTGAGACCATCTCATTGCATTTAGATTTAGGATATTTAAATGGGAAGTAGGAGGTACAGATGCTATTGAAGAGCACGAATAAGCCCTGAGAGACTTGGCAGAACACTAACATGAGAAGGAAAGAGTTGAATGCACAATTCTATAATCCACATCTTGCCAAAAGCAATGGCCACATGCCACAGACCTTCATGTGCAGCCAAACTCTATCAGCTGCACTAACGGCTGTGACTAATCCTATTTACTGTCATAACTGACCCTTTAAAAAAACCCTAAAAAAGGTGGGAGCTTCAAATTACCTCTACATCCTGTCTTGTATCTTGCCTTTCAAATGTAACTGTGTAGCTGAGTGATGAAGTTTTTGCAAGATGTACTGGATAATTGTTTTGAGAGGGAATTAGTGCCCAGGAATTCTAGAGAAAACATCAGCTCACTTATCAGTGCTGAGAAAAGTGCATTCCTCTGCAGAAGCAGGTAACATATAAGCAGAAACAACGAAAATCTGCTAAGGAGCTGTGAAGGCTAAGCAAAACTAACCACTTTGTGACAAAATTGCTGATACTTGTAAACCAAAGTCACCTGAGTCAGCTCATAAATATTTCAGAAGCAGGAAACTCAGGCAGTTAAACTGGGGATGTAATGGTAGGCGTATTTAAAATGAGCCAACAAATCCAATCAGATTACTCAGCTCTAAGCCACGAAGTATCTGTGTTTGCTGTGGGAATTCGATAGTCTTGAGCAGCAATTAATGACCATAGAGGTGATTATGGTTTTTTTATCTCACAAATCCTTAGGAAAGGAGAATATCTGGTTTCACATTGTCCAGCTGGTGGTTCAAAGCTATGGGGAGATTTAGGTTGCCTATAAAAAGGTTTAATATGCCTTTAATATATAGAGCTTGTTGTGGTTTTGTTTGGGATAGAGTTACTTTTTCTTCCTAGCAGCCAGTAGAGTGCTGTGTGATGCTAAGGCTTCTAGAAACTCTCAGAGGATCAAGACTTTGAGTTGTTAAATCTCGTGCTCCTGTTAAAATTAGGAAGTTTTATCTTCTTTTATTATTGTTGTTGTTTTAAATTATCACAGGATATCATTTCACATATATACAGTTTCATATTATTGTCTCCATTCAGTTCTGGAATGGCATTTGAAGATGCTTGAAGGCAGGAGAAAGCATTTCCAGAAATCTGATGGAGGAGGCACCTTGGTGGTGTTGATGTAGGGAGAGTCAGAGAGTTCAACAGCAGAATTAAAGGCTAAACAGTAGAATTAAAGCCAAAGGGCTGGAGGAAAGGTAAACCCCCTGGCTGTGGCTGACACAGATGAGCTGTAGGCTCTGCAGGGACTGCAGCTCCCCTGATCACCCTCCTGCCAGTGCCTGGGTTCAGGCCCTGCTCAAAGTGGGCACAGGCATCGAGGCACTGGATTGCTTTGGTTTACAACAGAAGGGCTTTGATTTACAAGAGAAAAGAAGTCTTTAAATTGTGGGCAGATATCACAGATCGGGTGATGCCTTAAAATGCCAAAAGTTAAACACAGCAAACTTTTGTTTGATCCCTTATCTTCAGATCACATTTCCAGCAAAGGAAGCTCAGGTGGCAAGAAAGGCAGAGCTTGCTCTTGTTTTAATAAGGATTGTGTGTTTTCAGGGGTGCAGAGGTGCACCAGCCTGACCATCCTGATGGCTTTTTTGTGCCCTGCCAGCTTTCATTCTCCCCTCCCCCAGCTCATGCCTTGATAAATGAATGTATTCTCATTGCTCAGATTCATAACGGGTTTGTTTTGTATACTGGGCCATAGTCCTTATGTGCTGGTCTGCTGTTCTGGCTCATCTCATTTAAATTGCATTCCAGCTCAGCTTATTCAAAGGGAAAATGAATTCTGACAACTGGCATATCTTCTTCATTATTTTGATTGGCGTAAATCTAAAATTTATGGTCTGAATGTTAGCAAAACTATTTGACTTGGAAACTATCTTACTTCATTATCCTTTTAACAGCAAATAAGCATTCTAAGTGAAAATTTTAATAATTGCCTTTATTTCCTCTTTAGCACTAGCCTTTTCCTCTGTTCAAAATGGTGCTAAATAATGTTTGTGCAGCCTGTGAGTGAAACTTATAAGAAATTTCTGTGCTTACCAATTTCCCTCTTAATAGAATTCAGAAAACATGTAAACAGACAGGGTTTCTGTTAATAAATGGGGTATGCATTCGTAAATGAAACCATAGGGGGAAAAGATTGGTTATGCAGAAGGACTAGAAAAAGAGATGAAGGGAGCTGCTTTTGAGGAGGTGGGAGTTTTTAAAGTATTCTAGAAAGTTGGGTGGAAGAAGGGAAGGTATTTTTAGCACCTTCCTTTGTATTTGTTCCTTAGATTTGTGTTAGGCCCTGGTGGTTTTGAAGAAGCACCAGGAACTGAGTCCATTTGCTGTACAACTGTGTGCACTAAAACTAAATCAGAGTTAAAGCTGTGATGCCTTTGTTCTATACCAACATCTCTTCTCATAACAGCTAAAGACATCTAGTCACACAAAACAAGAACAGCTTCCACTAAGAATATTTTGCTTTTGTTTTAAAGATGTTTCTTAAAGAAACTGGAAACTTAATGAGATAGAAAAATTCTTCATGTATTATTTAAAATCACTGCCATCATAACAGTTCACAATATCCATCTGTTCTGCAGTATGCAAGTTTTACTCCGAATGCAAGTAATACAAGCTGCTCTGGCACATTCATTAACCAATTCAGCAAAGAAAATTATGACATTTTCCAGAAATTACCCCTAGTTCAAAAGCAAGAAGAAAACAAAAACTTACATCAGGAAAATAATAAAAAATTAATCCTATCAGTATGCAAGCATTACACAGGCACCATTTTTTATTAATTTATACATCTAAAAGGTCATTCATGCATGAAAAAAGCAACACATGCTCATTCTTATTTTCCAACAGACCAATAGAATGACACTGTAAATTACTGGATTTCTCTCAAGGAGAAATGCTTAATAATCCTGTGGTAGTGGTGGAAGAATACAGGGAAGATCAGGGTCTTCAGTTGGTAGCAACCTGTTATTAAATATTTAGATAACTTTAATTGGTGCACTATAAGATTTACATTTAGAAAAGGAATAATTTATAGCCTGTCTATGCTTTACTTGTTGACATTCCTTGAAACTTGTAATAGGATTATTTGAAGGAACCTCTACTAGGACACAAATAAAGAACATTTTGTGCCTTAATTCACTGGCTTTTGCACATTCATAAAGCATTGCAGTTCCTGATGAGTCCGGACTTAAACTTGTTTCATACAGATTTAAAGCTTTATCTAGACTAGAATAAATACATTTTAAGAATCCTGCAGTACAAAACCATCTATTTTAAACAGATCTGAGGTTATGCAGAGGGTCTCCTTGCTCCTCCACTGCGTGTTCAATCTCAGGTAGATGTAGGGTCCAGCTGTGAAGTGTTTCTGTGGTGAAGAAAATAATCAGCCTTACATAACAAACTCTCTAAATTCACAGTCCCTTCTTCTCACCAAGAAAGAAAGGGTGAGCTAAAGTTTGTTCAGAGGATAAAAGCTTCTGCAGACATTTGTTTACAGGGCTTTTGGCTGGATCTGAATCTTTTATTGGAAACTGCATCATCATATTCCTGCCATCCCTGCAGCCTCCTGGGACTGAGCACCAGGGCAGTCAGGGAGGGGAGAGACAGAGGCAGGAGCAGTTTGCTGACTGCAGTGCCAGGAGAGCTTGGAAATACTTGGTGTGGTGGCAAAGGCAGAGAAGGAGGAGACCAAAAACTTCCCTGCCTTTGCATTTAAACGGGACATGGTTTCCAGGGGGTGGGGAATGGGTTTCTCAGCAGCTGCAGAACCCTTCTGGGGTTTCTCATCTGGATGCAATTGCCAGCACTTCATGCACTTGGACAGAGAGAAGTGAGAAGTGTTTGCTCAGGGCAGAGCTGTAGGTGCCTGGACACAGCAGGCTGCAGGTGCACACAGAGGTGATTGCTTTTTGTGATTCTGCTGGGTGAAAACTGAACACTGAGTTAGATAAATAGCAAATAAGGCTTGTTTCTAGTTCTCATGCCCTCTATGTCTCACAGTTAAAATATTCCATTGATCTGAGAAGTTTTCCTACAGAAATATGAGATAACCAATTCCTACTTAAATTCACGTTCCTGAGACTTTTGCAGATAATCCATGAAATTTCACGAATTTGTTGAAAGTCACTGCAGTCAAATTTGAAATTGAGATTGTGTTCTGCGATTCTGTGATTCTACCCTCTGCCCAAAGGGAAGGGCAAGCCTTCATGAAGGCAAGGACTGAGCTTTCTCAGCTAAATAATTGTAATGGAGGTTTAGAAGTGGACAGCAGCACTGCAGGTCAGGCAGCACAGCAGCTTCCCTGGGATTTGTACTTAGAAACCCACAACTGAACCCACAATTGAACCCACAATTGAACCACACTTGCTTCAGGCATAGGCTCTAGAGTAACCAGACTAGAAGATTCAAGGGTCCTTATCTCAAGGGGTTAATTCACATCTAGAAATTTTGGTGCCCTGCCTGGTGAGTCACTGCTGAGGTAAAGCCTTAGGCAGGGCACTCTTGTTTAAAAGTAGCTCCTGAAAAAGCTTGTACTATGCTACTGGACCCTGAC
The DNA here is from genome assembly GCF_017590135.1 of Pyrgilauda ruficollis. Taxonomy (NCBI): domain Eukaryota; kingdom Metazoa; phylum Chordata; class Aves; order Passeriformes; family Passeridae; genus Pyrgilauda; species Pyrgilauda ruficollis. The sequence goes on along the minus strand of NW_024514764.1, from coordinate 9,465,968 downwards.
AGATAGAAAAAAGAGCTGGTTGTTTTCTCCCTTAAATTACTTTTGTTTTTTATTTTCATGTTTGTAACAGTGGTATCAGCCAAGCATTAAATTATAACCAGTGAACCTAATTCAAGGGACCATGTTCTGCTAAACTTTTCAGGTTTATTAAAGAAGTATCTCTTCCCTTAGAAGTAGATTTTAAAAACCTTTGAGGCACTGAAGTTGCAATAAAATTATGGGTACCATTTTCTTTCAAAATTGTCATCATGTATCTCTAGCTGGGCACTTTGCTGAAAATTTCGCAGTGTGTTGTATGGACCCTTCCTTTGGCTCAGAGGTTGTTTCCCATCTGGGCATCTGGCAGCAGATGTGAATGCAAGACTGTCTGATAGAGTATGAATGAACATGTGAAGAACCCTTGAAAGTATCTGGTATTGATGAATTGCAGCAGCAGAAGCAAAGTGGTCCTGGCTTTGATGCACGAGGTCATGCATCTCACTTTTTGTAATTCATAGCAAACACACTGAGAGCAAAATGGCTGCAGGACAGGCATCCTCCCAGGGGAAACTTTTATCTGCACGTGCTGTATTTGTGAATCACAAATATTGTATTTGTGGAGGTGGTAGATGAGGGGTTTTCAGCCTGGTTTAACCATGTCAGGGGGCAACAGGAGGGAAGGAGATTTCTCTGCTCCTCCCTCAGTGAGCAAGATTACCCCATTGCAGAGCCAAAATTCCAGTCTGGCAGTGTTCCAGATGGTGGATGAATGGGGTGAAGGATGACAAAGGGGCAGTGGGCACCAGCCTGGCCTCCACCCTGTCTGCTAGCTCAGAGCACATGTGCCACAACTTCTACAAATGCTATAAATTATTGCCCCCCACAGAAATAACTTTGCTGGAGGTGATCTTCCCTCATCCCCGTGTGTCAGTGTCTCTTTTTGCTGCCACCCAGCACGGAGATGCCATGGAGAAAGGGGGTGTGGGGCCAGCTGCCTGCTGCCATGGCTGGCTGCAGTGGGGAAAACCTGCTCAGCTCACCCAGCTTGCAGCAAATCAGGATCAAAGTGCTTTAGTGACTTGTTAGTGGCACGTAATTAACAGGCAATAAGTGAACAAATTATTCAGTATTAGTAATACAAGAGGTAACGTTTTGTCTGTGGTTTAATAAACGTGAATTTGTCAACACCTTCCTGTAGCTAAGCCTGCAGGGCTCCAGCTCCCCTTGCACTCTGCTTGCACAGCAGACATGGGGCTCACAAGCACCCCCTCTCCTGCAGACATGGTGATGCCTTAAGATTTTAGCTTTTGTATCTTTCAAATCCTGTACTGCTTTAGGGTATAACTCTAAACTCCATATAGAGTGTTAGTTCCTGTCTTCACATTTTGGTCAGATAAAACCATTCCTCTCTAGGCCTGAAACTCAAGGACACCTCACTGCCTCAGGCCCTGAAAAGTATAAACAAAAGTGAATTGGGGAGGAGAAGCAAACTGGGGGAATATGACTTCATTACCTGAAGATGTAAGACTTCATTACCTGAAGCTGTAACTGGAGGATTAACCCCTGATATGTAAATGGACCAAACTTATATCCGTCTGAAAAACTCATGACCCTCGTCCATCTGGGGTGTAGCCCCTCTTGGAAGCTTCTGACTGCCTAAGGTGTATCTGTTGAAGGCCTTTAATAAACACCCACTTTTATTCTCGTAGCCTTGGCTAGCCTCTGTTCTAGGCAGGCACTCCAAGGCCTCGGTGGGATCCCGTGTCCTGTGGGAGCTGCAGAGCTGTGACTCTGTGTGCGCCTGCGCTGCTCCCTCCGTTTGATCACACTGAGAAAACACCCCACAATTTACATGCTCAGCCCCAAGGTGAGGGTCCCTAACACCAACACAACCCATTGATTCAATTTAAGCAGTGAGCCTTAATTCTTTCAGCACACGCTTTGTGACACAAATTGTCATTTGCTAACAAAGCACATTTTCCTACGCCTTAATTTGCTAAGATTAATATTGCAAGGTTCAACTTTGTGCAAGGCCTTAGCGAGACAAATTTTTCATTAATTTTAGCCAACCATCAAATTATACTGAGTAATTTCATATGCAGCAATGATTTAAATTAAGGAGATAACCTATTCAATGATGCAGACTGAACTGATCTCAGAATTAAAAGGTCAGAGCCTCAACTGGTATAAATTAGTGTAGTTCTTTAGGAAACCACGAAGTTGAAGTCAACAGAGCTGTGCTGGTCTGCCAGACAAGCCCATGGCACGAGGATTCCCCCCTGTCTGGGGAAGGAGGCTCAGTTGCTGGTTGGTGTCAGGGATTCCTGCCAGGGACAGGCTGGAATGACAGCAGGCATCCTGGAGGGATAGGTGGAAGGATCAGGTCACAACACTGAACATGAGCCTGGCAATGCCATATTGCTTTGATAAAAGCTGGCAAACAGCCACTGCCTGCCCCACCTTCAAGAGTTCAGGGTGTTTTCCTGAAGAGAGGTGATTTTAGTCCTTATCCTACTTCAAATTACCAGGGGAGAAGCAAGCTGTGTGCCTCAGCGGGCCATCCTGCTGGGATGGCAGCTGGTCCCACAAACAGCTGTATTAAACACAGTGACAGCACTCAGGGGTTCAAACAAGCAATTAAGGGCAGCCTAACCAAGCTGACACCTGCTCATCCCACGGCTCAGGCACCACTTGCCTCAAGTATCCCACTACAGGTGGGTGTTAATTGCAACTCTACCCACAGAAGGACAGATCCTGATCCCAACACCCAGATTTTGAGCCACGTTTGGGTGGATATGAATTAGGCATTTAAATATGGACCCATCTTTTCAGGAGTGTGTACAGCAGAGAAAAACTCCCTCCCCCACAGATTTTTGCCTGTTTTCTGTGAAACAATAAAAAAATGGAGCCTTGTTGCTTGGAGAGTGCAAGAGCCCCTCTCCTGTGCCAGGACCAGCGAGGCTCTGCTGGGCTGCCTGCCCCTGGTCTTGGCATTGCAAGCAAGCCCAGCAGCTCTGGGAGCCTCTGAGCCTGGGGAAAGTTGATTTTTTATTGATTTGGGGGAATTTGGACTAGGCCTACATCCTGTCACTGAAAATTGATTCAGTAAGCTGTTTATTCTCCCTTGCTATTCTACTGGCTTGGCAGGAACATTTTATCAGAGAAGAGCCTGAATTTGAACCCATCTCTCCCATTGGCTCCTTCTGACAAAGTGGCTCCATTAAGTGCACTGAGAGCAGAGAGTCTGTGAACCTTTCTGAAATTACTGCTGACAGATTAATGTTCCTGTAATTACACCAGAATATCTTGGAAACACAAATATTAATTAAGAGTATTGAACGAATTTGGGACAGTCTTCAATAGCATTGAGCAGAAATCCTGTAAAAATTAAACAAAATATAAGCACTGGAAAAATAAGCAGCATTAGTCATAGTAGATAAAGTAATTATTAAAGGGTAAAGTGATTTTTGGCTCAGGATTTATGTCATGGCTATGAGAGCTTTGCTAGTTGAGATCGTGTAATATAACAATAATAGTTTTTTCTAAATTTATTTTATGTCAGGTCTTTAGCAGTGTCAGAAACACATGCTATGTGTTAAGGTATATTTCCAAGTTCTGTGACCCTGCTTCTTCGAGCTGTTCCATGCATGCACTGAGGCTGAGAGGACAGCTAGTCAGTTAAGTCCATAAATGCAGTCCATAAAATTCAAGTGCTTCTACTTATAAAACAGCAATGATGGTGTCTTTTCTAAGTACTAGAGAGATTTGTTCTCCTTTTATATTTTGTCCCATAGGTTTTTTGGGGATTTTTTATGCTGAAGAGGACTAGGGAAACTGTAGGTGCTAGGTCAGATCACTAAATTGCAGAGAGGAGAGTCTCATCTTTAGCCCTTCTTGGCCTCCCCTAATGCTCAGACTGTGTCTGCTTTCCTGCTGGATAACACCCAAAGGCCTCTGGTGCCCTCCTGGCAGGTTAAAGTCACCAGGAAAGCCACAGGAATGTTCATCTCCTGACTCAGGCATGTGAGATGAGAGCTCTCCTTCACTGCCAGTGTTGCTTGGCTTTGCCTTCCCACCCTGTTTGTGCAGCAGGATTTGTGTGCTCCCCTCTGAGCGCAGCCTTTGTGCCCGGGGAGCTCCAGGAGGTGCCGGGAAGGGCAGCTCCGACTGCTCCAGGAGGACTCAAACCCCTCTTGGGTCAACACCAGCACTGGAACAGGCCTTATCCCTTTTCTTAAGTATTTCTTAAATAAATTAGTGAGTGAGATTCATTAGCAGTCCTTCCATCTGCATTTTATTACATATGTCCTTATTATAGAACTAAAGTACGACAATCAGCAAGTCCATATTACATTGGCTAGGTTTAATAAAATGTTTTCATGTGAAACATTTTTTTCTTTTTTGCATGTCCTCAACGTCCTCTAAATTTTCTAACTTTATATTTTGTATTTAGAGATTTGTACCTTCATGCTGTATCTTTCCTCACTTGCAACAAACCCATAAATTTAAAGGGAGAAAATCTAGTGTAAAAATTAAAATGCTCCAGCATGGCTGAAACAAATGAAATCACAGCTTGCCCTGAAAATTATCAGCAGGAGAAATTACCAGAGAAATGTATATTCTGTTACTGGTACTAAAGTTTTGGTTAAGACAGAGAAATAAGCAGACTATAACATTTTGTGTGTATTTTAAAAGCATAATCATACTTCAAAATGTGAATATCTATGTATGAATTCACATCAGATAGGTAATTAACCTTATGCCACAAAATATTTCAAATCTCCCTGTCCTTGAGAATTTACTGATGGCATATAAACTATTCACATCTTTTCTGAATAATTTATCCTGTCCTTCCATTATGTCAAATGAATTTATAATCTCGGATAATGAAGCATTCCTGAGTGAAAGTTAATACAGAGCTGCACCTCCTACTGAGTACAAGTCTGTGAAAACACTTTTTTTCCCCCCACAGAACTTTATAAATTCTTTAAATGTACTTATCCCAGCAAGTCTAGGATCAGAGAGCTTGGGTTTGTGCCGGATTTGCTGATATAAAACAAGGTAATTCCATTTATCTCAAAACAGCAAATCCTGTTTTTTCACCAGTGTTAAGTCAGAGAATTGAGCCCAGAATATTTAACTCTGCCAGAGACATGAGGACCCTAACTTTATTTAGCTGCATATTCTATCCCAATATTACCCTTCATGTCATGACATTTAATTAAGAAAGGTCATTTTTGTCTTCTTCAGAGCACTTGTAAATATTAAACTATATTTCCCTTATGTAGAGGTTCTCCTGCACAAAGGGATTAACACCAGTCCAGTTAAGGTCACTTTAGCTAATTTTGTGTTGAAGAAAAATGATCAGAGAGAGGTGCCTAAAATGAAACTGTCACATGCAAGTTTGACTTTGTGCCTGTGCTTGATGACCTGTGAGTATTTAAACAGCCACATTTATGTCCTTCTAGGACACAAAAATATGTGGTCAATAACTTCCATGTGATTATAAGCCACAAGACAAGCAGCCCACTTCTGTTATTTGCCTGTTACTCTTTGTAACAGTTCAATAAAGTTATAGGAAAGAAAATGCTACTGAGTGTATATTAGATCTTTTAAGATTAGAACAGGAGACAGGTACAGATATTTTCTCTTAGTTGTGCCAGTAGGAATGAATTCTTCCTTGGGGCTGACAGGGTTTCTGTGCCCTGAAAGCAGATCTCTTCCTTCCTCTGTCTGTCCTGAGTGGAAGTGCCCTTCAGCATTTTATTTGTTTGCTTGACTGTGAAGTTTACCCTTTATGTTCTGTTTGTCCTCACCCTTAATCTCGTTAGGCTTTCAGTGTTCTCATCTTTCTCTTTCAAATAACGAAGGTGTTTGCTCCTTTTTTGCATTTGTCTCTTGCAGTCTCCTTGGGGGTGCTCTCGGGTTTGCTCTGCTGGAGCACATCCTGTGGCTGGGGCACAGAGATGCTGAGGGAGGCTCGGTCTGTGCCTTCATCCCTGAGGGCACAGCAGAAATGAATGATGCTGGGACAGGCAGGTTTGCCACTGCCTTTCACTCTCCCTTTCTGGAGCCTTTAAGTCTTCCAGCAGTGCCTCTGTATAAAGGCAATTTTTGAGAGAAGGAAAAAGTGGCAACCAGTAATGACATAGTGGAAAGGGAGCAGGGATTTGGTGCCTGGCTCTGAGAGGCACCTCCCTCAGTGGGAAATGGTGTCAAAGCCGTAAATATTTGCCAGGAAGACAGAACAGGAGGAAAACAGAAATGCTACTTTGGCTAAATAATGTTATATTTAAATGTTATGTTTAGGAGAAAATTACCAGCAATGGGAAAGCTGCTATCCATTCCCAGTTTTTCCCACCTTATATAATAGCATTGAATTGGCTCTACTTACTGAACACACACAGCAGCACACACCAAAGGCTGGTCTTTGCTTTTCCTTCAGCAATACCCACGTTCTGACTCTCCTGAGACAAGAAAAGGCTTCAGGTACATCCTGCAAGGCACAGTAAAGAACCACAGCCTCTTTTAGACAACCCTTCCCTGTTTCTTTTAATTTCCCTCTCAGAACTAAGGAACAACTCACAGGTTTAAAAGTGCACCATCTGAAGCTCCAGGTCTCTAATTTTGTGATCTTTCAATTTTTCCCCTGCCCATCCTGGAATTCCTGACACACTACACTTATTGCAAAATTGCAAAAATAACAGAAATTATTAACAGATTGGAAAAAGAATAATGGCAACTAGAAAACTCCATTCCTAAAAGGTGAAAGAAAGGCTTGAAAGGCAGGACAGGGAAAGGACTGATGCCTAGAAGAATGTGTCTCTTCAGTGACCAACACTCCAGTGCCCTGGTGAGAAACACTCCAGTGTGAGGGCTGGTGGGATGAAGCTCCCAGAATGTGATTTAGAAACAAGTGTTGGGCCAAATAAAAGCTTCTTAATAAAGGTTACATTTGGATTTCTGGATAACTTGAGATTATTTTCTTTCCCCCACTCCTGAAGTTTTTTCAATGATGAGCCCAAACGGGAGGGAATTAGTGGCTGTTTAATGATTCTCCAGAATGGTGGTATTACGATGACATTTTAGGAATGCAAACTGCTTGATGGATGGATGGATGAAAAGATGAAAAGAAAGAGTCTTTCTCCAAGAAAAGAGTCTCTAGCAAGCTTTACATTTCAGTAATGTTTGTGGCCAAAAGTGCTTTGAATATATCATTACGACTTTTCATATGTTTCCAAACCACTCCATTTATTTCAGATGAAAATGGACCTGTGATATTTTTTTTCTTCTGGGCAAGTCCTGCACCAAAAGGGTTTTGCTGTAAGCTGAAGACACCCTAGGCCATGAGTGTGCTCTGCGATTTTCCATGAAATTTAAGATTGCAGTCAGCTGTCAGACTTCTGCTTCCTATTTTACCAGAAGACATAATTCATCCTGGGAGCTGGCTTAAAAGTGGAATTTCAGCAAGACTAGACAACTTGAATTTGAGGACATATGCTTTCCCTTTTGAAAAGGTCACTCTGTGCCTGGAACACAATTTCTCATTTCTGCTCATGTTCCTTTGCAGCTTTGGAAAGTGAAATATTCCACAGAAATTTTGGAAATATCTAGAGCAAGGAGATATCTGTGACTAAATTTTGATAATTTTACCCATCATGTGGTCTTCCTGGTGAAGTTTCCTACTTATTTATCCATTTGCTTCTTTAAATTTCAGAGGAAAGGACCCTTCCATTTACTATTTACACACATCAAGACAAAGCCCAGGTGCTCAAAGTGCCTTAAAATGAATAAGCCAAGCAGACCAAGCCTGACTCAGAGGTTAAGTCATTGTACTCTGGAGAAAACAAGTCAGCTATATTCATTATCTATTGATATGCTGCTTTAATATATATATATTTTTTTTTTTCTAAATGGTGAGAAACAATAAAACTTTTAAATTAACCCTTGTGTCTATGGATCATAAATGAATGTGAAGTATCTTGTACTGTCAGATTTTAGCTTTACTCCTGTTTTCCTTCATTCCTAGAGTATGTACCCATGGGTGAAACCAATGGGGATATTTCTTTTTCTTAGATCTGAAGGATTAGAGGATTTCTGAAAAGACACCTTGCAGCCTGGTAGAGCTCCCTGGTGTGGGAAGATGCCAGCCTTTCCCCAAGCCTTCTCAGGGACCCCAAGGATGGCCAAATTGTAGAGCTGTGCCTTGCAGAGCTGCCTCAGGCACAGCCCCAAAATGCCTCCAGAGAGGAAGGCTCAGGGCATTTACTGCTTCCAGGGTCACTCTTTTGCCCTTAGAGAAAAACACCAATAATTACAACTTGTCATTCTTCCATGATCAAAGTGGCCAAGCTGGTGATATGCAATAAAAATAACTGAAGAAGTCAAAGGCAGCATTTCAAAGTGATTTTTATGAAGGCAAGAGATCAAGTGATCCAATTTTCTAGCCACTTCAATAAATATGGGGTGATGATTAGCAAATAAAACTGGGTAATTGTAGTTTTCTGCTCAACTCAGTATAATTTGCTAAAGTATCTATGTCAATCAAAATTATATTTAGATTGACACTGTAGGGATATGTAAAACCTATTTATTCTGAAAAAATATTTAAAGAGATTATATAAGCAGTGATGTCCAAAGCTGAGGGATTTTCCCTGAAAAGATCAAGATTAGTTATTCATAATAGCCTAACATAAAACGACTCATCTGGTTTTCTAGAATAGTCTAAGGATTAATAATTATAGCCCTAGATTTCTGAAATTGAAAAATTTCTCCCTCCCATCTCAAATATTCAGTTCTGGATCTCTTTGTCTTCACATCTCCAGTAGCTTTAGAAATATCCACTCAGACTGTGGGATAAACATGGATTTCTGGGATGATTGCTGGAAGGTGTGCAGGACAGACTGGGCATCTTCACTAGTGGGCTCTTGAACAGCCAGTGCTAACAGAATCCTGTCATTCACACAGTAAATAACTGTAGGCAATGGGATAAAAATGGTTTTAATCTGGCTAGGCTTTCTCTAGGAGCTTCCACAAAACCAGGATTTGAACAAAACCTGCAGATTTCAAAAGCAATTCATTGGCAAAGCAAGTGATTTTGTTTTAAAATGTTATTTTCCATATATGTACCCATGCTGTTTCTCAAAAGGGTAAACAGAAGACACTACTGATATCAATACAAACCCAAAATTTTAAATTTCTTGAAAAGAAAGTTAATGCAACAAAAAAATCTTGAATTATCCCATTTTGCCAAAAAACTTGAGAATTATCAGTACTGGAATTTTGTTATTTTAATATTGCCACTAAAGCAAAACAACCTGAATCCAATATTTCTTGCTATAAAATATTGTCTCTTTCAAAGCCAAATATCCTTCTAGGAGCTTCCTGTCAAAAGCAGAACTTTCCTGCTCTCAATCATTTCCTAGCCCTGAAGCTTGTAATGCTTGAAGTGAGTTTGTCTGGAGTTATTAATTTTCTCCAAGTCTTTCAGAAGGAGAAACCATCAAAAATAGATGCATGCAAATGTTTCATTTAACTAAGAAGCATAATGCATGCAAAATTTGGCCTTGAGTAAACGATATCAAGTAGGTCACTTTAATCACTGACTTGGGTGGTTTTTAGTTCCTTTCGAGTCTTTCTGTCAAAATTTCAAGACCTGGTAACAAGTGAGGAAAATGTATTTTCCATTGCACAATTGGTGATGGCCTGATCCTTCCAGTTTGCCCTCCCATGCAGGGTGCTGTTATTCCTCAATCCTCCACGTTTTACTACTCCTGGGCACACTATTGTTTGGTCCCATTTGTATAGAAATAACAAATGAAGGCTTTTTCATGTTCTGGCAAGACTACACACCAAATTTCCAAGAATTTGGAATTGCTAAGAATTCTGAATGCTCAATTCCTTTTAAAATTGGTGTCCTGTGTTCCCTGGCTGTTTGTATCCAGAACCTGCACCTGAAGCTGTTTCACAAGCATTCTCAGTAGCATAATGTAATTTCTCCTGCCATTTCAAGCACCAGTGGAGTCTGCACTAGCAGTAATGGTCAGATTTCAGTCCTTCAAACTGAAATTTGTCTTCCCTAGAAGCTCAGAATTCTATCAAAATGGTCAAAATGCCTGCACTCCAGTTCCCTTTCAGGAAGTTCTTTAGGGTACACATTTATTTCTTATATTTCTGAGTAGAAGACACAGCAGTAAAAACATTTTAACTGCTTTTTAAGCAATATGTTAATTGACCCAGCTCCCTTTGATGGCTTACACTTGTCTTAACAAACACAAAAAACATCTGGCGAGAAAAAAAAAAGAATTAACTAACTCAAGCAGCATTGCTATAATACTTTTCATTTACAACCAGAAGAAACATAACCTTTTATACTTAAGCATTATATGTCTTTTGCCACCTTTAATTTCATAACGTTTTTGCATATGGAAAGGAATATGCCTGGTTTTATTTGTTTTTACAACTGTGTTGTATAGGCTTTTCTGGTGTTTTGTGGATCACAGATGGAGAAACATTGGACCAGAAACTGTGACTCTCCCACCATCCCTCACCTACATGCAATTGTCTGTAAAATCTTAAAACTCCTTCACTTTTTAATGGGCTCTTGGAATTCTATTTTCCCACTGAAAGTTGAAAATCCATATAATTTTTAGTGGCATTCCATTGTGTCATTCCCAAAAGACTTTAGTTTAAAATCAAACAGATGCTTTGATTTTTTTTTTTTTTTGCTCTAGTTGACAACTTATTAGCACAATAAACTTCCTCTTTATATGACTATTCTGAGCTTTTTTTTTGTTATCCTAAATGGACTCATTGCATTTAGATAATACACTTATTTACAACCCCACTCAAACCATCTGCTCCTTTTAATGTACTTTTTTTTTCTTGAAAGGTCTTAAAACTTCAAGATTAATCTGTTACTGTGGTATGAAAAGGTTGATGATTGTAAAAATTAAGAGCACTGGGAGAGAAAGCTTCTCTTGGTGGGGGTCACTCCCACCTATCTTCTCAGCTTAGAGGAAGACATCAGGCAATGTAATCCCTGAGGAGCTGTGCTCCTGGAGAGGAAAACATTCACCATTACCCAACAGCCACTCTTGCCTGAGACCAGTGCTCCCAGGGGTTTTCAGCCTGCCTCAGTCTGGCCAGCCAGTCTGCCTGTCCCTCTTGGAGCTTTGGGGCATCTTGTGTGTACCTTGCTAAGGAGAAAGGAAATCACAGGCACTGATCTCCTCAGAGTGGGCTGCTTCACAACTTTGGCCACGCTGAGCAAGAACAGTTTCCTCTTGGTAAATCCATGCTGTTCCTCCTCATTGTCCTGTCCTTCATACTGCAGTGGCCCCTGTGAGGAGGTGCTGCACAGTTTTGTCAAGGAAGCAAGGATAAACTGCCCCACCTGTGGTTCCCTCTGCCTTTTATTGAAGATGGTTTGCCACAGCTTTTCAAATGTGAATGTTACCTGCCATGAGTCAAATATACCAGCAGTCTTACATGCTGCCTGTCCAGTCCCACGTGTCATCCATGTCCTGTAAACCCCAATCCTTGATCCTTGCCAGCCACGGGCAGTGCTCTCTGCCCCAGCCCCAGCACATGATGGGAAAGGGCTCCATGTTAATGTGTCATGCTCTAAGCTCTCCTGATGAATGCCATGGTTGGAAAGAAGTGCTGGGATTGAACAGCTGGGAGGACACAGATGGAGTAAGAAATAGTAAATGGCTGACAGCCATATCAACAGATAAAGGATATATGTTATTTATTTTGGGTCGTTGATGTTGAAGACAAAGCAAATTTAAGTATTTGGGAATGAAGCAGATGGGATGGACGTGGCTTCCAGAAGCATGGGAAGAGGACAACATTTCACCAAATGCATATGTCAAGTCATATGCCAGCAGAGATAACAAAAATAGATATTTACATTTGCAGAGATTCTGTAGCAGCTTTCTGCGAGGCGGAAAACAAAGCTTTTCTGTCAGCCACTGGTGAATGAACATGCTCTTCCTGGAACAAGATGTACTTTGAAACTGCATATCTGGTGCTGGAAGTAAACTAATGGAGCTAATGAGAGCAATTACAAGCTCCACACTATTGTAATTCATGTCTTTCTAGAACCCATACTCTGCAGATGTGAAAGACAGAAGCTGTAGGCAGCAGAGGTGAACTGCAGTGCCTTCCCAGGCTTCGGAGCAGGAGTGCTCCAGCTCCTCCACAGCATCTCACAGCCCCTCACTTACCCCTTCCCTTCCTCTCACCAGCTCTTTCCATGCAGACCATGAGATCTTCCTCACAATTTAGTACACCATGGGATCTTGGCTAAGCTGCCAGGGTCTGTGAGTGCAATAAAAACATGCCAATTACCCCTGAAATTGAGCAGGTGTCAATAAGAATAAGTGCTCTACATTTCTTTAGATACCTGGCTTCTCCCCACCTGGAGAATACACATCACATCAAGAGATCACAGCATTCAATGTCAGCAATTCATCTGGTGAGAGGGAAAAAGAAGCCTGTTCCTTTGAAATTAAATGATCAACGAATATTTGCTCTAAGATTTAGTGATTTGAGTTATATATGAAAGCTTTAATAGCCCGAGGTGAAAAATAGAAAGAAATTAGCTGGTTTACTGAATATGATGATAGCAGAGAAGCATATAATTAGATTGAATAGACATAAAACCACCTCTTTAAAACCTGCTCATTATTGTTTTAGTACTTGGAATGTGCGCTTGCCATGGTGGTTTTGTGCAGCTACTGCTAAATTATTGCTACAGTGAGGCTGTCGTTCAGGTCCTTGGCTTTTGTACTTGCCCCTTTTCCTGAGGAATTCTCTTTTTATCTTTAAATACCTTTTTCTTAAAAAAAAAAACAAACCAAACAGAAGCAAAGGGAAACTGGAAAAAAATCTTTTGTGTTCGTCACAGAGGAATATTGCATAATTCGCCAAATTGCCCTTTTCTCCTATAATTGTATGATTTTTTATGGAAAGGCAAAAGCATGTTGAGGGATTGCTACAGGCTAATAAGAGGGGGATATAGAAGAATTTTTTAAAATGCTGTGAAAGTTACTTTTCAATTGTGACCAGCAGAAATTTAGAAGGTTATTAATGAGACTTCACACTGAGCTGCAAATTTTCTACTTAAGCTAAATGTAGCATTTATCAGAGAAAGTAATTTTCCTGTCTATTTGTATTCATCACAATTATATATACCATGTTTTATGCTTTTGCTATACGAAGAAGTGTATTTTCCTCTAGGTATATTATCCATGACTACAGTACAAGAAAAAGAATGAATTTTCCCTCTGATATTTTTATGAACTACAGTCAAGCAGATGCTGTTGGGTTTGCAATCGAATGTATTGTGCTGTAGTGCCAGAGTGGCAGACAGAACACTACCTTTGAGTAACTTATGAAAAATTAAGTAATTTCCCTAATATTTCAGAAATAAGAATGTGCTTTTTCTTGCTCAAAAGTTGTCCAACCCACAAAAACTTTTCTCTTTCTTTCCTTCTTTTTTCTCCATTTCAGGCAAGTTAATGGGTATTTTTCCAATTTTGTAAACAGTCACTTTGCATTTGTTAACGTGATAGTCTTCAAGTAATTTGAATTACTTCACTGAAAACAGCTCCTAATGTTTTGAGGTCCAATTGCACAGCAGTCTGCAGTTAATAAAGCACAGCAGCGTGAACCTCCTAGGATCACATCAATCTTTTCCTTTCTCTGTAAGGAATCACGGCTACACCTCGTTTGGGAAGAGCACTGGGTGTCCATCTTTCCAAGATAGACGTGTCAGTCTAAAAGGGATGCATGGAAAGCTCCCCGTGCTATTCAAACCAGCACATCTCTAAAGACAATAAAGTGTCTAAACCCCTGCATTATTAATGATGTACCAAAAAGCCTTCTCTTCCCAGGCAGAGTGCTCAACCATTTAAACTTCTACTCCGAAATTATCAGCAGCACTGTAATGGTGCAGCTGGCTATAAATGGAGGCAGGTTGCCCGTGGCAATGTCAGGGGGGATGGCATCAGGCTGAGGGTGCTGGCAGTAATCCGTGATGACAGCTTTCCCCATTACTGCCTCTCCCGGCGCTCCCAGCGGGACAAGAACGGGCACGGAGCGGAGCGCGGGTCCGGACGGGCACAGCCCTGCCCTGCTCCGGTACCACTGCCCTGCCCTGGTACCACCGCCCTGCCCCAGTACCACTGCCCTGCCCCGGTACCACTGCCCTGCCCCGGTACCACCGCCCTGCCCCAGTACCACTGCTCTGCTCCGGTACCACTGCCCTGCCCCAGTACCACTGCCCTGCCCCGGTACCACTGCCCTGCCCCGGTACCACCGCCCTGCCCCAGTACCACTGCTCTGCTCCGGTACCACTGCCCTGCCCCAGTACCACCGCCCTGCCCCAGTACCACCGCCCTGCTCCGGTACCACCGCCCTACTCCAGTACCACTGCCCTGCCCTGGTACCACTGCCCTGCTCCAGTACCACTGCCCTGCCCCGGCACTACTGCCCTGCCCCGGTACTACTGCCCTGCCCCGGTACTACTGCCCTGCCCCGGTACTACTGCCCTGCCCCGGTACTACTGCCCTGCCCCGGTACTACTGCCCTGCCCCGGTACCACCGCCCTGCCCTGCTCCAAGATCCCTGCCCTGCTCCAATACCATTGCCCTGCCCTGGTATCATAGCATGGGACCCCGGCAGGGATAAATAGCATTGACTCCATTGACTCCATGACTCCATTGATTCCAGAAGGCTGATCAATCCCTTTATTGTGCTGTGCTATACTATACTATACTATACTATAAAGAAAAAAAACATCACCCTTCCAGACAGTCCAATACAGCTTTGACCTAATTGAATCTAAATTGGTCAATTGAATCTAAACACCATCACCAGTGGCCAGTTAAGAAACCACCCTTTGGTAAACAAATCTCCATAACACATTCCGCATGTTCACAACAACAGGTGCAGCAAGTGAACATAAGAATTGTTTCTCATTCTTTTCTCTGAGCTTTCTCACAGCTTCTCCAGCTTCCCAGGAAAATTGTGGGAGAGCTTTGTCTCTCTCTGTTCAGAGGATATGTGATTACCACTGCCCTGCCCTGCCCTGGCACCACCGCCCTGCCCACAGCCAAAACAAGGTCTCCCTAAAGAGCATCTTCTCGCTAATGGGATTGAAGAAACCAAGAGAGGTGCTGTTTGTAGCCCGGGAATACGCTCTGTTCTGACGTTCCAAGTGCCTTCCCTCTAAGCTGCTTTCACAACTTTTTGAATCATTAGAAGGATGAATAGTAGAAGTAGCAAAACTTAGCAGGTAGCTTTAGAAACATGGGATAATCTATAACAATTCTCCTTTTCAATGAGTCACTGTGCTTTGGTTGGACACATTTCCCATTTGTGGTTCTCAGAAGATGCAGCACTGATTTAAGTGTATTGACTAAAGATAAACCACCGGTCTACATCTCACTCAAATGTGATTTTCTCTCTGTTTACTGAGGTTTTTTATCTTTTTCCATGTAAGTCTCAAATACTTTATTGCCAGTGTTTATCTGCTTTGATATCCTAAATGTTAAAGTAATGGATTTCTGGGCTTCACCATATTAATCAATAGCAAAATGGCACATTCGACTTCCTCACATTCAATTTCCACTTGATAGTAACAACTGTATTAAATGTAGTGGTAAATATTAGCTTTTGCATAAATATTTTGAGAATGGGGTGCTTGTGGTAATTTGAAGAGAAAATTGTGGACTATAATAACAGAGCAATAGTATTTAAATAAGGCCATAGCAAAATTGGCTCTTTCTTGTTTACATCTCACAAGTCAAATGAAGCAAAACCATCTGACTTTTATGTCTTAGGGGTTTGTTTGTTTTTAAATAAAGAAGTAGTAAAAGTGGTATATAATACATTTAGACTAAGTATTAAGGAAATCTTTAAAACTAGAAAGAAATATCTCTTTCATATAGGCATTTATTTTGCAATTGATCAGGTCTGAGAAATTGCCCTCAGGCTTTTCGGATTATAGGCCTATTAGTGTTATTGTAAACAGTGGTGCAAAGTCACTCTCAAAGTTTTGACAATAAAAGGAGGGCCTAGATTAGTAGAAAGGTTAATTTCATGGAGAACTTTCATGGAATGCTGTCCTCATGTCTTTATGCTGGACATTAATGATGAAGTCACTGGACAGATGCCGTGAAATTGAAAGGTATTTTAGTGCTCTGTGAGATGGGATGGCACAGAGGAGGTGGTGTCCCTCTGTTGCACAGAACAGAATCTCACAAGGAATCTGTACTCTTTGTGTCATATTTTCAGAAGTGCATTTCTGTGCCCCTTTTGGCTGGAATCGAGGCACAATCAAATTTCAGATTTATAATTAGAAATTGATTTTTTTGGATTTGTGTGACTTAAAGCTCTGGTTGGTGCATGCCTTATGATTGGCAACCTTAGCCAAGGAGACAAGATTGAAAAGGTCACCAAGTTATCCAACCTTTAACTCATGGGGATAAATCCAGGCAATGATTGAAGGAGAGAAGTAGATGGGCTGGAGAAGCTTATCTCAGAGTTTGCTGTACTGTGCTTCCTGTCTAGGGATACTGATAAGTTATAAATCACATGCTGCAGAGTGACTCTTCAGGTGATGTGAAGGTTATCTGTCCCATTGGGGCATGTCTGCCAGAGCTTCCAAAAAGTCCCAGATGTGGAGGTGATCTTTGTACAGCACACTGTGAGGCAGTGATGTCCAGCACAGCTCACAGAAACCACTGAAACCTCCTTCCCAGCCCTTTGCTTGGGGTAACAAGAAAAGCTCTCCCCAGAGGTTGGAGATCACCCTCCTGTGCTGCTGGTGAGGGTCTGACACAAACCCCTGGCTGAACACTTACTCAGCATGAAAACCAGTGTGAAACAGGAACACAGAGCAGGTGTATGGTCACATCTGTAGGTGGTCAGGAGCGTGCCATGGGACTTCTTGGATCCACCAGAAGTCCTGCTTCTCCCATCATGTCAGGACTTTGCCCTTCACCACCTTCTGGGACACTCAGAGTACTTTGTGCTTGTTGTTGGGCTCTCTCTTGGCTTTGGCAGTAGACTCCACTTCTATGCCCAGGAATTCTGGTTCTCTGCTGCTGCAGCAGCACTTTCTCTGCCTCAGAAAACGTGGAATTGGAGCTGTGGTGGTTGATGTAGTCTGGAGGAATGCTTATCTCTGCAAGATGTAGTCTGGAGAAGCAGTGAAATAGCGTGTATGTTTTTGCATGATATTGAGTAAAATTAATTACAGCTAAGAATGTTCTGCCCTGTTATGAGAAGGGATGGTCTTGGATCACTAGGATAGAGATAAGAGCATTTATATGGCAGGCAGCTGTAGGAAAAGAGAAGGGTCAGAAGGGGAAGAAACGCTGCTGTAAAGGATGAATATTTTATCTGTTATAACTAAATTGTATTTAGCCAAAAGCCCAGACAACACAGTGTAAAAGAGAGAAGCACATCTCAAAATAAAAGGCTTTCAGTTCACTAAAACTTCATTTATTATGGGCTTGAGAAGCAACTGAAATAGCAAAGTGCTGAATGGGCCTGCTAGCAAGCATAAAGCAGGAAAGGCTTCTTTTGCTCGCTGATTCCATTTTGGTTGCCACCCACCTCCATCATGTTTATCCTCTTGAGAGCTCAGGCCGGGAGACTTCTCCCCTGGCACAGTGCCCTCCAGGCACAGCTGCAATACAGATAAGACCCAAATACAGCTGTTTTTTCTCAGCTGCTCTTGGAGGAATGCAGCAGAGAGGGGAGCTGGGAGCAGGCATGGCTGAGGCTCACAGGGACAGTGGGGCGCTGGTAATAGACAGTGCCTTCAGACTTTGCCCACTGACTTTAAAGATGGCTTTTCTTCTCCTGTTTCCTGAGTTATCTGTGCCTCCTTCCACAATAATAATTTACAGATAATGCAAATATTAACAGACTGAGTAAACACTGCTTGCTAATCCAAGCATTTTTTAATGTCTTCTCCTGTCAAGTCAATTTTCCTACTTCTCATGGTATCAGCTTGTATATGATGGTGTTAATATCAGAGAGAAATGTAGGATTATAAGCATTGAAGTATAGTCAAGGTGGTATAATTTAAAAAGAGAAAATCTGAAACTGCATCCTCCATCACAGCTTTTTATAGGAAACTAAACAATGGTTAAAATGCACAACAGATAGGTAAAGGTTAAAGATATTTGTGATTCCCATTTTAATGCCTCTCTCCAATTCACTAATATGCCTTTGCAGGAGGAAAATGCCTGCAATACTTATTTAATTACGTGTGTATAGCTAAAAGGTTTTTGCAATGTGTTGGGTCATGGCCAGGCAGAGCAGCACCCACACATCTGTCCTGAACCTAGCCCTGCCTTTGAGATGAAAGATTTTCACCCTTCTGACACTCAGGAGGAAAAAAAACCCAGGTGTGTAAAGGAAAGCAGCTGGTGGTGTTTTACTCTCCTGATTGGATTGAAAGAGATGTAATTCAACTGAGCTGTGGCCAGAAGGCCTCTCCTGCTGACCCCAGCTGGTTTGGGACCAGGCCCACTCAGCAGGTTGATTATACACCTTGGCTGAAAGATATCATGATTTACAGGTCTGTAAGTGTTCAAGGGATTTCAGGATCAGAGCAGTTAGTGCTCACCATGCAGTGAATGTACTAGATGTGTTGGGGAGCTGTGAAATCCCACAGCCCCTCCCTGGGGTGCAGCGCTGTGCTGGTGGCCCCAACAGCTCTCCAGGGAGCCTTGGGAAGAACCAGCACTTCTGGAGAGCTTGCCTATCCAAAGGCTGAATGTCTGCTTGGAAACACAACACTTTATCCATTTTACTAAGAGCCAGAATTCAAAATAAATTACTTTTAATAGATCCTGTTGGAAGATACATTTATATTCAGTAATGTTTCGTGTAGCTCCAGAAATAGTCCACATACAGAAACAATGCAGGAACACATTTGCAGTTCTCTCTTTGCTCAGTTTTCCCATCCTCCCTCTTCCTGACCTTTCCTTTCCGGAGATTTGGCAGATTAACCTCATCAAGTTAAGCTCAATGTGTATTGAGGCTTTGTGTGCTCAGAATGGCTGTTCCTTTTCCAGCTTCATCTGCCCATCCAGTAAGATGTCATTGCCTCTCCCATTGCCATTATAAATTTTTTGTCACTTTATATTGTGTTCTCCTTCATGCAGATCATCTCTTCCTACATGCTCCTTTCTAAAATTAACTGAATACAAGGTGTGTGTATATGTAGTATGAAAAATAGTTGATTTAAAATATTTATAATAAATTTTATGGACCATTAGTCAGCAATTAAACATGTGCAGCACACAGATTCAGTTTTTTCATGAAGTCAGAATTGTCAGGTGACAAGAGGAGCTACCTGTGGTCATTCTGGTGCTGGGGTGTGGGAGATCTACAAGGAGTCACTGTCAGCTCAGCAGGGACAGCACTGGAAGAAAGGGAGCAGGGCTTGTAGGAGGTCAGAGATAGATGAGGTGGCAAGGAGCTGGACAGAAGCCAGCTGAAAATGTAGAAAACTGGAGTCTGAGTTTGACATTGTTCTGATAATTACCAGGGAAGGGAAGGGAAGGGGTGAAGAGTCTGAAAATGCAGAAATACTGTGGCAGTTCATCCATGGAATAGAGAGGCAGCTTTGGCAGGGAGGACGAGGAAAGGCTAATGAGGACAAGGTAGAAAAGTGAATTAAAAATTTTGTTCAGGTAAACTTCAAAGTTGTCAAACCTGCTCCTGAATACACTGACTCTTCCTAGGAGAACATGGGAACATAGGTTGGCATGTTGCAAGATATGTGATGTGGCACTGGCATGGGCTGCTGGTGCACGAGTGAGCTGGGACAATGAAAACATTCCTGGGGATTTAGGGGAAGTTTAAAACAATAACTGTGAAAATATGGAGCAAAAACTCTTCTTGCACCTTGCCACAAGTACAGCACAGGGTGGCTGTGAGCAGGGTCTGCAGAGGTGGTCATGCCTCTGTGTGGCTTGAGAACCCAGAGGAATATTCTGTGTCTTTTATCCACTCCCGCCCAGCCTGACAGTGAACTGGAAGCTGCAGCAAGGTTTGTCCAAGAGCTGTAACCTCTCAGCACCTCTATGGTTCTTGCAGATGGTGAGAAACACTTGAATTTGAACCAAGTCAGTCTTTTGACAGAGGATGGAAGAAACCATTTGAATAAAGAAAATGTTGTGCCAGCCCTTCCCTTGAAGTAACAACCAACATTAGTTCTCTGGAGTACTTCTGCTCCTGCCATTCCTCACCCTTTCCACAGGTTTGAAACTATATTTTTCTCACAGTTATAATCCATATAATCCTACTTGTGAGCTTAGATAAGAATTAAATTAGCAGCAGAGTATTGTAAGTGGAAAATTGGCTTGCAGAATTCTACACAGAGACTGAGAACTGCTCACTTTGGGGTCAGTAGCAGGTTTATTACAAGACAGTCAGCACAGAGGGGTCAGGGATATTAATTGTAAGGAGCTTTCCATTTCCTCAATGAGTCTGGTTTTTCACCTTGTATGAAATTGAGAAAACCATGGAACACTGCTCATTATTTACCTTTCAACTTCAATGAATAAAAATTGGAATTCTTGAAATAAAAATGTTCATATCATAAGTAAGGTTCATCATATTCTTTCTTCTAAAAGCCCAAAGAAGTCCTCAAAGAACTCTTTAATAATACAATAGTATTACAGCTAGGAATTGAAAGTATGCAAGCTTCCAATCAGCTCATCTGTTCCCTTATGGGTAACAACATAAATATTTTGGAGGTCTCAAATGTGCTTTTTTCACTTGCAGGACAGGAAATAATTCTGCAAAAGCTATTAAAGGAAATTATACTGCTGTAAATGGAGCTCTTGTATCACTGCAAGCATGCTGTGTCTAACGTGCCTGGATGTCTTTGCCATAAGCATGTACACAATTCCTGGTCTATTTAGGAACTTGATTTTTTTTAGGCTGCTGTTTCTATAGCTGATGATAACATTCAACTTCACGTTTGAGAGCTGTGGTATGTGATACTACAAGAAATGCTGATTTAAGGGAAATAATGGTGTTAGAAATAAATAACTATTTAAAAAAAAAAAATAGATTAAAATTAGATTATAAAGCAGCATGAATCAACCCTTCATTGTGATGATTTTTCTCCTCAGGGGCTAACTGAGACTGGCTGTTTGTACAGGTTGTAGCAGTTACAATAACCAGGTTTGTAGTGCAAGTGTAGGCGGCACAGGGACTCCTTAAACTGGCACTTTGCATTCGGGGCAGCTCCGTGGGAGGCAGTGGGAACCTGTTCTGTACCAGCACACAGCGCAGCCCAAGGACTGCAGAGCACTGATAAAACCCTGCCCTGTCAATGGCAGGGACCCAGCATTGGTACAGCACTCACAGTGGAGAGGATGAAAGATTACAGCTGGGGCTGTGACCCTGTGTGGCACAGCACTAAACTAGACTGGAATATTAACTGAGCTTTGAGGTACCTTAAACTTCAGAGGGCTTAGGGAACCTCTGGCCTCCCTGCCCAGCTCTTATCACATCCTCTGTAAAGCAACAGCTCTAAAATAATCTTTCATTGTCTAGGAGATTTAATTTCTAAAAATTAAGGAACAGAGATGCTTCTGAAAGTTCATTCTGCATGCATCCTAAATTCATGGATTTTCAGAGTCAGGCTGAGAGGCTCCTGTGGCATTTAAAGTGGCTATAATTCAAAATGTTTGTAGTGCCAACCCTCAGGAGTCAAAACATGCAGCATGTCTAACTCACACCTGCAGAGAACATTTTAAAGTGTCTGCCTCTGATCTCTTCCCATTCCCACTGGCTTCTTAGATTTGATGTTACTCTTTGTTGTCATATCAGTTTTGCTTCCTCATCTCCCTGCCTTTGTGGAGCTCTGATGTGCACGTGGCAGAAATGGCCTCTGCTTTGATTCCAAACTCAATCTGTGGCAATACAGCACATTTCAGTCAGGAGCAGGAAAGTGGAAAGAGAAAAGAGAGAAAAAGAGAAAGCTGAGGTTGTTAGGAGGAAGTGGGCGACCTGGATTAGAGCTGGTTATAAAAAGCAGCTCTGTGTGGGCTGGATGTGACTCTGCAGCAGATTAATACTCTGCCAGGTTCCCTCTGCAGGTGGCTGCAGGAGTTTGTGTGGCTGACTGGGGCCTCCCAGCTCCCACCTTGCTGGGTTTTCCAGGTGCTATTGTCCCTGTCAGATGGACTGGATTTAAATTCAGAGCTATCTCTGTGACACAATCCTTCCTCATGTGACCCACGGGAAGCTGGCACCCCACACTGCGCCCACACTTCCCTCTTGCAGGTCTCTCGTCGCGCTGACCTTGATTGCTTTTGCTGCATTACTTCTTTTTTTAAGTAAGTTTTTCTGCTGAATGAAATGTCAGCAGGTAACATCAGTGCTACTCCATAATTTAATAGTTCCAAATATGGGTGGGAGCCTGACTCAACATCCTCTTTCAGTAGACAGCTTAATATTTTGATAATATTTGCCTATAGCTCCCTACATTGGGGACTAGCAAGTAACATGACAAGAAACATGACTTCAGATACATAAATTCTTACAGCCCTTCCCACTTTGTTTTTGGCAGGTGTCAGGGGTAACCCTGTCGTATTCCTTTCTCCTGGCCCAAAGGGAGGGCTGGCTGTGCTCAGGACACCCCTCTCTGCAGCCCCTCTCCTTCAGGGAGCCCCTGCTTGTCCACAGCTGCTGATTTCCTACATCCATTCAGCCACCTGAATTCCAAGTGCTTTTCCTTGATGCTGGTATTATCTTGGCTTCTGGAGGGATAATGGCAGTGGGTGAAGCAACTTGTCTTCTTCAGACATTTTTTTTTAATATCCTTCTGAGAGGAGATACACAGCAGAAAGGTAAGCGAAGAAGATCTTCTAATATTGCTGGATTATGTTTAGTCAAGAAAGAAAACTTGGAGAATACATCCAGGAAGAAGGATGTCTTCCAAAATCCCAGAGCAGACTGTTTTGATGGTCAGGAATGAAAACCAAGAGAAGCAATTTTCCAGAGTTGTGAGAAAGCTTTAAAAGAACCAGTTTCTCCAAAGCCACAGTGATTCCTTTTCACTGGAATTTGTCCCTTCAGCAGTATAAATGGATACTCTTGGTTGGATGTGTTCTCAGCCCTAGAGAATAGGTACAATGTACTTTGAGAAGAAAAAAGGTAATAAAAAAATCAAAGGCTGTTTTTACAGAGTGTTTTACCTGTGGGTCTCACACACATACACATACAGAAGGAACATTTTCCCAGCCTTTGCATTTGGCCTCCACATTTCAGCCCAGGGATAGCCCTACTGAAGTCTTTACACTTTGCTATAACTCTGAATGTCACATGGATTATTAGATCACCTGCCAATGGTATCAATAATGGTCAGAGGATTCTTATTAATTCCTGCCACTGCCTTTAGAAATCAAGTAGTAAACATGCTGCACTGAAACCTAACAAGACCTAAACATTTTGCAGCCATGGGATCCCATTCATACTCTTAGTGAAAAAACACAGGTTCAAATGGAAGTTTTTGCCTGTGGAGCTCCTGGTTTCATGGAACCATGAGCAGTGGGGCTGTGGGACACAGCGGGTGGAGCAGGACCTCAGGTCATGCTCAGGGGCTTCACAAAGCCAAGGGACTCCAGCGCCTGAGGGTCCCTGTGGGGCAGCCCCTGTCCCAGGGCACTTTCTGCCCCTGCAGCCTATGTGATACAGGAAAAGCTTTGATCAGGAACCTCCTGAGGAAGCTGTGGTTCCATCAAAAGTGGCAGTGTTGTTCATATTTTCTAAATCAACAAGGAACTAGATGGAGTTTGCTGCACACCAACCACATGGATTTGTGGTGAGCAAGTGCTGACACAGAGCACGTACCTCTAAGAAAGTGAAGTGTAAGCTGCTAATCCCTCTCTGTCTCTTCTTTTTCATGACACTACATTTCTTACAAGATGCAGTTTAACCTGAAACTTGACCTGTCTTCCTAAGAAATTAGTTCAATCAATAATTGCTCTCTACTTAGGGACCAAGGGAAAACAGTGGAACTTGCAAAGCTGCTTTGAATTCATTACCAGTGAGGTGAAAGCTCATCTTAAAAATTGAAATTTCTCTCTGATTACTGCTGCAGGTAGATTAAAAATCTCTCCTGGTAAGATTGTAACAACTTATCACAGCAAAGAGCTTAATGATATTATATTTTTCCTTTCAATAGTAGTGATTACGATAAAACTCCAGCACTTTAATCATTAATATAGGCACCATAAGAGTTAATTGAGATTAGAATTATGTCTATGTTCAGAGCAGCTCCCTCTGAAATGACCTTGGCCCTTGTCCCTGGTGCATGACACTACAAGTTTGTTCCTATTTCAATCTTTAAATAGACACAAGGCTAATGTCATTTGAGGACTTGTTCTGATGCAGCCCTTCAAGCAGCAATTTGTGGCAGAGATGGTGAGATAAGCAGGTTCTGCAGAGGTGAGTGGTTGACCACAAGCTTGTGTGGCCCTGCAGGTCTGCAGAAAGCAGAAAGCAGTGCTGGCTGTCCTGCTGGAGCTGGTGGGCTGAGCTGCAGTGTGCCCTCGGGGTAGGAAAGGTGCAGGCAGGGAATTTGTCTCTCAGTGTCAAATAAGTGATTAAGATCCTTTGCTGTCATTCAAATCCTCAAAGTAGCATTAAAATGAATATTCTTACCATGGATTAACCACATGAAATCCACTTTAGGCAATAGCAGGATGCTGTGCTGCCAAGACGATTCCTGTCACTTAACTTGTGTCTCCTCTCTCCTGCAAAGTCCCTCTTTGTGCTGTTAATGCAGCCTAAAAGGTGTCTGCATATCCATGGAAGTGGAGTTGCTCATACAGGGCATAAATGTCAGGAAATCTCTGCTCCCAGTAAAATCTCTCAGCCATTAGAGGATTTGCTTTGATGACAGACTTCATGTGAATGGGAGATGATATATTTATGTTTCAATGTAGCTGAACACTTCTTAAAGAGGAAGTTGTGAAGCATGCCAGATTATTTGCCAAGGGACTGCAAATGTCACAGGCTGCAATTATGTGAGCTTAGAGAAGGAAAAATGCACTAGTGCTGTCAGCTTAGCCAAAACCCCATGTTCCCAGCTCTATGCCATGCACTTCATACGGAAACTGGAATCAGTTGTACCAACAAATAAATATCCAAATGATCAAACATGGAAGAGCTGATAAACAGGAGGTGTCCTCAATGCCTTCTCCGAGACACGGACTAACAATTTCCCTGGTGAACACTGGGTCAAATACTTATTTTGATTTTGCTCTAGAGCCACATTGTGAACCAGATCACTCCTCTGTGCAATCCATTGATTCAAAAAGTGAAAGAGCTGAGCACAGCTCTTTCTTGTCTTTCTTGTCTGGAAACAGCTGCTCAGCATTGGCAGAACCCATCCCACATTTGCCTGGCAAAGGCCAGGGTGTTTTCTCTTGAATCCTACTTGTTTCTGGCAACTGGCACATGGGAAATGAGAAAAATTCATAAATCTTCTATGTGCTCTGGTCTCCCACCCATAGCTCACACAGACAAGCAGTGTTCAGTGGTTTAATCACAGATGCCCTTCACTGGTGGCACAGTCACCTTTGGAGAAGAGTTAATCTTGGGAAGTTGGGAGGATTTAATGCCAAAAGCTAGCAGGCTGCTTGGAGAGTGCTCACCAGTTCTCTGCTCTTAGCTTGAGACATTCCTGAGACACAATAATCCTCTGCACTAAAAACCTTTCTCTCCCAGAAGGTGCCATAGTAGCTGCTACAAACTTTGCTAAAACTAAAGATGATTTGGAAAAGAGCATAAATTGCTGTGTTTTGCAGGACCAGTTAATATTAGTTAATAGATAATCTTTCTAACTCATGAAGTTAAAAATACAGAGAGTTTAAAGTCTATACATTATTATTACTATCTGGGGTGTCCTAAATGTGCATCTTTCAAGTCCATAAATATCTCAGAATCACTAGAGAGAAAACAGTGCGCTGATGGATTTTCTTTTGACTCTTTAATGAAGCTAATAGACTCGTAAAAAGCATTTGGTAAGGTGGGAGAGGGAGGGAGGGAGAGGGATTTTAAAAAAGCTTTTTGAAATCTACAGTCTTCAAAGTTTTTCCCTAGGGTGCTTGGAGATTTCCTCTGTTCAGAATCACACTGTGGAAAGGGTATCAACAAAACAGAGAGCATCAGTAAACACATGAAAACCACTGCACAAAGTAATGTCAGCACAACTTGTGAGCGTTCCCCGGACTTCAGTTCATGTCCATAATATTGCAGAGATTTCAAAGGTTTCCATTCGGTTTTGGTGGCTTCACATGCAGCATTTTCAATTAAGAAAAAAACCAACAAAACAAGCAAACAAGAAACCTCCCACACAAAACCAACAACTTCAGCTTCTTCTCTGTTTTAGACTGTGCTGGCTTGTGGCAGCAGTGCTGATCACAGGAGGTGACAGGAGCAGAGGCTCACAGGGCTGCTGCCCTCACCCTTCTGTACCTGTGGAGCTGCAGCTGCCACCTGTGTGGCACAGACATGTCTGTGGAGCAGGGCAGCCAGGGGGGAAAGAAAAGAAGGAAAAAAAAGGGAAAAAAATAAATAAGTCCAAGAAGTGCCGCAGGGCTCCTATCTGCCCACCTGATGATTCCCAGGGTTTAGAACCAGGAAAAAGAAATGCAGCACAAGGAAACCCTGGAGCTGAAGGTGGGGGTGGCCAGCAGGAGTCGGGGCAGGGATGGGATGGGATAATGGGATGGTGGGATGGGATGGGATGGGATGGGATGGGATGGGATGGGATGGGATGGGATGGGATGGGACGGGATGGGACGGGAACGGGACAGGACAAGACAGGTGGGCTGGACCAGGTCCTGTTATGCTGGGCTGGGCTAGGCTGAGCCAGGCCGTGCTGGGCCGGGCTGGACCGGGTTGTGTTGGGCTGGGCCGGGCTGGATAACCTAGGCTGGACTGGGCCGGGCCGGGCTGGGCCGGGCTGGGCTGGGCTGGACTGACCTAGGCTGGGCTGGGCTGGGCTGGGCTGGGCCGGGCCGGGCCGGGCCGGGCCGGGCTGGGCTGGGCTGGGCTGAAGCAGGCCCTTGCCCCCCGCTGCAGCTCCGTCTCCGAGTGTGCTCGGCTGGGCCGTTGCTGTTCATCTCCCGCACCAACATATCAAATCTGTTTTGGAAACAGCCTCATTCGTTCAATTACCGTAACAGCAGTTAAAACATGCTATGAGCATGGCAGGAATGGTGATGAATGAGGCAGAGAATGACTCCTCTCTCTGTGTTAGCAATTCAGATTTGACTAAAACAGTCTATGAGGTGAATGTGTTATTCTGCCTCTCATCCTTCTCCTTCTTTCCATCCTCCCCAGTTTTTATTAAGCATAATCTGTGTTGCTGTACTGCAGATCACTTTGCTGCTGGATGTGTTGTTCCTACATGGTTATTTGGTTTAGTCTCTGTGTTTCAGTGTCTTCTGTTGCACAGCTTGGTGTGCTGGAGCTGTGCAAGTTATCAGTCTTTCACACCACTCTGTTACTTTTTCAGTACAGACTGAAGTCTTCTAAATTAATATTCCCTTTCTTGCTTTGCTCTTTATGCAATTTTTTTTAAGAACCAAATGAATGAAAATAGCACCGATGAAATCTTTATTTCAGTGTTTCAGTTATTCATGACTGATTTCTCCTCCAAACATCCCAGTAACTGGGATTTATTATCTGGGTGACTGTGGATATGCGCAATGCCATCCCCAAAACAATATTCATCTCCAAGCACCACAAGCCTTGGCTTTCCTGATTTCCTGTTATTTGATCCCTGTATTGCAGTTATGCCAGAGAAGTGGAACCAAGCAGATGATTGGTACTTAAAAATTACTAATTTGAAAGCATCTGACAAACTGCCACACAAGACATTAACGGCTGAAGCAAACACTCATGGATGGTAAAATTACTCTTAACTGGACTCCAATTCAGGATGAGAAATCAGAGTTCTCAGAGAAGTCTTTCAGTAAACAATGTTTGGGTTTCTCAGAGATAACTTGGCAAAACCTGGACATCCCTTTGTGCTCCCAGAGGAAGCCTGAGCATGTTTGTTCATGTGGCCATGGCAGAAGTCCCATCTCCTCTGGGGCAGCCAGCCCTGCTCCATCTTGCCCTGGCCACGAGGCCGTGGGGAAGGAGCTGTGGCTGCTGCAATCCCACAGCCGTGCCCAGGGCACTGCCAAAGGGCTCCCAGAGCACCTGGGCTGAGCTGGGGCAGGGCCAGGCTGGGCTGTGTGAGCAGGGCTGGGCTGCAGCAGGACGTACAGACAAACCTCTCTGCCCTGCAGAGTTCCAGCAGGACTCACGGACAAGCTCTGTGCCCTGCAGGGTTCCAGCAGGACCTACAGACAAACCTCTCTGCCCTGCAAGGTTCCAGCAGGACTCATGGACAAACCTCTCTGCTGTGCTGGGTTCCAGCAGGAGTCACAGACAAGCTCTGTGCCCTGCAGGGTTCCAGCAGGACTCACGGACAAGCTCTGTGCCCTGCAGGGTTCCAGCAGGACTCACGGACAAGCTCTGTGCCCTGTCCCTCTGCAGCGAGCCCCAGCTCAGAGGGTGCCCGGCTGCCCCAGCCCAGCAGTGCCAAGGACTCCGAGTACTGCCAAGGAGCTGTGGCCTCCCTCCAAGGATCCGGCTTGCTGGCCAGATCCAGCAGATTCAGTGCTGTCTGAGAGAATGGTGTCTTTTCTGTCTTCTTTTTCTGTGTGCTGAAAGTTAAAAATACCAGCAGCGGGTCTCGTTTAGATCTCGTTTGTGACCTGAACGCTTCATTGCTGCCTCTGCCACGGGCTTTCAGCTGTGAATTGCACGATGCCAGGCACACGCAGGGCAGATTTATCTTCCCCTCTCTCTTTCTCTTTGCCAGCAGTGTGATGGAGCCACCAGGGGCTCTTCTCTGTTAATTTTGGGAGGTAAACAAGGGCTTCCTGCTAAGTTTTCAGAACAATATATGACAGCCATTCCTCTGATGTCTTCCAGGCTTACATGCTTGCCTGTGTCTGGAGTGAGAAAATGTCCTGATGGCTCCCAGTGCTGACCAAGAACAGATTTCTCTCCTGAGAAATTAAACTGCTGCTAATTACCTGTGCAGGGAGGAAGGCCTGGTCTGTTTCTGGGATGCAGCCAAACCTGAGTTAAAGTCATAACAAGGGAAGGTACTCCATGGTGTAAACATTGTTGGCATGCGTAACTTCTAGCAGTTCATTTAAAAAATCAGAAGGTTTGAAAAATACGCTAGAGAAGAGACAAATTTCCCCTTCAAAGGTTTCTGAGAGAAGAGTTCCTGTTTTTCAGTCAGGCTTTCACATGCCTCTGCTATAGATTATGCAGCAGGTGTGTGCGCAGGATGTAGCTTTGAATTCTTATTTACAGATGGTAAAGTAGTAACTTAATCATAATTCCTGCATAATACACAAAATTAAAAAACCTTTTGTGTTGAAAATGACACCCCTGTGAGTTAATTTTTACTAGGGCTGTGAACAGCTCTTGTATCAGGGTATGTAAACTTCCCTCCATCAAGTAAAGATGTCATTTGCAAAGAATCCAATAGCTGTTTCTGGGCATGTTTAGAACCCCATTTCTAAAGATTGTTTTATGTAATGACCCTTAAAGATCAATTTACATTGAAATAGGTTGAAATTAAATTTCTGTTCTTGTGTTATGAGCAGCTTTCAATTCCGTGGTGAATGATGTCAGCTGTCATTTGACACTTCAGTGTAAGATCTGACTTGTAACCTCTTCATCTATTCTAGTGAAAGACAGTTCATTGTAACCTACTGCTGATTACAATATTTTTATTTCAGCCATCTGATCTTAAAGTATTGAAGCAGATTTCTAAGCATGAATTCAACTTATTCAAAGTCTGCTCACTTGTGACAGTAAAAATAGCAGGCACCTTGGTCTTTGGAGTGGGTTCGCTAAATTATTAATATTTTCCTATCTTGGTATGCAGACTGCTTCTCCATTGGGACTATGGACAGTGCTGAACACCTAAACATTCTAATCTACTGCAAGTTGGTTTCTTTTCTCCAGAAATTGTACAAAAGATGCCTCTATAAATCACAATTCTTTTGACCAAATAAGCCAAACCCCACTAATGCAAACAGATTTAGCTGAGAATAAAGGCACAAAGCTGGGATACCACAAAGCTCCTCAACTGTTTAGATTTAAAATCTTGCTCCATACAAACAGACTAGGGCACAGAAAATTGTACTATAAGTAATTAATGAATGTTTCTTATTTAAAATATGCTCTTTATAAATGTCTTTAAATGTGCCTTTTAAAAAGCAAGGTTTGCTCTCAAGCCAGCATCATTCTGAAAGTGCTGTGACACTTCAGACAGTAGGTTTCATACATGTTGGGAGACATACAGTGGCTCATCACTTTGAATTTCTGTTCAGGTTGTTAGTCATAATTAATCCCACATTTTATAG
This sequence comes from Pyrgilauda ruficollis, assembly GCF_017590135.1. Lineage (NCBI taxonomy): Eukaryota > Metazoa > Chordata > Aves > Passeriformes > Passeridae > Pyrgilauda > Pyrgilauda ruficollis. The sequence continues at coordinate 9,435,486 of NW_024514764.1, read as the reverse complement.
AATTGTTTCCTGATTCCTTTTCAACATTGAACAATTTGATTAAGTCTAATGAATGGATCTTTTGGGGTTCTTTATAAGCGAGCATAAAAGGAAAAAAAAGGTGTTTTGGCAACAATCTCTTTGAAGTCAATTTATCTAGAGAAGAAAAAATTATTTGATAACTATCTACTGCAAAATTACAAATTATTATAGAATTGCATAAAATGTCTGCTGTACTCTTGAACTGTGATTGTCAAAACAGAATTTCATTTAATCTTACTGGAGGGCACTTGCCACTTATTTGATCTGAATTCTTTGATATTTTTATTCTAAGTACTTTATGATTCATAATGTCATTCTTTTGTCCACATATAGCAGCCTCCAGAAGCAGAGATGGCTGAAGAATGGCAATTTCAATTTGTGACATCTTTGTAGATTTTTCTTTTTCTACTTCCATACCACTTTCCACTCACACTTTCAAACATATTTTTGGAGCAGGATTCAGTCAAAGCACCCATTTTGCAACTCAAGAGGGTCAGACATTTTATTCAGTCTCTCTTTTTTTTTTTCCTTATTGTGTCCCCTGAAACCTTTCCATCAAAAACTTTGAATCAGTACCCTCCTTTTAAACAGGCTGGTTTAGCAAACCAGCTTATTTACTTGAGGAAAAAAAGAAAAAGTTCTTCCAACCAGTGCAGCTCTGAAGATATTGTAGCCAACAATGCTGCAAAATACTGAGATCTCGACATTGATTAAAATTATTTAGAAGAAAACAGGCTTTGTTCTGGCTTATAAATACTGGTACTACTTGAACATTATTCAAATCAGTGTGAGACTGAGCAGTGGCTCTTGGAGTCAAACATTGCTAGGTTCAGTAGATGTACTGAAACAAGGACATTGTTTTCCAAAGGTTTTTACAAATACTTCTTGGTCTGATACAAAGTTCAAGGTAGAAAAGCTTGAATGTGATAGCATCAAGGTAGTCTGGAAAATTTTATTCATTTTGCTGAAGAGTGGAAATAAAGGGGATAAAGAAATAGCTGCTCCACAGTTTCAGTTATTTTAGCTGTTGCCTTTTTCTCTATGCATTGTGGAAAAATATTATGTAAGTCATTAAAATCCAGTGATTTATAGTTTTATGTAGCCAATGTTGCTTGCTTAAGAACTGAAACAATTAAAACCCAGCTTCTGAACCTCTTTTGAAGATATTGTACCTGGCAGGTTCATTTCTGTTTACTTGTTACTCCAATCTAGAAATAAATTAGAACTATTTCAGCTGAAAAAAAGCCTTAATCTATTTTTCCAAATGACTGGCTTGAAAACAAACACGTCAGGGGTTCTTTGTGATAACTTGTACATGCCCTGTGCTGTGCAGGGACTGCCAGGCCCTTCACCACGGGGAACACCAGGGTAATGAGGCTTTTTTGCCTCCCCAGAAATAACAGGGAGGGAAGAAAGGCCCAGAAAAATCAGTGAAGCAGCCAGAAATGTGGCACAGATACAGAATTGCAGGCAAATGGTCTGAGGCACGCAGAGGTGTCACGCAAAATTTGCTGCACAGCTGGGAAAGGTGAGGCTGGGGCAGGCACAGAGAGCTCCCAGGATCAGGGCAAGAGCAGCTGGAAAGTTTCTGTGGTGAAGGGCAGAGCCAGGCCCATCTAATGCTGTTGGACATTATGCTCTTGAAAGTCTCCAAATCTGCCAAATTTAAAGGAAAGCCAAAGCCTCATCTACATATTAAAAATTGTTTAACACTTGGCTCAAGAGCTGGTGGGCTGACACTGCTGCTCTGTATTTATGTGCCTGGTCTTGGTGTGCACAGATTGAAAGAAAAGAAGCAAAGCCCTTACTGGAGAGGGGATTTGGTATCTGGAGCAATCCCTCGTGGCCCATTGCATCCTCTATCACTGTGCTGGGAAGAGAGGTTGTTCTAATATTGCTGCTACTAATGTTGAGATTAAAATATTGGATGGGGACTGAAAAATTTGGAGTTCATTTTCTAGCTCTGTCAAAAAGCAGTCTAGAGGAGTTAGTTAAATCATTTAATCTCTGCGCCTCACATCCTTATCATCTGACAATTTTGTATCTCACAGGGCTGTTATGAAGTGCAGTACATTAATGTGAGTAATTTCCATTCTGCAATGATGGTTTCCATGTACTTGGGGAGATTGAGGCTTTCTATTTGCATGAAAGCAGATATTTGCTCATGAAGTGTTAGTCACAAAGCAGCAGTAAGGCAAAAATGCCTGTCATCCAGCAAGCTGTGACTAATGTTGTTTCCACATCTGTATCTACAGCAATTCAGGTGGAAATGATTTTCCATTTTAAATGCATTGATTTTTATTTGTTGCAATAAGCTCAGGCAGACAGAGCCTTTGATACCAGAGCAAGGACTCAGACAGACAGGTCTGTCTGGGCATGTTTGCTCAGCTCAAGTGGGAATGAAATCAGAAAACCCCAAAATATTATCTAAATGTGACCATTAGGGGAGAGACTAAGTGCATTTGATCTTTAAAGATACTTTTCAATGGCTGTATTCTAAGGTTCTGAGAAACTTGGTATGAAGGTGGCTCCTCCTGAATATGGTAGCTGAACTTGTCATTTGTTTGAAAATTCTACCCTGGAGTCCTTGATATCAGAAATATGCTGAATATTTGGCACTAGTTATAAATACATTTTGTAAGAGAGTTCATAACATTTAAAAAAATGTATTCTTGTAAATCGAACAACCTTGAAATCTCTTGATCTTGGGAGAAAGGCTTATTGCATGGCTCCTTTGGCTGTCCCTGTGTGCTGAGTTGCAGCCACAGCCAGGAGCTGTGGCACTGCTGGGCTGCGGTGGCTGCACAGCTGCCTGCAGAGGCTGCTGATGGCATTCTGCAGCATCAGCCCCCAGTCCACCCAAGCCCTGCAGCATCCTCAGGCCCAGCAGCAGCCCTGTGAGTCACTGTGGCTCTGGTAGTGGCCCCGCACCCAAAAAGCCATCTGTAATCGAGACAACACAATATCTGAAATGATATGTGAGTAGAAACAGGTACAGTTTTTTTTTAACAGAAAAGAGCAGACTGAGAAGGAACTGTTTACTGGAGGTTAATACCATGCTGCAAAGAACCTTAATAAAGGAAAATAAGAAACAGGCTATGGAGCAATTTCTGACCAAGATAGAATAACCTCCAAAACAAATACTCTTCTCTTACTTCATTCTCAAGCTTACAGCTCCTGTAGTGTAATAATTACTTTGATGATTTCTGAAGGGGATTCTATTTTTCTCTGAAAATGTTTACAGCCCCATCAGATCTAATTATTCCTGGCTTTTTTCTTCAGCAGTTTTTCAAAGAGATTGAATACAACAGCATTTATCTTTTCAAGAGAGAAAGAAAGGAGATAAAAATTCTGAGGTAGCTATTCTCCTGGAATATGGGCTTTTACATTTCCAGATAAATGAATACGTTCATATGTTCATAGAACTGTCCTGTATGTGGTCAGGTTTTTGGCTCTTGCTCTCAGTGGGTTCAGCACCTGTAACATGTAAGGTCACGTTCTGAGTTCGCGTTCATGGTTGGACCCTTGCCCTCAGAAGACCCCTTTACCTTGTGGTGTTTGCCATGCCCCTGGGTCTTTGGATCTCTTAACTGTGACATTTCCAAGTTTGTTAGTTTGGTATTAAAGTCTATTTTTCAGGCAAGACCATCGTTCCCATCCCTTATTTTGCCTGTTCCCCCGGCCAAGCCGAACAAGCGAAGACTGCAATACTGAACGACCTTGGCAGCTCCTCTGCTGGCCACTCTCACCCCAGAGAATGGCAGGGTGGGTCTCACTTTGTGCAGGAGTGCCAGGGGACAGCAATCAGTTGCATCCTGAGAGAAGAAGCTGCAGCTCTTTAGTGTAAGCAGCAGCTCTGGTGTTGCTCGGGAGCTGGCAGCGTTTGTGCTGTGGTGTGGGGGGCACGTGGGGAGGCTGAGCCCCTCTTGTGCACCTTTGCAGAGCACCAGGGACACAAAACCTCACAAGGAAGTGGTGAGCAGCACCTGATATGTGACAAATCTCATTTTTCTGCAGCCCTGGGGACAGCCCCGAGTGTTTGTCCCCTCCCCTGATCCCAGGGATCAGCAGGGGGATGCAGCATGTGTGGACCAGCACAAAAGGTTAGGTTAAACATTAGTAAGAAATTCTTCATGGAAAGAGTGATTGGGCAACGGAACTGTGTGCCCAGGGAGGAGTGGAGTCACTGTCCCTGGATGTGTTTAATTAAAGACTGCACAGGGCACTCGGTGCCAGGGTTTGGGGAGGTGTTAGGGGAGGTGTTGGCTGTTGGTGTGTTGGGGAGGTGTTCGGTCACAGGTTGGACTTGATGATCTCAAAAGGTTTTTTGCAACCCAGTTCATTCTGTGATTCTGTGGAAATGCAGATTTTTGTTCAATAGAGCCCCAGGCAGGGCAAGGAGACACGCTGGCAGTGTAGGAACAGAGTGATGGCATCAACAATGCCCAGAGCAGCCCTGGGACTCTCAGGCTGCTGATCCTGCAGGGGGAAGTGAGCCGGCAGCTGCTCCCCCTGCCAGAATGTTCCAGCCTGGATCTGCCTGCTGGCTGCATCCCTTGGGATCAGCAGCTGCCACATGGACCTGGGAGGAACTTCTCTGTAAGGAAAAATAGCTACACAAACCCATTTATGTGGCTATGAATATATGTTTGGTGTGATAGGCCAAAAAGATTTGCCGCATCACAACAATTGTTTTCTTTCAGGTAGGCAGAAATTCTCTGTTCTGAGTTTTGGTGTGAAGAAAATTGATTTTATTTCTTAGAAAAAAAAATTAAAGAGAAATGACTGTAAAATTCTGAGGGGTTTTTGAATGTTTTGCTGAGAGTTTTTTAAATTGCAACAATTAGTAAGAATATTGTGACTGGTGGGGAAATCTATGGCCAGGAGGAGAGTTAGTCACCTTTAAAATGACTTATTTCAGCAACATAAATCTTATATCCTTTCTATGATTACAGGTATTTGTGTCATTGCACAGTAACATTTGTATTGTAACTATGTATCATTATTTATCTACTATCGTTATTTATCTACTGTCAGTATTTATCTACTGCTAAATTAATTTGGCAGTGTTAAAGCAGACAGAAAACAACTAATAACTGCTATTTATAAAAATATCCAATCAGCAGTACAATAATTCCCTGTTAAGTTAGTTCACTCAAATATATTAGATTTTCACTGTTAGGAAAAAAGTCTCCTGTGATCAAAAGAAAGGTAAGGCTTGTACTCATATCAATTTACCACTAGTTTTACTTCATGAAAGCTGAAATATGAAAGCTGGGAAAAAAAACCCCTGAAATGCATTTTCATTGCAATTCAGTCTTTTCTAAGGGAGGCAGCATTGTTTTGTTATCATCTTTTCTCTCATGATAGATAAAGAAAACATTTGTAAAAATATGTCATTGCTTTTCTAATTGCCCTCACAGCATGAAGCATGATTGTCATTTCTGTATTCTTATTATGTCCAGACCTGGATCCTGTGGCATTTCATTAATCTAATCACAGAACTCATATGCTGACAGTTCACAACTTCTATCTCATTCCTTGTCCTTATTCAAAAAGAAATCTGAAACAAACAGAAATACAGGTTTACTGTCCCCTGGAACCGGCTGGGGCTGGGTGGAGCTGCACCCAGGGCTGCTGGAAACTCCCTCAGGCATCAAGCCCTGGTTCAGACTTTGGCCTGCATTTCTCAGCAATTATTTATAATACTTTTACTAACTTTGAAGAACAATGCTTCTTTAAAGAAAACTGCATAAGATATAATATTAATATTGAGGGGTTTTTCTCTCTCAGCAGTACCTTGCTGTGCTCAGCAAAGCTCCTGCTAATGCCCATGGATGTGCTTGTGGAGGTTTCATCATCTGATTGCCTCCTCCTTTGGCTCTTGTTTTCAGCCCACTGCAGCACCTGGGAGCCTGGAACACGTCCCTGCCTGTGCCCAGAGGGGACAGGGGCTGTCCTGGGGTGAGCCCAGCTCTGCTGAGGTCCCATCCCCAGCCAGAGTCTGTTCCCTTGCCCAGCCCTGCTGTGCTCGGGGTTCTCTGAGCTGCCAAGCTGTAAATATCCCTGCAATCCTCTCCTCCAGGAGACCAGGATGGGGGGCTATCAGTGCCAGCTGAGTTCTTAGAGGGACCACGTGAGCTGCTCTTGGACTCTTGGGCTGTGGGAACCTCATACCCATATCTACCAGGGAAATAATATTTTAAACACACAGAAATGCATCCAGCTATTTCAGCACAGGGAAAATATTGATATTACTAAGAACATTATACAACACTTTCTTTAGTCCAAGGGAAATTTTTCAAGAAACTTGGGTAAACAATCTGTGGCAAAAGCTGTGTGCTTTAGCTGGGAGTTGGGCAAGCTGACCTAATAGATCTTTTCCATTTCTCACCTCTAAAACCCAGCACAGTCTATTTTTTTTTTTTTTTTTTGTGTCAGTGATCAGTGGAGCATATCTGTGTGTGCTGGAAAAGAGATTGGCTATAACCATCTTGTACTTGCTTTGACATGTGCTTTGTCTTCTTATAAAAAACAAACTTTAAAAATTCATAGTTAATGAGGCCTCAGATTCTTATAAGCAGTTTAATCAGGCTGTGCCAGTACAAGGCACGTGGTTAAACACAGTCTCTTCTAAGCAAGGGCATGACTTCCTACTTTTAAAGCATGATATCTTTTGCTTTTGGGTCTCTGAGTCTTGACTTATGTTTAATCTTTCAATTAAATTCCCTTCAGACGTGAATTTTGTCAATGCTCATTTCTCCCACACAAAAATCTGCTTACATTATGTGATGTTTTCTTCAGATCTTCTCTATTCTGCATGGCATTTCCCACCCTTTTTTTTATTTTTCCCTTCTCTCTGCTGGAAGGAAAAGCTGTTTTTAACTGTGCCTGAAGCTTTGTCTTTGTCCTTCACTCGTGTCCCAGGACAGCAAATCCCCTCTGCAGGGCAGATTCCCTCGAGCCCCTCTGCTGCCCTGGGGGGTCTCAGGGCAGCCTGCTCCAGCAGGGACAGCAAGGAGCAGGGGCTCACAGCCCAGGGCAGGCACCCCTGGGAGCCCAGGTACAATTCAGAGAGTGAGGAGGGAATAAAACATAGAAGAGACAAGTGAGGAAATTACTGCACCTGTTGAAGGAACGAGATCCCAAACAGGCTCAGTGCGTTCTCTCACACACATCCCTGGGTCGTTCCTCAGCTCCTGGATTCAATCCCAGGTGTGCAGGGCCTTGGGCATGCCCAGGGCTGAGCATGGTGATGCTGTGCCTCCATCCCTGCCGTGGCTGGAACAGCCCTGGCCAGATTTGGACTCAGCTATTTTCTCCATTTCATTTCGGGTAAGAGCCCCTGTTGGCAGGTTTAACGTGCTGCTTTTAAGGAGCTCCCAGTTCAGAAGGGTTTTGTGAATTTCTGAAGCTTTCAGCAGCCATAAAGAGAACGGTTATCCCTTCTTGAACTTTTTCCAGAGTTATCCCTTCTGTACTTTTTCCAGAGTTGGGTTTTGGTGCCTACTTTTATTTGTCCTTTGAGCTTTGTCGCTGAGTAGAGTCACTCGCAGTTGGAGAACATCAAAGGATGAGTGGTTTTACAGGTGACATTTAAGCACATAAATAGCTTTGAAGTTTATTGGAAAAAATGCTTGGTTGGTTGTTGTTTCATCACATCTTAATTACAGAAACTGACTCTGACCACTAATGAAATTTCTAACAAAAGTTATGTGGTCTTTGCCACAAAGGGAGTTTCACACACAGAGTGGGCAGCCAGGGGACAAGGACTAATACAAGGACCCAGGATACTGATGACTTCTCCTTTTTTCAACTTATTCTGGCAGGAAAATGCTCAAGCATCTCCTTTTATACCCACACATTCAGGATCTCATCAGAATCTTGAGGGATCTGGTCCATTATCAGTTAAAATAGGTCCCTTTAAACTACTCTTTGAAGAGATGGGATTTCTCCTCATGTGCTGCTATAGGAATTTCCCAAATTAATGATCTGGGGAAACTTCAGAGTAGGTTTGCAGTGTGAATGCAGAGAGCCTATCTCTGTTACCTGACCTCACTCCAGAGACCTGGAAAGATAAAAGTTTTATTATCCCTCCCTGGTGGACTCCCAGGAGACTCACTCTAAGTCTTGTTTTCACAACACATTCGGGTATGAGCCTTGACCTAAAAACTAAAAATCTGTCTCGAAGTCACAGAGGAATGCACCAGCAAGAACTGGCACATTTCAATCCTAATTGTTCCTTTTCCAAGCAGGGTGAATATAAGCAAATTCTGCTTTCAGGCAGGCTGCTATTGAGGGGGACCTCCCAGCACAGAATAATTCATCCAAATTAGCCACTGCATCTGGTTTCAGTCGCTCAGCTCTCCATCACTGTTTTACGGATTAAAAGATCTCATCTAAGATTTAACACATTGATTCAATTACTTCAACTTGTGCTTCAAACACCATCAAAGTGTTGATTCTTTTCCCTTAATTCTTTTGAAAGGCTAATTCAGACTGACTCATTAACTAGAGAAGACTGCAAATTTGGATAATGCGTTTAAGTGGAGAAGCTTGATCCATCTTGATTAAAAGATTTTTTGTAGCTAATGCTTAACCTCTGAAGTTCATAAACTGAGTTACAGTTAATGAGTGTGTTTCATTCTCAAATGTTTAAGCATCCTCCCACTTCTTTTTGCCCCAAAATCAAAAGGAGACATTTTGTGAGCTGAGAAATGCAATGTTTATGCTAATTCAATATCATAATTATTTCACAGTCACTGAAATACCTATGTGCAAACAGTTACATAAATGCCACGAATAAATACACCAGCGTACTGTTTGCTTTGCTGAGTAAATCAGTTCATTAGAAGGATAAATTATTATATTGCCTAATTAGCCATCATCCAGGAAGGACATTTTCATGAAGAGCCAGATGGGCAAAAACTGTACTGGATCACTTGTTCTGAAAAGGCACTGCAGGAAAAACTGATTAGCAAACATTTCTGATACATTTCCTTGTATTTGGAACAGGCAGGGATGTGGAAAAAAACAAACTTGGTGCATGACTTTGAGGCAGGGAAGGGGATCCTACTGCATCCTCAGCATCAATTAAAGAATATATGCATAAAATCAAGTAGTTTTGAGGGCTCTAGTCTAGGTCACAAACATGAGGTCAAACAGCTTCTGAACTGGATCTCTTCCTAATCTTGTGTTAGGAAAGCTAGTAATTGTGCTTGGCTACAACAAAAAGGGATTACTATGTACAGTGGAGTGCATCTAATAGGATGAATTGTGTGGAGTTCTTTTTACACAAAAATACTTGTTTACTGTAAAATAGCAGTTTAGTGGAAAATAGGCATCTGACTGTACTGATCACAGGAGATGTGGGCAGCAAAACTGGGTGAAAAAGTTTTCAAGTAATGTTTGTTCAAAATTTTGCATGTGCAGGAGATGTTTGCAAACTCAAGAAAGTAATCTTTTGACAGAAAGAAAATGAAAGTGGACCATAGGCCAAAAGCTTGCAGAGAGTAACTCCCAGCAGCACAAGGCAGGGCACCGGAAACCAGAAATTTTCTCCCTGGAAAGTCTTCCTGGAAATCCCAGCAGAGTTTTGAACACACCATTCACATTGCTGACCCAGGCACCAGGAGAAGGAACCCTCTGCTCCTCCGACTTCGCCAAGTCAGCAGAGGAAAGACCCAGAGCTGCCAAGGGATTTGCTCTGACCTGGTAGGGCCCTCTGAAAGCCTTTTTCTCTGCTGAAGCACTGATGTAGCTGTAGTGGAAATGGCAGGTATCTCTGTGGCCTTAAAATGCTAAATGAGCTTTTGTGTGTGTGACTGTGTGTTTGGCACAGCAGCTTTGTCCTCGTGGTGTTTGGGAGGCACAAAGCACCTCCAGAGGAAGCTGACCCAGTGTTCACACACTGAAGGTGATAGGAGTTCTATCCTGCCACTGGAGCAGATATCTTAATGCCTTTTTGTAACAGGAAAGATCTGGCCAATGAAGCAAGCAGTATGTTGCTTGTTCACAAATAATATCCACTCTCTGCCATGGATTCTTTGGTCCAGAAATTTTATATCTCAACAGTTAATGCCTGAAAGAAAACAATATCCCTCCAATGTGAGTCCCTAGGAAATTAAACTGTGTGAGAAAACTTGTGTTAGACAGCTTTGTTTGCTCCTCAGTGCATATAATTAAGATTGAATACTTCATTTTCAGGCTACATTGAAGTTATCTTAAAAGTCATTTACAGGTTGCAAGTCATTTCATCCCAGAGAAAAGGCTTAAATGTGAGTTGTGTTTTCTTTTACTTGATTTCAGGAAGCAGAGGTTCAAACAGTCTATATGTGTCTGTCATTTAAATAAAAGGGAGGTGACACCTGCCAGCTCATCTGGAAACAGAGACTTGGGGATCACCAGCTTGCATGGCCAGGATGTCAGGCTCTCCCAGGGTCACCTCTCTAGCAATCCCTGTTCTGGCCTTTGGGTGGTCTTCCCTTTGTTCCCAGCATCTTGTCCAGCTCTCCAAAAACAGAGTATCCCTAAACTGTAGCTGATGTAAGTCACAGAGCATCAGTGATTTCCATTGAAAGCTGAGGGCAGAATGTGGCTGTGGAATGCTGGAATGGCACTGACAGAGCCTTTCAGAGCAGCATGGCTGTGACCTGCCCAGAGAGGGGGGTTCACAGCTGGGGCATTCATGTTCTCTGGAAAAATCCCTTCGCCCAGGATTTTTCTCCTGGTCAGATGCATCACCCCTCCCTCACATGGGGGTCGACTGCAATAACAGCAGGCATGGTGACAGCAGAGGGTGACAGCACCAGGACATCAGAGCTTTGCTCATGGGCCATTCTGCCACGGGAAAAGAAGCTGGTGTGCATGCAGGGAATAAATCAAAAGCTTCAGCAGCAGCAAGGTCTCTTTGTGCCAGGCAGATGAAAAATTCCTCCCTGCCTTGCTTCTTATGCTGAATCTCAGTGGGGTGAAGTGACAGTGCAAAGATGTATGAGACAGAGAGCTGCTGCTCTGGTCCCCAGCCACCCCATCTCATTCAGGGCTTTTTTTGACAAAGTAGGTTACTAGATCTGTGTATAATGAGGGCAGGGATTGTGGTGCTGCTGCTCTCCCAGTGCTTAGGTCTGGCCCAGTGCTGTGTCCCTGCTGAGGGGGAGGTTGCCCTGCCATGGCACCGGAGCTGCTGGGGCCACTCACTGAGCAAGGACAGGCCCTGGCTGACCCTGCCCCTCCACACTGCTGAGCACAGGCCAGGAGGTTCATGCCAGGGAACCTACATGCTCATCTAGACCTGAAATCAAATCCTAGAGCCTTGGAATGGGTTGGGTTGGAAGGGACCCTAAAGACCATCTTATTCCATCTCCTTCCACTATCCCTGGTTTCTTCAAGCCCCATCCACCCTGGCCATGGACACTTTCAGGGATGGGGCAGCCACAGCTTCTCTGGGCAACCTGTGCCAGGGCCTGCCACCCTCACAGGGAAGAATTTCCTCTCAATATCCAGTCTTGACCTGCCCTACCGTATACATATTTGTGTGTCCTGATATGAATACCTAAATACGTACACATGCATTACAAATGTACTTACCCCTGTAACATCACTAGAGAGGTGGTACTTTCACACTTTAATCTAAGTTTTTTTGCTTATTATGATATAGGACATGCCCCAGGGGTCTATGGAGAATTTTACATATTCATGACAAAATTGTCTCTCCAGCAAATTGTTTCCTGTCTAAAAGATAAAACACATTTAGAATGAAAACAATGATAATCTGAGTCCAGGACTCGCCCAAATATTTGCTCTGATTTCCAGATTCCAATGTGAAGAAACTGTTCATTGTATCTCATTGCTGGAAGCCCCAGCATTGGCAGCACACAGCTGGAAAGCAGAGACAGCTCTGCACAGCTCCTGCCTCCCCCAGGGCATTGCACAGCCCCCAGAGCAGGCTGGTGCTTCAGGGGACATGTCTGGAGGCAAACCTGCCAGCAGAGCATCTCCCTTCTCCTTTTCATCTTATTTTTAGTTCTTCATTTTAGCAGCACCTCTCATGGTGGAGCATTTACAGAGCAGGGCTGGGCTCTGCAGAGGGAGGAGAAATGTAGAGGGTGATGGCAGGGCAATCAGGGCACTCTGCTGTAGGGCTCAAGCTTGGGTTGCAAAGATTTGGAAGATGCTCTAAGTCATTTTCCAAAACTAATACTTAGAAAAGGATTACAAGGTTGCCTGTGCTTCTGGCAAGCAATGGTTTTGTAGTGGTTTCCAAGTCACAGCAAACCAGTTGTTCCCCTGAAATGCCACTTTTAACTTTGGAGTTGGGGGAAAATGATTACCCTAGTGACTCTGACAAACCTCATCACTGCTGGGCTCTGCCTACCTGTACTTCATACACACTGTTGGGCTTGATCTAGATGGAAAACCTCCAGCTGTGCTGTTCACACTGACATGTTAAACCAGGACCAGTTATTTTCCCCTGCAATATGCTACAAATACCTTTAAATATGTCTTCTGAATCTGCAGCGTGAGCATCCTGTAGATTTAACTTTTCCTACTGCTAGGGGCATCCACTTTGCACAGTGACTCTGCTGAAGCAATCCTGGGGTTGTCTGTCATCTCTGGACCTTGTGCAGCACACATTCAGCAGGTATTTGTATCCCCAAGTCAGCAATTGGAGATAGACAGCATCAGCATGAAGAAAGGGGACAGAGTCTGATCTTGTGCAGACCAGTCATCCTGAATTTGGAAGATGTTCAGAGACAGGTCTGAATGTGTGACGATGACTTGCTTGAACAGGACTCTCCACAACTCTCTTGGAAGAAGAGGATTAGTACTTGGCCAAAATGCATGTGAAACTGGCTTCTCTTTAATTTTCCACGTTCTTCTATATGCTTTGTGCCATCTACATACCTAATTTTTACTCAGTCTGTAGGATTGTGAGCTACTTGAGTGGAGTTTAGAAAAATGTGAAGGGCTTAATTGTATCCTCATTCGATTTGGTGGGAATTTTTCCATTGATTTAAGTGGGAACAGAGCTGTGAAAAAGGATTTGCATGCATTGATTAAGTGTGCTGCAAAGGAAGGTCGAAGGGGTGAACTTGGAGAAGAAGGAAAGTTCAGTGTCCTAACAATCATATAATTCCCATCCCTTTGAGATTAGATTTCTCCTTTAAATAAATGTATCATATAAATAGGGTTTGTTTTGGATCTACAATTATTGATGAGGATTTTTGGCTTCAAGGGTGTGTGATTAGTTTTGAATCCATTAATATAAATGAGAATTTTTGGCTTAATTGTGGGAATTCTTTGGCTTTGCATTTCTGGGTGGTTTCCTTTCATCTGGCAACATAATCCCTGACCTTGATTTACAATAGCAACATTTTAAAAATATATCTGTCAATATCCATGTGGCTGAAGGTAAAGGTCTGGAGTAAGTCACTCAGGGGTGTGTGATTTCCTGCTGTGAAGGATGCAGTGGGAGATAGAGCAGATTAGAGTTATTAGGCACAGAACAAGGAACCAGAGCTGCCAGGCTCACAGAGCTTAGTGGGGCACATGGGCCACGTGGTTTGCCAATAATCCTGACCCAGCATTCCCCAGCTCACTCTGCCATCCCAGGAAATGTGAAATATCTGGTCATTTTGTCCTCCCTGTCACTTCTGCCATGTCCTGTGACCACTGAGGGGCAATCCCAGATTGTCTTCCAGTGAGAAACCAGGGGGCTGGGGTATGTGTGGTGTTTTAAGATTCCCTTAAAATCAGCTCAGAGAGCAAGTCTCAGTGGCTGTTGTGTGGCCTTCAGGAGGGAATAGGCTGGTGGATCAAAGCTGTGTTGACTCCTCACATGCAGGTGGTGCCCCCACACTGACTGTGTGCCAGGAGCCACCATGCAGCATTCCCTGGCCCTAGGTCATGATTCTGAATTTTGAAAAAGTTGGGTAGGAGATGACTGGGACTGCAACCAGTGAAACTTGACTTCTCCAAGTCCTGTAGCTCAAACAAACCAATGTGAGAGAGCACCTTGGTGCATGATGGCACCAGAGAGTAGCCCTGACCCAGCTCCTGAAGCAGAGGACCCTCTTCCTTCAGCAGCACACCTGAGCCAGGCAGCAGAGTCCTGCTGCTCCTACACAGGGATGCTTTGCAGACAGGGCTGCATAGATAAACTGATTTAAATATGTTCATGACCTACTTATTTGTGGATGCATATTCTGGGAATCCTGAAACGCTGCCAGCCCTTTGTCAAGCTTTGGGAAGCACGTGCACTGCTGGAGACAGCCTGCTGTGCTGTCTGACTTCTTCTTCCAAGGATCCAGCATACAGTGTTTATTCTTCACTGATCTCTCTTGGCAAGTTCAGCTTTGTTTGGTCTGGCTTTTCTCCTAGCCTTGTCTGTAGTCCTCTCTGCATGGTCTAACAGCTATATCTACATTCCCAAATATCTCAATTTTCTGCTTTTTCTGAATTCCATATATTGATACTTGTATTAATAAAGCATGAGGAAAATCCTGCACTTTAATTAATGAGTTCAGCTGTCTCTGTACTTGAGAAAGGTGCTGCCACAAACCATGCTATAAATGAAATTAAATTGATAAAGCTGATTACAAATCCAGACAGTCAGAATGAATAACAGCTATGCCAACTTGAAAAAAAAATTGTTTTTCTTTTCATCAACTTTCATTATGTTTGATTAGAAATATAAATTCAAAAGCACATCTATATCTACTCAAATAGGGCCAAATCCTTATTTGCCATTCCTGGCTACATCCCAGTTTGTAGCTTAGAGAACCTGAGCACTTCCTTCAAAACCTTGATGACAATAACCTTGATTTTTCTCCTGCCCCCATTGTGGCCTCAAATGTGCTAATGCAGCTGCCAGGTTTGGGCAGGAGAGGATTTCAGTGGAGTCAGGCAGCTTTCAAAGAGTTCTCTGGGAACAGGATTAGGCCATCAAGTGGAGATAACTTGGGTTATATGTTAATTTGAAAGGTAACTCTAATTGGCAGCTGGATCTTGACTCTGAACTGCTGAAGATGCAGTGACAAGGATAAAAAGCCCCACAGGACCTGGCTACAATTTCTGACTGGCTGGACTTCATGTGAGCTCAAAATCATGTCCACGTTTATGGAAAAAAGCTGTTGAAAATAGAGTATTACCATTGTCATTGTGTGGACAAATGAATGGCCCTGTGGGGACAGGCTTCTGACAGCTTTATTTATAACCCTCCTCCAAACAGAGCCTGAGTCCTCCACAGCTGGCTGTAAGGTAACACAGAAGACACGAGTTATGCTGGGTCTCTCATGGCAAATCAAATCCAATAAGAAACACGTTAGAATGTGGACCTACAATTTTCATACCCTGTTTAAACCCTGATGATGTTCACTTCTGGGATTTTCTGGGTGACTTGTAATCTTTAGCACAGTAATCTGCAGCAGCAGAAGTTGCACATGAGCCACTGTACTTTTAAACTGATTCCTCACATTGCCTGCAGCTGCGTGGCAATCGCTCACTGCGGGTAATTAAATTGTCCTGGACAGAGCTGAGAAGGACGCATAGCAAATGGAAAGAAAAGAAAAATTAGAGCAAGAGGTTCACTGATCATAGCTGATGCTAAAATATCTTTTTTTAATGGAACAATTTATTTTCTAGTTTATAGCAGCAGCTGAATTAATCAGCTGCCTGTGGCTGCCTTTGCATACAGATTCCCTGGGACAGGCAGGGTGCAGCCCAGGGCAGGGTGCAGGCAGGGTGACCACACTGACTCTGCCACTGATAATCCAGCTCTCTTTAAAGACTCTGCTCCATTTTATTTGCATTTTCTGCCTTACCACTTCTCTTTCCATCCCTGATGATCTTTTTATCACTTAACCTTCCTCCTAAAATTGGCGACTTTTCTGCTACAATTACCTGGCAGAGTTCAAGGTCAGGAATTCACCACTCAACACAGAAAGAGATCAAGAAATGGTTTTAGCAGCAGAGTCTTCCCCCCATGGTAGGGCTGCAGCAGGCTGCTGCTCTTTAGCAATTAAACACCCACCTCAAAATGAATTAATGGGCTTTTCCAGGGTTAGGCCCTCTCTGCTCTTCAGAGCAGAACTGGAAGGTGAAATAACTGAGTGGTTTAGTAGGAACACACAGCAAGACAAAATAGGAGCTTCTTCTTTTGCATCCCAGTTCCTTGATGACAATATGTATAAAAGAATCTTTGAAACAGGCTGTGAATCAAATAAATATTCAGCTGGAGAAACAAATTAGAGAACAGATAGTTCCAGACTTAACCAGGCATGCAAAGCCCTCTGTTGATCTAGAAATTAGAGATTTCCATAGTCAGCTGAGCATTTCCCAAAGAGTATCTAAATGTTTCCCAAGGTTAATTTGAGAGTAGAAATTACCTATAAATCATTATGATGTGATGAGTAGATAAATCAGACAAAAATGGTGGGATTTTTAAACTACTATTCAGGATAGTGATAGCTGAATGCTAGATAAAATTGTAAAAACAATTGTTTATAAAGGCATTTGTACTCTGAAGGAAAACTAGAATGAAAAGTTATTCTCTTTGAGGATTTGTTGTTTGGGGAGAGGGGTTTGAGTGTTTCTGGGTCCTTTTTAATGAGCTTGTTGAATCCATTTGTATATGCATCCTAGCACCAGCCTTGCCAAAAGCCTGATTTGAACACCAGGAGTCCTTGAAGTAATTTTATAGAATTCATTGGGCTTTTGGTCAAACCCAGGACATGGGTTCATTCATGTTTTTATGGCTTTAATTCGAGTCTGTCATAGCTGATAATACTGAGATTACAAAATGCACTTGTGGAAGAAGCATCAGTCCTGACCTTCCTCACATGGCTGGTTCCAGGTGAAATGCCTGGATTTTGCCATGGAAAAGTTCCCTTTCTTTTGTGTCTTCTCTGTTTCTTTCAAATACACATTTGAAGGATTTTCCTGCTCCAGAAGATGCTGTCTCTAGTCTAGAAGATCTTTATTTTAAGTGCAATGGTCAGATTGATGGTTCTTTTACCTGAAATACCCAGTGCCTGTTTCAGTTAGCACTCTGTAGGCATTTCCCAGGTGGGGTGGGGATATGTAGGGTGTGCATGGTAGTGATTGCCACTCATGTAGAAAATCAGTCCAGATTTCCTTGATCTGAGACCCAGCTGGCAGAGCTCAGGTAGGGCTGACAGCCTGGGAGTTACAGCCCTGCGTGGATTTTGCACTCTGCTGTGCTCCTGCAGCACCTGAGCTTGTACCTAAGCTAGTCCATTTGTAACTGGAGGGGGTTTTCACTTTTTGGTAATTTCTTTACAAAATTCTCTACAGACTTTTCTGTACACAATTTCTCACTTACATAGGAGAAGCCCTTGGCTGCTTTGAGCTTATCACAGTGTTCCTGCTCTTTGTATTTACACACAAATTACTGCAAGTCCATTAAGTTCTCCCACGCCACAGTAATGGCATGGTGGTGATTTATGTTTTAACTGTAACAGCAATTCACCAATTGACTAGAGTGTTTCTTGTCATGAATATTTTAATGAGTGCTATAGACTTTATATCTGGTGAAAGAGTATAATTTTCAGATGTCTGCTCTCACCAGATGACATAGCAGAAGAGAGGCACAAACTGTTCAAATGAACAAATGTCTAATAGACTGATCAGAAAATTACACTGTATCCGCTTCATTTCATGTTTCTTTGCTGCCAGACATTTGCTAAGCTGATCACCTGATTGACAGGTAACCCTTCACTTCATTTGTAGGTTTCTTTGAACAAAGATCAGGGAAATAAAATAACGAAGAGAAATATATTTACTACTAGCAGAAAATCTGAAGGAACAGTTTGCATGTTCCTCAAGAGCTGTGTTTCCCAGGGAAAAGGGCAAAGGTAATGGGAATGAGATTATCTGAATATCCTTTGTAACTTCTCTTATTTAAATTGTCAAAGTGGAGAAAATCACTCAGAACTAACCCCTGGCTTGAGTTACATGATAAAATCTTCAGAGAATGTGGGCAGAGAAGTACCAGGGGTCAGCTAGATACCCTCTCTGGGGGAGGGAGGACACAGGGAGGGATCCTGAGGGACAGGGCTGATGATGGGTGATGTTTCTAGAAATGCATGACACAAACCTGATCTGAACTATCTTGGCAAACATAAGCTGGACCACAATCATTTTTTTTGCATGTCCCTATAAACAAGGTCCATGAGGACTTCACAGAGTGGCTGTGGGATATTAGGAACAGATGTTTGTAAAGAACTTGGAAAGATTTTCTCCCATTTGTTGGTCTTCTGGTCACCACAGTCTCTTGCAAGAGCCTGGAACCTCTAACCAGAGAGAGTTTTCTCTCCTCCTGGCTCCTGATAAGGGAATTCCTTCTCCTTCAGGGTGAGGAAGGGAGATGGATAGCTATCACTGTAATGTGTTACCTTCTGAGTCACAGCCCTTTTAGGAAAAAAAGAGCCTGGGAGAGGAGAATAACTCCTTTAGTTTTAACTGAATGGTTGAGATTGATAGCAAGAGGAAAGGTAATTCCTGTCAAGCGGAATACCTGTCCACTGCAGGGGGTGAAAGAGAGCAGCAATCATGTGCAGACAGCCAGGTCATTGTCACATGATTTTAACTACGCTCAGGTTTGGGTGCTGCAGATTCCAACTGGTGATCAAGGCGTGGAAGTCTCCATGTGTCACTCTCAGCCCCCTGATATGAGCACAGCTCATTGATGCCCATCTTCTCTGCAGTGGCTGCCAGTCACTTCTGAACATTTGTTGTTAGCCATGCCAATAGGAAATATTTTCAGGGCTCACAAAGAGGTTGGATTTTAAAATATTGAAGTAGGATTTAAAAAAAAAAAAAAAAAAAAAAAAAAGTAAAAGGAAATTAAAAAGGACTGATTTGCACATGAATGTATTTTTTATCAGTTTTCAGGCTTATTGGATGACGGCATAAAAGATTAAAAATATCCTTACCCACTGAGTGAGAAATGTATGTTATTAGTGCAGATAAACTTAATTGAATCTAGATGTCAGACATTTAAAATATATTTCTATAGAGGTTTTTTTCCACTCTTATTGAGAAGCTGAAATTCATCATGCTTGGACTTGATGTTCCTAAAGCTGGAGAGGAAGGGAAAAATGACCCAACAAGCTCCTGCTCACTAGAAAGAGGGGAAGCACCACAGGTATGTCTTGGATGGAAGTTGTCTGGGTGCCTGGGCTTAATTTTTTGCTATGCCAGAGTCTTCTATGATCTGTCTCCAAGTCTGAGTGGGAATGTAAGGTGCTCCAGTGACAGACAGGTGGGAGCTAGAAAAGATTAAGTATGACTAGATATTCAGGTCTTAAACGTTATTGTAAAAAAGACAGTCATTTAATGTTAGGTATAAAAAGAAAAGCAGATAAAGCAGGGCTTCAATTTTCTCTTTACCCAATCCCTTTGATCAGACCTGCTGGGTTTCATGGAAATATCTTCAAATTTTTGAGCCAAAATGTCTTCAAATTTTTAAAGCCAGCCAGTGTTTTAGCTAAGAGATAGACAGGACAGAGAGTATCCATCTGGTTACCACTATGTTGACAGAAATTACCAGACCATTGAGCTGGATTCCCCTCCTTCAGAGTATCTGTAAAAGTCAGTGTTGACTGCCTTTCTCCTCCTTTGTGTGCTGCATTCGGGTCAGGATCAGGGTCCCAGGAGTTTGTTTAAATTAACAGGAACCTGAAGAGGCATATTTAGGTCTGAAACCTGACTGCCAAATATTCCTTAAAAAAGGATTTGTCCTAAATGGGTGGGCTTCCTTATGCAACAATAAATAAAAATGTTAAACTGTATTACCCCAAAAGAAAATTGTCCTCCCTCCTCCACAGGTGCTTTGTGGCTCTCTGTTGTGCCTTGAGTTGTTGGGATTTTTCTCCAGACCTTCATCAGAAGTTAAACACAGGGTTTCATTTCACCCATATAGAGATAACTGCAGCATGCCAGCTCCCATATGGGCAGGGCTGAGAACAGCTTTCTGCTTCATGGCTGACACCATTAAGTGCTGAAAACTCTCCCACATTTGTTTATTCACAGCATCACGAGATACTGTGTCCTGCGAAGGAGCCTGTTTGGGCTACAGCCCCCTCCTTGGAAACAGGACTTGCAAAGGGATGGAGAAATCTGGAGGAACTGGAAATAAGTTAAACACACAAGATCTCCCGGGCTCATATGAAGCCAGCTTCCCTTCTCTCAGCTTTGGGGCTGCAATATTGAGGCTAGGGGAGAGGATAAGCCCTTGCTAGAGGTGCTGGGAACTTTGGCAGGTCTCCTGTGGTGTTTAACAGAGCTGGGTGGTGTCTCCTGGGTGTGTGCCCGTGCTGGGGGCTGTGCTGCCCCATGGGCCAGGTGTCACTGGCAGAGGGAGAAAAATTGCACTGTGGGATCCTTGAGTTATGGTTTCCAACATTTAGAAGGTTAATTTTGAAATTATTCCGTTCTTTCTTTCCTAGTTTTCCAGGTGTTTAATTTTTGTTAAAATTAGCATTGTGGAAGGGTCTGAGGCAGCACTGGGCTGAGCACACCAGGGCCAAAGCACAGAAAGTACAAGCCTGTGCTCTGGCCCTCCAGTCACCAGCTCCCTGTTCCCTTCCCTTCAAGGAACAGCAGGTTCTGGAGGAAACACTACAGAAAATGCCAATACTGAAATCCTACAGAAATTTCAAGCAGTAACAGAAAGAGAGGAGATCCAAGTGGGCCATGATCCCATAGGAGCCTTGGGCAAAGAGGCACAGCTCTCACAGGTTTGTGTCATAACCACCTTTATTTCATCTGCTCAGCTCAGAATTGAAGCTGCACCAAAACTTCCACACACAAGCCCATGTGAGCTCGGGGCTCATGTCACTGATGTTAGTCAGTAATAGGAAACTGAACAATGGAGTGTGGATTAAAAACAACCATGAAAACCATTGTATTTCAGCACTCTTTAAGTGCTAGCAACTGCTACTTCTCTTTTTGCATGAAAAATGTTTCTCTGAATTGCAACAGTTGAGGCAATCAACAGCTCCAGCACTAAAAACCAGGCAGCTAAACCAGAAAATTGGGGGCAATTTATAATCTGCACAATGTGCAGAGTCTTCTGCCAGCATACATTTTCCAGAGAACATTTATTTGGGTCACATCGCCCAACCTGGGATTCCTCAGGAAGACTCAGCAGGTTTTATCCAGCATTAAAAAAACCATTTCTGCATTCAGGCAGAGAGGTGCTGCACAGAGGCATCAGCAAGGCCCTGTCAATCTTCACTTACAATGAAGTGTTGAAAGACAAAAGACAGACTGTGGAGTGTTTCAGGAGAGAGACACTGAGACATCTGCACCCTCACAACTCTGACAGAGCCCTCTGAAATCTAAAAGGGGTTGTTCACTCTGGGAAAAAAGGGCTTTTATCCAGTAACAGTGTTTCTAATCAGTTTCCTGTCCCCTCTGTCATGTTGTATTGACTCTTTGCCAGCAGCTGAAGCCCCTGGGCCCTGCCTGTAGCACCCACCTGCACACTGCACCCTGCCAGCTGTGACAAGCTCTAAAGTGGCCACTTGCAGCAGGAGTTGTACAGCAGAGCTGAAAATAATGAGAAACAGAGCCCCCCATTTTGCCATTAGAGTCCTGGCAAGCGTGCTTTTGTTAAATCATACCCCACATTTTTGTTAGAATTCACAGCTGCTCCTCCATAGGGTGCACATCTCCTGTGGTGCCGAAGACGAAGAGCACAGGTTAGAGTCGTCTCTCAGGAAATGGGAGGAGTGTATTTAAGGAAAGAATTAAACCAATCTGTGTTTCCCAATGCATGGCTGAGTGGATTTCCCTTTTGTGCTGCACATGACCCAGGTCTGCTGTGGTGAGAGTGCACCTGAAAAGCAACACAAATACCTCTGGATGATTAAATCAGTGTTTCATCATAAACCCCACACAACCAAAAACCAAAGCAAAAAACCCCAAACAAATACCCCAAACAAATACCCCAAACAAAAAACCCCCAACAACAAAGCATCCAAACCACCCTCCAAAACAAAACCAAAAACCCTCACAGTTTTATACTGAACTGGAAAGCTATTTGCTGTGATCCAAACCAGAGTGCTCTAAAAGTTTTGTAGACAATCTAAGCCACTCTGTGGGCAGATGTTGACTATTTTCTTCCCATTTGGCTTCCAACACTGCACTTCATGTCTCACAGTACCGTGCTTTTGTTAAATCATACCCCACATTTTTGTTAGAATTCACAGCTGCACCTCCATAGTAAGCACATCTGCAGGGACCTCTCCCACAACCCAGCAGCCATCCCTCTCCTTCATTTCTAAAACTCTCTGTGCTTTGGTCCCATCACTGAGCCCAGCTTTAGCAATAGATTCACTGCTTTATGTTGTGTGTCTGATCCCCCTGGACCCCTGGCAGCCCTGCACCACCCCATTAGCTTGCAGTTCCTGCTCTTTGCTCTCGTATACAAAGCTGAATTCACAATTTCGGCTGCTGAAATAGAGAAATGCTGGTGTGCAGCTGCTCTGTACTCCAGTGAAGCCACCTCAGCAGAGAAATGAGTGTTCACAGTTGTTTTAATGAGTAGTGTAAGGTTAGCCTGGCAGGTTACAAAGAGGTAGTAATTGTCTGCTGTTACATGGTGATAACAACCTGACCATGGTGTTATTATGGTAATAGCATCACAACAGTATCTTAATATTCTGAGGTCAAATAAGGTCTGTATTACCTTATCTTGGAGATAATTTATTCCTATGAATTGCACCATGAGGCAATGCCATGAGGATTTTGCAGCTCAGGCAGTCCTGAGAGAAGTTTGTGAGTGCTCACATGTGATGAACATTTGCAATAGCTGAAAGAACACCTGAACTCCTTGGCATGTTCAGTAATTCATTCCTAGGAAAAAGTTAGTCTAAAGCTGTAAGTAATCCAAGCACTTTTCTTTCGGTCCTGTGAAGCCACAGGGAGAGTGGGGCCCCACTGCAGAGAAGGGAGAAAAAATGCCTCAAAGTCATTAAGAAAGTCCCAAGAAATTGGACTCTGATAATTTTGTTTTCAGTGCTGGTCACATAATTCATCCTTAATTTGAGATGTCACAACTGTCCTCCAAGTTTCTGCTGAGAATGCCCTCTCCTCCTGCAGTGGGGGTGGAAGGGACCATCCCCTGCAGCAGAAATGCCTGTGGTACAGCTCTCCAGAACCAGGCTCCAATTAGCTGCACATAAGCTCAAGAAAAAAAGCCTTACAATATGTGCCATCACGGTGGTAACTAATTGCATGTGACAGTGGACTAATTGTGTTGTGCCTTTAAGCAAGTGCAGTACTTGGATGGAGATGGGGACTCCAGCTTTGCTCTCAGCACAGGCTGGGAGTGGATAATTTAGCTGGGGAAGTCTGTCTGGAGTGGGGGGCACCAGGCGGCTGGTTCCTTCTGAGCCTGGACCACCCAGGAGAACCGGGACCATCCAGGAGGATCTGGACCCTCCAGGAGCACCTGGACCACCCAGGAACACTTGGGCAGACAAGAGTCCTGGGCCCAATATGAATGACCCCAGTGCATGGAAAGAGGGACAGTCAGCTGAGAGAAACAGGGATATGAGAGAGAGTTTGCAGGTGGCAGACTTTGTCACTCCTGGCAGCACTTCTGCAGCTGTCCTTGCCCTGGAAAAAGGGACCCCAGTGCAGGAGATTTTTTTTAGGGACTTAGGAAAAAAAGTCATCAAACCAAGTCAACAAAAGCCCCTGGATCACACTGGCTGTGCTCCACAGGCACAGAGGACTGAGGGCATCTGGGAGCTCAGAAGGAGCATTGCAATTGAATACCATGCCCATCAAGTTGGTGAGAAGAGATAGCATCAAAATTCAGGATTTGTGATATTTCAGAGAACGATTGTAAAAAAAAGGCAAATGTGTGAAACCTAATAAGCTATGTGCCAATGCAATGTCAAAGTGAGCTTGCAATATTAATGATATTTAAAATGTACATATACATTAAATTTTGGTACAAGCGGTAAATCATGTAATAAAATAAAGCAGAATATTTTACCTGCTAGGTTTGAAATGCAGTTGGAAAGGAATTTACTACAGTGTAACCTTTAGTAATAAATGGTAGAAGGAAGCACATCACTCATAAACATTCCTTTGTGAATGGTGGAGTGCTTTCATTTATGAAAAGGTTACTGTGGTCAAAATGATCCATTCTGCACAGCAGGACACAAGCACTGCTCTGGAGGATTTCAGTCTTTCTGGAGAAAAGAATCACATTGTAGTGTGGGAAACAGCCCTCAATCTGACAGAGAGGTCACCTCTGTGGGTATTTTCTTAGAAAAAAAATATTTTCTACTTGTCATCGTAGTTCCTTGACTGTTTCTCAGGTTGAAAAATTCCCTGATCCTCAACAAAATGAGCTATGTGTTTTATTATCATTCCCCCTTCCTGAAATTATATCCCAAGAATTTTTTTTCAGTTTTGCAAGGCTGATTCCAAACTATTAAAGATTTTTTTTCCCTTTTCTTAAAAAAAAATAAATCTTACTGTTGGGATGTGCCAATGCACTTGCGAATTTTTACTTCCTATGACATTGCAATGTATTCATTCAGCAATTGCTGCAGCAATGTTAAAATAAAGGTGTAAAATTGTATGGTTTTCATCTAAGATGAGGATTCTTAAATCATACTATTGGATAATTTTTGATAGAAAATTACAAGTTCACATGAGGTAAATAAATAATGTATTATCATCAAATATAAAAAAGTATAATGCAATGAAAATTGTCATGCCATTGCAGATGAAGGCTGTCCCTGCCACGGAAATAAAGCAGAGTGGCTCTCAGGATGCACACAGATTGGTGTTGGCTGTGAGGGCTCTCCAGCTGAGGTCAGGGCTCTCTGGTGCCAGGTGTCCAACACAGAGCAGGATGGCTGGGATGGGGACAGGAGGGAAAACCTGACAAGAGGGGCTGGGGCTGTAGGGTGGTGTGACACTGCAGCCCAGGCTCCTGCATCCTTCTCCATTCTGTATTTGCTAATTTGTGTCTAAACAACCTTTTTCTCTTGAATTTGGCAGAATGAGCATCGCTCCTCTCCCTGTGAAAACTCTGCCTTATCAGCGATGGCTCCTCAGCACCTTTCAGATAAGAAGCCCAGGGGCCCCCAGGCTGCTCCCCTGTCCTTCAGCCAGAGCTCCTCCAGCTCCACAGCCCTGCAGGTGTGTGGGAAGCAGCTCCACAAATGCCTTTTTGCATAGAAATGAGAAGCTATTTTAAAATTAGATTACTATCATAAAAAGCATTGCTGCTGCTTCTCATCTGTTCTACCTTTCCACTTACATTCTTTTTATTGCTGCTAAGCTTCTTACCATGCCAACGTCTTTTAGGTTCGTGATTAAAAGTATTTTAAAATATCCAAGCTGTACTGAGTGATAGCAAGTTGAAAATAATGAACTCTAATTTGAAAAGTGAAAAGCAGCTAATGCATTATTTAGAAAAACAAGTTGCTTACAGAAAAAAAAAAAAGAAAAATATTTGTTTTCCTTTATAGCAGAATCTGGTCTTTTGCTGTTTTATTATCTGATATATTTTACCTCTACATGGCACATTTTACCTCTATAAACATAGATTTTTTTTCTCCCTGGCAATTTAAAGCATCCAGAAATGGGCCTTTCATTTAGAAGAACATGAAATTGAAGTAAGAATAATGCCTGCTGATGTAGCTGTCTGCTACCAAATCACATCACTCAGCCTGGCTGTTCTCATGCTCTGTGCATACTCAGATGCTTTTTTCATTTAGGCAATTTCTTTTTGCTTTCCTTGGGCCTTTCATTTAGAAGAACATGAAATTGAAGTAAGAATAATGCCTGCTGATGTAGCTGTCTGCTACCAAATCACATCACTCCATCACTCAGCCTGGCTTTTCTCATGCTCTGTGCAGACTCAGATGCTTTTTGCATTTAGGCAATTTCTTTTTGCTTTCCTTAAAAAAAAAAAGCCTTACCCTGACAAGGCTTGGCCCTTCTGGGAGAATGCAGGTACCCTACTGCACTCATTCCAGCTGGGAGAACAAGGCTGGATTTAAGGAGAGCTTTGGCCCATCACTCACCAACTTCACTCCTGGTGTTTGTAACCCTCCAAATAAACCCAGGGATGAAGTCAGGAGGAGCTGGTCAAAAGTCCCAGTGGTTGTACAGAAACTTGCTGAAGTTGCAATAATATAAAATAAGTAGGAAGTCCAAATTAAGATAACGATTCCTTGGGTTTTATTTATTTATTTTAACATATGTAAATACCATTCTTGTTTCATAGCCACACAAAACAAAGCTGGGGGGGGTGGAAATGGCACTACCCAGGAGTTTCACTGCCAGCATCTCTGTGACTGCTTTGCTTGATGCCTTGGAGTGGCTGCCTAGAAGAGAGGCTAGCCAAGACTACGAGAATAAATTGGGTATTTATTAAAGGCCTTCAACAGATACACCTTGGGCAGTCAGAAGCTTCTGAGAGGGACTACACCCAAGATGGATGAAGCCTTCAAGTTTTTCAGACAGATATAATTTTGGTCTATTTGCATATCAGAGGTTAATTGTCCAATTATGGCTTCAGGTAACAAAGTCATATTCTTCCAGTTTGCTTCTCCTCCCCCAATTCACTTTTATTTGTACTTGCTGGGGCCTGAGGCCAAGGCTGTCCTTGGTTCTCAGGCCTGGAAGGATTGTTTTGTCTGACCAAAATGTGAAGAGAGCTTGCTAATGCTTTATGTGGAGCTCAGAGTTCTACACCAATGCAGTACAGAATAGTAAAAATAGAAATGCTAAAACTAAAGGCATCAGTATGGGATGCAATCCTTGGGAGAGAAAGAGGGATGAACCCTTTTCTCCAAGGGCCAGAGGCAGCAGAGGCCTGTGCTGTCAGTCAGGGTGCCTCAGGCTGTCCCTGAGCCACACAGGCATCCAGCTCTCCCAGGGGGATCCAGCTCTGCAAAGGGGATCCAGGGATCCAGCTTTCTGAGAGAGTTCCCTGGATCCAGCTCTCCAAGGGGGATCCAGGGATCCAGCTTTCTGAGAGAGATCCCTGGATCCAGCTCTTCGAGGGGGATCCAGGGATCCAGCTCTCTGAGGGGGATCCAGGGATCCAGCTCTCCGAGGGGAATCCAGGGATCCAGCTCTCCAGGGGGATCCAGCTCTCCCAGGCCCCCACGGGGTGTCCCACAGCCTCTGGGAGCAGTGCCAGCCTCAGCTGAAGCCTTCAGTCCTTGGGTGAGTGTTCTCCAAGAAGATTAATGTAGAATCCAGGTGCAGCTGCCAGTGATAAATAGCACAATGTGTTCAGATACAAACCTCAATCTCCATTACACTATTTTTAAGAGGTCTATTAGCAACGTAAGCACTCGTGGAAATAGTCTTATATTTTCAATGTATCCCTGAATAGATCCCAGTGATTTGGTGCTGACACACGTCTTTTCACACAATCATGAAATTTAGTGCAGGATTTTTTTTAGCCTTAAATTAAATTAAGCTCATCTGTTTCAGGGCACTTTTCTTTTATGACGTTACTTCATTTAAATCCAGATCCCAAAGCAAAAAGGGAATTTTTAATTTATTATTAGAAACTCAAAAGGAAGCTCTTAAGAAGATCCTCAGTGTTAAAAATTGTAGTCTTGGTGTTCTGCAGGGAGAATTGATAATCAGGCCACAGCACAGCAAGTAACAAATACCCACTGCATTTCATTTCAATTAAGCATTTCATTTCAATTAATTACTCAGGAAAAATATCTATCTAGTTTCTTTCCACACTGCAGACTATTTTCCCCCAAAACATTGGCTTTGTTGAAATCATGGACATCCATTTGGAAATCCTTCATTAGCTAGCATGGCCTCCTCAAACCTGAGCCAAAAAATACAATATCATATAACAAAACTTCCATGGCTGGGTTTAGATGTTGCAGCTACCATTGCATTTGTATTGAATTCAGAGGGAATAAAAGCAGACATTGTCCCTCAATGGGCACTTATGGTGAAAGTGCACAATTAAATAGTAAGGCCTACTCTCTCCCATGCTTGTAAATGATATTTATCCTCTTAGCATTGCACAGAAACTTTGAAGGCTGCTTGGTGGAAGGCAGATGTGCACCTCCAGCTCCTTCCCTGGAAATACAAACAGGTGCTTCAGCTATTGCCAAGCAGGACAGGCTGCTAAAATACTTGATGCATTTGCACCTTCTCGAGGATCCTGTTATTTCCTGTAATTGAAACTGCATCTGCAATTGTTTGGATGGCACATAATAGTCAGAAAAGCAGTACTAGATGCAAAGAAGAGAATGTAGTGTTAACGTGAGATGAGGCTGGCTCTGGGTCTTGCAATAATATCTATCATTAGCTATCCTAACTGACATAAATGAGAGAATAAAAATGCTATTTCTCTGTAATAGTTGAAAGAGAAGAAAATACCATGCTTTTCAGGAGCTTCTGTACCTTAAGGCAAAACAGCTTTTTAATGCTTTTCCTTGGATTTGAGACTAGTTTTTTCCCCATTACACGGCTTAATAAAAACAGGGTTCATGTGGCACTGAGCAGCACGGTTCCAAAATGCTTTTATGTCAAATAAATTAATAGCTTTTTAGGTTGCCATCATGTACCTTCATAAGCTGTGTCTTCCATGAAAATTAAATGGAGGTGAAGAAGCACACTGGGAAATCCTGACTGAGCTGGGCAAGCACCTGAAAAACAGAGGTTCAGTTCCAGCTTAAAAAAGGCTTGGGGAAACTGGGAGGTGAGCTTAATTCCCAATCTGCTGTGGCAGATTAACAACAAGAAGTGAGCAGACAGTCTCAAAAAGGCTGTGCATCCACACAGAACATGGGCATGTGCAGGGCCAGCCAGAATTGTGTGAAAGAGACCTACATGGCTGGAAAATCAGTGGCCAGGAAGAAACAAATGGCATTTCTCAGTGACACTAATACAAGGCTACCAGAGAGGGTCAGGTACTTTTCTGCATTTGGTTTTCAGTAGCAGTCTCCAGATGACTCCTAAAAGAGAGCAAACTTAAGTAATTAATTATAGAGTTATGAATGGGTAGAGGAATGAATAGTAGAGGAACTGGTCCTGTTAGTGATTAGAACAGTTCAAAATGTTTTGATATAAAGTAGTCAGTTTAATTCTGTATTCCATCTAAACAAAGCAGATATTTCAATTTATTTCATTTCCTTTAATTTTTGTTTTTGCTTTTGTTTTGGTTTTTTTTTTGGTTGGTTTTGGTTCTGGTTTTGGTGCGGTTTTTTGACAGACCATTTCTCATTCTGAACATCCCAATTCAGAGGAACTCAAGCCATGTTGCACAGCTATATCAAATCATTGAGACCTCCATATCTGTGAAACACATTTTAAAAACACATGTTTTAATAAGGTTTTTGGTTCTGGATGATAAGACTTGGAACAACCAAAGTGGTATAACTGAAACAAATGGTTCCCACAAAATATTCTGCAATGAGACCAGATTTTATGATCCTGAAGCTTTCATTAGAATGGGTGCTCCAAGTTGTGCCCAGTTCTGCAGTTCCAATCATGTGCTTGCTTTTCATTATTTGTATTCAATTCCACACTGCATTTATGACTCCATTTCTTTCTGGTTTTAATCTCTTCCAAACCTTTTATAGTACTTGAATTTTTTTTTTTCCTTTGGCTATTTCATTTCTCTCATGGTTCCTGAGTTTCACCATGCGGTGAGGTGGCAATGCCACAGGGTGAAAAGGCAGGGAAATCCAGCCCCTCCTTGCAGGAGCAGAAGATTCCAGCACATTCCAACTTCCCTGCTCATGGCAGGGAAGAGCCACTGAAATGAAAATACCAGACCTAAGTCAGTGGCAAGCTGTGGGTTGACCACAGGAACTGGTGGTGGGTGCAAGTGAGGAATCACATCTCTGCAAGTCAATAAATGTCATTAAGGGTCTTTTGTTCTTATTTATGTGACAGTTAAATGTATGATCCCCCTGAGTGTGTGGGAACAGGATCAATGATGAACTTCAATCCACACAATCACTTCTTATGTGAGACATAACCTTGGCTATTAGCTCCCAGATCAATCAATAACCTATTATCTCGTGAGCTAAGAAATAAATACTGCCTTTGGCCACTATTAATTAGGACAGCCAGGGAGGTATAGACCAGAAGATGTGTGGTGTTTTTGTTCCTGATCATTTGAACCACAGAATGAAGCTGAACTGAGGGGATTTGGTTTAGATGTTTTGTTAGTGGGTGGATTTTGTTCACTTGTTGGTTTGTGGGTTTTTGAGAGGGCAAAATGGGTAGTTTTCTAATATGATCCATTACTTCTTTTAAAAAGAGCAAAGTTTGACAATGCAGAATTGGTTATTTTTCTTGACTTGAAGCAATTAGGTCTCTGATTGTAATTGTAATGTACTGAGCAGATTAACTCTATCCCAGCCAAAACCAGGACACCCCTCCAAACAAGCACAAGGAAAACATGAACAGAAGTTCAATAATAAAAAGATAACTTCCAATAATAAAAACACAACTCACTGTTAGAAAAAGGAAACTCCTGGTAATTAATGGAAGACAGTATGTGCTATTGCTATTCCAGTTTCCACATCAATAAAATCAGAGAGCAGTCACATTGATCAATACCCCCATTTGTTGCCACTGGCCCTCAAGCCATTCAGCTTCTCCCCAACATGAACTTCTTGACCACTGCTCTGTATTTTACTGCTGTGAATTCATCATGTATTTAATGACAGATACAAAACCAGTTGCAGCAGGATGTGATCTGATGCAAACACAGTCAAAAAAGCTGGCTAGTTACTCTTTGCTTGTATGGTTTACCAAAGCTGGTGCTCACTCCTCGGTAATTAAGTTAAAGATAGAGCATTTGTGTTCATGCTGAACATTTATAGATCTTTGTCAATGGTTAGCAAAAGCCTTAAACTGTACAGCTTCTGGTTGCTTTTCTAAACATTTTCTCTTGAACGTGATTTATGGGGCAGTTTTTGCAAGGTGAAGCCTGGAGAAAACACATTACTCACAGAAATCAGGAACAATTCTTTGAACAAAATCTCCCCATCTGTGCCCAAAGCGAGAGCAGCCTGCCCTGCTCTGACCACAGAGGGGCAGGCTGGCGGTGGCTGCTGCTGGGACAAGGCTCTTGCCAGGCTCTGTCCCAGCAGGGCACACACTGGGCTTGCCACACCTGCCACTTTGAGGTGGTTCATCAAAACTGGTGACTCTGAGCTCTCCTTGTGGTGGCTGTTCAGTTTTTACATTTGATCCTTTTTGGTGTCAGCTACAGATCTAAGAACATCTGGGGACACGTTTGGATGTTCCTGATCTGGGCACAATATCTCTGAACTTAGCTTTTATGTTTCATAAACAGTCCTAAATTCTTAATATGTAAATTCTCTCAATTTCTTTATGGTCTATATCAAGGGCAAATGTAAAGTGATTTTATTCTTTCTTAATCTATTGAGTCAAGGTACAATTACTGCAAACTTTGCTCTATGTGCACCAGCTAATAAAGATTAAGTTTATTACAGCACTGTGAATTTTCTAAATGAAAGCACTCCCTCCTGCTCATGAAGGTCAATCTTTTTTCAGGATCAGGGTGGGAAGGGAACAGCACAGATGGGACTGACCCACAGGATATCTGTTCCTGCCTGGTCTGGGCAAACAATTTCCACAGTGCCAGGAAAGGTAAGAAGCTCTGGCTGACACTGTTTACACACAAGTTTTGTGTAGGCATTGGGAAATAAGTATCAATTTACCTAAATATTGGCAGTTCCACTAATGACAATATTTGGGCTTAGGGCTGACATAAATTCCATGAGGCCCCAGAGCTGAGCACTGTCTGTGCTCTACAGACTCAGACTGGTCCATGAGCAGCCCTGGGCAGGCAGGCTGGGTGGGTTCTAGGCTGTGTAAATATCACTCCTTCACTACTCTTTAGTTGCTTTGAGCCTCTGACCCTTATCCTTTTGAAAAAATCCAGCTTGGATTTTCCAGAGCATGTATTCTGGGAAATTAAATTATTCTAAAACAAAACATAGTTTTAATTTAAAGGAGGAAGAGCTGTCCTGACATAACTGGCACCAGGGAATTCAGGAGAGCCAGAGCTGCTGCAGTGTCATCCTTGATAATTTCTCTTTCTTCTTAATCCCTTCATTCTGTTTACCAGACTTGTGGCAAATGATGTCTGTTGTTTTGTTGTCATAAAGTTTCCTTAAAAAGCTGGTAGCATGAAAGCAGTTCAAATAGTGACTGCAGACTTTTAAGCTGCCTGTTAATTCAGGGAGGGCTGGAGCGATGAAACATTTTCTTTGAACATTTTCTTTTTTTGCTGTATAATCATCTGTGGGCCTTGGTCTCCAAGACAGAGAAGTCAGATTTCTGACATTTATCCACAAAACATAAGGAAAATGTATTTATTTATTTACAGTTACACATTCACAGTGATAAGTCAGTTGCGACAACCAGCAAGGAAGTAAAATTCAATTTGGTATGTGCAATCTGCATGATGTGGAAAGCCTTTGTGATATCCCTGGCCTTGAATTCAGCTCATCCTGAGCCTTTCCATATTTCTTCTATTAGCCCCATAATTCCCACAGTCAAAGCTGGCCCAGGCAGGAGCCCAGAGAAACCAGGACATGGCTAATTGAGTTTTCCAAGCCTGTTTCTGTGGAAGGCACAAGGCTGCTCCGTAGAATTCCTGCTTCATCAGACTGTGTCCAAGAGCAGCACGGGCAGAGGCTCAGGAGGTAGCAGGAGCAGCTCTGGGGAGCTCAGCACGGAGCATGGCTGGCCATGGAACAGGGTCAGTGCAGCATTTTCACCAGAGAGGAACCAACTTCTGGGAAAAAAACAGTCAGGGATTTGATTTGTCAGGCAGAGGGATGTGGCTGCATCTCCTGAGCCACCACGCGCTCTGAAAAGAGGCTGTTGGTGCTGATGACAAAGGTTTATCATTTTTGTGGTTTTTCTGTTCCTTCCTTTCATGCATTGGGTTTATACCTCCACATTTTGCATATCTCACTTCTCATATCCCCCAAGATATATTTCCCACAGCAATACTATTAATATTTAATAGCAAACAATCACATTCTTGTCTGTTGAAGCCAGAAAGCTCCTTCATGCTCTTTTAGGGGTTGCTGAGCACTAATTGACTTTTATGTAACACCAGCTAGATGCTCCTGATTCCATTGTGGAGGGGAGCTGATGCACAGAGAATAACACTGCAAACTTCTGGCCAGAGATAAGCAAGGTGAACTCCCACTCAATGAAAAGTGTTGCACAATGTACAGCAACATTTCAGTTGGAAGCCCTCAAACAGTAAATTACATAGCACTCATATATCTTCTACAAAATGTACTTTTCAGTACTCAGGAATTTCACAGTGGATACATAAATTTAAGCAACCTTTAAATTCCTTCTTCCTGTACTCATGTGGGTGTGAAAAGTCAGAATGGGAATTTCTTTTGCAATCATGTCAAGTGAGGAAGGGAAGTTGATACATATTTATATGCATACACATGCATAAACACCGTTTAGCTGTTTCAATTTGCACTTCTGTAAAAATTTCTCTGACTATGAAAATTTTGTTTTCAGTGCCTAAGAATGAAATCTGTCTTAGGAAATCAGTCTGTAGGAAATCTGCCATTTATCTTCAAAGGCTCCTCAGTGCCATTACAGGCCTGATCTCTTAGTGACCCTTTTTGTCTAAGCACCCAAACCCCTGACTCAGAACCATTACTAATGGTAAAGTAATGGTAAAGTAGCTGATGGGTTTTTTTGATGCCTTCAGCACACATCCTTCTCACTTAACACCTCATTTCTTTTAACATCCTAATAAAAAAGATGCAGGATTTCCACTGAGTGCTGCAAAGTCTTCAGTGCTTCTCTTCTGCCCATTGCTGGATCCGTATCTGTGGTTTAATTCCAGGCATTAGGTGAGCTGGCATTGATCACAACACTGTAATGTCTTTTCTGGTGCTGTTCAGCATCACTCTCTTCTTATTTAGCAAAGAAAGAAACCCCCAGGGTGTGCAGATCCTCACTCAGGTGAAAGAACATCAGGTACATGGACCCTGAAGGCTGGGACACCTGGGGATGCTCCTCTTGAGATGTTCCCTGAGAGCCAGGAATGCAAATGTCCTCAGGCAAGTCTGGAATACCTTCTGCCCCTGAGGACGGGCAGACCTTAGACATGGGATGAATTTAAAGTTTGAATTGACTCTGCATGAGGTCAAGAAAGTGAAAAGAGAGAGTGAAAGAGTATTTTTATTGTGAGTCACAGGTGCTACATGTCTGGTGACTAAACACAAAGAGCCGGAGCTGGTAATTTATGAATATATATTTGACTTTTCTGCTGCTGAAACCCAAACGTTTCATGTGACTCAATTGCACAAAGTGGTTCTGATGACCTGGGGAACACCAGCTGGATAAAAACAAAAGACCAGCACGTAACTGAGCAAAGGCTGTGTTACCCAGATGTGAGTCAGACAACACTGAGGCACACAGCTCATGGGCATAAGGAACACCAGACAAGATCAGGTATTACCTGGTGCCTGCTAAGGACAGGAAAATCACATAAGAATCCCTCTCACCTCTCTGTACCATGGAGCTCTCAGGCAGGTTGCCAAGTGGGAGGCAGCTGCTGGACATCATAATACTTAAATGTCAGAACAGTTTGAAACGATAAATTACATTTTCTATCTCTAAAGGTGTTGCTCCCAGTGTTCTGGGAGTGCTACACCGGCAGCTAAAGGATTGACCACATGGGTTGAAAGTTAAAAACACTTGGGTTCAAGACAGCATGGTTGCATTATATCCATTTTGTACCTCGAAAAGAAATCTCAGCCAGTCATCTCTGCACCTCTGAAACACCAGTTTCACCATCCTGAAAGCTGTTCTGAATCAAATCATCTGCTAGAAGGAATCTAAATTGAACGAAATATGATCGAGAGCTGAAAACTGTTAAGAGACATTTTATTTGATGTCCAAAAAAACCAGAAATTCACAGTAAGGATGAAAAAGTGTGTAACTTCAACAAAGGCAAGCTGAGATCATAGAGGAAGTTAGAAAAAAAGCAGCAGTGAAGCTGTAACAGATGGAAAGCAGGCGACTGTGAAAATTGTTAGTATATATTAGCAGCTAGGAGCTATCTATGAGATGAGAGAGGCTAAATGACACTAGCAGGAAGTTTTGAGCAGCTGAGCTGCAGGAACTGATAAAAATGACAGATATCCTGGGTTGTTATTGCATGAAGTGGGGAGAGGTGTCAGTGGTGATGCAGTGAAAGATGAAGCTGAGCTGGCAAGAGAGGCTGCAGTCCTGCCTCTCGTCCCAGGCTGGCTCCTGGGCTTTACCTGGCAGCTGGTTATGTGATGTGGATAAACAGTGTGCCAGCCCCAGGGCACTTCTCCCTGAAGGATGCACTGGCTGCTAAGCCACCAACCTCCTCAAAAATCTGCCCTGGGAGTCTCTCTTGCCCTTTGGGTCCATGAGTTCCTCTTCATGAACTGTGAATGTTCACTTGCTTTGGTCCTGGCAGCAAAGCACTGATGTGATGAACAATTCCCAGCTTCCAGAGAGCCTGGACTGGGAGGTTTGGGCTGGAGCTGGGGGAGGAAGAGGAGCTGTGAAGGAGCTGCGCTGCTTCCCATGCTGCTGTACCAGCTGAGTCACAAAGGATGGATGCTGATGCCATCTCCCCCTCCTGCAGCTATGCTTTAAAATGAAGCAGTAACGAATGCTGTTGCTGCATCCTGGACATGATCTGAGCTGGGGTTAGGTTGCAGCCAGCCTGTGGCTACTCCAGTTGATGTGCAAGGATGGCAACATGAGAGCAAAGGCAGAGCTGGGGGCTGAGGGGAGAGGCTCTGCCATGTCCAGTTCCTGGGATATCAGTCCTGGGCAGTCAGCTCAGGCTTGGCTGGAGTCACTCACACTTACTGTCACTGTAAGTGTGACCAGTGCGTCAAGGCTGCAGCACTATAATGCCTGCTGGTGGCTTTAACAAGTGAGATAAATCTCATTTTGACTGCACACAGCTATCTGTGTATATACATATATATATGTGCATGTGGGAGTAGCTGTAGGAAACCATGAGCATACAAAGAACAAGCATATATCTGTATATACACCCAGGATCATTACAGGCTCTTTTTTCATCAGCAAAGAAAGCACACACAGAGACTGAGAACTCAAGTAAACTAAGTCTTTAGGCAAGAACAGAGGAAAACAGAATGTGGAAGGGAACCATAAAATAATTAAGCATCCATTATAAAGCCGTGGAAGCCAGGTCAATTCATTAAAAACGTATGGCTGGCACTACCCCAGCAGTGCAGCCACGGACAGAGGAGAGCTGCTTTATGCAGAGACAATGAACACAGCTAACACAATAAACACAGAGAGACACTGTCCAAGAGGCAGCCCAGTCCTGCCAGCAGTGCCAGGGTTAGTGACATTTTCTGTTTCAAGCATTCAGGGAATCTCACAAGAGAGAGCCTAACCAGATGAGAGTGCAAACCCTGCAGATAATAAACAAGGTAAATATATAAATCTGGTCCTGCTGTCCTACCCTGCTGGCAGAGCTCTCATTGGGAAATTTTTGCCTCCAGTCTAAATTGGTCTAAGTGGAGCTACATTGCTAAAGGATTACCATGGAGAAGAAACTATTTCCAAACTGACAAGAAGTGGAACCATTTCAACAGAGAGAGCTGACTCAGTTTCTGCATTAACTCCAGGATCCTTCTTGGAGGTCTGGCTGCCCAAGAGTGCAACACCTCACTCTGCTGCTGTGGCTGAGGGCACAGCTGTGATGCTCAACCACCCTCTCACAGCACAGCTACATTCATACTCCTAAGACAGGTTTAACTCAGTAATTTAAAGTTTATTTTCTGGCTGTTTAACAGTGGTCTTCACTACAGCCACCCTTAGGACATCCTTGGATTTTGTGGAAGTTCCTGGCTCTCCTCCCTCGCTGGATACCTTTGGCAGTACCAGAGGTTGCTATTTACTGCTATTCCTTCAGAAGACCTGCCCTTGCAAATAGTGCATAAAATGATAAAAGATTCAGTAAGCTTTCAGGAAGAGAACATTATTCATCTGCTCAGGAACATCTGGACATTTCAGAAGTCCTCCTAAATTTATGGAGTCTACTCAACAAACCTAAGTTTTTACTCAGGGGTAAATAAGCCATTCTGGGGGCTTTGCCAGGCATCTTCTCTCCCTCTCCTGTCTCTGCACACAATGAATAATGCATCTTTCCAGCTCACAAGCCAGCAGCATTAGCCCCTTGTCTCCTTCAGGGTATTTTTAGGAGCTGCTGCTCCCTGCTCCCAGTGCCAGAGGGGCTGAAGGCAGGACACAGGCCCAGCATCCCAGCTCCCCTCTGCACTGAAAAGGGGCTGCAGCCCCCCAGGTGAGAACCCTGGGCTCCCAAAATAGCCCAGCTGTGCTGCTTGCCCAGGAGCTGCTGCACGAGGTCAGCCATGGAAACAGGGCTGCAGCCCAAATGTAGGGCGCTGGCCGCGGGAAAGTTTTTCTTATTTAAGACTACTGTTGTCAAGAGAGAAACTGAAATCACAGCTCATCTGAGAAGAGGTCAAGAGCAGAGCCAAACCTCCTGGAACAAGAGGAGGTTGGAAAGATATGCCCGGATCTCCAGCAGCTCTATAAACATTTCTCAATGGGAAAAAGGATGGAGAAAGAAAAATAAAAAGAAAAGGATTATTTGAATCCCTTTTCTAAATATCTCCTCCAAGAAAGAATCCCCAAAAACTTTGGACAGCCAGCACTTCCTGCAGCTCAGAGCTGCCCCAACTCAACACACACAACCTTGCCCTTCTGGATTTCCTAATGCAGAATCTCCCTGCCCACCTCAGATCCCTTTCCAGAATTAACCCTAACAGACCAGGGATGTCTTGCATTTGTCTCTTCTACTGAGCAATGCTTTTATGAAGGTACTTCTCAGGTTATCTTTTTACAATATTTTTTCCTTCAGTGCTATTCTTTTATTCTTCTTTTTTTTTTTTTTTTTTTTTTTTTTTGGCAGGAAAACAAATAGTAAACCCATTAGGGTTTTAAGAAGCACTCAGAACTGCCTCCACTTTGTTATCATTGGTAGGATTAGAGTTTCTTTAAAGCCCACTGCTTCTGAAAAGCCTCTCTCTGCTTTATGCATTGTACAAGTGACCCAAGCCTTACTCTGTACTCTTAGGAAAGCAGTCCCTGGGAAGATTAAAGCAGCTGGGATTTGGCAAAGGAGAAATTTTCATATTATTTATGTTGCAATATTGAGACACAGGATACAGACATTAATATATTTTTCTTCATGAATTGTTATTTGCAATGAGAGAAAAAAACACAGAGTCTTCTGTCATATTCCCTTTGCTTTGCTGTGAATACCATCTAAACCCACATAGTGATTAACAGACTGCATGGGTTTAACTGGTAATTATACATATTATTTGCATAGCACACTTCAGCCCATGTTTATTGTTCTTGCCTCCAATATTTACTTCCAGTAGAGACACTAGGTAATTAGTTTCATAAAACTTGTGTCTGAGCAGATTCAATTATAATGGATCAAGAAATACTGAATTCAGCTTTGAGATTAAGCGTTTTGTAAGCAAAATGCGATGTCTTTAAAGAGCCAGTGAGTCCTCATGAAGGGCTGACACGCTTTGCTGAGCTCTGCTTGCTCACGGCTTCAGCTCTGGTTCCTGCCCATCCCAAGCGATGCCTTTCCGCGTGAGAGGCTGTGCCAGCCTGGCACAGGGAGCAGGGCTGAACATCCTGCCCTTCTGTTATTAGCCTGTGCCCTTCTCTGTGCACTTACAGAGAGGATTTGCTTCCCAAGCCCTAGCTCTAGGCTAGAACATGGTTGTTCTGAAATGCCGTGAGGGTTCGCTCGGTGCCGTCCTGGAGCACGAGGAGGCTGCAGGGATGTCTGCCTCCCCCTGGGGTTACTCCACTGCTGCATCAGGAGTTTGATGTGCTCCTTTGCTGCAGCGCAAGTGAGCTCATGTTAGAGCAGCAGGTTTTGAGAGGTCACAGGGGTTCCAGGCTCAGGAGCCCTTGCAGCCAGCTCAGCTCTCTGCTGGCAGGCACAGGTTGGCATGGGCTACCTCCCTGCTGCCCATCACTGCTGCCATGCCCACCCCAGGGTCTCCTTCCACACCAGGTCCCTCAGCCTCACGTGTTCCACCTTTCTGATGAGCTGAGAGTTATGCTGGGGGACAAGCACACCCTCCTTGGAATGAAACTGTCATTTTTGCAAAGAAGAAAGGGGATTCTCATGCTTCCATAAGCAATGGGCATGTCTGCTCCCTTACCTGCCCTCGACAGGTAGATAAAAACACAGACAGATAAATGATATTCAACAGTTCTCTGCCACTTGGGACTATAAGCATTTCCCTTTGGGAAGTTAGAATGTGTTTTAACAGCTGTGAAGATGGATAACAATTCTCTGGGGAGAGCAGCTTTCAGGCATTCCCTGGCTGTTAGTAAACACCTGTTCCCAAATCTCTCCCACAGCCTTACTGATGCTCAGGCAGATTCAGCCCCTGCTGCAGATTCAGGTGAAATCACTTTGAGGGGCTGGCACTGCAGTATCTCAGTGTCACTTTTGTATCATGTGGTTTGCATCAATCCAACATTTTTCTGGTCTTCCCCCAGCAAAGTTTTATGAGAAGGGTTTTTCATTGCATAGGCTCAAAACAGCACAAATTCTTCCACTGCAGTGCAAGTATCTTCTCTAGAAACACTCTGGGTTTATTTTCAGGGTACATGGGTGGAGTGGGACAGGAACAGACTAATGTTCTGTTGCCTGGACAAGAGTCCTCTGTTTTCCTGCCTCATTGGGTTTGGTTTTGTCTCATTGGTATTTTGTTTTTTGAAAAGTGTTTTTCTCAGAGGAGGGGAGAAGTGGGTACACTGATGCACCTGTGTTTCACTTGTAGAAATCAGCAGATGCTTTTGAATCCCAGAGGAAGGCAGCATGGCAAATTCAAGCTGGAAAACATTCTTACTGAGCAACAGCTAGGAAAAATCGAGTAGTATTCAGGCTTGCAGCTAAAGAAAGTTTTCTAATCACATTGTCCTTTTAGGCAGGTTTATGTAATATCAGACCAGACTACAGCAAAGCTATAATAAGTTAAAAAAAATAAAAAGAGGGAAGGAATTAAGTGGATTCTCAGAGATGCCATGCCTGAGTAGGTTATAAACTTTCAGAAGTTGTGTTTCTCCATTACGGCCAATGGAAAGATGTCATCAAAAGCAAAGGAAGTTGATTCATGCAACAAGCAAGCCTGTTCCAGAAGATAAGGATAAGCTTATTTCATAAACATTTGCCCTAGGAAGAAGGTGCAGCAGAGTGAAGTCCTGAAATGATAAGGGGCCACTGATTTTATACATGCCTGTCATCAAAATTGAAAATAGTTTATAGGTCTTCCTGCTGAAAAAAGAATCCAATGCTTACATATACAAGGGTTATCAGGCTTTATTGAAAAATCTTCCTGTACCCAAGAGGATTTATTTTCCTGCTCATTATAACACCAACACAAAAGATACCATGAGAGTAAAAGTCCTGAGGAATTACTTCCAGGAGTCAGTAAATAAAAAGGACCTTCTAGAGTTTGCTATGAGCAGGACAAAGTTGCTGCACAGAAGAGGAGTGGGAAGGGAGCCCAGGGGCCAGGAGAGCAGCTTCCTTCAGAGGGAGGAGAAGGCAGGCAGGGCAAAATAAAAATCCAAATATGACTTGTTACACCTTGAATCTCTCTAATCTGATTTACAGTGACCCCAGTGATGACCCCAAGGAGGAGTGGCAGCACTGTGACCCCCTGCTCCTGCCCTTGAGGTGGTTCCAGCGTGGTCCCAGTCCCTGTCGTGCCACGGGCAGGGTGAGCTGGCTCAGGGGCTGCTGGCAGGGCCAGCCCAGGGTCACTGCCCTGCCTGCAGACCTGCAGCACAGCAGAGCCAGCCCTGCAGAGCTTGGCTCATTGTCCTGCCCATCCTGCCCCCCAGCCTGGCCCCTGGCATGCAGCACCCTGCTCAAGTCCCCCAGGGCCACTCCACTGTCACCGCTGGCTCAGGGCTGCCCCTGTCCCTCCCCACAGCCCTGGACATTGTCCTGGCCCAGGCACCACGGCCCCCCAGGGCCACAAACAGCCCTGGGAGGAGCCCTGGGAACATCCTTGTGCCAAACACAATTAAAAGCAATCACTGTGCCCCAAAGCTCTGGGCGGACAATTGCCGGTCCCAGATGGGCACCCCCAGGTGTGGTGGTGGCAGTGCCACCTCTTTTGGAGTTGTGCTCCCTGAGCCAGCAGTGCACTGGGCAGGATCTAAAAAAGAGGGATTCCATGGATTGCCCCTGGCATGGCTGGGCTGGCAGGCCCTGCCCTGGTGTCCCTGTGCTCCAGCACTGCCCAGCTGCTGCTGGGAGCAAAGCTCTTGGGGCTCTTGCAGAAGGCTCTAACTCCAGACCTAGAGCTCAATTTTTTTTTTTAGCCTCATATAATTCAGGTCTCTGTGCATTCCATAGAATAGAGCACAGGAAGGCACTTGTGTCTTTTCTTGTTTAAGATTTGTCTTTTGAAAAGTCTATGACTCCTTATTTGTGTCTCTGGGGATTTTGGATGTTTGCAAACTTGAAAGTAATGTGATTAAGTGTTAAGACAAGTACATGCACAGTGATGGTTTTTCCTGGTTTTTTTTCACTAAAAGAAAAATCTCTCATGAGCTGTAGGTCTGTGGCCTGTCCTCGTTTCTCCAGCAGTTCTAGCCCTCCTTGCACTCTGCTGACCTCTTACATTCGCTGCTACCTGGTCATAGATATGATGAGGGCTAAAATGTTATGGTGAAAGGAAATACTGCTGAATTCCTGGCTTTAAAATGGTATTTCTGTGATTGTTTAATGAATAAAAACTTCCAGTTTATCTTCTCTACAGCCATAGTTCCTTCTGTCATTCCCCATTATTCTCCAATGAACACCATATCTGAAGGTAAGCCCTCAGAATCTCAGATTTCTCTCGTGTCTCTCAGCAGGAGGAAGGTAGAGAGGACAAGTGTTTTGTGTCTGGATGGGTCACTACCCTACATTTATTTAAGCTATTTACCATCTAACATTTTACTTGACTTTTTTGGCATGCCACAGCAAAGATTTTCAGTGCTCAAGAAAAACCACGCTGGGGGAGAATGTTAATACTACTCTGCCCTTGATAGGATGGTGACTGGCAGCATATAAATACCCCTGACAGGATGACAGAAATCGCTCTTCTATATTTACCAGGAGCCCTCGGCCAACATGCACAGTGGTGGGAACCCATCTGCTCTCTTCAGTCATTTTATCAACACGCTACTACTCAACAGCTGAGGCTTTTGTAATGTGTTTTTTTTAGCTTGGTGTGTCCAGGGAGCAGGAGTGTCTTTAACAACACTGTGACAAAACCAAAATAAATCATAAAGGTGAATTGTAAATTGAAAGGTCTGGTGATTCATCTGATGAATCATATAAAGGAACAAATTAATTTTGACATTACTTGACCACTTAGATTTTCTACTACCAGCCTGACATCATTAGCTCTGTGTTAGTGAGTCCTTGCACTCAGCAAACACTGCCAGGGAGAGGGGCAGGAGGCTTGGGCAGCTCTTGATCGGGGGGCTCAGGCTTCTCACTGGGGCATGGAGAGGGTTCAGCACTGGGGACAGCTCCAGCGTCCCTGTGCAGATCCATCTCCTCTGGACCCAGTTCCTCTGCATGCACACTGCCTAGAAGGGGGGGCAAAGGCCAGAGGATCTGCCATGCCTGACATTTCTACTCACAGCATTTTAGATTGGGTTTATTTTA
This sequence comes from Pyrgilauda ruficollis, assembly GCF_017590135.1. Classification (NCBI taxonomy): domain Eukaryota; kingdom Metazoa; phylum Chordata; class Aves; order Passeriformes; family Passeridae; genus Pyrgilauda; species Pyrgilauda ruficollis. The sequence continues at coordinate 9,392,630 of NW_024514764.1, read as the reverse complement.
ATTTCTATTTACCAGAAGTTAATGAACACTATACTACTGAGCACCTGCCTTTCCCAGCCTTTTGGCTTTATTTCCCGTGACACAGTTTCATTTTTGTTTTGGATATTTGCTTTTATAAACATTTCTCTCTCACTTCTAGACAGGCAACTTTTTTACCTCATATTCAAAATCAGCCACTGGAGCACTGGAGACAATAGGTGGGATCATTTTTCCCTGGATTCAGGGAAGGCCTGAATTCCCATAAAACTACCTTATACCTAAGTTTGAAATAGAGGTCATGTGCCAGAGTTTATTTCTGTCAAAAACTTTACTGAAAGGCAGTGCCAGTGTGTGTCTGAGGAGAAAATGCAGACTTCTCTTTCATTTTCAGACCAAACCTCTCAGACACTTCTGCCTATCAACATCTCAGTGCAGAAAGGCATCACTTCAAGCAGATGTCTACATTCACTGATGTCTATTGAGGAATTTAAGTTTTCTTCTATGAACACAGCAGGACATTACAAAAAAAAAAAAAATAAATTAATTGCCCTCAAGGCACCCATATTTTGCAGTCTGTGAGAGCCTGGAAGTTTTTCTCTGCAGGCAGAGCACCAGGATGGACCAGCAGCAGAAATGAGCCTTTTGTCCTTGCCATAAGGGCAGTGGAATCTCCCCATCCAAATGTTTTGTGTTAAATCCAAATACAGGAGGCATAAATAGGCTGTAAAAAGGCAGCTGCTCTAAAAGCCTGATAGCAAAGATAGTCTGTGAAATATATTGGTGTGAATTCATAATGTCTGAGCAGTCTCAGCTGAATTAAAGACTGAAAAGAGGACTATAGCAGCAAAATATAATTTCAGACTTTGAGTTAGCCAAATGTGGTAATTCAAGGTTTAAGTGGTACTTTATGTTCTTAACATTTTCCACAGCAGCTTTTGAAAACACCAAGGTGAGATAATCACTGTTGCAGAACCACAGATTTCTCTCAGGAAAAGTGTTTCATTCAGTGCAAAATGCAAGTCTATCTGAGTATTTGTGTAAAGCTGAGGTTTTTTCTCCCCCTTTGTAAGGCTGCAAAATAAAGTGTTGCTGGATGAGTCTGTAAGCAACAGAAATGTTATTATTTTTTGATGTTACCAATAGTAATCTATTTTAAAAATGAAAGATGTATGAACATTTAATCACCTTAAATTAATGTTCACTTTAAAATTCAAAACCCCAAACAACAACATTATCAATGAGATGTTACCACTGCTCCCTATTTGTGTGCTTTCTGGAAATTAGTTTACTGGAAGTAGCTGGGTTTGACAGAATAAGCTGGAATATACTTTGACTTCTATAAAAATGTCGACAGAAATTATGCAACAACTGTTAATTTTTGGTTTAATTGTCCAATATACATGAAGCCTTTGATGGCAAAAGAGGGTGGAAGTACTCAGGAGGCAGAAAGAGAATCTAATTAGCTAGTTTTCCAAGCTGTCTCTGCTAAATTCATGCACCAAACCCAGAAAATTGTGATATGGTTTTAAATCAACTCTGAACTCGCCACAGCAGCCCTGTTCCAGGGTAAGTGATTTTAACTAGCTGACACAAACTTTTCCCCCAATTCATCACACTCAGGTTCCACATGCTCTCAGCATTCACTGGGTTTCTTAAAGATGAGAATGATTATCACTGATGAGAGGTTTAATTTATCTCTCAGGCTGGTCCCTTTGAAGCACCAGCAGCAGGGCCCTGCACACGGTGTACCTGTGAAAGCAGCAGCCTGGAGTGCAGGGACATCACTGGAGCCTGCTTAAAGGCAGACCTTGGCAATATTGTCCTTGCTAAGACTTCTCCTAAATGTAAAAAATGTCTGTTAAACAAAAGGTAAGGGATACCTTGGAAAAAAACCTGTGAGCATGAAGGCACTTTTCTGTGTGTTAGGTGAGCCCCAGGTGAGTGGAGCAGCAGGGGAGGGGTGCCCTGGAGCTGCACTGGAGCTGCACTGGAGCTTGAATTGGAGCTGGCACTGGAGCTGGAATTAGAGCTGGCACTGGTGCTGCACTGGAGCTGGAAGTGGAGCTGGTAGTGGAGCTGGAATTAGAGATGGCAGTGGAGTTGCACTGGAGCTGGAATTAGAGATTGCAGTGGAGTTGCACTGGAGCTGGAATTAGAGATGGCAGTGGAGCTGCACTGGAGCTGTCAGGACAGGGCTGCTGGTGCACCCAATCCCCAGCCCACCCCCATTCCCAAGGGAAGCAGTAGAGCTGGTGGGAGCAGCAGCACTCAGGGCAGCAGCACTCTCCCAGTGACTGATAGGGCCAAGGAGCTGCAAGACCCTCTGAGCACTTCAGAGAGGATCCTTAACCTTGTAATGTTTTTTATTTTTATCCTTTTCGAGAGGGTCAGCATTATTTCCTTCATGGTCACTGCTGAGCACTACATAAATCCATATCCACCTGTGATTAATGGCTCTTTAGTACCAAAAGAAGGGGTTAGCTAAAACTTTTAGTCATTGTCAAACTTCATCATTTTCCCACTTTGTTCTCCTGTCTCCTGTGAGGCTTCTCCATGGCAAAACCTAATGAAAGCTGCCACTGCATACTGGGTGGACTTGGAATGAACTTCAGATGATACATATCACACCTACAGGCCATCCTTTCCATGTAGCTGTTGAAAACCAAGTGTCACAGGCCTGTGAATATTTTAAAAGCAAGAGAAATCAGGGTCTGCCTGTTTCTGTTAATTGACTGGGTGAAAAAATATAGTACAGAAATAGAAATTCAATAGTGGCCTAATGGCACAGACAATGAAGGTCATCTTCTTCCTCTGACTGCACTAACTTGGTTCCTGGCTCACACAGCTTTGACATCTCCTTCAGCTTGATCTTCACTCACTCCTGTATGGGAATTGCCTCAGGATGGAGTTTAGGTTTCATAAAGCATTAAAATGCAAGAAATTGTAGCGAGTCCCGGGGCTGAGTTTTCACAGAGTGGCTGATCCCCCATCCCTGGAGGTCAGCAAGAAGCAGCTCCAGACACAGCCTCGGGCACAGCCCTGCCATTCCAGGCTGGAGAGAGCCCAGTGAGCCCGGGGCCAGCCTGCCAGGGCCAGCAGGGCAGAGGCCAGCAGCCGCCCCGGGCTGGCCCAGCCTGGCGTGCGGTGCCGCCGCGCATCCCCAAACACAGCCAGGCATGGCCTTATCCTGCCTGACTTCAGACACCCGTGTGGGACGCCAGGATCAGCCTGGGGCCCTCAGCAGGGAGAGCAGTGAGCAGTGAGCAGCTCAGAGGCGTTTGTCGTGCTGCTGTGCCCAGCCATGTGCACGGCACGGCACAGCCAGGCGGTGCCTGGGCGCTCCCAGGGGCTCCTGCCTTGGAACATGGAGCCCCTCTGGCTTCAGCCCTCGTCCTCCACTCGGCTGTCAGGGCCGTGGGATGGGGCTGCTGTCCCCTTCACCTTTCCCTCGCCATCCAAAGCCGTGCTCAGGGAAGCCAAGGATGCTGCAGCACATTTAATTTGGAGCTTGGCCAGTCATGGGAAACCTCTCATTCTCACTAACAATTAACTGGTGATCAGTTTTCAAGGAAAGGCAGAGTACAAAAGTTGCTGATATTAGCAGTTTTGTTATGAAATTTCTGGTTCCAGATTTAATTCTTGTGATTTCCACCATTAGCCTTGCACTTGTTTTCAGGGAGGGAGCCAGAAAACCATAGCTCTGTTATATGTCACACTGAACTTGTTCAGTGTGGCATAAAACACATTGAACACATTGAACAAGTTCAACATACTGAACTTCTTCTCTAAATAATTCCTTTTTGATGAAATGGCAAGGGCAGAATGTTTGCAAAGTCTTGTGAAGCTTCTAGGGGGTTTGGGTTTTTTTCAAACTATAGATAAAGCCATGACTTCTATCACTGAGAAAATATTTGCTGAAACCCAAATTTGTGACCTCAAGTTTCCCAAACTTCATGCAATTCTTCACTTTCCAAATACTGTCTGATTGACTGGAAGTGGAAAGCCATTCTTCTAAAACTTTGTAATGACTCTAATTGCATTTTAATATTTGATATGCTTTAAAATTGCAGAGAAAGTATTGACATCGATGTTGAGCCATCCTTCACAATACATGAGCTGCCCTACAAGAGTATTTGTGTGGTGACAATGAGAGCTGTAATTATCTGTGATCCGAGATGGACAGTGGTGACATGTTTTATTCAAAAGACATGAATCATTAGTGCCTTTGCAACAGCCTGGAGAGAATGAGAATATTTATTAACTGTACAAGACTAATGACTGCTCTCACAGGCTTTCATTGGTGCCAGCTCAGGTCAAATCTGTGTATGGACTGTAAGGAGACACAGCCAGTCATAAATACAGAGAAAGCTACAATAAAGCCTGGAACAGTGTATCAATAAAGCATGCACAATTTAAATTTAGCCTTGTTGTCTTGGAGCTCCCTAACGATGTTTGCTGAGTAATGTTGGGGTGTGTTCACATAGATGCTGAATGCAAATGTCACTTTCTGCAGTCAGATATCGCCCTTCACATGTCCCCAGAGAGTCACCACAGATGTGTGACATTCTGGCTCTAAGCAGCACCGCACTGAGGGTTGGTGTTTTCTGGCTGCACACGCAGAGTGAGGAGGGCTGTTTCCTTTCCCTGCCTGAGGTGTGCAGGGGTCGGTGTCTGGGATAGAACAAGGGGAAGTTTGCAGTGAAGAGTCTGCAGGTGGGTGGACAAATGCAGATCTGCTGTGAAAACCTGAGATCTTTTATTAAAAACCACTTTGTGAGATTGAAAGGCAGCATTTTTCCTGTATGACTGAGGTACATGACGTGCACTGACACCCATGAGTCTGTTTGCATGATGCTGGAGTGCACCTGTGACTGGCAGCTCTCCTCGTGCTGCCAGGGACAGAAACACCCAGGTGTTAAATCCCAGAGCTCCTCAAGCACTGTGAACTTCTTTTCTTGAAAACTTCATTGCATTAAGGTGGTACCAGTAAAACTGTAATTTCAAAGACCATGAAAGTGCCTTGAAAGGAAGTTAAGGAAATATATTTAGGCTGGGCTTTGTCATTTCTAGTGGAGCTCTTGGAACAAGGCAATGCTGAAGTACATGCAGTGGTTAAATACCACACAGCTGCTCACTAAAAGGAGAATTAGCTCCATCCCAGCCAGAACTGGGACAGTGTGTCTAGGAGGAGTGTGTTCCCTGGGCATCTAGTGGCGCTGCTGTGGGACTGGTCAGGGATGGCAGAAGGGAACATCCCCCAGCTGCTGCCAGTTGCGTTGGCCTGGCATTGCCCTCCACTGCTTCAGCCTGAGCAACTGACAAGGGTGGTGGCATGTGGTCATTGGGCAGCCCAAATAATCTCCTTTCAGACCTTTTTGTGTGCAATTCCAGGGCCTTAGTACCAAACTCATTAATTGTATGGATTTGCATGACTCTGCTTGTAATAAGAAAAAAGAAAAAAAAAAGTCAACCATGATCATGTAGGTGGGCTGGGGGCTGCAAGGGACCCCCAGATGGGCAGATGGAGTCCCTGGTGCCTGCCCATGCCACCCCATGCCATCCCATTCCATTATCCCATTCTATGCCATTATCCCAACTCATTATCCCAACCCATTATCCCATTATCCCTGTCCCGCAGCCAGCAATGCCAGCACTCTGTGTGTGGCTGGGCTGTGCCCTGCAGAGGAGGAGGAGGAGGAGGAGGAGGAGGCTCGGGGGTGTTTTTGGAGCAGGATCAAAACAGGGGCAGCTGCTCTCTCCTGTGATTTCTCACTGGGCACTTTCTGTGCCCAGTGCGCTCCTGCCTGGCTGCACTGCAGAGCGCTCGGGCTCCAAACCATCCCTGGCTCCAAAGCCCCTCGCTCAGGCTCCAAACCATCCCCAGTTCCAAAGCCCCTGGCAGCCAGCCCGTCCCTCTGTCCCACTGAGCTCACGTCCTTTGTCCCTCCTGCCGTGGAGACACTGCAGCCACTCCCCTGAGCATCCCTGGGCAGCAGCACACCTTGTGCCCTGTGCCCTGTGCCCTGTGCCCTGTGCTGCAGGGTACCAGGGCTGGCACAGGGGACAGAGGGATCCCTGGGCTGCCCAGCCTCACACTGACCCTCCCATCCCCCTTGGAGAGCACAAATGGCCTTTTTTGGTTTGGAAACCCCTTCTTGGAGCATGGGAAGGAGCCAGCCCTGCTCCTGTGGCAGCTCTTGGCTGGGAGGGAAGAAGACAGCACATTACTAATCAAAGGCATCCCGACAATGGTGAGGGAGAGAGAATGATGCATCTGACTCCGTCTTATCAGAAGGCCAATTAATTACTTTATTACACTATATTATATATATTATATCTAAACAGAATCTGCCATGCCCTCACTCTGGTCACAGCTGCACAGCCTGCACTCATCTCTGACTCTCCCGTGACTGTCCCGTGGCAGTCCAGCTCTCCTGGCCCTGACAGGCCAAGGGAACAAAACCCCATCACTGTGTGTAAACCATCTCCATATTGCATTCTGCTGTGGCACAACACAGGCACAGCAAGTGATAACAATGGTGTTTTCCCTTTCTCTGAGGTTCAGAGAATGTGAATCCCAGAAACATTCTTGGGATGAATTGTGCCTTGCTTTTCTCTGTGGAGAGAATGTGGCAACAACAACACAGCTCCTATCCACTGGTCAGCTCCTCTTTCCTTTTCTTTCCTTCTGAGCGCTTTGGGGATCAGGTATCTGATGGTTAAGGGTTTTTTATGGACATAATTTCCTTGGCTGAATGTGTGAGGAACTTCACTGAAAAAAAAAAAAAAAAGGTTTTAAAGACAAACAAACAAATAAACCTTCTGATATTATAAACTGGAAGTTCAGATCAGCAAAATAATTTTGTTGAAAGAATTTTCTACTAGCAGTTTCTATTTTATTTTTCTTATTTTTCCTCTGGAATTTTCAGTGGAAAAAAGCCCTACAAAGTGAAAAGCATTGAAATGAAAGTTTCTGCATGTAACATACTCAGAATATTTGGGCTTTAATGCAGAATTTAAGGCCTTTTCAAAGCGCTGCAATTTTATTTTCAAATTAATTTAATTTCTTATGTCTGACAAATTCGTTTTTTTTATTTACCTGTCAGTAATGATATACTACAAACTCATACTGGATTTTGGTAAAGAAATACATCAAAAAAAACTCACTGATGTTTGCAAGTAAGAAAAAAATCTGGTTTCAAGCACATTTTTGAAATAAAATTTGAAATGAGTGTCTAAGTTTGAAATGCAAAGTCAGTTTGAATGACTAACTCCATCCAACATTTTCACAGCACAGCTTTCTTTCTTTCAGCAGGGAGAACAGGCACCACAGCTGACATGAGAGGGAAGTAGAAAATTCTCCAAAGAATAACATTTTAATTCATCTTGAAAAAAACATTGAGGGTCTGTGACTGACTCTTGTAACGGTAGTAAAAAAAAATACCATATAGAAGATGAACAGAAGCAGTAAAAGCCATCTATTGCAATGCATCATGATGCTGTTACATTGCTATCTGCCAACCAGCAAGTAAAAATTCCTCCTGAGACAAAATTGTAAATGCCACAATAACACCATATTTTCTGCTTTGTTTCTTGGAGGAAAAAAAAGTGTAAACTTGGGAATAATATAAAAATTTATATAAACAGGATTTGTATAAAACTCTGGGAGGGGAGCTGGGATCTGCCCCATTTCTCTGGGGTCAGACTTGAGGATTATTTGGCTGATCAGGGTAGTTTTAATCTGTAATTTTTTTTTTTTTTTTCACAGAAGAAATTATTCCGATGTACTGATCACTCACCTGTTGGGTCTAATGCTTCATGATTGCCTGCAGCACTATGGGTGCTCTATTTTGCTAAAAAATACACTCTTAATCAGTCCTGTTTGTTAAGAATATTTACATATCCTGACTGAAGAACTGAAAAATTGTGAGGAAAACAAGTTTTTTGTCTCAGTTATCACCAGCTCCTGTAATTACAGCAGATGGAAAATGCTGCAACATCAGCTTGTGGCTGTGCCTTGCTCAGTAACTGCTTTTGAAATGGTGTGTCAGAACCTCAGTGCCATTGGAACCCAATTCTCTGAGTTTAATTGGCACAAACACAACACAGAAAAGTTCAGACAGCCATGGGGAGACAGGAGGGGTGGTGGGAGCCCTGCATGGGCTGCAAGCACACCAAGCCTGTGCTGAGCAGCAAAAATAGCACTCAGGAGCAGTCACTGCCCAATGTCCCCTCAGAGGCTCAGCTCTGGGCATGCACAGCCTCCACCTTTCTCAAAATCAGAGGCAGAGAAGCTTGAATGGTGCTTTAAGCAGTGCCAGTCTCCATCCTCGGTTTGGTAAACCCTGACAGACAGCAGGGAGCAGGGGAAGCCGGGATCCCGCTCTGACTCAGCCGCTCTCTGCCTTCCCTGCTGTTTCCATCTGCCTCTGCTGCAAGCACCCTGCGCCCAGACAGCTTCTCATTGCATAACATATTCCCCCAGAAAGTTTGACAACATCCCTTGGCTTCTAAAAACAGCACCATCTCTGCATTCCTCACACAAAAGTGGATGGTAGGTGGATGCAGTGAGCTCCACCTGTGGCTCCTGCTGCACACCAAACCCCACCTCTGCCCAAACCAGCTCCTGCAGCCTGCCAGGGCTTTCTGGGAACAGAGATGAGGCTCCCTGGGGAGGGCTAAAAACCTGCTGAAATAGGGATGCTAAAGCTATCAGCAGGAAAGGGATGTGAGTGTAACCTTCTGTTCTCTTTAAGAGAGAATATTGACCTAAAATTTGTATTTTGTTTTGGCTGGCCATACATGTTTCTAAAACAGTTGGAGACCTGCCTAACATTTGCCTTCAACCTGGACAGAATATTTTAGTCCACTTTCACAGTACCTACAGATTCACAGACTCAAGATCAGCCAGTCCAAGCACCAGCCCAGCTCCACCACAATCACCCCTAAACCCAGGTGTCACATCCAGAGGCCTCCTGAGCACTTCCAGAGACAGCAACTCACCTCCTCCCTGAGCAACTTATCCCAGTGCCAGACCACTCTTCCAGTGAAAGGCTTTTTTCTAATATCTAATCAAAACCTCTCCTGGTTTTGATTTTTCCTCTCATCCTGTCACTTGGAACAAGGTGGAAGGGACTGACCCTGGCCTGGCTACAACCTTTTTTCAGGTAGTTCTATAGAGCAATGAGGTCCCTCCTGAGCCTTCTCATCTCCAGACTAAAAAAAAAAAATCCATTTAAGTTCTTTTTAACCATCTTCTTAACATTTAGGTAAATGTCAAGGTATTTTATGCTCAATAATTTGAAGAATTGAAATTACCCGCTTTGAAAATACATAAATGGAGCTCTTAAGACAGTTCCAAAAGTATGGCTGACTATTATTTCTACTGAACCTTATCATAGAATTGTTCCTCATCTGGAAATCTAGTTCACTTCCCTTTCCCCACCTGTTCCCCTTTTTCCTTTAAGAAAAGAAATTGGAGTCCTCAAATGCATCAAAATATATTCATTGATATATAGGTAGGTAGGTAGGTAGATAGATAGATAGATTTATAATATATATATTGATATATTCATTCATAATATGTATATATGTTGATATATTCATTCATAATATCATCATATTCCACAGATTATTTTAATTTTTCCTGTTTCCACAGATGATTTTATTTTTTTCTCATAGTTTTACCTGAAACCCCAAATACTGGGGAGAAAGCAAGTAGAGGTCTTCTGGCACTCCTGCCTGGGAGTGCTGCTGTGTGCTGAGCCCTGAGCTGCTCCCTGCTGCTTTCCTGGGGCGCGGTGTGGGTGTGCTCACCATGGAGCTGTGCTCCGGGAGCCCCTTTTCTGGTCCTGTGCTTCCAGCCCTGCTGGGATCGGTGCCAGCCAGGAGAGGGGACGCTGAGGGGACCCTGTGGGACAGGGCTGGGCCGTGGCTGATGCTCCTGCCCCTGTCTGAGCGGGACGAGGGCACCCCGAGCTCGCTCCCCATGGCCTGGCCTTTCTCCTCAGCCCCTCGCATTCCCAGCTGAGGGGAACACCCCATGTGTCAGAAAACAAATGGACTCCTTGTAATTCTGGAGAAGAGCCTCTTCCTGCAGCCCAAAAGAGGGGAAGAGCACAGCTGTGGCCATGCCCACCCCTGTGTCACCCTGCTGCTGTGGCACAGCTGGGAGGGGACCTGGGATCACACAGGGCACCAGCACAGCCACCACTGCCTCTTGGCAGGTCATTCCCCTCCTCAAAATGTCTGCATTGCAAATTCTGCTTGTTTTTTAAAGAATTGCTAGCTTGACAGAAAGTAGAAAAAAAAAAAAAAAAGAAATTAAAATCCAGGAACTGTCTTATTCATATCCACTTGCAAATAAAAAGCACTGTGGAAACACAACCCAAGCAGAACAGAGATTTATTTTCAAGCATGTGAGCAGTTTAAGGTCATTTACTTAAAATTACATTCAAGAAACAACAGTGATGCTTCTGCATTACTCTCTCCCTTTAATGCCATTCTGCATCTAATCTGTCTTCCTGCTCAATAGAAATAGCTTACTCCCACGTCTGAGGAGAGGATTGGGCTGGAGCCTGCATCTCAAACACCCTCCTGTCACCAGCAGGGAATGCCATTTTTAGATCTCCCATTCCAAAGAAAGGTCAGTCACTATTCTAAACAATAGAAGGAGAAAATAGTCAGTCCACTTTACCCTTTCTCCAGCTTGTAAAAGGAAAACAAACAAATAAACAAACCAGTGCCAAGGTAATTTCCAGTATTTTAATATAGTTCCACAGAATCAACAGACTCTGGCAGTAAGTTTTTTCCCCTCAAGATGTGATCATACATTTCTGACAACAGCACAGCAGTGCCGTGAAAGGACATCAGATAAGAAATACAGCTGGTTGAAATCTACATTTCAAATTCCTCACAACATTTTTCAGGAGAAAAAAAAAAATCTTTCTTCATAAAATAAGTATAATAAAATTCCCCACGACAGTGTGTCAACACCAATGCTCAGCTTTGATTTTATATGGATTCATCCAGGAGGTTGTGGGGAAGTGTCCTTCAGGGTGTGGTAATTGGAAAGGACAAGTCCTCAGAAGCTGCATTCCCAAGGTTGGACCAGTATTTTCATTTCTTCCCCTCAAGCTCTCTGGGAAGCCCATGGAGAGAAGCCCTTCAGCCCAGCCAGGGAAGGTGGGTGGCCCAGGGACTTCCATGGTACAGGTGGGAATTCACAGGAAGAGTCACCAGCAATTTTTGCTTTACGGTGCCCAAGGTTTGCAGGTAGCAGCAGCTGAGCTCAGGAATTGGCCAGTGGAAGATGTCCAGCATTTCCACAGCCACTTCTTGTTCCCCTTCATTGAAACTTTCCTAGTCAAGCTTTCAAAATAACTTACTTTTTGTTTGAAATCTTAGCTTTTATGTTTAGACTTTCTGCCAGCCTCCCCTAAGCTTTTGGCTCAGATGTCGGTGAAATTACCCAGCACTTACCTCCTTGCAGAAGAGGCACAATGTGGTTCCAGGGCCACTGGCCATGAAAAGTCAGTCTGAATTAGCAGCAGCAGAGGTTTTGAGTGGCAGAGTGAGAGGAGGATGTGGTGGAAATGCTCTGTCATTGTGGTTTGGGCTGAGAGTGTATGGACACAAGTCTTGCCAGACACAGAACAGAGCTCATTATTCAACATATAAAATATTCCATATGAGAAATAATAACACAAAAAGGAAACCCATTGCAGCTAGATCCATGGTGGTATTTAACACTTTTTTGTATCCTCCAATTGGAGCGTAATAAACCTGAAGAACAAAAATAAGAGTTCCATTTTGGGTAATAATTGAAAGTAATTTTGCAGGTTAAGGGTCATAAGAATGGGAAAATTAAAAAGTACTGACTGCTCTGCCTGAAGTTTTGTAGAAGATGATTTTTGTTTTGCATTATGTAATCAAATAAACACATCACAACATTATCACTTGGGGTTTGAAATGCAGTGAATGTCCCTGGAGCTCCTTTGATGCCACCTGCCACAGAGGAAACATCTCCCTTGTGGCTCCAGGCTCCAGGCCAGGTGAGGTAAACCAGCAGTAAAAAGTTCCTTTCTGGTGTGATGGTATGAATATATAAATATATAACCCAGCCTGATCTGCTGTGAATGCTCCTGGACACAGTGGCTGAGGACAGCTCTGCTGGGCACTGAGCAACTTTCACAGGGCCTCACCTCATCTCTTCAGTGATCCAGAGCTGGTAACTGGGTGCCTTTCCACCTTCAGTTCTCACACAGAGCCCAGCCAGTACAGATACAGCTGCTTCATGTGTGCTGTTCAAATAAATTACTCCTGAGGATGAAAACAGGATTGTTGCAGGGAATTTTTGAGTATTTGGGAGGATATTTAAATTCTGGTCAAGATTGGGTTCTTAAATATGTAGCCTCCTTTTTTCTACAGCATGTTCTGACTATTGTCCTTATCATTTCCCTTATATTCTTTAAAAAATATTTTGGATTTCTTTTCTTTTCTTTTCCCCCTTATTTAGGCATAAATAGCCACTCAAGACATTAAATACCTCAGCATGCAGTGAGTTGTGATTCTGGCTGTATGTGCAATACTGGTACATTCAGTATAAATAAAATTATAGTTTCAGCTATCATGTATGTATAGTTTTGTAAATAAAGAGTATTAAGTGGGAACAAATTAGACAGGGACCATTTCTACTTAAAACTTCCTTTATTCTGGGCTGCAGGTCAGCAAGTCAGCCTGGGTGCAATGTGTAGGGGTGACACTGCCCACTCTGTCCCAGGAACATCTCACCTGCCAGAGCTGAGCAGTCTGGGCACTGCCTCGGTGGCAAATTACAGCAGAATTTAGCTCTGGATAGACTCCACAAAGCAAATTTATTCAAACCATTTCATATTGAAAAGCCTGATTACCATTTACCATATGATGCCTTTCTATCACTTCAGCAGTATCAAAAGGCTTTATTGTAGATGAGATCAAATAAATATAGCAAAACCATGAAAAAAGAACAGAGTCATATCCTGACTGATAGCACGCTCCTACAGACTACTGCCACCAGCTGAGAGTATGTGCCAATATTTTTATGAGCCATCATTACCAAACATTACTGAAGCAGGCTGGAAGAAAACAGCAACCTAGAAGTGGTGTTGAAGAAAGGCCTGGGAAAGGAAGAGAACAGAAGAGGAGAGCTGCTGAGCTGAATCAGCATGTGGGCTGTAGCTGGAACAAAAGGATTCTTCAGTTCATGCCAAAAATACTCGTCAGCGCTGCTGCTTTTTTAAGCTTAACATTCATAGGTGACTTTTCCTGCTTCTGAACAGTCTTGTGGGCAGCTGCTCTGGCCCAGGTATGGGTGGCTGTCAGAGCCCTCACCCTGCTCACTTCAAGGGCTCCCTTGGGAGAGGAGCTGGCTGCTCAGGGAGCAGGGCAAGGGGCCCCTGAGCCTCTGGTGAGTCCCAGGACCTCTGCCGGGCTCTCCTCCAAGGGACTTCTTGCTTCTGAATATGCTCCAGCCCTTTCTCTTCCTCTGCCTTCTCAGCTGGCAGGACCTCAAAGACAGCTCAGCAAAGCATCTGCTGAAGATCCCAGCTGCAGAGGTGTCTTCCATCTCAGTGGGGTATGAACAGTCTTTAGGGGACTCATTAAAAAGAATTAAATCTTATTAAAATTACCAAAAAACCCATAAACAAAATAACCCCACAAAATAAAAGATTATTTTCCTTGGTGCTCAATCAGCCTGAAGGACTCATTATTGTAGGGAGCCACAGAGTCCAGAAATTTTAAAAGCTTCAGGAAAGATGTTATATGTATCACCAAAAAAAAGGGGAAAATAAATCATCATACTGAAGAAATGCAAAGAATCTTCTCAAGTTTCAGGTTTAAAAGAACATTTAACCTCCATCAGCAGGATGGGTGATGGCAGAGCTCACACCCAAACTGTGCTGCTGCCTCTGCGTGTTCTGAGGGGCAGCTGGGAGGGAATTCCTGCTATTGGCAAACCAAGGAAAAAATGAAAAAAAAAAGCAGAAATTCTACATGTAAGGCTGACTATTTTAAGGTGTGGATAGGAAAATATGCTTGTCTGGGTCCTCTGGGATTTCCTGGGGAGAAGCAATCCTGCTCCTGCTTAACCTGCCACGTGTGTTTGTGTTTAGCTTAGCTGTGGGAAGCAGGCCTTACTTGTAAAGCTGGGGCTAAGCTTGCATTTTGCAGCACTTCAAAGAGCACCACCAAAACCAATCTTTTAGAACCTGAACATGTTTGTTATCTTGCTAATCCTAAAGCAAAGAGATCTAAGGAGACAGCAAGATGAACAATGCAAAAAAAATTACAGTGTATACACTTGAAAAACCAGGGTGTCCTTTTATTCTTCAGCTAGAAATCCAGTTTTTTCATCTGAGCAACTTAATAATAATAAACCAATAATTTCAGCCTCAAAATGTATTTGCTTTTAGGAAATAAAACCAACTTTTTAGTTAAATAACATTGTTCCCTAGGAACAAACTCAGTCTTTGGTGTTGAAATCACATTTACATGAAGCATTTCCTCATTTAGGGGCATTTAATTACTTCAGGAGTATGAAGTATAAAAATTAATATATCCATACGGAAAAGTTAGGAGAAAATAAGGCCCTTTACTTCATAGCTTTGCTGATTATGGGTCAGTAGGAATTAGATTGGGCTTTAATTCTTCCCCAGCGTGAAAGGGATTCAATCAGTTACACCACGAGCTGATATTATTAATGCAATCATGGCCTAAAAGGAACCAGCCCTAAAGGGAGATGCCAAAATGAATTCTTCATGTAGGAACAAAGGAAGCCAGAAGAGTCCTTCACAGCAAGTCACGTCTGCACTGAGTACAAGCCTGACGTTTCATAAGCCTCCAAATAAACCTGCTGTGCATTTCCCATTTCTGTTTGTACATCCAGCTCTTGCTAAGGGCTCCACGGGCATTCAGAGCATCACTAAAGGAAGGTATTAGATTCAGTATGACTCTGAGTTACAAACTTCAACGGAGAAAGTATCAAATAGTGAATTATTTCATAATATAGCCACCACTCAGGCATTTAGGTACGTTTCCATCTTAATTAAAAGGCCAAAAATTGCAAACGGCTTCAAGGAAACATTTAAGTGTTTGTAATCAAAGCATAAAATTAATCTATGGAACAAATTACTGCACAGCAAACTAATGATCTTTTCAGAAGAAAGCACTGAGAGGCTCTGAAAAAAAAAAAAAAAGAAATTAGGTTTTCTGTCTACCCTTCCCTACAAAAATGTTGGGTTTTTGGGCCCAGTCCCACTAGTGATGTGCAAGAGGGCAGCAGAGCCCCGGCCCCAGCAGTCCTCAGGCTGGCACACATCCTGCCAGCCCGCCCTTCTCCCACTGCAGCACTTTCCAAATGGAATCAGTGCACAGAGGCTGTGATGAGGTGATTGCAGCAATAACAGGCAGCTGTGCAAAAGAGGCCTGGGAGGGCTTGGAGAGGATGAGTGTCCATCCTCCTGTCCCTGGGCACACCGGGGCTCCCTGGGCTCCAGGAAGCCTTGGGAATGGCAGGGACTCATTATCCCACTTGTACCACCCCAGGGTTTGAAAGTGCAGGATCCTGATTTATGGATAAGGTGGTTTGGGTCAGAACAGAGGTTTTCAAACCTCACTTGCTGTCAATTATTTCCTCCTCCTGCCGAGTTGTGCTGAGCTGGATACAAAGCATTAATGGAGCAGGACTTCCATCATCAAAAGATATGAAAATTCACATCAATAGAACTGTCTGGTCAGCATTTGCTCTTCAAATATGAGTAAGAATGTTTTATTGCATGATAATAAAGCAATAGCAGTGGCCAAGGTGCATAAACACTTTCCAAGCATTCCTTTAGGATGCCATGCACAAGCTGTCAGCAGCTGCTCCATAATGAACTCATGAGCCCAGGAGTGCAGGGCCTCCTGCTCCAAGGCAATATTTCAGAATGAGGAAGGCATTTGCTGTTTATCTGTATTAATATTATGAAATGGCTTATGACTGGACTACAAAACGAATGAATTGGTTCTTATCTGGGTGCCAGAGCCTTTGGGAGTAATGGTCAGGCTTCTGCTGACCTTCACTGAAAAATATCCAGGTTTTGAGACACCACTGGGTGATCTGCAG
Source organism: Pyrgilauda ruficollis (assembly GCF_017590135.1). Lineage (NCBI taxonomy): Eukaryota > Metazoa > Chordata > Aves > Passeriformes > Passeridae > Pyrgilauda > Pyrgilauda ruficollis. The sequence continues at coordinate 9,376,507 of NW_024514764.1, read as the reverse complement.
AGAGCAGGCTAAAAATGTATGCAAAGGGATTACAAAGTATTTGTGTCTCATTTTAAAATGTGTGGAAAATCACATTAATGCAGAGTCAGCTAAAAGTGCACATGTGCCATCTGACTGTTCAAAAATCAAGGTTAACTTACATTTAAGAGATTTTTTTGTAAGCTCCATTCAGGCACACATTTCTCCACTGTGCAAAGGTTATGGCTCCTTTGCTGGTTCCTTTCCTTGTTGATTCAGGATTTGAAACATATCCAAGGGTATTTTTTCCCATTCGTGACTTAAGTCTTGCTCATACACAGAACTTAAAGAAATAATTTTAAAAATGTCTTTATGAGCTATATTTATTAGCTACATGTGTATATCATCTAATCTTTATGTTTTGAACAGAGTCTGACCTGTTTCCTCTCAAGGCCATGGAAAGCTTTCCTCTTGGGCTTCCAGAAATCCCAGACACTTACCACTTTCTTTGCAGTACTGATTTTTCTGTGATAAGATACATCCCTCTTTGGTATAGCTGAATGTGATAGATATTTGTTAAGTACTTCTTTGAGATAAAGTATTATTTATTTTTCCTCTTTAATTTATAAATGTAAAATGGCAAAGCTCCTAACTTGTCTTACCTGCTGAGCCACTGAAAGAGATGAGAGCATAAATATCTATGACATCCACATTATTACCAAATACATTCATTAACAGCAGTGCTATCACAGTGAATACCATGTGAATTGACAGTGACAGGGCAATAAATTAAAGTGTTTATACCTTTTTCTCAGCTTACAAATAGCAGGGTTATTCCTGACCTTTGATGTAAACCTTAATGATCACTGGTAAATCAAATATGATACTGTTAGAATTCAGTGTCACAGCTGAGACCTTGTCACCCTGGAGATGCAATATCTTCTAAGAATATCCTTGTGGATTATGGTAATTATCATCCATACCTTGTGAAGGATTAATATTCATAGGAAATTAGCTCATTTCCATTGAAAACTTCCCAGTTTACTCTTGTGGGCTCTGATAATGAGTTACATGATGTAAGTTGTCTGTAAACTCACCACTGTCTCCTGGTTCCTGGCAGTCCCAGCAAGGGGCTGCCACCAAACATCTCTGGGCTCTTGGCTTCTCAGATGGGCTGAAGATCCCTGAAGGAGAGGTTTTGAGGCAAAAGAGGGACCAGTTTCCAGGTTTTATGCATTTTGTGCATTTAACTTTGTAGAAGAAGAGAAATTGTGTACACCAGTCAGGTTGCAGGCTTCATGCTTTCATTTTGTTACTGTCTTGCTCTGGTCAGTAAGAAATTATTTTTCCAAAGGAGCAGATCTCAGGCTCTCTCTGATAGAAAGTCATGAAACAGAGGTGCTAACCCCTATTTAAAAGATCTGATATCCTGAAGATAAGCTTTCTTTCCTTCATTAGCTGCCTTGAAAGAAGCCCCTAGACAGAGCAAAAAGCAGAGTTTGGGCTGATGAAAGTTGACAGTTTTTGGACAAACACAAGCAACAAATCTTGGCTAACAATAACCATGATACCAACAGTGAAATATGTAGGGTCAATGAGAGGGGAGAAATTTGGCCTCTTATTTCCTGTTGGGCCAAGGCAATGGTTCTATACCAAATATATGGGTGCAAAAGCATCCCAACACTGTTGCACTTATTCCTGTATAAGAGCAAAAAGCCCCTCTGTCTTCAGAGGAGAGACTTCACAGCCTTACAGGATCACTTTGGGTTCAGTTCATGCTTTATGTACAGTTCTTGTTCAGTTTTACCTCTTTCCCTAGGTAGCTGACTGGGCCCAAGAAATAAAATTATATGAGAGTGATCATCCGACCCATGTTTTAATTCCTGCCCTGGGAGATTGTAGATCTAAGCAGTTGGTGATCTGCAGAATTCTCCTGCAAATATTTGGCAGTGTTTGCTGAGGCCAGCTCCAGCTTCCCTGGGTGACTTTTTCCTAATGCTTTTCTTTATCTCTCTCGCTTTCAGATAAAATATCAGCTCATGAACTGCAATAATAGCCTTTCCCTCCAGATTTATTTTGATTCTAAAAAATAAATTCCGGCACTCGATAGGAAATTTCTCAGAGGGAAGCTTCCTGTGATAGCTACAAATCCGTGCAGAATCGGGGCGGCTCGGAGCCTGCGGCGGGAGCTGCTGGGGCTCTCGGTGCCCGCAGAGCTCCCGGTGCTGCGCATCCCAGCCGGAGGATGGCACGGTTGCTCAGCTCCAGGCTCCGAGGCATCGCTTACACTTGAACTGATTACACTGGGAACATTTGAGCCCCTCTCCTTTACAGCAGAGACTCTAATCCACAGCGGTCCAAAATACGCTAAAAAAAAAAAAAAAAAAAAATAGGAGGGGGTGGCAGGGAGGGGAAAAGGAATAAAGAAAAGGGGAGGGGGAAAGGAGAGAGAAAATCAGAAGTCCTTGAGCCCAATGTCGTTTCAGCAGAGCAAGGTCACGGTGGGGCCAGCCGCTGGCTGCGGCTGAGCTCCAGGGAGCAGAGGTCTCGGCAGGCTGATTGCAGCAGCCGGGCTGCTCTAATCCCCGGGGATGCTGCTCAAGGCACAGCTGGGCTGGGCACAGGGACAGCGACAGCGCCGGGCAGCCCCAGCGCCTTCCCCGCCGCAGCCTCCATCCAGCCTTCATCCTGCCTTTACCCAGCCTCCATGCAGCCTTTATCCAGCCTTTACCCAGCCTCCATCCCACCTCCATCCAGCCTCCTCCATCCAGCCCTTATCCTGCCTCCATCCAGCCTCAACCCAGCCTTTACCCAGACTCCATCCACCTTCAATCCAGTCTTTTTCCAGCCTTTACCCAGCCTCCATCCAGCCTTCATCCTGCCTTTACCCAGCTGCCATCCTGCCTTTACCCAGCCTCCATGCAGCCTTTATCCAGCCTTTACCCAGCCTCCATCCAGTCTTCTTCATCCAATCATTACCCAGCCTTCATCCAGCCTCCATCCAACCCTTATCCTGCCCTTATCCAGCCTCCATCCATCCTCAATCCAGCCTTTACCCAGCCTCCCTCCAGTCTTCTTCATCCAATCATTACCCAGCCTTCATCCAGCCTCCATCCAGCCCTTATCCTGCCCTTATCCAGCCTCCATCCATCCTCAATCCAGCCTTTACCCAGCCTCCATCCAGCCTTTATCTCCTCAGCACAGCCAGCTCCTCCTGCACCAGCACTGCCCCGGGCCCTGGGGGAGGATGCTTTAAAAATGCAGCAGTATTGAAGTATCAGAAAATGTACTTAGTAAATAGAAATGGGGGCACAAAAGCTGCCACGTTTTTGAAAGGGATATAATGGTAGGGAACTGCAGGGGATCCTCCCTGGCTGTTAAGGGCTGCTAGAGCTGGCTCCTGAGACAGGGGCTGTAAACATCATTTGTGCACATTCTGCTTACCAGCACTGAACATCTGTCTCTTGCTAGACTTTACTGCAACTTTGCCATTTTCTCCAGTTGCTGATGTTTTGAGTTTTGAGTTTTGCATTGTTTTGAGTTTTGTTTAATTTCCCAGTTATATGCAGAGCCTAGATGAAGAGGATCACAGAATTTCTAGTAATAATTTCCTTAACTTGCCTCTCCTTGAACAGAAGAGGCAGGTGCAGACACTGAAATAAATTCCACTGAATTACCAGTGCAATCCTCAGTCTGCACCAGAATCCTTTAGGCACAAGGAGTATCCAAAAAGCTTTTTTCTGGGAATCTCCCAGAAGTATTTTTTCCAGCTAACAATCTTGCTTAGTTCTACTGAAAAAACACAAGGTTTGCTGATAACACTTCTCTCTTATCATGTCCATTTCAAAAATACTGCAAGTAAAAGATTTGGCAGAAACAATACCATAATAACAAGTGATAATTAGAAGCTGTAAAAGATTAAGGAAAGTTCTACAGGGCTCTGGTTATACACACAGACCCAAACTATGTTCAGGGCAAAAAAAAAAAGCATGGAAAAGAACTGAAATGGGGACCACACCTCTAGCCACGATTCCTGACCACAGGGGCACTACCGACACAACCCTTTCTCTTAAGAGAGCAGAAGTGTTGGGAGTTATGCCACTGGGTCAGCAAGAGAGCTCCTGCAAATTGCTGATGCCTGCCCACTGCAGAAAGGGCAGAGGGTGCAGAAGGCAGGTTAAAACCACTCCTGTGAGCTGCTGCTCCTGCCAGGAGCCCTGTGTGCAGGCAGCCACTCCTGTGCCCTGTGAGCAGCCCAGGATGGGGCTGGGCTGTGCCAGTCCCTCTGCCTGGGCACAGCTGGCACCCCAGGCCCCCCCTGCTGCAGGCAGCTGAGCCAGGGCAGGGGCAGGAGAGGCTCTTCCAGCCCCAAGGCCTGGCTGTGGGTGCTGTCCTTTGGCAGCTCTGCTGCTGACTCCCTTCTAGTCAGGCAGCTCCCTGTTTCATCTGTGGCTTCAGGCACTTTCTAGGTGGGTCTGTATGATGAGCAACCGGAGACAAGGCAGACATGAAAGCAGGTTTAGGAGCAGTACACTGAGTGAATCCATATTTCATATCCAGCCTAATGTGCCCAGGAGGTGTTCCCTGTAGCTGTGCTCCATACAGAAGCCCTGGCTGTCCCTGGAGGGAGAACTGCATCAAAGATGTGCAGAATCCAGTGCTGATTTCAGGTGCCTTCAGGCATTTCCTGATGTCCAAAAAGGAGAAGATGAGGAAGGTGGAAGGACACTGCCACCAGTGTTGAGCTGCAGCATCACCCTTTGCTGGCAATGGAGCTCGCTCTTCTCCCAAGGTCTGGGCTATCACTCACCAGTTTGTGTGCTACAACTTGCAGTCTGGTCCTTCCTGAGAGATGAGCTAATTTTTCTTGGGCAGGAAGCATCTTCTGCAGCATTTGAAAGGTCTCAGACAGGAGCTCGATGCCAAAAGAAAGATGATGCTGGAGCAGTGATTCCTGCAGCTACAATCGATTGGGATTTGGGGCAGCTGGCATTTCTGCACTGTAAAGCATCCCCTAAAGTCTGGGGTCAATATCCATAGAAAATAAATAAATACAATGATCTACCTGTGACCCTGGCTTCAGTTCAGAGGGAAGTTACTGCCACGGGAATACACTGCTTGCTTGACATGTGGTTACCTGTGCTCCCTGTGTGCTTGCCTTCCCAACTTCCAAAGGTGCTGAAGAGAGACAATGAGCAGATCCTCTTAAATCTCAATTTAGACTGACACAAGCTCCAAGCCCCTCCTCACCCCCCTCCAGCTTTAGGCTGTGTTCCTGATTATTTATTTTTAATTTCCAGTTGGGAACTTCCCCAATATTCCCAACACTGGGTTGCCAACACTGGAAATTAAATAAATCTTGTATTTTTTTTCTTTTAAAAAGCATTTAACTCCAACAATATACAGTTGCAGCGGTGAATGACTGAACTCATTTTACAATATGTTTCCCAGTCAGAAATTAAATTGGCAGTGCAACCCCTCCACTCCCCAGAATTACTTGGCTAAAGTAGTAGCCAGATGAACAAGCAAAAAATCACAAGAGGATTAAACCAAATGTGCAGCTCAGACAGAGGAGCAGCTGAACCCTCCAGCATTTCAATACACAGCTGATTCAGCAAAACAGATACATATTCAAATGAAGGATGTCACTGAAAGGGAAAAGCAGGCAGCCTAATCAATACAGTGTGCAGCCTGTCCTGGTACAGGGAAAGCAGCAGCCTAACGAGCCACACAGGAAAGTGAAATGGGCAGGAATTTTGCTTTTTCCAGGACCTTGAAGCCCCAGTGGAAGAAACGTCCAGGAAAGGTAACTCATGGAGATAGGCCACTGCTCTCTTATGCCTCCATTATCCCCTCTTGGGACTGATCCCTGCAGTGGGGTTAGAGGAGGCCAGAAAAAAGCAGCATTTTTTTCCCTCAACCACACAGTTTATAGGAAGTGGAACATTGTTTAATTCAAGATTGCAAGTTTATCATTTTCACCTAGCTACAAGTTGTTTTATTGTACTACACAGATGTTTTTTTCTCTGTGAACTCTGCAGAAGTAGATTTGGTTTAGAGAAATATTTTACTTCACCAAATACTTTGAAAACTGATATGCCAACAAATGAAGCAGAGACATGGTTGAGGAGATTCACATTGTCCTGCTCACATCCTCCTCACAAGAGACTCTTTAGTGCCACTCAGTCCTACAAAGCTGGGGCTGTCTCAGCCACAGAGTCCTGTCCCCTGCACTTGCCTGGGTCTGGACACTCTGTAAGGAGAGGAGGGTTTGCCTGGGAGGTGCAAGGTTTGTCTGTGCCTGTGTCCTTGAGCTCTGAGCACGGACAGACACTGCTGCTCCATCCCCTTCTGCCAGCAGAGAAATCTGCTCAGAGAAACCTTCTCACAAGAACAAACCTTATTCACAGAAAAGTAAACAGGAAAAGGCTGCGAGAGCAGCTGATTAAAGGACATGCCAGTGCACATTAAAATATTTGCTAATTGCAAATCTCTTGTCCCACTGTGCTGCCAGCTCCTGCTCTGACTCACGTGAAATGTCAGATGGCTCCAGATGGAATCAATAACCTCATCCCTCACCTGCCCAGCAGAGGAGACAGCAGCAACACCAACGCTGATTCTGCTTCCTTGTTCTTCCCTTCTCCATTCCCACATTCCATCGGGGTCGTTTGCTCAGATAAAGCAGGTTACAGTGCTGAGCATGGCCTGAAAACCTGAAGAGTGAACTAATATTTAGATTTCATGGCAATGTTAGGGAAGAGCCATGTCAAAGGCAGTGAGACAAAGGCCATGTGGAAGATTGCTCTGTTTGTTGCAGCATTTCTGATCAACAAAACGTTGCCATGAAAGAAGAGGCTGGGCATCCCCCAGCAGCCTGTGAGAACAGGCAGATAAATCATCCCAAACAAAGGGAAAAGCAAAGTTAATAACTTGAGCATGTCACAAGAGCTGCTTCCATAAGAAAACATTCACTCACGTGAGTTAAATGTTTAGGTCTGGTTAAAAATCACAGTGTGGAAATAAACAGAAAGAGCTCTGGCTGCTCATGATTGGCTTTGGGTTACAATGTTCAAAAGGATAAAAATCACAAATTCCCACCAGCTGATTGAAACTCTTTCCCTTAACTGTTTCTGGGTTGGTCCTGCTTCAATAACTGAAAATATGTTAAGAGAGAAATGCTTATAAAAATAGAGAGAGGAAAAAAAGTTGGAAGCAAAACAGCAGAAAAACAAGGCTGCCATTCCAATAATAAGGAACTTGCAATTATTGTTCAAAATAAGTCCTAATTTGGAATTGTATTTCTAATCCAATAAAGTATGTCATTTAAGTCACATAAATAATCCCCATTTTAAAGGGATTTAAATTTCACTGCTTTGATGGGTTGGTGATATTATACCAGGGAAATGGTAGCACTAAATGACTGCTATCATTCAGCAGTTCACATTTATTTGACTCCAGAGTTTAAAAGGCTGTGGTTTGCATAGTACTTATCTAACTACCCACTTATTTTCTCTGTACTTCTGAATCTAAGAAGAGTGTTTACTTTCAGCAGGACAAGAATGTGGTTTCAAAAGAATTGATCAATATTAACCTTGCAGAGTACTGCACATTATATCTATTTTGCATAAAATATATTAGAGAGCCAGCTCATATAGCATTTTTTCACAACAATACATCTGCATCTGCTCTGAATATGAGTTTACAAATCTTCTGCTGTTTTTAATCTTCAAGCTCTTAAAACTGTTTATTAAATATATTGTCTGCACATTTTTTGCAACTGAGTTTAGTCAGTGTGTGTGAATTATGCATAAAACCCACAGTGAGACAGATGCATAAAACTGCAGCTTATCTAGGTGGGCATAACCATTCAGCATACTTTGTTTAATTAGTCACTAAATCAGCCTTTATGACTTTGTTGACTGATTTATGTTTTTAAAATATTACTGACTCTTCTTAAAATGTCTGCCCTTGTTGTTTGTTATATTAACAAATATTGGATGCCATAATCTGGTGCTTAAGTACCAGTATTGTAATTCAGCACTAATGACAATGCTGACATGACAGAACTATTAAACTGGATACAGAGTTGTCACATTTTCAGACAGCAAAATACTCATCTGTGACATGTAGCATATGGCACAAACCTGGGAAAATCATCAGTGGAGTTAAGAATGAATAGAAGCTGTGTTCCCTAAAAAATATAATCTGACATCCAAACATGGATAATCTTGAGACATACTTGACAGTCCATGAGTTGAGTCAACAGATTATAAAATCAGAGACTGCAGCACTGCATTTCCAGAGAACAAACCACAGCAGAGCTCCTAATTCTGATCTCAGTGTGTAAACACGCTGCTTTTTCTATATACTCTGTAAAGAGATCATTAAAACACTACAGCTAATTATGCTTCAAGCCTCTGCAGAGTCACGTGCTAATGTGTTTATCCAATTTTCATTTTTTGCTGCCCATCTCATACTTGAGCAATTTTGATGCACAGCACTTAAAAATGCCAGTGTTTATTGGAGGCAATCCTGAAGCAGTGGGAGCTGTCCGGTGCAGATAAATCACCTGGAGCTGCAGCACATCTCCCACTGTTCACCTGAGTTATCCACTCCTGTGATCCCACGGGGTTACAAAGGTGCCCTGAGATGACAGAACAACAAAACACAGTTTCACTTGTCTTAATTTGTGTTCAGATCAAGGATGGGGTTCCATTACACCAAATACAAAACACCTGTGTGATCCTCCCTAGGGAAACACCATGACTGTCATCCAACCTGCTGCTCCTCTTGGGGCTGCTCCTCAAGGAGACAGAATCCTTTCAGCTCTGCATTCAGACCCTCCTAAGGTGTCAGGATCTCTGGTTTCCTTACCTCAGAGTTCATCTTGGCATTAAATTTCAAGGGTCATCATAGCAGCATGTTATCCAAAGTTTGACGGAATTATACACAGAATCAAAGCGAAGAAGGATTTGCAAGAGTTTAAATAAAATCTGGTTATATATTTTCTTGCCAAGAAATATCAAAGGAACAATTACAGAATTGTCCCTGTCATTCTCTTGTCCCTGAGTCTCCCGGGGGTCCAGCAAGAGCCTCTTTCCTGCTCTGCATTTCACCTCCAGCTGGCTCTGAGCAGGCTGTGGGCTGGCAGCTCATGGCTGTGTGCCCTGCGGAGGGCAGTGACTCTGGTTTAGCCCCAGTTCTGTGCTCTAGGTCCAGCCTGGCCACACGCTGTCCTCCTGCTGTGTGCTGGACACACAGGATGGCAGACACCCCCCTCGGGAAAGGGAACAGCTCTCACTGCAGTGTCCTGCAGCACCAGGCTGGCCAGCACCTGGAGCAGTGCTCTGGGTGGAGGTGCTTGCCCTGGGGCAGGAGGAGCAGTGCAGGGAGGCACCGGGAGCATCCACGCTCCCACCTTCCTCTGGTAACAGCGAATTCCATTCACACTCACGATAAAGCCACTGCTCGCAAAGAACAAAGGCATCTTAAAAGGAGTGGCTATCACTGTTCCACCAATTTAAAACCACTTTTGACTCAGAGGTATAGAGGAGTTTTAGGATAAATAAGAATATGGTAGTAATCTGATCTCATATCCACAGGGGGGCCAATTCTCTTCTCATTTACATCAGTTTTATTTTCATATAACTCCATTAGTTTCAGTATTTATTTTTGCATGAGTGACAGCAGAATTATGCCCAGCATAATCACACATGAAGTGTAAAAATCCAACTTGACTAATTTCTCAGTATTAGCCACGAATGCTAGAAGCTGAAATAGAATCTCAATGTAGTAGTCCCTCAGTCTGGTCTTACTCATTATTTCCTCTCCATATCCAAGCTGGACATGCCTCTGAGTTACTGAAAGGAGTATGAGGATGGAGCCAAGAAAAAGTAGTTCAGACAACCTGGGTTCTACTGAGTTTTAGTGTTCAAATAAAACTAGAAATGAAGAGGCTTCTTGGGAATTTGTATATTCTCTGCAGAGCTCTGCCTTGTTCAAGAGGAGAAGGAATAATGGCAGCAAAGTCTAAGGGCAAGGAACGGGAGACAGTTGTTTCAAGTGATGAATCACTCGTTCAATATTTTGCCCATCTCTGGTTGCTGTTGGTTAGCTTGAGGTTTCATATCTCCATACACAAGGAAGAAAGTTCAGGAAAGGACAATACTTTGGAGAATTCTCCTCCAGGCTCTGTCACTGTCCTTGAAAGCAGGTGATGGAGCCAGAGGTGAGGAATAAAGGGTGATGGCCACAGCTATATTTTGGTTCTTTTGCTGGGAATAAGAGAGACCCAGGAACCATGATAAACTGTCTAAGGTAGACCCCTGATCTTTCTCATCAGACCACACACCTTTGAAAGTGCCAGGCCCAGTCTACATTAGCACAGGCACCAATTCTTCACGAGCTATTTATGCCCCCCTTACTTAAAGCTTCAGGGAGCAGGTAAAGCTGGAGGAAGTTGACTTTACCACAGAAATAACCCTGCACTACTGACTTAAATATTAATATATTCCCATTAATGAGATATTTTGTTTCTCCCTTCAGTGTTAAACAAATGAGCCCATCCCACATCCAGCAGATGAGGGCTGAGCCAGGGCAGGGCTCCTGCACTTTACACTTCCCACAACCTGCTTTTCTCTCTTTCACTTGTGACACTGCTGTTCTGCCACTGCAGCTTTCCTCAGCTGGTGCCTGTCTGAACTGTGCTGCCTTGTGAGCTATCCAGTCTTTTTGTCGAACACTGATCATTGCTTTCAAAAGCCTTCCTGATAAATAATAGATCAAAGAGAGGAACCACGCTCCCTGGGGAGCTCCGAATAAACCTTGGACTGGCCTTTGTTCAGTGTCGGCCTTTTACCCTCCACCGATGTCTCCAGTGTCTCTTCTGATGCAAAGGCCACTAGCCTAGCTGCCCTCAGTACCCTCGGGGCACCAGAGAGTGTCCCCCCGCTGTCGGTCACTTCGGGGCTGCCCCCGCTGTTTGCCGACCCGGGGCTGGCCAGGGCTCACGGGGAGGCACCCGGAGAGACGGAGACAACGGTGTAATTTCAGGTTTGAGATCTTCGCACACTGGATTAACAAGAGTTACATTTTCAAGGGTGTCAGGAAGGAGCAGGGAGTACAAAAGAGAAATGCAGGAAAGTGGCAAGAGTTGAAAAAGGAGAGAGACCCTGGCCAAGCAGCAGGCTTGGAATGGAAGCTGTGGGAAGCATTAAATTGCATTGGTACCCAGTGCTGTCCTGCAGAGGCACAGGTGATCCTGCCATGAATGCAAAACCCCAATGGGATCATCCTCTCACGGGAATGATGGAACCCTCATCCCCTCCACCTATCAGCACCCATCCCAGCTCCCATTTATATCTCTTCTGAGGGCAGCTACTGGGCATCTTTAAGGGTTACAAATCCCCCAGTGTCTCTCAAACCAGTCCACTGGAATATCAGCATTTCCCTGCCAAGCAGTGATCAGCAGCTCTGAGCTGTTGTGGTGAATCTGCCCCAGAACTGATCTGTAACACTCACTAATACAGCCTAGGTGACAATTTGTCATCATTTTTTTATAACAAACCCCAGCAATTTCTCTAAAATCAGGGGTTTAAATAAATATTAATTTTTTCAATAACTAAGTTGGGGGTTGAATGCAGAACATTGCATTTTGGCTTTCATCATTTTCATTCCACATCTACTTTTCCCATTTTAATCATAACCAGAACCTGTGAGGATTTATAAAATAAAATATAATGAAAATTAATTACTAAAACCCATGTTTGATTGCAAACATAACCCTCAGTAGCTATTTTATAGATTTCTTAATAATTCAGAACTGATCTATTTTTTAAAATAACTAGTAAATTGAAATTCGAAGAAATTAAAGAAAATTTTATTATCTGTGTTCTCTTTCTCTCCCAGACTCAAAATCTTTATAGAGCTATGGATGGTAGAAAGTATGTATTTATTTCAGGAAGAGTAAAAAAAAAAAACACATCTGTATTTTGTGAGCCTCAAATATCTTGGCATCTTTGGTTTGCCTCTTCTTTCCCACAAATATCTTATTTTTTACTTTTTGAGAACAGTAACAAAAATAGAATTACTTTTTTTAAAAACATCTAGCTATTTTTAATGTTTTATTAATGTTTATCAAGTCTGGTCTTGTCTTTCTGCCATCTGATGTGTCAAGATCACTCTGTGTACCTCTGATTGCCATCTTATATTCTTTTTTGCCAAAACACTCTTGGGTTGGGTTACCAGCAAAGACAAGCCTTTATGATACCTGTGAAAGATTCAGAATGGCAAATTTCATCAGTCTTTGAAACCAAATATATGCAAAGTGCTGCAATAGGCAGGGGAACAAAGACTCATTTCGTGTTCAGATAAAAGATTTCAATTTTTGCTTTTAGAAAACATTGCATGAAGTAACTAGGTCAGAGCTGTGCTAAACCCACACTTCATTTATCTGATATGCGTGCTGCATAACAGTTCTCTTTAGTAGTTTAGATTTGACCTGAATTAAATATGAAGCTCAAAATATATGATAAAACAATAATAAGAGATCTGACTTACCACAAAGCTTCCGTGCTAAATATGTGACCTGTTAGAGGACCTGTGATCTTCTCCCTGCCCAGTTCACCACCACCCATGGTGCTCCTGGCCACAGCCCTGGCTCCTTCCCCCTGCTGCAGGCACCTGGCAGGGGCAGCCTGGGGAAAAGTGCCTTCCTCCCTGCAGAGCTGCTGTGCCATAAAATTGAAATCCAAAAGCCTACTGGAAAGAAAGCAGCCTCAGTATTAGCTTTATTTCTGTAGGACTCTCGTCTATTATTATCTCTCACAACGCCTGAGCAACATTTGTGCAAGGATCCCAAGGCACGGGCTCAGGAGTCTGGCAGCAGCCACAGAGCAGCTCCCAGCTCAGGTGTGCTGATGACTGCCAGCAGTGCTTGTCTGGAGCCACAGAAAAAGAGGAACCACATGGAGAGGTGCCATCCCCTTTGGGATTTCCCCTTCCCCTGCAGTGAGCAGGTGCAGCATGTCCTGAGGATGGACACCATGGAAGGGGTATTCAGCCCCCAGGAGGTCCCTGAGCCCACCATCACCCATTAAAAAATTAATATTTATTTAAATCTAATGAGCCTCCGTCACTGCAGTGACCCAGAGCCTGCTCTCCTCATGGAGGAATAGCAGTGAGCCTTGTCATGCCCAAAGGAACCAAAGGACCTTTGGTGAAGAGTTATAGCCCTTTCTTTGGATCAGGATACAGATGGGGCCTCACAGGAGGTGCACAGCTCTTAGAAAAAAATTCTTGAGGTAGATTCACACCAAAGGTCACAAGTAAATTACAGCTGAAACTCTCCTAGTGATGATCATTTCTGAATATGTACTTGTACTTTCAACACCCACAAGCTGCAAATTCTTTCTTTTTTGCAGTACTGTGAGATGCAGGCAACCCTGAAGCACCAAAAAAAAAAAAAAAAAAAAAGGGAAAAAATTTGTCTTTGGAGACTGATGTGGAAAACATTTTGCAAGGTGTTTTCTAATACATGGAAGTGGCCTGAAAAAATGTGTATAATGGAGAGTGATTTGGAAAACATTTTGCAAGGTGTTTTCTAATACATGGAAGTGGCCTGAAAAAATGTGTATAAATAGTCAATTCCATTAAATAGAATACCTTGTATACAAGGAAGTTTCCTAGGTTTAGCGGTTGCAATTTAACTTTCCTGCACTTTGTATGTGGTTCATCTCCATGACCATCTCCTTACAAGGCAGTTCCTTCACAGCACCTCTCATCAGCTACTGCTCCAGGTGCCAGGCTGTAAGAGACTTTGCAAATCAACCTCAACAGACCTTTTTGATTAATCTTTGTACAGGAGGAGTTGGCTTTCAGCTGCCAAAGCAGACCTCCCATGACACATTTTTTACTTCCCCTGCCTTCTAAGGATATTTCAGAGATATGTAAATCAAGAGCAGGGTGGATGTGTGCACTGCCTGCCTGCTTTAACAAATCTCTGCAAAACCTTTGCCTGCCCAAGCCTCCACTTTGTTCAAGCCAAACCAAGAAGCTGTGAGCAGAATCCACCAGGCTCCCTCTGTGCCACCTTTACCTGCTGGGCCACACTGCCCAAGAACCTTTGGCAATGGCCTTCAAAGAAAAGCAAAGAAATCTACTCCTTGGCAAGCAGGATTTGCTGCTCCAGTGCACCAGACCTAAGCACAGGCACTGTGGACACAAATCTGCTTTATGTAAGAAGAAAACTGCAGTAGTGGCATTTTCCCTTTTAATGCATCATGTCCAAAATGAGGAAATAAGTCAGGTTGCTAATGTACTTTTAAATGATCTATGCTTATGTGTTATATAATGCATTAAATATACTTTCTTTCCCCTTTTTGGGGGCAGCATACAGTTTTGCTTATGATTCAAACAAGTTTATAGTTTCTTCCCTAACACTTGAAGGAGGAAGCTGCAGCTGAGAGGAAGGGGAAAAGTGTTCTTCATATTCTGGGATGAGATTTCTGAATTAATCAATCTCCACTGTGGTTTTCGGGGATTGCTTTCTTGCTTACAATTAGCTGAAGATCTGCCAATTAATTCTCTAATTCCTAATCTAGCAGTCTCCCCAAAGAAGATTCATCAAATACCTGGGAACTGAAACTCAGCACTTTCCCAGGCAGTAAAACCAGGAGCCAGGAGAGGCAGAGGTTTGGTGGTAGAGTTTTCCCACTGCCCTTTCCCAACAGCCCTCTCCAGGCCTGCAGGGCCTTATTAGCTAATGACCTACTTTGGCATCCCCAGATGCTCCTTTATGGCTAAGGAGTTAATGTTTTTCCCACCTAATTATTGAGCTAATTATTAGAAGTTAAACACTGGGGTAATTTGTTCACAGATTGGTCCAGACTTGAAGTTTCTTTTTCGCCAGCCCTGCACAAGTACTTCCACATCTGGAAGAGTATCCATTTTTTTTTCAAGCTCTGTTAGCTGGTTGCATGAAAGTTATTTGCTGCCTCTTCAAATCTGGCCTTACTGGGTTTTTTACTCTGACAATCTAGGCTACATCCAGTGGTCTGAGTGTCAGATTTTGCCCACTGGTTCCTCACTCTTGCCCTAAGGTGGATTTCTGCTCACTGCCTGCTATTCTGAGACCATCAGATGTTTCTTTACTGCTTAATAAAACCTGGACTGAAGGTGGACCTTTTGAATACACCTTTCAAAGCCCACACATGGATTAAAGATTAATTTTCATGTATGAGTATAGGCAGATTATGACAGTAGCATTCAAGCTTGCTCTGTTGACACTCCATGATTTCTTCTTTCCAGTTCACAGTGACTATTCAAAAGTCAAGCTGGATAACTCACTGGGATGGTACCTGCTATTAAAGTGTTTGCTCTTTATTGAATAAGCACCATCTTCATCAGATTAAATCCCTAAGGACCTACCTCAACAACTTTCTTAATTAAATAATTATGGGCATCTCCTTTCAGCAACAGGAAACAAGGAGCTGTAAGACTCATGGCTTGTTAACTTCCCAAATTCATACCCTGAAACAAAAAAAAAAAAGAGAAAAAGAAAAGCTCCCCAAATTCAAACCCCAAAAAAAAAAAAAAAAAAAAAAAGAGAGAGAAGAAGAAAACCTTCTCAGTAATTTAGCTATTTTTCCTGCAAAAAAAAGGAAAAAATCCAGAAAACAAGAATTTTTATGTAAGTAAACAATTGATTAATCATTGGTACAAAGGACCATCAGAAGAGGAGGATGCAATGTCTCTCTGGAAACCCTACCACAAACATACATAAATTCCTTCAATAAATGCCAGAGTGCTGGATTTAAACAGGTAAAATCATATGATCCATAGTTCTTTCTAGACATAAGTGCAATTCATTTTCTTATATAAGATCTATCTGAGGCATTATCCTAGAAAAATATGTCATTGTCAAATTAGCCCAGTTCTGTACTGGGATCTAATATTCTCGTCCTTAAGATAGGTGTGATTTTCAACATGTGGGAGTACTCCAGAAATTCCTAAATCGGTGCCTGAGTGACAAAAATGATTAACACTTATAACATATATAGGATTTTTCAACAGAAAATACTAAATGGTTTTCATGAAGGAAATGAGCCTGGTTAACTCCATCTTATGGATGGGGAAAAAAAGAGATCCAGGCAAGTGCAGTGACATTTTAAAGGCTGTCCCCACCCTATCAGTGCTACCAACAGATTCATTTCCTGTCCACTGCTCACTTTAGTCTCAGAGGACCTCTCTTTCAATTCACAAATAAATAAGAACAGTCACTGCCCAGTGATGCCAAAGATGCCAGCGAATCACAGAGAGGTGAAGATGTGTGAAGATGAACAGCAAGTGAGCGCTAAGGAAAGGTCAGTACAGACTTTCTCATCATATTTTTGCCAGGAAAGAACATCAGCTGTCTACTCCCCCAGCCCTTAAATCTGATACTTCTTGTTCCCAATTCAAACTCCTCCCAAGATATTTGATTAAATATCAAATATCATGCAGCTGGGACACTGCTGCATGGCCTGAATCACATCCTGTCCAACTGTCCAGCTCCCATTCCTCATTCCTTCATGGCAAATGAAATTATTAAAAATTGTTAACAATGTCCAACAATGGACTTTATCCTTTCTTTCTGCACAATCATTTGACCCCAGGCCTGGCACCTTGCACACTCCCCAGATGAGAAGGTCTCTGCTGTAGGAGTTCCCTGCTCTGCTCATGTGCCATCACCACAGGGGCAATGTCCAGGTATCCAAGAGGACCCCAATTACAAACTTTCTCTTCTGAGCTGTGACACAATAGGGACCATCTGTGCACCTCTGTGATGTGGGATTTGTGAGGATGTCTACAAAAAAGATACTCTGCCCTGCCCTGTTAGTTTGATTTCCATCTCTGGAGCTTCCAAGGGTTTCTCTGGCTCACAGTCCAAGACTAACTGTGTAGAAAACAGAATTCTGTTGGCCTTGCACCCAGTACCATCACAAAACCTAAAGCTGAACAGTCAACTGAAGTTAAAACTAAAACTTTTTCTGGAGGAGCCAGCAGCTTCCTGCCTCTGCTCACATCCTGCTTTGTGCTGCAGTGACTGAGATTATTTTACAAGCACAAGCGAGAGAATTTTCCAAAGCAGGGAAGAACAGACTAAAATAAAACAGAACAGGGCCTCCAGCTGGGAACTTGTGCATATGAGGGAAAGAGATATGTGTAATAAAGTAACTATTTATCCATAATAAATATACTTTAAAAACATCAATTAGAGCTTGTCATTACATGACTTCTGCATCAGATCCCTTTCAGGCAAATAATAATTATTAAAAATATGCTTACTGAGTTACTTTCCATTAAAATGTTCTCACCTATTGAGGACTTAATTAACATACAATGAATTAACCATTTAAATATCAATTACTTTCTTTAGTCAAATCTATTAGAAGTAGTTATTTATGGACTCTTGATTATAATAGATCCAAGAAACTCACAAAATTACAGCGTGTCCATGTGTGTGTCTATCATTATTCCTGAAGCAATTGCAATTACAGGAGGCCAGTCAGCACAATGCAGAAGCTGGGCTGAGGTTCTCTGAAAGACCAGCAGCTACAAGATCTTTCCTGACAGCACGTGGCTGGCCTGGTTTGCTGGAGGAATGAGAATTGAGGGGCCAGCCACTGGGGTGCAGCTGGGGGATGAGTCAAATATTCTGGATCACGTAAAGACGGAGCATAAAGGGCAACGGTTTGGGGAAGCTGCCTGGAAAAGCACAATGAAAGCTGCAGCAGGAGCTTTCACAGTGTGATGCAGTGAGGACTCCTTTTGTGTCATTCCTAGAGTGTCGTGTCAGGCAGAAAATCCTAGCAGCCCATGCAAGGAACTGTTTAATCTACAGCAGAGATGACAGCAAAAATCCCCTTGGCTCAGAGTGGCTTCTTTTATCCCTTGTCCAAGTTTCCAAAGACGGTGATGATGCTCAGAAGACAAAATCAGATTATTTAAACCAGTGTAACATCCTTTTACCTGCACATGGGAAGGCCCTGTTGTGTTACCTGTCTGCCCATGTTCAGTGGGTGAAGCAGTAAAATCTGGTCAGTCTAAAACACCCCCTGGAGCAAATGCAAGGTACAAAAGGGCCCAAGTGCCAAATACCACATAAACAGTGAGCAAACAGATTTGCATGAAAGCGTTTTGGTAAAGAGGAGGATTTGGACATCTCTAAAAATAATCAGGTCCATAACAAGCCACAGAGATAATTAAATCAGTGAAATGAAATATCAAATGCTGGCAGCCCACAAAGAATTTGATGATGATAATAATAATAAGGACTCTGTGGATGAAAAGGAAGAGAGAAAATTGGTCCATTAAAAATAATGGTGAACAAAATGAGGACCATGTGATGGGGAAAAGGGCATGTTACACAATAATTTTAAATTGTTGTATCTGTGAAGAGAGGCTTTCTAAGGCAGTTTTTTCTTCTATATCACTGAAATATACTGTGCAAGCCTTGGAATATTCAACATCTCTAGAAAATAAGCCAGACTCTCAGCCAGGCTCTGAATTTGGCACATCTCCCTCACTCACTTTCAAAGAGGTAATCTGAAGGATCTGGGGAGCTGGATCAGTATATAACAATGCAGAATATGGACCATGCACTACAATACCCATTTATCCCCTGAATAAGAAGTTCATGGGCATTTTCCCATCTGGGAGTAAGTATGGATTGAAGTATAAACTTTATTCCCATTATAAATACACTGGAAATGTGTATAAATATGTATAACGTAAATTAGGAATAAGAACATCATGTACATCCTAGCAGGGCCAATTAAAAAATCTGCAAGTCCAAAAATCTCCACATTGAATGAAATTTATCCTAGCAAAGCACATAACAAAATGGAAATATGTGTCTGAGGAAGTACAGGCCTTTGGAAAGCAGTGTTTGAATAAAGACTGAGGATGGGGTCTGGCTGCCTGGCTTGACTAATACACACACACACTTCCTTGGGACACCCTGGCTATCACTTCCCAATATTTATAGTACTATAACATTTCTCAATATAATTCCCAATATTTATAATATTCCTCTTTTCATCACAGTCTTTCAGCAGCTGCCCTGGGAAGCAGCTCCAGCATCAGCCACGAGAGCCCAGGAGCAGGGCAGGGCAGGAAGGCTTTACCTGGAGGGATGCACCTGCCCACTGCAGCTCTGTGCACACACTGTCTTTTTTAAATCAAGTGATAACAAAGGGCAGAAAACAATGATGCAGGAATGTCTTTCCAGCTTGATGAGCAGTGTATACCACTTGACCTGATGCATTGTTTTATTCAGCTCACCTACCACTTGGGATTTGCTTGGTGCTTCTGACAGCACAGAAGGTAAATACCAGAGAGATTCTCGTTCTCCTGCTGACACACACACCCACACCCACCCCGTGAGCTCTCACCCAGCGCTGAGTGGATGCTGCTGAGGGCTCAGGAAGGAGCAGAGCAGCTCAGGTTGTCACTGCCAGCTGCAGGAAGGAGGCAAAAGGCGGCTCCCACTCGTGCATCCCTCTTGCTCCTGCTCCTCCTGTAGCGCTGTGCTCCCACTCGCAGCTATTGGAATGCAAATGATGGCACCGTGTCTGACACCTGCAGCTGCCGTGTCAGGCGGGGGCAGCTGCTCTGGCTGCTCTGGCCTGGTGGGGATGTGCTGGTGGGCACTCACTGGGATGGGGTGATGGGCACTCACTGGGATGGGGTGATGGGCACTCAGTGGGATGGGGTGATGGGCACTCACTGGGATGGGGTGATGGGCACTCACTGGGATGGGGTGATGGGCACTCTGGGATGTGCTGGTGGGCACTCTGGGATGTGCTGGTGGGCACTCACTGGGTTGGGGTGAGTGCTCACTGCCCGCGCTGAGCCTCCCAGCCAAGCGCCGGGCTCTGATCCGCGCTTAGGCAGCTCAGACAGATCAAAGCTGTGAGTAACGCTGATGTACACTGTATCTTACCGAGGAACACTGGAAATCAGCAGAAAGATGAAACATCTGCTTTGTCGGAGAATGAGGGAGCTCTGTGCAAAGCAGCTGTTTAATTATCCAGCAGCATGTCATGTAACGATTTATACAGCGTACCCTTAATCCCAAATCGGTGAGAGAGGGGAGCTGGTTATAGGAACTAGGAAATAGAACGAGCACAGACATGTCATGAGTTGTCAGCTTTAGCATTAAAATAAATACATTTAAATATCTAAATAACACCTGTGTTTCCTTCCCACCTTCCAGGTAAG
Organism: Pyrgilauda ruficollis; assembly: GCF_017590135.1. Taxonomy (NCBI): domain Eukaryota; kingdom Metazoa; phylum Chordata; class Aves; order Passeriformes; family Passeridae; genus Pyrgilauda; species Pyrgilauda ruficollis. The sequence goes on along the minus strand of NW_024514764.1, from coordinate 9,356,287 downwards.
ATTTTCTCATCCTGAAAATTCCAACACGTGGCATTTTTTCTTGAGTTAGTCAAGCCAAATTAACGTGTTTGGGATACAAACTTGAAGTGAATGCATTTATCAAAACTTAATGAAGGCTATAGCATTCAACTACCCTTTTCAAAGTTCATAACAGCAATTGCACTAGCCCTGGGTACAAGCTTCTGAACTGATGATGAGAAGTCTTGATGAAGCCTGACTCCAGAATGCATTTATAGTTTTTTGAATAGTCTTTGGTACGGGGAAGCAAAAATAAGTGATTAATGATCCAAGGAATTTCCAAGAAGAGATAAATATGAAGAATTAAAATATTGGTATCATTTTTCAAAATATTTTTCTTAACTTTCACTAACAATAAACAGGAATATAGGTCCATACATCAGTGTTTATGTGGCTGACATAAATGCAAAATAGGCATTTTTCCAGTTCTGAAATTGTGCATATAGTCAGTTAAGATCAGAAATTTACCCGACAAAATATTATTTTGAAAATCATGGTCAGTGAGTGAGTCCAAAATGTTTCGTGTGGAAGATTTCTATATGGACAGATTTGGGGGATCCAAACCAGCCTAAAGGGGGTTCTGCACCTCTATGGCAGACCAGTCAGGACCACCTGGCAATGCAGGCACACAGCTCAGGTCTGGTGCCTGGGAATGTGCCTTGGCACCATTTAATTTATTCATAGGAAAGCAGCCTGTGAGTCCAAGAACGGTGTCACACAGAACTCTGACTTCCCAGGCAGTTCAAAAACACTTAGAGGCTGCCATTCATCCTGCATTTGACCCAAGGTGGGTAAAAATTGGTCTGGGTGATAAATCATGCAGTAATTTGAAACACAACTGCTTTTGGCCTCTGTGAAGTCGTAGGAGCTCACTGAAATGAAGTTTTAACCAGGAGGCTGCTAAGCAGTGACCCATAAGAAAGCCTAATGGGTTTCAGCCTCTCCTTGCAGCCTGCCCACACCAAGACATGTCAGATGCAGAACCATGTTTACAAAAACAATGCAGGACATAGAGCCAAGTCTCTCAGCATGGTGTTTATCATACTGCCCTAAAAATACCTGCCTGGCTTTGTCTGGTAGCACAGGAATCTGCAATTTCTAGAAATTTATGGACTCCTTTTCTCTTCAGGATGCTGCTTTCTTTGTTGCCCAAATGCATTCACCCTCTAGACCTTACAGTCTTCTCATTTCAGCCCCTCTGTACTCTTTTTCCTGTCCCATCCTCCTCTGCAATTGCTCTTATTCCCCTGTTATTTGTATCCCTCTTATCTAAATCCATGTGAAAATAGCATGGAACCAATATGTTTGCCTAAAACTATTTGCTACAAATATACCAAAAGGATCATATTCCCTCTTCTGTCTCTTCCCTTGAGGAAATGTAGTCATTAATTTGATTTCCAGCTTTCATTTTTTTTAAGGGAACAAATGACAATTATTGTTTACTTTGAAGTGTGATCTTTAGCATGAATAATTCCCCAGAAGAAACATCTGCTTTACAGATGAGTTGTGACAGCAGACAATATGCTTCCATATTTTGTATATTCACATTTGAGTGGCAAGAGGTGGGACTGAGACTGACTTTCCACCTTCACTCTGCAGTCCCAAGGGGCCAAGATCACTTCTCAGGAGTGTTTCCTGGCCTTTTGGGGTATTTTTATAAGTGGGGTTGGCCCTGACACAGTGTCTTTGTGCCTCAAGAGGTGCTTGTGCCCACATCAGCTAACAAATGTTACTTGGCCTTCTGGGCAGTGTCCAGTCCCAGAACGACCTGTCTGGATGTCCAGGGCCCCTGAACATCAATGTTTTGTCTTTCTTGCACTTCCTATTCAGCACGTGGCACAGGTTTCTGCCTGTGCCCAGCACAGCTTGGCTGGCAGCCCATCTCTCCAGCTTGTTAAAGCTACTGTCTGCACAGCAGAATGGTTTTTAGCAACAGCTGGACCCAGGCCAGAGCTTGTCATCTAAATTCAAGTTCAAACTTCTCCAAACTTTCAGGCCTTTTAGTATCCTTGGCTGACACTTTCTGAGCTGGCTGGTGGATTCAGATTGTTTTCATATCCTCAGTAATACACAACGCACTGCAAAATAAACATCAAACTGGAAAAGATCGGGTGTGCTTAACTGGGAGCTCTTTATGCAAGCAAGGAAAGAACAATCTATTTCTTCTGTATGTCAAATACGCTGAGTAGCAGTAAACAGAAGATTCAAGACACGTATCAAGAAAATTATTTCATGGAAAGGGATATGAAAGGAATAGTTTACCTGGAGGCAGAATGGTCTCCATCAGTGGGGATCTCTGAAGACAGATTAGACAGACAGCTGGCAGGACTGGTGCAGTTATCCCATATGGAGGAGGAGGATTGGGTGGTCTCTCAAGCCTGGAATTCCCTGATTTTATCTTTCCTACCAGCTGCTTACCTTATGCTGGTCTGGAGGGAGAAGCTTGCACTGGAAGCATCTTCCTGCAAAGAAGCTCCACAAATTTCCTCTCTTTTGCTTTACCATAAATCCACTGCTGACCCTTGGAATCACAGAATCATGGAATATCTTGAGCTGGAAGGGCTCCACAAAGATCCTCAAAGTCCAACTCCTGGCCCTGCACAGGACAGCTGTTGCTATCACATGGCTGAACAGATAAGGAAGGTTTGTCTTCATCTGGTGCAGAAGTGAGATTTGACCTGTGGCACTTAGAGCAGCCTCCCAGCCCCCAGGCCATGCAATGTTCCCATTGTCCCCTGAGAGGGGCCTGGCAGGGAAACACAGATTTCAGTTTGAGAGAGAGGATAGATGGCATCTATCATATGCTTTTTCCTTTTCAGTCATACCCTTCTTCCAAATGACAGCTCTGGCTGCTTTACTTAAGTACTGAGCCGAGCTTTGAGCTCCTCGGTTCTTAGAGCACCTTGATGCAGAGTGTTGCAGTTGGGAGTTTAGATTCCTTATAAATCCATTTTCCCTGAGATTTCCCAGCACTCCACATATAGCTGTCAGCAGCCACAGCACATCTCCGGCGCAGTGCAGCGCAGCAGCCACTGAGCCCCACAGGCTTTGCTGAGAACAAGAGAAAGCTGAAAAGCCCTCAGCTTCCATGGAATGGGAGCTGGCAACACAAGCTGCTTCACCAGAAAATACCCAACATTTTAATACCTCTTCTTTTTCTCCTCTCTGTTACTGAGAAGTGACTTTTTACATAATATTACTTACGAAATATAGCAACATTTAAAGGTAGAAAGGAAATAAAATGAGAGTCATGCAATATACACATGGACACTCTTATCTGATATTAACAGAACAGGAATTGCTATAGGAAATATTCCCTATTGCCCATAACAGAGTGCAAATCTTCCAGATTTGTTTGGCTACATTTAATCTCATTAGAGACTAGAAAGAAAATTTAAATCTTAGTGATTTGTAAAATTGCTCAACACAGGCAATTGCAATGCTACTTGAAAGAAACAAGAGAAATTAGAAAGCTGTTGAACATACAGACAAGAAAACGTCTTCTTTTTAATGCTCCCCATGATTCACAAAAGCCCATTTTCAATCCAAAGCTGCCACTGATGAGGTATTTCAGTATATTGAAATAGGATTGCTGGAAGGTGTGTCATGGACATGAATGTTCTTTATTAAACTATGAAAACAATCCTCTCAGAAAACACAAGAAGCACAAGAAAAACACAAACCATGTTTATAAGCTGACAGCAGAGCACTTTATGAGATTTATCTTTATGAGATTTTGAAATTCAAACAGCTAAACTGTTGGGCTGTCTGAATATTTGATGTTACAGATGCTTCAGGAACAGATCTTCATCTTATGTAGCTGGTGTAGCTCTATAGACTCTACACACTTATTTACTGGCTGAGCTGTTTACCTACACAGGAGCTGAGGATCTCAGAAGCTGGTAGAGAAGGTGACTAGTACTGTTCACATCCAAACAAAGTTATTTCCTATTGATTTCCCTGGGAACTGAATCAGAAACAACAGACAGCCCTCCCTGTCCATATCATCACCTCCTTATGAATCCATTGTGCAGGTTGTTCTTTTCTTTGGTTAAGCTTATTTTTCATATTTATTTATTTATTTAGGCATTTAGTACACACTCAAAATGGAAATGAAATTACACTGAAAATATTTTGTGTCTTTAACTGCTCACCAGGGGTTTGCACGTGGTTAAAGTTAGCCCAAACTGCTCACTGGTGTTCACCCAGCAACAAAGCCCTGATCCAAGGCTAAGAGAAACCACTGAAAATCTTCCTAATGCCTTTCACAAGGTTCATATCTGACTGTGTAGGAACTGCTCTGTGTCTTATGGCATTTTGATCACAAGAGAAAGAAAAGGAAAATCTCAGCTGATCAGGGCATGTTTGTATAAATATGCACATTTTGTATCCATATGTCCTTTTCAACCACATGTCCTTCATTTTTATCTGTAAAAGGAATTTAACTGTGTTTGCTATACATTTTGATAAAATCTAAGATGGAAAATTGCAGAGAATTAAATGCTCTTCAAGGACATTTGCAGTTTACAAGAAATAGAGAAATTGTTCTTGAAATGTAACTGAACCCAAGCTTTTGAGTGCTGTAGATACAGTGAGCCAGAATGGCCTCCCAGAGCCCAACGGCAGCAAAAACATCCATGACAAATTCCACTGGGTCCTAGGGAGAAAAATAGCATTTATAACTGATAGAAAGCACTGGGACACTTCATGCCTTCAAGCAAAATAATCACTTAAAAACCAGAAGGAGCCTTCACTGAGATCAGCAATCACATCTTTACCAGTGATAAATCTAGTAAGAATTAGACCATAGTTCAGGGTGTTCTGAACTCAAGGCACGACTGCCAAGTAATTGTGATGAGGAGCTGCACTTCAGTCCTTACACACTCACTTTATTGCTCTATCTACCCACTATGCAAGACCTACAAGGCTCTGTCACAGAATATATTGCCTGTGATTAAAGATGTGCTGCACAAAACAGGACAGAAAAGCTTCAGAGCCAACTGGATGAAGAATTAGAGTGGAGCAGCTCCACTTTTATAAATGACAATACCATGGGAAAAACAGATCTGGGGTAATTAATTTTACCTTTTTGTGTTTCAGTTTTCTGATCTGTAAAATTGAAGATAGTGATACTCATCTCTGCATTGCAGATCCCTGGCTCCTGGATGAGAGCTGCCTTGGGGCTGGCCAGCTTAGTCCAAATGTGAAGGTGTGCATCTGCCTCCTGCCCCTGCCAGGAAAACAAGGCATTTTTTCCTTTGCTACAAAACAATTAAGCTACTTCTTCAGTTAGAGTATGGAGCTTTGCAGCTCTTTTGAGATTTATTTGTTCACTCTTTTTCTGGAGTGAAGGATATGACCAGCAGCTTTCAGGTACCATCTGGGGACTGCAATACCACCACAATGGTCTGTGGACAGCTGTGGGCCAATTTTTAAACAGCCAGCTCTAGGACTTACTGCAGGCTGAAGAGGCACAGGGAGCTCAGCAACTTCATATCACATACATTTTATTTTGCCTTTTGAGCAGCTTCTGTCACTCACATTAAACTGCACGCAGCCGTGGCTTCAATTAACCAACCTAGCTAATTAACAGCACATTGTTGCGATCCTGTTACCCCATGGGAGCTGCAGACTAAAGATCATTAAAAACCTCTGGCTCGTGTTTTAAACAGAAACAGCAACTCTTCTCCCTCTCCTGGTGTTCCTAATTCTCTAAGGCAGTGTTTGGAAAATGTTTAAGTAAAACTGGTCACTTGGTAAGTGGGGCATTCTCAAATTTAGGAGCAGAACCTCAGATAAAACTGTCCCAATAGTTTGTTACCAGTGTTGAATTAATTCTCACAAACAAAGTAACTTGCTCATGGCAGTGGCACATTTGGAAATGCGGTCAGAGCTGACTTATAGAAAAGGTTATAGAAGTCTTTGCTAATGATTATGTGCCACAACTGCTTTTGGCTCTTGCTCCCACAGCACATTTCCAGCAAACCGAACGCAGACTCCTCGGAGCATAAGTCGGAAATCCTCCCGCCTCAGTGAGCCTGAGCCTCTCAAGTAGGACAGGGCTCTGCTGAGACCTCGTGCCTGGAAATGACTGTGGGCAATACTTTCAAAGAACCTTCAGAGATTAACTTGTATAGTTAGAGTCTCTTAAGAGAGACGAAGTTAATTGCTGCAATCGCTTTATTTATGAATTTTGGAATTAATCCAGGCTTTTAACAAGTTTTCAAGGCATTTTTATTTTATGGTTCCATGTCTTGAGCCCTAGAGAAAAGGATCTATTTTTAATTCCTGTCATTTCAGCCATGTTACAATCTGAATAATACAATTTAAACAGGCAATTGGTGGAAGTAATAGTTAACAAGTCACAGTAAATCCCAGCAGCACTTACTGAAAAACAAGTGATACAACAAGCAAAGACAAGGTTAGTCAGGTAAATAAACATGACTTGAAATTAGCTTTGTTGGGGAGAAAAAGCATTTCAGTAGAGTGAAATTACAGTGCTTTGTAAGAATTAAAGTGCAGTTTATCATAAAAGAGTGAACTGATTTACTGTATTTCTGGTAGTGAATAGTGGCACAACTTCATGAGGGACCAAATTCTGTCCTCTAGCATCAAAGCTGTAATAAAAGTTTAAATGGCCATTCACCAGAGGTTTTACTACATTTACTATGTTAAAATTGGAAGAACTGAAAAGGTGAAGACCAAAAAGTCTGGAAGAGTGACATTTTTTGTGATTTTGAAAGCTGGGATGTATTGAAGCTTTAATAGCTTTTATTATTGTGGTCCTCAGCAAATACCTTCCTTCAATAAGAGACTGATGTAATCAGTCCTTCCAATCAGCTCTAAAACAAAGCATTCACAGAGATTAACATGCCAGGGAAATGCAAATGAGAGGCACTGTGTGCATTGGTATCTCTCCTGGGGCCTCCTTCCTCAAACATCACCCACTTGTCTTTCCATGGCCAGGAATGAGCCCCCCTGAGCCAGCTGGAGCTCAGATCCATGCCTGACCCTTGTGCCTGAATTTGCACACACAGCTCTTACAAAGAATGTTGACCCTGTCGTTTGAGAATTTAATTCTTTGTGACACCCTTTGCTTTGGAGTTTTAAATCCATACCATACATTCAAATTAAATGATGGTAAAGAACAATGAGATGAGTGAGAGCAATAAAGGCAGAGAATTCTTTGGGAAAGTGCTGGCCAATGTGGCAAGGGAGCACCAGCAAGGTCCTTGGTGAGGTGAGGGATAGGGACAGGGGAAGAAGATTAGCAGCCCTGTGCTCAGAAAAAGGAAAGGTGCTGCAGGTCAAGGGAATTTGCCAGTGTCAAGAGGAATTGAGAGACTGCATCTGTGTGAGGCAAATCCCTCTAGATAGGAAGATCTGGGTGGCATTTTAAGGTGAGATTAAGGTATGTGAAACATGTGACAAGATAGGAAGCCATAGAGGACTGAGAATATGTAAGTGGAAGATAAGATCAGAGCAGCAAGGAAGATAATTCGAGCTGGGGAGATGAAAAAGCACAGAGCTGACAACTGGCTCTCACTTCATTCTGTGCTTAAAATTAAATCCATGCTTAAGTGCCTCAGTGAACTGAGGCTGCTGGAAGGGCAATCTTCTAAGTAACCAGTAAGGAACACTGAACTCCCTTTTACTGTACATACACAAAATCCCATAAGGATAAAAAACTAACATTTCTTTGTAAGACTGATTTTATTCTTCTCTTGGACATTTCAGTGAAGTTGTTACAGCTGTCCTGCCCAAACCACAGAAAAAGGGAAGCCAACAAAGGGCCAGGGCATTAATGTGCAAAGGGCTTTAGCAGACACAGAAATAAGTCCTGACTGTCAAACAAAGGGCAACTTTTGATGATTCCTATGCTCACCTCAAGGTAAGTCTCAGAGGCCAAGAATCATGTAGGAAGATGAGATGCTCTTTCACTGCAACTAAATCTTTTTAATATTTTCTCCTTTTCTTTTATATTTTTTCAGGCACTATTCATTGTATTTTAGTAGCCTCAGATGTTGTGATGAGCATATCACATCCTGTTCACTTCAGAACAAGAACGAAAAGAAAGTCACACATGGAAGAGATGTTGTATAAAAAGTCAGGTTAATTAAATGGTATCCAGATAAGAATGAAATTTAAGCACCAACTCTTGCTCTACCCCAACCTTTCAGAGATGATACAGATTTAGCAGAAGGAGGAATTTAGCCAATACAAACACGCACCTCTGAAGCAAAGGATGAGGATATATTACTGGTGGCACAGGAGCAGAATCACACAGGGAGCCTGCACACACCCAGCCCTGGCTGTGCCACTCACAGACCACAGGGCTGATCCTCCTGGGTTCACGAGCCTTGTCTTGGGGACAGCCTGGTGATATATTGAATTTAGACACTGTTCCTTGCAGCACAACCTCCCAGAGCATCTCAGGACAGGCTCTTTAGTAGCTGTCAGGAGCAGACAAGAGCAAGAATTCCCTTTCCTCGCAGCCAACACATGCCCAAGCCTCACACAGCCTCTGCAAGGCAGCTGTGCCCATCCTGACCAGCACAGGGCACCCAGCGCCAGCCCTGGCACTGACTGTTGGGCACTTGTCCTCAGTGTGCTCCCTGAGCAGGGGACTCTGCTGGGGCTCACCTGTCCCACACTCTGACTGGGGTCTTTCTCTGCTATTTGGAAACAGCTCTGTTAATTTCCCCCCCAGAGATATCACTCCAAATACCTACCTTCTGCCTGACCTCCAGTCTTAAGCAATTCAATGATTTATTCAAATCTTTTTGCATCCCCACTGAGGGCACTTATAAATTAACCTGCTGTCATGTTTAGGGTACTTTGGTTGATTTATAAAGATGCCTACAAAATAAATGACCTTGCATATGGACAAGTCTTTAAACACATTTTCATATATGAAAGAAATGAATTGTGGTACTTTAGAAAAAAACTGCAGTAAAATTCTAATTTAAAAAAAAAATGGAGGATAAAATAAGGGACCCACTTACCAGAAGTCTAAGATGTGCAGAAGATTTACTTTTGTAGATTAAAAATGTAGATGAAGCTTTGAATTCTAGGCTTTCTAAACTGAAAGCTTTGTGATGTTAGCAAAAAAAGGACTTTTGAAAACCTTTCAAGATCTGAGACAATCAGAAAGAGAGAGCTTATTTGTTCACTTAATGGAAGGTCTCACTCAAATTAGACAGGTTGATTCTCAGAGCCACCATTTTCTGCAAAGATGAAAAAAATAGAAAAATGCCAAAATGAGTGTGATTTTAGGGAACTGACTACCATAACATCACTGAGTTCTTATGAATGACAGCACTGTAGAACTGACATTTCATGTGCTTCAGCAAAGTATGCTACATTTCTATTTAGAGCCCCTATAGAAGTTAGTGATGGAGGAAAAGATCCAGAAACTATTCCCAGTCCACCCCGACTCCCTTCAGAATGAATACATCAGAGCACAGAATCAGGTTTTAGAAATGAGCTGAAGTGAATAGGATTGCATGGGCAGAATGTCAAAATGTTTCTGATGATTCACTCACTAACTTTGCACAGAGAGGAGGGTTCAAACCACACCACTCAGATCCCCACTCAAATTTCCCCAAAGCCTCAAAATGAGTTTCTCTCAACTCCAATGTACAGTGCGCACTCTCTTCCCTTTAACAACCTGCAATATATTGTCAGGTAAATAGCATAAACACCGAAAGCCCCTTCCCTCCTGCTGGAAATTGCCATAGCTTCCCACCCCCACTTTCTTAATCCACATACATCCATTGACTGTTTCCTTACATACTGAGGATAGGATCAGTCCCAGATGCAGCCTTTGGCTCATCTGAATGCATTACCCTCTTTTAGGAACCTTAATCAGTCTGAAACCTGGTGAAACACCAGGGAAAGAAGAGCATAAGCAGGACTCAGACCTCTCCTGTTATTTTGCACTGATACTCTCTATAGTATCAGAAATGAAGTGCAAGGAATTCAGAGCCAGGGCAGCATTATCTGGGCTATCCATGGGCCAATACTATTCTGGATTTAACAGCCTGAAGAACTAACAGTGTGCTTAGTACCCAACATATTGAAATGCATCTGTTCTTGTGCAGTGAAGCCATAGTAACCATTTCCTCCTCTCAGTGGGAGATGGGAGGGTTGAGCATTTTTGGAAGTCAAGCAGCTGCTTTAAGGAGTCTGATCTACATTGGGACTGAGGGGTGAGAGAAGGAGAGAAACCTGCAGAGATAAAAGGAGACGCTGCTGGGTTTGCCTTTGCAGTAACTCCTGCACCTCTCCATGACCCACATGCAGAGGCTGCCCTTTGTGAGAGCAGCATTCTCTGGCAGTGCCTGCTCACAACATCCCTTCATAAAGAGAGACAAATGCTTAGCCCATGTGAAAGAAACCCTGCCACTCTGCACTGGGGCACACCAGGGCTTGGCTGGGGCCCCCTCCTCAGTCAGCTGTTTTACAGGAGACACTGAGGGCATTCCAGCTATGGGTCCCTGGACTGGTGTTTTCTGGGGCTGTCCCAGCCTGGCTCATTTTCCTGATTTTGTCTTCCAAGAGTGCTCTGCAGAAAACTTGAGATTGAATGTTTCTATTAAAAGCAGCTCTCTTCAGTTCAGTTTATAGCTCTGTTGCCATTTATTTTGCTAAGAACTCATGTTTTGAACAATCAGGAAGTCTGCTGTGGCTTGATAGAAGAAGATACTTTTCAAAACAAAGTCCCTACAACAGATAGGATTGAAATATCAAAATATTCAGTATTTTATGTGTGTAAGTAATGAACAATATAACATGTCTTATATTCTTCTCCTATAGCAGCTGAACCACTGGAAGAGATTTAAAAGAAGCCAGAGAATTTAAACCAGCAATGAAATCTTTCATCAAAAGTAGATATCACATAGACACTCAGTAGGTTTTTTATATTGGCGGACCACAATCTAATTATTGACCCAAAACAATGCTTGGTGGATAAAAGCTCTCCTTCCTACTTCATTAGAACACCTAACAGTTTCAGAACACTTTCCAGTTAAAGACTACTGTGAATAAGTGTGGTTACAAATATAAAAATACAGGCATGGTGATGAAAGCTATCCCCAAACAGACTGGGTTTAAGGAAACACAGAAGGAAGCATCCAGAACCTCACAAAATTATACTCAGCTTCCTGGGAAATACTTCTAACATGGGCTTAGGGATACTCCTGTCTCTGTGCCATCTCTTCAAAAATTCTCTGTCAGATTTCCCAAATTAAACATTTCACCTCATCCTGAGGGAGCAAACAGAGACCTCCTTAAGTGCACTAAGACACCACTACACAGACTGTTACATTCTAGAATAGAATTTGTGCTATATTAGTAGGCATTTTTAAAAATTATACAGCTCTGTCAGAGCCCATCATTAGCTACTCACAACACCAAGAGAGTGCACATTAGACCCAGTTGTGGGTTTAAATGTGTGTAATGCATCTCAGTCCATGCTTTTAACTTGTAAAGGAGTACATTGAAGAAAATGTCTCTGTCACATTTCTTGGCAAGAACATACTTGAATAAGTCCCATTTTGAGAGTGACAGAAAGTCTCCAACACAAAGTGTCTTAAAGTATAACCATTCCCTGGTACTGATTCAATAACTTAGAAATATCAATCCTTTATCCTAAATCTGCAGATTGAAGGAGAGTTTTGGTTATGACCAGCACCTGGCAGTTCCATTTAATTGCAAGTTGGGTACCTTGGAAGAAGAAAACGCCTTGCTGACTTGCAAGCTTGTAAAATTTATGTTCCAAATAGCTCTAAAAGCTTGTAAGCTTAGGGCAAATATAATTAATGCAGCAAGTTTAGCTGGAGCATCAGTGTGGATGCACAGATAAATTGATTGTTTGGGACAAGTGAGCAGGACCAAAGGTTGGGTCTGTCCCTGGCTTTGCAGGGAGGAGCTGTTCCCTCAGCACGCACAGGGTGTGACACCTCCACAGCCAGCCCATGCAGCACCCACAGACAGGGCTCCTGCTGGTGGCACACCATAATGTACTTGTCTGTGTGATGCCTCAGGTCCCAAGGTGGATCCATTGAGGCCTTTTAATAAATCCCTACATTTTCTTTAGCTCTGCCCAGCCCCTGTCCTAGGTCAGCCTTCGCAGCGCATCATGTTTAGCATCAGACAAATGCTATGGACTATTCATCCTTCTCTGACCACTAATATTTAAAAGCAGCTCTATGGAGAGCCAAAATATAAATCATGTTAAGAGTGATTAAATATAATTTTTTTTTCTATAACTATTTGAAGGCTGGGAAAGTCTGTAGCTCAAAAGATGTACTTGGTGTGGTTTCCCTGCAAGCTCAATCAACCAACAAAATAGCTGTATTAAAAATCAGCAGAGAGAATCACACTACAGAAGCCTGGTCTTTTTAGCACCCTAGCAGTCACTTTTGGCCATCACGAGGGACCACCCAGTTCAGTGTCAGCCAAACGTCACTCTGAGCCAACATACTGGACACAGATACTGGTTCTGCTCTCAGCATCAGATGACTTTTTTGAACACGTTTTCCACCTCAGAGGAAAAAGAAGAGAGTAAGGAGTAGAAAAGAGAAAGGAAATCTGGGACAAAGATCGCAAGTAAAAGTTTAATACCTGTAAATATCCAAACATTTTTTATTTGAAACCTTCATTAAACTTGAAATTTTGGGGATCCCATTAATGGTACAAGCGAGATGTTTGATGGTAAAACAGGAATTGTGCATATCTGTCTTAAATTGCCATGTAGTATAAAATCCTCATCAAACCCATTTTCCCTTCACATCTAAATATATCAATGGAACTATCTAATTTACCACTCTCAAAGAAATCAAGTTCAATCCCAAAGACTCCTTCAAGCTCAATAGTGAGCCTCAGGCACAGCCAGCATAGAATACTATGAAGAAATCACCTCTGATATATGCAATAAGTCAGCTTTATGCAAGGAAAATTGGAGAACTGTTTATTGGATAAAAAGATATATTCATTTAAATTCAATTCAAGTATTTCTGTTGCCATCATAGATGAGTTAGAGAAAGAAGCATATAGCATTATTCATTTACTTCCTCATTTTAGCAACTTTCTACATTATTATCTCCTTAATACAACATTCTCCCTAATTTCATAGCTTTTTTCATTCTTTTACATCTCCTAATTCAGCAAACATACCTAAATGGTCCTCAACAACACAACACCTCATGACTCTTGCAACAATTTTGAGCACATCCTCATGTGCAAACATTTTAAAACTCTTTATTCCAGTTTGCATTGCTTTGGATCCGCCTGCCATGTTTACATCTACCATCCAAAGAGATGAATTTGCTGTCTAAATCCTGCAAGATCTCTCATCCTCCACACTCCAACTCAGCCCAGCTACAGCATGTTTATCTGTTTTATAGGGGCTGAATTGTTATTTCTACTCACTGAGCAGCCAGCAGGGTGTGCATGCTATTCCTGTTCCCTACAAAGTATTAATTTTTTAATTTCACCCATTAACACTATTTCTGTAACATTTACAGCCCCTGTGTTTTCTCTACAGAGGTGGTCATGGTCTATTATTAAGCTTTTCATTAGAACTGAATACCTAAACTAATAAAAGCTAGGGATTGTCAAAACACTACATGCTACCATGTTTCAAATATAACACCAAAATGTAATTACCTTCACACTGTTCTTCCCCCAAATGTCTCTTCATGCCAGGATAGCTTTTACCTATAACATGGTCAAAATCTAAAATCAAACATTTTTAACATTCAGGAACTTGAATAATTCAAGTAACCCATTTCATAAATATCATTAAGTATGAAAAGCCACTCAAGATTTCAATTCTCAGACATTAGAAAATAATATATAAATCAAAGTACAGAAGTCTTTTTTCCACTCTTCATTGCCCCTTAACTTCAAGTTTCTTCAATATCTCCACATTTTCATCTGCTCCTGCATGTTCAGAACAGGCTGCAGTTAGTTTCACACAGATCTCCTGGATCTCATTTGATGGCAGATGTTTTCAGGCTTTCACATTGTGTTAACGTTCTCAGGTGTAGACCCATCTTTGAGTACAAGGTTTTCAGACTTGTTTCCCCCTTCTCTCTGGAGATCTTCTGCTTGGCTTGTAATTCACAGAAACCTGACAGATTTCTATTTTAACAACCTCCATTAAGATTTTTGCATCTTGCTAGACTGTCTGCGAAATGATAAAGCACAGAATGGAGAATTATGAGATGGAAGGGACATCAAAAATACCTAGGTCCTTCCCAAGTGCACATCAACTCTACCTAGCCATTCCCAACAGAAATTTGTCTAGCCTTTCTTGTTTAAAAAGAACTGTAATCTCTTCCAGATAACACTTCACTGTTTCAATATTATCCCTGAAAGACAGTCTTATTATCCAGCCCGAATTTCTAATTTAATTTTTTAGGGCTAACCATGAGAAATGCAGGTGTACCCACAAGTGCTGGCATTTGATTTCTTGCAAGGGAGGCTGTGCAGTGTGTCTGGGTAGAGAGCCAAAGGAACAGGAGCACCCAGAAGAGGCTGCAGGATGTCCCTCTCAGGGATTTGTTTAATGCACATCACACCCACACTAAGGACTCACTACAATAAAAGGGGAACATTTCAAACAGGTAAGAGTGGTATGATAGATTAACTTCAGCAAAGTCACACTTTGATAATGGCTCTAAGGCTCTTTATCACAGAAGGAACTTAATCTTCATGGCATTAAAAGAACAATCAACCATGGGCCCATAAGAAAATGAAACACGAAAGAATGACAAGAAGAATGTGTGAGAAAGCCCCTGCTCATCAGGCAGCAAGCTGAACCACAAATAAACACATCTCAGGCACTCCCAGGTATTTATGGGTCAATAGCTTCACACAGCTCAACATATCACATTCAGTTAGAAATGATAACATTAAACCACACAGATTTGCTACCTAAAAAAATATTGCTCCTGAGCAGTTTTGTCTAATATTGTGCATTTAAGGTGACAAGGATAAAACAAGCAGACAAAGCAGGATGAGGATCACACCCACAGTACACTGTGTGTGTGAAAGATGTGCAGCAAAAGTGTGAATTTCTGGCAAATCTGGCCTGTCAGTAAAATGATGCAAGAGAGACATGAGAGGATCTGATGCAAAACCACCCAAGAGATAGGAAGGACTCAGACTGGAGGTTTTGACAGCGTTAAGTCCTTACCTGTCTGAGGCTCCCCAAAGCTAAAAGCAGCACAGGATAACACACTGTCCATCCCAAGAGCCAAAGAAAAAAATTAGAACATAATATTCTCTGAAGTGTTTCTGCCCTCAGTTTACAGCCACTGTGACTGTGAATACCCAGGCACAGCCTTTTCCTGGTGGGGACAGTGCCTGCTGAGACTGCCCAGGCTCTGCCCTGAGTCAGCTCCTCTGGGCAGCCCCTCACATCCTCACTGCTCTGGTCTCCTGTCCTTCCTCCCCCTGCTCTCATTTCACCACCCAGCACTCACATCCAGGCTCTGCAGTACCATGTACAGACCCAGTCCTGCCAGGTCAGCCCTCAGAGGGTTAAATTTGGGCTCTTCAGCAGTGCTTTCATCACCTTTTGCTGCTCCCACTTTCTCCACTGCTCAGCAGCCCTTCATGCTGTGTTTCTTGGCACTGTGGAGAAGACAGTGCTCCTGTGGGGACAGCAAGGGCAAGGTCCCACAGGAGCTTGTGTCAGTAGTGCTGTGCAGACTCCAGTAATCCCAATGTCTTGTTATCTGTGATGGTCTTTGAGCTGCACAAGGCACTTGAGAGTGCACAGAAGATGGGAAAAAGAATTTTTCTCAGTTGCAAGTGAAGTCACTTTAGTAACAGATTTTCCTGTTGGCTGGGCCTTGAATGTCTACAGGAGAAGCATATGTAATTCCTCTCCCTATATCACCTGACACCTGTTAGGGGTGGGGTTGTTACTGAAATATGCAGTAGCACAGAACGTTTAACTATAAGTAATAACTGGAAATACAGAGTACTGGCTTTCCCAAGTATCTCAATAGTATTAGATCTATAACTGCAATTGCACATCTAATACTGACATTGGAATGAGCGAGGTAAGCTTAGAAAACTACTGAGGAGAGCAATTGCTTCTGGTTAATACAATTCAAATAAAAATGAATGCAAAGGTAAGTTGGTCCTGCAGTGCAAGAGGACTTTTCCTGAGCACTCAGATGGCAGGGGTTTACTCCCAGCACACCTCCTGCCTCTCTTTTGGGGGAAACACCTATGGACAGGTTCAAACACTGCAGAATTCAACACACTGTGGAGGTTATCTCTGATTGTGGAGACCAAGGCATCTGCTGCAACTGTTTGAATATTTGAATGTCAGCATCCTAGCTGGTTGTTTCATCAGCAGTGCCTTACAGAAAATAAACACGTTTGGCTTTTTAAAAATGAGTTTTCCAAACATTTTTCCAGGGCTCTTTATATAGGAAGAAGATTATTTATTCCATATTCTGCCACATAAGCATGATGTCTGACAGCACAAATAGAGCCTTTCAGCAATGATAAATTTATAATGGCATACAAGAGTTTTGACTGCTTGTGAAGTTCCCTAATTAATTCTTATATAGTGTTCCATTGGCAACAAAATTTATGTTTTGAGATAATATAAAGCTCAGAGGAGTTAGTCAGTGTGCTATTCCTTTTTGCACATCTTGTGTTTAATGTCATGTATTGTTAATCTCTTTTCCCACTGAGGAGAGTATTGTTTATCACTCTAAAAACACAAACTCACTTTCATTATTGGAAGGAATAACCTTCAATACGGCTTAAGCTGCTAAGTGGCTGCACACACTTGAGGTGTGTCCTGAGGCAGTAACCTAAATTACCCCAACCTGAATCTTAGTTTAGGAAAATCCTATTTTGTATATTTCCTTTAATCTCCTTTGAAACCAGCCTTGAAAAGATGTTGGCCTTGATTTTGCAGCAGATAGACCTCTAGTACAGACTGAACTGTGTGTAGCTACACTGACTGGTGTGTAATTCCTGCTAATTCTTTATAAATCAAGCCAACAAACATTTGGTCTGGAATATTTGCAGGAGGGAAGTGACCCAATTGCACTCTGTAAATAAAAGGTTTAATACTGCCCTTCAACAAGGCTTGCTGTAATGCCTGTACTAGACTGACAATGCAAATCAACAGTTAAAATTTTTAAAAGGTTCTTAAAGAGGTATTTTAAGCATTTCATCTGATCTATAGAAATTTTGCCTTTGCTAGCTTTCTCCCAGTGGTGTCCCAGCCACTTTGTTCAAGGAAATTCTAGCTAAGATTGACATATTAAAAAAAAAAAAAAAAGATATTAATGTCACACACATTTAGTAGGAATCGTATCCTGCAACGATCAAAGCTATTTTTTGGTGCAAAGAGATTAAGAGCTTGACAAGTTGTTAGTGTTCATTTACAAGACAGAAAAAAAAGCATCCATGGCCACTAATTCATGAGAGGATGAATGCAAATGCAGACTTAACTCTGTAGTGACAAACACATCAAAGGAGGGTGTTGTTGGAGAGGAAACGGTCAGACTAGAAGATCCCTCCTGAAGGGCTACAATTCTTCTATAATTTTTTAGCAATTTGAGCAGTTCTAACCCCAGCTCTATCAAATTAACATCTGAAAAACAAATTCTAGGCCTGAAGCAGTGCCACACTTCAGTAAGGATTTTCCAATGGACTTTCCAATTGATCTTTTTCAAAGATCATTCTCCTTTCAGCAAAGTGTTTGGTTTAAAATACCTGAGTAAAAACTTTGCAAATTTAAATGTGATGGGAACTACAGAGTGATCCAAACGACACTGAAATCCCCCTGATATAATGGAGACATATTCACACCAGACAGTTCCTCTTCCCTGGCTTCCAGAAACAGCTCCTGAACTTGGGACCTGGATTAGAGAACAGGAGGTTCCTCCAAACACAGAGCAGGGAGAGGCACAAAGGTTTGGGGGAGAAGAAGAAAGGTTTGGGGAAGAAGACCAGCAATTTCTTGATCAGCTTGGGGGTTTGCCTTTTATTTTTGATGAATGAATTTAACCACAATCTGAGAGTGTTTCATCAGAAACTGATAAAGATAAAACTGTGCCAGTGCTGGAAACCAACACTGATGGAAAGAAACATGTCCTAATTCTACCCCTCAAAGCCCACCCACAGTCCAGCAGACTGCAGATAAACCTTCTGGGACCAGAAATTATGTGTTTAAAGAAAGAAAAATCAGCAGGGAGACATCCATTTTGTTTTGAAACCCATGTAAAATTTGGCATCTACAAAGGATAGGGCAACAAGTGCTCTCAGAGGTGTTAAACCAAAAGTTTAAGAGCAGAAAAGTAAATAGCTGAAGTCATCAGAAATGTTGTTATATGACCTCTAATGCTAAATTTAAATGTCCACATTCCCACTAAATTTCTTTTTTTAAAAAGTAGAAATTTGATGACTGAAGCAATGAAGACAAAGATGAAATCCAGCACAATGCCAAGTTCCACATAAGATGGTGATGCAAATATCAAGATAACCTTCCTTTTATAGTATTTTATCCCCATTGTCTATGATATTCACCCTGCTTAACCCAGCCTACAAATTCTGCCCAAAATATCTATATACATTTACATATAAAAGTTAAGGAAGAACTAATACAAGAACAGGTGGCACAGATAATTCTCATATTGCAGCCTGAGCTTCTTTGGTTTGAGTTTTGTTTCTCTTTTTTTTTTTTTTTTTTTTTTTTTTTTTTTCTTTTTTTTGGTGGGGTTTTACATTTATTCTATCCCAAAAATTTAGGTCAATTCTACACTTTTTCTACTGCTCTATGAGAGAATAGCAGAGCTAATGAATTTTCATTACCTGTAGGGTTTGACCTCTATCAATTTATTTAGTCATTTTTGTACCGCAGTTTTCCCTGTCCCTCCTGATTACAATGTCCTCCAGTGCTTGTAGCTCTCTCGTGTTCTGGCCCTAGCAGCAATGCTGCCATCTGCTCAGCACACCCACAGCCACCAGCCAGGCAATCCTGCATCCCCTACAGATCATTCCAAGCTCCAGCTATACACTGACCAGCTGCATGTACTTGTTTGCCTATTAACCAGCTGGAGAGTGATCCAAGCTATCTGAATATTCCAAGACATTTAAGAAAACCAAGCGAGCCATTTCCACCAAGAAGCTGAAATTGTCAGATAGAAAGTAGAGAGGAGGGAAAGAAAGGTGCCTTAAAATTAAATCTCTCCCCCAGGCTAGGCACTGTCCCATTTCAGCCTGAGAAAGAAGTCCAGTGTCACATGCTGCTGGAGAATTTCCACAAGGTTTTCCTGAAACCCACACTGGGCTGAAGCCTCTCACAGTCCCCAGCAGGACCAGTAACAGCTCTTTTCTGCAAAGGAGACACAACATTTCATAAAACCTGACTGATTCATCCATGGTGGTTAAGATGGGAGATACCCAACACAGTCACAAAACTCTCCTACTTATGGCAGCATGTCCTTGGGATGTTGCTCCAGACTTGTCCTTCAATTTCCTTGTGCCTCAGAAGTAGAAAGACACTCACATTTCCTTTCAAGGTACATTAACATCTCTACATGGAAAACGTTTCACAGGTGATAACTACATTATGCAGACACACGCCTTTACCTGCCATTTATCAGCTGAAATGCATTTGCTCTTAACCAGCTTTCTGTAAATGGAGATTGTCCCATCGGCTTTCCTGCCTGCTAAAGGCTCCCTGGCAGTGTTTATATTATAAGTGCAATTTGAAGGATTTTTCTC
This sequence comes from Pyrgilauda ruficollis, assembly GCF_017590135.1. NCBI lineage: Eukaryota > Metazoa > Chordata > Aves > Passeriformes > Passeridae > Pyrgilauda > Pyrgilauda ruficollis. Next base: position 9,336,496 of record NW_024514764.1, on the reverse strand, counting down.
ATCTTGTTAAGTTGCTTGGAAAATGGGAGCAGAGATGAGACTAATTGAATGGTTATAACGGGGAAAATGAGGTTTGCTTTTCAATGTAGGAGATGTTACAGGCATTTGCTGCAACAAAAAACCCAACAGACAAAAATAGTATAACTTCTCCAAATTCTGCTTTCCCTAACAAAGCAGTTACCACACCAAATTGTAAAATATAAGCTCACATTAGTCCTTCTTACAACTCCTAATACTTTCCTACAACAAGTATGTCAAAAATATAGCCCATGAGCCAGACTGATCCTTCCAAGTACTTTAATCTGGCCTGCAAAATCCACAGAGCATTGTAATCCGGATCTGGTCTGCCAGTCAACTCTGAGGTCTCCCTATGTGTGCAACTTCACTGAGAGTCACACAGGCAAGTGGGAGCAGGGGAGGATCAGGGTGTATTTGGAAGGAGTGAGAACCTGTGGGAGCAGCACACAGTGTACCATGGCACCTCCTCTGAGCAGCTTCAGGACCCGCAGGCCACAGAGGCTTCTCCCAAAGGGCTTTCCAAGGAACCCTGCTGCCCAGCACCCCTGATTCCACAGGGAGCAGTGGGGGAACAGCTTTCCTGTGATGTGAGGTTGCCCAGCACCCCTGATTCCACAGGGAGCAGTGGGGGAACAGCTTTCCTGTGACATGTGGCAGCCCAGCCTCCTTCACCATGCAGTTTTACTGCGGAACATGGGACAGCAACTAAAAATAAAAGGAACTCCAATGCTTTAACAAAACCTCACTTGATACAGATTTCACAGCTCCCAATTAAGTCCAGTTCTCCACAAACACACCAATATGAGCAGAAGCTGCCCTGTGCAATAACATCATCACTGCAGGGATAAGCATTTCCACCCTTGAATGGGTGTCACTTCACAATGTTAATTGCCACTGGTACTTCTGTAAATTAGTGAACTATTAATAGATTGCTGCTGAAGACAGTTACACTGGAAAAGCTTTGAAAGGAATCCTTGTGCCTACTGGCTACTTAGAGTCAGCATTCCCACTTCAGACATCTCAGTTTGCAATTTCTTGTGCAATCTCAGCAGATATAAGACCCTGGTGAACAGGCAAGTCTGCCCTCCTCCACCACACAGGAGGAACTTGCAGAGCATCACCTCTTCCCCAGCATGGGGGTTTCAGAGCAACCACTGAAACCAAATCCAAAGCACAGGTTTAGTTTCAGGCAGATCTCTGAGCTGCCTTGACTCAGGTCAGAATACTCTGGCCATTACAGCAATGCAGATGCCAGGACAGGAGTGCAGACCAGCCCAGAGCTGTAGCAGACTGTCCCCTCCAACAGCAGAGTGTTTAGATTGGCTGCAGCTGACTGCCAAATCCTGCTCCAGGTCAGAAGTGACATGGCACCACACACCTATTCCTCCCAAGAGAGTACAGTTTTGATGGAAACAACCCTCAACTCTCTCACTCCCCTCGGAGGTTGAGGCTCCATATGCACATCTAAAATGCAGCAGGAAGTTTCTGGATCTAGCACTGCCATCTTTCTACTTCCCCAAGTAGTTAAGCAGCATTATTCAACCTTTCCTCCCTTCCCTTATTTAGAGAATGTAAAGCTAGGATTGAAAAGCAAGGCAGAAGTAAGTGAAGTAACCTATCAGCCCTTGATTTCATAAAATATCTCCATGAGAGAGCAGGTTATAACTAACAATAGGCCTTTTTCCCTCCCCTAAAGAAGTCTCAGGAGACATCATTTGAAGGTGGTTAAAAGAAATAAAATAGGTTGTCTCTCCATGGGCAAAGTAGGAAAAGTAGGTTTTCATGTGGGGGTGCTGAAAGAAGAACAAAGGCAGAATATCTGCTGAATCACCAGTCTATCCATGACATTCAAACAGTTCTAATTCTCCAGAATTTGCAGCACCCAGCAATCAAGAAATAGTGCTGCTGAGAGGAATTTTAACCAGCACTACAGCAATCAAACAAAAGCAACAGCACTGCAAACTACTTTCAGATGACGTCTACTGCTACCATGCAATGATAACAGGATTCTGCTGAAAGACAGCTCAGGGGTCTTCCTCCTGGGAGAGTAAAATGATTAATTCCATGATAATCACTGTGGAGAGTCACTTGAGAGCTATATTAGTCAAGGGAGAGTTCCCTGGTCAGCATTTTTAGGATTAAAAATTATTACCCATAATGAGTGTGGTCAGGAAAGCAACTGTGATGGGGAAAAGAGAAAACAGAGGCACAAAAGTGAGAGACTTGCCATTACTAACAAGTAATGCTTTGGATATCAGCCATGTCATCCATGATCTCTGCAAAGCAGCAAGGCATCTCTCAAGTTTCTCTTCCAAACTGATAAACTTTAGAGCTGGTACAAAACCAAGACTGAAAAAACTTCCAACTCATTTGATTAACCTTCAGGATTAGGAGTGTTTGTACTGCAATATTAAAATACATATTTTACTTCCCTCAGCTAGAGAATGGCATACATCAAGGATTTTTGTGATTTTCTTGTTAAGAATGATATTAGTAATTACCAACATCCTCCTTTTTAACAAGAGGAGAAAGTCTTGCATGAACCATGAGCAAGCACCCACATAATAAAGTTTATCCTTTTTTAAAATAATCACTGCTAATTCCTTGCACCTTGTCAAGGTCTTTCTCTTGCAAAGCACCAGCTGACTGTACCTTCCACTGCCTCAGTGAGTACAGGGTTATTTATGCTCAGCACCTCACAAGTAGAACATTTAATCACAAACCAGAAATAACACATAGGTAACAGACTGCTCAAAGTTATCATGTGAGAGAATCTCATTCTTGGGAATTACCAGGTTTACCTATGCAAGGATGTCAGATTTTCACCTCCCTGCCCTAGCTGCACCAGCAGACACACCTGTTCTCAACTTTGCTCCTTTTCACCGCTGTCACCACTGCCTGTGATCAGCCATGGCCACGAGGACATGCAACTGTCACTGCCTGCATTTTCCATGCTACAGACTGGCGTGCTGGCGCTCCAGGCTGACTTTATCCAAGTTGGGTAATGATGGCAAGGAGTTCAGCCTTTAGAAGGGTGTTCAGGGCTTAGATACAGTTTCATTCTTCCACCTTGAAACATCTGAGCAGAATACCTACTTTAGGAGACTAGTCATTTTGTACTCCCTCACCAGTAAATGCAGATAGGCAGACACCTCCAGAAAATTAGCAGATTGGAGTCTGAGTCACACTCCGGGGGTGTTTGTCTCTCCAGTGACATAAAGGAGCCTGAGGGTTTCACACCTGACTGGCAGGGCAGTGACTCCCTGAGCCATCCCTCCAGTGAGGCAGGACAGGCGTGGGCTGCAGCTGAGGTTTGGGATGAAGCTCCCTGCAGCTGGGAGGGGCTGAACGCTGCTCCTGGGATTTAACTGCTGGTGGTGGCTGAGATATCAGCACAAGCTTGCCCTGGATGGGTCTGTTCCGACCAGGGGATGCTTTCTCAAAGAGACAAATGGCATAAAAAGTGACATTTTCATTACATCCCTGTGCAGGAGTTTCAAAGACGATTAAGCAGACTGCAAATGAGGGAAATTACTTTGTGAGAAAATCTTAATTGATTTTAGTTCCTACCTCCAGCAACACTTAGATTTGGTTTGTTTGAATTTTACTTGCCTGTTGTATAGGATTTTACAAAACTTATTGTACATGAGAAACAAGGTAGCTGTGAGTAGTGATAAGGAAATACAGCTTTAACTGAAGGTACCAATCCCAAGGCAGTAGAAACTGGAACAACTGTTGTGATGTGTTCGTGAAGAAGTTGAATTCTGCTTTTCAGTTCTCCACAGGGAGGTTTCCACCAGAGCTGGCCAAGACACAGCCCAAACCTCAAACCCATCTCCTCACATTTGTAGTCATGCACACTGCTGAGGGGTCCTTGTGTCATGGTTTCTGTGGGTTTGATAACGGGAGAGTAGCAGGATTCACTTGTCCGTTTTCCTTTTTCCCATTGCTGTTGTATCCTGTTGGATACAGAAAACATCTTTTGATGTTACAACACCAGGGCCATTCCTAACACACACAGATACCTCACACAAAGGGAAATTTTAGTGACTACAAGTAGTGTTGGTGACGTGACATGGATTTTAACGGAGTCAAAAGATCCCCTCTGAATGCTGCACCTTCTAAAATAGCACTGAAAAAAAATGGGACTGCCAAAGAAAGAACACAATGCCTACTGTACCCCCATCTCAGTTCTAGCAGGACCAATTCTTGGACTTTCACAGACTGTAGCTCAAAAGAACAACAATCCCTGTAGGAAAATAAAATTGGCTCTTTTCTTAACGATCTTTTTCTGTACTAAAGACTATATTTTCTTTTCTAGAAGAAAAAATCAGATAACACTGAGACTGAAGGCTCTCTTTTACCTTTCCAACCTTCTCCCCAGTCATTGTCCAGAGCAGTGTGAGCATGTCCTATAGCCTGCTCCTGCCAGGCATGGGCATGCACACAACAGAGTTTTCATAACAGCTGGGATAAAAATCTTTTTATGCCACCCAGCTGGCAACATGCCATTGGGAAAACAAAAAAAAAAAAAAAAAAAAAGGGAAAGCCATTTTTTACATAATCTCCTTCTTGTTTAAATAAGCTACCACTACAGCCATGGAAGTGGTGCAAGTATAGATCACATATAATTAATAATACATCACAAATAATTGGTGATGCACTAAAACAGCAGCAGAAGTCCACAGGGATCTGAAGTACTGCTAACAAAGCAATACATTTTGTGATTCAGCAAGCAGGAATTTTAATGCCTTCAAGCCTGAAATAGAAATGTGGTCAGCTGGCATTAAGAAAAGTTTGATCCCTCTTTTAGTATAATGGCAAATTCTCAATAAATGCACATAAACTTCAAAAGTATAGAACTTTTCTATGTGATTCAGTAGAAAAAGTAAAGTTTAAAACTTTTGCAATTTTACTGAAAATTATACAATAGATTCCAAGCTAGTGCCAGACTTCCATTCACAGAAGCAGTCATGAGATATCTGTGAAATCATTAAAGTCAATGGAAACCAGAGAGAATTATTTGCAAAATTATTATTTGTATACTGGAATGGTCTCTTTCTTTAAGATTTTACACACTATAAGAATACAAAGAGTAAATAATAATAATAACAAACTCAACTTGATTTACATAGATTCCATTTTCCTTAATTTTATACTTTAAAAACTGAAGAGTTACAATGACAACTTTAAATGTTGCATTTTGAGTTTTTGAAAATTCATAACTCTATTATTGTATTAAACACTATTTTCCACTTGGTATTTCCAGAAGATGTATAATTGATTTGTAGCATCATTTAGGAAATAAATTCATTATGCTTTTCATTAAACTGTACTACGGGGAAGAGGCAACCTTTCTCTATTATTGATTCTCGTGGGCAGTCTGGGGTGAAATTTTTGATGTAGTTTTTCTGAGGATTAAAAAGGTGAGCATAAAAAATGTATTATTGATTGCACACTGGAAAGTACAGTATACTACTCATCCAACTCATATATTATTGATTAAAACACTCAACAGTTCTAACCTTTCACTTGGTTGCTCCAAGGTAATTTTTTTTGTGAGGATGTCAAGATACTGTGCTTACGGATTATACTTCCCAGAGAGTTTGGAAACTCATGGAGCAGCTACTAAAGCTCTTTAAAAAGGCTTAGTTTATAATTTTAGAGTCCCTACATGTTCAAAGAAGGGGCTGGGTGGGGCAGAAGGACACTGTGCATCTCATGTGGGAGGTGTAGCTGATGGAGCACCCAACCCATATAAGCCAAGGGAAACTTCATAAATGCTCAAGCACACAGACATGGGGCTCCAAATACCATGCTAAACACAAAAGCAAAAGTTGCCTGAATTTGACACCTCTATGCCCAGAAAAACACTAGAATGAAAAGGGGATTTATACTTTAGGAAGTACCTCCTGGGTCAGCACTCCTTTTCCAAAAGTCTGGAACAAGTTATGTACCAGCAATTGATCAGAACTGAAACATGAATTATGATCACAGCAAGTGAGGTCAGATCCTGTGGTTGTCTCCATGTTGCTGGATTCTTATACCTCACAGGCCTGTCTGCTGAGCCACAGTTGGATTCTGCACACTGCATTTATCTCCTTTTGAAGAGTATCTAAAACAAGGTGTATATTTATTATATTTGGTACAAGGAGACAAAACACTGTTTGATGGAATGAAAACATAGAGTTACAACAGAGAATCCCTTCCTAAACTGGTCTGAGGTTTAGAATAGGAAGTGGGTGGGAACATGATCTTTCTGCCCCGCAATCTGTAAGCAGAAAAAGTATCTTCTACCCATAGAAAATGAATGGAGATACAGAATCCCAGCATGGTTTGGGCTGGAAGGAACCTTAAGGACCATCCACTTCTACCCACAGCCATGGGCAGGGACACCTTCCACTAGACCAGGCTGCTCCAAGCACCATCCAGCCTGGCCGTGGACACTTCCAGAGATCCAGGGGCAGCCACAGCTTCTCTGGGCAAACTGTGCCAGGGCCTCACCACCCTCACAGGGAAGAATTTCTTAATGTCCCATCTAGCCCAGCCCTCTGGCAGTGGGAAGCCATTCCCCCTTGTCCTGGCACTCCAGGCCCTTGACCAAAGTCCCTCTCCAGCTCTCCTTGAGCCCCTTTAAGCACTGGAAGAGTTCTATGGTCTCAGAATCTTCTCTACTTCAGACTGAACACCCCCAGTCTCCCAATCTGTCTCCAGAGCAGAGGTGCTCCAGCCCTCTGAGCAATTTCATGGCCTCCTCTGGAATTGCTTCCACAGCTCCACATCCTTCTTGTGCTGGGCCCAGATCTGGAGACAGCTCTGCAGGTGGGGTCTCAGCAGAGTGGAGCAGAGGAGGAGAATCTCCTCTCAACCTGCTGGTCACACTTCCTTATATGCAGCCCAGGATGTATTTAGCAAAAACGCCTTTCCACAATGACTAACACCTCACAGAAATTCTACTGGAATATTACAGTCTGCTATCATAATAAATATCTAGCTCTATAAAAGGATAGAAGTGACAAAAATAGCACCATCAGGGTGATGGCTACTTGACAGATTTCACAGAATGATTAATCCAATGAAAAAACCTGAACCTTGCAGAACTGCTGAAGAATTGACTGAGAGTATCAATTCAAAAATGTCTCTAAATAACACAGGCTACCAACCCACTCACAAAAAGACTATAGAATATTTGTCATCATGTATTTCAAGAATGATGTGAACATTTTAAAATAAATTGGAAACAATTGTTTTCAATTCACTGGCCTTCATAAGAATTCAAAGACAGGTCAATCACAAAAAACAAGTTAGAAATCCTTCAAACACGACTTTGGAAATGTAGTTTGTCCATATTTGGCATCATGATTTCTATGTTGGTTGAACAAAGCCAAGATGAAAAATCAGAACAAGAAAATTATCCAAGAATCAGGCCAGTACCACAACTCAATCACAGACTCAGCAGTGGGGCTGGACTTGACTGGGTTGTTTTGTCATTCAGAAGAGATTACTCAGGGCCAAATAGCAAAATGCTCTGCTGATATAGCATAAGGTAAAATTAGAAAATTGATTGAAGTTAATCTGTTCCATGGCCTGGCTACAGAACAGCCACAACCAATTGCACATTTGGCAATGATTTTGAACGAGAGCTCTGCCATCTGGTGATCCTTCCTCTCTGCTCAGCCCTGGTGAGGCACATCTGGACTGCTGGGCCCCTCTGTGAGCTTCTGCATACAAGAGAGACTCCAGTGAGTCCAGCCAAGAGCCACCAAGGCAGTGAAGTCAGTGCAGCATTGCTCGTGTGAGAAAAGTCTGAGAGCTGGGACATTAGCCTCGGGAGAGAAGGGCTCATGACTGTCTCATTAATGTGTGCCATAGCTGATGGCAGAGTGCAAAGATAACTGAACCTGACCCTGCCTGGTGGTGTCCAGTGACAGGACAAGAAGAAATGGGCACAAACTGAAACACAGGAGGTTCTAGTCAAACACAAGAGAAAACCTTTTCACTCTGAAGTTATCAAGGACTGGAACAGGTTGCTCAGAGTTGTGGAACCTTCATCCTTGGAGATACTCAACAGCTGACTGGACCTTGCCCAGAGCAGCCAGAGGTTTTTGTTATTATGTGATCTCATAGTTGGAGCAAGTAGACCTGACGATGTTGTGAAGGACAGAATAGAAGGAAAGGAGCAAAAGGAGCATCAGGCAATGAGAACTGAATATGTAAGAGCCTATTTCTTCCTGCACACTGCTGTAAAACAGGGTGACCCCAGTGATCACAGGGTGGCTGTGCAGCTGCAGCAAGCAGAGCAGATGCAAGCCCTGAAAGATTAACTAGCTCCCAGAGCAGCACTTTCATATCTCTATGACTGATCTTCAATTTCTGCTCATTTCAGGCATCAGGCACCCAAAACCCCACATTTCCTTAGACTCTGTGTTCCTAGACATGCCTGGAGAGGCGGTGGAGTCACCTGAACAGGGAACACAGTGATCCAAGGCGTGGGCAACCTCCTGCCTACTGCATGAGTAGTTCAGCTCTGAGAGGCTGCATTAAGTGCTGAGTGCAGAGGCACCCAAGGAGGTTACTGTCTCATCCAGCCAATTATACTTGTCTTTTTCCACCTCTCAGCTTTTCATTTCTTTTTGCCCAAAATTATGCTTAAAGAATCCTCTGTGTCCCCTTTGGAAGCACACCCTTGTAATTCAATGAGGGACATGAGTCACTGCTGCTGCTGGGCTTTGACCAAGCACCTGTTTTAAACAGGGGAGGGAATTCTGACAGCTGAAGATCAGGACAGGCTCTTCACCCCTCTGCTCCACAGATGCCTGACAGTAGCAGGACAGCACAGGTTGCCATAGGACAGGTAAGAAGTCACTGCTAACAGCTCGAGCCTGATGTAGAGGAAACCAGAATGACACAACAGTCAGAGACAGGCAATAGCGGGGCTGCTCTGGCAACTGTAGGAAGGAGGAGACCCCAGACATTCCCATAAGGTGATTTTTCTACTCTGGTTACTTCTGCCTTCCAAGCCCTCATACTCAGGGAAGCAGCAGGGGAAAGGCAAACGTCTACTCTCTTTTGAGCCAGCTGATTCAGTGGGCTCAGCACATGCATCTGTGTAAAAATAAAGATGATGTGGCTGGACTGACAGGGCGTGTGTACACCCCATCTGGCAGGGGGCTGTTCCCCCATTCAGTTCCAGCCAAGCTAGGGGGAAACAGGATCTGCATGCACCTGGATAACCTGGGACTGGCTGCTCATGGCACTGTGAGGGCATCTCCAAACCAGCCAGGAAGGCCTCTGTGAAATTGTGTTGAGACAACAAACAAAGCTACCTACAGTACGATTTCTTGTAGTGAGCTCAGACCATCCTCCCACTCCCTTTCCTCTCAGCCTCAATAAAGATATGTCAGATTTACAGATCATCTCCCCTGCCTCTGCGTCAGTGAAACTGTTCTAGATTTTGTGAGTGAATCTCCCGGATAAGAAATGCAAATCAATTTGTCTCTTTTTTCTTTATTGTGCCAGTACCCAAAATATGTTCTCTGGGATTAAGCAAAGGATTGTCAGGCTGCACAAAGGCTGCAGGGGAGAAGGGAGGGGGCAGAAAGGGTGAAGTGAGGGGTAAAGAGAGAGAAATCTGTAAACCCAAAGCAGTTTGTGGGAATGAACTCTGCTTAATTTCTTCACAAAATCTTGCAATAGAGATGAAAAAGCAATGACTAGATGAGCACTGACAGCAGCATAAAGCAGCAGGACCACCTGAAAAACCCAGGTAGCATTTGCACTGCTCGTAGTTTATTTTCCAATAGTGAAATCTCCTCTTTTTTACACATTACTGTTCTTCAATGTTTGAAAAGCGTTTTCACTCTAACACTCACTAAGGAAATCTTCCATGAAAAGAAAGAGAACATGATCCAAAGGAGAAGCGGAGCAAGGAGATTCACATATACTTCCAGACTATTTTTTTCCTAAATGTATATGTTAAAAACAAAACCAAACCCAAACCACTTATCTCCTCTGAAACAGTTCCTGCTTTCTGCCCATTTGTCTTGCAAGACAGCAGGAAACTTCAATTTTACTGAAGGGGTTTGGTAGGAATCTTAATGCCTTCTTGAGCTCCAGATGCCTCAAAACTCACATGTGATGCACCAACCCAGAGCACTGCTTTGCCTCTTGTGCAATCTGGCACGGCCAAAGAAATGACATCACCTCACACAAACTAAAATTCAGCTAAGCAAGGTCAGAGTGATGCTTCAGTTGAACTGCAAAAGGCACCTGCACTCTCCTCCTCACCAGCCCTTTCTTCTGGAACAAACCAGAACCCATTGGGATCCTCAAAACCCTATTTATCCATCAGTAAATCACTGCTATTGTACTGTGGCATTGAGAAGTGACAGTCCAGGGGGTTATTCCACTACAACCTCATGTAAGTGCAGAACAAGAGAAACAATAGAGCTGGAATCCAATACCAAAACAATATTGGAATAGTTTTGATCATCATAAAAATAATAGGCAAAGATTTTGTCTGAGCAGAGGCTGGTAGAAGAGAAGGAAGGCAATGGGGTAGTTTTTTGTTTGCAGTGTATAACATTCCCATGCAGAACTTATCTTTTCCCTTTTTACTTTCTGTGAGAATCCTATAACTTCTCCCCCTTTTGAAAACCTGTGCTCTGAGGACATAACAGAAACTCCCAGTAAATGTGAAGCACACAAAAACAGCTTAGAAATTATTGCTAGAAAAATACAGGTATAAAAGAGTTTTTAGCATCCTTTGCTTCTTTCAGCAAAAGGAGATCCATGGAGTTCTCACTGACATCAGCTTGCATGGTATGGATCAGGAATGGTGATTTTTATCCACTCATTAAACCAGATTTACATCTACAATCACAAGAAAATTTTATCATAGTAAAGATGTTAATCCATCTCCCCACCCTTCTGAAATATCTGCTTTAGTGTACAGTTCAGATTCCTGTGTTAGTTTGACTGCCTTAGTTTGCCTTTCTGACTGGTTTCCCATCATACCTACATGCCTGGGAAGGGGGAAGAAAACAAACAAAACAAAGAACCAGAACTGCTTAGGTCAGCATTAGCTCCCAGCTGTCCTGATGATGGCACGCAGAACTCTGAGCTTATGACAAGGTATCCACATCCTCCAGAGACACAGCTGCAGTGTGGGGGCTTGCTTCCATCCTGTACTGTAACTCTGGGGAAAACCAACACCAGGACAATGGAAAATGTTCTTTTGTTTTCCCAGCAGTGGTGCTGCTGTCTGCTGGCTGGGTTTGGCAGGGGATGGGCACTGCAGAGGGGGCAGCCTGGGTGCTGGCTGGGCAGGGTGAAGAGAGCAGAGATAACAGAGTGATCTGCCTCGAGGACCATCAGCATTAAACATGATCTGCCTTTACTTACTGGCAAACTCATTATGGGACTCCTCCAGGCCAGCTAAAGAGCAGCTGCTGATTTGCATGCACCACCAGGCCATGATTCTTGCTGACATGACATGAGCTGTATAAGGGGCTCTTTCAGAAGGGATTGTGCAAGCTGAATAAAGGCAGTTAGCTTTTACCCTAAAGAAAATGCTATGCATCAAGTCTATTGGATTTGCATTGCACAAGAATTACTCCAAATAATGGATGAATCTTTAATGCTGCTACTGAAAAAAAGCAGTTTCTACCAAACAGGAAGGTACGGCCAAGTGAGAGGGTAATGGAGATTTATTTTTATTAATAAGGATTCAGAGGGCAAACCAAAGGTTTTACTAAAATGCTACTTATTAAAATGATTTTCCACTTGAATGGTTCATTGTGTTTACCCAGCATTGCAAAGGTGCCTGCTAAGTCAGCTCAGCGTGGGAAAGAGGTGCTTATAAACTGCTAACTAGTCCAGGCTGTCAAAAAAGGCTTTGCACTTAATCTGTTTTGAAATAAAAGGGGACAATCCTGAGCCAAAAGGAGAGGATAGCAAACCTGTAACAATTTTGGGTCAGGATTTTTGTGTCTTTTTAAACATTCTGCAAGCAAATAATCCTGTTGGATGCAGAGTGCTCCAGTGAAGCAGCAAGGATGAGCAGGGTTCACTCTACAGTGCAACATGCAGTGGAGACAGCCCAAGCCATAAGCAAGGAAAAAGTGAAGAAAGATACCAAAGGTTGGCTCTTAAACAGTCAAAATAAATAATGCAGATTTAGGACTAGTTTGGCAACATCCCTAGACTGTAAAAACCCATATGGCAGCTTTGAATTTGGAAGGGTTCTTGATACATTTTATAGACAAGAGAGACATATAAAAATCATGACCTTTTAGATGGGCAACTTAACTACTAAGAAAGCAAAATTCCCACTGTTGCATTACAGGCTGCTGTGCAATTCACTGAGATTTTTTCCTCCAGGTACCTGAGGTACAAGAACAGGTACCCCCAATGGGTGGACAGGGATGTTTGTGCTGGCTGAGATTTCTCATATGCAAGGGAGGTGAGATTGTGGGTGCAGGAGTAGGAGTGAAGTCACTGCAGTCAATTCACTTCTGACAAAATCCAGGTAGGAAGCACAGAAAAGACACCCTGTTCAGAAGTGTCTGAATAAACTTTCTGCAAAAGAGACAACTTGTAAAATATTAGTCTGACTTTTGGCTGCTTGCTTTGCTGTAATGTCCACTCAGAAACCCCTGAGAATATGGATATTCAGGTTGGAATACAGGAAAGGATAGAGTCAATATGGTAACATGGGGTTTTCATTTTAAGTGCACTACACAGACACAAATTTCAACCAACTCTAAATGCTCTAACATCAGCATAATATTTTGCATTTAACCTAAACAAATGAGACAAATAAATCTGAATTTTTCTCTGACAAATCAGGGATTAATTGGGATGAATTGCTTTCAGAAAATGCTTGTCTGACTCCACTGAGACACTATAATACTATACTCAGTCATAATATAGATACTGAAAATAAATAATAATGAAAATAATGAAAATAATAATATAATCTAAAGTAATAAAATAGTTTAAACAAATTGTCCTCCAAGTCATACTAGCACAGCTTATTGGGAAAGAAAACCAGCAGCCAACATCAGCACTGCCACCAGGAAAAGCATCAGAGACCTCAGATCAGCCAATATTAAAAGCATCAGGAGGAAACAGTTTCTGATATTACAGCTCCCCAAGGCCTTTGCTGGCAATATTTGGTACAGAACTATCAGCCAGTTTTATCCACAGGGGAAATGAGGTGTTGACTATGGGAAGGCTGATATGGTGCTGGTAGAGAAATGAGCCTCCTGACCACCAGTGCACTGTCCTAGTTGTCCTTTTTACTGGATAGCTTAAGAAACAAAAAATAAACCAAACCAAATCCAGAGATATGCAAATCTTAAAATTATCATCAATGCAGCAGTGGCATTTAAAATAAAAACCATGGAATTTCCTGTGTTCTTTTCTTCCCAGAATTTTAATTATTCATCAGATAATAGGGGAGAGCTAAGGATTCAGAAGCTGAAAAGGTCAACAGGGACAGTTTCCTGCAGGAAAATTAAAGGTATTTCTTGCTCTCCTTCAGCTGGAAATACAGACACTGGCACCCTACCCAACAGGAAGGGCATCTGGGCTAAAGAGAACAGGCATATGGCTTGATCTGTGCCAGAGCGGGCACTGCCAGCAGAGGGAAACAGCTGAAGAGGAGGCAGGAGAGCATCAAAGGGCTTGTCACAGTCCACAGAGATCTACACCAGGAAACTCCTGGGGCTCAGCAGCTTTCTCTCCCTACACAGAAATAGGGAAACACAGGTACTCCTTTGCAGAGTGGCACACATGGGAAGATGATGGTTCAGGGGTCTTGATACCTTCAGTGCAGTGAGCTCAGACCTGAGCAAAGCAAGCTGGGAACACCTAGCACAGAGGCCTCACACTTGGCTGCCCTGTCAAAACTCATCCAAATTGAATAGAATTAAGATGGTATTCCTAGCAGTTCAGTCTTTTCAATTCTTCTCCTTCTGCCTCTTTTTCCTATTCTAAAAGGAAAAATTCTTAAGTTAGGTAAAAAGAAGCCCTTGTTCAATGCTGCTTCCCACTCTGCTAATGCATGCCACCTCCTGCACCCTCCAGAGAGTCTGTTCCACAACTCAGACAAGTGTCTGCTGGCAATCCCAGCACTCACAAAAATCATGAGTCAGGCATTAAAATCTATCAGAGTTTTAATGCCCTATATTAATAGACTTGTATTTGCCCTTGGGACATGAATTAGTTTTATTTCAGCTGTTAAGCTTCTTAAAAAGCATACCTTCAATTCATTGCTTTAAATAGGAGATGAAAAAGTGATCCACCATTTGATATCAAGGTTGATCAGACCAGGAAAAAAGAGACCCATAAGGCTCAAGGAAAATCCTGGGAGTTGCACTGGGAAAGGGGTGCTCAGTCACTCCCAGCAGCTGGGCAGCTCCAGGCCTAACCTACAGCAGTTTCGTGGTTGTAATGTGTCTGTGCCTTTTGTCAAATGGCTTTCCTGCCTATCTCAGCATAAAGATCATGAAAAATTATATGTAGTCCACCAATTACTTATGCATTCTCTATTAATATTTCAAGTTTTGTGTGCATAAATACACAAAATTAATTAGAAATTTGCAATCTTTTTCTTCCCCTCAATATTTTCCTTTGACACCAGTCCTACTTAGAGAGCCTCACACATACATCTTTATTTGTCTGCTATAAATCATTCAATGTGATGTTTCAGCAAAAAGAGTTTTCTCCTTACATCCAGTGGTATCAAACACACAAACTGGGAAATCAGCCACAGACATCTGACTTGGCAGAGCTGCCAGTGCAGTACCTGAGCTCTGGCAGGGAAAATTCAACACCTGGTCACCAACACCCTAAATTAAGCCCAATGGTGTTTTTAGTTGTACTAAATACCACAATGGGAAGCAGATGCAAAGGGGTGCCTGTAGGACACTGGCACCTCTTCAGTAATTACCTACATCTATGTATTTCAAGTATACAGGGTTCACCACTATTTGATTCACAGAGACACAATTAAAGCACAATCTGCCAGCAAAGAAAGAGCAAATGAGTCAGAGAAGTAAAGGTATTCATGTGGCTACCTTCTCTCTTCACTAACTATATGTCTACCTGTTTCGTTTTTTCTCAGATAAAATTGGTTTTATTCTCTTACTGCATTCCTCAGTCCCCCATGCTCAATTTTGATTCTAATCTCCTTTTTCCTCTTCTTACATCTTGAATATAAAAGTATCAGTACAGATCAGTGTCCAGCCATGCAGAGCACACTCACTGTGCTCTAAGTAAAATTGATAAGATTGGTTTGGACTCAGCACCTACTCCATCATTTTCCTTTCCCTCAGGACTAGTATTTTGTCCCCCATAAGCCTACAGAGAATTACTTTAGTTCCACACATCAAGCTCTGGTCTGTTCCCATACAGTCTTCTGCTGTTCAGAAATACAAAGTCGCTGTTGTTTCAGAATTTCCAGCCCTCTTCCTATCTCCATTTCCACAAGCCTTAAGCAGTGGGGGCCCTGTCTTAGTTCCTGGAGGGATTCTCCCTTGGGTCATCAGTCACTGCTTTCTATTTTCTTTTTTGCAGCAGCTGATCATTTTAGTTTTTTAAATTTCTTTCAGCACTTATGGCTATCCTACCTACTGAGGTGGGAACAAGACTCTTTCCTTTCTCATTTCCATTTATTCACACCCTGTAAACCATCCTAGCTGACCCCTTTTCTGGCAGGTCACCTTTGTTGGGAGTGGCACAAATAGGGCTACCCCAAGGATGCCCTCAGCAGACACAGCAAGAGAAAAAATATCCATCTTGGATCAGTACAGGAATCCCAAAGAGCCTCTCAGGAGACAAAGCTGGAGACAGAAATCCCAGGGCAGCACTGACCAAACCTGAGCCCAGCTGGAGCACACCTAGGCCTGGAGCAGGGAGTGGGGCATCCCACTGGGATCACAGCTGAGGCTGCTCAGGCCAAAGAAAGCACATTACTGCCCTCAGGGCCTTGGCAGTCTCCTCCACGTTTACAAAATAATCAAAGTTTACACAAAATGGTTTTTGGCAACATTATTCCCAAGTACCACATCTACTGCAGTGACAACATGGATGGCAGGGACACCTCTGAGCAATGCAACCTGGGAGGAATTCATTTCTAAATTACAACCACCGATCACCAGCTGGAATGCTTTCTATTGAAAACTTAATCAATAAAAGGGGGAAGTACAAAGTTTGATTAAATTGGGTCAATAAAGACTTTCATTAAACTTTCCATAAGGAGTGAAATTTTTGAGAGTATTACATTTTCAGAAGGATTGCCAAACAATTATTCTTTTTGACAACACATTACAAAAATGTACAGAAAGTCCTTTATCATAGCACTCTTTGAAGAGAATGTAAATAGTCCCCTCTGGTGAGCCCTCTGATTGAGTGTATGTAAATTTTAAATTGTATAGACCATCTTCATGAGCATTCATCCCACACAGATGCCTGTCCATGCTTTTTCTTTTTTCTTGCATAACGTTTATTGGGGCAACTGGTTGAGGAGAGCCAGAGATGCCAGTCTCTCTTGCTAGAATGCTGAGTAGAGCATTTCTTATCTCATTGATGTCAATGTGATATTGTCTATAGGTCTGGACAATAGCTATTAAATTTGATCAACTCTCCAGTCTATCATCCTTTTTGGAAATGTAGTAAATAATATCTAACTTTTTACAACATTTTTTACAATTAACTTTCCATAATAAATCCCCAATCCTGTGAATCCACTACAAGGGGAAAAAAAAGCTTAAGTTTCTCAAGACTTACTCCTTGTTATCCATTTTTTCTGCTTGCAGGTTTATCCACTGCTATCTGGAGAAGAATTTTCCTGGTTTTCCTATTTGACCCCTTGAAATACTATCAATTTTTCTTTCTTTGTAAACTAACTCAGCCCAGTCCTGCTCATGAACTCTGTGCTCCTTGTCTCTTGGTCTGCTCCTACCAGTTGCAAACTTATTTTTCACGATTTTGCCTCTCTCTATACCCTCTTTCCTAATCAAAAATCTCTCCTCCCTGCCCCTCATATTCCCTGCATTCCCTCTCTGTTCTCCCTCTCTCTCCCCTGCACCCCTGGAGGGGCATCAGCTCCCATGACATCTTTCCCAGGGGATTAGGAGGACATAAGGAGAATGGTGGTTTACAGTACTTTCCACCATTAGAAACACAAAAATAAAACCTAAAATCTTGTGAAGATGGTGCATGCGGCTTTGTTTATCAGTAGCAAATATTTTTTACCCCAAGAGGTTTGGTCATTCTCTGCAGAAAAATGTTCTCCAGTTCTCACATTCAGAATTTGTCAGTGTTTAGTAACACTGCACAGGAATGAATCTGAAATGAAGTTGTAAGGATTCTCTGCAGATTTTAGCAATTTCAAGCTAGAATAATTGGATAAATGGAGTTATGAAAGTGAAATGCAGAGTTTATGACTTTGCAGGAGAAAGACATTTTTTAACTTTTAAATATTCATCCTAAGGCCCTCCACTTTGCTTCATTTTCTTTTTAAGTAATTTATATCTACGAGTTTTGTATTCTGCCTCCAAAATATTTCATTGACATTATGTTGCTTTTGGCTGAGCAGAAACAAGGTGAGTGTGATGCACCCTTTGCCTGAGCTAGGAGATTGAAATGTAAGGATCAAAAATCAGTGTGGAAAGATATTGGATATAACTACACCAGCTAGTTATTTTAAATTATTGTTCCCTTTTTCAAGCACACCATGGACAAATTTATAAGAAAAAATAGGGTGTAAGTAGGATGGTTCTCTTACGGTGCTCTGCACAGGCGTCCCTGTGATTGATGATCAGCATATCTTTGAATTCCTTCTTTTCCTCCTGCAATCACAGCTGCATCCCAGTGGAGATTACAGCTTCTCCGAGACAGCACATTTAGCAAGAAGTTATAAACAGTGCTCAGCAGAAAAGTTTCTTCTAACCTGTGTTTCTGCAAAATTCCTGATTTGTTAAATCAAAAGGAAAAAACAGAGGCAACTACATCAAAATATTATTTAAAGCACATGCCTCTCAAGACACAGATTATTTGGCCATGAACACCAGTCTCAAGTGAGAAAGTAGATATTTTAAAAACAGAATTGGAGAGAATCCACCTAAGGAAAAGAGGTCTGTCAGTTAGAATATGATTGACTAATCATCATTAATTTCTTTGAAACCTTCTGTTTAAATATCAATAGTTGCCTTAGATCACAAGTAGAAAACCAAGAGATTTACACAGATGTCCTAATGCAGATTTTCAGAGTTCATTAAATATGAATGAGAAAGGGAATGTCTAAAAAAAAAAAAACCTTTTCAAGCATTATAGAAATTAATTTACAAGGATTTACACTGCTACAGCAGTAAAACATTGAAATTAACTGCTGCATGGATTATCCCAGTGTAAGTTCTGAAATGCTAATTCAGCCATGGCAACCTTAGCTATCAGGAAATGAAAATTCTTATGGGGTTCAATTTTTCTACTGGTAGACCTGTTATGCATGCTAACAACACTCAGTGTCTTGTAGGGAGCAAGGTGCTTGTATGCAGTGTGCAGGATTTTGCAATGTAACTCAAACAAAGGATCGCAAAGTTTCTGAAGTTCCCGATGCCCTTCACCCTTCAGCTTCTGAGGTGGTTCCAGTCTAATTGGCTGCACTCTTCTGGAAGGAAAAAACTGCAAATTCGCAGCAGGCCGGTCTCAGCATGGTGTAAGGGACCATGATTTGGTAAGAACCATTAATTGGTGCTGCTGAAGAGAGAAATTCCCCGTGCTGTGGTGAATGCCCTGCCAAGGGTCCCATGTGCATCAAGGCCCGGGTGCTGCCATGCTGTCCCAGCAGCTGGTGACCATCACCCGTCAGGCCCGCGCCATCCGTGGCATCGCCTCGCGAGCTGCTGCTGCTTCATCTCCGCCCCAGCCTGCCATTCCTGCTCAGCCCACGCAAGGACGAGCTGATGAGCCAGATCAGGCTTATTTTTACCCTGGATCCCTTCCCCAGCCTCACCCACCATGAGGCCTGGCAGGTGGCTGTGCTGGCAGAGCCAGCAGCCGGAGCAGGGGTGGCTTTGGGCCCAGCTCGGTGCCCTCACCAGGCCAGCGATGGCTGCCGGCACTGCCCGGGGCTGACAGGAGGCACAGTGGCAATCCTGATCACCTTGAGGGGTTCCCTGAGCTTCTGCTGCAGCCACTAGAGAGAGGGCAGCTCAGGACTTGGGTGACCATTCCTGCTCCACACAGCCAGTGCTGGCAGCACCACGCCCCACTTGGGACTGTTCCTCCATGGAGATGGGGTAGGAAGGGGCCAGAAGCAGAGAATGGAGCTGGTGCTTGTGACTCCTGCCAGTGCCAGGCTCAAAACTGGTGTCCTAGGCTCCCACAAGAGACCATGTCCATGTCCCTGAGCCCACAGGCCTGTCTGGCTGACCTGCCTGCACACAGAGCTGGTGCCACTGCCCTCAGCCTGCCCCAGACCTGCCCTGCTCCTCTGGCAAAGATGCCCTGGCTGCCTGTGCTGCGCTTGCCCACAGGGGAGGAGACACCCTGAAAACGGACAGAGGAAGAGAATCATCCAGAGGAAAACAAGCAAGGACCTTAGACTTCACTTAGACATAGCAATATAATGAAACAAAGGGCATTTACAGCCTCATTAATTGAACTGTGTAATTTGAGTACTTTGAAGTGATCCAATAACAATAGGGCTGGTTTATTCCCCTCCCTTTTTTTGTTCTTACAAACTGGAACTTATCAGTATTACAAAGAATTTTAGAATTGAGTAATTTTGTCCTTATAAATTTGGAGGGGTTAATAAATTAATAAATGTACTAGAACTAGCAGAGTCTAAAATTCAAACCCACAAAGTCTGGGCAACATGTTACTTCAGACATTGCTGTTTTACAATTCTGTGAATCAATAACGTCAGAGACAACCACAATGAAGCCCATCAGCTCTTTGAGCATATGGTACCTGTTTATAGCCAAAAATGAGATGTCATTTGAACAGGGGAAACAGAAATAATCAACAGTAAACCTTTGCAAATTTAGAAGAAAAGCCTGTTGAACAGTCCACAAATAGCTGGTATTCTACACCTGTACACGTCTATATCTCAGAATATATTTAAAACAAACTTTGAGCCTTTACTTATTCTTATGATGTCATTAATTAAACACAAATTGAGTGTGAATGCCAGCATGCATTCAGTTGCAGTGTTCCACATGAAGTGGTATCTATTTACAGTTACCAGCAAGCCAAGGGTTTTTGGGTTTTTTGACTGGCTCAGCTAGATTTTATTTTTGTAACAAAATGCCAGCTCAAGCTGGAAACCTTACAAATAAAAACTAAAGGGCTTGGCTCACTACTGTACTATTTCCAAAATACAGCAAGATAACAGTACGAGCTTTAGCTGCACCTTCATGACATGTATATTTATTCTGGCATTTCTGCAAGGTAAAATGGGTCTTGGTGAGATTCAAAACACACAATTCTCTAGGCGGAGGGATCCTGCGGTGAGGACTCCACAGCAAAGATAAAACATTTTAATAAAACAGTCCCACCTCATTCCCTCATGTTCTCACCTCTTCTGTGGTCCGTCATGCATGAAATGGGAGCGGAAGGCAGCTGTTGGTGAAAAGCTGGTTTTGCCTTGTGTTTCACTGTGGGAGACTCCCAGGACAGAAATCAGCCTCGGGTGCCCATGGCAGATGGGTTAAGGGATCATCCCCAGCTCCTGCAGAGCCCAGCCAGAGCATGATGCAACTCAGCCTCTGTCCTCTGATTTTAGAGCAGGCAGACAACTTCAGCAGCTAACCCTCCCAATGGGCAAGGACCAGAGAGTCTGAGGAGCACAGGGACCCACAGGTCTTGGAAAAGCTCCCATCCCACAGAACAAAGTCAGTGGAATTGAAGAGCTGCACAGCACTTGGCACCTCAGGAAACTCTTCCTAAGCCCACTTTAACAAGTGTTACACAGACAAAGCCAGCATGCAGCTTGAGGACAATATTGTAAATTTTCACAGAATTCACAAAATTCACAGAATGACTAGGTTGGAAGAGACCTAGAGATCATTGAGTCCAACCCAGCCCTAACACCTCAACTAAACCATAGCGTCAAGTACCATATCCAGTCTTTTTTTAAACACTTCGTTCTTTCCACTGCTCTTCATAAGAACTGAAACAAGTAGTGAAAATAAGAAAAATCACAAATGTTTTGATGGCAAGACATCAGGGAGTGCATGACTATTCATTATTTAACAGTCTCTGTTTTTACATAAGTTTGGCCTGTTTACATTCTTCATCTCAATATTCAGGTATAAAATATTGCTGACAGCAGTTTTTCCAGAAAGGAAATGCAGCTGTTGTATCAGTGGAAAATTACATGGACTAGATTTCACATTTCCATGTGTACTATTTCCCCCTAAAAGTACTGTAATAGCCAATAAAGAAATGAAAACAACTACATAATTTTTATAGAGGAATAGCCATTCAGTTTGAACCTTGGTCTTCAGAATAAGTCTTTTTCCAGTCAATGACAACTATTTTAAAATCAGATAAGAGATTGAAATTTTACTATTTCCACACAAAAAAATTATGCAGAAACAATATTACCTGAACAGATTTGATTTAAAAACCTAATTTTCTCAAAACTGTGACATGTTTATGCCTATTCAACCTGAAAAAAAAAAAAAAAGGATAAAAATCCACTAGATAAAAAATGTAATACGTCATGGTTTAACCCCAACTGGCATCTAAGTACCACGCAGTCACTCACTCAAACCTAAAGGTTTACAAGAGTTTTTTTTAGAACTCCTATGAATAGAAGCTGTTAAATGCAAACAACTTCCCATGGAGTTCCCAGACAGATTCATCAGTTAAACATACAGCTCCTTTTCTAAATTTTCCTTTTGCTAGCAAAATATGCTCAAGCCTTACAAAATCTACATGGAGAAGTGATGTACATTTGTATGTCTTTGAACATTTGACACTTTCCAAATGAGAAAATGTGTATTTAATTTATGTTCTTTATTTTGTGAGATAATTTTTAAGGCCCAAAATAGCAATGGCTCCGATTGACTTCTGCCTGCCAAATCTGTGAATCACTGTCTTTGCCAAGGATAAAAATAGAAAAAAGAAGAGATTTTTAAAAATCCCATCAAATTTCAGCTTGTCTCCCACATGCTACCTCAAGCAGAGGTGTGGGAAAAGAGACCTGTTCAGAGGTGGTGGCTTAGCCTTGCATTCACTGTGACAATCAGCTCCTTTGCCCTAAAGCCTAACTCAAAAAATAAAATAGTGTGACACACCATGAACATGAATACAGCAAAAACAGCTCTGGCCCTAAATGCAGTTTTCAATAAGGTGCTATCCATACATTCTGGCATCTCGTGTGTATTTCTGCCATGATCTCTGTCCTGCTACAACTCACTGCTCCTGGAAGCAGAGCCAGGTGCATCCCATGCAGCCTCACTGATGGCTGATGGCTCCCAACCCCTGTCCCACACTTGTCCCACCTGCAGTGTGGACACCCTGCCTGGTCATTGCAGCGCTTGGAGAAAAATCTGTGCTCTGGGGAGTGATTCTACCTTCATTCGAGGCATGCACCTTTAGATGGGAGGCATGATTGTGTAGAAGAAGAGCAAATTTCCTTCTGTCAGCTGGAAAATTTGTTGTTCCTAAACTGATTGTGTTGTGGAGACATTATCCATCCACCATGGGACTTTGCTGCAAGTATGAGTGGCAGGTCCCTGCCCATTCACACGCACTGCTTGGTGCAGTGCTGGGGTTTCCAATCTATCACACTGAATTTTGTGAACACTAACACGTCTTCCTGGGGTTTTAGTGCCTTTCTGCCTCCTCTTGCTGTTCCCACAGGTACCAACATTTAAAAAGACTATAGCTAGTTTTTACAGTTTCTTGTTTTTGAAATCTCTTTTACCTTTACACTTCTTAAAGCACCATCAGCATGGAAATATTTTTCTTTGGAGTCCTTTTCCTGCATTTGTTACTTGTAGGCAAGAGATAATTTATTCAAAACCTTTTTAGATTTCCTCCCTCAGGCACTGCAGATATATAAAACCAGTAGTCCAGAGTTCTGATTGCAGTGGAGTACAGCTCACAGCAGAACCCACCTGGCAATTCTCAAATGCTTTAAAAATATCCTTACATGTCTCTTCTCTCTTCACCAGATATTAGGTCTGAATTCAAAACCAGTGCCTTCTCTCTTTAAAGCTTATACATGATCCAAGAAAGGGATTTGACATCTGGCCAGGAAAGCAGATATTTCTATCTCCCTTATGAATTCGCAGCTGGCATTTGCCAGCATTCATCTCCTAATGCACGCAACAGACAATTTACAGTTTCTGCTGGGCATTATAGTGACACAATCTGCTTGTTCACATCAAGATGTTCCAATCAGTTTCTGTCTAGCCATTTCTTTAATGAAATCCAAATACACAGAGAGGAGACCTGAATTACAGCCTGAGCCTCCAGTGTCAGCAGCTGAGCACAGATCCCTGGTGATCCCAGGCTGAGCTCCCGAGGGCTCCAACAGAAGGCTCCAGGCTGAATCATGCCCTGGGGAGCCCCTGGGGTTCTAGTTGTAGTTTAAATTTCAGGAGGCTGAAAGAAGCAAGGCAAGGGAATTAATCAAAGCTAGAATCCTGATCATCTAACCACTTGTAAATCTTTTAAATAGTAACATTCTTAAACTGGTTTTGCCCTGAATTCAAAAGGCAGAAGGGTTATTTTCCTTTCTAGCAACCCTTGCAGATTGACATCTGGCTGCATGTGTGTGTTGGCCCAGGGTAAATATGTTTTGCAGATTAGCCAAAAAGAAATTGTTCAAAGTTTAGGCAACAGGGTTTGATTTGGAGTCAAACAGCTCTAGTGGACAGCAGCTGCCTCAGGAGCACAGGTGAGCTGCTTCAATAACACACTCCCCACTGGATTCCTGATACCCACAAACCTTGCAGCGATAATCAGCAAGGAAAACAACAATAAAACAAGGAACTATTGAGCAGGAAAATTCTTGCAGAAGTGGTGAAAGTTTTGTTTCTACTTCTAATGGATGAAATAATTTATGGTAACCACCCTCACTGGGTTTGTTTTTTTTTTGGATCTGTAATAATTTCCTTTCTCTGTCCTTTCCCAAGCTGTTTCAGAGCTTCTTGACAACAAAATCTCATTGGGAAACAACAGTAGCTTTTATTCACAGCAGCACTGTGCTTTTTCCTGCCATAATTCCACTATTTTGAAAGAAAAGTCAGGCTCTGAAGCCACCAGACCATGAAAGAAAAGATAAGCAAGATTTAAATTTGTACAGCCCTAAATTAGAGTGTTTTATTGACATATTTAACTATATTTAAAAGTCTACATGTTTTTTAACTGTCAATTGCATTGTAATCCATAAACTCCAAATGGAACAATATATTTTACCTGGTTAATTTCTGAGAAACAGAAATGTTTACTTCTGTCTTTATTTCTCAGTTTAATGACTGCTTTTTCTTTACTGACTTACATTTCAGTTTGAAATCAAGTGTAGGGTAGTGCATGATTCTCATGTGTGCTAATTCAGTGCTAAATTCAAATGTGGGTTTAAAAGGTCCATGTTATAGAAGGACAGAGACACAGTCCCTGCTTCTGGGATCCTGCTCATTTAAAAAGCCAAGGGGAGGGAACAGTGAACACAGAGAGAAAATCTCATTTACCCAGGGCTGCACAGCAAGACAGTAGCAGAGATATAAAAAGGACCATATTTTCTATGGCCTTCTTTCTTATGCTACAGAGCATTCTCAGATTTTTTTTTTAATTCTGTCATAGAAAAAACAAAACAAAACAAAAAAAAGTCAGTAGGCAGGGTCTGTAGTTGGTGCATGATGTGAGAAAAGAGACAGATTAAACTCTGCAATCCATAATCTTCCTACCATGGCCTCCAGCAGGGCCCTCAGCTCCCTCCTGCAAAGAACTCAGCTTCTGCAAATATTGGAGGAGCACTTAAACTACTTTGTCACTTTCCAAAATCATCAATGGCAGGTAACAAATATCACACAGAGTGTGAATAAAATCATAGCATTAAATTAGATCCAAGTCCTACGCACACAGAGGTTCCTTGGAAACTTTATTTTGTCCTATAACCTAATTAGCCTTACCTATACAAGGCTAAAAAAGAGAAATTACAGCAATCAGCACTACTGTCCTTAAGCTATTTCCAGTTCTAGCCCAAAGAGCTCAGTCCAAATTCCACTTCAAATGCAAATAAATTCATGTTTGGCAAATGGTACAACTTTTGTAGGTAAGCACTGGCCACAATTCCTGCCATGTCCCTCAGCCCTCATGTTCCCAGGGCCAACGTGGTGTGCTGAACCGTGTCATCTCTTGTGCTCCTCCCCCTACAGCTGGAAATGTTTGACTGACTGTTTACCTCTGTCTGAAACTCTCAGAAATTATCATTATTATTAGTCAGCACACACAGGGATCACCAAGGAGGCTGTGCTTTTGAGATGCAGGTTACAAGTGCTTAACTAAATGAGCTGAATTATATTTAAAGTAGGTGCTTTCATAAATTCTGGCTGACCCTTTAAAAGCTTCTGCATTCCCACCGCTGCAGCTGCTGCTCTGTCAGACAGCCCCCTCACCCCAGGGGGTGCAGGGAGCGAGCACAGCCTAGCCTGCAGTCCCTGTGACCCAGGGGAGCTCTGCTCTGGGGCTGTCCTTGGGGAACACACTTGTGCCCACTCTTTGGCAAAGCATGGCACGGACTTAGGTGCAAGTTTGAAAACAACCATATGTCTCAAGCGTACTTTGGATTCCCTTGTCATCAGTGAACCTAAACAACTTGTCTTGGAAAACAAGATAGTTCTGTGCAAGAAAATCTGTTAAAATAATGATTTAAGCCCTAGGTAAAGACTTTTATAACTGATACTACAAAGAAACGGAACAATAAAATCCACACTTGGAGGAAAAATATCAGTGATAAGAAGTAATAATATAAAAACAATGACCAGCTCATCAGTTTAGCATAAGCAAGGTTCAGAATTTTGAACAATGACTTTAAGGTAAATATCATGGATGATTTTCACCTGCCTGTGATTCTCCCAAGCAATGTTTAATATTTAATGTCTGTCTGGTGCAGACAACACAGAAATCTCAAGTCTTTGGGACAGGCAAACCAGAAATCTCAAGTCTTTTTGATGTAGAAAATTCAGTCATACTGAGATGTGACAATCTTTTCAATTTTGTGAAACCTTTCCCTTAGATTTATTATCTGAAATGCTTGATGCAGCTTGGCTTAAAATTCTTGGGTTCTCTTTCTTGAAGGTTAGGTCTTAGCAGAAAACATTTTATTAAACAGTTAACTAATAGGGAATTAATATAGGAAATTAATATAGATATAGGCATGCAGATACTCTTTCAGCAATGCCTTCTTTTTCATGACTAGGTGAGGGTCTGGCAGATGAGGTCCCTTACTAGTTTCTGGAGAGGGAAGGATGATTTAATAGATGTAATTCTCTACTTGAAATTCCCACTATGAGCTTTAATAAGACTTCTGTGATCCCCTCTGACCTGTGATTCACTCAGGGCCCTTCACATCCCCTTCCCCAGAGCACCTGCCCACTCTGCTGCTCCCCAGCCCAGTGCACTGATAATCACCAGTACCCAAATCTAGCTCTTTTTATTTACCCTTAACAGCATTGCAAACTCATTCTTCCACTCTTCAAGCTTTTCCTAAATGTTAAACCTTCTTCATACATGCTCTCACATTAATATCACCTGCAGATTTAATGAACACTCTGCTGCAGGCTGCTAAAGAGAACACTGAGTAGTACCTGGGCAGCCCACGGGGGCACTTGCATGGTACAGCCTTCCCATCCTGACAATCATTTATAATTGTTCTCTGAGGCTCATTTCACAATAAGTCTTGACCTCATTTCACTATATTGTTCTCAAACTGTATTCCTCTATCTTGCTTACAAGTACTCACAGGAGAGACTATCAAAAAACTTTAGATATGAGACATCTCCTGTCTTGTTAGTATAGAAAATTAAACAGGCTTGAAGACCCATTGTTTTGGGAATATCTAATGTTGAATTTTATTCAAGTTCTTAGTGACTTTCCTGTGTTCTTCGAGTAGTTAATGTTCCCCTCTTCAAATAAAATATTTTGTAAGCATCTGGGGTCATTCACTAAGAACCACTTCCATTTTTATGCTGTGTATTAGAAAACACAGCTGATACGCCCTCCAAAGTAATGAAATACCTGTACTCAAAAAGAAAATCTTTGCAGTCTGACAGCCATCTCCTCCAGTCAGAGATGAATTCTCTGAACTTCCAATAAAACATTATCAATAATGAATCTACTTGTCATTACTGTTTATTCTCTCCATTCATACCTCTTATATTTTCACACAGTAGTCCTCTTGGTCTCTCCTAGAATATTAACAATTTTCTAGTAGTGAAGAACAGGAAAAAAAAACAGACTTTGTTTCATTTTAATCAAATAGATGTCAGCTTCTAAAACACGTTGTAGCTAATATAATTCTTACAATATTAAAACACTATGGGTTTGCTATCAAAAAAAGAAAAAAGTGTTATAATTGCCTGTGCCATTATATCTTTCACTGGGCTGATGTTCTTCACAAGGCAGGATGATGACTTTCACAAGAATGTCTAGTGCTAACAAACCCAATCCTTCAAAGAGCTGGGGGTAATGCTACAAATCACAATATTCAAGCTGAGTAGATGGTACAGCAGCATACCAACATCAATGGTTTTGGCATTGGGAAAGAGGACATCCAATTATTACAGAGGAGAGCACCAGTGGCAACCAGGAGAAAGGAGATGCTCATCTCCACAAAGAGCAAATGTGACAAAGTGAAGGCTAAGAAATGAGAGCAGCCAGAGGAAAATACTGTCAGAGGAGCAAAGGACTGCAGTAATTTAGATTGGACACCTGAAATGTGTTTCCAGCAGGATGGCACAGCTTTAGAAATAGTGACAGTGGGAAAAAACCAGCTTAGGATGGAGCTTGAGAGATTAGTTACCAGTTAGATGTGTCAAGAACGTCTGTAAAAGCTGATAATAGAAACACTCCGTGTCCACACTCCTCACACCCAGCTCTCTCTCCTTAGGATATATTTGGTTTCTGTGGATTTACACTAATTTATACAAGCCCACGATCCAGAACAGAAAGGAGCATTATGAAGAGCAGGTAGTATTTTTAATTTATGTTGACAACTTTGGCCAAATTTCCACAAACAGAATTTCAGTTCTGTTAAGCTCATGGAGTTTATAACAAATGCAAATGGTGCTCTTTATCCTGAAATAGTTACTTGGCATCAGTTGGACATACTAGTTACAACCAAGCAGCTAAGTGCCTGAACACCTATTTGCATACAACTATGCCTAATTTATATCACACTGAATTTAATTAATTTGACAGTTATATCATTTGATAATATTTTTACACTACAGCTACCACTGTATTCTGCCTTTGCTCGTTACATTTAACAACTTTTATAAATCATTCAGTACACCAAAGCAGCAACTTTACCTCTTCATTACCCAGCACACACAGGATTTTACCTCATTGCAGAGCCAAAACAGCTGCTTCAGAACAGAGGAATGATGAGGAAGTCATGGCAATATGAACTTCAAGAACAAACTTATTCTTCATGTTAACTGTTTCAGGAGCATTTGTTTTCTAAATATACAAAAGCAGTTAATGGAGATCAGATAAACTGGTTATGGGTTCAGATGAAAAATCATGTGACAAAGTTCTTGTATTTAAATCATGGGTGCACACATGGCCTGTACATCCCCTTTGCCAACACACCACAGGCACACTCTGCTCTTCTGTGTGCTCATTACAACAGCAAAGTGCAAATATTAATCCTACCATCCTTTTAAATAACACTTTCAACTCCAGTAATACATAACATCACTGTAGGAATGGGAGGCAGAATATGTAATTTCTCAAATATATTTTTCTTTGTGGTACAAATCATAACAGGAACAAAGGTCCAGCCTTCAGATGCTAAAGGGAGATGAACTAAGAACCTGCATAAACTGAACTTCTTCATGAGGTTACTAAACAAATTGCACAAAATGTTTCTTTGGGACACATCCAATAATAAACAGGAACCTGAGTGAACAATAGCTCTGAGAGAAAATCAACCTCAGCAGATGCATTTCATTGAAGTCAGAATTATGCCTTCTTTTTCTGAGAAATCAGTAAAATTTTAAGGCAATAATAAAACTAGAGAAAATAACATTTCTTTTAGCAGTATTCTCCATGCAAAGAGCTAACATTGCACTTCTCAGTGCAAGGCTGATGTTTACAATCAGCTGCAATGCAAGCCTGAAACTTTATTTCCTTGCCATTTACAATTACTCTTTCTCAGCAGTAATCAGTGAAGTATAGTCAAAGACTACCAAACACTGCTTGAGATGTTGGTATGATTTAAGTAAAAGTAAAGTGCTGATCAGCTCTTGTTTCAGTGCAACTTGAAGGCTGGAGGGATTTGAACAAGGCTATAGTGCTGCCTACAAAGAGCAGGAGCTCATGTCTGAAATCCCCAGCTGCCTGGCAGGAGGAAGAGAAGCATCACCTTCGATATCTGAAGAAATGCAAGCACACTATTCAAGTGTGTCCCTGCTCTCCCTGGTGTCAGGTACCAGCCAGTGCCATCAAACACAGCAGATGCAGCCAGGGGTGAGAACTTTGTTTAAAGGAAGGACTGGAGTTAGAAGCACTTGAGCTACAACACATGGTAAAACACAAATTCAAAGCATCATCATTATCATTTTATGACTAATTTCAGGGGGGTAAAAAGTTCTTTGTATATATACATACGTGTATTTTTATATATACAAATATAAAATTTTGAGGAAAAAAGAATCCTGGGGTTTTGCTCAGACCACATTTTAAATACTGCTGAAGGGAAGATAGACACTATCCCAGGGAAAACATTTTCTGCTGGTAGAATACTGAAAGGCAGACAGTGTTACCCATCTTCTCCTCACTTAACTGCTTTGGAGGAACAGGGGTGAGTGTCAGCTGAAGTACTGTTGGTTTTAGAGAAATATTTTCATATTTAACCTGCCTATTTGCTCAGGAAGCTTTAAATGGGTACACGACATCTCTCTCTCTCCATCTACTTCTACCTAACTGCTGGAAGGGTAAACTGGGGCTGCAGCTACACCCAGCCCTGCAGGGAGGGCAGCATCCCTCCAGCATCCTGCACTGCTGGGAAGGACACACAAAACATCTCTGGTCACTCTGGTGAGGTGCCCTCGCTGCAACCCCTCTCTGCAGCTGACCCCAGCTCCTCTCCAAGGAGCATTCCACACTGCCAGGGCAGCTGTTTTCACAGATCTGCTGTTTCTGTAATTTGTCCAGAGTATATATGGTAGGTTTTCAATGGGATTTGAGCTGCTAATGCGCTTAGACTCCCTGGAAAATTCCAGTCCGATGTCTTGACATTTACAAAATTGATTTCATGCCATGACTGTTTTAGTGCCCAGGATGTTGGGGATTTTTTCTTTCTTTTTTTTCTTTAGGAAAAACATGATATACGCTAAACTAACAGAATAATTTTTATGCATTTTGCCTCATTACAGTTTGCAGGAGTGGTTGGAGCAGACCCTGTACCCTGCAATGCTGTATCCAAGAGTAACAGAGCCAGGAGCTAAGAGGAATTTTACGATCTACAATTAAAACTTCCTAAGTGCTATCAATTCAGTAGGTGAAATTGCTGCTACTAAGCTCATCTCTTTCTACAAAAATTAAATCCATGCTAAGTGAGCGTGGCACCTTTCTTTTGAAAAACTCATTTACTCTTCTGGGTGTTTGTTGAGACTTGTGTACCATGAAAATAGACAGTCATTTGAAGCATTTTATTGAAATAGCCTTTAGAAGGTTTAATAGAAATGCATACAGATGTACCCAGCTTAGACTGCACTCTGCTAATTATCAGCTTTTGTTCCACAGAATTGCAGATGGTGGGAACTATCCTTGTGTTTTTCACATTTTGCCTATTTATCCAGGATGCAAACAAGATGTAAATAACATAATATTTTTTTTTTCTTGTGACATTATCACTATCCTTGCAGCACAAGCTTTAATCTACTTTCATTAATTAAGCAAGGGACCAAATTTTCCGCCTAGTAAAATGTTTGGAATTTTGTGATCAAAAAACCATGATGACTTAAAAGATCAGAGGGAAAGCTAATAACTAACACTTCTGCATACAAACACAATTTCAAATTGCCGTAGGAAGCCTCTTGTGGTAGGAACCACAAGATTCACTTTGCTCTTTCTGGGATTTATGCATTTGCTTTATTTCTGTCCAAGGCTGATTATGAAATCTTGGCATGTCTGGTCATCAGGGACATTTCTTAGTGGAGACAAACAAGAAAGGTTTTGGAATTGAATGCCACACATTGGAGGCAGCCTGAGGATGTGAGCCAGTGTCCATATGAATTTCAATAAAGCTCCCTGTGAGACAAACCTTCCTAGGCACTAAGAGCACTCAGAGCTGGGGCTTTTCCCTATAGATACTTAATTGATAAGACTTGCATAGGATGATACCCTTGATATCAATCCTCACACTTATTATTTCAAGCAGGTTTAAAAGTAGGTGCATTTTCACTGACACATTTTGCTAAGTTCAGATTGTTTTTAAACAATTGGTGTACAAATAATAAGTTATTTTACAATCACTTCTTTCACATATCAGTGTCCTGATTAACAAGGTGTCAGGTCAGGAGTTTTCTGTGCATTTACAAAAGTC
Source organism: Pyrgilauda ruficollis (assembly GCF_017590135.1). NCBI lineage: Eukaryota > Metazoa > Chordata > Aves > Passeriformes > Passeridae > Pyrgilauda > Pyrgilauda ruficollis. The sequence continues at coordinate 9,304,680 of NW_024514764.1, read as the reverse complement.
TCAACTGATTCAATGAGATGACTGGCACAAATTCTGAGTTTGCCTTTGCTGATCACCATTTTCTACTTGAAATGCAGTACACTTAAAGCTGTTGAATTTTGTGTTTGGCTATTTACAGACTAAATCCTTCAAACCAAAGGCTAGTGCTATATATCTAGTAGAAAACATCTCTTAGCTCGCTCTCTTATAGCAATTAACAAATAAGTGGGATCTGCCAACCTTCTCATCACTTGTTCCTTGCCTGGTGCCAGCTGTGCCATGTGTTATATGGAAATGGTCATTTATTAATGGCTGTGCAGCCATAGCCCATGGGATGTAGCCTCACACTTTATTTGTGCCACAGGCTATGCAAAATATGTCCTTTCCCAGAAATGTGAGCCAGAAGTGGTTCTGTAGCTTTGCACCCCCTCTTTAAATTCACTCTCCCTGACATTTCCATGTCCTTTACTACAGTTTTCACAGGGAAAATATTCTCCCTGGAACATGGTCTGAAATTTATTTTATTTTATACCTTTTCATTAAAAAGTCCTGGTAGACTTAGTGCAACATGGTATCCACCCATGACAAATGCATCACAGTAGTAATTTGTATTCCAAGAATATCCAGTTATGTCCCATTTTTCAGTAGAAAAATTCCAGGGCTAGAGGACATACTCTGTTAAACTACCTGATCAGCTCTTTCTCTTCCTAGACAAATTCCCTTAGTCTGCAGAGCCTCCTTGCAAATTAAATTCAAAACTAACCAATTCTGTTCTGATTTGGGGCACACAAGTAAAAAAGAAGAAATCTTCACCATTTTCTCTAGTCCCCATCAGGAGCCACAGGGATACACACAGGAGGAGATGACAAATTCTGATCCAGTGACATTAATGTTAAAATTCACTTTTTCACAGGACCACAATCCATAATGCAGAGGTTCTGCAGGACATAAAACCGCTTTGGCAGGATGCAATTGTTCTTTTCAATGTACTTGGATGTTTCTCACTCCCATCCCATTCTCAGCAGAGCATCCCACCACCTCACCTCCTTGCTTGTTTGTCCCTTCATTAGGTTACCTTTATCTGCAATGGAATTTGATGTGGAAAAGCTTACAACAGAGAAAAACCCCCATCCTGCCCACTGCCACCTCATCCTACCTCTTCTCACAGTGTAACCTTTGACATGGACAGCCAGCCTCCCACCTTTCAGGTCTTCTGCATTTCAGCACCTCTTTGTGGCTAACTCTGAATTTAGATGTCTGAAACTACCATGTTTGAAAAGTTGGCCCTAGGGGGAAAATATTTTAGTTCAAGTTAATTCTTTTAATTCCCTTTTGGTGCTTGTAAATTATTAGAGATGGAACATTTAAAATATCATTAATAAAATCACAGAGATATCGTGCAAAAAAGTAAAACAAAATCCCTTAATTAGATATTAGATTAACAACTCTTAATAAACTTACATAAAGTTAGTCAATCAATACTGTTATCTCTCAGTATCCCCAGAGCAATTAAAATTCAGTGCTCTGCAAGATCCATTTAATGATTTGGCAAGGTCTATTTTAGAACCATGTGGACAGTATTAGCAGCAGAACAGCCTGGATACATTGTACAAGATTCCTACTGCAGCAGGTCTGTGAGTCCTTCAAAGGAAGTGATTCACTAAGAGACCCATCTAGTACATCTCAAGTGTTCATTGTGGGTATCACCAGTGGCTTTGGGACCACTCCGTATAATTGGCATAATGTGACCAAGATCACTAGAGTATCCACCAACTGCATGGTTAGTCTGATGGTGTGGATCTTGCAAGGGTGGCTGTGAAGGTTAAAATCTGCACAACTTTGCTTGCAGATACTTTCTCAGAGGTCACAGGACTGAAACATGTCATTTTTCACTTTCTTGCTAAATAGGAAAAAATAATTCACAAGCATGTCTATTTTACCTGCACCTCCAGCAGCTGCTGTACATATACAGCATTACTTTTCAGTACTAAAGTGCTTTTGGCAGAATTCATCAACCCCATTCTGGTCTTTTTTTAAAGCAGGTTCGAAGCATAAAAGTTCTTGAATTTGATGTAAAACCATAATTAAAAACAAAATAAAAAGCTAAAGTAGTTTTTGGAAAAGCCCTAATTCTTGCTAGGACATGTAATTGCATAGATTCATTTGCTGTGACTGGGTGACAGTAAATATATCTTTAAATTTTGTTTATAGCCATTTATTTCCTAACTCAGCAATTATTAAGGAAAACATAGGCTTTGTGTGAAGAGCATCCTACCTGGCAGCTCAGCTTACAGGAAGCCTGTGAAGCTCTGTGGTGGTTTGTGACAAAGGAACACTTTCTTAGAAGCTCAAAGTCAAAAGATATCCTCTATTCTGTGAACCTACACTTCAAAATTTGTTCCTCCTTGTCAGGAGGACAAAATTAACAGAAAATTCACTGCCTAAAAAAATTATTTGAAAAACAGTGAAGGGCATGAAAATCCTCAATCTGCCAGTGGGAAAGATCCTGCATGCATAATTAGTGTTGTCAGTGTGCCAATGCCACTGCAGCTCCTTCAGTCCTGGAGCAGGAAAGGAAGAGTGCCATGGATATGAACATTTACTTACCACCGTGAAAATGACACTGAACTGAAAAATCAGGGGAGGAACACAGAAATAGTTCATCTTACTCCTTAATAATATATGGGGTTGTTTCGGTTTAGGGTGCTTGTTGGGTTTTGTTTTTCCTTTAAACAGCAAAGAGTTGATGGTATCTGAAGGTTTTCTGCCGTTCTGCCCTGTAAAATCTAAGGTAGGTGGAGAACCCAAGGCATCCCAGGATCTAATGGTTTATAGAGGCAAGGGAAGAGTCATTGGATATAAATTGGCAGCAAACCATGCTAAAATATTTCAGCACTTAGCCTAACCTCAAGAGATGAACACAAATGGTGATTTCTTAATGTTTGACGCAAGACACCAGCCACAAAGTATTTCAGAACTTTTGCTTCTGCAAACTAAGCTGGTAAAACAATCTAGAGAATCACACATAATCATTTTGTGCTTTGTCAGGCTCATTTGAGTACTATTTTCATAAAGGAAGCATTTTCCAAAGGGGCTGTTGTCCTAGTTCTAGAATTAACTGAAAAATGACTTATTTTTGCCTAATGCTTATAGCCTAATTTAAATAGGAACACATTCCAGGTCTACCAATTGACAACAGGGAATGCAAAACATTCAACAGCATTACACAGTGAGTCTCATGGCAAAACTAGAAATTAATTCATTGTTTTGAAACCAGAGGAAAGCTGTTCCTCTTGTATGCAGAAACATCATCCAAACTGCCCCTGTAAGGGCTGGCTTTGGGGGACTCTTGGAGCTTTGTCTCTTTAGCTGATGCAAACTCAGAGACCCGTGGGTCTCTGAGTTCTTTGGTTTCATCCACACCCTCTCCACTCCGTCCCTTGAGTACTGTGTCCCTTCAGCCCACACTCTGTGATCCATCCAGAGCACTGTGATTTGGTTACTTTGAAAGCTCTGTTTTCAGTAATATACAGTCTCTCTTCAAGAAATAAAAGTACAGAAGGACTTTCCTTAGATCCAACACATCAGACCAAAGAAGATATTTTAAATAACAATGATGTAAGATTGCTGTGCACACAGCTAGAGCTCCTTTATCAGAACAGCAGTATAAAAACCTAGAAATATAAGTACAAAAACTAAAATATGTGTGAGTTGTGCACATAAAATGTAAACCACAATCCAGACATTATTTTCTTACAGAGATATAAATTAAACCATATTTTGGAAGCTGCCTAAGATGAGAGAAGCTTTTTCTCCTGTTTCAGGTAAAAGTGATCAATCTCTGCTAGGTATTTTTATATATTCCCTAGCTTTACTCATTCAGAAAAATGTGGCCATTTAACTTCAGAAAAGATCTCACAATTTTTTGCCTCTATTTCAACCAAATGCTTTAGGACCTGGATGTTTTGCTCTGCTCTGTGCTCAATGTCTTCTCCAACAGACCCAGGATCTCCACTGAGATCATAAAAGTATTAAGCAAGGGCACCAACACCACCTGAGTGGGTATCTGTACAAGCCATACAAGCAGTAATAATTTATATGACCTTCTCTGCTGCTGATTCTCTTAGCTCAGTTCTTGCCCTGCTATTTCCCTTCTCTGCAGGGAACATCAGAAGTTATTCATCTCCTACAAGTTAAAGAAACCTTTGGGCTTGCCTCAAATGCATCAGGGGATCTGTGAAAGTTTGTCACAGATTATGTGTCGATGTAAGTACTGTTACTTAGAGGGTACATTATTGATAAAAGCTAAATATTTCATCTTTCTGCACTGTCTCTAAACAAAACTGGCATTTACTTACCAGGAGGCTGAAAGTTCAGCTTTCAATATTATAACATGGAAACATTTTGGCAATTTCTCTCTGAAGAAAACAGGTACCAGGTCCCTCTGCAGCTGTAGCCAAGGAAAACCACAGTCCCTCCCCGCAGAGGGGTTTGAAGCTCCAGAGGGGTCCCCAGCTGTGCCCTGTGGCAGGCTCCTCACAGAGCCCAAGGGACACCAAGGGGGAGGAGGGACAGCTCCAATTCTACATTTCTCATAGGCCAAGTCCAACCCACCCTATTAGCTGCATGCAGGTGTTTCTGAGTGTGTTTGTGCTTTAATTATTCATAACATCAGCTTCATATTTTATGGATTATTCTGCATCAGTGCTGGTACTTGCCTCATGCATTATGCATGCACCTGAATCTGTTCTGATGGGAGGCACAAAAGACACAAAGCATGTCTCTCACCTGTGTGCTTCTGATTAGAAGGGAGCGTTTGTAACCCTGAGCCTGAATTGAATCCCAAATGTGTCCTCCTTTGTCCCATAACTGCACATCCCCTGATGAACAAAATACATCTTTTTACTCCTCTCTCTCACTCAAACTTTCCTAATTTTACTTTTTAGCCAATGTCAGCCTATAACAAAACTATTTCCCTTATAAAACATACATTTTTCTGAGCACTGGTTCAGAAGTACAGTATACTAAAAATCATAGCAAGGTCCACTTTTAAAGTAATATCTCTGAATGAACCAAAGTCGTCCAGTCTAAAGCCTCTAAACACAGTACATTGCAGTTTACTCCAAGAGGCATTAAGATGTGGGTTTACACCTTTTTCAGTATGCTAATGCACCTGACTGTTTAAAAGATGTGACAAACTACTCAGAATTTTGAGGAAAAATCCAAGAAAAAGTAATTGTGGGGTTTTTAAATTGCTCATTGTTTCTTTGTGCCTCACACCTTGTCAGCAATGCTGGATTCCTCTCCTCTCTTTTTCAACATAACTAAATGATGACTGTCTTACCCACAGGGCCTCAGTTTTTAAAAAATCAGACAATTTCAAAGTTGCCCTGGTCAAGGGGGAAATGATTTTGTGGCACGAGGAATTCTCAAGTTGGAAGGGGAGGCAGTGATGCAGAGGAGTGTGGGTTGGTGCTGCTCCCACTCAGGCTGGCTCCTGGGGAAGGGCTGTGCCACCCCCTGCCCCAGGAACCTCCATCAGCCCTGTGCCACACAGGGGGCCTTTCCTTTTCCCTTGCAATCTGACTTCCCACTAAAATTTCCAATATAGCTCTAGCAAGGGCCAGCCCAGGAAAGAGCTCTTCAATCACAGAGAAATATTTTAAGAAAAACGTACCAAAATTATGTAAATAGATTTAAATAGCTTCCCACACCCAGAGCACTGAGTTCTGAGCACGGAGAGAGCCTGAAGCTAATTTTAACCAACTGACAAGAGCCCTGGGTCATGCCAGACAATAATCAGTATCATGCCTTCAAAACACTGAGTGTTAAACATGGAGAGAGAACTCTCTGCTTTGGGTGTTATCTTCCCCATGCTTTCAGCAGGACTCTTAGCTGCCTGCACTGAGGTGCCTGACAGGTTTTCTCCACTATCCTAGCTATCTCCAGCTGGTGTCTGCAAACCATGAGGAAATTATGTCACTCAACAAATTTCAGACACTATTTTTAATCCAATTTAAATAAACTAAACCTTACCTGCCTTCTCTGCTATGTTCCCTTATTTGTCAGGTTGAAACAAATCTCAGCATGGTTTCATCAAATTATATTTTTTTCCAATCATGCTTAGGAAACAAAAAAAAAAATTAAAAATAAATCTGTGCTTCTACTCATGGAAGCCTTGGCTGAATAGTCTCGTTTTGTGCTGTCACCCTTCTGTTAGCAAATGTGCACAGTCTTGCTCTGCTGGTGGCAGTGGCTTGCACCAGTCCCCACGAAAGACAGAGCTCTACTCTGCAAAGCCACATTTGAGCTCACTGAGGACACAAACTGCACTCCAGCCTTCCAAGGAGACCCTGCTCTTCCCTCACTGAACTGCCTCACAATATTTTTCCACCGCCCCTGTATTCCACAGTGTCTGGTTACCCTACTAGTCTTGACTTTGAGCTGCCAGATTCCATTGCCATCTGCAATCTTCCCATCTATCATTTTGGCCTGTGCTTTGTCAGGGCTCCAGACATTCCCTCATCCAGGCAGCTTTGAGCCCGAAACCTCTACAAATGGCCACAAGGTTCTCATTAGGCCTCCTCAAGTGGAGGAGGGCTGTTGCACACACAATTTAATAGAGACTTCATCATTTTGACAGAGCTGGTTTAAAACATACCCATAGCTCTTCTGCAAAACCCTCAGATTACTTGGGAACATTTATGCATAAACTCAAAAGTCAACACATTTAAGTATTTAAGTATTATGTAGAATAGGTTTCAATATTGTTTGCAGGTGGAGAAAGTTTTTTAAGTAGATACTTTTAGGGAGAACATGTCCTCTTCTACATTGCAAAACCTAGAATCCTGCTAAATAAACCTTCTCCAAGAATATATGAACTGGATATTTTCTCCTCAGATGTTGTAATGGCTGAGAAAGTTGCTATGTGCCAGCAGACAACTGAGAATGGTGCTGGCAAAAATGACACTTAAGGAAACAGCTTTTGGTGTGTTTCATCTCCCACTTAAACGTGAGCACTTCCCTTAACACAGACACAGAAAGTAAAAGGAGCAAGGGAGACTTGGGATAAACAAACATCTTTGTTTTGAGGAGCTCACCTTGCCCAGTGAGTGCTTACAGCCAAACTCAGCAGAACGCTCCCGTACACAACCTCCTGTAACATCCAGCAGGCGTTTCATAAGTTGCCATTTAACTTTTGCTACACTGTCCAAAAGAAACTCTTTCAGTTTCTTCAGGAGGTGTTTTAGGACAGGTGACTGTGACTCACCCATCACTTTAAAAGGGCCACATTGAAGGGGTTTTTAGCAATGCTGACGTGCAGGGAAAACTTGTGCTCCACTTACTTTTCTACAATAATCCTCTTCTCTCAGTCCCTCATTAGACAGTATATCTTCATTTATATAATTGTATGAAGTAACAATGGTTTCTGCAGCACCAATTATGACATTTTAATTAGCTGGCCAAATGTTTCCAGTCCTGGTTTTTTGCCTAATTAGTATATTTTGAGGTTTGAGAAGTATCCTCATTACCATACAAATGTTTCTAATAGTGCAAACTTCAAAAGCAGGTTGAAGAGAAAGAAAAAATTTTCATATAGCTCAGTAGGTTTAGAATGAATATTTCACTCTTGGTATCAGAAGCATCAGGCACCTGCCTTTCCAGATAACATGAGCAGGTTCTCAGCCCTTCTGTACCCAACTAAGATAAGGCAAGGAGTAAATATCCTACATTTGGATTTATAGAGCACTTTTTATCTCTAAAGTACTTTGTAGGCATTAACCACATAATCATTAAATATTGATATTTGCATGATTAATGCTTTGTTGTTACATTATATGAGAAGAAAGATACAAACGCTGGGAGAAGTAATCTGCCTTGGAAGCAAGCCATGAATTTGTGCAAAGCACGTCTGTACCTTGTGTTTCAGATATGCTTCTAATAAAAGTCTCCAGGTTTGGAAGCAGAACTGTGGACATGGTAATCCTGGTGCAACATCCTCAACTTCACTTCTCCCTGTATCAGTAATTTGTTTTAAATTAAAACATAATGTCTAGATGGACCATTTCCCACAACAAGCATTCTTTCAGGATTTATGCAGCACTAAGCCTGATGCATCTCAGGTCAGCATCCTGGTTTGGGAGTTTTATGGCCCCCATCAGCATCATATCTGTAATGTTTCCTTTTCCACAGTAAAGGGAAAGGAGAACAACTGCTAACAAGACATTTTTCTTTTCTCTGAATTTCAACATTTCTTGCATGTTTTATTTTGTGACTTTGGACACAAATTTTTTAGTCCATTGACTACAGAGGAGAGAAATGAACATAAAATTTTCTTCATTTTACTAACAAGTTTTTTACTTATTAGTTAACAAAGACAAAACTTTGCTACACCAAGTAAGCAAGGGATAAGGAGCAGAGTCTCAGCTGTTATAATTTAGAACAACTTTGAGAGAGCTCTTCCAATTTACCACAGCTGGGGATAGAGTCCCAGAGGGTCTTCTTGATATTTATTTCTCTATTTCACATCTCTGCTAGGCCAGAATGGTTTTTATTAATACACTTCCCTCAAGAATTACACAGAGGTAACAAATGAAACCCAAAAAGATTCTTTCGAATCGAGTTGACCTGCTTTATCCAGCATCTTTCCCCTCCTTTTAATATTCCTCTAAGACTCCTTCAGTGTATGAAGAGCCCATTTAAGCTAATCAAGACCTGAAGAGAAGCAATTGAAGATTTTATTTTAATTTAGCATGTAAAATTCTTTGGAAAGGTTTTTCATTGTCAAATACAAGTGATTGTGCTGGTATTTTTAATATTTGGCCAGAAAGAAAATTTTTCCTTCTTCTTCTCAATGACTTTATAATAGCTTCTGAAAGTAGGAAGAACTAAAGAATGCAGCAAAGAGAAGAAAGAATACAAATTCACACTTATTTAGATACCAGGTGATTGAGTGTTCCCATCAGAAGTGACTAACACGTTTTCCTACACCCAATCTGCAAATAGTTTGCTGTCTTACTCAGCCCAGAGCTTGTCTGGGGAAGCTCAGGGGTGCCTTGGCTTTGGGGCTGTGTACATGGGAAGCCACAGCCTGCAGGAGGCCCTGCTGCATGAGCAGTACTTGTCATGGCACACTAAAAATTGCTTTGATATTATTCCTTACATGAACTCCCTTCCTTCAGTTTTTATGCATCATCCAGATTCCAGCTAGAGGTAATAGACACACTTTTATTTTTATGATAAACCATAAAAACGTGTCACAGCTAGTAGACAGCTAGACATAGCCACTAAAATAATGCTGCAGAGAGATGGTAGCCAAGCTACATCAGCTCTGTAGCACATTACTCATTATTACAAATACCCTCTGATGTCAACACCTCACACTTTTTTCTTTTTAACAGGCACGATGGCAAGTGGTTTATCAACAAAATGCAAACTTCGTGCACTGCTGGAGAAGTGTTTGCTGGTATAAATAGCAGGGGTTTAATGAGCAACCCCAGAAGTCTGCTCTGTGCAGTGAGGGGGCAAGCAGTGAACCTGTCCAGTGAGTAACTCACTCCTGTGAGAGCTCTCCTGGTTTTCCAAGCACTGTGGAGCAGCAGGCAGTGCTCAGGGTTTACCTCAGAACAGAAACCCTGCTCAGCCACACCAGGCAGCTGCACAGAATGATTCCTGGGCTGTGCTGCAGGAGCAGCCCTGGTATGTAACACCCTGTGACACACAACAAACCAGCAGCCAGCGACCCCTGACTTAAATCAGTGCAGCCTGTTGGATGTATTCTCTCTCCCCATGTCTTTTCAGGCCAATGGAGTGCTTGAAATTATTTTTTTATATGCATATGTTATTGTTAAGTAACCCAGGTTTCTCAGGCCCCACCACTGTGCATGGAAACCCTGCTCTGGCCGAAAGCTGTGATCTGTCCCAGCTCTCCCAGCGTGGTTTGGCTCTGTGATGATGCCCATTGGGAAGTGGCCCAGATTGTATTTACAAACACTGATACCAGTTTTGCATTTCACAAGGAGATTTCTAAATGCAAACCAAGATCCCAACAGAGACAAGCTCGCTCTGCACTCAGGGAGTTCTGAAGGACGCAGAGCAGAGCAGCCTTCCTCTCCTGTGCAATCACCACCAGCACCAGCCAAACAACTGTTGTTATTATTATTACTATTATTATTGTTAAAACTGTTATTATTATTACTATTATTATTGTTATTATTATTGTTATTCAGAGTCACAGCACCAATTTCTCAACAAAACACATGTCATTATAGCTGGCTACAATCTTGGCACCACCACATGGTGCTGATGTTATTTTTGGCCTGATAACAAAGGCCAAGGACAGCTGCAGCACAGCTCCTGATCTCACTGATACCAGCCTGCTGGAATGGGAGCTGGGAGGAGACATCCAGGAGCAAACAGCAGAAACTGAGAAGAACAGAAAAGCCCATCCTATCATATTTTGGGGTCAGGGAGCTGGCAGGACCAGTGTAATACATAACAATTTAAGGCAAATACAGAATTTTGGGAGTTTGCTTCTAAGAGTTGTGGCAGACTCTCATTCACACTCCTGAGAGCAGGACTGGTCTGCAGTGTGTTCATCCTGACTCCCTGTGAAGTGCTGCAGCCAACAAAGGTTTGCAGGACCCCTTCACAATATATTCATGTTGGAAGAGCCTGTGAAAGGAAAGTGAAACTGTTTTTAAATTGTGCTCTGCAGGGCTAAAGGGACAGCAGTGCTAGATAAAACATGATTATTCTTTAATCTTTTGTGGGGCTTTGGAATTTTGTATCGGGTTTGGGGTTTTTTAATGCATAGAAAACAAGTTTGAAGAGCAGGCTTTGGAAAGACTGTCTTGAAACAATTTCCCTTACCAGAGAGAAGTATAAGAGGAAAAAGTTTGTTAAATCTCAGTTTGCAGCTATTCATTTATGGCACCAAAGAAGAAATTTCCCCAGAACTGTACGCTGCTCAAGATTGCAGAACACATTTTTCTAAGCCATGTCAGATATAGCCAGCATGTAAATCATCCTTAATGCACAGAGAATTAAGGAGATAATAGATGGCAAGAGAAGAAGGGCAGTAGCACAGCAAAGTTTAGTTGCAACAAGAAATATTATATAAAATTTGCCTTGTATTAAAGCCAACATGCTTTCCTTAGAATATAGTTCTCAACTTCCAGAGTCTTGTTTTGATCTACAATCATTAGCATTCATCATTAAAATTCATTATTTACAAATACGCATGTTCTAAAAGCAAGACATTTTTACACGTGAAGGGAAATCAAATATTTTATTATGGCAGCATGTTTGTATTGGTTGTCTACGTCTGGCTTTCTACTACAGCTTTATCCTGTTCCCACATTTAAGCACAGTGTGTTGTAATTTCTGCAGCACAGCACATAATCAGACATCCCAGCTGTGGGAAGCTGTTGCATTGCTGCAGATTTACCCTGTGGCTCTCCACAAAGACTCAGGAGTGTAATGCCAGGATTTGTTCTACCCAGCTGCTCTGTTTGACAAGGATGAGACTTGTGTGACGTGAGCTCAGTAGACAGATTTTAGCAAAAAGATTATTTATTTCTATTTTTTATTTTGCCTTGGATTGAAACATTGCTTGGGGGCTCAAATGTTTTAACAATTATTTTTATTCTGGCCACAGCTTTTATGTTTCCCTATGAAAAAAAAATTAAAACTAAATGGTATCTTTTACCTTCTGACATCTCAAAAAAAGCCCCATCCACAATTTTCCTAGAAAATATTGGCTGGGAAAAATAAGCTAATTTCCCTAACACTATTAAAACCAGTTGACATTTTTATCATCTCCAGTGATTATGTAAAGTTCTTTAAACCAGGTTTTATCTGGACACAACAGACTTAGTATTTTGTCTACTCCCTAAATAGCATTTTAAATGGCATTCCACAATTTGTCATCCTTTTCAAATTTATAAATTTTTAAATGTTGTTCTTTTAGATTTTTTTTTCCACAGCTTCTTTGCATTGAGCCTCTACTATAGTGTTTACTCCTTACTGAAAATAAGAAATAACATCAAATAAAGGTAAAATAAAACCCTAATATTTAACAATTCTCATAAACTGACTCGAGATGAACACCTCTGACTGCAGGCATAGTGAAGAACTGCATCTTTAGGACCTCATTTTGAAGAACTTTGGTGTTTAATATTTAAATCTCAGTAAAATAAATTATGTTTATATATGCCAGAGCAATTATCCCATCAAACAGAGGTGCTTTCACACAGCTCAAGTATATGTAACAGTGGTAGGCTTTTCATATTTTTAATACAGTTGGAATAATTTATTTTAGTATCTATTCAACAGGAAAGAAACACTTCATGCTGCCATTTCCAACATCCTTAAAGTATTATTTTTAAAACCATCTAAAGAATTCAAAAGCGGGGGCACAATTCTCTGTTGATTACATTTTATAAGTTGTTATAAATTTTTTATAAAAAGGAATTGCTTGCTATTAAATACTCCAGGGTTTTAAAGTTATTTCTATAGAGCTATTTTTAATTTATACACACACACACACAAAAATAGCTACGTTAAAGGACGCAGCAAAGTCACCCAATTGAAAGTTAGCACATGCCAGAATTAGAGAGGCCTGAGAAATATTCCCTCTGTCATTTCTGTGGGCAACTTCTCTGCTGCAAGCAGCACCACAAACCCAGGGTACCACTGAGGAGCTAGAAACTGGACCAGAAATGCTGGGGGGAGAATTAAGGTTCGGTGGACAACCTGAAATCTCACAGTTTCTCATTTTGGAGGGCAGGATGGCAAATCCACTGGCCCTCAATCTGGAATAATGTGAGAAATTAATAAACAATCAGGTAACACTATTAAAATTTTATTTCCTCAGCTATTTGCTTCAGTTCAGCTGTTCCCAGTGCCACTGGAAGATGTCATAGGTGTTGGGGACACAGGAAGGGTAGGGATGGGTTCCATGAAAATCCCTTCACACTGGGATTGCTGCTCTGCACTGTGTTTTACCCAGCATTGCAGTGTCACTGCTGCCACTTAGGCTAAATTGAGTTTTAGCTCTTCAGAGAGTTTCATATTCACATATTAATTAGGTTAGATACCATAATTTTCTTGGGGAATACAAGAATGTGGAAGAGAAACAGCAACTTGTAAGAGCTCATAACCCAGTTAACTGAAATACATGGGAGAAAGAAATGTGGTTTTTATGTAAACCCAGGGGCTTCCACTTAAATGTCAAACACCTTCTATGGAAGTCAAAGACATTTGACATAGTTTATAAAAATTTTAAAAAGTCTTCTCTACTAGAAAAGGGCTGTGCAAACTCTGTCAGCAGGATGTTTTCTGTACGTATTAACTGCATTCCAAAAATTTCTGAGCAAGTTTCCACATTCCTCACCAACAGTTCCACATTCTTGCAGAGCAACAAAAAGGTCCAGACTAAAAACCAGCTCCATGAAAACCATCTCCAGCTGGATGTCCCCACATGCAGAGCATGCCAAGACCTGGCACAGCAGGCAGGTCGCAATTAACATGTACCATGACTGTAATTAGATTAAAATCAACATGAAGGGGAATTCAATTCAGCTGCATATAGTTGAATCCTTAGCAAAGTGCTTGGTCACATACTCCACACCAAGGAAGAGCATAGTGCAGTCTTGAGAAAAGAGAAGCCAGACCCTAAGTTTCAAGATATGCAAAAGATTAAGATGCCAGAAAAGATAATGTTCTTCCCTTGTTTTGTTCTTCCCTTGTTTTCCCTTTTTCCCTCATTCCTTTTCTTCATTTTTTTCTTTCTTTTTTTTTTTCCTGTTGTTTTGCCTTTGCTATTCTAATTCGTGGTGTTCTGCAGAAGACAAAAGCCCAGCAGAGCTCAGTAGGCTGGCACCACGCCTGGAAAAGCGACATATTGCACATATATTTTTCATACGTTTTCAAAAATATCCATGGGATGGTTTTTGTGCATGAATTAGTGCGTGTTTGGCAGAGCAGCATCCCTGCCTTCATCCTGGGCAACCACACAAGGACATTCTGCCTTCAGCTCCTGCTGAAGCTTCCCACAGAAAGAGACTCCTTCAGAGAAGCATCCCTTGCTCAGAGCAGCTCTGGACTATTCTAGTGACTGTCAGCAAGTGCTTGGAAAGCAGCAGTGGGAATGTGCTGCTTTATAACAGAGTAGGGCCTGACGTGCAGCAAAAAGCAATGGAGATATCAAGGCATGGTTCAAATCACAGGCAGCTCCACCAACAACACAATCCATGGATTCAGAGTTCCTCATCTGAAAATTATCTTACTTGATGCTTATTCCTAACCTGCCGTGAATGATTAGGAATCATTCTTCTGTTAGCATGAAGAAAGATTCCTCTCAAACAATAGCTGCATCTAAACTCTATCCCCCAGACAAAAAAAAAATTAAACAAATGAAGGAAAATCCACTTGGATTTGAAGATGAATTAACTTTACAATGAGCCTGGACAATTTTTCTTCACAGCTCTGTATTTGCCCTACCTGCACTCCTGTTAGCTGAGCACCTGTCAGGCTGAATCCAAAGATGCTGCATTTTTGGGCAGATTCCATGTGCTTTTCCAAGTGCAGCACTGACACATCTCTGCATCTCCATAGGCTCCCCTTGGAGCTGCCCAAGCTGGGCTGGCTCCCTGCATTCCCACCAAACCCTCTTCAAGCAAATGCTTGGCTGAGGACACACGGGAAGGTGCGAAACGCTCTTTATTTCCACACAGCAATTCAGAACTCACATTTTATACCTGCAATTTTGACGTAATGAGTACAAAAAGTAAGTAACAATCCAGCAGCGAGCACAGGCACTTAGGAATTTCTAAGACTCAAATTTCTGTTCTTTGAAAGTCTGAAAATACATTCCCTGGAAAAAGGCTCTCTATATTTTATTTGTTCAGTCCTTCTTCAGTTCATACTTCAGATGCCAAAGGTTTACATATAACCGTCTATATTTCATTTAAGAGCCAAGATTGATATTATTGAGGATATTTCACCCAATGGTGAAAATGAAAGCTGCCATAAGGTACAGGAGGTAACAGTATTGATGCACAGTCCATAAGACATAGTGAAGTATAATTTTATCCATGTAATGCCAATGGTATTTCCTCCAGAATGCAGGATTTTTATCCATAAACACATACACCTGAAAATTCTTGTTTTAAACTATTAAGAACTGAGGCAACTTCCTTTTTGAAGTTTAGCTTGAGGAATCATTGAGCAGTGGCTCAAATACTGT
This sequence comes from Pyrgilauda ruficollis, assembly GCF_017590135.1. Classification (NCBI taxonomy): domain Eukaryota; kingdom Metazoa; phylum Chordata; class Aves; order Passeriformes; family Passeridae; genus Pyrgilauda; species Pyrgilauda ruficollis. The sequence goes on along the minus strand of NW_024514764.1, from coordinate 9,289,451 downwards.
GCAATACCCACAGATGGAAGACACAGCAGACCTAAAAATACTGCTCATGTCTCCTCAGATCGTCAATATAACATTTTGATTTCTAAGCATTGAAATTACTCATCAAAATCAGCCCAAAAGCCTGCATCTCCAGTGTTCTGTGAAAATGAAACCCCTTTCCACTGAGGGCAAATACCTCCACCAGGGCTGGACGGGTTTGGATCATACAGAAGAGCCGCAGCAGATACATCCTGAAGTCAAGAGAAGCAACTTACAGCAAAGGTAGTGGCTCCTTCCCATGTTTGTATTTGCTCACACTGAATTTTATCTGCCACTTTATTGTCCAGCCACTCAGTTTTATTTGCTGTACTCTCATACATTGAATAACTTAAGCCTCAGTAAGAAAAAAAAAAAAAAAAAGTAATTTAAAAGCATCTTTTTTTGAGAAAAGTTTTCCCAAGTGCACATGGGAATGATGGATAATATACAGACTAAACTACACCTGCTGTATCCAGCAGCAGGGTCAGAGTGCTGAGAAGCCAGTCCCCAGCAGGAAATGCTGCTCTGACTTTTATTCACTGGGACATCATAGTTAATCTATCAGTTACATCTTCATGTACTGATTTACTTTGCACCCTTTTTATTTCTTTATTTAATCTTCTGTACACTGATTTTTCCATAGCCACTAAAGGTCAATGTTAATTTTAAAAGCAATATTGAATGAAAACAGCCAAGTGAAATAAAGGAAGGCTCTATGCCATCTGTACAGCTCTGGATTTTAAACTGTTGGAAATATATTCTTTCTCCACTAAACTAGCACCCTTGGGTTCACTAGACATAACTATAGAAATCATTCCTTTTTATTGTTCTTTTTGCTTTCTGTTTGCAGCACTGACAAGGCCAGGAAAGTGCTTAATGAAAAATACAAATTAGTGTGAATGTCACTGTTTTCCCCCATTTGCCACACATCCATTTTGAAACGAGCCTGCACTGCAGAGCGTGCAGGGTCTGCTTCAGCAGTGTCCCTCAGGTCTCTGAACACCCTGCCTTCCAGGAAATGCTGTATTTTTCTGAGCTGGTTGTTAGAGGAATTCACCACACAGCAAAAAGAAGGAAAATTGTGTCAACCTAACAAAACAAAGATGATCACAGCTTGTGTACAGAGAGTAACTGAAGATGCCAAAGAGCTGAAAGACAGATTTCAAGTCTATGTGTACAAATATCTTTATATTTATGTATCTGGGCTTGCCCCTGCTCAAAACACTGTAGTGAAACAACTGCTGGCATGAACCAGCAGAATCCAAAACAGCCTCATCAGTTCTTACTGAGACAAGAGACAATATTTGGTGAGCTCTGAGAAACAACAGTGGAACCATTGGGCAAGTGATGGGCAGAGAGCCAGTCTGCCCTTCACACTGCATTCTTTGTTTTGTTCTTTGGGGTTTTACACTAGAGATGAGTGAAAACCATCTTTGCTCATGGATTTGCAGTGAACACCATCTGGCATACAGCTTTTTACATGTAATTATCAATTAATATGCTAGATACATTATATTCTCATCCAGGTATCACACCATAAATTTAAAGGATTAGAGCTAGAAACACTGATCAAATGGACATTCATCCCTATAGATTCAGTAAATTCACTATTTCATTTTCTTTTCTATCACAGTCAATTTGGGTAGCTCATAGTTAAAAAAAAAAAAAAAAAAAAAAAAAAAAAAAATTTTTTTTTCCCAGTCAAATTTGGGGAGCCATAGTTAAAAAAAAAAAAAAAAAAAAAAAAAAAAAAAGTGGTTTCAAAGAAGAAACCACAGACTTGGAAAATCTAAAGGAAATAAGACAAAAACCTTTGAAATGCCTTGTGCTGACAGGTTATTATCAGTATTAATGGAAGAATAGAGGAAAAGAGTACATCCTATATCAACCCAGACTATATCTCTATCAGGCATCTACTACAGACCTTAAAGATTTAGGACATGGCACAGGAAGACTGAGAGGCATATTGTTCAGAAAAATGTGACAAAAATGAGTGTCTCCACAGCAACTTCCTCAGTTCCTCAAGCCTGTGACAGCACATCCACCTCTGGAAACATGAGAGATCACAACAGAACAGGGTCTGTTTCTGAACTCTGCCCACTAAAAACATGGGCAGAGTTCAGAAACAGACCTTCTAAGAATGCCGTAAAAATTTCTCACAGGTTGGAAATATATTCCTCATTCCCAGGGGGATTTATATTTCTTACCAGTGTCCCAGTATCCAAAGCACCACTTGCTCTAATGCAGCCAGAGTTAACACCCTGCTTTTATCTGAGCACACCTCCATAGAAAAGCTGACTGGATCAAAGTAAAATCTGTTCCATTGCTGTGGAATGCAAAAAGATAAAGTAACACCCTCAAAGGGCACCTTAGAACTTTTGCTGACTTCCCTGGGATTTGCCTGACAGAGTAGGGACTCTCAGTGAATACAGGCTGACTTTTCCCTTCCTGCCTACATGAACTCTTTTGTGGAGAGCAGATCCCAGGTGCCTCCCATGTGTGTGCCACATGGAGGGACAGTGTGGCCAGGGCACTGCCAACATCCCTGGGGGCCCCAGGGATCCCTCAGGTTCTCAAAAAGCCACTGCTGACACCTCCAAGCTCTGAGTTTGCAGGTACAAGATGCAGAAAATTTAAAACGAGTACAGGAAGAATTCACAGGAACATCTTGCCCCAGACTGAGCAGCGATTCATTCACACTGGGATTAGAAGTAGGTTCATGTTTATGGTAGAACCGTGGTATAATTCAGCCCAATTCTGACACCTTCATCACAAACGCCTGCTGCTCTTTGAGCTGAGTAACTCAATTTCTCCACCTGGGAGAATACAGGAATACTGACTGGAATCCTCTGGGTACTGCATCATTCCACCAGTGCCCAAAATGTATCCCTGCATCAGTGACGTCTTTAGAGAAAGGATAAATTGGTTCTGACAAACACATTTCTCTCTTCACCTGTCTCAGGACACCTTACAGAGATGAAGCAGAAGATGACAGGGTGGGCAAGAAAAAAACCCCTTTATCAACAAGAGCAGAGGATCTGGTAAAGTTCAGTTTGATAGTTTCAGTCTTTGCTTTGTTTGATATGTCTTTGCTCCCCAGAAATTTTGCAATATCTGTCTTTCCATTCTGAAAGAGAAAGACAGAGACACTAATTTTCATGGTATATTAACCACCACTTTCAGATTAGGCTGATTACCAAGGCTTGTTATTGTTCTGTGGCTTGCACAATGTATGTTTATATACAAACAGATATAAGGAGCTGCCATGCTTTGTAGTAACTGGTTGGATGATCTTAATTTTTTTGGTTTGTTTTTCTATAAGGAGAAACATATGGCACTAAGAAAATAAGTGCACCATTACAAACATCCTATGTATAGTAAAAGCAGTGATTTTAACTAATTCTGACAATTCAAAGTCCTATTTGAGCACATATAGCCATAAATGCCCATTTCAAACATGGAGTACTTCAAAAAGTAAATAAAGCAGATCTCATTCTCTTCTCATGGTAATTTTCACAAATATAATTCTCGTTACTTAACTGAATTCTCTCCTGATTTAGAGTGATGTGAGTGAGAATTTGGGTCCATTGTTCTTCCAAGGCAAATCTCCTGACTAGCGGGTACTCTGCATTTATTGTTCACACTGACTACTCTCCATTAGCAACCTCGATGATTTCAACACGATGGACTCACTCGTATTTCAACCCTAAAATTCAGGCCCTAACCAAAAACTGTTCAAACTCAAGACCAGCAACTGAATGCTAGGACAGACATGCTTTAATAGATGTAAGATATATTACTTATATTCTCAGATTATTTTGTGTAGATGTAAATTAGATCTAAGGGACCAACACACAGCTCTTCAAAATGCTCTCCTGACTCTCTTGGTCATGCAGGGCTTGTAAAGTTCACTTTGGGCTATGATAAAGTATTTCTGCATTTCCAGGTCAGTTTGAGATCTCTCTCAAATGCTGGCATTGTTAGTTATAGGACTGAATCAAATGCAGGAACATTTGTATCAAACAGACCTCTTAGCTCCTGACACCACAAGGGATTACCAGAAAAAAACAAAACACTAAAAAAATAGCTGCATTGGTGTTGGTTTTTAAGATATATGGCACACTACAAGAGTCAACATTTCCCAGTGAAATGGAAAGTTCTTTGAATCATGCTTTTGTATTCCGCAGGAAAAAAAAATTAGGAAAACAAAATCTGATTATGCCTCTGTCATCCACAGTCAAGAAGCCAGTCCTCTGTGCTAAGAGATACCAGCTGCTCTAGATGTTTTGAACAAGAGCTTCCTGAGAAGCAGAGGAAATGAGACAGGCCCTGCCTGTGAGGGGAAATGCAGAGCTTTTAGTCTCAGGCTCTGTTGCTAAGAGGAACAAATGTTTCTGTCCATGATGCCAAGTATAAAAAAAATTTTGAAAAAATACAAAGCCCTAGAATTTCCTATTTAAGCAGTTGAAATGAATATTTATATTAGTTCTAGATTTACCCTTTAAATTTTCAATGGTTTTGAATTTAGGAACTTTGAAGATGTGTCAGGAAGTACCTGATACCTGGCTAATGTACCTTACTGATGGCTCCTGGCCAGGGGAGCTGCTGCTCTTGCTGTGTGTTAGGATTTGCACTGTCAGGTGAGTGCAGAGCTCTGAAATCAGCCAAGACATGCCAGATTCCTCCCCACAGGTAATTATGAAGATGAGGACTGGTGCATTACTGCATTTCAGCTTCCTCCCCTGGAACATTTCTTTTAGGGAAGGCTTACACAGCTTTCTCTTCTCTGCTTCTCATCTTTTGTAGGCAGAAACGCAGACAAGGTTTTGTGCAGGAGGAAACTGCACTGCGATGTATCACACTTGATTTGTTGATGCTGTCATGGAGTTAAATACTCATTTGCTGTTGTTTTCATCTGATTTGTTTGTCAAAAAAATGAAGAGCTATCGTTCTTGTAAAATAATAGTCAATTTAATAGGACACAGTGGTGTAATTAGGCTTTCTCTCTTTCTTTAAAAAAAAAAGCAATAGCTATGCCTGCGTTTACTCACACAGAATTTCAATGATTCAAATCCTTTTTTTCATACACTCAGCATCCAGAGAAGTCCTCAAGGGCAGTTCTGTGTTCCAAGGACATATGGTAGTAACCCAAAATTTCTAATTTGGAGGTTTCTGCTTTTCCTTATGCTTCCTATCCTCTAAAAGAGGAAGCAAAACCCACAAGGCTGGAAGGAGTCACACAAATGACCTGAAAGTGCCTTAAGTCCCTTGGTTTATTTTCTTATGTAAATAAATATAAGGATTTTTCTGGCTTGTGTTCTGTCAGTCCCCTAGTGCTCACCAGTACATTGGCTACAGCAAAACTCCCCTTTCCCATGATCCATTTCCATTTCCATCACAGCTGAATGTTAAGCCCATGATGTTGTGTCCTGTATTCAACATCACCAGCAGCAGGATCTCTGTTTCCTTGAGGTGAGGGGTCCTACAGAGCCGGGTGCACACATTGCCACTCTGATTTCAGTGACAGCAATATCTGTGTGCATTTGCCTTTCCCTGCAATTCCTTCTCCCCTCAGCCCAGTGCATTTCTAGCTGAAGAACAAAGCGTTGGAGTACTAAGCTTTCTGCTCCTGTGAGCTAAATGTGTTTTGGCTGTGAACCCCAGGCTGACATTTCCCTATGTCACACAAATGCTATGTATCTGTCAGGATGGGCACCAGATTGTATTTTGATAGCTACCACGTCAGTGGAATACTCTCAGCCAAAAATATGGATGTCTGGCAGCTTGCTTCCCCTGTGTCCGGTTGACAAAAACATCAGTTTTCATTTAGCCCCAAATCTCAAACTTTAGTAATGTATTTCAAAAGCAGAAATACCAGGTTTTTGTAATGATTGAACCAGCACAGTTTGTTGCACTCTAAAGCAGGCACAGAGAGAGCCATTAAACCAGAATGACTGAACAGGACTGGGACTATTCTGTCTGATGAAGGTCTCTCAGGCTGGCTATTTCTTTGTGTTGAGTTGGGTGCAGGCTAATTTAAGGCATTTTCTTAAGCCAATAAATGGATTTCAGAGACACATACAAATGGGCTACAGCTACTATCAAATTTCTCAAAAGCAAAATGAGGTCAAAGGAAACACATTTTTATTATAAAAGTCTCTTAAAGCTTCTACGGAGCAGTAACTATCACAAAGGCTGGGGAGTTGCTGGTTAGAACATCTAGAGCAAAACCTAAAATGTTACAATGAAGCCTTGAGGTGATGCCATTTTCCCTGTTAAAGTCCCCTGGAGATGGAAGAATGGTGACTCTTCCTGTAATTTGTCACCATTTCTATAAGGTAATAGCAGCTTCTTGTTCTTTGTTATAACTATATGCCAAACATTTACCGTGAGTCATTAGTTTTGAAGGTGATATATTACGAGAAAACCACACACCAAAACAAAAAACAACACCAAAAAAAACCAAAAACAAAAACAAAAACAAACCCAAAAAAAAAAAAAAAAAAAAACCAAAAAAAAACCCAAAGTCTCCTTTAGCCTTTAGTTTACATTTGCATTTAGCATTCATTCAGCCTCAGTGCACCTGGTATCCCGAGTAAGGCTACTCCCTGTTAGTTCCCAATATCTCAATTATAGAAAGTTTTATGTTGAGGTACACAAAAAAAAATTTATATTTGTATAATGAAAACCAAGGTGCCTTAATAAAGCCGATGCCCTTTCATTATTTATGATGGCTAGAAATTTTATTTTCTGTATCTGGCTGAGATTTTAAGTGATTTAGGAGAAAAAAAATCAATGTCAGGTGAAAGCTAATTTTTTAAAGTACAAAAAAAATTTTCTTCTTATTTTTCCTAAGCGAAGAAATTATTTACACTACAATAAATTTAATTAGAAGAGATGATATAATCTTAATTTTTCCCTCAGTACTCCTACTCCTGTCTGAAATTTCAAGAACTCAAAGCCATCAGGGACCCAGGAATATGAATGGACATATTTAGGAAGCTCAGTGAATGTTTCACAGAATTATTGAAATAAACAGACAGATAAAGGGGGCTTTAGTTACAAAGGAGAGTGGGGCATGAAGCAATAGTATGGTATCCCCAGTGTCCCCAGTATTTTTGCACATTAATGACTATGGAAAATGCCTTTCCTGCAGCAGAGGACAGCAGCCTGTGGACTGCTGGTTCCATCAGCAGCTCCTGTGCCAGGGCTGCCCCACGTGAAGCCAGACTGGCAGCAGGGCTGGACAGGCACACTGGCTGCTGATTAACACAAGACTCTGCTGGAAAACAAAACCATCCAGAGCGATTTAGGGCAGCAGGATCTCTTAGAGGGAACCTTCTTACCATTGTACCCCAGCTAACCTCACATGAAGCCGCTGGTGCCCTGACAAGCTGCCACTTTTTCCCACCTGTGAGTTACCCCTGCATTTCCCCTTCAGCTGAACAGGTGAAATGCAGAGCTCTTCCTCTGCAGGGCACAGCTACAGCCAAACCCATTTCACACCTCTCACCCAGCTGGGGAAAGCAGCAATCCCCCAGCAGGAAAAGCCACCCAGTGCTGACTCATGGCATCCAACACAAGCAGATAAAAAAGCCAACAAGCTAAAGCTGTATAACCTCGTGTCAGCTTAGTGCTGGTAAGGCAGATCAACCTCCTTTGGAGTCAGGATCCCTAATCCAAGCCAGCAAGCACAGATGTCATCTAATACGTCAGTGAATCAGACTTTGCAGCTCCTTCTCTGGGAGGCTGACACATGGCACCCCAGGGAAGAGTCTAAAAGAAGTAGCTGTAAACTTTAATACACTGCTACATTAAGTGGCATCTGTGCTCCTGGCTGGGCTTGTTTATTTATTTATTTATTACACCACTGTAATGTCTGCACAACCCCATGCTCAAGGAAATTCTTTTATTTTAAACTAACCAAACCTAAATAGCACAGCTGCACTTGAAATTGGCAAAATCTGGGTAATTTCAATACTAAAGCTGGTATTTGTTTGTATTCCTACAGCTTGGTTTTCTGTTACTTGTTTATTTCAGAAAATCCAGCACTCATTTTGTCCCAGAGTATTCTATTTGCATTTTCTGGTTTTGATTGCTTTGTGTCATGGATGCAGCACAGTTTAAAACTGAGAATTTCAAGAGCTCTCTGTAGTCAAGGATAATGGATCACTCTCAAATTTAGCAGAGCACAGTTAGAGCCATAACTACGACCACTACTACATTTTTTTCTGCTCTCAATGATGAGTCATTAAAGCAGAGTGTGTTTCCAGCCCTTTAAAGGCAGAATTTAAAAGTTGGCCAAGGCCCCCTTGGGAGTGCAGCTCTGGAAAGGCAATATATCTTGTAGTGTCCCATTGATCATTGTGATCTGCAGTGGAATTTCACATAGGTGATGTGCATGAAGATCACAGCAATGTTACAGAGACTTTTGCTGTTTTTCCTCTTAGTCGACACCTCACAGTCATCCCCTAGCACCCCAGTAACTGAATAATTCTGGAGCATTTCTTTGTCACCTGCTATGAAGCACCCTTGTGCCAGCAGTGACTCCAGTGGTACTTCACAACTGCACACCCAAACTCGCAGTGATTCTGTGTCTACTGACACCTCTTGTACAAACCTGTGTTCCCAAAGACACGAAGTGACAGTGCTCCCTGAACTGCTACTTCACGGAAGGATGGCTGGCCTGAAGATTGCAACATCAATTATTTACATAGCACCAATAGTTTTCAGATTCCCTCTAGTACTCTGTGAATGACAGCAATAACAGTGCCATGTGGGATTGTTACAATTTTTTTTTACCCCTTTGTTTTCTTCCTCCATTATTAAACTACAAGACAGCAATCAGAACAAAAACCCATAATCTCTGGCTGTGCCATGAGAAGTGAGCAGGGGAAGAGCACTTCCAATTTACTGACACCTTTCATCAAAGCCTGACCCAGTGCACCCAATGCACCCATATTTCACGGGCATTTTACAGCACACTGTACATTTCAGCACATATTACATCCCAGTGATGTGTGTGTATACACAGGTGAAAGAAGACAAAGTTGATGCTTTGAAGTTGATGCTAAAGACAAAGAGAAAAAGATTGCATTTCTGTGGGGTTCAACTTTTTAAAAATATTTATGAGACATTCACCACTTACAATTTTTTTTTTAGCTAAAATAACCATAACAGATAAATTATACAATGTTATCTGTGAACGGAGAGTTAACCCACCAAGATTAAATGATTCATCCAAGTCACATAAAGGAAACTGTAGCAAAAGCAAGAAGTGACTTTTGATCTCAACCTGATGCCAAAAGATCATTTTTACACCTTGGATCCAGAAAGATTTACCAAAACAGGCAGGATTTAGAATGGGATAAAAAAGCAATTACTTTATTTCTTTAAGAGGTAACACTGGCCCTGGCATTGCTCTATATTAAGTGATCATTAAGTGAATAGCTGGAGATATTTCCAATCTGATAGTAATGTAAAATATAACATCATTCATAATCTGAGCTGTGAGAAACACCACAAATGTAAAAAATAATTAAAATAAAAACAAACCTAAAACATCTTCAGTTAATGACAGCTTACAAATTTCATAACGTAACCCGAAGTGGTTTTTTCACAAAAAAATCTACATGAAGTTGAGGAATATTATTTAGATTGTGTTTTCAATTTTGAAGAGCAGAGAGGCTTGCAGAGGAAGCTCTGCAAGTGCTTGTCAGACTAATATGAAACACAAAAGAATAGCAATTACTATGGGTTTACATTCCTGGTATTTCCTCACATTAATTAGATGTGAATCTCCTAAATTATTCAACACTTCTTCAGTAATATGTTATCCTGAAGAAAGTGGTCCTGAAATTAAGTGAGAACACCAGCCACTGCAAACAATTAATATAAAGTGTGCATTGCCATGAAAGGTGCTGCAGTTTCCTTGGGGACAGTGGCGAGGGCTTCTCTCACATGGTAACACAGACAGCAGCAAAAACAAGTGTCAAAATAATCTGCGTAGTAAAACCTTTCCAGGAAATCTAAATAAAAGGCACTCTCCAACTATGTGATAGAAATCACATTTTCTAGAAGACATTCATTACCATGGCAATGAGAAGTTTCATTGCCCACAGTCAGCTCAGCCCTTCCAGTAGGACAAATAAGGAACATCTGCCACCACCCCTCTCCAGGGGAAGGGATGTGAGCAGTCTTAGGGAATTTTTTCCTCCTACCACTCACTCAAACATATGCACACATGAACATAAATACAGAGATACTGCTGTCAGATTCTCCAGGCAAAGAGCAGCCAGGGAAACACACTGCAGTCCTGACAGTGCTTAGATCACATCTGCAGTGCTCACCTCCCTGAAAGGCTCATCTCCTCCTAGCTGGGGCAGCCAGGGAAAGCCTTGACTTCAGCCCAGAATTTCAGTGGCTTTTTGAAAAAGGACAGATAAGCATGTAAAAACCCAAACCTAAAAGCAGAGAACTGCCTAAACCAACAACCTCCAAACAGGCTCTTTAGTGAGACATATGCCTCGCCAAGGGGAAAATAGGAACACTGCTGACTGAAAAGGCACACATTTCAAAATGGCCCTGGAAGGAAAACTGGCATCAATTCTGCCCAGTGAAATTCCACCTGCTGCACAAAGCTAGACAAATGGTAGATTCTCAGGGGTGGATTTACACTGCTCAATTTAATGTATCTAACAATAAGTGTCAAAGCTGGAAATTAGTCTTCCTGGGAATCTTGCAGAGAAGAAGAAAGAGGGTTGTTGAAAAAATGATTAAAAGTAATAGTGACTTGTATTCCTACCAGGAGGTGGTCAGCCCCAGAGCTTTTTTCCTTTTAACTGCACAGTTTTCACCTCCCACGTTATTCAGCAAGCACTTATGTTTACCACTTTCCAAAATCAATATTCCTCAATTTGGAGGCAGCTGCCTGTTTTCTTAAACAAGTCATGTGCTTCCCTTGATATGAAAGCAGTTGTTCATGCCACCAAATCCAGCAGAAGTCTCAAGGCACTGAATTTCTACAAATATTGCCAAAGCACAAGGCTGGCTGGAGGAGAGAACCCCCACTGCATCTCATGCTGAGCCATGAGCCTTTCCAGGACATGAGGGAGCCACACACAAACTCCAGCTCCAAAGCAAACTCACAAGATGCCAGGGGCTGGTTTTGGCAATGAAACCCAGTGCAACCAACAGAGCTCAAATCTTCTTCCACAAAGAGAAGAAATGAACTTCACCTCAAATCTGGTGCTTTATCTCATAGCTTCTTTTTTATTCCCTTGTAGACAATGAATTCTGCCTTTCAGTTATCTGGGGTTATTTATTTCAAATGGTGCTGCATGTCTGAAGTAATACAGTCCAATGGGAATGTCAATGCCCATGTCCAAACAACTTAGTGAGCATAGACTTACTTGACAGTAAAATGTCTCCCAGCTAACCTTAAAACTTGGAGCAAGAGTTGATTGAGCTGTGATTTATTTTATATGCCAGTTCATCTTAAAAAAAAAAAGGAAAGAGGAAAGAGAAAAAGGAGAAAAAAGGAAAGAGGAAATATTGAAATTATTGAAAATACAGCAATATTTCCATAATATTCATTTGGAAAAAAGAAAAAGAAAACCATTATTTGGCTCTAAATTAAAAATGTTTGTTTGGCCTCAAACTGAAGTATTTCTGGTTGTGTCTTTGTGTTGCGAAGAAGGATGGGACAAAAAGCTTTCAATTATTTTTCATTATTCATTCATATTTTACTGAAAAATGCCATTTCCAAAGTGACAGTCAAAACTCAGGTTTAAAATGTATGAAAATTAAGATTTTCTTCCTAGGGAAAGATTTCAGCTTTCTTGAAATGAAATATTTAATTGACATGTGTTCAGAAGAGGAGAGGCTCACTTTCATTCACCTCACTCTGGCTAGCACTAAACCAAAGCCCTGCAGATTGCTACATTTTCTCTGCCTAAAAAAAAAAAAAATAAATAAATTTGGAACAAAACCATCTCCTCTTTAGCATTCTATAGAACAAGCCAACAGTGCAGTAATGTAGCTGAACAAATTGAAGAAATTTTCTTAGGAGATTCAGTTTTCAGTTAATATCTCCTCTCTGTACACTGCCTATACTCAAGAAGCAGTCAAGGCCAAAGAATACAATGGTGGGGTTTGGCTCCTTCTGCCTTTGCCTTGGGCTGCACTTCCCTGGCTCCCTTGGCAGGAGATCTGCCCACTTCTTCCTCAAAGACATCATCTCTCAGGAAGGACAGAGAAAAGCCATTTGCCATCCCAAAGGGTATATGGTACCCAGCACTGTTGTTTCACTGCTGTATCCCAGATTAAATGCAAGGTATCACCTGCCACAGGGTTTTGGTTTTTTTTTCTTTTTTTCCCAATCTGTGCCTTCCTGGAGCATGGCAAGAAGGCAGAATTCCTGCAGCCCTGTGCTCCTAAGAGCTGTAAAAGGACTGGAAGATGGGACACTCAGAGCTCTCTAAGGCTGCAGGCTTCTTCAGCTCCACAAAACTATAAATATTTTTGCCCTTGGATTTCTACAGCAGCTGCCAGGATTGCTCAGCCCGTTGCTCTCTGAGGATGGATGAATGCAAGAGCTTTCCTCTACTTTTCAAAGTTATCCTCCTGGGTGAAAGCAAATTTTCTTCTCTTCCTCTGACATTTCAATAGCTTGAGTAGAATTTGAAAAGCCTCTGAAAAATCCGTTCATTTCAACTACTCACCCAAAAGATTGGAAACTTTTGGAGGATTATCCCAAACCATGGAGTTTAGCTTTCCTTCCCAGTCTTCAAGACTTTTCTCTCCAAAACAATTCCCTTTCCCCCACATCCGTTTTCTTTCATCTGAGCTACACAACAAAGACAAATCTACAGCTCCCTCCACTCCCAAGTTTCATATTCACTTTCAGAATGAGCCTTGGTACTCTGCTCTTTGTGTTTAATACAATTTCCTGTGCTCTGCCTCAGAGGGAAGCAATATGGGTAAAACCTCTAATCAGATAAAATTTGATTTTTCAGCCACCCCCACAAAAGCATGACCAAAACAATTATTGGTAGTAAGAATACAAATCAAAGAAACTGCATTAAATTATTTACCTGCTTTCACATGGCAAACATGGCTTGCTTCCTTTAAAGAAAGAATGACAAAATGAGATTTTTCTGTCACTACTCCCAAGGTGATGACCTGAATCAGGAAGCATGAACTCCCCCCGAAATTCAAAGATTTCAAAAGCTTTTAACATTTTTTTACTTAGAGGAAAAGGAAGCCAATGACAAAAAGAGCAGGGTTTGAAGATGTTATTCAGGGTAAAGACATGAATCTGCTTCCCTCATGGCTCAGTTTGAATATCCTGGGCTCTAAGCTAGCATCTGTTCCAAGATCTTCCTCCTGTCAACTGATATGCTTCCACAAAAAGTTTTCATTTTGATGAATTTGCCAAGGAGACAGTTCTGCTGAAAGCGCCTCTACCCAGTTTGTGTTCATCTCCATGGTAATTCATATTTCTGGTTTCCCTGCTGGCACTTTTTGTGTATCCAACAGTAGAACCCACTGCTACAGGAACTATTCCATCTGACCCCAAAGCTGGGATGCTCCTGACCTACCATTTGCTCTTCAAAAGTCAGAGTCCTTCTCTAGAAGAGTCTGAGGAGGTTTAGCTAAAAAGCTTTCAAATGCTTGATAGTCCTAGAGAGTGTCCAGAAAATGTGGCAAATTGAGTAAAGGGCACTGTCCCATCCCTTCAGCTTTGCATGTTGGTTCAGAATCTCCTGGAACTCCTTTCAAGCAAATTACACACTGAAACAAAACGTGTATTTAGAAGGTTTACAAGTAGATATTAATCAACATGTCAGCTACTAATAATGATTCACTGACTTTAAAACAGGTAAAAATAATAATGTCTGCACTTCTAAAGGATATTTTCAAGAGGCCTGGATGAAGGGAATAATTTTCATTATTACTGTATTTTCACTGCCCAAAACAGAACTGAAAGTTTGGTGATACAGTAGCAAATGAAACATATATAAAAGGTATAAATAATACAACACAGGGAAATAGACTCCCATCCAAGAGCTCTACCTCAATAAAGCCCCTAAAATTACATTAAGATGCTTACAACTAGGACAAGAATATAAAGTATCCACACATTAAATCAACTTAATGCACGTAGAGCAAAAGATCTCTCTAAGCTTCATACCAGGCAGGACAAAGATTTGAAATGAGTAGCAAATAGCTGCAATTTTTGCTTTCAGCAGTTCACTTTCCCTCCCTCTGAACATCCCTCTTCTAAACAAAAAACTCTAAATTCTTCTGACTGGAGATCACACATCACAGGCAGTCAATAGAAATGTTTGCTTTCTTCCGTTATCTTCCCCTCTACAAAGTGCAGAGCCAGAATGCTGAATTCAGTTATGAAAATAAATGCATCACTTCTTAATGTGTGACTAAAGCATAAAGAAGTTTAATACCAGACACCAGCAATATATACAGAGAGGGTTTAGTCATGCACTTTGATACACATGAATCAAAAAGGCTCTTTCTACGGGCTATTACAACATGCTGTGTGGTTAGAAGTTGTCAAACCTTAAAACACAGAATCAAGGCCCCAAAACAAAACAGACACAGAAATGATAGGCGAGTAAGAAAAGATGCAAGATACTTGCAGCAAAATCAAACAGAAATTGCCTCTGTTTTAGCACAAATATGTAGCAACACTCAAAGGAAAAAAATAGAAGAAAAGGAAAAATAAATAAAGGCCTGGCTGTTATTCTTCTGGTTCACTGTACTGTAAAAATGACACTGACACATCATTCAAATCTCCAATTTATTTTTTTTTTTAAATATGCATTCTGGCTAAGACTAACACTAGCAATAAGACTACTTAGAGCAAGACTGGAGACCCAGCATTATGACATGCTTGCAAAGCTAATGAGCAACAGCAATCTACAAACTGGATCACTATTGGTTTTAACTCCAAGAATTGTACCCAGGGGTTACAGGCTGGTAGGTTAAATAAAGGGAATGGCATTCCCTTCCTCTAGGTAAGAGCGGTGATGACTCCAAGCAGCATTTCTTATTTAAATTGTATACAACCTGCATGTGTAAGGGATTTTGAAAGTAGGCCAGTAACAAACATTAAAGCATTAGGCTCACTTATTATACCTGATAATTGAACTGGCAGTAAACAGTACAGATGATTAAAGGCATACAGGGTACAGGACCATTAAGGAGAAAGTGAGATTACATTTTAATTTTATTAAGATTTTGTGAACACCAGCTTTATCAAGGGGACCAATTTTCTGTATTTCCTTCAGCACGTGTCTGGACCAGATAAAGACACAAACACCACGATCGGAGCAAGCACAGTGTAGATTTCACAAGAACATGTGAATTGCACTGTGTTTCACTCAGCATCAGAGTTTATAACACAAGAGCTGCACAATCACTTTCCACAAGCAGGGATGTACAAATCCCGGGTGGTGATTGAACCTCTGAAAAGCAGGACCAGCCTGAGCAGCACTGGAGCTGAGTGAGCACTCCCAGGACACAGACCTGTGCCATTGCTCTGTGACACCCGCTGGGACCCTGGTGGCTGCACAGATTGTGGCTCTCCCTGTCCACATCCCCCAGGAGCAGCCTTCAGGGCAGGATTGTCACCAAGCAGACCCAGCAGAAACCAGCAGCGCTAGGAAATCCCTGTTTCTGTCCCTCCCAGTGTAAGTCCTGAAGCTCCACCAGCAGAGGAGAGCCGGCAGCAGGGCAGGTGTCAGCACAGCCCTGACCTGCAGGGCAGCCAGCACCCCGGGCAGAGGCACCCACATCCCTCCAGGGCACACAGGGGAGTGACCACAATCAATCACACACCAGAGCAAGGCCCAGAGTGTGATTAATTTGGGAAAGGAAGCACTTACACTCAGCATTTGGGGAATCAGATGTTTGCACCAGTCGTGTTCAAAGACATGGCACTGCCAGACCCCCACAAACATCTTGGTGCCTGAGAGGGATGTAGGTACTGTCTGCTCATTGCTGCAATTTAACCTGTTAGATTTATCTGAGGAGATGTGTGTTCAAAGGAAATCACACAGGGAACAGCCCATGCCTGTCCCACTGAGCTGATAGAAAACAGCTTTCTGATTCCGTGACCATATTTGTTCCATTCAACCTCTTCCAGGTTTTGTGGCAAAATAATGTGACATCTTTTTGGAAAAAAACAGGCAATAATAAGAAAGTAAGTGGCATTCTCAATACCCCATGAAGCACAAAATATCAGAAGCCAATAAACTCATAATACTTACTTCATAGTCCCACACACTGCCTATCCCCCTTATCCTGCACTTCTCACTTCAAAGCAGCTTAAAATACCTCCCTGACTGAAAATAATTTCCAGACTTTGCACAGAGATTATTTCACCCATCAGTAAAAGGCAGTCAGTTCTGAAGTAGCATTTAACAGAGCACAGCAGCCTGGAACAAAAGGTGAAGAATAACTTATTTAAATGAAATGTGGGAGGAAATCTAGACAGGTAGAACTTTCCTTTCAAAATTAGCTTAGGATATTCAGTTAAAAAAACAATCTGCACATTGTGGAAATTACAACAAGCCATTGAAAGAACAAGATCTGAGATGTTTCATGAGTTGATCAGTCCATCTCCCTCCACCATCCTGATACAGCAACTGCATATTAATTCCACTGCTGGAGGCTTTTAGCTGGAAAGCCAGCAACTGCAGCAAAAAGCATTCCTTGGTGAGCCCTCATCCAACACTGAGCAGGTTAATTCAAACAGCCCAGGGAAATCAGGCAAAGGCAAGGCAAAGTCCAACAAGCCTGTCATCTGTATGGCAGTTCTAGAGCAAATTAAAGATTTCCCCACCCGAGCACAAGCTTGTTGACCTGAAGCAAACCCCTGTGGTTTCTTTTTGGGTAGCTATTTGTCATGTTGAAGTGTGTCCTGGATTCTGCCATGTCCTTCTCAGGGTAGGTGTGGGAGCACACTGTGGACAGCTGGCTTGTTACAGTCATCTTTTCTGAAAAATCCCTTTGCCCAGGATTTTTCCCCTGTGAAGCTGAGAAGACTCAGAGAAAAAAAGGAAAACAATTTTTATCTCATTTGCTTCTCCTGTGTTGTGCTCACCTGTGGAATGTGTTTGGAGATTGTTCACCCACAGGTGATTGTTTCATTGGGTTCTGCTGTGAGTTATTTTGGCTCTTTGGCCAATCGGTGCCAAGCTGTGTCAGGGCTCTGGAAAGAGTCACGAGTTTCATTATTATCTTTTCAGCCTTCTGTAAGTATCCTTTCTGTATTCTTTCGTATAGTTTAGTATAGTCTTCTTTAACATAATATAGTATCTTAAAATAATAAATTAGCCTTCTGAGAACATGGAGTCAGATTCATCATTCCTTCCTTTGTTGAGGCACCCCGCAAATACAAGACTGGCTGGCCTGGGGACCCTTCCCATAATGAACACACTCACTGCACACAGCAACTGTCTGGGCAGCCTGGAGCCATTCCTGCCTTCATTCTGGAGCCTTCCCTGCACCCAGCTGAGAGGTTTCTGCAGGGATACAGCTCCCAGGCTGTCGAGGGGCTTTGCTGGCTGTCCCACTGCATCCAGACCTTTCTGCTGAAGGCACTCAGGGCCAGGACCCAGGGGCTGGTGTCACTGAGACCTCGCCAGCCCTGCCAAAAGCAGCACAGGCCAGCAGAGAGGAGGGCACAGAGCCCACGGGCACTGCAGGCTTGCAGCAAGGCAGCTCTCATTGCTTCTCAGGATGAGAAAAGCCACGGAGGTCAAGGCACCTACTGCCTGCAGGCCAGCTCTGGGAAGGAACACACTGTGAGAGGTTCTGATAGGAAATTTCATCACACAAAAGAAAAGATACAAGTTTTGGACATTACAGTCAATTGCACAAAGCTGGTCCTACACAAGAAGCAAATGAAAACTGCAGGAAGTGGACAATCACCTGCCACGGAAACAACACACAGGCACCTTTATTTTTCTCTATAAAGTCTCTGCATTCTCAGTATTTGAGTGGCAAAGCCAAGGAAGGGAAAGCTCTTCCTTGCAGTGGCAGTTTCTATGGCACCCAGACAACTGCCCATGCTGTCATTTTAGGATTCTCTGCCTCTCTTCTGTTCCGTGGGGGGTTTGTGGAGTGCTGAGGAGTTGCAGGGTGCAGTGGTGGGTGCTTGCTGTCAGCTTGCACAGCTTCCCCCAGCCAGGCAGCAGGGAGGGGGCTGCTTGGGATTTTATTCTGTGAAAGATGTAGCTGCTTCAGGGGCAATTTTAGGGCAGAGTGAAAGACAGTTTAAATTATTACTCTGTTAACAGGAATAGATGTCTTTCTTGATGTTCACAGATATCCAATTTAGGAGTACTTTTATACAAAAAAAAAAAACCAAAAAAACAACAAAACCAAACCCAAACCCCAGAGCAATACCATTCTGCTCAGTCAATAAGTCTTTGCTTATCCTGGATATTCTCAAAATAATTACCCTTGGAAAAAAAAATGTCATTTATCAAGGTTTTCCCCTCCCAACTAATTAAAATCTCTTCTGTATTTAGGATTTAAAATAATCTGTTGCTTGAAACCAGCCATCAGAAATCCACATTATAATTTTGCTTGAAGAGTAAAGAGGACTAGATAAAGAGAGATAAGTCCCTTCTTTGAGATACAATTATCTTTCATAGCTTAAAAAGAGAGGAACAATGGTGTAAGAAATCATATACTATAAATGATTAAGTACTGCAACATGAAATTCAGCCTGTAACAAAAACCCACTCCAGAGAATATTCTTGAATACCAACATCATCACTTTTTCACATGATCAGAATTCAGAACTTGTGCATTCCTCCACACCAGGTGTTAACTATCCTATGTAAAGCTGATAATGTTTTTATCTTGCAACAATAATAAAAAGATTGATCACTTCCTTGGCAGACTCAGGAAGGAACTACAATCCCAAGTTATAATGTTGTGAGTTAATTTCATTACTTTCATCCCTGGAATATAATATCATTTTATATTAATACTGCTTACCTTGTGTTAATGGAATCTCAAGTTCAGCTTACATATAGACTTCAAATATGAGTGTTTCACAGATAGAATATTTTGTCCATGGTGCTGTGTATCTATTGCAGGCTTACTATATAAATGTATTTACTGTATATCCAAAGGCTCACTATTGATTATATAAGGAATTCTAAGTGGTTCAAGTCCTTTCCTTCCTCATTTTTTGTAAGTGAAAGGCAAAACATTGTAATAGGCAATTCTCGGCAAGAACTTCTTAAAATAGTATTTGTAATATGGCCTTTGGTGGATTGCTCCAAGTTAGGAAATAAATAAACTCAGCAACATTAAATAAAACCCCAAATAACAACCAGAAAATGGATTTCTATGTTCTTCTTAAGAGCAGATCTGCCACAGTTCTGAATCACTGTGCTTTGTATGCTACCAAAAACAAACAGCAAGGAGCCTGTGCCTCTGTCTCCACCAGCTGCACAGAGCCCTTAGCATTTTTCCTTGATTTCCTTTCCACTTCATATTTGGGCCCTCAGCTCATTGCAAGTCCAATCCTGCAGTCCCTGAGCATCTCCACCACCCTTGTGCCCCGTTCTTGGGGCAGCACTCAGAGGTCTGCGCTGCCATCAGCCAGGGCTCCGGTGATGGGAACCAGATGGACCCCCCTGTTAGCTCAGGCTGGTGTCACACACGATCCAGCTCAGAGACAAATAATTACACCACCACCTTCTGCTTCCTGCCTGCAGTTCTTGCTGTGGGAGAGACACAGGCAGCTTATATAATATTTGGGCTGTCTCTCTAGAGGGTGTCCCTAGGGAGAAACTGCCAGCCTGTACACAGACACCAGTGGCCTCTTAATGCTCAGCACAACAGTACAAATTCCTACCAGCAAAGGAATTGGTGCAATCACTTCAATCAGGTCATCTCCACTTTAAATACAGAAGCAAACTTCATAACAAATTCACTCCCTGACCTGCCTTAGCCTTTGGCCCCTTCCAGCCATCATTTACTCCTTTGCAAGGGCACTACTATGGATTCTTTCTTGAAGACTGAAAATTATTTGGAAAAACATTTTTAAAAGGCAACCTCTCTTGAAAGAAGTATTTCTTTTCTCTCAGTAAAACTGCTACTAAATATAAGCAATGCTGTCTTTGAAAACCTACAGAGAGCTGGGAAATGAGACACGATTCCTTAAATATAGCTTCCTATTTCTGAAGTCTACCTTTACCTAATACGTCCATAATGGCTAGAAAAGAATAGGACTGTGTAGGCACTTGAGCAGTGCTACAAATGGGGAGGAGGAGGTGTTGCTTGCCTAGATTATTTCTAATAATTAAAAGGTTTTCACGCAGCCTTTAGCCTGCTAGAAATTGTATAATATCTATTAAATCTCCTTTTTTGCAGATCTTCAGAATCTGTCCAATGAAAGTAATGCTATTATCAACTGTCATTGGAGAGTTAATGATGAATTTTATAATTTCATGGATATTTTTTGAAAGATTATCCCTCACAAAGATGATCACTACTTCCTTCCAACACCATTTATCTTAGTTCCTTCTTTAAATTACAGATTCTCCCAGGAGAAGATACCTTAATACCCCATACCCCACTACAAACAGGAAGACTTAATACATCAAATTCAGACACACAGGATACTGATAGTAAACACGGGGGTTTTGAAAACTTAGAGGTTTAAAATAATATTCATGGCTAAATGCTCTAGCTTTCTTTTTCTTGTTTATTTTTTTTTTTTTTGCTCCAGTTTTTCTGTTCAGAATTGTTTTGATTCCTAAACTTAACAGTTCAATTTAGGTCAGTTCTAACCTCTTCTGCTGTGCTACCCTTACCCTACCTGTTAAAGCACTTCCCCAATTATTGAAGTTTTTCACTCAATGCTGAGCATCTTTCTAGATGAGACACTAGTTTTAGCATGAATTGCCAGGGGGGTTGCACAGTGTGCAGTGTAGGGTGTCCGGGGTAATCACAGAGGTGCCTTGTCTCATCCATCTGGGACTCATCATGGCTTTATCACCCTCTCCCATTCATCACCAACTGTGACCATCTTGAAGACAACTTGGCTCATCACACCCAAAGCCAGCCATCAGCTCCTGCATGCACCCCTTTTCTCAGAAGGGCCTAGCAGAAAAAAAGATTTCCCTGAATCACCAAAGCCACCTCTTACTCCCTCTATCCTTCCCTCTTGATCTCAAGCCTTGCTTGCATTCAGTGCAGTGATTTTCCTGAACTGCCTCATATAACCCTCTACAGAAAAGTGATGGACTGCATTTTCTAATTTGTTTTTCCTGAAAGTAATGGGCATGCAAAGTTTGATCACAGATTGAATTTACAAAGCAACTTCTGCAAATGGCATTATCACTTTTCCTCTCCTGCTCAAGTTAAACATCCAAGGCATTTGAAACATATTGCCAGTTATAAGACTGCTTACAAAAGCCATATTAATGTATTCTGAAGCAAATTCCAGATAACATCTGTAGTGGGTTATGTAAAAAGCAGCCCTCATTTTCTCTTTAGCTGTACAAGCAAATTCACCTGCTGTTCCCTGTAAAGCAATGAAATTCTTAATGATAAACAAAAACTCACAAGTTGAGACAAGACATTTCATTACCGTGGTGATAACATGGTCCATGTTATTAGATTTTCAGTTTCTATCTACATCCCATGAAGGAACAAATTACTAGAAATATAATAGCTCCACCATGGTGTATTGAGAAACAGTAACCTACAGGGACCAGCAGGAAAAGTTTAGCTCTTTTTCTGAGTGAAGGACACAAAACCAGAGCTTGCTGTGTCAGTTCTGTGGTGTCTTATCATAGACAACCTGTTTAGATAATACATACAGCTGGTGGTGCTCTATCTCCCCAGACTCACAGATGCCTTATTTCAGCAGTGAACTTCTGTCCAAAGAGTTTGGCTGTGGCTTTTAGCACACTGACTTGCCCCCTTGGCTAGGACACACTGGATTCCAAGATATGGATACACAGCACATCCTGTGTGCACCTTCTTTGTCTTCCCCCTCAATTGACAGAGTGAAATGTCTCAAAGAAAATTTGGAAACTACATTTCTGTTCTAGACATCAACTTCTTTTGTCAGTTGGCTGTCCTTTGTTTCAGGAGAAAACTGTTCCATTCAACCCAAGGTACCCATATTCCAGAATGGCTTTTTATATCTGCACTTGCTTTATATCAACAGATTCCAGAAGGAATGATGGAATGATAAAAGATCTGTTTCTGCCAATTAGGAACAGCCAAGTCCCACAGTACGTGTGCTACCTTTCAGACTAATTCTTTCTATAACTCTGATTTAGGTTTGGCAAGACACTAATTCCCTTCTCATGGGCCTTGCCATGGAAAAGACACCAAGCTGCCTGTTGGCTGCATCACATAACCAATTCCAAAGACTTAAGAAGCAATATATGGTCTTCAAACTGCTGCAACAGTTTCCCAGTATTAACCATGGGGAAGTCATGGTTAATACAGAATCATCCTTCTCCCATCCACTCACTGCAGAATTCCCTTGGCCTCCTGCCCCTACACAATGCCAAGCCACCCTCCTGCTCCCAGCCTATTCACTCTTTCTGCCACCACAGGAGGTTTGCAGCGATGTGAGGCAGCTTTGGTGAGCAGCAGGGGCTGAGCTCTGAACCACTCAGCCTTTCCAGTTGGAGTTTGTCCCCCAGGGCAGTGTCTCAGTGCTGATCCCACAGCTCTGGCAGGAGGAGGAGCAGCTTTCTCCACAACAGAAGAGGAACCATCAGACAAATCTGCTGGTGGGGCAGGAAGAAAAGCTGATTTAGGAAGATATTGCCCTGAACTCCCAGCCTGGGCAGGGCTGAGCAGTGCTGCTGCAGTGTGCTGGCTGGCACAGACCTGGCACAGCCCCCTGGCACACACACCTCAGCACAAAGCGTTCAGCCCTCTCCATTCCGCTCTGACTCTCTCCTGTGGGAACATGAGCAGATCAGGCACACACTGAGAAATTCCCTCCCATAAACAAGCAAATTTTGAGTGATTCAAGCTTGGGACAAAACTCTTCTCAGCCTTCCTGGTGAATTATCAGGGACAAAATTTCTCCAAGCTATTTTATGTTCTTTCTTAATTTCTTTGTGTTTTCTTTTATTGATAGTTTCTTCTTGATGAAAGAGGAGCAGCAAATAAATTTTCCCATTTCATTCTATAAATATTTTAGTAACATGGGTGTATATATCAATAACAAAGGTATATAATAGAAACTGTTTTTCATTTATTTATTAGCATTTACCAATGCTTGATGAATCCATACTAAGGATATGATTGCAGGTTGTTTCCTTTATCATTTGCAATGACATTGACTCTCTATTCAACTTAAATCATAACCATACTCACATCACAACCTGATTTATTTATGATATATCAATTTACAGGCACAGGAGAGTAGTACAAAGTTAAACAAAAATGTCCAGAAAACCAAAAGTGGTTGTGATGAAAACGACAAGATAAGTACTGGCCATAAAAAACACAATACAAATAGTGTGAAGAAAAGAAAGGGAGGAAATAATGGAAGGAAACAAGAAAAATCAGCTGATCGAAATACTCTGCTGCTAAGTTTGCATTGGTCACCTTAAAATGTTGTCTTTTAAGGTCAGGTGGCTCCACAGAAAGGGGTCAGGAGCTGAAAAGACTCAGAATAAATGCAAATTCAGATGTATCCTTGAAATTATTATGGATTTCCACAACCTCTTTATCACCAAATGTCAAAGATTATATAAGATTATTCAATAACCTTAATTTTGCAAGCTATTTCTAAGATCCAGATGAATACATGTGTTTTTCTAACCATTCAATTTAAGAATTTCAGACTCTAAAAGTTGATTCAATTTCATTTCAATTTGCATATGCATTTGAAACAGTATTCAGAAATATTCCATTCTCTAGAGGCACATGAATATGGACACTGCAGGAGTTAGAACTGGAATTTATTTACTCTTCTACAGACTCAGGGCATGATCTTGATCAAGAGCCTTTTGAATTCAGTACAAATTAGAGATTTTGGTGTCTCCAAAGAACAGTGACCTGTCTGTTCTAATACACAATTTAATTTTAGGTTTACATGAAAAAAAAAAAAAACCTTCCTTAATTATAGGCTTATTGTACAAACAAATTTCTTAAAGCTGTGATTAGTTACAATGTTGTGATGATAATTACTGTATATACATAAGTTGTGAATATACTTCTGAATAGAATCTGCAGTTTCTGATTGGACCCTTGGTCCTTTTTCTTCCCTTAATTTTAAGGCTCACAAATCAAATTCCTTCTCAGTTACTCTGAAGTGAATGTGAAGTAATTCCTGAAATAATCTTTACAGAATCAATTACAGAAATCTTGTTCCTATAGACAAGGTAGAGACAACCGTATCCAAGATGACAGCAGAGTGCCTGTAATTGCTAACGCAAAAAAGCCTAAATTTTTAGATGTGAAACATCAAATGATACAAAATCTGAAGCCGAGCTAAGTTTCAGAGAGTCCTTTCAGAAGCTTTTAGCTCTGAAATGACAAATAGAACATTGGATGCTGGGAACTATATAACTACACCAGGGGTTTTTTTAATAGATTTCATAATAAGAAAAATCTTATGAGGATAAGCCAAATGATCCCTATTTAAGATAATTCCTCCAACAAACATGAGTTTTAAAATCCACCTGTGCAAATTGTGTCATCTGCTTCATACTCAAACTCTTGGACCAAAACTCCCACTATTGACAAACCCCAGATGAAACCACAGGAATCTGTCAGCAAGGACAAGTGATAAGTGATGACACTAGAAAAGTGTAGATCAAAACTACTGCCATAGATAAACATTACAGCTCTTGTATACAGATAAATGATGCCAAGCATTAATTACTATGATACATTAATATTTTTCCCACCTTCATCACAGTGATATTAAAATTAAAGTCAATTTTTGGCAATGCAGTTGATAATGACTGACATCAAGTTGCCATGAAAAAGCTGACAACCATTCAAGCAATGCACTTTATGGAAAATGCTCCATCCAAGTTGATGCAAAGCTTTCCAGCAAGTCAAATACTGAATAGTCAATCTAGAGCTACATGAGCCTGATTTATTCTTGCTCAGTTCAGGCGCAAACACATTTTCAATAGGACCTGCCTGCTCCCTTAGTTTTAAAAATAATGTAAGAGTCAGGAGAAATCAGAAAATGTTCTCCTAAAAATATGCTATTTCCACATGGTGTATGCACATCCAGTGCTGGATGCACCACAAATATTTGCTTAGTAGAAGTGGGGGAAAAAACTTTTAAATGCATTTCAAATGCTAGCATGCTTCAATACCCAAATAGTATCTGACACCAGAGAAGTTTCTTTAGCGACACATTTTCCATACAGCACCAGTTAGGACTCCAGTGTAAGGTCTTCTTCCATACCTGTTTTATGCCAAACATGTTCCTCTTACACAAAATAATAAATACTCACCAGGCAGAAAGAGTAAAAAATCATCAGCTGTTCTAACCCCTGCTTTGAGGTTTTGCAGTGACCATTACAAAGAGGAACTGGAAGTTTGCAGCTGAAGGGAAAAAGAAAGAATATTTGAGAGCTTTACCAGGTGTCCCATACCAATTATAATAATGCCTTAATTCCCTCTTGCTTGTGAACAGCCTGGCTCTGTGCCAACTTCAGCATTGTTTTGCTCCACTTAGTTACCTAAATAATTTGATCTTGGATGTTTCTGGGCAGCAACAGAACATGAAAGTATATTTTGGGAATCCTGAGATGCAATAATTACTTCACGGACCTGTCTCACCAATACTTTGGCACTTCAATATCTACTGCTGGCAGAGCAGCAAGATCCAGGTGCCCAACCATGCAGGCTGCAACAAACCTGAAGGTTCTTTTTCCAGATTCCTCATCAATAGAAATATCTAATTGCTAACCAGTGAGCCAGCTCAGCATAAGACAACACCTCAACCCCCTGTTGCAGTCAGTGTCTCAGCAGCTCTCACATAGTCACACACAGATTTTCACTGCACCACGGAAAAGGCTTCCACAATTCAGCCTTTGTTTGCCCTCACTATGGATTTTTTTCCTTTTTAAATGCAGAATATCTGAACTGAGGCTGCTCCTGGCATTGCCAATCCTCTGACCCATGATGCTTCCCCCTGAAGATTCCCATGCCAGTCATGTCCAAATCTGTATCTGTACATCCATCTTCATGGCACTTGTTAACAGCTCAGGGAAAAAGTGATTTTTATTTTTCATTTGATTGATGTTGCAAGGTTCAGGATGAAAACAGATGATAAGAAGCTATTGTAGAGTGGACAAAGATTCTCCCTCAGCTACTTGTTTCCTGAATATAAATTCCAACATTCATAAACCATAAAAGGGCTTATGTCTGCTGAAATCTACCCAAGGACTATAAAGGATATATAGAGGTTTCTGAGCAGCACCTCAAAAAACATCTACAGTGATATCATCTGCAAAGGCACTCACCCTTTTCAAAATGCTAAACATTCCTTACATTAAGAATCAGCCAGGATCTGAAGACAGCAGTAGCAATTTTAAATAGGAATAATTTAATTTGCACTGTTTGGTGGAGTTTTGTTCCTTTTCTTATTTCAAAATTTAAAAACCGCCCTAATTTGAAAAACACTGATTGCAATATGGTCAGGATTTCCTCTTAAGCCTCCATGAATTACAGATCTTTAGCCTAGAAATATCTCCATTATACTATCAATACTTCTCACTGTCGTGGCCTCTCCTCACAGAGTCTAAAGGTACTGCTCCACTCTTCTGGGAGAGAATGGCTTTGCCACCAAACTGTACTTAGTTGTTGAGCTCTGAGGGCTTCACTGCAGCCAAAAAAGCCACACATTTGTGGAGGTATATATATAAAATAAATACATTAAATAGATCA
This sequence comes from Pyrgilauda ruficollis, assembly GCF_017590135.1. Classification (NCBI taxonomy): domain Eukaryota; kingdom Metazoa; phylum Chordata; class Aves; order Passeriformes; family Passeridae; genus Pyrgilauda; species Pyrgilauda ruficollis. The sequence continues at coordinate 9,262,490 of NW_024514764.1, read as the reverse complement.
GTTTTTTCCCACTGGTTTAAAAATATCCACCCAACCATTTTTCAAAGCTGAGACCAGTGTTGAAAAAATTAATCCTTTTTAATATCACCCAATAATCTGCAATTTCAGATATGTCCATCATGAAACAAGCAATATACTCCCTCTTACAAGTGTTCAAAGTGAGAAGGAAAGTCAGAAATAAATATTTAGCTTTTCTCTGTTTAGTATGATCTCCTAGAAGTCAGTGATGGAGAATGAGTAGTTCTTTGCAGAGGGGTGGGCTGAGATGGAGGCAGCTCACTGGCCAAGTCCCACAGTGATCCATGACAGAGCTCTGACACTGCAATTCTACTGCTTGCACCTTTCTAGTACTTTCTGTTACCTCCAGTCAGCTCTGCTCAGGAGAGTTCTGAACATTCCTGCAGGGGAGGGTGGCTCAAGGAAACCTCAAGCTGTCTTTTGTCTTTCTCAGCCACTCCTGCACACAGCAGGATCCAAATGCTGTGATTCTGTTCCTTGAAGCACGTGTCCTTAACCAAGCTGGGTTAGCATGGTCCAGTCATTTCTTTTAAAATAGGATTTTAATTCACTAAAAGACAAGTGGTTTGTACATCTGATAATGCCCCTCAGTCTGTAAGTGGAATAAAAATGTGGATTACTTGAATCCTCTGAGTCATTCCCTGTGAAAAGCTGCTGCAACATCAGAAATATTGTGCCTTGAGGCTACCTTAACAGGAGTGGGGTTGTGTAGTTTGTGCTTACAGTGACAGGAACTGCCTCAACACCAGGCACTGCCAGCAGATCAGCAACCTGCAACTATTTCAGACCCCTTAGGGATCTGTCTACCAGCTCAGCTTCCCTGGAAAGGCTTTTCAGTTTCATTTTTATTATATAAACCCAACTAACTTAGTTAAGGGACTATTTCTTCTATTTCTCTTGACCCTTCTATGTCTCTGCTTTTAAAATAAGTCAACAAGCTGAAGAGATTTTATGAAATAGAACTGCCCAAGGGTAATGCCAGAAGGCATACAGATTTTCAATAGTCTTCAACAAGGCTCAACAATCCATCTTTGAAACTAAATTCGCAGAAGTTTACCACTCTGATTCACACTTAAAATCATTAATTTTACATTCTGCAGTGATTAAAATCCAAATCTGTTCTGACCACTTACAAGGAACAAACTGTAAAAATTCAACCAGTAATTTCTGCATAAACCTTACTACTTTTCTTTTTTTACTTTAATAGTACTTTTCAAGCAACATGGGATAAATTCACCATATCTTTAAATGAATTGGTTTAATGGTGAATTTCCCTCTCTGATAAAATATTTTCTATAATTCTCAGTCTTTTGTGGCTATCATTGAACTTCTACCCTGTGTTTTACCAGATATGAAACACAATCTTGAGTAGGCAAGCAACATTCAAAATAATGATGTTGACCTATTAAAAAAAATCTCTGCAATTCAAATTTGAATTCCAGAGACATTCTTAGATATATACAAAGATCTATAAAGAAACTTACTGAGGAAAAAAACCACACTTTTTCTTTTAATCTGTCAGGTTTTTGGTGTCTTACTCACTAAAAGCTGTTATAAAAACACTGTGCTATATTGACAGAAATAATAGCTCTATTGCAACTATATCACCTGTGTTGTGAAAGTCAGAGTGATGCAGGGAACAAGAACACAAAGCAAAAAAAGGCACTGAACACCAGCACAGGGCAGACCCCGTGGGCAGAGTGAGGAGCAAGCAGAGAGCAAAGCAGCTCAGGAATTCCCTCAGCAGCTCCCGTGGCAGCAGGGACAGGGACATGCCCTGCTCTGGACAAGGCCTGGCTGGCAGCCAGGCTGGGAAGTGTCCCACAGCTGGAGTGACATTTGCTGAGGATGTGCAGGCAGACAGCTCCTGGGGCAAAGCACCACACTCTGACCCAATGCTCTGACTCCACTGGACCTTGGCTAACACCCCTGCCTCGTGTGCTGCTCCTTTTCTTAGGCACGGATTCAATTCTGACTATTTATATTGGTGATAACTTATTAATATCAACATATGTCAATATTGTCACACATGGGCTTCCATCTCAAAAGATCAGCTGAATAAAGGGCAACTTAATAGTACTAGCAATCTTCAGACAGATGCAGCTTGTTAAGCAAAACCATCTGCAGCAATCTGCTCCAAAGGGTTTTTCTGTTTACTAAAAATACTTTTGAAAATATTTTCACAGATATAAGGAAAAACAAAGGCCAGACAGCATTAATAATCCCTCTTTCTTTTACAAAACATTTTTTCATTTAAAGCTTAATACACAAATAAAGACAACAACTGTTCAGCCACTGCCAATACCACTCCCTCTCAGTCTGACCAATGTTAACTCTTTTCCTCCCCTGTGCTTCCTTCCCTACCTGTTTTCCCTTGATTTCCACACAGAAGCCAGTCTCCTGGTGATCCATTAGGTGTTAAGATTTTCTGTTCTGTTTTGGTGTGCAGCTTTAGCTTCATATTAAGGATCTTTTCACAGGATGGTGAAGAAAAAACAATCCTATTCTAGCTGGAGACTCAAGGACAATCTCTTCAAACTTCAGGCCCAAAGCATAAACCATGAGAGGAGGGCAGGCAAGCAAGCAAGGAGGATGAAACTCCATTGTTTGAAGCTGTTAATTTGACAGTTAACTCCTGCATGCAAATGGACTAAAATTTATAAAAATGTGAGGCCTCATGACCAAGCTCTTTTGCTCACATCGTGGAGCCATCCGGGCAGAGCCACGGCTGTGGCTCTGGTACTGCCAGGGTGTGGCCTTTGAAGGCTCTTCCATAAAGATCCACTTTATTCCTCTGAATTCCATCCAGCCTCTGCTCCAGCTCCTTAAGGCATCACTGGGAGCACAGGCTGCCTTTCTATTCTGTGTTTGGGACACAGCATGACAGGGTATCTTCTCTTCTGTGAAGTACAGCACAGGTGTACTAAACAAAAAACTTTGTGGAGTAAAAGCAATGAGAAACAGACCTATTTCCAATTCAGAGTCCCAAGTGAATGCCAGGTTTCTCTGATTGTGGAGATCTGGACTGTGCTCACATATAAGGAGAAATCCTGAAACGTGCAGCACCTCACAATTGCAGGTAGCTCGGCTGAAGCAGCAGTTCCAACAGTTTCCAGAGATGGGGAAATCCCATTCCTGCATTGAATTAAGTCATCACAGTCCCCGTATTGATTTACAGTCTCTTAATGATTGGCTTGCTCCTGCTTTGCAGAAGTAATACCTGGACAAGCTTCTGTCTGAAAACTGACATGGCCCTGATGGTGAGGAACAATCCAAACATGAATCCAAATCCCTGAAGAAATCCTCCCAAGATGCTCAGAGTGGAACCTTTGACTTCCACACCCCTACCCAAGTGCTTAGGGCAGAAGGTGAAGGTGAGGATGAAGGCATCAACAGTTTAACACTTAAACACACTTCACTAATCTGTGGGGAACTCAAAAACTGGCACTCTACCCTAAGAAATGCTGTGTACATCTTCCAGTCAAGCTCTAATTTAACACTGGCAAAGAGGACACAGATCTCTCACATCCCCAGACTCTGGAGTGGGAGACCAGTATCATTTTTAAGCAAATAGAGTAAGAGCAGAGGCTGACATTACTACAATACTCATTACTTATTTAATTTTATTCAAGGGCATGCAGACCATGTGATCAAAGAACATGCACTGTTCTGGTAAGGGTACCAAAAACCTTCAATAACCACGGGGTTTTTCCTCTAATTTTTGATATCTACTTTCTGTCCTCGGTTATATTTTACTGTAACTTTGATTTCTCCATTTCTAAAACAGGGATAATGCTCATTACCAAGAAGAGCTTTCACAGTAATTGCTTTGGAGCATCTGGGGAAGAAAGAAAAAAAAATAAAAGAGAGAGAGAGAAGTGCTATTTTTGATAATATTGGCTCAATTTGTCAGTGTTGGCAGATGACTGGAAGTGCACCCACATTAGTGGAGTGGTTTCTTTTTCTTTAATAATGTGTTCATATTTGCCAAATGAAGAGCCTCAGTTTCTTCCAGATGACAGAAAGTCTTAGCAAAATCAATAAGAAATTCCTACATAAAAGAATCTGTGCACCTAGTATCATTTTTTTACATAATTGCTTCATTTCAGAAAGGCACAAGCAGGCTGATAGAAGATCCATACATCAGAATTTATTCATGGCCAAACACTTTTGTTAGTTTTTCAGACATTATTCCAGTGGAGCATTTGAAAGCAGAGCTGAAGGTGTGTTGAGTTTATATATCTACATTTATACATGAGGCCATTTCTCACTGACAAGTTAATGACTGTCCTTTGCCATAAACTTCAAGCTACTGCATGAACAGTCAATATCAGCCAGTGTGAGGAAAAAGCCAAATTACTTGGTGCAGTTTCAGCTAAAATGTAGAAACAGTCATGGTAATTAAAGACATTATTAAAAAGATGGATAATTTAGAAGCCTATTTCCTTAATGACTCTCTCTTCTTTGGCCCCGATTAGCCCCTGAAAAGGAAGCTCAAGAATAAGGAAATGAGAAGAAGGAAAAACAGTGGGAGGTCTGCATTTATTTAAAAAAAAAAAAAAAAAAAGTTGTGAAGTTTTGAGCTTCAACCCCCCTGGAAGTCAGGATTATTCTTCACTTCTTTCACATGAATCTGCTTTAGCAAGTGGTGTTTTTGCTTCTCCTTCTTTCAATATGGGCATCTTAGCACTGTGCTGAGACCATATTGCTGCCATAAGAATGCCCACAGAAGAAAAATGAGTCATAAATTCATTCAAAATCATTTAGCCATGGTTTCTAGAGGGAAAAAAAAAACCAAAAAACCCACCCAACTACTTTCTCCAACTATTTGCTGTAACAATGAAATACTGACATATTTGTGTTATCGGAGTTCAGTTTTATGCTCGTGTTCAACTACACAAAAACAGAAGAATTTAGTTATAAGAACACATTTCTGCCACAGAGATTGTGTCCTTTTTAAGAACTTCTCTTGACAGAATGCATGACATAATACCTCTGAACAATATTTCTTTTCCAGCTAAAAGATGTGGCAGGTGTGGCTTTATTCAAACAGTAAATGAACAAGCATTAAATATTTTCATTGATCCAGGTAGCCTGTCAAGATCTGAACAAGAAAATACTCAAATAAGAATGGCTGAGTGAACAATATCCATAAATAATAAAGTGAAATTTTCTTGCCATCAAATCACTGTGATTAGTTAATACACCAAAGTTTATCAACAGACAGTTCAGTTGCAGAGTCAGAAAAATGCCTGTGGCAAACACTGGACCCCATTCTGCTCCATAGAAATTGTATCTCATCATGGTAATAGTAGAAATTAGGCCACTTCTAAGATTTTGTCACAAGGTCTAGCTGATTTAGTCATCCTGAGACACAAAGGTCAAATCTCTTTTGGAGCCGAACTTTTAGAAGTTAATTGGAGGGTTTTTTCTGACAAACATTTACAAATTAACACACACTGCTGCTACTTTTCACTGGTTGTCAGAGAAATAGCTCTTGGATGTTTCCTTCTTGTGAAGATCATGCATTAAAATTTGTTTTGAGGGAGCAGGAAAATAGAAATAGATATCAGCAGGAGGGGGAGAGAGGGGCAAAAGAGGAACAGACTCAAGATTTTCTACAGATTCAATCACGGTGCAGGAATTAAGGTCGTGCTGCTGCACTAACATGCAAAGATCAAGTTGTGTAGAAGAAAGCCCAGCTGGCTGCTGGCAGTGCCAGAGACACCTGAGCCCTCTGGGCAGGTGGAGCACAGGGGCTGGGCTAGAGCACAGGCCACCAGCTGCTGCAGCATCCCACCAGCCAGCAGAGAGACACTGCAACAGCCCCTGGAACACCTGCACACCCTGAGGCCATGGGTATTTTTAGCACAGAAAGCAAGGAGTCACTTCAGAGTGCAGACCACTGCACAAAATAAGCCAAAAATTGCTTGAGCAGAGCTGTGCATTTGACTGTTCCTAAATGGGGACCTCAGGTCTAGAGCTGGCTGGCAGGGGATGTCTGGGAAAGATCTTCAAAACAGAGAGCACATTCTGTTTCCAGAATTCTCTGCATCCCTTACACCCAAAGCAGCAGAAACACACTGATGAAATTTCTTCCCTGAACTCTGTACTCAAACACTGAATCTTCTATGACCATAGAAGAATCTGATCTGATCGGAAGTTCTGATATTCCTCACAGGGTTTGGTACTTGATACACTCTAAATGAGGGTTGCTCACTCTAAGAATCGTTTCTGTATGATGCACCCTGGCACACCAGTCCATTACTGAGAATACAATTTCAGTGGCATGAACAAATGACCTACATACACTCATTTACTTTTGATATGCTGCAGGGAATTTTCACCAGCTCAGTTGATCAAGACAGCACCCAGAAAATGCGTGCAGGTGTCAATGGGCATGATGGACACCTCAGGAATACACTTCCATGTACCACCTCATTACCTCTCTTCAGGGGCAGCCTGGATCTCTTTCCATGGAGAACTTTTTCCTCAATAAAACAAAGAAGTGGCAATGACTAGCTGAGAAAATCCTATTCTAAATGACCACTCATTACTAATTACATCTTACTTGAACATTAAATTCTGGTGGCCTTAAAATGGGAGACCAGAACATGACTTATCCCAGCAATTAGGCTTCCTTCCTCTCTAAAACCTTCTTTGCACACACTCACAGCATGGCACAACGAGCACTATGGCAAAGAACAAAACTGAGATGGGTCTCATGAGACCCATCAAATTAACCTTTAGAGGTTTCAACTACATCACACCAACTCCCCTCACCCATTTGTTCACTTTGTCACCAATACCCTTTCCTGGAAAAAAACCCCTGAATGTGCTTGAATTGATAATTCCTGATACCTTCTAAGATCTTGATAACCCCACAAGTTTCAGGATAATGCATTATTTTACCCAGCCACAAAATAAGTTACTTCCTTTGTTACCAGTATTTCTTAAAGGGCTCTTACTCTTCTTAGACCTTATTTGGCCAGACAAAAAAAAAAAAAAAAAAACAAAAAAAACCCAAAAAACAAAAACCAGAAATAATTCAGAAATTGCCCAAGGGAGAATATTAAGAAAAGAATCATTAAAGATATTTTGTTTCATCACTTAATAAGCTTCATCTTGGCTGTGCTCTGCAAGTTCTTCCCTCGGACTCTCATTAAGAGAAGTTCTTCATTAGCCTTTACACATTTCCACACGGTGGAAGCTCTCTTGTGCCTCAAGAGGGTGGGGAGGTCTAAGAGGTTCTTCCCCAGAGCTCCCATGTGGGAGAAAGTTACAGCCAGAAAGCTGGGATAATACTCATTCCTATGACTGAGGAATTGCTGAACCTGGGTCATTTTTTAACCCTGGATTGAATTTAAGGACATGAGATAGGTACACCACAGTGCAGGAAGTGAAATTCTACCCCTGCCCCTGAAAAGCAGAGCCTCTCTCATCCTTCTCCAAGAGTTTCTGTGGCAGGCTGAAAACAAGGAGATTTCAGCATGGATTCACTCCAGCGTGCAGCCTTTGGAGGCTCTGAGGCTGTGCCCAGGGCTACAGAAGGATGCAATGGAGAAATCAGAGATGCTGTTAAGGTGCAGAAACCTCTCCAGCTCCACCTTATCCCCAGCAGCAGCACAGAGAGAAGAGCTGCAGGAGGCGCAGGAGGCAGGAACATGCCCACGCTCCCACCTCGGCTGGAGCTGCACAGCCCCCCTTGTGCAGGGCTGCCCAGCCAGCTCTGGGGCACAGCCCAGCCTGCCCAGCCCACACCACACAGGTCTGCTACACCAAAAATCCCTGCAACTCTGCTGGCATCTTTCCTGCTACCAGAACCTCTGTCGTGACAATAAAAAGATCAATAAAACCAAATAAATTAAATACAAAGCTGTCCTAATAAGCTAGCTTAGTGGGCAGAATCTCTTATCTGAGGAATTCCTTGATTTTTTTTTTTGTCTGGATTGACTCAGGTGTCTCACCTTTTATGGCTGGAGGCACAGGCTAGCAAAATCTCATGCAAATGGTTTGGAACAGAAATATTTGGCGAGAAAAAAAATTAATGAGCCTTCCTTACCAGACACAAAAATAAATATATCAGAATTATCATGAAATAATTGATAATTTAAAAAAAATCTGAAGATATATTGGGCAAAATATTTTATCCCAAACCAAAGTTCTTAAGTTTTCACTTTGATTTATTTATGCAGCAGCATTTTTTGGAGTATGTAAAATTACAGAGCAACAGTCTTCTGAAATTTGACAAATTTGTCATGTGAACAGATGGGCTGTAAGAACAGAAGCTCTGAACTAGGATTAGGGATGATTTGGTCTTGAAGGATTCCATCTAACTGCTAGTTACAGCTAAAACAGCCAGATATAAACTTAGATTGTTATCCATCTATTATAAATCATTTTGTTCATGACGTTCTTTGGTCAGAAAAACTACATTTATCTCTCCTTGTAAACTTCCCCCCACTCTTCTGATTCTTTGAAAAATTATGCTGGACATCAGGTAGGGGAATTAATACTGGCTGACCAGAAAAATGAATGCCTTCCCCTCTCGACATGTCAGACATCACACTGAGTTATGTTGCTTAAATCTAATCATAGCGTGCTGCCTTGTACCCTGCTGTTACACCTGATGCAATAAATCACCAAGTCCTGTTCAAATCAATCCATGCTCAGCTGCAGCATTGCTCTTGTACCCACTGGTGTGTGGCATGTTTAAGAGACCCAGCAGAAAACTCAAGCTGCAGCAGACTGCTCCATTTCATGGATCTTAGAATAGGATTTAAGGAACAGTAGAAGCCAAAGGATATATTCATCTACTTTTATGTATCTAAATACAACCCCTTAGCTTGAAATACCATGTTCTGCTGCATGAACCAGTTCATGACTGCAAGCAGACAAGTGTGAAAGCTTCCCAAGCATTGTGCCACTGATCTGTGCCACTGGCTCCTTCACCCACATCAATACACGTTTGCTGTACCCAGTGTGAAACAGGATTGTCTTTACATGCCAGTGGCTATTACCCAGTTTGGTTTTCCAAGGGGTTTCTGCTGAAATTAAGATGTCTAATAGATGCACATGTGTGTGTCTGCAGATCTTATTTCAAGCCTAGAAATCTCCGAGTACTAGAATGACTTAGGAAAAAAAAAAAAAAAGTTGGTATTTCACACCAAGCCTAACCAATAATTACTTTGGACTGAAGTGTCAAAAAAAACCCTAAAAAAAAACCCCACCCACAAAACCTCTACTAGTCTGTGACCACAGCTTCCATAAATAAATCTCTAAACCCAGGCAAGGTAATAAAATTCTCCTAGCTGGCATTAGCAATTACTAATAAGAAAAATGACTCAAATACTAATCTATTATAGTACTTCATTAATTACATCTTCAACATGTAGAGCACAATTTGCAGGAAATGCTGTGCAGTTATGTACAGTAATTTACACAAAGACTGCTTGTCACAATCCATTTGTTTTGCTCATCATTTTCTTTGCTCTCCCTTGGTCACTCATTAACTGCTATAACAATTTCCAAGCATGAATCTACTGTAGCTTCAAAGAATATTTGCACACCTTGAGGTACACAGACACTGCAAACTAAATGGTCAACGCAAATCAACTTCACCATATGTCAGTGAAAGTGAATAAAACCTAATCCCAGGCTTCCTGCAGCCTGCCATTGAGAATCTTTCTCTAAAAAAAATTAGTAAACAAAGATCAGTAGGCCAGCCATTAGAGTCCAAATTCACCTTGAGCAGGTGAATGCACTTGCAGCCTTACTACACTGACAGGAATTGCTTGACCATAGCTAACAGGGTTACCAAGAGAAGCATTAGGACCAGAAAACATTTTAGAAGTTATCAATTAGACAAATGAAAATATCTACTTCTGCCCTTCATTGATCAAGTTCAACTAACTTTACCAAATTTAAACAGGAATGATTCAAGTTGCAGAAATTTAGTACACCTTTAGATAGGTATCATTGCAAGGAGATCCTTTCCTTCCTTGCTCACACCTGCTATTTTCTAACTCAGTGTTAATACCAGTGTAATGTCACTGACAAGTGTAATTCCCATTTTAATCACACAGGACCCCAGCACTGTATTACATGTGGCACTAGAGAGAGATGAGTGTATTCCCAGTTACACCTGAAGATTGACAAAGATGTACTGCTCATTACAAATATACATTACTCATCCAAATCTGTCGTGGGATGATGCATGAGCAATTCCTCAGTAAGCTATGCCAAAACTGTCCCTGTTCAGAGCTCCTGTCTAAGTTTAGATTCCATAGCACTCCAGTTTAAAAGAAATACCAAATCAGTGATGAGATGTGGAACATCATTATTTTAGATAAAAATGAGAGGTTGTCTGGGGATTCTAATTAGTTCAATAAGCTATGAATGAGTATAACCAACTTTAAATATGAAGAATAATTTTGCATTCCTGTTTTACTTATTAAGAAATACCTTCAGTTGCTGCTGAACTGAAGAGTTCTGTTAACTGTAACTAATAAGCCTAGGCTAGTTCTGATGACAATTGAGACCAGATAAACACATTAGATTTTTTTTCTGCATTGGAAGCAGTAAAGCTTTAGCTTCACAGTCTTGCCTCCAGCAATGCTTTACATAACCGCATTTTATAAAATGTCATCAGCTCTTTCAGTGCCTGAGGACCTACCATGAGGGAATGCCACACTTCTATGTATGTCACACATATTCTGAACACTTGCCAAAATAATAGGAACATCAATAACTTGACTGACTGCATATGGACCAAGAAGGGTTAAATTGTTCTTTCTACCACTTGACCCCAACAAAAGAGTTTGCAGAAAGAATTTAACAAGATTCAAATTTTCAAATGGACCTCAGTTTTGCCTTTGGACATGTGCTGCAGATCTTGCATAAACTTACATTTACTGTTGAAAGCCAAGGAATTGTATTGTTCCTTAAAACTGATGTATGAACAAGCATCCTCTTCCTTCTGCCTACATGCCCTACGTGCCTAATTAAACACTCCTATTCAACAAGGAAATTGCTTAAATTCAAGACTTCTATTGCCATCAAAGTGGGCTAAGGTATATTTTAGTTGCTAGGCAATTGTATTCTGTAAGATGGTAAAATCCCTGCCACATCCAAGGTCTATGGGACAGATGATCAGGAATTCCCTCGTGGCACCAGGTCCCACAGAGCAGCTCTAGCATGGGACTGCAGACATCCAGCATCAAATTGTTTCTGTCCTAAGCTTCTAGGTTTCTAGTTGTAGAACAGCAGCCTTGGCAGTCGGAATTCCCAGCTCAAAACAGAGCTCTCAGTACTTTTCCCTATTTGTAAGGTTAGTTTGGCTGCCCTTGTTTGGTTGAGGATATAGCAAATTCTAAAATATCTGACTTAGTCCCTTCAAAACAGATATTATTTTTTCTGTAAGAGGCCTTATCTAACACCTTTGGAGGCTAATTTTATTATAACATTTTGAAGTATTTAGCACAAATTGAAATATAAAAGTCAAATTGGAGGAAGATTTTAACTATAAATTGGAACTTTGGTGAAAATATGGAATTCTTAATTAATAATTGCACCCTGACAACACTGCAGGAGTTCATGCAGGCAAACATAGGTATTACAATTCCCTATTGCCAGTAGAGTGCAGAGGAAAAAGAAAGAACAGGGAAAATTATATCTGAGAAAGGACCCAGAAAAGCATATTTACATGGCCTTTCATCTCTGGCAGAAAACACAGTGATCTGGGAATTCACCTTAGCAATCTTATCATTAGCTAACAGCCTGCCTAAAGTGCACAGCAGACTGCAGAAAAAAACATGCCTACAGCTTGGAGAGAAAAAACCATCTTGTTTCACTAAGATCTATGTATTGCCAAAGGACAGTGACATTAAAAAAACAGGAGGATGGCCAAGAGCAGCCCCTGTAGCAAGTTTATGGCAAGCACTCGCAGGTGTGTGAGCTCTAGAGAAAGCCAGCAAGGAGCATCTGTTGCTTTGATTTCGTATTAGGCACTTTCTACCAAGCCAAATGAATCTGAAAGCCAATGCAAATCACAGCAACTCCATGGATTTTCTCTTGGAAAAAAAAAATTTAAATTGTACCAGGTCAGATAACCAATTGGGAATAAAAGTGAGAAATATGTCAGTGAATAAAATAAAAGGAACTTCTCTGATCCTAAATAATGTTCTCCAAATGTAGTTCATAGAATACAATGAATAAAGAACATCTACAGTGTTCTATCCAAAGTGCTTCCAAGGCTGGGTGCCTCATGAATCCAGCACACAAAGGCATGCAGGGAGCTGTTTATTCTCATCCTAATTTTTTTCTTCCTTTCTTCATATAACAGAACTGAGCACACAGTGTTGAGGCTCAGAAGAATCTTGCTGTATTTAACAATTTTATTTACAAAGCTGCATATCTACTCAGGAGTCAATAGCAGCAGTCATTGCCTTTCAGCTCACGGGGTGCAGGTCAAATCATCTCCTATTTCATGTCTCAAACTCATTCAAAAATTGCCTGAAAAACCCTCCAATTTCTTCATACTCCAGATTACTCCCACCAGTACAAAGAGCACTCATTTCCCACCCAAGGTGGTGGGAAATGACAAATCATTGGTGGGATTTGAGTCAAATATTATAAGCTATTCCTATGACCAGACAGGAGAACATCTGGTGAGCAAATGTGCTGCTATTGTGCATTTCCCAGGGCTGGGAGAGACCAGGGAGGACATTTGGTGAGAAGAATGAGTGGTGAAAACTGCACAGAATTACAGGGCAGAGAGATCTGCACCAAGGCCAAAAGGCCCTTGGCTACTCAGCTCTGCCAGCCACTCCTGCCAATACTGTTGGGTTTTAGAACTCCATCAGAAAACATAATAAAGAGGATTTTCTAAAAGGGAACAGGGAGAGGAGGGGCTAAACAGCCCAAGCCTATGGCATGCATAAATTGCCTGAGTCCCATGTCTTTAAGTAGTAATAAATATGAAAAAATTGCCCATTAAACTAAAAGTCCAAATTAACTAAATAAGTACTCATGCCAGAGGACAATATGTCCATTGCCAAAGGCAGAAAAGCAGTTGATGAATGACACAAGTACAGCAGACAAAATATAAATCCCTATTTCCCATTCCAAATCTTTTTAACAAATTAGTCATGTCATCAGAAGCAGAGATACCTGTGCTTCCATCCTGGCTGATCTACATCAAGAGCAGATAATATTAGACACAACTGAGCAGGATTCAAACTTCACATTATGTACAGTCAGGAAACTGAATTGTTACTGCTTTTAGGCACCAGGTCCTGCTCAGCATTCTCTCTTGCCTACTGATGCCCTTTGCAAAGGATTAGGAGAAATTTTTACCCCTAACATATGTTTCCATGGCTTTATTATTCTTTTAATTCTCTCTTTTGCTATCACAAGATAGCAACAAAACGTTTTCACTTTGATCATCTTTCCAGACCCTATGAACTGAATAAAAGCATGAAATAATTGCCAGGTGGAACAATAGGCTGCTCCTTTCAGTTCCAGCCTCTCCTGCAAACCACACACTCCTCAAAAGAAGTTAATCTGCCTTTAAGGAGCAGCATTTTTCTTGTAAAAGATTCAGGTGTGAGTTTATAGCACTGGGTTTCTGTTCTGGATGCCAGTGGCTCTGCGTGGTAGAAATGAAAGCCTGAAGCCTTGATCTTGAAATAAATGTAAGTTGGTAGCAAAGCTTCCCTCAGTTTAAGGAATACAGTCCTCCTCTAGCTGACTTGCTCAAAGCATCCATCAAAACCCTCCCCATTCTCTGTTCTACATCTGTGGGAGGAACTTTGCAGATTGCCCACTCTGACCCTTTCCACATCACATTTAAATGTGTACTATAGCCTGTCTTATCCAATAGGAAGAATTGCTTAACTTGAATATATTCCCCAAGATAACATTATCCAAAGGAAATTGTATTTTCTTAATTGAAAAAGATAAAAGAGAGCATAGGTGTGTGTTTGTCTCTAACATATCCTACATCCCCTAGAAGACAAAATGTTGCATCCAGGTTAAGTGGATTATAACTTCCAGGCTCCATTTATCTAATGTGCTATGGGAGATAATTCCCCATTCTCTGAATTGTTGTGCAGTAATATAAACTTGGTTTTCAGAAAAAATCCCCCTGATTGCTAAAGCCATTCAAGCTGTCTATGATATCAATGGTACTAATCACATTTCCCTTCCATGGCCCTTCTTCTCTTTTGCCTCTAAAATACAGAGATGCTTCTATATCAACATTAAATGAACTTGCTTGCTGCCTAGAAGCCAAATTAAATGTGCTCTTTTATACTCAGCACTCACAGAATAGGGAGAAATAAGAGAATAAATGAGAGCCATTAATTAAATCTCACAGGGAACCATATTGCTGCAAATGGAAAACAAAAGCTATTCTTCCTGTAACTATTATTTTATGCTAAACGCATCATAATTGCCATTCAAGATCAGATCAAGAGCTTGTTTTTCCAACATGCACTTTCTTTTTATTTGTGACCAGACTGCAGACTGAGTCTGCCTCTTTCTATTCCAGCCTAGGTGTGAGTTGTCAGAGCCCTGCCTTTGCCTGTGGTGCTGCTGGGACTGCAGAGAGCCAGCAGCGAGGCTGAGCAGCGTGCTGGTGACTGGGGTCATTCTGTGCTCCCTCCCAAATTCATCACCCCATGTTCATCTTCTCAGGATGGAGGAAGGAGGGCAGAGCCTTTCTTGTCAATTACCTGCAGTTTAGGTACAGGAGGACCCCAGACCTTGGGGCATTTCTTTGGGCACAGGGCTCACAGACAGAGCTTGGGCCTATGGGTCTGCAAGCATTAAAGACTTTTTAGGCCTGGCCATAGAAAGATCCTTTCCTTGCTAAAAGTTCTTCAAGTAAAAATGGTTTTAATTTATTTAATTTCAAGGCTCCCCATCTCTAATTTACAAAGGTTAATTTTGTTCCCATTTCTAATTTACAAAGGTGAACTTTCATTCAAAAAAGTCCATTTTTTTGGTCTCCATTTAGGTTCCTGTCCCAGTGCATTTTCCCTCCCTATAAAGTGGTCAAAGAGAACATCCTAAACTTCTTAAAAAACCATCCCTTGTGTGAAACAGCTTTTTTTCTTTTTTAATGAAGACATAAATATATAAAGTTCCAAGTGCCTCTTCCTGCATTTTGTTATATTACACATATATGAAAGCCTTTCTAAGCTTGCAAGTCTTTTATGACATTAATTTCAGCTGGCTGCATAAAACCAAGCACATGACACCCTGGAAAGCACCAGAAACCACAAATTCTGAAACCACAGCCTGTATTTAGAGCTAAACAGATGTTTTTCAGCTTGCTCTGGGGCAGTGTAATCACTCCAGCTCCCTGGTTAATATTTTATAATCAACTCCATCCGAAGCCTGGCATCACAGTGACCCCACCACTCTCCAGACAGAGCCTGCAGCTCGCTGCACCCTGCACAGCAGTGCTTTGCATCTCAGAGAGATAACCAGCACACAGCACTCCTTCCCCATGGGCATGCCCAACCCTTGTAATGCCCAGAATCCCTGAAAGGCTCAAGTCAAACTCAAATAAGAAAGGATCTTTATTACAGGGAGGGTCCAGGATCTCCACTCTCAAATATGAGAGCAGGAAAGCAGGAGAGAACATGCAATCCTCACGCAGTTGTAATCACAGGGAATTCACAGCCTGGCAGTGCTGTGGATGTCCCAGCAGCTGCACAGATGTTATTTCTAAACTGCACTTCCCATCCAAGTGAGTAGTTAAGCGGTATGATCCTGTCCTCCACAGCAAACAGGCTTCAAAGCCAAGTTCTAACAGATGACAGCACAAATGAGAGGAAAGAAAATCTTCCACTTAATACAGAGCAGAAAGAGACCTCAGAGTTTTACAGTGACAATAACTGGCAAGCACAGGACAGCCTGTAACACCTGGAAAATGATACCCAGCAATATGTGATGAGCAAAGGAGCTCAGCACGTGTGCATGGCCCAGCTGTGCCCATCTGAAGGCAGAGCTCTCTTTCTGTACACACTCACAGACACCAGACATTGTGCATCCATGTGCACACAGAGGTAAGGATGCTACACCTAATATGATCCTAAGAGCTTTCTCCACAATTCAAATGGTTTCTGCCCTCTCCCAAGCCAGAGGACAGGCTTTCTTGTTTGGATTGATTTAGGTATTGCAACCCAGAAATTTCTTCTAAACCTCTTATTCAACAGCCCCTGATACACTTAAACATGGATTGCTCTAATCCACTGTGAATCCATGTGTATTTGCCTTCACAGCTCTTTACACTAAGTGGTTCCATGATTTTTATTTTGCATTAAATGGAGAATTTTTTTTCTTTTTTTTGCTTTAAAACTTGTACTGTTGCTCTCAGTTCAGTTCACCACTTTTTAGAGGTTTTAGAGGCAGCTATCATTAACACAGATATAAAATCCTTTCAAAGACCTATTCAGAACTCTGTTTAGAATCCCTTTATTTTACCCACACATGAAAGCCACTCCATCTCCTTCATTCCAGATACACCATCCCTCTTCTCTACTTCTGTTTTGTGCGGTAATGAGAATCAGAAAAATGTGTCACATTCCACACACAAATCTATGTCTGTATGAATGATTCAAAAAGAAACAGAATGAAACTTGTGTTCAGGTTCACATAATAATTTCTAAGACTGTATTTACATTTTACCACTAAATAGCTCAGGATTGATATATTCACAAAATTACCAATATTTCAAAGTCTCTGTATGTACAGCTCATCATTATGCAGGCATTGATGCATTATTATTTCTCCACCATGCATTACATCTACATTTAGCCCAAGGTTCTAAAGCCAGTGACTCAGTATTGTGAGGTTTACATTACAAAAAGATCTTGTAATTCAGTTAATGACAGTGAGGCCACTGATTGTCCTAAACAACCCTTTCCTTCTTACAATTGCTCTGAAATAAGGAAGGGTTGATCAGGGCATACAAATAACCTTCCACAGCCATTTTCTCGACAGCTCCACAGAGGAACCTTTAAAGTCTAGCAAAGCAGTGTTTTACATGATAACATCAATTCTAACAATACTCATCTGGCCAAAAAGAAAATCATTCCAGTCAATCAATCCAGCATGAAAAAACATCCTGTATTCCCTGAGATCTCTTTTAACCAAATTATGCCAATAATATTTAATATTCTCAAGCCTTTAAACACTGTATAGTTTAACATAAGCAGTGACTTTTCAAAAGTTTAATCTAATTTTTGTTAATAAAACACCAAAAAAAAAAATATAATGCCACCAAATGCAAAGGCCAAGTGGGTGTTTGGGGGGTTTTTAATGTGCACAATAGTGTCTCTGCGAATTGAAAATGAAAGTAATTCTAATAACTTACTGATTTCAGAGTTATTTCTACTGAAACCTGTCGGGTTTAACCCTTGTGATGTACTTCCAAGGGATGGTAAGTGGGGTTTCTTAACACCAACTCTTCTCATAACTAATGGTGCACAAAATTTTGCATTTACCATATGGAAATGCAAACATTCACAACTATCACCAAAAGGTCACACAAAATTACATTGGAATATAATTTACAATCTTCCCAGTGAGATTGCCATTTAAGCAGTAGTTTTAATTTTGGGTTGTTATTTATTATATATTTACTATATATTCTATACCTATATATTTATATATATTCAGTATTATATTTATATTACATTTTATTGGCAGCTCATGGCAGTGCAGCTCTGGAGTCAGTACCCAACTTCTGCATGGGGCAAATCTCCAGAGGAGCCAAGATTGGCTGCTCAAGAGTCCAACCCACCTCATCCCAGAGCAGTTTTCCTTTAGTACAAATGGAAGCAGCATCAGGCTAAGGCTACATCATGCAAAATTAAGAAATATGAGCTGGCTGCATCTAAACACAGAGGTACTGAACACGATGTGGATGCAGAGCCATAAAGTCTAATTAAAGTCTTAAGTGCCTTAAGTCTGATTTACTTTACTACGATTATTTCATTCTCTTAAAATTCTCTGCATTTTTTATTCTTATAGCATTTAATTATAGTTTAAATATTTCTCCAAGCCAAGACAACTGCCACTTGCATGTTGAAAATGTTGAAAGGAGGTGCTCTCAGCAGTTGAAATCTGTTTCTTAAAGCTTTTTCTACACAAAAATTAAAAAAAAAGATCGAATCAGCCCTTTCCCACACAATTCCGGTTTTGACAAATTGGCATTTCTAGATGAAGCATGTTCTTCTCAAACATCCTGTTCAGTTCTATTTAAATACATAAAAAATGTGAGCAGTGAAATTATGTGATGAAGTATATTTTAGCTGGGTCTCAAATCATGAAATATTGAACATGGCTACAGGAGCTTCTTTCCCTCACTCCAAGGAACCAATCCTGACCCAGCTGCTTCCTGGATTTGTGAGGAGCTAGCAGTCAGAGAAAGTACCTGTTGCAAACAAAATAATCTTCATGCCATTGCTTCTCTCACCAAGGTGTTCAGAATATTCAGCTGCTATTCCAAGTAAAATAGGGGCAAAATAGTGTTTTAAACTTGGTATTATGAATCTTGGTGCTACCCAAAAAGAGCAATTTGAGCATGGCATATTCATTTTTGCAGATAATTTATATCTTATAATAGCACAATTGGCACTGCACTGGTTATTCATTTTTTGGATGTGAATTCTTTCTCCAACATCCAGTACTGGAGGCTGCCATAAAATAATCATATCCATGAAGCTTCAATAAATATTGAGCACTAAATAAGCTGAAATTTTAAGTCATAATCATGCCTATTTTTTTAGAAATGCATGATAGAAAAGATAATTCAGTTTTGCAAATATTCATAATTTGTTACCCTTCATTTAGCTCAATAATCTTGTTATGAATTCATTTGTTTTACAAATTCCCTTAATTTTTAATCATATTATTTGACAGTAAGCATAAGAAACTGTATCAAGCTTCTGTACACTGATGGAAAGATCTAAAAGTTAATAAAATAAGGAGATGAGAATTGCAGAGCTTAAATGAACAATTAAAACTTTAATTTAGTGACCTACTATGTGACTAAAATAATGGGAAATTGATAAAAATATTCACCAAAAAAACGTAAAACCATATTCTTAACCATGTCTCAGACAATGGGCAGTAAATAGACTTGAATACAGTTGTTACAGCAATCAATTTTTTTTTTAAAGTCGTGGTAAAATCTAAATTGTAGCTGAAGTTGACTAGAGATGAGTCAATGGTTTGAAATCTGAAGTAAAAATTTTCTTAAGATTTTTTAAGATTTGAAGTAAATCAATCAACAGGAAGAATTCAAGTCCCATGCTGTAGCTGCAGTAATATAACAGGCTATAATCAAGGAATAAAAATCTAAGAGACGACACAATCCCCTCAGTTTAATATAAGGAGCATGGAAAATTCACAGAACTTTACTGCAATAAAACTAAATAAATCACTTCTTGGTTGCTTCTAGACAGCTTCTGAACATGGCCCACAACTGATCTGACCTCTTCTCTCAAAATACTCCTCTCCTATTTTTCTGAGTTCAGACAATAGGAAGAAATCCCAGAACATCTACCTTCCTGAAGAATGTTATTGATTTGCAATTGCAAGCAACTGATAAACCATGTGTTCCAGAGGTCAGAGCAATAAGCAGAAATAAGGATTAAATGATACCTAGGACTGGCCTCTGGTTTCAAGGATGAGGTCACAGGAGAAGTCAGATACAAACATATTTCTCATATTTGCTCTTCTCTGCTGTTGATTTCAGTGTAGATAATTAATTTTTTCTAATTACTCAAGCAGCACTGCCTGTGTGAGTGGTCAGGGAAGTTGCATGATATTGTTTCAATCCACTTTTTTACAGCACTTAATTATTTTGTTGGGATTTTTCCCTGCTGTATATGTGATTGAGATTCAGACTGTGGTGGTAAAACTACTAATATTGGTGCCTGAGGTCAGGCTAAGAAGTTATCTTTACTAAAAGAAGAATCCCTTCACCTAAAACCTAATGGTCTGTGATTATTTCCAACTCCTTGCTAAGCTAATACCAGTCTAGGCTCCACCAAGAGCCACCCATATTATTTACTGTCCATATTATTTGCTGTGACATTTACTGGGTTTATTATTCATATTATTTACTGCATTAGCCTGATTCCCAAAATAGTGGCAGTTAAGGAGGTACTTGAGCATTCTGCCCTCCCCAGGGATGGACACCTGGCTGTGCTGACTTTGAACTTTGTGGTTTGCCCTGCATCTTTCTCCATCCCAGTTTAAAGGCTGGGTCTGCAATCTCTTGGCAGAGAACAGGGCACCAGGAGGGAGATGCTGTCCCCCTGATCACTCATATTCAACAAAGCCTCTGGCTGACCTGCCCTAAATTGCACTGGCTTTATTAAACAGTTGGAGTCCAGAGTCTCCAAGGAGATGTAATCACTGTTTAGGACTGATAATGCATGCAATGCTGAAATTCATACATTAATTATTTGTATCTCAACTGATCAGGAAATTCACTAGATAAACTACTCATGATAATTATTCTGTTGGCTTTACATTTTATTGTGAATTACCCACCTCTGAGGGCAGAGTGCTTGTACCTGGGAGGGAGATCATTGAACCAGTGTAATCTTTACTTGACATGTCAAGAGACTGCAAGGAGTTTACATCAATTCTTCTGGGATATAGGAGTGTATATCTAACTGAGGACAGGGGTTTAAAATTGCATTAAAAAGGATTCTGTAAAGTGCTTACAGGCCAGGATGAATAAATGTACATTGCAGTCTGTGAGAAAGTCAGAGGAGAAAAACAAGCTATAAAATATAACAATGAAAACAATTATATTCATGGATTCAAATATTTGTCTGCATGTCCAATTTACTGATTTTATGAGTTTCTGTACACCTGTAAAATAAGTTTGACCTTGTTCCAACCCTCACATTATAGTAGCTTGTGTTTGATCAATCATCCTTTTCATATGAATAATTTACTTCCAGTAATGACACACTACTCTGAGAAATACAACCACAGAGGTCTCTTCTGTACTGAAATATCACAATAACTAATGTTTAAAAAGCAAGTTTATTTTTACCTATTATTGTTTACAAAATTAGCAAAAGATAACAATATATCTAAATTCACAATTCTTTCTCAAAACCATTTTCATAGTAAGTGCAAAAATACCTAATGTTTAAGGATTTTTTTTTAAAGTGCTTACATGTATAAATATTCCTGGCACACAGTTGAAAAGAAAAGCTGTGTGAATCAGCAATATTCTAGTTTGCTGGACAGCTAGAAAACAATAAAACACAAAGCCAATTTATTTTAGATCACCCTGATTCAAGCAGTACTTGACACAGAATAAAACACTAAGTTATTTCCCAGTAAGTTCTTTCAACATTTAATTAAGGATGGAGACCAAAATACATAAAAACTAAGAATCAAAACAGTTAGGAGACTTCTATCAATAAAAGGAAAATCAATATAGTAATCTTTTAAGATTCTTTAAAGCATAAGACACTGGAGTTCTTATTCCCTCACCCTTTCTAAAATACTGTTAAAGATCAGCAAAACAGCACATTTCAGTGGACATTGCCTGAATTTCTCCATTCACCCACTTGTCTGCCTTTCAAAGGAACCACCTCATCGATTGCTTCAGAACCATTGTGCCATCATTCAGCAAACTACTCAGGCCTTCCTTCAGCCATTCTGCACTAAAATGTTCAAACATGCCCAAAAGACACATTTCTGCCTCAGAACACATCAAGCATCCTGCCCTTTACAGGTCCAAAGGCATCCAAGACCATTCAGCAGCGGGCTGAAGAGGAGCAGAGACATTTGTCTATGCCATATCCATGCGTTCTGCAGCCACTGGAGCAGCAGTGGGGTTTAAAGCTACCTCAGGACCCTGAGAGCCCTTCAAGGAGTGGCCAGAGCCATGTGCTGAGCTCCACAAGAGCAGGCAGCAAGGTGGAGAATGAATATGAATAAATGCTTCAGGATAACAATGGGAATGAAACCAACAGTACCACAGTAAATACACAAAACCCCTGCAGTGCTTCATCCAGCCTCTGCAAAGGACAATAGACTTTAAATGAGTTCTTGTATCTAATTGGCACAGCCTGCAGATAGTGCAGGGAAAACACTTCTAAATATATTCATCATTGATTGTATTGGGGAAAAAAAATAAGAGATCGAGTAAATTATGACTTTTACACATGGGGTTTTTTTCCCCATCAGTAATGTCCAGCATTCTTAATGTGTTTCTAACTGCAATAATGTATTCCCAATCACCTCACACACAAAATCACCAAATTATTCCTTTGACGTATGACCCCGGAAACACCAGGACTGAACTGTTTGGGGACCAGAGGAACAAACACCAAGCTCAAAGGCCTCTCCCCCAGCCCTGCCTCACAGACTCTCAAAGAGAACTCCTCAGCTCCATGTACATCCAACCCTCTCCTTCATGGCTCCTGCTCCTCCTCCTCCCCTTCCCTGCCTGCTTCTCCAGAGCGGCACTGCAGCCACCTGAGATGGCCAGCCTGGTCTCTGTGACTCCAAGGGTATTTCTCATGTTTGTGCAGGCACACACAATGGGCATCTCTCTGTTTTGTCATTCCTCAGGTTTCCCCTGTCCCTGTCACCACATCCTTTCAGTCCTGTCCACCACTGTCTCACTCCGGGGCTCAGCCTCTTCTCCCGGGCACCCAGGGATAGGACAAGAGGTCACAGTCTTGAGCTGTGCCAGGGGAGGTTGGACATTAGGAATATCTTCTTCACAGAGGGGGTGATTGGACATTGAATGGAGTCACCATCCCTGGAGGTGTTTAGGGAAGGACTGGATGTGGCACTCAGTGCCATGGTCTGGCTGACACGGTGTTGTTTGATCACAGGCAGGACTCAATGATCTCAGAGGTCTTTTCCAACCTCACTGATTCTGTGATTCCCTGTGGCCTCCCAAGTTCCAGTCTCTCCTCAGCAGGCTGGCACCCAGCTGGAAAAGGGGGTCTTGCCCCCATTTTTTCCAGGTGGATCCCATCAGGAGGAGACCCCTCCAGGGCTCCTGCCCAGGCCCCTCCAGTTCTGCCACTGACACTCACGGGGACAAACAGTGGGGAACAGACATGAAGCCTCTCCCCAGCCCCCTGGGCCCCACAGAAGCACCTCCACAGCCCCCGGAGCAGTCGGGGCCCTGGGGGTTCTGCCCCAGCAGCTCTCCCTGCACAGGGGCTGTTGGGGTGCAGCTCGGGGCTCTGCAGACAGACCTCATCCCTCGCCAGCTCCTGGGGCACTGAGCCCCCTCTGCAGCTGCTGGGGAAGGAGCTGCCTTCCACAAGAGCCAGGCACTGCCTCCCTGAGTT
Organism: Pyrgilauda ruficollis; assembly: GCF_017590135.1. Taxonomy (NCBI): domain Eukaryota; kingdom Metazoa; phylum Chordata; class Aves; order Passeriformes; family Passeridae; genus Pyrgilauda; species Pyrgilauda ruficollis. The sequence continues at coordinate 9,239,109 of NW_024514764.1, read as the reverse complement.
TCCATGGATAGATATCCTCCTGTCAGTCCCTGATTCCCTCAGCTCCTGGCTCCTCACCATCACAGCCCCAGCTCCACCTGTACTCCCCATCCTCAGCCCTCAGCACCCCAGCTCTGGTCGATGGAGGTGCCTGCCCCTGGCAGCCCTGCACAGCTCCCAGGGAAATGCAGGGAAAGCTCCTTCTCATTCCCATTATCTCAGCAGTGCCTGCTAGACTCGGAGAAGACCTTGACTCAGGCAGGAGGTGGGTGTTGAAGGCCTTGCAAGATCAGCCTCTTCTCACTAGAGAATGCTTTTGAAGAGCTCCTGACATCTCCAAGTTCTCGTTTGCAGAGGAATGTTCATCACTGTGAGGCTGCACTCAGGAGCCCTCCCCAGCCCAGGACAGATCTTTGTCCCCAGCTGGAAAAGCCAGCAATTTATCAGTCCAGAGATTTTTATTGATACAAATCCTCTTCCAACGTAATTTGTCTGGATCAAATTTTGCCATGTCAATTTGTAAACTTAATTAACTGTGGTCTCAATAAAAGCCAAGATTACTAACATAATGATTAATTAGATCCTTTTAAATAATGCAATGGTTGAATTAGCTAAATAAAAATAGTGGAGAAACTGGCAAGATAAAACACCACTGATGGATGGAGGTTTGTCCCACAAAAGCAAATGCAAGAAGCATTATGAATTAGCACAATAGAAACAACTACAACATTAATCATTGGAAGCACATAACTTACACACAGCCCCTTTGCATATAAAAACCTAGCGATTGCCATGTCTTACTCCAGAGAAAAGGGAAGCTTTAGCCTCTCCATATGATGCCAGAATGTAAGCATGAAACTTTTAATCTCAAAGAATCAGGTCCTACTAGCCTATATTTCTGAGATGAGCTATTATAGATGAAGATAATTCACTTCCCCCGCATATTTATGTGCAAGTAGCAGACTTTTAAGTAACCAGCATTGCACATCAATACCAATTTATACTGTATTGTTAAGCTGTTCTGATATCAAGTTATTTTTATCTGAATTCTGAATTATTATTTATTTATGCTTCTTTATAGTATGTTAATATATGAACACAGGCACAAAACAGCAATTCCAAACATGCTGTTCACCATCAGAAGCTCTGGGACTCAATCCCCTACCACTACAGCAGAGGCTGTAACAGGCTCTTCCTTTCAAGAGTTAGCATACCAATGCAGATCTCTGTGAACTCATATCTGACACAAATTTCTCCCCCATTCCTTTCTGAAATTTTAAATAAATTTATTCTATCCTCTTATTGGACAGCATTTTAAAAGCATTTACTATTATTCTGTAGTTATTAGAAGAGTTTCTACTCCTTGGTCAGAATTTCACAGGTGCCTTAGGACTCCAGTTTACAAAAGTTAAAAGCCCAGTTTACTAAATATTAAATACTTTGGAGTATTTAACCAAGACATTGTATAGCCTAACATTTATAAACCACACTACAGTGGCAAACTGGTGTGAGAGACAACAGTTCTTTAGGTCTGCAAGTAATTGGTAGTAACCAAATGGATTTAGAACTATTCTGTTTCTGCAGATATCTTGCAGGCATCATTATTCATTTGTCCCTCTTTTCCCTTCCACCTTCTCTTTCCTCAGCTTGGTTACTTTAGACTAAAAGCCTTTTTGATACAGGTACAATTAAACAAAATGTTGACTCCTAGCAAAATAGGACTTCAGACTAGCTCAAGTTTTCTTAACAGCAGGTATAATACCAATCAGGAGATAAAATCAAGCAATTACTTTCTACAGGCAGGTAAGGCAAGGAATCTCCTTCATCATTTCCTTATTTTCTAGCACCATTCCTCAGATGAAAAATGTTTAGAGGATAGATATTTCAGAGGTTGATCTACAGTGGTGTTTTTGTTTAAGGAAGGTTTAGCTCTTGCTTTTTGTTCTAACCCAGCAAAGCCATGTGAGCCACAGAGGGGTGAAGCTGATTTCAGATGTTGGGGCTGCACATTGTCACAAGCATTGCTCTTTTTACTAAACAGTGCTGAAATGTACTGGCATTATTGTTGCAGCATAACTGTGTCAAATAAGTTTAGTTCTGTTTAATTGTTTCCCATGTGCACTTAAATCTGGAATGGTTGTGATAACAGCTAACAAACTGTGAGATGGAATTTCACAGGTAGAGCCTAAAATTATCATGGTCAAAAATGTGTGAAATAGACTGACCAAAAAAAACCAAAACAAAAACAACCAAAAAAAACCCAAACAAACCACACAAACCCCAAGAACAAATCTTTACAAATCTTTAGATATTTAAAATTGCAGAGCTTTTTAGGAACAAAAAGAAAGTAAAACTATGCATGCTACCTATTTTCTTTTATTCTCATGACAAAAACAGAACTGCAACTGAGGAGCTGACTAACTCGATCACTTGCAATGAGTCACAATTAAATGGAGGCTGCCAGACTCAATTAGCGTATCAGTTTAGAATAGATATCATTCTGTCAAACTGAAGGAAGAACTGGTCTTTTCAGGTCCCAGGAGTTTATTGCTTCTTGCTTGTGAAAAAAGCATACCAGCCTTTCCAACTCATATTGCCACTGTTTAGTAAACAAAAAGCCTAAAAACTGCAGTTTATCAGGCCTACACACTTTAAAAAATGTGTTGGCCAAAAATTGGCATAATAAAACATTGGCACATCTGTCCAAAGTTATCTCAATGTACTTTAAGGTCTAATTAGCAGGGGTTGTGTCTGTTCTGATGTGGTGGGGTTTTTGTTTGTTTTTAAAGCAACTGTGGTAAACAAATTAAGACTTATGTAAAGCAGCAGACTGGCTCTTGAGGATGAGCATTTAAGTGGGTTTTATTAAATTTAATAGGTATTGAACTAACAGCTGAATTCCCTTAGAGGCAGCCATAGGGTTTTTTCCTCCTCCACCCTAGGACTGAAGCTGCAGTGAGACAAGGGACACCTGGGCAGACAGGGCAAGAGCCCTGGAACCTCCTTCCCTGAAGGGGCTGAGCTCCAGCACAGCACTGGGGAAGGGGCTCAAAGCCACCACTGTGCCAGCAGCAGGCAGGGGGAGCTGCAAGAGGCCACAGCTCTTTACGGGGCTGACCTCCACTCAAAGACACAGCACAGATTTCCATCCAATAAGCCATTTCCAGACCAGCCATCCAAGCAGGAGCCCTGTTCTTTGCCACAGGAAAACTCCTCCAAAATCCACCTGTTTTTTTCCAGCTACAAAATCCACCGCTCCATTTTCATGCACCACTTTAAAATCTACAGCAACCTGAGCACGCTTATTCTCCTGAAATGCAGGGCTGGAAATCCCTCCCTTTCCCAGCCTCTTTTTTTTATTACAACAAGCATTTTACAGAATCTCAAGAATACCTCATCTAAAGAAAGGAGGAACTGCCAAATAATCAAGTCCTAGCACACTGAGGAGACAAACTTGTACTCATAACTCACCCCATCAAGCATTTGATTCCACGCTCAGTCAGTTTTGTGTCAAGGACAAGAGAAAAATAAAGGGAGCATTAACTTCTCTCCCAGGAAGGGGTGTGACAGGACTCCAAAGAAGCCAGCTGCTTCCAATATTATTTATTAACTTCCTTTAAAGTGTAGCTGAATCCCCTTTAAGGCAGACACACACCTGTAATCAATTGATAATTTAGCCACTAGTAGTACAATTTCTATAAACCTTGCACAACCCTACACCTGAAATGCAACAACTTGTGCTAAAAACTTCAAATGAAAACTTCCTCAAAAAAATGATTACAGGGTTTTTGCTCTTTTATCTTTTTCTTTAAATTTTGGGTTTTGGGTTTGTTTGTTTCTTTTTGACTGGAGAAGTAATAAGGGCTGTAGCTAACAGCATTATTGTGTTTACCCCTTGTGGCAAAGACTCCAGCATTCCAGTGCCACTTACCCTGTGGCTTTTCCCTTGCCATTCCTCCCAGCCATACAGACACACAGCTTTCTGCTTGCCTTGGAAATAACTACTGTAACTCTGTGTGAAGAAGTTTTGTGTCTCCCAGCCAATGGTCAGGCTCCAAAACTCACAGCCGTCTTTGGTGGCTCTTGGAGAGTGTGCCTTCTGCCAACATCTGAGCCCAACCCATTAGAATCCCCAGCTTAGCACAGACATTTCCCTGGTTGCTCTCTGCAGGCATGAGGGGACAATCAACTCCACTACCTGTGTGCAAGAGCCTTTCCCAAATAGGAACTGTTCCCTCTCAATGGGAACATGAATTTCATATGGGAGCAAACAGGAATTGCAAAGGTGTAGTGCATTTGTGTTCATTATTGAAATAAGATCTGGGGTAAAACGCCACCAAAATTCATGAACAAAAATATTCTAAGCACTCTTTGAATTCATTCAACATTGCTAGTTTGTATTTATTAAACAGTAGGTGCTTACACAGTCCTCAAACATATTAGCCCTAGGGAATCTCTTGATATCTAGAATACTCCTTATTTCTCATTAGGAAATAGATAAGCAATTCAGAACATTCTGATATTGCCCTGTCACAGCTGGGAAAAGATTTTTACATTCATTATTTAAATTTTATGGCACTGTCTGTAGGATTTTCTGCTTTGCTAAAACAACAGAATAAAAGGACAAAAGAAAAACTATTGTTTCCAGCAGAATTTCATTCCAGACCACATTTTAAGACTCAAATGCTATGCACTCATGAAAGGATAATAAAAATCTTTGATAACCCCATGGAAATATGGCCTGAATGAATGAAACTTAGAAGATACAAATAGGTCTTCTAAAGGAATTTCTTCTTGTTTGAAACCAGAGAAATGTTGACAGCTGCAAGCGTAGTGACAATGCACATTATGCAGGGATGGATTCACAAAAATGTTCAGGTAGACCAGGGAACCACGGCCAGAAGCTGGGACTAAACATCCTCAAGATTGTCCTTCTAATTTTCTAATACTTTCTTTAGCAAGTTAAACTTGCAATTTTAGCTGAGTGGCCTCAAATGTACCCTTATCTCACTGGCCTTGCACCTGGGGCTATCAGATGCTTTTTGGAAGCTTTCGTTTCTAAGTTCTTCCTAAACTGCATAAAATTTGCAATAAAAAAAATAGGTGCTAAATTATGTGTTGCTCAGATAATATGGGAACACTGATAAAAGAATACCTGTGCATGTTAATGTAATTTTTCTTTTCCCTCTTCCGAGAGCACAACACGGAGAGTTTCACTGCTTTTTCCTTTTATTTTGAAAAAGAAAAAAAGAAACGACACAAAAATGCTTAGAAAATTAGAAAGTAAAACCTCTTTTTCCCCAGTAAAATAATGTCGCAGCATTTGCTACCAGTCAGAGATTCATCTAAGACCCTGCACACAATACCCATACACAATCTATGGCCATACAAGTGGGCCCACACAAAGCACTGTAGGAATGACTTGAAATGGGAACAGGACCTGCTGTGTCTCCTCACAAGCACTGATTCAGTGTCATATTTACTACAACCAAAATCACTGAGCTTTCCAATTTTCTTATGGTCTCCTGTAATCATTCATACAATCAGAAGGCAACAACATCAGTAGCCAAACCCACTGCATGTGTGCCGCACATTGAAGCCTTTTTCAGGCTCACAGAAATGCAGCAAATAGAGAAAAGATCCACTAACTGATTACACTGAGTCATTTAAGCAAGATACACTGCTGGAAATTAAGCAACATATGAGGATATTGCACTTTTTGGGACTGAGAGTCCATTTAACTCAGTCTCCTGCCTCCAGCAGTGGCCACAACAGACCTTGATACATTTGCAGCTTGAAGTGCTTCCTTCACAGTGTCTGGTATTTATTTTAATACAGCCACGACATTTTAGACAGTTTATAGAAATTCAATTTTCTGGGCCTGACCACAGAAAGGGGGATGCTTTCTAAGACACCAGTGTGCAGCAGTTGGCAGCACATCCATCAGTGTCACTCCTGGTCACTCCAGGCCCTGGCGATGCTCAAGAGCCCAGCAGAGCAGCTCAGGTGAGGGGCAGGGCTGCTCTGCTCCTCCTGCAGGCCTCAGCAAGTGCTGCTGCCAAAGAAACCCACTCCATTGAATTGAATTTAATTTGCAAGAAACAAGGACTATCTAGGAGAAATTTCTCTCCTAGAATAAAGGAAATGTATTATATGGATAGAGCCCAAACCCAGTAGGACCTTGCTATCCAGATCTTCCAACACAGTCCAATGCACCATGGAGTAATCATTAGCAATTTCAGTTTGCACTGTTTTTATACATGAAAATTTTATTTCTTGCCAGACAGCAAACATTCAAGATATTAGTATAGAAATTTATTCAAAGAAAGTTTAACTTTTAAACAGTACTTATTTTATTCCTGAGTCTTCTGTTGGGAAACCCTGACAGATGTAAGTAATTCTTGGCCCATAGTGAATTCCAAATTAAATTTATAGTATGAAATTATTTTTCCTGGCAGTTATTGGTAACAGAGATTCCAACAGCTTGCTAGTTAATATGTAATTTTAGTAGCATTCATATTTAAGCAGCAGCACTACTAATTTTGAAGGCACATAGCAACAAATATCAGTAAAATGACTGACTGCTGCAAGGAATTGAATAGTGTACCATTAAGAACAGGTGCACTGGTTTGAAAGTGTTCTCATAGTATAAAAAACCTAAAGTTTCAACTAAGAAGAGTAGGCAGGTGTTCAAGTGCAGACCCCCACTGCATGTGAGGGAAGGAAACACACAGATACAACTCATGGAATCAAGAGAGTCAGTCAGAGAATATTTGCATATATCATCAAAAGGCATTTGCAAATGTATGCAACAAGTTACTTTTCTTTTTCACTAGTATTTCAGCTTTGTCCTGCCACACTAGCCAAACAATGAAATTCAGATAAAAGCATGTCTGTACCATCATTTACATTCTCATTTGGTCAGGTGCCATAAAAATCAGGTTATTATGTAAATCAGGTGTTCAAGTGGCATTTAGAACAATCAGCACTTTACCATCATATATTTCAGTTTTATCTTGAAATTACTTCAGTTTTTTTTTCAGTGACAAACTGGAAATACTTCCAACTAATTTCTTCTAAAGCATCTAGAATGGCATAAACCCAAACACATATTAGTCAGTTTACAACAGGCTCAATGCCAAGCCTTACTGACAGGTATGAAATGGGCAATTGTCTCTTTCAGCCAGGAGGTTTTAAGAAGTAAAAGACCTACACATGCAGGGGCTCCTTGGAGATGTCAGGCATGTGGAAGTCGAGTTTGAGACTTCTACAGCTATAAAGACCAATGAACTCTAAGGCAGAGCTTTCCTTCCCTTCACCCATTGACTATAAAAATTCTTTAACATTTCTGGAAAGCAGGAATTTCAAATCTGAGTGCAACATCAGGTGCTGTTTACATATAGCAATAATAAAATATATTTGCCTTGAAGACTTTCTCTTCCTCTCTACTCCCAACATCTTGATAGGCAAATATGAATAAAATCATGTTTGGAAAAAAAAAAAGACATTGAAGAACCTGGTAAAATGGTTTAGCAATTTATCACAGACAATCTGTCTGTATTATTATGAGCAAGTAACCAGAAATAGTCAGTTTTCCCCTAATCTTCACTGATTCCTAAGGCTTTTCTACATGGTCACATCAAAGAGAATTAACACTTAAATACATTTGTGTGATAATATTAATTCCCACACAATTCACACCATTTTTTGATCAGGATTATTTTGAGCATTCTAGACAATATGGCATATATGCAATTTTTCAGACCCTCAACATCATACTGTGTAAATGTTTGCTTACCCAATTGCCATGAAAAATCATGTCAGCTGGAAATAGCACTGATAAAAATATCTTAAATCTGATTTAATAAAAAGATTCTTCCACTAGAGTAAGACTGGAACATTAATAAATAATTCCAGTGATCACACCACTGAAATAAAATGCTGTGGGCTTCTTTTGGCACGTGGCAACCTGTTAGATTACAGTGAACCATCTATAAACACTACAACCCCCACTATTCTAACAAGCTACGGAGAAACTTCTCCATATTTTTATGCTGTTGGTCTTCCCCATATCTTTGGAATATGATTAATTGTACAGTTTTGTGTACAGGTGAAGCACTGCAGCCTGGTGACTGCAGCATAGGACCAAAATGTAAATGATGGTTTCATTTCTGCTCTTTGATAGGTGACTTTCAGAAAATTCTTTGCAGTCATTTGCAACAACAGGGACTTTTATATTACCTCTGTTATGTATGAGTTTGGGTTGAGATGGGCTGGCTAAGAAGGGTCAGAGGTTGCAGTTGTGAGGGGCACGTGGCATCAGCAATGGGCAGATTTTGTAGTGCCAGGACAAAGTGTGACCTTCTGGCTGGGAATAGAGAGCCTCTGTTGTCCCATGCTGTAACTATGCTTGCAGGGTCTCCACAGAAAAAAATCTGAGCAAGAATAAGGTGCTCTTCCAATTCATGAATGTGCAGTTATTCCACTCTGCCCACACAGGTTCTCATATTCTGCGAGCACAGGGCAAATGTCCTGAAGAACAGGACCGTGCTCACTTTCCTGCACACCTTCCAGACCCAGGGCCTTGGAAGGCTCCTGCTCCAGGCTCTTGCTCTGCAGCCCTGCCCTGGCTGCAGACAGCACTGACCCAGCCAGGCCTGTAAAAGGCTGCCTGCCACAGGTGTCCCTCCTTCACCACTGGAGAGGGGCAGCACCCCTCCCTCAGTGCCACCTTCTCTGCGAGCACAGCCACAGTCACCTGGGCTACTTCCTCATGCCCATGAAACAAACCTGGGCATTTCAGCACTCCTCAGCCCCACAGATTTCATTTCATACCTCGACAGAAAGCACAGGGACAAATACAATCCCTCTGCCCTGCGCCAGTACCACCCAGCAGCTCCACCAGTCGCAGTGTGGCAGGGCAGGGTGAGCAGGCAGCACTCAGCCCAGCTCTGACTGGGGCCAGGGCACCATCAGCAGCTGGCTTCATTTGCTGTGGCAAGTGCTGGCACCACTGGGGAATGACAAACAATTGTACAAAAAGCGCCAACAAGAAATGCCATTAGCACACATCGAGCAGTGCTGATGCACAGCTCTCAACGAGCTGGAGCACATCGCATCCCACAGCAATGGAACAACCATCCTGTCACCTCCCAGCACCACAGGCAGACAATTCCCTGGCTCTGCAGCCTGACACCATCTGCTGAAGTTCTCCAGAGGCAGAATGGATGCACTGTTGTTAAAAGACAAGTTAGAGGACAGACATATTTAAGATTCTCCTTAAATTTTTCCTCTGAAAATTCATAATAAACTAGCAAAGGATTAAGATTTGGTGATTAGCACCTGAATGACAAGTCATTATTTTTGCATCAAACAAGGATAGAGTATCGTGGGTAATTTATAGTGGGTAATTAAGTTAATGAATACTTGAAAGTCTATCAAATAAATAGTCCCTAAAAGTATCATTTTAATAGGGGCATGATTATAGACAGCAGTAAAGAGGACCAAAACAGAAACAACGTACCTGTTTTAGACACATGTTTAAAAATCCATGAATCTGATCACTTAAACTGTCATCTAAGTTCATCTTTGATTAAGACCTGTTCTTCTAAGTTCATCTACATCGGCGATAAAGTAACTGGTAAAATTATACCACTATCACTACCTGTGTGAACACATTTTAGATTACTTTTTGCTTGGCCTACCTTGAACCAAATGATATCATTGGAGGAAGAACAGTCTTCTCCAGTGCTGCACCCATAGAGAGGTGAGCAGATGGAGGGCTCCCATCAGATGAGTTAGTCTGATTTTCTATCCTCATTGAAGCTTAAAGATAAATATTCCACCTTTCAGTACAGCGACAGCAGAAGAGTGCAAGCATGGACTGATGTTGCCAATATCCGGGCTCAGCAGGATTATAAAACAAGTAAAGCCTGTCTAAAAAGCGTGTCCTGCCACGGAGCTGTTGGCTGCTGTTAGCTGTTGTAGCTAACTAACATTGAACCAAGCCAGTTGTGTTTCCTGTGTCCTCCATCTCAGCAGGAGCTCCTTACTCAGCACTCTGTAAGGCTCTAACACCCAGCACGGGCACTGACTCATCCCTCTGGGTGCCTTGGACTCCAAAATGAAACTGCAGTAGTGCTGAGCTCTTCTGCCCAGCTCAGGAAGCCCAAACACTGTTGCTTTTTATAGTGCTCTTCAGCCAAGTTATGATTATTTCTTAGCACATCATGAAAAGAGGGTCACTCTTCCTCAGTACAGATAGAAGGGAAAACACAGCTGCAGGGCATTGAAGAGCCCACTGCATGACCAGGACCCATCCTCACACCTGGGCCAAGGAGAGGCAGGTCCCCAAGTCACTGTGGCCACATTACCAAGCTCTGGAAGATAAAAATAATCAGTAATGCAGGCTCTGCAAAGCTGCAGGATATCCCCCGTGATAGGAATTTATTTGGGAGTTTGAAGGTGGTAACAGCTGAAGGTGTCAAGTTGTTCCAGCTAGTCTATTCCTCCTGCTGAATCACAAAGTTGAAAAGGACAGGCTACACTGAAATCTCCCTAATGAAAAGATAAATGCTCATAATATGACCTGCTTCACCAGGAGAGCCTTTATGTCCTGATTACTGAGAAAGCATTAATTGCATTGGCTTTCACAGGCAAGGTGAAACTTTAATGGGCAATGAAGTGTGTACTAAACATTGGAAGAAAACTCCAAGGGACAGAATATCCCCTTGTACACGTGAATGCTGTGATCTCCTGGGGAACTGACTCCTTTGGAGAGGTTGCCCCGTGCTAGAAACAGCCTGGGGGCTTATATTGTTTGGAAGGGGGCTTATATTGTTTGGAAGGGGGCTTATATTTTTTGGAAGCCAATCTTTGGATTAATTGCAGTTTCATGTAGTCTGGTTTCCTTTCTTCGCTTATCTTCGTGCCTCATTCTTATGTAATTTCTCAGTTTTATGTCCAGCCTGGAGATTGTAACTCCAGCCTCTGGTTGTGACTGATGGTTTGGAAGGTTTCATGCACAGAATTCCATCTGTGCTTTATTGAAATCCTAAGTTTGATGGGAAAATAGTCACTAAGCCTCTAAGAACATAATGCTGGTTTTTCATGGCAAGTGTTGATTGATCAGAAAATTGGTGCTCCTCACAATTTTTTTTTCCCTGCACTCCTGTGGTTTTAAAGGTCTGATTTAAAATTTTGCTTGCCTGTTTGAAAGCATAATGAAGTCTATAATTATCTATTTTCTTCTAGGCAGTTCTCAAGTGTTGATATTCATTATTACTTTCCTTAGAAATACAGAAGAAAATCCTTCTGCTATCTTAGAAAAATACCTTCTTCTTTCCTCACATAAGCATGAGCTATTATACTCAAAGTAATATATTTCTGCAGAAAAAAAAATCATATGCTAGGAAAAGAATTCAATAAGCAAAACAATCACTACCACAATCATCCCAATATTTTTTCCAGCTGCTAATTAATATATTGCTGAACATACCTCAGTTTGTTTCTGGAAAAAGTCCTGCAGGCTCCACTATTTGCAGTCAGCAGCAATCCTGTCCTTCAAATGTTCATCTCAACACAACAAGTGGAAATGTGATTTCTGGTCTCTTATCTCCTTACCTTCTGGTCAGGTTAATGAAATCCTCTGGTCAAATCAAAGACAAAGCTGTCAAACATAAGTTGTCTTAAGAAAAAAAATATATATTTTCTTCTTTAAGAGAAAATATAAAGTAGCCTGAAAAAAAGAATATTCCTATAATTTGATGTTATGCTGTACATAAAGGGACCTGTATTTGTAATTTTGAGAAAACAATAATGTAAAACAAACCCTACATGAAAGCTCTGCTTAGGTTAAATATCTGTAAACCAACGGGATCAAAAAGAAATCAATGGTTTGTGTTTTGGAAAGACAGAATCCATGAGGATTTATGTAACACTCGTATTTCAACAACCTCATCATAATTGTCCCAGCATTAAATTTTAGCTGTTTTTCCTGCAAAGTGTGGAAAGTACTTCTTAGTTAAACAGCAGATTTTTTTGTTGTTGTTGTTTAATAACAAATAAATTAGGAGGAAGCTTTTGTTTTCCATCGGCTTGACAATTATGTCACTGTTTTGCTGGAAATAAGAGCAGTTGGCATTTTCTTCATGCCAATATATGCGTGTGTGAGTTGAATTGTCTCTGAACTATGAGTAATAACAAGATAATCCTTGTACCAGAAACCAATTAATGATTGCTCTGCAGCCAGGTTATTCCCAGGGGTGGGAGTCCCTATCACAGAGCCATGTGGCAGCTGCAGCTTCTGCACAATGGAAAATAATCTCTGGGTAACTGCTTAGCCCCTTTAAGGAGAAGAGACTTGTCCTCTTGGAAACAAGCCACCTCATTTTATTAAAAAGAACCTCTTCTAGCCATAGGGAAAAAGAAATCAAAATAAAAGGTGAAATTAAAAGATTGTAAATTGATTATTTGATTTTCCTAATGTTTTATTTGAGGGATTTGAGAGGTAAGACAACTTAGCATTCTCATGCAAATCACTTTTTTGGCAGCTTTCTCTGTCTGTTAGAGACTCAGAAACTTTCTGTGAATTTGGATTTACAAGATCAGCACAAAACTGAATTTTCCTAGAAGCACAAAACCCATTTAGTTACCAGAGAAAACCACTGCAAACACCCAAATGTGCAACCATCATCTCCTACCTCTTCAGCAATGTCACTCAGTTACATAAACATGCCATGCACACTGAATTTCACATCCCCAGTGCCACTTGAAGCAAGCCATAACATTTCCCAGCCAAATATATACACGACTCCAATATGCATATACATATAACTCCAGTACACAGCTAATGAGATGCAATTATTCACAGCTGATAAGACTCTTGTTCTAAAGCCCTCTACATGAAAGCAAGAAAAATTTGAGTTGCAGAGAGACTTTTCCCTTTCATCAGTACTGTCAATTAGAATTCCAACATTATGTAAGAAACAGGAGAAATCAGCTCTGATCTGGCTAAAGGTTAATAAATGCAGCAGTTCAGGGAACTGGAGCAGAAGAATACTAATGGCTCCTGCACCTGGAACACAGCTTCCCTCTTCATCCTAATTAACTTCTCCCCCATCAGAGCATTTGTGCCCAATGCATTTTTGAAATAATGCAGGTCTTTTACTTCAATAAGTATAAGACTAACAGAGGAAAAAGGGTGTTAGAAAAGACTGACCCTGTTATCATTAGTTATTTGGCCTAAAATAATATTGACAGCTCTTCTGCTTTTCCATCCCCATTAGCAAAACCCAGCCATGAGTATTTTTCTCTGGATTAATTTATAAATATATTTACTAATTTTCCTGTGTTTGTATTTTCACGTTTTTTTGTAAGTATTCTAACTACTTGTTGTGCACCAACAGGTAATGAAAGATCTGCAGCAATGCTGCATTTCTTGTGAAACTGTATTTTCAAAACATGCAAAAAACCCTAAAATCAATCAAAATTCTACAGGGAGATTTCCTGGCACTGCAGTGGTCAGGAATACACACTGTACATTAAATGTGATGGGAAAGGCAAGGGAGAGTCCCAAGGAGTGATGAGCTGCTCATCTCTCACCGTGCCCTCAGCCCGTGCTACAAATTACATGCAAGACATGCAGAGGCTGAAACACAGCTCCTTTTACCTGTCAGAGTGTCCTCCCTGGGATCACCAGCGCCACGGGGCTGACTGTGACACTTAATCAACCACCTGCTTTTTGTCAGGTTAGTGGCATCAGAGAGAGGCAAAATAAACTCATCAGAGATGTCCAGACATTTCTCTCGTGAAATCTGCCACATCGTTTCCTCATTCTTTTTTTGGGTCTTTAGCTCTACAAATATTGATTCCCCAGAGCAAATCCAGCTCTTTTGGCTGACCACCAGCTCTGGGAGACACAGTCTCCATCAGCAGCTGCATATTTAATGATTCTAGTGATTTTTGGAACATATGCAGGGGTAGAAATTCTACTGGTATAACCAAAAGTGTTTAAGGTTAGAAACAGCAGATGAGATGTCAGAGGGAAAGTCAGTTGTCTGCCAGCACTGTCAAAGTGTGTGAGATGGTGCCCTTCAAACCTTGAAACTCTGGGGCAGGAGCCCTCACTCCCTGCCCTCCCTGCCTGCTGGGTGTGGGGCTGGGGCTGAGGCACCACCTTCCAGCCTTTCAAGCCCCCTCTAAAATGCCTGCACTGGGGGTAGGACTCTTATTTTCTTTTCCTTTTCCAGGACAGGGAATCCATTCATGCAGCAGTGGGAGGAGGATTTTTTTTTTTTTTTTTTTAAGATAAAAGAGAGCACTGACTGCTGCCAGAAGGAAATCATGCAGAGCAAGCCTGCAGCAGCAGCTGGTGCAGCTGCCAGCATCCCCCGGCTCCTCTCAGACCAAAGTCCTTCTCCTGAGGACTGAGGAGCTGCCTCCTCCTGTGAAGGTGCTCCTGCCAGCACAGGAAGCTGATTCCAGAGGCAGAGGCACACAAAAAGCAGAATTCAGCAAATCTCAGGCATATTTACTCTCACTAAGGCTATGGCAGGAGGTCTGAAAGTGGGGCAGTAAACAGGATCCTGGCTAAGGGAAATGCAGACCTTCACCCAGTTCATAGATACTAGTGTGGATCTCCTGAGCAAACAAATGTTTACCTCTCTAGTAATTGTTTATATATATCTACAACATGGAAGCAAACAGCTATGGGTAGGGGCTACTCAGGAACAACTTCTGCCTGTTGTGAGGACATACTAAATGTTCTTGTCCTGCAAATGTTTGTGTTAAACCTCTGGAGAGGCTTATGTGGTTAACACGTGAGCTATAAAGCTTAACTCTTAAATACCTGGTGCTCCTGGGACATTTGGCCAAAGGGTTGCAAGCCTGTGGCCGGCGCTGTGTAGAACCAAACTTTACCAGTGGCTGAGGTCAGAGCCCAGACCAATGACACACCATCTGGAGCAGGCAGAGGGGTTTCAAACATGCACTAAAAATATTTCCCTTTACTTCTTGATTGAAAAAAACCAAACACCTCCTGCCTACATTTACCTGATGATGTCAGCTCATGACCTGGCCCATCCAGCAGCTGTCTTTGTACCTGAGGTCCTCAGTTGTTATTCCTTTGTACCTACTTCCAGGCATGTGGTGAGACAAAATCACACACAAAAGTTTACTCCTTGCTGTGAAATTAGTCACTGCTGTCCCCGGCACAGATTCTTCCCTGCAACATAATGTTTAATACAAAGGAAAGATTAATTAAATTTTGTGGAACTGTGGCTCAGGTATCTCACTAGGGACTTGTTTGCTACTTTTTACTTAAACTTGCATTAGTTTTCATTAAGCTACATTACAGTTTCTAGCCACTTTCTCCTTCTTGCACTCAGCATATCAACTTCGATCCTTCAAGGATTGCAAACAATGCAAGGTAATTAGTCCAAAAAATACTCAGTCCCTCCAGGAGTAACTTTTTCCATGGCATACCTCCTGCCAAAGGAACCAGAAGCCCTGTGAGCTCTGAGGAGGAGAGCCAGGCTGTGAAATTCCTCTTGGAGGCACATATTCAGTCTCCAGAGTCAGTACAACATGCATCCCTCTGAGTGAGAAATCCCACCTCTCCCATGGTGGGAAGTGGTGAAGATTACACATACCACGACTTGCATGTTTGAGAAGCTCTGTAGACACTTTTTCATGCAGCTGGATGCAGCCAGGAGCTGTTGGGCTCCCAGTGTCTTTCCAACTGGGCACCTGGTGCTCATGGCTGTGCCTCCCCCATGGCCACCTGAGGTGACACCCATCACCTTAACCAAAAACCTCCCTTGCCTGACCCGCTGCTTGGGCTGCTCTGGCACATACCCCTGTACTGCTGACCAGTGGCCTCAGCAACTCTGACTGACCGGGGTAAGAAATATCTGAGGAAAAGTAAAAAATATTTCCTTTTTAGCCTGAGTAGGGCCCATCTGGTTCATGCCAGAGTGCTTCTGTACATGGGCAGGTCAAACAGAAAATCTCTTCAGTCAAAACACAGTGGAAATACAACTGTTCAGCCATGAGCTTGACAGACCCACTATATTGCTCTTACAAAATTGATTGAATGTCTTGGAGCCCTTCAGGCTTTTACCACAGTTTGAGGCCTTGATGGCAGATGCGTTTTCCATCCAACAGCCCAGAGGACAGGCCACGGCCCCTTGCACAAGCAGGGCAAAAAGGGCAGGGAAAGGCCTGATTAAAAGAAATACATGGTTTTATTTAGTTTTGTTTCCATTGTGAAGCCCTTTACCATCATACCTGGCTCTCTGGCAGGCTGCACAAGGGTTTGTGCCCGAAGAGCAGGAGCTGAACTTCCCTGGATCAGGAAGGAGCCTCTCATCCTGCTGCTGCTCTTTGGGGTCACCCAATCCCCAGCTCCAAGAACACACTGTCTACCCTACTTTATCCACTGTCTCTGAATTCTGCCCTCCCAGTTTCACTCATCTTCTGTTTTGGGCACAATTACCTACTACAGGAGTGAGTATGTGACTCCTTCCCTTTTAGGACAGTTCATCCACCTCTTTCCATGCACCCAGGCCAGCCTCCCCAGGCAGGGCCCAGGAGTTCCTACCATGCCCAGCTGGACAACTCCAAAGTGTGTCTTGAGTCCCAGCACTGTCTGAAATGTTTTAGCTGGGAAGGCCTGGCCAGGGGGCAAGTGTTGGAAAGAAGGATCATAAATGAATGCTTGGGTTTAGCAGGAACTTCTATCAACCTGCCTGCATTTTGGTGGGTGGGTTTATGTTATCTAACATAACTGAGCAGATGGCTTTAAGGAGGAGAAATACATCAAATCTACCTGGTGATATGTGGGGAGCACAGATGAATGAGAGGGATAAATATTATTTATAAAAGCAAAACAAGGAGTGTGTAATACCAGAGAACAACAGAGGAATGCATTTCCAGAAAAGGGTGTTAATGCAGAGATGTTATGAAAAATGATTAAAAGCTGGTAGAAAAGACAGGTTGCACAAAATTGGTGTTATCAGGTTCAATTTAATTTTAATCCTTCAAGACACTGAATCAGAGTTATTATAAAGACACTCAATAGTCTCAGTTTTTCCTTCCTGAATGTTTATTATCAAGCTTTTCAGATTAAGGCAAGAATAGTGAGCAGCTGATGTTAAAGTAAAAGGTTATAAGCACATTTGTTATAGGTTATAAAAACTGCATTTGCCAAGCTTCAAGTTGCCACATTGCAAGGGAAAGAAATTAGAGAGTGGAAATCCATTTGCAGCTGGACTTTATTCCAAAAGAAGTCACGTGGGAAAATACAAGAATTTTTAAATGTCTAGTACATGGTACACTCAACAGATAAGACATCCACACTGGGGAAAGGCTGGCACAGGAGTGAGAGGAGTCAGCAGCATCCTCAGTACCTGCCTGTGCAATACACACACTTCTGCTCCTTCTGACACTGCACACACCAGCTGAACAGAAATCTGACAAGAACTTTCAAACCCACCACTTACTACTTACCCTGGCACAGTCTGAACTGAAAGTTCTTGTTCCCTGTGCAACCTGTCCTTTTTTTATTTTTTTTTAACAAGACCTGAATTTAGTGTTAGAAGAAAGAATGTAGTTCATTGTTCACAGCTCAACTGATGTATTTCTGCACCAGCACCTGCGTAGACAGTTTCTCTCACAGGTATGAAAGGACACATCAAGGATACCTGAAAAGAAACCAATTCTTCTGACACTCATCTGCAACTAGGACAACCTGCTGCCACCAGGATAGTCACAGGAGAGGGCTGTGTCCCCTTCATGGGGCTGAAATTCAGCGTCACGTCATCTGTGCACAAACCCCAAGGGGGTCCTGCACTCCCACCCGCCACTTTCCACCAGGTCTGCATTTCATTTGTTCTTGTTGGAGATTTAATACAACAGAAAAAAGTATTTGAAAATGGGTGCAAACATAGAGGGCTATGACATACCTGAAGACAGCTCTGTCAGAGTCCAGCACATACACACGGCTCCTAAAAACATTTATCTGCTGTCTCTCTCTGTCAGGATACACCACAGCGCTTATTTCCTGGAAGAGGGAACATATCATAGGAGAAAAGGTACTGGGGAAATTTTAAAAATATTAAAAGTAAAAAAAAAAAAGATTGAAAGAAAAAAAAAGTTTAATTAATTATAAATCTTGTTCCTGAAAAAAAAACCCGAAACACCACATTCAATTTTATTAAGGGCTAATGTTCTTGCTGACTATGAAATTTGATACATATCTTTTTCTTCCCTTCTGTACCTCTGAGGATATCAGGGTGCCATATGTTGAACAACTTATTCAGGACTCGCTGTGTTTTACTTGAAATTCTCTTTCACTGAACTGGAGAGGCTGAAGAGAAGTTCCAAAATTAGTTAGGCTACACTATGCCAGCTTCATTAATGTAATAAACCTTCAAAGTAGAGAATTTATTCCATCTGCAGCAATTAAAATGTAAATAAATACAAGCAGTAAAATAAATCAACCAAATATTTGGGGCATTATATCACTTTTGGGAAGTGTAACACTTACACCAGCACATCAGGGAATGGAAAACTGGCTCACTCACACTCAGGAGATTCACTGGAATCAGAGGGCACCACTGTTGAATTCAATGGCACATAGCAAGACAGCACTGCACCTCCCAGTGCTCAGGCCCTAAATCAAAATTGCTGTCCTGAATATTTTGCTGCATCACTTATTCAAAATATAAAAATTTTATTCAGCAGTTGGAAGCATTTATCAACATAAGAAGGGATTTCTTCTGCTTGTTATATGGGCTGAGTACTATTTTCCTTATTTAATGGAGAAATTTGAGTGAGGCATTGCTACATTTGATGCAGCTGCCATGTGGCTGTTCCATCCCCAGCACTGTCACTCTCTCACTCTGCCTCTTTCTGCACTGCCAGACAAGGCTCAATTGCAAGTACAGCTTCTTACTCACAGTTTCAGTTCTCCTGAAGCAGAGTTTCTGCTGGGCATTTTTTTTCCTTTGAAACAGCCATTTGATATTTTATTTTCTGCCAGTGGATGGACATTTGTGCCAATATACAGAGTTACCCAGTGACACTGTCCCTCCTGTCCCTCCCTCTCACCTGCCAGTTTAATGAAGGGCTCTGCGGACAGATGTGGTGGGGTGTGGGCACAGACTGTGCAGGAAAGGCAATTAAAAGACATCACAATATTAAAATAGGACTGTCACCATCTTATATCCACAAACAGATCTTCAGTTTGATTGGTGGACCATTAAAATGCAGGCCCTTAATGAAGATGCAACTCTAGTACAAAGATCATTTTTGGAACATGAATGAACTCTTCTGATTAAATCTCCAAAACTATTATTACATGACTTCTCTTTTTATAACCTGTCTCATTAAAAAAATATTTTTGACCACTCTTGTAATAGTTCAAATTCTTTCATTAAGTCCTCTTTTTCTGACATTTTTCTCATGTTGGAGTTCTTGTGGGGAAACAAAGCTGCTTTCTCCAGAAGGTTTTTCCTTTGTGCCCCTTGTAAGGAGGACAGAACAATAACATTCAGGACAGCTGCTCTGTGCTGTACAACCAACCAGCCAGCAAAAACAGTGAAAAATGAAGCCAAAAAAGGAAACACTTTCATATTCATGACTCCCTGAGGGCACTTCAGTGAGTTCACAGGGGTCATACAAACAGCAAATGTCACAAGTGTGTCCACTGAAAATATCATGTGGAAAAGTCTTTAGAAACATGATCTAACAACATAACTTATATAAGGCTAAAAGAAAAAGAAGTTTCTGTGTAAGCTCAGGACAAAGCATCTCACAAAGATCAAAAAGCCCAGCATTTTCCTTGAGTTGACATTAATTTCATGTCTATAGCTTTAAAAGCAGTACTTTGTGTGCTCACACTGCAAATGTGTCTCCACAGTATGGAGAGGAACATGGTGTCACTCCTGTCAAGGATTTATAGCTTGCCTTGGAGGTAATTGTGGAATAAGACTATTTTGGAGGCTTACCTTCATTGTTATACTTCATCCTGAAATGTTGGTGGCTCAGTGACACTCTCTGCTTGTTTACACCTCCCCATTCTTTAGGCTTCTGCTGACAAAGGGACAGATGAGGTGAGGTTATGCCAATAGAGTGCAGGTTAAGAGAAAAATTAGTAATTTAGTATCAGTAACTATTTTATTGCTGCAAAGCCAGTGATAAAGTGCCAAGACTTTAGTGCCTGCTCCATATGAGATACTGGCAAGAGACACTAACTCCAGCAAAGGCCTTTCTTACAAACTGAAAAGGCTCACAAGATCCCATGGCATTAGAAACCACCCTGAGATTCCCAGTCCAGCAATCTGCTTTGATCCCTACCAAGAATGAAGCAGGACTTTCGCAGAATCCTATTCCAAGCAGGCCCCAGATTTTCCACCTTCCCCAGGACATGGCAATCACACAACACGGGCTGCCCTCGGCGCTACCAGGGGCTCTTTGGCACACACTGGCAGGGTCTCTCTGCCCTTAATGACCACTGAGTCATCCATTGCCCTACAAATCATTCATACTATTGCTGCTAAAATCAGCAAATAAGGGTCTGGGACCAGAGCATTGCAGTCATGCTGGAGAGGGTTTGAGGGGCTGTTTGTTTAAACCATGCACACTCGTGCACAGGTGTGTGCGCACAAACACGGCACTGAAACACGGCAGCTCTGACTTGCTAACAGCCCCATGCCCCCTCTGCTCAAGCCCTGCAGTGTCTGCTCAAGACTAAGAATCCAGAACCAATTTTCCCTGGGCTACACCAGCACAATGAAGCCAGTGGGAACACTTTGCAATTAGAAGGATGGTAATTGGCTTTGTGCACATCAGCGCAGCTGTTTGTGCATGGGCTGCCGAGCCACAGCCACTGCTGGTGCGGGCTAAGAGGCTGCAGTTCACTGCAGTTCATTTGTACTTAATTCCTCTTGGGCTGCCTATGTGTAAATACCTCTCAACTTTCCATCTAAAATCATGGGCTTTTGTTGTTCCAGCATTGAGTCTTTACAGTTAGAGAAATATAAAATTATTATGGTTGGAAAAATCCTCCAAGATCATTGAGTCCGGCTGTTAAACCAATGTGAAGCTGTAGCCCACAGACAGCAAGAGGGTACAAACATCATGCTGCAAAAAACCTCACATACTACTTTCCCCCCCAGCCTCAGGAAGAAGAAAGGTTTCCAGAGAAAGACACAGAACCAGCTGGGGAATACACAGATGTGATAAACGAGCTGGCAACTCTGGTTCTTATACACTCGAATGTACCCACCCACTGCTCTGAAAAATATGTAAAATACCATTATTAAACATGGCTATTTTCACCATTGCCTCAAGTTCTCTCTATAAAACTGGCTCATGCTACCTGCATGCAGCTCCCCAAAGAAATAAATTTGTGATTTATTTAGATTGCAGTGTGACAGAATTGAAGACACATGCCATTTTCTGAAGGTATCAATATTTAATAACTTCCTTGATCACCTAAACCGTGGGTTTCTCATTCTCTGACTTCAAAGCATTTCATGGTCTAACCCAGTACATCACCTTACATAATCGACCTTTTTAAATGCTTAACATTATTTCAGAAAGTCCTCAGCACACAGGATGCAATTCCACAACATGCAGGCATCCAGGCCACTGACGTATGTAAATCTGTCCAGCATCCCTTACAACACACAACTCCTACCCTAGCCCTGGTCTGTAAATGTCCTGTCATTTCTTCGCTATTCCAACAAATTTGAAGGATGTCTGAAATGGCCTGTCAGATTCAAATATTTAGGGAAAAAAAAGTATGTTAGTGTTTAGAAATGTCATAAAAATAAACACATGCAAGGAGAAATAGTTCAACCTATCCAAATGTTTTGAGTGCAAAACCAACATCTGAAAAAGAAGGTTATGGATGCCATTATGCTCTGAATACTGAAATCATCTCATTGCAGAATGGCAGTTGAGAAATGTTAGTTTTTATAAAGACAGGAATAGAAAAGAACATGGAGATTACAATGCTTGTAACACACAGAAACGTGCTGACCATGCAGGTCTGGCTCAAGGTGCAGCTCACACTTCCACAATCTAACAGGGACAGAAGTAAAGAAAACTGCTAGGAGTAGATGGAAGGAATGGGAAATAAGAAGGAAGGTGATAAGATCACAGCTGTTTAGTTCAGAGAAGTACAAATATAATTAAGGTCACATTGGCTGCTCCTATTTGCTGAGATAATAGTGCATCCGTGGAAAAGAACAGCAGTGGGTTTAAAGGTGAGGAAAAGAGGACCTGAATATCATTTCAGCATTTCAACTTAAAGTAAAAATCTAAAGGGACTAACAATTCGAGACTTGATGTTTCATTAAAAATAAATTATTTTCTTGGTTGGTGAAGAGCTACTGCTAGAAGTTCTTACTGGCAAGAAGCATATTCAAAGAGATTTGCACGATTTTTTTGCAGGATACTTAGAGTTGTCTAGTCCTATTTAAAAGTTTCCTCCATAGTAAAAACCCTCAGCATCATCCCAACCCCTATTTTTTAACATAAGCTCTCCACACACATTTACGTATAAAATAAAAAGGGTAACAAGAATTAACATGCTCTGCAGCTTTCCAAGCCCATATTGGGAAACACTCACTGTGGCCAAATCAATGCAACAGCAGTTTTGTTCTTAGAGGAAAATCAGCTATTCTTGTCATCCTCACTCCTACTGCTTTTATCTTCTCCAAGGTATAGAAATGGTTCTTCTTTTAAAACTGCAGAAAAGGGACTTAAAAGGCATTTCAGCTACCAGGAGAATTATGCAATTTGCCACATTTCTCTTGCTGGAAAAGAGGAGGGTAAAATCAGCATTGTGATATTGTGATAACACTGAGGAAGCTTTTCCTTAAGTTGGCAAAATTCTTAACTGATAAAATTACACTATCTCAGGAACTGGGAGTAAAACCCAGCCAAGGTCTCTGCTTTCCCTTGAGCACAGAGAAATGCCTGTTATGGTTCCTACTCAATTTGCTTTTCCCCATGCAGGATGGAAGGAGGCAGCTGCTGACATCCAAGCCTCTGAAATGCCAAACAGCTTCAGTCCCCAAAGTAATTAGTGAAACCGCACAATTCCATAACGAGAGGGCCTGAGACTTTCAAACCTGGTTAATATTGTATTTTATGTCTCTGGAGTTTTGTGTTCAGATTTTTTGCTTTTTGTATCTTTCATAGCTCTTTACAGACAGTGTAAATGTTATGCAGTTTTGGACTATGAAAGGGTTCAATGATCTCATGAGGTGGGTCACATCTGACTAGCAGGTTGAGGTTTACTTTAAAAACACCATGTGCTTTTGCAGTGCCAATAGTTTTTTAAGGATTATTGCTATTAAATTACACCTGGAGCTGCATGGAGACCCCTGGAAAATGTCTTTGACCTTGCAATAACCTTGTCTAAACAATGCTAATCACTATTATATTCTGTATTACCATCCCTTATTGCCTACTGCAAAGCTGAGGAACCTCAGTGCATTAAAATCATTACTGCCATAGTTTAGGAACAATTATTGTTTACATTATAAACACATTCTTTTTAAAAATATTTGAACATTGATTTGATCAGAAGGCAGTCAATATCTGCAGTGATCATCCTGTGTAAGCTAACTAGTGGCAAACAAATAAAGAGTCAGTAAACTACACACACACAACCCCATCTTCCTGCCCACCTGAAAACTTCCTTGGGAACATCTAGAGGGAAAACACAGAAATCAGTGCAGAGACCCTTGTTCAGCTTGTGGAACTTCCCTTCTCCAGTGGAAAACAGGGCCAGAGTGCTGCAGATGGGGATGTCCCTGCTGAAGTGGGATAAGCACAGCGTGACAGAGAATCATAGGATAGATCAATAATGCAATTTGTGGAAACCATGGTTTGGTTTTCGTACTACAACAAATCTGCAAGGGGAAGCTGATGCTGTTCGTAAACTGCTGGAAGAAGCAGAGAAACAAGCAGCTAGAAAGATCAGTGGGAAAACTCACCACAACAAGGAGGTTGAATTGTGTTTCTGTATATAGACATGAGCAGACTTCAGCAGTTGGCCTTAGAACAGCTGGTTTTGAGTCCAAATTACAGGGAAAATCTTGTGCTGGTACCGGGTGCATTGCTCAGTTCGCTGGGAATGCTGCTGGCGGTGCCATGCACAATATGTCATACTTAAAAAGCTTCCATTTCCCAGTCACCACTTAAACTTCATTTTTTTTTTTAGCAAGCAAAGTCTTAGAAGACTGGTAGTTGCCATAGACACATCAGCAAAGACTCAGAAGAACAATCTGGGGGAATGTGACTGTCTTTGAACCAGATCCCAAAGGGAATCAAAGCTGAGGCTGAGCTGACTCAGAGACACGCAGAGAGAATCAGCTCTGCTGGCAGGTGGAGCTGGGAGGAGCAGCCCTGATGCCAACACCAGCCTGGATATAAACACCATTATCACATAAAAACAAATATTCAAGCTCAGGTAGTGATTCAGTAACTGGGGCACATCTCCTGTTGTTTAATGAAATGGAGATGTTTAGATACAAATGGGGCAGGGTCCCTTTGAAAGAATCTTCTAGCAGAAGACCATAAGCCCAGCAGGTTCTTCCTCATTAAAAATCTCATTAAGGACAGAAGTCCAAATTTACATCTCTCATATTATCTATACAGTCATGTTCATCTTGGGAACAAATAGATTGTTCTGCTGTGAGATATCCATGAGCCACCTTTCACCCCCATCACTATATTTACATTCAATACAAAAGTCCCTTTATCAAAAGGATACTTTGGGTTTTTATAACGACTTTCCTCTCATTGCCTCAAAGAACATTATTTTAATTGCCAAAGGTTTGTTTCTGCCCATTCTGTGGATTCAAAGATTTTAATTAGCTGATGAGACTTCATGGAAAATGGGGTCTTACAGAACCACTTCAGAGCACAGTGTGAACCTCATTTCTTTAGCTCCCATTGCCAGGCAAACAGTCAAACCTTAGAAATAATTTTAAATGCTCCACTAAAACCTCTATTTTGATTTATAATTTGATTAACTAGAACATTAGACGAGTTTGTGGGTACCAAGAGTCATAGCAGATGTGAGGCATCCCTGCTGTTTTCTCACCCACTGCTTTGCTCTCCTCCACCTCCTCTCACCTGGCTGAGCTCCACAGCTCCAGCTCTCCTCAGGGGTGGCATCATTCCTGGCAGGACACCTCCTCCTCAGGCTGGATGCTGCCTCCACAAGGGCCCAAAGAGCTCCTGCCTTTCTGTAGCCAAGATCACCTCCTCTTGCAGGCCCACCGTGCCTCGTGCACTCGACTCCTCTCAGAATTTGGGAGGATGGTGCCCCAGGTGAGGGACTGTCCTTCACCGAGCTCCTCCTGCCCCCTCTGCTGAGGGAGCACCTCTCAAAGCATCATTCTCACAACAAAGGAATTTTGTTAAATCCATAAGTTAATTGTCTCGATCCTCTTTGTGAATTAAATTAAATTGGGATCACCAAGCACATACTGTCAGCTTTAGCTTCAGGCATCTTCACCTTTAGATAATTTCTAACAGCAAAGGATGTCTCAAAACATGTGGCTGTTAACACCCTTCAAATCACATCAATGGCTAAGGGAAAAAACAAATGTAAACCTTCACAGGTGATGCCTCATCTTGTCCCATTTAACAAGGAAGACAGACAAGAATGATTACATTGTTCCTTTTCATATTAATTGGCAGAAATTATCTTTATTAGAAAAATGAATTTTTCATATATTTACAATTTTTACATCATGTTATACTTGGCACATGTGTTCTTCCAAATAGTTATATACATTTCAGTACACACAGACATTCAAGTCCCCCATTCCCTTAATGTTTTTCTACATATTTAACAAAAAAAAAAAATGAACACAATACAATTTGTCAGACAACCATAATAATTATATATTTCTCTATCATAAAAAGTTTGAAGCAAACTTTTTTCTTTTTTTTTTTTTTTTTAAGATATGTTTCAAAATATTTATACAGTATTAGCACTCAGTCATGCACTGGGTTAGAATATGGTCAGGGTGAAGTGCAGTGAGACAGGATGTGAACACAGGAGAGGGGAGTGTGACTCCCAGCTCCCCCACGCTGCTCTGGGGCAGCTCCAGCCTCCCCCAGATCTCAGAGGAAGGGGCAGAGGCTGCAGAGGGAGCTGGGTGTTCACGTGTCTGCGCCACACAGCAGCTGAAACTGTGTGTCTTCAAATTCATTTCACTTTGCTAAACCTAGCTAAAAAACAGGCAGTAATTGGAATGTCAAAACTAGATTTTAAATCTTCTCTTTTCCCCCAAACCCTTTCTTTTGAAGAATCCATTAGACTGTAAATTTTATAATGAAATTCTGGATTCTCTAAAAAAATAATTGTTTTATGGTTGCTTCCACTTCATTAATATTCTTTTATTTCTACCCTAACATCCTGATTTGTTTCCCCAGGTGTTAAGAGCTCTTCAAATCTCTACTATTCTTTGCTAGTAATTGGAAATTTGTGACTTACACTTTGGTTTGAAGTACAACACTTTTGAGAGTGTTACAGCAAATTGTACTAGTAAATAACAGAAGTGACAAGATTTTTAGTTTATTGTGTATGGAATTGAATGGTTCCAAGATTTCTGGTAGAATTTTTTTTGGCATGCAAATTTCTCCCACTGCAATGTAGATTAGTGCTCCATATAGTTGATACAAACTATTACACCTGCAGTTCTTTTTCCCCATCAAAAAAAGAATATTCTTCCAACTGTACTAGTAACTAATATTCTTTGTTAAAAAAATCCTAAGTTAATATTGTGAATTCTCTTTTTTTTCTCAGTTGCATTTCATTTTTCACAGTTCAACTGCAAATAACTTCTAATCAAACTCAAAACAGCAATACATTACTTGAAAATCTTAATAAATTATTGTAGAATCCTTGTCACAACTCTGGATTTCTGTCTTGCCCCTCATTCTCCCCAAAAAACTTTATACATATACATATTTATATATAGCTTATATATATACACATGTATATGTACAAAAACTGATCAAGACAACACATTAAATTGACATTATTCAAGTAAACAGGTAAAAAATGTTTTTCAAAGTGTAATTTGAGATTTTTAAATATTTCTGGTGGGTTTTGTTTAGCAGCACAGAAATATTAGTGTTTCATCTAAGCCCACAAATATCCTTAAACAGGATGAAAGGAAGCACAAAATGCCCTTGAGTTTAGTGTGAATTTGAATCTGATGAATTAAAATCAACATTATTAACTGACAGGTGAAGTGCTTGTGAGACCCTGACATGTATGGATGCAAATTTTGCATAAAATGCAGCGATGGGTTAAGAATCAGGTAGGAGTTTGCCTAACACATTAATGAATTCTGTTTGTGCCTCCTGGTTTTAGCAGGGAAGGCACAAGATCCACTGTGCATGTGGGAGTGAGTGAAGACAGAGCGAGCAGGCTGTTCTTCATTGGTGCAAAATGGACGTTCTGAAATGAGAAAGACTATTCCAAAATATTATACCTGATATCAAGTATAACGTGCTAACATCTCTTACTGGAATTGCACTGCTTTCCTTCCTATCTGCACACAATTTAACATGATGCAATTTCCAAACTTTTGCAATATGAGGTTTTAAAACATGGGGATTTTTAAAATCTGAGCGTGGACTGCACTCAGGATCTGCACCCCCATCACTCCCTCAAACACTCCTATTTAAGTCAAAAGTTGTTTTGTCCACATTTGGAATCCAAACCTAGACAAGGTAATAATAAGCTAAGCAAAAATTTTCTTGAAATTAAGTTCTACTCAAAAACACCCTTGCAGTAGACAAAATCTGACCCTACAGAATTTATTGTTTTTTGGTTAAGGTGGAAAAATTGGTAATTATACAACTTTGTCTTTCAAAAACAGCTCAGTAATTACTTCCAACAAATTATTCCAAGGTATTTTTTAAGCTTTAGTTAGAGCAGTATAAATTTAGAAAAGAAGTCAAATATCACACTTATTCCTCAGTGGAAATCTCCACATCACCAGTACTAGCAAGCACAAAAGCCTGTGCCTGGAGAGAAGTGATTGTGCCTTACCCACCACTGCCAAATCCCGCCTGGCATGGAAAACCCGTTTTGGAGCCTGCCCAGGCTGCATGGGAGAACGCACTGGTGCACACACCAGCTCCTCTTCCCTGGGGATTTTGTTCCAGAGGATCCTTCCTCAGCAGCCTTAAGTAACAGATGACCAGATGTGGATGCCATGAGCTGACACCGAGTTTAAGGTCAGTCACCAGGCCAATAGAACTTCTCTGGCCAAGAATTTTAAACCAGCATGAAAAGCCACCCTTCTCCTATGGCTTGGTTATTACAGCAAGCATCAATTCCAGCTCTTTTGGACAGCAACTCTGAATGTTTCTGTGTGTCCTAGCACAGAGAAATCCTGACCCAACCAGTCCTTTAGCCCCTTCTGTACCTGGTATCAAACACTGCAATAAAAGCTGCTAGAGGATTTCTAGATGTAGGAGGTTTGGAAAGGAGAAAACCACTTAAAATAAAGCACTGCTGAAATGTGTCCCACAGCTTTGGGAGATTACTCACTCATGACTGGGTTGGAAGGTGTATGCACGCACGCCTGTGTATACTGTATATATATTTAGGTTAACAAGTTTCAACTATTAATAAAAAGCATCTTATGGTATTTGGTAATTAAAATATCAGGCTTGTGTCATTCAAAATAGTGCAACCTACATAGCAATATACAGGAAAATTACACACATTGTTCCTATTACCATTAATATGCTCGTGCACATCAAGATAACAGGATACCCTTTTCCATAGGATTAACCATTTGCATATTTAATTGTATTCTTTGGCCCATTTTCCTGTGAAACCTCATATGAAAACGTAAAGACTTTGGCTTTTAAAGAAAAAGGAAACTCCCACTTTTTCAGTTACTTTCAGAAACTTAAGTAGAATTCAAATTACTTTAGTTAAAAATTATTATCTCCTCCAGAAACTGCAGACCTCTGCCACAGAACACCCCCCTCCAACTAGTGTGGCTAACTGTGAACCTCCAATTTCTTTTTATTTTCACTTTTGAAGATCATTTACGCTTCTATTGTTGCACAGCACATCCTCCAAAAGTGTTCTGGACTCCTCTAATCTTGTCCCAGCTGGGAACAAGGAAGGTCCCCGTCCCCAGGAACGCAGAAAGGCAGAGCAGCCTCATCAGAGCCTTCAACTGCATCACTAAGAGTCCGAGTTCAGGGTTTGCAGTGTGAGACAGGAGCCAAAATACATTCCCGAAAAGGTTTTTGCCATTAAATACCATTAGTCAACGGGCTCAGGAAAAAAAATTATCAGACTAAAGAAAGCTGTAGTAATGAAGTAACACAAATCTCTTCAAAGCGGTTATTCTTATGTACTGCAATGCACAAAACAAATTTAAAAATGTAATCTCATAATGCATTTGCTGAGAAAAACATATCATTTCTTCTAATAGTACCAGAAGTGCAAAACAAGACATTCTCCATTAAAATTTCATGTCACTGTAAATATTACCATTTTCCCACATTAAAGCTTAGTACCATTTCTGAGAAGTGAGGAAACTTTCATCAATTCCCAAAAGCAAAGTATCATCTCACTTGGAACTTTACAGTGCACTGAATAAGTATCACAATATTTATTGGTATGTATTTTCACAGTTTTCTAACGTGCACAGAAATATAGTTTTTGAAATATATTAGTGAAAACAAATACTAATACAAAAGGGAAAGGACAAAACATCTAGTAGTATAACTGCTTATCACCACTACTTTTTAAGAGTTGGAGAGTCGAACCCATCTCTCTTTTAAATATGTAATACTATATTTAGTGTGGTTATCTATTAATAAAGGTATTGCATGACAATGTTACAGCATGGCTATATTCTCTACTAATTTAGCCTTGTTTCCAATACAGGTAAAGAATTAAGCAAAAGGAGTAAAAATTGTCATTTATGCGCAAAACAACAAAAACTTGGTAAATAGTGAGGTAACATTTTTACTTATATTATTTCTGGTTCTTAAATTATAGATATGACAAAATCATCACAAAATCAGCAGTGGATTCTTACAGCTGTTAGAATGGCAGAAATTTTTTTTTAAAGAACAGTTTCAACTGTGGCAGATACATTCTGCAGTATGGAACAAAAAAGCTGATGATCCCACGAGGAGAACCAAGTGCATTTCACTGCATTGCAGGGTGATGCACACCTGTATTCCTGGCTTCCAAAGCCACAGGACTTTGGAAGAGCACATATTTTTAGAGAGCATACTCTGTACACAGGTTGAGAGAAGCAGGGGGAAAAAAAAGTTAAAGCTTGAGTGAGGGAAATAAATGGAGAGCTTATTTACAGAGAGTGCAGGAGCCCTCCCCAGCAGAGCGGGGAGAAGCAGGGCAGGATTGCAGCTCCCCTTGAGAGCACAAGCAGCCACCTCCCCTCTGACAGACACCGCTGCGACACGGGAATGGGGCGAGCATGGGAGCAGCTCCACAAGGACAGCTGAGGAGCTCGACAGCAGCTTCAGACCATGTACACTGTGGGCACATCAGACAGAGACTCGGCATGACCAGAAACATGGAAGAGACAGCACGGTCGCGAGGCTACTCCCATTTAACCACAGCTTCACAGGTGACTCCAGCCAGAGCACATCGAGCCTTTCTTCCATCACACCATGTTCCTGTCTGTACTCACATCCACGTCACAAAGAAATACACAGCTGTGATTAAACTGAGCTCCCTCAAATGCTGACATGTTGCCAATACATTTAAATAAGACAGTACAGGTGGGTTTGGGCAGAGAAATGGCTCATATTGTCAGTCACACTTTGAAAGGCCTTTATGTTCTTTCAGAAGTTCCTGCAGTACTGCTAAGTTTGGAAGGCTCAGCTCTCAATAGAAAGGAAGTTTAGATTAACAAAACAAAAAAAATCATTGCTGAGAAAATAATTTAAGGCTATCCCTGGAAAACTGTTTTTATGTTGCAAACCACACTGTCCTATACAGGAAAGGTATCTGCTTTAAAAGGACTTTTGAGCTAAGGTAGGACCAGAGCTGGGAAAGTTTAGCTAGGGAATGTATGACACTCATCTTGAAAGAAGCACACGATGTGATGATTAACACTTGACACAATCTAGCCAAGCCACAGGATAGTTACTCTTTTATATTAAGTAGGAGAGGATTTTTTTCATAAAAGTTCTGTTTTCACTAGGTTTTATATATCAAATGTCTTAAATGCAATATAAAACAACAACAAAAAAAAATTCACCTCTTGAATTCTTCCTAAATCCAGGCAGATTCTCAGACCCTTAGATTTGTGACAAAATTTCTGTTCTGTGTTGATAAACCCAGCAGGGGAGGGAACAGTACCAAAATCTTCCCCATCTCTAAAGTGCATATGCTACACTGCAGAAATATGAAAGTGGCCATTTATTACACAAGGATTAGATTCTGACACTTCTCTCCCCTGCTGAGTAGTCACATGCTATAAAGCAAATTATTATCCCAACTATGCAGGGGGTGTTGCAAACCCCACAGAAAACCCTATTTGCATGGAACCAATAACACCTCCAAGGCTGAACAGGGTACTCACTGGCAGATTTTTGAGGCTGGGGATAAACAGACCATTGCTTTTCTAAGCCCACCTAACTGAGCTATCTGAGTTAGGAGCCTATACTTTCTGAAAAGTCAACAGAGGGAGGTAATATATTCCTGGACACATCCCCCACATAACTGCTCCAGAGCCTTCAGTCCTCTGAACCTCCATCCACAGGGAGCTCGCTTTCTCTTGCTTTCTCTTGCTTTCTCTCTCTCTCTCCCCACTGGTAACAGGAAGAGCTTAGCCTTCCAGCACAGAAACCCAAAGCTACTCACACAACTCTAGCTTTTGCTTCCTTTAAAACTGTATAAAAATATTTGCTTTCATCAGGAAAAAAAAACAAAATAACACACCTGATTTCTCTTGTGAGCCTTATTTCATCTCTTAAGTGTTCCTGAAAGACCATAAAGAGACATGTATTTATGAGATGCTGCCAAAACACGGTGAGCTGGCGGTGATTTCATTTCTGTTTGTCCACAGCACACTTTCTCCTAACCAAGCTTCTTAGATAGCAGAGTAATGAGTTCTGAGCAAAAGCTGCAAAAACATTAAATTAAATTTTCCAGAAATGCAAAATCTCTTAATTTTCCTTAATTTTATCTTATATATTAAAATATCTTATTTCCATGCTTTTAAATTAGTGGGTGGCTACACTGTTCTAAGAAACACAAGCAGAACACAAAATCTATTTGAGAGAAAAAAGGAAAATTTACTGTGGTGAAAAGGGAAAGACAAAAACATGAATAAATTCTACAATATCTTTAAAAGAGGAAAAAAAGCAAGAGGCAGGTATGTCTACATAGCTGTTTTTACCTCCATGTACCTACTGCATTCCTCAGCAATTCAATATCCTGCCTCCACAAAAGGTGTCGTCCAGGAGCAGTGTAACACTACAGGACATGCTACCAAGAATGGCCCATATCATTTACAGCCTGATTCAGTTCCAGCTGGAGTCACAGGAAATCGTGGTGATAGGAATGACCAACAAACTGCTAGAGCTGTAATCAGGAAAATGTAACAAGTCACCAGCACCATCCAGAAAGGTACAGAAAGGATGGCCACTTATGCAGGAAGATTCTTTTCTCCTCTTCAAGTATAGCAGCAGCTAGAGTGAGAGAGAGGGAAATACAGAAAGTCTTGATCTCGGTTTAATTGAAAGTCAGTGCAAATATATCAACAAAGCTCAGGCAAAATTCAGAATTCCACGCGCTCTAGGCTGAGCCTCACAAGCTGTGGCTTGTGGCTCTGTTGAAGATTTTTTCTTCAACTTCTCAGCTGCTTCTTCTTTACACGAGCACATCTGCAAGCACACCGGCTACTGCCCACAGCCCTGCCTCAGCTCTCCTTCCCCCTTTATCGACTCGGATTTATGCCAAGATCAAAACAACAAAAGCATGCAGACTCTTACTCCCCCTACTTTCAGTATCTGGTGGGGTTTTCTCCCTCTTTAAGGCAGCATCTTATATTTCCATGTGAACAACTGCTGTGCAACATTATCAAGTCTTCCCTCAGTCTCGTTATTTTGGTTTAGGGCAGGTGGTTGTATTGCATATTGCAGATAATAATAATAAATCTCTACAGTCACCAGAAATCTGCTCAAATCAGAAAAAGCAAACACTGCAATACATTTTGTTGTAGCTAATTTGCTTGTACATTTCACAGAAAGATAAATCCACCTGGGTTGAGGAGGTTTACAAGTGAATCTCAAGAGAGAAAATGTAAATGGGAATTTTTCTTTCCCACAGCTTCCCATACAGTACTCATATAAATATTGAATAATGTGTGTCTGGTTAGATAGAGATGATGATACAAAAGACTTGGAGCGATCAACAAATACTTGAGAGCTTAATGATGATGTGAAAGACAAGAGCCACCACTGAGTTTTATGATTTACTGGGTAAAATGCTCAGCAACTTCCATGGCAGGATTTGGCATGACATCAGCAAATATCATATCTGCTGAAACACACAGATAGTTCAAAACACTTTGGATTGTAGTTAATATACTATGATTTGGACTGGATATTCAAATTTGGCTGAAATATTTTTATTGTAGTCATTACAACATTATGCCTTCAGTGCATTTGCCTTCCTGTAGACATAAGAGCAAAGCATACCTGTATCTTTGGGAAAAGGTTTGGGTTCATGACAAGTAGTGTTCATCCCACTGACATCCTAACCCTGCTTAGCTCACACAACTCTTCCTAAGAAATCTCTCTAAGGGCAGGTGAGGAACTTCTGTTTATAAAAACTCCCTCCAGTGAGGAATCAGAAAGCATCCCATGTGAATCAG
The DNA here is from genome assembly GCF_017590135.1 of Pyrgilauda ruficollis. NCBI lineage: Eukaryota > Metazoa > Chordata > Aves > Passeriformes > Passeridae > Pyrgilauda > Pyrgilauda ruficollis. The sequence continues at coordinate 9,205,195 of NW_024514764.1, read as the reverse complement.
GGCCAATAATTATGACCAAATGTTGAATAAAGAATACCCAAAACATGTTTTTACCTGAACAGCATAGAGATACCCATAGATATGCTTTCTGATCATACTTATAATAAAGTATACTGAGATTTTTGGAAGCCGGAAAGAGACTCGGAAGTCCAAATCTCATTACATTTCATTCCTTAAAAATATCATCCTTCATCATCATGGTGAAGGTACAAATACATTTGCAAATACCAAGAACTCATTCTGGACTTTGATAGCCAAAGTCACTTTAAATCTTTTTAATTAAAAAAAAAAAAAAAAAAAAAAAAAAGCTGTAAACAAAATTCAAGAAGCTTTATTTTGACTATCCCTACACATCATTTATATTATCTCCTGTTTGCAACTCTGCTCTGCAGTATGCTGCTCTAAATTAAACATCTTGCATACTGCACCTCTGGCATGCAGATGCTTCAATTACAGCTGACAGGCACGATTCTGCTGAAAAGAGTTTCAGTTTAGAGAAAAGTTAGGATAATATTCACATTTTCCAGTTCACAGTGGTAATGGTTTCCCTGCTCACTGTTCTTCAGTGAAATGGAGGGAATAACGCTTGAATAATCTAATTTTCCTCTACACAAAAATCCTAAAGCAATTCTTAGAGTAGCAGGAAAATGGGAGAGCACCACCTCTGGAACACTTTCAGTAGTTAAATGTATTAGTAATTATATATACTTCTTTAGTTGAAATTAAATTTGCAGCTGTACACTCTTCTCCTGAAAGGCTTCCTCTCTTCCCTTTCATGCTCCCTTATGGTTAAAATCTAGTGGGTTTTTTATTCCAGTGAGGGTTTGGAGGGGTGTAGCAGACATTTTATTTGTGAAATAGTCTGATTGACATCTATAGAATGTAAAGTCATATAACAATGCATCCCTGTTATGTGAAAACCTCTGTGTATCAGTAAGTGATAATAAAGATACTGTTTCTTAGTTACGTGTGCATATATTCACTTTATACAACAGACTTGATTGGAGAGGTTAGAAAAATGGTCTGATGTTCAACAAATATGCACAATATTGTGGAAGGAAGAAGTCCTTCCAAAGGTGTTAATCCTTCTTTATGTGTGGAAATAAATGGTACCACGCTCCTCACTGACCACACTGAACTTATGGCTGTCGGTGTTTGATACTGTATTAACAGCTTCAGTACTATTAATATACAATTAATTAGTTGTCACTAATACACTATGAACAAAGAACTACAGTGGGTTGGGATTTGGTTTGGGAAGTGAAAGAATAAAAGAAATACTATACAGCCCTGAGTAATCACCAGTAAGGGGCAAATGCAAACTTACGTACACATTAGGCCTCAAGGTTACTAATAAAGTCCACAGCTCCATAGTAAGTGCCATATAGTGATATCTAAAAATATATACTCTGGATTAGGCAGCTGTGAAATTTCTGACAAGTTTACTGCAAACTATTCAATGAACTTACTTTGTAATGGTAAGTGCATGTGCAATATAAGAAAAGCATTTGTACATGAACATTAACCAATATCCATGGGGCTTCCTTTTGGTACACAGCAGTTCACATGTTTGGGGTTACTGCCTTCCCATCTACTGTCTGTCAGTCTAGAAGGAACATCCTAATTTTGTGCTAACACACTGTATTTTATTTATTAAGGTCCTGGGGCTTGGGGTGTTTTTAAAATATTATTTGGCTTTGAAAATGATTATGAAGCTAAAATATATTTTTGGAAGTCTTAGCTTTCTGTTCTCTTTTACTTTTGAGTCTGTGCAAATGCATCCCTATTTCTTGTTGTCTGTGTCATACTACATGCATACCATATTGCTTATCCAGTACTAGAAAATCATTAAACATTTCTAAGGACAAAAGTACATTGAATGATACTTAGCAACATAAATTAGAATAACCGAAATAGTAAAATAATTAGGTACAAAACAGCATAGTTGCCAACATATATTGGGGCTATTTCAGTACAACTTGCCATTTATATATAAAGCACACATAAATGGCTATTTTTTATCCTTTTTAACAAGACATATTTTAAAAGGATAGATCAGAGCATACCAGTTTACCTATTCATGTACAAAAGTACATTGGGAAGGGGAGAGGTTTACGTATCATTTACCAGAGCAGGATACTGTTAAAGGAAAAATTCTCCCTCTAAGATGGTGGCAACTATTCTTTCCCTATAGATAAAGTATTCATGGAAAATTTAAACATCTGATTCAATGCTAGGCCTTTTCTTATACACACGTGTATTGCTACAGGAATTTAAAACCCTTGGAGTTGAGTACAAGCTATTCCTATTTGCAACGTAAGGCAAAACATGCTCTGAAATGTACATGTCATTATGGATCCGACCATCCCTGGAAGAGTATGATGCTGTGGACTGTATGGATGACCTTAAATAATTATCATTTCTTCCTCTTGTTGGCAATGAGTGTTTATAAAGATCAGCTGGACTTCGCCTAAGAGACAAATGCTGGTCATCACGATAGGAGTGCAGGAAGGGGTTATCATCCGAGTGAACAGCGTACAGGGACTTGCTCCGCTTACTGTCCTCCAGAGCATGAGTTAAAAGTGAGGCCTTGTTGCTCAACAGTTTGCTTGAGGGAACACTAAACATGCTTGCATATGGACTACTTTGAAGAAATTTCTCTCTTTCTTTCAAGCTTATACTACGAGAAGGTCTTCCAATATCAATTTCCCTGGACTTATCAGCGATATTATCAAAAGAGTGTTGCCTGCTAATCCTCAGTTTATTCTTTTTATGATATTGCAGAGCACTACTTTGCGACCAAGTACGCTCATATATTTCTTCAGGAAGTGATAAGTTCGTTGTATCCTGCAGCATCTGATCTTCCTCAATATCATAGAGGTTCCCCATCCGCAAGCATGCATCGCATTTATAGGGAGATCTGGTCGAGTAGTGCCCCGCGTAGGTGGGCATGTTGGAGAGACAGCTCCTGCAGTGCGTGGAATTCTGCCTGTACCTATCGTTCATGTCACCTAGGGAAGTATTTTTTTCTTTGAGAGTGTAGTGCTTTCCATAAAGTTTATACTGGTCATTATTTGGAAGACTGTCTTCATTATGTGATGGAGTCCTGTTAGCGTGTTCAGCTTTCCTGTAGTTGTCATTGTGGTCTTGGTAAACATCAGGAAGCTCTACAGGTTCTGGAAGGACAATGTTTTCGATGTACTGAGGTGTGTCCAAGCGGAATCCTGGCTCCTTGTCAGCATCAATCGTGTAGATTTTATCCCGTGGAGAGCCCTGTTTGGTTTTCAGATATGTCAGTTCCACATCACTACAGTCTTTTGGGTATTTTGATGCTACTGTCCTTTTTTTAAAATTGTCCTTGGTTTTGTGGTGCTTGTTGTTGTTTTCAGCTTCCATGTGGCAAGTAGCTCTGCTTGATGTCTCTGAGACATCTGAATGGACAATCTCTTCAGGAAGGTATCTTGGGCTTTTCAATGAAAGCTGCCTGCTTTCCTCTGACCCGTTTTCTCTCTGGGAACCTTGGCCCTGACGTACAGAATCTTGCCGTAAAGATTCAACAGATTTCTTCCAAAGCTGCCTGGGTCTGGAGTTCACTTTTGCTTCTGTTGTTACTGCAACCTCTACTGTATTTGGATTGGATTCATTCAGTGTGAGAGGATGCTGCCCTTGGAAAACATAGTTGTTCAGATTGTCCTTGTGTCGATTGCCAGGAAGTGTCTGCAGTTCACTTATGTTGTCACCAAAAAAGTTATCCTTTGTCTGAAAGGATCTGTTATCAGAAAATATCAAGTTTCCCTTATCCATGACCATGTCCATAATCAAAGAACCCCTCTGAATAAAATCAGCTGTTCTTTTGGGGGAGTCAATTCTTGAAGGATTGATATTGGTCATGTTTTTCGCTGTTCGCAGCAGTTTTAACATGTTGGTTTGTGAATTGGTCAAAGAAAAGTCAGGAGACTTCTTCTTCTCTTCAATGTGTACTCCATGAATGCAACTGTAAATACCCTGTAATACAAGTAGTATAAAACAAATTAAATCACTAGGTATAACTTTTTACAACTTCCATTTTAGTTTTAATTAGCAATAAAGAAAAATTAAACATTTCTTATCTCATTACTGGGAAGATTAAAAGTACATCTCTAACTTTTTATCATTCCCTTGCATTGAAATGGAGGAATATTTTCTGCTGTAACAGAACTACAAAGGAGAAAAACTGCCAGTAATTCACAAACCAGTGGTCTGTCTTGGCCTCCCGGCTTATTCCAGAATACAAGATTAGAAGATACCCCAAAGGGTTCCCTAATCTTATCACAAAACTAACCTTCAGTAATAAATACTCTCTTATTTTAAACCAGTGATTGTTTCCCCTCCAAACAAGCCCTTAGTGGGACTATTTTATTGGAGATTAAGGTACTCTTCCCTTGTACTGAAATAAGAAGGCTTCTAGTCGTCATATTTTAGCTTTTCTGATCCCTATCCCAGTACATTTCAAAAAAACCCAGCTCTTTCTAAAGCTTCATCTGAGTTAATTTTGAGCAAAAGGCTGAAGCCCATTTTCTCACTTCAACCTCTTCGGTCACTCCTGTGAGCCCAATTGACATTTCCAGCCCCGTGAACTAGCAATTCCCAGACGCTTTTCCTTTGACATAAATACTCCTTTTCCCCTGCATTTCTTAGGAGAATTTCATATAAAAAAAGGCCAGAAACATAAAGTTCAAATATAAAATGTGGATGTTAAGGTGCATGTGGTTTCTAGACAATCCCCAACAGGGTAGTGCAGACTATTTTTAATGCAATTCCAAAATGCTCCAATCTACTCAACAGGGTAATTGCAGCACACTTTAAAGCAATTAGCCATTTTAGTATCATTTTCAGTTCTCCTCAGCTATATAAAAAATCCAGAAAAATCAATTACCTAATGAAAGTTCTATCTGTTTTAAAAATATATAAAGAAAAAACCCAACCACTTTGTCAAAAATAATAGAATAAGCCCGCGTTTCCATTTTTTTTACAAGAAAGAGTTACTTACATATGTAAATCCCCTTTGGGTCTGGTAAAGCTATGATTAAAACTTGCCTTAGTGTCTAAGCAGACATAAATGATACCTGTTTGACCTTTTCTCATACAGTTTATTCAAGTTTTTAATCAAAAAAAGCTCGCAAAAATATTATACTGTAATTTTTATATCTTAAAATTCTCTTGCTTAAGAAATGCACAAAGCCAACAGTTAATGTTTCTGATCAAATTAGTATTTATTTTGTTTGGACTTTTAATATGTGAATTAATACATTTCCTGCATCTGCAATTTCTTCATCAAAATTTCCCCTTACTGTGTTTGCTTTCAGTATTCAATTACTGATTATCCTGGCATATTATAATTCATACCCTAAAATGTCCAATGGATTAAGACTTCCCAAGGAGTGCAAGTACATCCTAAGCCCCTTGACTATTCCAGAGCACCACACTGCTGCTCTGACCTGGATTTTAAATGTTCAGGTGGGAATGAGAGGAAGGATAATATTTTAGGGCAGGAGTGTTTATTTCTTCTGTTGCCTAAAGGAGAAAAATGAAAGTAGTACTGACCCTGCTGATTGAGAACAGCAATCCCGGCCTATCTGAGCAGACTCCAGTGAAGCAGAATCTAAGTTTCCAGTAAAATAAGTGCTCCCAGACAAAGGTTATTAAGCTGAGTGCCATGGCTGCTGCGAGCATATAAAACACTCCTGCCATGTTGTCGATGTCCAGCTGGCTGCTCATGACTTCGTTCTTCTCGTTGTGACAAATACCAGTCAGCCACAGGGTTTCTAACTCTTCCATTTCCCCTAGGGAGAGCAAGGAGTCAAACCAGTTAAAATGCAAAAATCACTGCTCACAGAATTTGAAAGTTTTCGCAAGTGTAAAAATACAGCACCATTTAATGCTTCATTCGTGGAGCACTGCAGACTTATCTAGCCAGGAGTTGCCAATATAGCAGATTTCAACTCACAACACCCTAGTTTCAGATGTCCTCAGATTTCATAAATTACGTGGGAAGTTGGATTCTCTAGAAAGCAGGATTTGTGGTTTAGATAGAACTTTCTTCTGCCTGCTATAACTATTAGGACTTGTTATAGAGAGTGGAATGAGTTAGTGAAGAGCTGGGACAGGTTGTAGTGATCAGAGGAAGAACTCCTCAGAGAACTCATCCTGACACTCAACCAGACTCTTCCATGCCCCCTCCTCTCCACTGCTCTGCATTTGTACCTCCCTGATCCCTCTAGCCCCTCCCTTTGGCCCTTCCCTTTAACATCACAAGACAAATTTCACAAATTCTTGTGATTCTTTTAGAATATGCCATGAGAAGTTTGTTCTTTCCCTTCAGAGCCGTTATAACTTTACTACTTCTTTGCAAATGAGCCGCAATATTGTGGCTGAAGCTCTCCTGACACATCTGGTCTCTGCATTCACCTCTGGTATCCATTCCCTTGTGCTACTGCCATTCCAGCTTCCTGGGCAGCACCAGAAACACCAACAGCCTCATCACATGCCTGAAATGGAGCTTTTCTGGTTCTGGCTGTGCCACATCCCTACTGCCATTAAAACACTTACAGCTAAGGAAGCAAATCCACTCCCTCCCTCTCTTGGGCACTCTTAACTTTGAATCCATATTTCACTGATGAGATCTGGCCTCGGATGAAGGACACTGTCACCTAGCAGGGCCTGCTACTGCCAGCATGGACAAAGGTGGGCAAGAAACTGCAATTGTTCCTGCCAACATTTTTTTTTTTTAAATTTTGCATGTTTGACTAATTTTCAAATATTTAGTGCCGTTCTTAGTGAAGCACTGCATGGGCATACAGGCCTTTTTACTCTCTTGGGATATGGTCAGCTGAGTAATCATGTTATAATTTTTAATGCCATAAACTTAATTGTTTATAGAAAACACAGCAGGCAATGTAGAGGGCCAAAAAGGACAGTATTAAAAGGACAGTATTAGCTTTCTTGGTGTGTTTTCCAATTTAAGGTATGACTTCAATATGGGGAAAGAATTCCATGGTACAAATCCCTAATCCTTAGCCAGTGATTAGGGAATACATTTTCAGTATTATTATAACTCATACATCAATGGAAAAAAGAACAGGAAAAAATGGTTAGAAGATATATTGACATTTCAGCTACCTTCAAGCTAGACTAGAAGATCAATGACCTGCTGTGAAAAAGCATTTTTCAGATAGAGTGCCAGGGCACCAGGAAAGCTGCAGCCCACAGATAATTTGGATGTGAGTTCCAATTGGAAATGGAACACAAAACTGTGATGGAGAAATTGCTTCTCAGAGAATGTGAATGAAAACCTGAAGTAGAAAGGACAAGTTCTGATGCACTTTAGCAAAGGCATTTCACAAATTTGTAAGAGGGATTATTCAGTCTCTAGCTAATTCTGAATTTAATTTTGTGCTTGAAGCACGAATGGAACCTCTGCATCTGCAAAAGGCAATGTGTCTTCTCCCAAATTACAGTGCTCAATCTTCAAAATACCTAAGAGCATCCCAAAGAAGAAAGTCAATCCTAATGAATCTTTAAAAATCTTCTAATCCAGGACATTGGGACAATAAATTATTAATTGTAACAGTATAGATATTGCACACATAGATAATTGGGGTTCATTATCGCATTTCCATGTCTTAGAACATTTGGATTTCTTTTGTTCTGCTAAACCTCAGTGGACTGTTTCCCTTGTCTCTCTTTCAAGTCCTCCCCAAGGTCTATGAATAAAACTCACAGAGGCTATAGAAGAGAAAAGAACCCAAGTCCAAAGAGAGAGCAATATTTCTGGTCTGTGCATTAGCTGAAGCTCTGCCAATCAGATCTCATTACTTCCCACAGGAAAACTCACATCTCCCATGACTGTCAGGCATCAATTTGATTTGACTGCTGTGCCCTTTCACTGTTCATAACAAAATTCACGAAGGAATTTAAACCTCTATTTTATTACTGTTTCCTCTGTGTTCCTTTCCCTTTGGCATGTACATCTAAAGTAACTATTGATAATCCAGCAACCTTTCCAAAAACATCCCAACAGAAATGAACTAAGCTTGCTTTGAGTCAAGATAAATGACAGTGCCCTGCAAGTAAAGAAGAACAAAGCATCCCAGAGCCTTGCAGATCCTGCTATTGCAATATCCCTTCCATAATATCTGACAATGACAGCAGTCACTGTTAATTAATGCCCAAAAGGAATCCACATTTTTATAGATAGCAAAGCACTGTTAATCATTGGGTTATCACGTCTGTGGAATGAGGTATCTGGGAATGGACATATTAGGCTGATAATTCTTGTCTCTCCATATAAAGCAGTCAGTTGCCATTTCCAGTATATATTTTTATACACATGCATAAATATTTATAAATATATGTGTGTGTATGTGCACACAGAAACACAGACAAAATTGGTAATAATTTAACTGTAATAACACTTCAGCATAGCTGACCCTATAAAACTGGTGAAATGCCCAGTCTTCTTATTGCTTTTCCTGCCCATTACACTTTAAACCAGATATTCACAGAAACCATAACATTTTTATTACAAAATCCTCAGGCATGAGAAACGTTTTTATCTGTGGTGTCAGTTCATTCCTTATTGAAATCTATCACTTCAAAATTTGGCCTGGAGTTTGAATTCAAAGCATTGAACTTTGAGGCTAGTTACAATTTGGTTCAGGAAATAAATTAATTTAAAAGAACAAAGTCCATTTGGAGGAATGTCATCTTTCAAATCCTTTCGGGTGGTCTGACTTGTGAGCTGAATGTGTAGGGTGATGACACCTATATATTAGCAATATATTACACTTGGCAATTGAAAGGCCAGCAATTTGTGATTACCAGGCACTGGAGAATTCAGTCATCCCTGTGTGTGCACAATACTCATTAGCAATTGGGAGCTCCAATTATTCTATAAAACAGACCTTGGAAATCTAAGTCAGCAACCTCAATATCCATAAATGCCAGGCCTCACTGAACTGAGTGTTAATGGAGTTCAAGTCTGCATCTAATGGGGGGGTCTCAGGTTACTCATAAATATGAATCAGACTCATTTTAAGAGTTTTTGTTTTCACTTCAGGCACTTACTAAAGGAAAGTAATGCCACAATCATTTCCTACCTTCATTCATGTGTGGACTAGATTAACGTGTAAATGAACAGTTGCAGATCTCAGCAGCAAAGTACATCATGACACTAGCAAAGACCAGAAAATGAAGTGTAGCTGTGTATTTGACAAAAGAAATACTGTGTTTATTTTCTGTTTAACACATTCACAATCTATTTAACCTGAAAAACTCACAAATGACTACATGATTCCTACACTAAGAGATATTTTAAAAATTCCAAAGCACTACATAGTAAAAGATCTGCTTCATTTATAGTGCAAGAACGAGCACAAGTAAGTGCTTTAAAAATCCATAGTTCAAGCAATGTTGAGTGTCTGCAGTATTCATTCAGAACACACTCCAATAAATTGCAACATTCCAGCTCTCTCACTGGTAATCCAGCACTATTTACAATGGGTTCGGGTTGCAGTGCAAACAGTGCTCTCATCCCTTTGTGCTCCTCCTGGGTTTGTTCCTGTGGCTCTGGAGCTCTCTGCTGGGGCTGCTGTTTGCACAGAAACGTGCCAGTTGGCCATTTGGCCTGCATATCCCACAAGGGCCTTCCTTTCTACATAAACTCCTCTGGCCTATTTCACACGTTATCATCCTGGGAAGCACTGATAAACTGTCCACTGTGTCCCCCAAACAATTTTGTCACGATAAAAATTTCATTATCCAGACACAGAAACCATACAGTCTAAAGGTAGAATTACATGCTTTTCCTCATCAGGGCCCTTAGCAGGCTGTGCTACCTCTCCCTGGTGCCCCGCTGACACACACACACTGTCCTTTTGCAGCCTGTGTCACTGGCTCTCGAGAGGTGCCAGTTCTCTGGGACTCTTTTAGTGGGGTCTCCCCAGGTTCCTTCTGTTTCCGTGGCACACAGGCTCCTGGAACCACCTCAGCACTGGAACCCTCAGTGCTGGGTACACCTGCACCAAACTGCCAGGCTCTTCAGCAGCTCTATCAGCAACTGCAGCTGCATGGGCAGTCCTGACTCCAAAAAACATTGCTTTGCATCAATGAGAGCTGTCTGGAAAAATTAATTCTCCTTGTATTGTGTTGTGTCCCGCATCGCAGCCATCCCTGCTCTGTGCAGCCTGCACATCCTGCAGGAGGAAAGGATGCCCTGTCCCAGTGGGGAAAGCAGAGCTGCAGCCCAGCACCCTTGCTGCCTTGCTGGTTAAGCGCAGCAGACCTCTGGTGTCAGCACTTCCCTGGGACTTGCATAAGGCACGGGCCAGGAGCAGGTCACCGCAGGAGAGCTCGGCGCATGTGTCACAGCAGAAGGTGCCAAAGGAGCTGGCTGCTGGTGACAGTGTCAGCGGTGGGGGCTCTCGTGCAATGCCCTACCCTGAGGTTCAGCCTGAGCAGTCAGCACAACAAACTGGCATGTACCCAGTAGAGATGATGAACAGGAGGGTTAAATATATACACTCACACTGGTCAGATGTAGGGCATCGTCTTCAAGGACCCTGGCGGCACTAACAGAATCACCTGCTTATTCAGGCTGAACAAAAGGTAGTTTTCAAATTTAGGGACAGACTGTTCCATGTTTACTGTGGTAGAACTTCCCCTAAGATTCACAGAGGAGGATAGCACCCCACCACTTGGAGGCTCTAAAATAAAAGGGTGTTTCCCCCTGAACAGCGGGGTCAGCAACCAAATGGGTTGATGTGCATTTGGTTCAATAAGCTCATCAATTCCAATTTGACCCAGTTATATGATCCATACAGAATGTTTCAGAGAACAGATTATATAAAAGCACAGTAACTTTTCAAATTCAGCCTGGATCCCCCAAAACAATCTCTCTCAGTCTTATTTTCTGAGTTATTTCCCCCTGTAAAAATAGCAAGAGGAACACAGATGACTGACAGCAATAAACTTACTGTGAGCTAATGACTTCACTCTGCATGTCCCCATTAGTTAAGGATGAATTAACAGAACTGCTAAGCACGACTTTCAATATTACAATCCCTCTAACTCTTGTTCAGCTACACAAACGCCCTCCACTTATACACTCACACTCTTCAGTCACATTTGTTCCACCCACTGCTTAAGGAGGACACTAAATATATAAACAGAAAATCACTGTGATTGTGGGTGTATTCTGCCTGAGCAGCACACACTGAAAATATGTCCTTATAATCACATACGTATTTCCTTCTTGGGCTTTATCAGCCCGTGTGAGTCACACTGCTACACTTCCTTATAATCTAGACAGTGATTTGGAAGGCTTATGCTAAAATATGAACAAAATAGCAGAGAGCTTTCCCCTTCCAGATGTAAAGGGGCAAATCTCATTTCCACAGTTACCTATTACCCGCAAGGACTGGGAAGCAATTATCCACCCAGGAAAACAATTCTTAGTGTACTAAGCTGCCCTAAAAGCACATGAAGATTAACTAGAACTGAAAGTTATTAGAAAGGGATAACAGACTCTGTGGAAACTCAGACCAGAACCAGTTTTCTTCCTTATTTCTCTGAGTCTCTAATTGCTTTAAAGTTTTCAGTTTCAAGGGTTAAGGGCTTAATAGAGCTACACCATCTGCCCTCTTCCAGGAGATCTCTTCCCACATGTCTTTTGAACTGAGCTCTTAAGCTGCAGGTAGTGCAATACATTACAAATACCTCAGACAAGTAGATGCATAACCTGGCCAGCTGGCTGGTATTCAACATTCCTACCCAAAACTGCTCTCTTTGCCCAGCTTTTTCCATTCCTGGTATCCAACCATTTCTGCTGCTATCAGTGATTTATCCCTTTATTCTGCTGCAGCCCTCATAGCTAAAGGCTCCTTGCTGTCTCTCTCTTCATCCCATTCACACTCAGAACCCCTCTTACTATCTTAATTCTGAAGCAGCTTTGTCATTTGTAGTTCAATAATCTCATCTTCTCAAAGAGAGATGGGAGAAAAACTGAAAGAAAAAGGGAGAAAGAGAAAGCTAAATTCTCCTCACTTTCTATGCACCAGTGGTTTTACACCAAATCCCAAAGACTGAGTGCTATGGTTTTCAGAAACAATGCCTCCCAAATAACTTAGTGGGATATTTTTAGAAAAAGTACCACTCTTTAAATGGCACGTGCAGCCCAAGCCAGAGGAGTATCAGCAACACCCAGGCCAGCAGAGAGCTGCCTACAGTCCCTGCTGTTCCTGGAGGAGCAGGGTGCGTTCCCAAATGCCGTGTCCGGAGCTGCAGCACGCCGCAGGCAGTGCCCAAGCCCTCTCCCACCGCTGGCACCTCACCCCCTCCGTGCACACAGCAGTGACAGCTGCCAGGTACCACGCTGCTGTGGGGACGTCAGCCTGCCCAGCTGCTTACAGAGGTTCAGAACAGAAATCACAGCAGGGATCATGCGATTCCTCAGCGCGCGGCGTTTCTGTTCTGACACATTCCTGGGGCCGTGGGTGGAGGATCCAAACAAAATGATGGTGCTGTTTCTTAGCAGCCGTATCATTTTAGTTGCTTCTGAACTCCTGGGTGCTTCTATGTCTCAACAGAAGATTGAGATTCTGTGTCTCAGTAGACGTATTTTTACTTCTTTGTTAAAAAACAATGGAAGTTTCATCTTGTGACTGCAGCAAGACAAAAAAAGCAGCACAACCACCACTGGGCTTTAGAGAATCATCCCAATGATCAACTATCTTAAACAAAGCTGCAGATGCTAATCATCAACTCAAAGCTTTTGCAGATAATGAGATGTGCTGTACAGATAGCAAGATGAACAAAGCCAGAAATTCACTAGCAATGCGCTTCACTCATATCCCTTATATGAGAAAAAGGAACTCCTAACTCTTTCTGTTAGAAAGATTCAGAGTTCCAAAGCAATTAATCTTACACTAACAACTAACATTCATCTCAACTCCTCATAAGCAGGGCTACATATGTGAACTTGCACAGACCAAGGGATGAAACCTTTTGAGCACAACTATACTTTTGAGACAATTAAGTAGCTATTCTTTAAACTCCTCAGCAACTCATTCCCATTCTCCTTTCCTCTGTCTCTTTTCCTCCTTGTTAGTGTAACAAATTTGGCATCTTGTAGCCTGCTTTCTTACACTGAGACTTCAGAGCTGCTCTCACAGTATGATTGATAATTGTCAGTGTAATTGGTCCACCCAGTAGAGCTATCCTCAGGATGGGAACAGTATTCATGTAGAAACATATAGCTAAACCACCAGTGAGAGCTTGAAGTTATCCTTAACAGGAGCCTACATTCCTCTATATTTAGTTAACTCTTCTTCCAGTGCCAACAAGATTAAAAAGAGGTTCAAAGCCATTGACTTTAATGCAGAAACAGCATCATGCTTTGAGGAGTATGAAAAGATGCCCCTGCATGAACAAGCAATTTATTCTTCAGTTGGATGTTTTACATCAGCAAGGAAGAGGGAAGAGGTTCCTATCCACTGCACAAAAAATTCATTTCAATGTGTAAGTGAACTAGCTTAGATGGGAGAATGATAGAGAAGCAGCAAGGAAAAAATCAAATGAGAAAAATCACAGGAGAAAGACACATGCAGAGGAAATTGGAAGCTCTAAAATACATTTCAAAAGGCCATTTCAGTACTGGGTAAATGTAAAAAAGAAATGAGATCATGGCTTTTTGCATGTGCAATCAGATATACTTTTACACAAATTACTTGGTCTTATCTAAGTATATAGTATAATCCAAAAAGGTTTTTCCTCTTATTAACATATTATTCATATAAAGAAACTGTGTTTGTTGAACTCATTAGAATGTTTTCTTCTTATAGTTATGGAACTCATTAGGTTTACAATCATTCACTGAAATTATTCCATACCCTGATGAATGCCCTATTACACTGAAGAATAATTCAATCCTACTTGGGGCTCTGCTGTTTTACAGGCTTACTCTTTGAGAATAATATATTCTACAGAAGCGATACACACAAAATAAGATTTCTGCCTTCATTTGTGTTTGCCTATTTATTTAAACAACCTCGTTCAGGCTCCACTGAGGCTTTCCCAGGAGTACTCTCTTAGGATGAAACTTTCCCCCCAACCATACTTGCTTTTAGTCTGGAGAACTTCAAAGAGATTTTTAGTGATACAGCAAAGTGATGTTGGTCTGAACTCTGGGTTCATCCCTTCTAGTTCACCAAAACAGAGTTATGTAAGTTCACAGCTAAAAAGATTATCCATCGAACTACTGAAGTTAGACATGGATTACAAAATCAGGTCGAGCTAGTTCCAGGCAATTACTCTTTACATTTAATTTCTTGGTGTTTAGTTCCAGTTCACCTGCAATGTACTTTGTAACTCAGTAGAAGTAATTTCATTATTAGGGCTTTTTTGTTGATTTTTTTTTCTTTTTTCTCCCCACATTTGGTGGAAAGTTAGTGGCAGTTGGGGGTTTGCTTTTCATGAAAATGAAGGTATCAAATAGTTCTGGGACTAAAAGATTCATACCTACAAGAATTTCTACACATCCTATATGTCCCACTGCTATTCTCTTTACTAGAGCCCACATCATTTTCTGAACAAATTTAGGGGTACTTCACATGAAAAAAGTAATGTTTTAGCATTCCTGGGTTGTTCAGATTAACTTCTAATGGTAATGAAAAAATGCCATAAATGTAATGACAATTCCCATGGTTTGGGTATTCACCATGTTTGCTTATCTTCTGGGCAAGATGAGCCAGGGTGCAGACATTTCATAAAGAGGTTTTATTCTCCTGGGTGTTCCCTTTATCTATTGCTATTCTGTAAGTTTTAATATTGAGTTTTGTGGACAATTCATTTGTATTCTTTTAGGCAACTAAAAATGGGTGAAAGATATAAGCATTTGTATGCTACGGAAGTCCACAGGTCAAAGTGTAAACACAGGGTAAGACTTTTCACACTTTGCTCCCACCAATGTTTTGTACCTGATATTCAGAGTCAAGGCGAATCATAAAAATGCAATACCTTTAGTATTTTGATGAGATTTTTCTTAAGTAGCTTCAAGTGCTTTGCCTTCTATTTCATTTATTTTCTTTCTCTGTGATTTAATTTTTTGTGTTGGATGAGAAGTATCAAAAATGCTGAAGTAGTAAGCATGAAAGAAATGCAAAGTGAAAGGAATGAAAAGCCAAGTGTTGCTCTGGCTACATCTAGAGGGGTTAGCCCACACTGAGAAAGACAACTCAGATCCTCCCTCAGGCTACAGAAGATTTTTCTTCTTTAGTATGGAACCAATAATTCAACTTCTCTGATTCAAATTCCTCATTTAAAAATGGCTCCGAATTATAGCACCTAATAATTCTTAACAGTATTACACAAACAGAAAATAATATTCAAGAATATGTGAATGTTTGAAAGGCAACCATTGCTGATCATTCCTTCACCCAAGTTAGAGAGGTTTCTTCCACAGCCTCTCTAAACCCAACAGATGGACATGATGACACTATGACACTATTATTTCCATATATACACCAGACAAAATGCATCAGTCGTGATGATGACACCTCTTCTGGTTCTTTAGTGTTATTATAGGAGTAAAATCCAGGTGCTGGAAGACTTACACACTCATTTCTGCCCCATGAAAATTAATGTCCTGTGGTTTATGGAACAGGAGGCCACTATGCTAAGTCTTGCTCTCTGCCATTGCTATTACACTGACATTCACCAGTCTTACCCTCAATTGCTTGTTACTGGTGACATTAAACCCATATTTATCTTTTGACAAAGCTCTCTCGTTCACTGATAGAGAAATGCAAAGTCAACATACATATCCATGTAAAGAAACAAAATAAAGATTATGTAATACACACCACATTCCAATCTGATAGGGGATTTCATCAGTCACACCACAGAAAATTTTTAATTACCATATTTCTATTTGCTTTCACAGGTGAAACACGAAGCTTTCTACAATCAAAAAGGAGTTCATACTCTCTCTGGAGACTGAGTCATCATTGCTGTTTTCAAATATATCAAAGATGTGCAGCAAGTTTTCTACCGCAGGGCAGAAGTGCCAAGAGGACCTACAGTTCTTCTATTTCATGTCAGAATAAAAAATATTTGTTTGAAGTACTATGAAATGAGTCACCCTCATTCAATTTCATAGGCATTCTTTCACCAGAAGTTTGAATGAAACCATCCTAGATTATGGATCACTCACATCAGTTCAGAACTGAGCTAAACACTTTTTAAGAGAAGAACAATCATGCTGAAAGATAACTCATCTACTAAGGAACTGCTCAGAGACAAAAACAAAGGAAATAAATAAATGGATAAATGCTCTCTAACACTTAGGCCAGCTTTACTTTGTGATGTATATGAAAACACTTCCTGAAAATAGAGGCCGATGCCCTTGGAGGTGAGGTGAGTTAGGTGAGTGGAAGAGAAATCCTGTCTCAGCACCAAGAAATAATTTTACTTTGTTTTACCTTTTTTTTTTTTTTTTTTTTAAAGACTTCAAGAGAATGGTACTAGCAGGCTCAGAGCTATTAAAACTGAATTAACTGTGCATACACAGAGGAATAAAAGAAAGGAGAAAAGCTTGGTCCCTACCGTCTCCCACAAACTGAAGGAGGGCGAGATCAATTTGTCTCTTCCAAGGTGATCCTTTCTGGAGAGCAATCCCATAGCCAGTAGTGGCAAAGATGTACCCACTGCCTATGGTGACAAGTTTGCAGCCTTCATCTCTTCCAGCCTTGTAATTCAGCACTGCTGCATCATAGATGAAAGCATCCAACTTCCTGAAATAAAAGAAAACATTTTACAAACCAAATCATTAGGGACAGCTGTTGTCAGACTTCTTTTGTCCTTGATGTTAGGACCCTGTTGAATATCATATGGATTCTTTGATATCATTAATTACATATCCTGCTCTGCTGTATCTAAAATTAACAAAAGGCATCTATTTTAGTGAGGGGAAAGTAGGACACATAGTTTTGCATTTCTATTTTAAGGGATGCTGTTAAAAAATACTGAGCAGGAGAAACCAATCTACAAAATGTCCTGCCCTGATATCTTTGTATCTTTGCTCTTGGTATGGATAATAAATATCTTGAGATGAAAAATGGTCTCCAAAACCAGCAGAAATTACAACAGAGAACTTAGAATTGAAACAAAATAGAAAATTAGTATATTTCAAATACTGAAGGAGATTGAAAATGTTTACCAGTTTTACATACACAGCCTTGTTTTACTTCTCTTTCCAAAAATAAACAGTGAAAGTGCAGGTTAAGTCCTCAATAAGAAAATGTCCTTGGTATGCTCGAGTATGTCAACGTCCTTGATATGCTGGAGCATATCTCATAGAGCTACCTAAATCCCACTGAAATATGATAGAAAATATTTCTTTATGATTCACAGTACCAAACATACTATTTGTGTATCTGGAGCACAGCAGGAAGAAAGGAACTTGTGAAAAAGTTTAAGCCTTTTACCCCATCTACCTAAAAATGGAAGAATAAGATAATCCCATTCTCTAAAAAATACAGGGAACAGAACAGGAGTGGAAAACAAATCCAGTAAAGAAAGGAAAAGAAGCAATGTCCTCCAGGGATACCTTCTCAGAAACAAGTTACTGTAAAGCAAGTCAGAAGGCAGGTGCATGAATGTTCACAAATGAAGGCAGTGAAAATGCACATAAAGAAGAGGAGGCCATTTGGAAGGACAAGCACTTGACAGCAGCAGATCCCAGTCAAAGAAAAGGCATTCTTACACTGCCAGAAATCCATATGCATACTTCAAAAATAAACAGATAAAGCTTTATTTTGCATTACTGCCCTCATCTGCAGCCAAAACCTTTTAAGATGTTTACTACTTGCAGAAGAGCAGCAGCCTACGACATCAAGGGGAAAAAGCTGTTGGGGCCCCAGCTCCAGCCTCACCTGAGTGACACACAAAAGCAAAGCCACCCCATTCCCAGGAAAACACCCTGCTTCCCAGAGGAAGTCAGAGGAGCAGGAGGGACAGGGCCACCCACTTGGCTTTGCTGGGTGGCGTGGGAGGCTCCCCGCACCTCCCCGGGGCTGTGCAGCCCCAGGCACGGGCAGCTCTGCCTGCTGAGCCTCTGCAGAGGCACAGAGCATCACCTGCAGCACTGCTGAAACCATCTGATGGGCTGCAGCTGGCACAGCTTGGCACAACACTGCCCACCAACAGTTGGGGCCTGTCTCCATGGAAAGGCAGCTATAAAAATAAATGTACTGTGGCACAAACAGGTACAACAGCATCAGCTTCAATTACATTATATCAGGATGCACCAGTTGTGAATTCTATGAAGTTGCTATGAAGTTTTGGAGTCACGCTTGCTACTAAGCTTAAATCCGTTTATGTTGATAAAGCTTTTAGTTTATACTCACAGAATGGAGAAGGACTTAGACATATGACATTCTGACTACTAACAGAAAAAAGCCTCAACAACTTTTCGTGCATATCATAATTCAAAATTTATTCATAAATAATCAGTCAACAGAATCCTAACTTTTTCAGAGCTCTAAATCAGATTCCAAAAATGTGGCACTGAAGAAATGTGTGTCTATCTCACATTAAACCAAGAGGAATACCAGGAGAGAATTAAGTTGTTGGATTTTGTCTGCTGTCATGAAAAAGGGAAATTCCTGTCACTAATTACTGTTCTTTATTGCTTTCCTTCAAGGATATTTATCCCAACAGTCACCATTCAAGTCATCTAATTGAAATTTAGTGAAGTGGTTAACTCAGAGTAGAGGTGGTTCATGCAATCATTAAAAAAAATAGTTGGGCCATCAGTTCTCTTGCTTTTCTCCTCTTCCCTAAAATTCATTTGGTGCAAGCTTCAGTTTAGAAGTCAGATTAGCTCCACCAATGCTCAAAATCTGGTTTCCCCTTTCCTTTAAATGGATAATTTAATATGCAGAAAATCACTAAACATCTGGTAGGCGATGTCACAAATTCAATCCATAAATTAAACATGGATGGCTACCTGGCACTGGGGGTAATTAAATTTGAAAGAGTCAAGAAGGTGCTGGGGTACTGCTCAAGCCTGCAGCCCTCAACATAAGATCAGAGTTTTCTAAATGATGGGCTTTGATGCAGCACTTCAGAGACAATCTTTCATTGTATGGAGAGCAACAACAAAAATCTGTCCTTTGGGTAGGCTCACAGTGGGAAAAAACCTCACAAACCTGCTTGCTGTACCCTCAGGACATTTTAGCTTTTCTGATCTACAGCAGACAATTACCAAAATCAATACAGCCCAGCCTCACTGGCTGACATCTGCAGTTGTCTGTGGGGAGGGAAGGAAGGGAGGAAGGGAGGAAGGGAGGACTCTTCCCCTCGCAGAGGATGCTCACAGCTCAGGGAATGGGAGGTGTTGCTCTCTCCGTGGGTACAGACACTGCTGCAACCAGACAACTAAAAACACACTCTGGAATTTGTCATCTGTTTATTCTGGGATTTATAGTTTTGCAATGTAAGCACATAAAACACATGTTGTTAAACACAGAGAAAATATAAAGAGTCAGCTATCCTTCTGTCAAAACAGTCTCAGTGAGAAATACAAAGGAAGAAGATCTCTTTGCTAAAGACTCCAGGGCAAAAGCCTTGTGCTGCCTCTGAAATTACACTCTTCACATGCAGTTTGCCTCCTTAGTTACTGAGCACTGCAGTAAAACCTTGGGACAGAAAGACAAAGCACAGCCAGAGTTTCACTCACTCGCTGTGGAAGTGCCTCCCCCGTTTCCCAGGAGACTGGGATCAGTGCAGTGCTCACACATGGAACAGGTTCTGAGGAAGCAAAGGCTTTACTTTTGAGGACTTTTCCTATACTGCTTCTGTAAGGTCACAACAAATCCCATTACACAAATCAATTTAAAAACATGAGGTACTTTCCTGACAGATGCTGAAAGCTGAAGGTTCTGCTGTCAGTCGCTGCCCAATGTCTTAACTGTAAATCAAAAATTGATTGCCCTGAAAAACTCTTGGTGTCCACAAATACAATCTTATATTCACCATATATTTTCTGCATTTCCAACATAACTCTTATAACCTCTCGAGGCTTAATCATCTCTTCATCGTGTGCTGATTACAGAAGTGCTGTTCCTGCAAAGCTCCAGAACACGCTGTACCCCTGCAGCGTGGGCAGGGAGGAACAAGCCCCAGATGAAGCTCTCAGATTTTAGGGCACCCAGCTCTTCCATCACTAGGAGGTGAATTTCTGGCATTCCAAATTTTTAAGAACTTTCAGATAGTTATAAACATTTCTCAATTAGTGTTTCCAAAAATGGAGACAGCAAAATCTGGGCAAATCCAAAAATGTGACCCTTTCTGAGCAGTTTGCAAAGCTGGCAGCTAGATCAGCCCTGGAGGAAGACAAGGCAGGCATGTGTGCAGGCCAGAAGGCTGCTGGGAACACAGAGGACTTCCTTCCTGCCATGTCTGTGTGGGGAAAGCCACAGCTGCTGTTTTGCTGGGCTCTGATGGAACAGCCAGGCTGGGTCACAACAGGGACTGCTGGACACAGGAGCCCGTCCTTGTCCTGTCATTCTCCAGGCAGGACTGGGAAGCCTGGACCTCCAGCTCTCCCTGTTCTTTCTACAGAGACTGGCAAGCCCCAGGTGTTGATTCTTGTGGCAGCAAAGCTGCAGTGTGCAAGCTGAGCACGCTGCCACTGAGGTTACACAGACCAGGCACCCAGAGAGCTCAGAGCCCCCTGCAAGCCTCAGTCACGTACAAATGAACAATTCATTGTCTGCTCAGCGCAGCCACACCAGGGAGTGAACAGCTCTGTCACATTGTGGAGGCTTAAATAAACTGGTAAAGAAATACTAGAGAGCTGAGAGAGAAATGTCGAAGCTGGAATGACAAAGGTTCACAACTGCCATGAACTGGTCAGACAGGGCAGGCACCTCCAGCCAGTGCAGGGGAGCAGGACCACAGAGCTGTGGCTCATCTCAGCAACAGGCAGGTCTGCAAACTCCCTCACAACTACTGCAATAATCCTGGCTAGCAGGAAAAATAAACAGTTTGGAATATTTATATAACAGTCACTACAAAGGCAAATGTCCTTCATCGAGCAAGCACCAAGAGGAAAGGCGATGGGGAGAATTCTATCTTACAGATACAGAGAGCATCAGGTGGTATGAAATCATGAATTGGAATAGTTCTAGAAAAACCCAAAAGGACATTACCAAATGTAATAATTTGGAGTGGGAGATATGTGAAAAGTAAGTGTGGACAGTCCCGTAACAAAACATTTATGATTCATCAAGAAGGATGAGAGTTGAAAATTCAGAATAGCTATTGCAAAAATTCATTCTAAAGCATTGCTGCACACATGCAAAATTGCCTGCGTAGAGAAAATTTAAGTTATAGAAAAAGGTACAGAAAAGCAATTTCAGGAAAGTTGAAAACTCTTCCCTGTAATTTTCCCCATCTTTATTATTGACACAACTTTTCATAAAATTCCTATGATGAAAACTGAAAAGGAAGATGAGGTAAATGCTCCTTTATTAGTCACTTGTCCCTTACAACAGAAGCATAACACAACTGAAAAATGTTCCTTTGCTTCCTTAACCAACTACATGATCCTTCAATGAATTTGTTCTCTTGATGGAACGATAAGTAAAAATCTAAAATACCAATCTGCCCAGTAGTTGTGGAGCCACAATGACATTAGGGAAAAGAAATTTAAAAAAAAAAAAAGTGTCCACTTAAGGGACTGGATTAAATTTAAGCATATGTTTTTGGAGATCATCAATAGTGGTGTTGAGAAGGCAGCAAGTACAAACATACTGTCTGTAAGATCTGTGGGTTTACATCAAACTTTCATTTCATCCCTCCTTTCTCCACAGAAGAGATAAAAGAAAGTGTGTCAAGAGTGAACAATGAGGGAGAGCATCATTTGTGTCTCTGTGTCCTGGGGATCCAGTGCTGAAAGGTCGCTGTGGAATGACACAGCAATCAAAGGGAAAGAATGCTGCTCTGAAGATGAGGCTCCCATGAAAGTCTCTAAAGTGACACTTTGAAACTGCTGGCGCAAAAGCAGATATTTAACCTTTCACATGAAGGACTGTTGATTCCTCTGACACAGTTTTGACTAAAATGCATTTCACCTTATCTGATGCACTTCATCACCAGCAGTGACTTTATCTTTCAGTACATATTCAAATGGCTCCTCACAGAACTGAGCTTCACACACACTGAGTGGATTTCCTGACATCTTGATATTGCCAGTTCATTAGGGGAAAATTGAACAGCCACCCCCTGCAACAACACAGGTCAGCAAAGTATAACCCAGTTAAATGATGAACTCATGAGCACAGAACCAGCTCTCAGCTCTTCTCCCAGCTTAAACTATCCTCACTTCAATCTTCACACAGGGAACACAGACAAAATTTGAAAGAGCAGGTTCTGACAGATATTAACACCACCATGAGAGGTTGTGGAGGCTTCACCTTGCCTGCCAGGGCAATCCCAGCTGCCAGGAAATCCATGGAGAACCATAGACTGTGGTTACTTGAATGGGCACATTCACCCTCCTCACTTACAGGAGCTCCCATCCACCACCCTCTGCCCAAACACCTTCCCAGTCCCTGCAACATTTCCCCTAGCAACAAAATAATGGAAAATTTAGTGTGCCTTTATGATTAATTTATACAATGGAAGATTGTCCCACTTCACATCTCAGAAGCCAAGCCAAGAAGTTTTTGCAACGCATCAGTTTATCAAAACACAAAACTTGAAGAGCTGAGTGGGGGGAATATATTTTTAGATTAAAGATTTTGTCCCAGTTACAATAGCATAATGAAGGATAAATTCAGCACAGCTCACCAAGTACCTGATCTCAACCCCAAATGAAATGAAGACTAAAACCCAGAATAGTTTCTGAAAAGAATAGGGGTTAGATGGCACAGAGCTACTTCCACCTGTTCATTTTATTTCCAGCCTACTTGTAATATTTAGAGATATTAGATAACAGCATCACCAAAAAAAAGGTATAATGCAGACAAAGGAAGTAATCTTTAAAAAAATCAAAAACCACAATCCAAAAAAACCTCCAGAAGAGCACTCAGGTACTGAGTAAAGGAATTGGAAATAAATTACTAAAGATTATTTTTTCCTAGAGGCAAGTTTCTCTGCATCAGGTGAACAGGAGAAACCGGGTTGTTTGTTCCTCTTTCTTAAAAAACAAACAAACAAACAAAAAAACACAAACAAACAAAAAAACCCCAACAAAGTTGCAAAAGACGTGATCTTCTGGCTAGGAAGAAATTCCTGAAAATGTAAGAATTACAAGAATATAAGAATAACTGCATTTCCTGAAAGGACAAGAAGTTATGGGGAAACAGGAATCAGCCATCAGAAAAACTGATGCCAGAAAATCTGCCATGAGTGGAAATGCCATAGGAGTCTTTAAGTCTGAGCTGGCAGCTTGCAGTGCTGAACTCTGCTCACTTCAGCAGTGAAATGAAAGCTGTGCTCATTCAGATACACATTTCTTTTAAGATACTAGATTTCAGAATTGATACTGAAGAGATCCCTCTGAAAAATATTCCTAGATGGAACAGCAAATTTAAATGTTTTCACATCTCTGCTGCCCTCTGGCACAGACAGCAGTTGCCCAGTTGCAAACCAGCTTTCCAATTCTTAGCTCATGTGGCTACAGCTGGAACATCCATTGGAAATCATTCCCTGCAGAGCACAATGCCAAAATGAACATTAGAGTGAACACTGAAACATATATTAGATTAAACTACCACAGAAAGCATCATAATGTAAATTGAAATTAAGTTACCCCAGCCATCTGATGCCAAATTGAATGAAGTTATTGATTGCAGAAGTTGTCTGAACTTGGTCAGCCGGGACAGAAAATCCTGAATGGACCAAACTGTTTAGCAGAGATGTTTTTTCACAGAAGGTCAGGAAGAAAACAGTTATTCACATTTTAGCCCCTTCAGACAGTTTTAAGTAAAGTGCATTTGTACAATAATTTAGTGCTAACTGTCAAAATTGATAGTGGTAAGTAGACACCCCGGAGCACAGCAAACATCTGGCTGTCCCAGGTAGTTCAGGATCTTTGTTCAGTGCTCTTTGACTTTGATGTTTCCCCTGTGTTGATATGATGAGAGCACTCATACACGGTGCTCACTCTTCATGTATTATAGCAGCTATCCTGGAGGCTTGCAAGCAACAAATTATTGTCTACAGATATCTTATGCTGCCTACAGGCCTTTTCCTTTCTCCCTTAAACACTCTTCAGAATTAACCACCCCTGTTAAAAATTGGGTTTTAACAGAGTTAACCATCCCTGTTAACCCTTAAAAATTTGGTTAAAGATTTTGACACTTTTGTGACTTCTGGTTGTAAGCTGCTATTGTATCCCCATGAGGACAATGAAGAATTTGTTCTTTTAATGAAAAATTAAAATATAACCCTTTTCTTTCAAACAGACAGCTTCTCTCACAGCTTGCCCTCCTCTTTTGAGGTGAAAAGGTATGAACCACAGAAAGAACAAAAACTAGGAAGTTTTTCCTTTGGTGAAAATTTTCATTATATTTTTTCTGTAAAAATAAATGAAAAATATTGAAATTGGTGTTTGAAGTAGAGAGATGTCAGGTGGCTGCCTAAAAGACAAGCTGGATTTAACTTTAGGCACATCACTACTTAATTGGCAGTCCTAATTAGCAGCAGCACCTGCTGGGCACAATCCCAA
Organism: Pyrgilauda ruficollis; assembly: GCF_017590135.1. Lineage (NCBI taxonomy): Eukaryota > Metazoa > Chordata > Aves > Passeriformes > Passeridae > Pyrgilauda > Pyrgilauda ruficollis. The sequence goes on along the minus strand of NW_024514764.1, from coordinate 9,180,423 downwards.
CTGTGCTGCAGCTGATGGAAACAGGGATATTTGCCTCCTGGTTATGCCTGTGCCACGCTGCAGAGGCTGCCAGCTCAGCCTCTGACCTGCTTGTATTTGTTCAACAAATAACAGAGTGTGTGAGGCTGTGAATTGGATAATTTATAATCACTGTGAGAGCAACAAAAATCCAATTCAGGCCGATAAACTCACAGATGGGGTTAAAAGGCCATTGGGGCCTTCTGGGGTCTTCTCGTGCACTCTCTCTGCTTAGTGCCATAAGATTCTATAAAACATGTTAATAATCATGTTCTTTTCACATGGGAGAGTGGGCTTGCAGCGAGGAAATAACTCCTCATGTCATTTGCACTGCTCAGTTCGATGTTTCCAGGTGTTTCTGCTGTCACTAAAGGATGCTGAGGATACAGCCATCACGTGTCCCTGACAAAGTGACAGTCAGGACAGCCTGCAGGCTGAGAGCAGCTCCTCAGGGGCAGCTCATAAATCATGGGGATGTAGCCCTTCACATCTGATAACGCAGCACAGCTGAGGCCACTGCTGCTGTGGCAGTGCAGACACACTGCCACCACAGCAGCCTTTCCAAGCAGCTCTGCAATTTCACCAGCATGTCAGAGAGGACGTGGGAATAAGGTGTTCAACTGATGTGTATCAACACAAGCACTGCTGTCTTTAACAGGAAGGCAGATGAAGTCCCAAGTAAACTTTAGCATCAAATCCCTGAACACACAGTCACAGCTGTGGCTGGCAATAAAAGCTGTAAAGAACTCATGACAGCCAGGGGATCTGCAGCTGCACACGGGGCTGCTTGCCTGGGGAACGCCAGGGACTCATTCCTGCAGCTCCCTTGAAAGGAAGCGACGGGCAACAGGCAAGCAAACATTTCCCATTTTATCCCTACAGTAAAAAGAGCCTCTCCCAATTAAATTTTCTCATTTCAGCCATTAGCAGTTAAATCCCAGACTATATGCCGCTGTAGATGTGCTGGGGCAAAGGTGAGAACGTGAAATGCATTTCCAGTTTATTGCCATTGCAATTTCTCCTCTTGACAGTTTTACAGCCACAAATAGAAACACTGCGTGCAAACTCAAGAGCTATGAGCTCATACAACCCACACCAGAGAACTGCAACTGGAAGGTTGCTTTGCCTGCGAAAAGATGGTATTCTTTAACAATAATCTCTTCAGGAAAAATATGGCCAGGTAAACAGAAGGAAGCTCACCCAAAGAGCCACTGCAAGCATAACACAATAATTAATAACTTCCTGTTTGGGAATTTATTGTCTCTTCAAAAAGCACAATCAATAGGATTTGTCTCCCTGGTACAGAGGGTTCTAGAAATGTAGATCAATTAAATGCAGCATGGACAGAACTGCTTGCAATGCATTTTTAAGGCTGTATTTGATCAATAAACATCTCAAGAGCCCAGAGGAGCCTCCACGTCTCTGGCAGAGCTGGGCACTCCCACCAAGAGCACATTAGCTAATGCCTTACAGACCCTGCTCTTCTGAGCAATGCTCAGGGCAACAACTGCCATTTCTCTTCTCATTAGAGAACAAAAGCCTACAGAAACCCCGAGCTGCTTGGTCCTGCCTAAGGAACGATCCCCAGCTCTGCACGTAGCACAGCACATGTGGACCACCCGATCCCTTAAACGCATGAAATTTAGTGAAAAACACAAGTACATGTTTTGACAAGCTTAGAAGATTGAGGTTGCTTTCAGCAGCGAACTGTGTTGAAGGAGGGACAATATTTTGCCATTTTGAAAATTATTAAGTAGTACTTCAATAACCAGATCTTCCGTTTTTAACAGGCCTGGTTGCAAACTGACACATTGAATTAATATATTTCTGCTGTTGTTCAAATGGTGCTTCAGCAGCTTCCTGAGAAATACATCTGTGAATCTCAGAAATAAGACCCTAGTGACAAGAGATGGATATTACTGAGTCTTTACAGAATTTTTTTAAGATCTTTTCAGAAACAAAGGTTGATTTTGTATCAAAGAGGAAAAACCAACAAAGCTGATAACTTTGCCTTCACCCCGATGGCAACAAGCCTTCATGAATAAGCTGCAGTGAACCCCCATGGGGATTCACCCGAGGGAGCAGGTACAATGTCAATGTCAGACTAACACAAAAATCTCATTGCCACTTTGATTTGCAGCATTTCCCAGGTGATGATCTCAAACATTTTTGATGCTAATTGAACAAGATAGGTCCAAGCCTATTGCCCATGCAATGAAGTTGCTTGTTCTAATTAAAAAAAAACAAAGGCAGATGCTTTCCTTGTACGTTAATTTCTGAAACAGTACCAGCTTCACCTCTCAAAGATGAGACCAGAAAGGGGCTGGGTCTGCTTTCAAGGCTTCCCAGACACAGATGTGAGCACATTCACCTCTGCATGTACAGCAATACTCCAACACAAGTCTTATCTAACCCTTACACCTGACCAGGAAATAAAGGCAGGAATACCATTTATTTTATACATATTTCTATCCATATTTCTCCCCCCAAGGCTTTTTCTGGCCACATTAGCAAGTGGACTGAAGCAGCTGGTTTTCTACTTCTTGAAAGAAAGCAAGATTTAAAAAAAAACCTAAACCAAACAAAACCCCACTGCAGTTTAGTTTTTAATTTATTTTCAGAAATCTGTGCATCTGAAATTTTATGTTTGTCATCTTCCTGCTTTCTCCTTCTAGTTCAACTCAATAACATTATGTATTAAACACAATTATCTCAAAGATCAAGATATTTCCAATAGATCTCAAGATGTTAATGCTAACTAAAGTTGATCAAAAGACTTTGTTTGAAACACAGGAAAATCAGACTGAACAGTGACAAGGTGCTACTTTATAATTTCATTTTATTTGGATCACAAGGGCCATATGTATTGCATTATTCAATCATTAAGCATTGCTTCACTGATAGTATTTTTTACTCCATCTTGAAATTAGAATCAAACACTATACAAAAGTAATTAAAAGGGACTAAACTTCATGTCTCAAATTAAGCAAAAGTAGTTTCTAAAGTGAGACTGGAAATACAGGTTATACAAACACTCTTCAGGGATAACACAGTTCATATTTATTTTAACTCACAGCAGCAATTATCAACCAGATTCTTTGCAAGTCCTTCTCAGTCTATAGACTATGACTAAAATTATCAGATAGTTCATTTTCAAAAAGCTGTGCAGAAGCAGCAGCTCTTACCATGGATAAGGAAGTTGCTTGTTGTATCCCCAAGGATGAGAATGAAAAAAAAAAAAAAAAAAAAAAAAAGATAAAGGTACAGGAATAGTTTTGGAAAGAGATAAAGATGAAAAGAGACAAATTAGCTGTAATAAGATGAAGAGACACACATTGAAGAGGAAAATAGAAATTATATATTTATTTGGAAGCAGAAGCAGTTTGAGGAAGAAGAGATGAGTGACCTTCAAAAGAACCATAGAAACACAAACTTCATGGGACCAGATATACTAAATATTATGGAATCCAGTGAATCAGGGAGGGAAAGAAGTTAAAGATGTCTCAACTAGACTTCATCAAGTCTAGTTAAAGATGAAAGGGCAATTTTTACATGGAAAAGAAAAAGGATTTGGTCAATGAAATCATGAGGGGGAGAGAAACAAGATACAATTCTGTATGCTGAAGAACAGAAAATCTGGCAGAAAAATGAAAAATTGTTTTTGAAGAATATGAGTCTGAAAGCAGCTGACATCCTGCTGTTCAATCCTTCTGCAGGTGCCACCAGACAAAATCCCAAGGAGCACAGCTGGAGGCAGCAGTTACTTGTATTGACCCAGAAGTTTATTTGTACCATCTGCTACAGAAATATCAGTCAAGGGGAGCAAGGCAGACACCTGGGGGTATCCATACAGAGAAATCACTCAGAAGATAAAAGAAACTTCAACAGGGAAAAAGGAATCTGTCAAAAATGAATAGCTGATGCTGTCAAAAGGAGCAAAGCTCTTGAGAAGGACCATCAGCTGTCCCAGGAGCAGCCAGCCTGAGTTTCAGTGAACATCCTGAACAGCCCTGCAGTCAGGTTGGCCCCCCTGTTTTCACACTTAAGTGTCTGAGGAATGGCCTGATTTTCAAGCTAACAGCAGTTTTTCAGGGCTTTCAGTAGCACAAATGGTTGGTGAAAAGTACAAGCAGTATACATCCCTTAAATAAACTGTCCATCCAACAGAACAAGTCCTACAAATGGCTGAAATCAGGACATCTCCTTCAGAAATTCGCAGCAGGAATGGTAGGATCCAACTGTCTATCTCTAGTGCATAATTCAGCTGTCACCCAGCAAAGGTGACTGGCACAGGCTGGGTCAGAGCAGGAGCTGCAGTCTGGAAGCCCCTGGGCAAGGCTGACCTCACGCAATGTCACACATCTGGCCTGGCTTGGGACAAACCAGCCTGGGAAGTGCCAGCTGAGAATGCCTGGGGAAATGAGGGCAGACAGAGTCCAGACAGCAGCAAGGAGACAGAAGAGAAGGAAACAGCTGGAAGGATAACTTTTTAAGGGAGTCTTCATTCTAAGGAAAGATTTCGGGATTTCAAGGTGTTTTGCTTAAGTAATACATTATAAACTCCTATACAGGTTTGGCAGAAGGGGAGTAAAAATTAAAATGATAAGCAGTTCCCCAAAAAGGATCAGAAGAGTATATTTTAGTATAGGAAGAAACGTCCTGTGTTCACCATAAATGAGGAGAGATGTTCCTTGAAACAGCCCCTAGAGCACATATACTTAAACCCACTAAAGTAACTTCTCACCTCAAAACAAAACCTAAAAAGCCTATATTGAGAAATTAATATTATTACTGTATTATTAACAAATATAATCATGTTGCTATCAAGCCTAAATGTTTAAAGCTAGCAGATTCCTGTCACCCAGATGAATAATGATATGAGCAATGAGTCACTCTCATGCCTTTGGAGGATTAAGAATGGAAATTTGTCTCTTTGTCCAATCAGGCAGATTGGGCTACTTCAGACAGAAAAGGATGGATGGCCCTCAAGACTAAATCTCAGATCTTAAGAAAGAAGGGCAATAATATTTACCCAAATATTTACCAAGATTGTCAGAAGCAGGATTAGGCAGCACTGCCAAGATAACAAGAGACTGTACTGTCTTCAAATTCAAGAAACATTAATTCTGCACTTTGAAACTACTTCTCATAAGACACTGAAGCTACCATGTAATTTAAAACAACCATAGAAATCACAGTCAATCATTTTCCTTTTCCATAAGTGTACAGCTGGGAAAAAAAAGCACCATGCAATACACAGCAGCCTGACATCGGTCTGTTCAGTACCACAGAAAGCACAGAGCAATAGTTCTCTGTTTCTGAAAAGTTTACTGAAAAGCATTCTTTAAAAACCATGGGAAAAAACTCACCCAGTTTTCAAGCTGACCAAGGCATCTTCGACTCCTTTCTGGTTAAACTTGGTCATGTAGAGGTGCATATCAGGGTAGTTGTTTCTGATATTCCTCTCAGTGCTTCCATTTGGGACCGTTCCAAACCGAAAAGGAGGTGAATAATCATGTGGCCTTTGAAACTAGAGATAAAGGGGACAAGCAAAGTGTTTCAGGCATCCAAAATGTGAAGAAGGGCAATTTCAGGTTGAAAAAGACAGAAGTTGTGTAAATTACCTCAAATTTCTTCTAGTCAAATGCTGTGGGTCAGTTCAGTTCTATTATACCAGAAACTGTCTTCACACTAACTGAACATAATCTACATCCAAAGTAAAACCAGCTCCATTTTGGCACTCAAATGTGACTCTCTCCCCTGCTTTGCACTTTGGCAGGACAGCAGAAACTGGAGCAGATCCTCATCTGCCAGCATCTCCTTAGGGCACCCAAAACCCAACCCAACCCAAACACACTGGCAAACTGCAACCAAAGGAAAAGAGTATTTTGTTGACAGTCATTTCACATTTCCATCTCAGTTGGGACATTGTGATTCCCCATCTTCCTGATGGGAAAAGGATCATCCACAGTACTCAACAGGGAGCCCAGTCCTGGAGGGTGCCAGGGATGGCAGGAAGCTGTGCCAGGGAGAGGCAGAGTGAGGGAGTTTCCTTCCACCCAGGACTGGAGGGGAATAAAAGCTCTTGCAGCTTCCACAGGGGCTCAGCAACTCACAGGTTGATATGAGAAGGGCTGGAGCTCCCACACCTGGAATCCTAGTCCCTGTTCAACCCTACCATTTAAAACTATGAACCATTTGCTTGAGGACATACAGGTTTATTCTACAATTTTACTCTCTCTATCATTATTGCATCAGCACAGATGAACCAGCCAGGGGGGATCTGCAAAGGAATGGCAATAACTCAGGGCATATTCCTGGTTCCACACTTGGCAATCCTTCAAATAATCTCACATCAATTTTTTGCTAACAGATCTGAAAATTTTATATGCACCTTTTCAACATCTTCCTCTAAAACCCCTGTGACAATTTAGGATTAAAATGTCTCTTTAAGAAACAAATGGAAAAGGTCAATCAGATTAGAGGAACTATTGGCAAATGAGGAAATTGAATTGAGCATTGATAAAAGCAGTCACCCATGAATTCCACTCTAAATGCACTCTGTTTTTATTGTTGAAGTTAGAGGAGCAATCTATATATCCTGTGCTGCAAGAGATGCCTAATATTTATACAGCTACTGATTCCTTTGGGGCTCCATATGAAATATTTCTCTTTTTAACATTTGGTCCCAGGGCATCAAGAATTCCTAATATCCAGTGCCAATTTGCAAAGAGAATACAAATGGGTTTATAAAAAAAATGGGAGTATTTTCAATTCCATCAAACCTTGACTGTGAAATTATTGCTGCAACACCATTTTCTTGTTACAGAACTACAATTAAATACTTCATTTTAATTAAGTATATTTTGACAAAGCATAAAGGAATGAACTCTATTTTTCTCTATTTGTTTAGCTAACAGATGTCTTACTTTCCTCATTCTCCCTTTTCAGAGCTTTACTGTTTAAATTATAACTTTGCTACTACTTTTACACATAGTAATTGACCCATGCACCAAAATTACACTGTACACTACTCATGATTCTTAGTCTATATTTGCCATCTCCCTTTCTGAGTTTATTATGCAACACTGAAACAAACCCTGCTTTTAAATATATGTCCAGAGATTCTATTGATATAAATGTAGCTTGCTATCAAATTTATTTAAATCTAGAGCTGATGTATCTCTGATGTATTGAGATGGCTTCATGTGTCTCCTAAATTTGACAGTCAATAGAACTGAAAAAAATAGAACTGCCAATTTCAGGACCTGTAAGACTTGCTGCTATTTATATTGCTGGGATTTTTTGGAAATTCAGCTGTGGTGAGAAACTGAGGCAAGCTCAGTTTCCAGTGTGGCAGAGGAACTGGGGAATGGCAGGGGAACTGGGGGAACAGGGACATTATGGTGGAGTATTCTGGTGATTTCAAAATGGAGTTTGTTTTTAAATAGTCTCACTTTTCAAGAACATTCATATGAATCTAGGATGTTGGCAGGCATTTCCTCTCATAGGAATAGTTGAAAGAATTAACACATCTGTTCAAATTGAACGTTCATGGAAGACAGAAACATTTCTGCAGAAGATAAGGATGAATAAAAACCCCAAGTTCATTCAAAAGTCACAGAGTTAAAAAGCAGATTAATAGTTCCAAACCCTATCTACAGACTGGAATTTGTTGGCACCAACCAACAAATTTTATCACTCACAAGGAGATTATTTTTGAAACCATCATCTGCTACTACTGCCTGCTCACAGACTACTTGTAAAGAAGAAAGAGGTTTAAATCTTTTTACTAACACTGCAGTCATATCTGAGATGAATAAAAGTTTCATCAATAATATTAAACTTATATTGTGTGAACTGCCACGTCCTGGAGAAGCACACAGGATTGTCACTGTCTGTGGCTGCAGCAAAGATCTATGTGGCAGGCAAGAGACAAGAAAGGGAAAAAAAAATCAAGACTCTACATGCATTCATTTTCCCTAAAGCCCCATGATGAGAAACAAAATATGTCGTGTTTGCTAGGAAATAATTTTCTTCCTAGACATTTCATGAAATGCTGATCTTTTAAATCATGGGCAGAATTCTTGAACTGAATGCACAAGGCCCTTGTTTGAGTCATAGTGGAGAGATCTACTGTTACTCTGAAGAGTGACCAATTAATTCATTCTTGTCTCCCCCTGCTCTGCCACCCAACAGAACTGTAGCACGTGGCAGCACAACTCCAGTCTTTTGCTTTTTTTTTTTTTTTCCTATATGCCTTAATAAAACTGGCAATTTCATTAAGTCAGCAAAGTGTTCTTCCAGAAGCATTACATATTGACTTAAAGATTTACTTGCTTGCCTGAAAAGGCTGGTGTTGAGAGCAGCTGTTTGTTATTGTTCTGCAGTTTTTTAAGGAACTGTGGGAAACACTACTTAAATACTAGAAAACAGTAAATAATCTCCTGCTGGGAGCAGGAGTTACAACTCGTTTGGAGTGACAGAAGAACACCCATATTTGAACCCTTTCCTTTCCTCTTTTACCAGATGGGAACCTGGCATTCTGACTTGTGATCCTACAAAGATGCAGCCATCAGTCACTCCAAAACTGTCCTTATGATCACCAGGTGCTGCAGTGCAGGGACAGCTGTGCCTGCCCAGCCTCAGGAAGCACAGAAAGCTTTGTTTGATATCGGGCAGTGTGAGAGGGGCTGGGCTCAGGGGCTCTCCCTCCCTGCCTGTGGCCCTGCTGCTCTGCTGTCACAGACACATCTCGGTGACTGCACCACCTGTGCCATCCTAGGGCACGGGAGCAGAAAGCCAAGGCTACACTCTGAATCTTGCAAAAATAAGGAGCCTGTCAGGGGCATCATCAAGGTTTCCTGTTGAAGCTGAAGAGAAGCTCCTGGAATGTGTACGTGAGGCAATTCCTAAGTGTGGCAGAACCCCAGCAGAACAGCACTGTGAGACAGCTCTGTGCAGGGCTACCCACCCTCCTTCAGCAAATTTTCCTGTTTCATTGCATGAAATAGGCATAAAAGGTCTCAAAAGTACAAAAGCCACGAATTTCAGTCTTTGCTGGATACTTTGGACTCATTTTCTGTACCTTTTGATGAAGGCAAAGCTTCTGAACATCTATTACATACACAAGAATGTCAAAATATCATTTTCCTCTCATTTGCTGAATCATTTGAGTTTATGAACACCCACCCCTCCTCACTCCAGAACGTGCTGTGCCATGTATTTCTGGGTGACACTCTGATGACACGGCATTCACAAATTCATTAGCAACATTTCAAGGGATGAGGAAACTATAAAGAGGTCTTAGGGCATCAAGGAGTAAATAACACATTATCATCACGTCAGCAAATCTGGTGAAGCAGCTGATAGAGTGCAACACACTTTGAATGGGACAGCATTGAGTGCTGAGGGTCAGGGGGCTGCTCAGAGAGAGGGATGTGTTTTCCTGATGTTTCCTGTTTTTCCATCACACCCCAGTATCTCTAACTGGAAACACTTTTGCACTGGCAGTACAGCATTGACAGAAGAGCCTGACTGTTCAGGTGTGGCAGTGGGAAAAGTGGGAGAGAAGAATAGCAAACTGATTTACCAGCCCAGAAGTGGGGGTTGGATTTTTAATTTTTTGTAAAAAATTTAGTGAACTTTTAGGTATTAATTATTCAAAATTGATTTATACCCACATTTCTGGCCCTTGCCTGTGACTGTTTTGCTTCCTGCAAGGGTCAGAGTTCTGTACTGAACTGTATAAACATGGCAAAAATGGGAGAAAAATAATTTAACATCAATCAGATTACATTCCTATAAATTATCCCAGATTATTTTGTTTTTTAAAATCCAAGAAACCTCAGGATTATGGAGCAGGCAAAACCTATGTATGACAAGAAGAATGTTCTGAAATAGTTCAGTTGCTCTTCTGGAGTTCTAACTTTTTTAATTTAATCAGAAAAGGCATGGCTTCCCTGACTTATATCTATGTGCTTCAGGCAAAGTTTGAAGAACCAAAAAATAGAAACAAAGGTGGCAGATCAAATAAATGATCAGCTGACCACACAAGAACAGATGGTATTTTCTGATTCAAGTATTTTTCTATTTTTATTTTGCTTTTTGTGGAAACGAAATCCTACTTAGCAGTCAGAATAGAAAAAATGACAAAACCAAGGAAGTTTTTAGCCAAAAGCCACAGAACAAGAGCTGACATTTCCAGCCCTGTGGCAAAGAGGCAGCGAGGAGGGGAAGCTGAGGGTCGGTCAGACCTGAGCCCACTGCTGTGCCAGGTGCAAGGCAGAGCCTGCCAAAACCAGGGCCCAGGAAAATGCTCTGCTCCTTCTCACCAACAGCAGAAAGACATTCCTCAAATCTTCTTTTTAATCCCCAAAAGAGAATGCCATTTATCCGTCTCTTTTAAGAATGTTATCTTAAAATAGAGGGATATTTAACAATCTTCATGCTCATTCAAAGGTTGTGTGACAACATAATTAAATGAAAACAAAACTATTATCATTTTTTTGTTTCTTTTTATCTTTCCTCTAGCCATGCTTGCTTTGATATACCAGGCAATCAATCAAAGGCTGGTCACAAAAAGAAGTTAAAACAAAAAAAAACAGACAAGGCTGAGATGTTGCCTTTTTGATTTGTTTTTAGTAACAATTTCCTTTATTTTCTGTCCTTTGAGAAAAAAACCCTTTGTGAAGTTGTCCCCTGGGCTATACTGTATTTAAATATTTCTTCTTAATGCCAATATTTAGTTTCATTTTTGAACAACTGGGCACACACTTACAAAAGCATACCCTTCAGGTATCTTGTGCATATCCATCACAATAATTTTGCAAATGGACTTTTTTCTATTAATATACTACTAATATCCCACAAAAATTTTCAAGCTTTTTATTTTGGTGAGGCATTCTTTTTAACCAAACACTAACTGATTTCTATCACAAAATAAAGGTAATTTTCAGTTAATGCAGCTACTTTTGAATAGGCATGCAGAGATTTTGAAAACAGACTGATATTTTCATGCTTTGGGTCTTAGGTTGGTTAGTAAAGTTTGCACTTGCACTCAGAAGGAAATCATCCAGTTTTAGTTCATTATCTTGCTCAGAGTTTTTATCACGAAGTACAAATTTGTAGAAGGATTATGGAGAATGCACACTGACATCTTTTGAACTGAATACCTACCTTTTTATCACTCAGCCCAGTCACTTGGTCAACAAATTCCTCTTGAATCATAAAGGCAGCTAAGTTGGCAGTGTAACTGGCCAGGAAAATGACAGCAAAGAAAGCCCAGACTGACACCATGATCTTACTCGTTGTCCCCTTGGGGTTCTGCACAGGCACAGAGTTGTTGAAGACCAAGCCCCACAGTAACCACACTGCCTTTCCAATGGTGAAGGATGGTCCATGGGGATCTGCAATTGCAAAGTGCACTTAGTTCAGCTGCAGTTAAATTAAACCTTGCCAATATACCATGCAGGGACAACCCATTAGTCCCAGAGACATGGTTAGAAAATATTTTGGTATATAAATTCACTGTACTGCAAATATACTCACAGGATTTACCATAGGTACCCTCCTTGCAATGACAACGAGTTCCACATTTTTAAAACATAATTCAACATTTTTCTATGTGGCATATGTTCAAAATTTTTAAGATGAGAAAGGAAAGCATAGGTTTGGAGGAGAAGCAGGCTGGTATGTCTCCTGCAGGAAGAAATGTGCCACAGTGTTGCCCTGTCAGTTTTCTGTGCAAGCAAACATGTGAAATGGAAAGCTGGAGGTTTAATGACTCAATTCTAGTACTTTTCTTACCCAAATTATTTTTATCATCTCCAGTCATCCAACATTATGCTTTTTGAACATTATGTAAGCATTTTTAAGATCAAAGTGTGTGAATGTGTCACCTACTTTTAAGCACCTTTGTACTCAGAGCATGAATCAGAAAGACAGAACAAAGGAGCTACCTCTATAGACAGGGAATTCAGAACAAGCCAGGCTCTGCTTGCCTCACATGTTCTGTGGCTCCAAATGTGTTGACATTACAGGTGAAATTCTGTCCCAGCTAAGGCATTCTGTAAATTTTATTATTTCTATTTTTGGTCATCTTTTAATTCACCCCAAAGCTGGAGGTGGCCAGCAGAGGGGCAGAAGTGAATTAACAATGTCATTATCCACCCCAAAGGCCCCATCTGCAGAGCCCTGGGAGAAGCAAAGGCAGCTATTCTCACCCAGCTCTAGGTAAGCACAATGCCATCACACATTGCTCATCATCCAGACTCCCTGCACCCCCAGTGCAGAGAAACAGGCCTCCCCTGACTGTGACTCATTTGGCCTACTTATAATTATCCTTTTTTCAGTTCAATTGCAATTTAGTCAATAAACTCTGATGCAGAAACCTGTAACTTTATCTCCTTCCCTGCCCTGTCCCTTTATCCAAGGGGATGCACATTACAAATATAGATTTAGCTATTCATTTAAACTATAATTTATTTTAATAATTATTCAATGATTCTTAAAATAATAAAACCCTAAGTGGGTATACTCAGTGCATGCTCTCATTTCAGTAGAAATGCTCTCTAGTGCAGTGCAAATATTTCACAATGCAGTCAAGCTCTACATCTTAGATTATGCTCCTATTCTGCAGCAGCACTAGGAAAATAGCGTGCAGTAAAATGAACACAATGGAGCTGACTTTTTGTTTATGCAACTACCTTGTAGACATATTAACGACTGAGCTGATACAGGGATAATGTGCATTTTTCTGAGCAATAGTGTTACAGAAATTATATGCCAAGGGAGCAATCTAAAGTTCTGTTTATGCCACTGGAGATTATATTACTACTGAGATTCATCCTGCAAAAAAATGCCTAGGGAAATGAGAGATGATAAATATTTATTTTTTTTTAATATTCCAGGTTTAAAATTAATGGCAGCTTGATTAGTGGCAAGTCTTCAGAGTTAGGTTGGGATGGTCTAGTGCCATAGCATGTCTTTGTAGCTGTAAGTGCACTAAATAATCAATTCAGGCACAGAATAGAACAGCCAAGCCCCTGGACCCCCGTGTCTATAGTCACCTTTGATTTCCCCTCTTTTAACACAGTGTTTATTTCAGACAGAGGTTACACATTTACCATCTTATTAAAATGATACCATCATCTGAACATTACAATAATCTACTTTTTCAGGGAACAAGCCAGCCATTGTCTAGAAGAAATCATTTGCTTTTAATAGTGCCCAGAACTGTGTTCACCAAGCTGGAAGATCTCTTGTTACGAAACACAGCAAGAATGATTTAGAAATTTTAACAAAGGCTGCACTCTCAAATGTCACTTAAGAAATGGGAGGATGAGGGCATTGTGAGATATGGAATCCTCACTCTAGAGTCAGAGTGCAACTTTCACCGAGAAAGAGTCAATACAGAGCTTGTCTGTTTTGAAAATGAAGTTTCTATAACCGAGGGTGCTACACAGAAAGAAGAGACGCCCTTCTGCCAGGGGCCTCACGTCATGGCTAAGAGCTCTTCTGAATTTTACAGGGACTATACAAAACTATGGACAATATAACTGCTATTTTTCCAACTGCCCAGCAGACCACAGGATTTTAGGTAACTTTCTCTGAACTGGTCATGAATTTGTAATAGCCAGGAGTAGAATATATTTCACTGCAGACACTTTACAACTGATACTGTGTACAAACCAAACACTGTCTGAATAAAACTGATACCACTTACCCTGCTCCCTGTCTTTATTCCATTGAATTGGAATTATAAACATGAGCATATAAGCCTTCAAGAAATCATACTTTAAATGAAGAACATGAACAGTTTAATAGCTAATTTCATTGTTTTATTCCTATGTTATGTTTATTTGAAAAGATGGAGACCCATGGATGCATGGAGTTGAGTAAAATGCAAATCTTACCTCTCCCTTGTGCTAAGTTTCTGTTGTATCCTACAGGACTAAAGTACTCAAATATAAAGACAGCCATGGCAGACACGATGAGAAGCATCACAAACATCATCACCCAGACAGAAGCACTAAAAGGCTCTGCAGCAAAACAGGAGAAACAGAAACACAGTTCATTAAACCAGTCACAGCACAAGAATTCTAATATCCTCAGCAGGCAAGCCCAGCAGCTTCCTCTACATTAGCTTTTTCCAACAAAAATGCTAGCAAATAACTAAGCACTATATAATGAACTGCTGTTAGTATACATAGACAAAATCCATAAAGTCAAAAGCTGAAATGTAAGTTGTAATTAAAAACAAAAGGCTGCACACTTTTCTTGGACACTGAGTGGCACATAATTGGTTTGACTCGCTGTTTTCAGTCCACAATCAGGTTGCTGCGTCTATTCATCCTGTATTATAGAAATTTATCAACGGAATGGTCCAACTTCTTTGACTGTGTTTCTGCAAAGCAAAAGCAATTCAGCATATGTTTTCTATCGTTTTCTATCCAACAAAAAGTGTTACAGGAGTAAAGATAAATACTTGCATTCAAACTAAACACTTTTGTTTAAGGATTCTTTTCTCTCTGTGTTTACATTCATCTAACTGCAATGAAGATGATATTTTTATCAATTGCAACCACATCCTTTCGAATGTCTCATTCTCATCTGGGAGCAAATTACTGAAATCAAAAGGGCTTATGGAAAAGTGGATGTCAGTTTGAAAGACAGAAGAACCATAATTAAGTAAAAGAAGTAGGTTGGAGCATAAAACTAAAAGCAATTTCAAATACCAGACTAAGCACCAACTTTTTGAAAGGACTCACTATCAAATACCATCTTTCCCAACCACAGATTCTGTCATTTCAGGAGTCCCTGCAGTAGCTGCTTTGATAAAGATCAGCATGGCAAACAAACATCTCTTTATCAGGCCAACTTATTTGGGGCACTTCACATCGTAACTTGTGCAAATCAAGCAAGTGTGAGCGTGCACTGAAGTGCGAGAAAACAAATCTTAGAATACTATTTCTAATTAGGACAGAATCAAGAAAAAATTGAAATTACAGAAAAGTAGTTTGTTAAAATGTTTTGCCTGTTTTTGAAAACCCAAAAAGTTCCTCTCTTGTAGCTTTTTCATTCTTTGAATTTAAGATTAGAATCACTGAAGCTTCTTCCCTCATTGCAGGAAAGGACGATGACTGAGAGCTGAGGTGTTCTAAGCCCAATAGCCCAATCTGAGCCTTGCCCAAATTCAGATGATTCACCCAAAATAGAATGAAATGTAATAATTTATGCCCAAGCATAGAAAACCCATGAGATCTTTTTGTCTTTGCTATGATTTCTCCAGAAACCTGTGACTTAGACAAGACCAAACCACAAATAGCCCCACTGGTGCTTTTGGATGGTAACTAAGGCAAAGCAGGGATATTTTAAACCAAACTGTTTTCCTCTTGCAAAGGAACAGTATTTTTGCAATTAATTATTTTCTTTTTAAGACAGGGTATGAACTTCGTTCAAATACTGTTAATTATTTGTTTGGAAGAGAATGGTAAGTTAGGAAAATAACAGAATTTGTATAAGGCAGAGAGAGATCTATGTAGATGCAGCCAGGGAAGGGACATTATGTAGCCAAATACAATCTAAAAAATATTTTCTGAATTCAGTTAGTAACTGGATTAAATTGGAATTCATGTAGAACTACTGTAAGATTTTGACAGCATCCTCATAGAAGAAAGCAAGGCTGATAAAACCCTTATCAAAAACAACAGTGTAGAAACAGCAATGGTAATTTGTCAAAATCTAAAGAAGGCAAAGGGCAAAACAAGCCAATGTACAAAAGTGAGCTATAAACAAGAGTTTAAGCAGAATTCTCTTCAATAATTTAAGGAGTCTGGTAATGAGGTGGTGAATTAATAGAAGCAATAGGAAAACAAAAAGCTATTTGGGATAGCAAGCAGTAAGAATGAGCAAGTACAAAATCAACTGAATAACAAAGTCGATCTTCCTGTCATATCAGAGATCCAATTACACATTCAGCACTGTGCTTTGATTCTCAAAGGACAGGAAGGGAACTTCCCTCAGGCAAGCAGCAGGTTTTAAAGGAGTTTTCAGTAAAGCTACAATACGGCAGAAAAAAACTAATATATGACTTGTTAGTGTGTATTTCAAATGACTGAAAACAGAGAATATCAAGCAAGGAAAAGATGTCTTTGAGTCCTACCTCCCACCACCAAAACCAATACTTAAGCAATACATTAAATAAAGAGGGGTAGAGATTTTCTATTCCATCAATGCCTCCAGAAAAGAAAACTGACCTCACCTATGAACTCTCCCTCTGAAAAAATACAGAAATGGAGATTTAAGGTTTTCCTTTATTTATTTGGTTGTTTAAACAAAGTTGAGCCAAAACTCCACAGAATTATTAAAAAAGTGCTTTTAGATCTAGTATATATTATCTCTAGTACAATGTGAAAATGTTTTAACATGGATAAAATTCTCATTTGAAGGAGACAATCAGAATCAGAACACATCAGATAACGAGGACGAGGCTGTCACAGCCCATCAGTTACTCAGAGCTACTGGACACAACAACTGACTGGAAAAATCTAGTCACACAAAATCCTGTACTTGTCCACATTCATAGAAACAATTCACAAACCCAGATATTTCAGGAACTGTAATCAAGTGCTATTCTTTAAAAATAGTACTATATTTGACAGATTTTTTTTTATAAATCTTTTAAAAGTCTTACGTAAGGTGACTCTATTCTCAGACATCCACTTAATTGAAACAAAATCAGTCTGTGAATAAATTCACTTATCTGCCTGATAGTATTTTGCAAGGCAAAACATTTTACTACTACGCACACCTCATCAAAATACACAGTCAATTCCAGCAAACTGGCAGCTTCATATGCCTGAAAAAAACAGAGCACACTTCTGAGAGCACAGACTTGATTTATTAGTGCAGTAAAATCAGATTTCTTCAAAAGTAGAGCTATTTTAGAGAGCTTTATGAGAAGGGGTTCTTTTTTTTTGTTTCTTTTGAATTATATACACAACCAACTAAACGAATAACATTAAATGCATTTTAGAAATCTAATAATGCTGTTGCTTGTGAAAAATGCAAAAGCATCTTCTCTTTTGATGGTGGCTGCAAACAGGTTTTTAAGAGAGAAGTAAAAAATCAACTGCACTTGCACTTTAGAAAACACCCCAATTCCTATTTCCAATGGTCATTTCAAACATGCTGCAACTGCAATTTAAAAAATGAACTTTACAACTCAATGACTCAAAGAAATAAAAAGATACTCTCTGAATATTTTCATTACAAGTACAGTTTCTTGCAATTTCACTTTAAGTCGTTCATTCCTATCAAATATCAACAAAATCTACTTAGGTATCACCACATTTGGGAAATTATTTGATTACTCATTGTGTCATATTTACTTGCATCATCTCTGTAAAGTGTTTTTATGGAAGAGATATGAGAAATAAGCTCTGTGGTTAAATGATGATTATTGTGTAAGAAAATAAATTTTTTGCCTGCTTATATCTGATACTACACCACTAATATATTCTTCAGTGTCTGTGAGCAACTTCAGGGGGAGTGAAGAATTTTCACTCAGTAATTTAGGACTGGCCTCACTGCTGACCCAATGGACTTGAACATTCTAAACTGTGCCCTAAGATATCTGGAACATACTGATTATTTATTTTTCCACATAATGGTTTTAGTGTTACCAAGCTGGCTTTAAATTAAAGATAAGGAAGTTGCTCTTCAACTCTACAATGGGTTTTTCAATTATTTTGTGAATATTAAAAAGATGTTAAGCAAATTATGATGGGCTAAACAAGTATAAGTTAGTTTGTAAGGAAGCAGGGTTGAGGATGTAATTTTCCTAACTGAAGATTTTAGGGGATTGTTTTTCATACTGAAATCACTGTCTTTGGTTTTCATTTTCAGCATCCAAAACCAACAGCACTGTGTCCATGTGTTAATGATCATGTTAATCAGCACATCAACACAGAACAAACTTCTTAAAGTAAAATTCAAAACTCAACAGAATTGTGTTAATGTACTACATATCTTAACACACCATTAAATCTACCAAACTCTACAGAAATGCCATTAGGTTATCTGGACAGGCTGGAGACCATACCTAGGAAAGCAGATGGTGAAACCGTGCCGTTGCTCCGTGACACCATGACGCTGATCCCAGTCTCCACGAACGGCACCGAAAAGTCAACGACCTCTGAGCGCTCCTCGTTGATGGTGAGAGAGCCCACGGCCATCACTGCCCGGTGGTACACCACCTGATCACAGGGACAACACACACCAGAGTCAGCACAGAACTCCCCCTTCCTCCGGAAGAGCTCATACAGACATCTCTGAGCTCTTAGGAACTCTTTTACCTAAAAGAGAACTTACTTCACCAATCATTCCATTCCACACATTATTGACTTTTTTGCCGTGCTTCCCATTCGTCACCAAGTACAGGTCATATGTGAACTTGACAGTTTTAGACAACTTCTTCAAGATATCGATGCAGAATCCTTTGCAGCACTTCTTTACGTTAGTTCCCTCATTAGTTTTGTTGCTGTCAATAGACAAACCACACATAAATATTCCTGCTGGGAAAAACAGAGGCAGCACAACAGCAAGATACAGCACACTGTGAAACAACATTTTGCCACTCTTGTGAATGACCATGTTTTTCTGAATCAAGGCAAAAATAACCCACAGGATGCTTTTATAGCTATATAGTGTTTGCAGCTCCTGCTAATCATGACAGAGCTGCTTGGTGAGACACAGAGACAACATTACCTCACATGACATCCTTCTGCTCCAGGATGCAACCTCACGCACTGCACTGCTCCATCAAGACATACAGCCTGCTCTTACTAATCTCTCTCTTAGGATCAGATTAAACTTTTATTACTTTTACTCTCAAGACATCAGACTACATGTCATTTAGTAATTAAAGAACATGTAAGCTATAAAAAGGCACAGCAGTTCACCATGCTGGAAATGGATGCATCTTCTCAAAGTGCACCTTTCCCTGCACTAGGAGAAGGTGAACTTCAGGCCGCCTTTAAGCGCAAGGATGCAAGTTTTCTCTTCACCTTTTTTTTCTGAAATATTTGTTTTGGGACTTCTAGAACCTTTTAGTATATGCATCTTCAGAAGGCAAGGCAGTATCTTGCAGCCTTTGGAAAAATTCAAAATTAAAATAAAACTAGTTTAGAACTTAACTAAAAAAATAAATTTCCCTGAACTTCAGGAAGCATATGCACAACCATGCAGCCTCTGGAAATCTTCAGAAACATGCATCATATTCCCTCACACCTGCTCAGTAAAAGTCCTGTTATATTCAGTTCATAAATACACAGATCAAGGCATAGGAGGTGAAACACGACTGACAAATGTACAGTGGAAACTCTTCCACTGTTTTCTAATGACTGCTCTGAAGTTATGGAGCACTGACAGAAGGGGACTTTTCTCTTGATAGTAAGTCACAGTGGTATTTTATGCTGGAGTAGTTTATTCTGTACCAAATTTCAGCATAAACTTACATTTTCATTAGGAGACATTTTCAAATTGTTACAGACTAATGAAAGCAGGCGTATCTCAACATAACTGGAAACAATTCAAAGAGGACTCATTAAAACAGCCCCATTTTGGAGCACAATCTTCTTCCATGTGACTGAAAAGGGCTGATTCTCATTGACTTTGAATTTACTATGAACTTCCTATCTTGTTAACAACTCAATGTGACTTACACGTGTATAACCAGAAACTCTCAACTATTTAAAAAGGAGGATGTGAAAAGAGCACATGGGAAAGGGAGGGAGGGAAGGAAAGGGAAGGAAAGGGAGGAAAGGAAGGAAGCAAGGGAAGGAAGGGACGATAGGGAAGGAAGGACATATTCAGTGAGAAAATAAAGGACTATATTTTGCAGTCAGGAAAAGAAAAGGGAACACTGTGAATTTACTCACTTAAGTTTGACAAATTTCCGGCATGGCACCGTGTTTTTTTGGCAGCTTTCCATGAGAGGATCCACATCCTCCACGATGACAAAGGGAGCCTCCTCCAGGGTGACAATGCTCAGGTGGTTGTCGTCGGGGTCGCTGTCTGCGAAGGAGCTGTACCTCGGCCACACCGAGTACTTGAGGCTCAGGGAGTTGTTCTCCCACTTCCCCACCTGCAAGGCCAAGATCCACAGGCTGCTGAGAGCTGCTTGATGGTGTTGGACAAAGGGGAGCCAATATTAAATGGGTGGGACACAGGTACAGGCAATTACATGGCCAGGACAGTTGCTTTGGGGTTTTGTTGTTAAAATTACCTTAAAATTTATTAGTAATTGCATGAAATGAGAAAATGCACAGTGATAAAGACAGATAAGGTAACATTATTTTAACAGGTAACTGTTTTATACAGACTGGATGTCATCAGTTAACATGATCTATCACCTGGTGTTACATGCACTGAAATTTGACATTCAGCATTTCTATTTGAGCCAGAACAACAACCAGATACTCTATTTGTAACCAGGACCCATTTTAAGTAATAAAAAATTATTTAAAAAAAATAAACCAAACAAACAAACCCCAAACAAAAACCCTAATGCACACTCACCCCTACACATCTGTCTGATAACCAAAATGCCACAATGTCATTTCGTTATCTTCCCAAAGAGAAGACTCTTCTGCTCTTATACATTGAAAAGCCATCGTAAAAGCCTTTACCCAGGCTTCCACTGGAGCCAGAACAAACCACATTTTTAGTAAGGATTTCCATTAGAAATAACTATTTTCCATTAGAAGTAACTATTTTATCCTGACAACTGTTGGGTAAGAACTGTTGGTTTAAGAAAGCAAACCCCACTGCACATGAAATTTGTCAGCCTATTTACTATTATAAAACATCCCTTCTAAATTAACCCACATTTCTTTCCATTTCCAGATCACCAGAAGGAGGTTTATGATTTAAATATTTTCAAGTCTAGTGTTTTCCTCCTCAGATTGTTTAACTACTTTCTATCCAGAAATCTAATTACATGTTTTATCTGATGACAGATAATATAAATGAGCTAGCAATCCACATAATTTATAACCTAATGCATTTTAATAATTCTTGAGTTGCTTAAGCTAAACAAATGACAACATAATCATAAGACTGTTCAAATATTTCTTTTGCAAGGAAACTGGTGGGAATTAACAGCACAATAAGAGACTCGGGCCCTTAAAAAAAGAATTAAAATTGTTACCTACATTCTGTCTTTTAAAAACTTGAAAGTTAATCATAGAAATTCCCAAAGAACATGATTTATATCCATTCCTATTTCAGGAAACCCATAAGCACATGACCTTTGCAGTTTTATTTCCATCCTGTTTATAAGTCAAGATGGTTTACTGAACTTTCATGTAGGAGGCAGAAATGTCAAATCTCTACTCACTTGAATTAGGAAATTCAAAGTATCTCAAGGGAAGTAGGAATTCTCACTTAAATCAATGGGAATTGTATCTATGATTACTGTGTATATATATTTCTAGTACAAAATTTAACCAAAACACAGTGGACAAAGCCTTTAGGAGAAAAGCTAGTTCAGCCCCAGGGGAACAACCTATTTTTTTCTGTAAATAAACCAGTTTAACTGTGGAGGTGTGGTGCACAGTGGCAGCAGAGTGTGCTGGCTTACGTGAGCTCACACGGTGTCGTCACAGCCCTGAGTACAGCATGGAAGTGGCCATCTGGAACGGGGAGCATTCCAGCCAGCCCAGGACCTCAGGCAAACACCAAATGTGCCAAGGGATATGAGGGATTTCAGAAGTGGAAAATGTGCCTGACTGTCTGCCTTTTCCACGCATCAGGAAGGAAATGTGATGGCATTTGTGTGGCGCAGCAGAACCCAAACCACTGGGGGCAGGATGCCGGGAGGAGGCAGATCCTGACCATGAGACACATCCCTGTGCCAGCCACCCCTGACCCCGGGGCACATCCCTGTGCCAGCCACCCCTGACCCCGGGGCACATCCCTCTGCCAGCCACCCCTGGCATCTGTGTCCCTGTCACAGGGAGCACCTGCCACCACCCCAGTGAGGTCACCTGGTCCTATCGAGAACACAATGGTTGCTCTGGTGTTATTAACAGAAGAACAACACCAAAGTTGATGACATTCTGATATCATCGTTTCTGATATTCTTTCTACTTCAACAGGAGCAACTCCATTTTACTGTTCTGAGGAGGATATAACCAGACACATTTAAATACCTGGATCTGGGAAAATGCTAATTACTTTTGAGAGTTGCAACTATGAAACTGCTGTGTTGAGGTAACAAACACAGTAATATGTATTTGTAAACCAAATAATTTTGGAAAGAAAATTCAAGCTGTGGGTAACACACTAAAAATGCAGACATGCTCTGTTAACAGGGCTGTCAAAAAGTGCATGCATATACATGTACTGTACCATATACATGACACAAAATATCCAGAGACTTATGAAAAATTTCTTTCATTCTTAGTTATATTGATAATAAATATGGATTTGATCCTAGAGAAATACAGAAGGTGACCTTCACTTGAAAAAAGAAATAGAAACATTTCTGGGAGAAATTGTGTTCCAAACCATTGAAATCCTCATTTATAGTCAAAAGAATAGAAATTACATTAAAAATATGGTTTTAACAACACATCCAACTGTTGATTCACTATGGTAGGTGCAAAACTCATCTTCAAGTAAAGACATGCAATGGTACATACAGTCATTGTATTTCTTTTGAACTTGCACATTCTGTCCTATTTTCTCTGACTTCACATGCAGTCTGGAATACTCCCTTTGGTTTAATCTCTACAGGATGCAGGAGGGGAAGGGGAAAATAGCTGAGAGCATGGAAGAGATTGTTTGAAGTCAGACTGAGTTAGCAGCCACAGGGTGCTCATCTCATCCACTGTTGCCTAAAACTCCCTACATCTGACTCTGGCACATGTGCTTTGACCACCTCACCCAAGCCTTGTTATCTTTGGAAGATTGCAACCAAGGAGAGTGATAACGAAGAATTTGGTGTGATGATGAAGAATTTGGCATGATGATGAAGAATTTGGTGTGTTTCTGTGTGGCAGCCAAAGGCAGACAGAGACCTGCACAGTTATACATTGCTGTACCTCAGAGTCCCCCTCCTGCTCCTCAGCCCTCACCCTCCTCCTGCAGATGGGAGCTGTACACTGCATACACCCATCATCCCTTTGTAAGAAAAAAATGTTGCATGACAACAATGATACTAAATGCACTCCCAGGACTACCCAGCCAAACCTTTCAAAAATATTTTCAGTGATGTTCCTTTTACATTTAACACACAGATATCACAAAACATACTTTTTGAGCTGTCCTAGTTAAGAAAATAGTGCTGAGCAAATACAAAATCTAGTCCATCTTACTTTATTGAAAAACTATTTACTACTATTTTTTCATTACACTTTTCCACTTAAGAGGAAGAGCTACCAAGGCAAGCTTTAAATCAATAACTAAAAAGCTAAAATAGACTTTGTCAGGTTAGCAATAACAGCTGCAGAACAAAGCACAAGAGCAAAACCCTTCCTCCAGACACAGCATCTGCTGTACACCACCTGCTGCAAACCTTTGTGTCACTTTTATGTTTCTGAAGGTCCATATTTCACAATGGCACTCTAAATTTAAATTACAAAATATGATGTGAACAGTTCCATGTCTTATTAATAAGTATTTTAAAGTCCTGAATGATTTGAAGACATCCATTTAAAGGCTTTGAAGTTTTAAAAATTTGCTGCAAAATCTCATATGGGGAATGCAAATGTCCTGCTCTTCCCTCGTGGCTGCTGCTGACACCATCAGGAAGGCACCAGTCCTGTGACCAGCAGGGCTCCAAGGAAAACACAGAACCCAGAGAGATTCTAAACAAACAGGAGGGGAAAGAAAAGCTACTACCTCCTGCAGCCTCATTTTTCAATACAGAATTATTAATTAGCACTCACCAAATCCTCAGTGGCTGGTACAGTTTTGGTTCTGGGCAATGTCCCAGATAACTCTGTGCAGTGCCAGAGTTCCGGCTCGTACCAGAGAAGCAATTTTAAGAGTTGATTATGTCATTAGAAAGGAAGAGAGCTAAACAAATTGACAGCTCATTCTTTCATCTCCCAGTGGAGGAAGATGTTTTGTCACCTCTGCACTCAGTGAAGACCTTACAGCCCTCCAGAAATGGCCAGACATACCCTTATCTTCAGAGAGGGAGAGCTACCCTCAAAGTCTTCCTGTTCTCTAATATATAGGTGAAAAGAACAGGGCTAGGTGAAAAGCACACCACCTTTGCTTTCCATGGGAGTTACGATTCCTTTACAGCAGCAAAGAGGTGGGATTCTCCTTGGGAATACATGATTTAAGAAATGCTGCATAACAGTTGGTGCAATTCAAACAATTCAGCAGAGTAAAGGTCAAAGGAAAGGCCTTTAGGCTAGGCAAAAGCTCACTGATACAGAAACAACATGCAATTTTCAGCTGACAGTAAGTGTCAGGATAGGCATATTTACAGGAAGACTAAATACACAAAACAACAAGGATGGAATACAGGGAATGACAACCCAGCAGATGTTAAAGAGCACGCTGCTGCTTCTGCTCTGGGCAAAAAGAATATATCACATTACAGCACAGAGCTACTGACAAAAGATACCCCAGCAAACAGATTATTAGCTCAGGCAATTTCATCTGTTCTAGTTACAATATCTGCATTTCTCACAAGTGTTAGGGATCATCTATCACGAGACATGAGGATCCCCCAGTTGTCGTGACTCTTGCTCAAATCAATCGAGATTTCACAAGAAATTACCATGGAGCACCTCACTGATTTTTTTATCCCCACAGTACTCTGACAAAAAGCTCTGTCAGAAATCTGCCTGAGATTGGGCTGGATTTCCCATCTCCTGCCCAGTGAAGTCAGCTCCACAGTCAGCTGCAGGTGCTGTCTGTTCTGGGCTACGTGCTGGTGGATGTTGGTAGCCAGATGGAGCTCGCTGTGAAGACCTTGGTTCATTTATTCCAGGCAGGAACCACGCACCCTCTGCCCACTCCTTCCTACTTAGATACAAATGTGTACAACCCCACACAGAGCTTGTGAACCTGGCATATGCTACTTAATCAGAGAAAAAGCAAGTTCTGCATTAAATCCTGCATTAGTGGAAAGTTAAAGATGACAGGCTCTGTTTAGAATAAACCTGGATGTAAAATAACAGTTCTTGTGGTGGTGTTTCATTAGCAATTGTGCCATGGAGTACACAAATTCACCCAGAATACAGACCACCATGATAACTTTATCTGTATCTACCTGGAACATCAGTAAATTTTTTTTTTTTTACCCTGGAACTCATCTTTACACATAGAACACACTCATCTTGAAATACATTAAGTCTTCCCCACCTCACTTAAGATATGTGGTACATGCTGCTAATTAAACTGCCTACTTTTGCCACTGCTAATCATATTCTAGTATATTAATATTGGATTGATTTGGTTTATTTCCACATTAAAAATATGCTAAAATAAAAATAAAAAAGCCAGACTAGCAGGCTGTGAATTTGGCAGCTCAGTGAAGTTGATGGGCCTGGTGAGACATGCAGGTCCCATGTCTCTAAGGTATGAAGAGGGGAGCTGCAGCTGGGGCTGCTGAACCTCTGAGGGTTGTTGAGCACTAGCACAGTGATGCTGCAGTGCTGTGGTGATATTTGGGCAACACTGCTAACTCTGGTAAATTTATCAAGTTTCACTTTAATAAGCACATTAAGCTTGTCTTCTTAAAAATCTCTTGCCTGAGAACAGCAACCCCTTTGCCTGTCAAGATCAGCAGCAAGAATATGAATGTTGGTGTCAGAAGTTTGAGAGCTGCTTTAGGATCTGTCAAAATATCTTGCTGGATGCCTGTGAAACATGCCCAAAAAGTGATTTTCAGTCTTCAAACTATTATCGTTTGAACAGCTTTCTTCAGCATCTGATATGGGACAAACCCCTCCATCAACCCCACTTACATGTGAAATTACCACCTCAAAGTTTCAATACTGAGTAAAGAAAAAATAACTTATTTTCTGAGGGGTGAGATAAATATTCTCCAGCTATGGTTGAACAGCTTCTTTATAACCTCAAGCTTTAAGTAAAGTATATAAATTCTGAAACCAAAGAAAAATAGTATTTGAATAAAAGCAGTTTGAAAACAAAGAAAAATTGGTTTCAATAATAAATCTTGCATTTTTGGTAAAAAATTAGTCACATAAACCACAATTACTTTTTCTACATAAATAATAAATTAGTTACTCGCAGTATGTACATTAGTTACATTATGAGGATTAACAGGCTGTTGCATTGTCATTTTTTCACGAGTAAATTATTTAATTAGATACTAAGATTTGATTTTTTTTTTTCCATACAGGATTGAGAATATTTAATAAGACTTCAATAAAACCATTCTGTGATACTCCCTGCTACACTGTAAGAGAAAGGAGAAGCACATGCCTGTGTGGAAACTTAGAGCAGCAAATGGGAGATCTCAGATGAGTAACTTTGACAGTTCTGAAATTGAGCAAAACAGCTCAAGGAGAAAGGAAAGAAATTGCCTAAGAGATATGGGGTAAAACCTGCAACTTGGAGAGAACGTTGAGACAACACTAGAGAGCTGTTTGAATAAACCATGTGGAAGAGAAGGGCTTCTCAATCCCTCAGTCACTGGAGCTGAAGTGCAAGGGACTCTGTTGAAAAGATGTGGGGTGTGCCCAGACAGCCCAGAGCAGGTCCAGCGTGCCAGGATAATTGACTGTCAGTGTATTTGTCCTCATCCACAGAGGCAGGATCAGCCTGTGGTCAGGAGAATAAGTCTGGTGGTGACAGAGCGTTCTTGGCTGCCGCTCACGCCTCCCCTCTGACAAAATTCCTAATTAAAGCTGGCCCCCTTCCACAGCCCTTTGGAGCAGCAGCCACCAGAGCTGCCCTGCCCTCACTCCTCGCCTCGCTGGCCACCAGCAGGGCTCCAAACCCGGGCCACACACCACCACACACATCCATTTCTGTTCTTCCTCCCAGGAGCCCCTCAAACCTGACAAAGAGCAGGAAGGGATTTACCATCTGGAAAACTGTGCACAGACAAGGCAAGGATCAGCCTCTGGGAGCCCAGCACTGCAGGGGGAGTGGGCACTGCTGCCCTACAACCTCGGCAGGCACAGCACAACCTGCCCCAGACCTCATCCTCTGACAGGGAATTCACTGGAAGGTTAAAGCAGGCTGGAGTTATTAATTTGAAATAATGTTGGTTTATATACCCAGTATTTCTTTGCTGCTGTTAGATTATTTTTCAAAAAAAAAATCAAGCCCATCTCTCCTTGTCCTTTGAATGGTCTCTTTAGAGAAGTTTCAAGGTACAAAATGTATGAAATTATTTTAACATAAGCATTGTTGGCTGCCTTTTTGAGCATTTTCTTCCTTTGGCACCTCATGCTAATAATATTCCCCAAGCAGTATAATATTTTTCCAGAACATTATATACGATATGCAGACTGTTGGAGAATTTTAAAATAGGGTAAGAAATTTTCATAACAGTTAGTGAGCAAATGATTCCTCCAAAGATTCAGATTGACACATTTGGAGAGGATTAAATTTATCCAGAGAATTAAATTTGCATCAAATGAACATAAAGAAATACACAGCATAATCTAGGACTACTCTCTGTGTTTCTGCATGACTAGCATATTTATTGAGATGTCCTTCAGTAATTCTGATTTTGTCATTATTATTCATCATCATGTAGAGTCTTGTAGTCTTATAAACTGGAGTTTTAAGTTGATTTAATGGATTTTTAAAACTATAACAAAAAGAATTCATAAATTTCAGCAGCAATTTAGATAATGCAGAATCACATTTCATGAATTTAAAATAAAACTGGTGGATGATTTAGATGTATTTTTTCCTACAGTCTTATATTAAAAGCAGTTTCTTAAAACAAGTTTTTAAACATAGGTACACAGCCTGCAAGACTCAGAGCCAAAACAATCATGGGCTGAGACTGGAGTTTAAAAGAAATGATGCTTGTGATAAACTTTTTCATTTACTACTTGAATATATTATTAACATTGATGCTACGACATTTTTCCTTCTAGTCTATCTAGAACTCTATGTGGAGATCACTTGTCTACCTGGAGTAGATTATTCTCCAACAGGAGCTTCACAGTTGTTTTTTGTTGTTTTTTTTTAAGTGTGCTTTTACTTTAAAATCTGTCAAAAACCCACAAAATCAAGCAAATAAAAGGAATGGAATTGTCAAGATATAAAAACCCCTTCAAATTCAAGTAGCTGAGGACCAAGCTTTTGGACATTTTTCAGTTATCCATTTTACATTACTCAATTTTAAGCACTGGAAATGCAAAGTGCACTCCATAGAAATCTGAACTCCACATGGCTTTTCTTCACTGATCTGCTAAAACTCATCAGATACACTCAGGATGGTGTAAAATGGTCTCTTCTGAGAGCTGTGACACAGCTGCTGGGGCAGGAGCCCTGAGATGTGACCCCAATCCCCCCCAGTCGCCAAGCCCCGAGCAGCGCTCACCTTCTCCCACTCCCGCTCGTTGTTGAGCACGATCACCACCAGCCTGGGGTGGGCCTGGTAGCCATCTGCTGTGAAGGACAAATCTCGGCCTTCCCACGTCACATTCATCATAAACCTGGAAGGCAAGGAAGAAAAGTTCATTGAAAACTTAATGGGCTGTCCAGCAGTTAATGAGCAGCCAGTGCGGTCACCAGCAGCACGGGTGGATGCATGCACCAAGCCCTGCCAGTGCTGGGGGAAGCCTGTGCTGGCAGCGGGGGGACTCGGGGCATTTCAAGTTCGTAGCTCAAAACAAAGCAAAATATTGTTGATGTATGAATTATAACGTAGACGTCATTTTTAACAGCGTCCACATTACGTATGATTAATCTCTCCCCTCCCTGAATAATCCTTCTGGCACTTTGCACAACCACACCAGCTTTTCAGGAGCATTTTAAACAAACCCACATCACCTTTGTGGGTAACATTGTACTATTGTGCCACTGAGTAGTACTCAGAGCAAAGTGCATCTGATCTGTCTTCCCCTATTCAGAGCTCCAGGAGTCCTGTCAGCTCTTCCCAAAATTGCAGCCACAAACAGTGTTGTTGTGCCATGAGGATAAATTCCACTAATGCCAAAACCACACATGAAAGCTTTGTAGGTATTGGTAAATATTCAGTTCAGTAATTTCAAAAGAAAAAGGATTTACATTTTTATTCTTTTGTATTTACCTTAATTTTCAATGGTTTTCAAAAGACATATGAATTAATTTGTATTTTGAATAGGGGAAAAAATAGAAGGACACAAAATAAAATATAAAAGAATGAAAAATTGTAAAATGTTGGAAAAAAAATCAAAACTCCACACTGTTAGTGTAAAGCTGACAGGGCTATCCCACAGTAAGAAGTAAAATTTCAATTCAAAATCTTGGGAAGAAAATATATCTCCCAGCCCATCTCTGTGGTCTGAAGTTGTTCACATTGAATTGCTCTGAATTCTCAGTGTATTTAATTGAAAGAAATTCAGCCCAAGACTGATACAGGCAGAAGTGCAGATGTCCATCCTATAGAGAGATGTGTTCTCAAGGGCAGAAATTCACTGTTCCTCATACATTACCTGTAGTGATTTACCAACAAGACACCAATACTGCTTTATATGTTTGTATGGGTTTGGAGGGGATTTTTGGGTTAGTTGGTTGGTTATTACGGCTGGCTTTTTTAGCAGTAATGGCAGCATAATCTCCTGGGGAATGTGACACAGACAAAATTCCTCAGCTCCAGATTCAAAGGAAAAGGCTTTATATTGACATAGCTGCCTGAAAATCCCAGTAGCAGAAGCACACTAAATAAACATATATAGACCCAGAAGAAATAATGGCATTGTATCATAACAGTTAATAAATAAATGTGCACTACCCTGAACAGTCATATTAACATCATTCAACGCCAGTTTGACAGCAATTTGTAAATTCACCCATTGTAATAACTCACATTTCATTATAGGCTTCCAGTGTCAAAATTTTCCCCTTGACAGAACTTTGCTGTCCAGTAGAACTAATTTCCTGTACATTCCATTTTTCATCCAACAGTGAAAGATCTTGCTTGGGAACAAAAAGCTTATCTGCCACCTTGAGAGGCAGCAAACACCAAACAGGATTTACTTGTGCTCACATGTAAGGAACCAGCATAACATTCACTGTGACCCAGGGAGTGAAATGCCCGGGAGGTGAGCACAAGAGGAAATCAAGGATGTGCTGTGGAAACAGGCAATCCTTGCATTTTCACTTCTGTACCCTGACCCAATTGTGAATCACCTGACAAGGCCAGGCAGGAGCCACCCCGTTCCACTGGGGCTGAAAGCCAACAGTGTGTCCCCTGCCAAGGGCTGGACCCCAAACACACACCCTGCACTCCTCAGGCTTTTGTGCTCACCTGGGTTTTTAACTGCACAGAAAATGGTGATGGGACTGGAGGTTAAACCCTTCCTCAGAAGGATCACCACCCCCGATTTCAAACACTACTCATTATATTTTGGGATTAATATTCAAATGTCCTAGCCTGGAAGCTAGGTAAGGGCTATCACAAGATGCAGTGCTGAAACTCAAGGGTTCCAAAAAAGACTAATATGAACAACAACTCTAAAGTGAAAAATTGAGCTCAGTGTATATTTTAAATCATGTGAATTTACCAGCCATTAAGTAAAGAAACACATTTTGCAAGGTTTTTGGTGTGATTTTTTAAATTCCCTAATCTGAAAAGTCTCTTAAAATTGTATTCTCTGATCCTGATACAAAGGTGCGAGTGACGCACTCTGAGCTACCCCAGATTCTCACATTGCAGCAATAAAAAAGAACTTCAAAGAGATTCTTGTTTCCCCAAGCACATTCTTCTGTACAAAATTCATCAGCTGCCGTGTTCTCCAAAAATCAATGCCTACAACCTGCACTCGCTTTTGGATTGTCATTTTTCCTCTGCAAAGGACAGAAGTCCTGCTCTGCTTTTACTGGCCACGATCCCAAACTGCTTGTCCTACAAAAAATAGCCAAGTGCTTGTCTGCTCCTGGTTAGGAATAATGCTGTGAAGAATTTGTATTATGTTACTCTTCTAGAGTTTTAAGTTTATCCAAGGTTAATTCTGTGCAAGAGGTCTTTGGCTTCTGAATTGGATAAAATATTTTTCGGAAGTAGCTTTGGAAATGCAAATTCCTGTTCTTAACTAAATGAGGTGTTTAGTTATTTGAACTCCTTACTTTGATGGGGCAATTAGCAACACACCTTGGATTTGTAGTTAATCTGTTTTCACTCCTCATTAAAGCTACAGCCTTTGCAAAGGCACGCTAGCACAAGGCCTTGTGGTGGTATTATGACACTGAAGTCTTAATTAACTTTTGCACACTGAAATTTGTAAGATTCCCCAGGTGATACAAAATGACACCTTTTTTCTGACAGAAGTTAAGCTAGTCTCACATCGAATTCAAAACAGGTTTTTTTATCATGCAAAAAACCTAACCTTAACTATGTATTTAAAAACACTTTTTATACAATTCTTTTTTGCTTGTCACCTTCCCCAAAAAACTGAGAAGTTTTAGAACACCGCAGCAGAACACTTTTGCTGTCGTATTCACAGCAAGCCTTTGAAGCATGCGGTTACAAACTTCTCTAAAGGTTTCCAACTTTATTTTTATAAGCTTCAGAAAGATCAAGTAGTTCACACAGAGCTTCAGATTAATGCCAAAACTGCGATATTTATCCCTGTCAAAATTCTAACTTTACCCAGAAAGCCAGAACATAGTGAAAAAGCTGGGGTTTCTTACCCTGTAACTACAATATCACAACTTCATTGACTCTAATTCAATTAACAAATGGGTGAAGACTTTGCCAAAGGGGTCACAGCTCAGTTTTCAGAGTGCATTTGCTTGGATACAATATCGCTGACACAGAGGCACCTTTCTGGCCAGAATCCTCACAGGAGACATGGACTTCCTCGTCCATGAGTGTTTGTTAAGGATTTCCTATACTGGATGAGAACAGCTGAAATCCTGGAGCAGAATCTTTGAGGTTTTCTACTTCTATGGTAGAAAAAGCAAACATGTTTGCAGGCTATGGCATTTCTTTTGAGGTTTACCATATATATGTCTATTCAACACAAGTGTTCTCCTAACACATCCAAGGATTTGAGAGCAAAACAAAGAAGGCTTAATGGATTCTGTGTTGGGCATTATTTTAAGGAAAAAAACCCCATAACTTTATGTAAATTATTATGGTCACTTTGTTCCAAAGATCAACTCTAGCCCTGGTTTCAAAAACTTGTCAGGGTGACCTGAGAAAGCCAACAAGGACAGAATGGAAGCACAGCAGAGCAATCCCATGACACAGAAGCAGGTGTGAGGCCACACGAGGAGCCTCAGCACCCTCCAGGTGCTCTCTCTGGAATGCCAGGGAGGAGCATCCTCGGAATGGACACTCCTGCCAGCCCACCTGTGTCCTAAAGACCCTCCAGGACTGCTCAGGCTCAGGAACACAATCAGCTCTGCAGTAAGAGGCTTGTTTATAATTAGTGTGAAATTCCCCTAGAATGCAGCTGGGAAAAATAGAATGGGGAAGGCAGAGGCATTAGGGAAAATGTGTCACTTCTAAGCTACCTTCTAAGAAGAGAACTTAGTCCCTAGACCTGTAAAACAAAGCACAGGGCCTGAGAGCTGCAGGGAGCAGAAAGACCAGGGGACTCCTCTCTGCCTTGAGTTCAGAGCTACATTTCCTGCTCTCAAATGCGATAATCACACTTGATAAACTCCCCAGGTGCCATCATCAGGGACTATCATTTTTTATTTAGTCTTCTTCACCATGGGGCAGAATTTCAAATCTCTGAGAACTGCAGGCAATGAAGAGAAGCAGGAGAGGCTTGGGGAAATACATCTTGCATAAGAGAAACTCTCCCTCTTCTCTCTCAAAGAAGGAATTTCCAAACTGAGATTTAAAGCAGATTAAATGCCTCAAAACCAACATGTTATCTGACAATACTTCTCTTTTCCTGCAAACCCAACCATTTTAATAACCTAGACAGCCAGCCTATCTGGGCTTGGCATTCACTCAGCCTCATACCTAAAAAAGCAGGAGTGAATCCAAATTTTGTCTTTTCTTCTCCATCTTGTTGAGGCTCTGAACTGCTGAACTTCCTTACTGTGATTCAACCATGACATTTGAATGATACTTTATCAGTAGAAACACCCAAGACACATTATTTATCATTAAGAAACAGATTTCCTCTGTAAAATGAAATCAAAAAAATGCTTAATGTAGAATATATAAAGTGTGAAGTACATACAGAAATATATCTGCAATAGAACCCCATTAAACAAGGTACTGATGCATTTTTTAAAGTCAATTCCATATCTTATGCTATGTAGGATTTTTTTTAATATACATTCAAATCCTTTAGAGTGATGCAGAGTCACTTGTTCCCCTTTGTGTATCCTCCTCCTCCTCCTCCCAGCCCTCGCTCCTGCACAAGGGTCCCTTGCTTTGGAGCTGTGTCTCCCTAGGCTTGGAGCCAGCAGGATGAGTAAAACTTTGGGAGGGATCTGCTCAGTGACTGTGCAAAAGGAACAGCATGCCAGCTTTTGGGACCTCCTGCCAGCTGCTCCTTAAAGCATTCACTGGCTCTGGAAAAGTCATCCTGCCCCAGCTCTGCATACAAACAACAAAACTCTTGGGGAACCCTTCTGAGAGGGAGGCAAAGGGAGGGAGCAAAGTTAGAAAGGGTCCAGCTGCCTGGGATGTGCCACAGATGAGTGTAACTGAACCAGAATGCTTAGCACGCTAATGCTACTATTAGCATCAACATTTCAAAACCAGCCCTAATTTGATCCCATATTGCTGCACCAGCTCAGAAGCATCCCAAACGCTTCCCCATGATACGTGCCTGGCTCCCTGCTAGGAGGATGGTGCCTGCAGCAGCTCCATCTCCAAGAGCATTCACTGATATGCTGATGTTGAGCCCTGCTTTCAGCCCTGAGGGCAGGCTCCACTCCACTGCCAGAGCCATGCTTGTTCTCTTGTTTTAAATTATTTTAATTAGCACAATAACAAGGTAATGCTCTAATCCAGTAACTGTTTGGTACTTTCTGCTTCCTAAGCTGACCAAACCTGGGAGAAAATTCTAATACAGATTTTCAATAGTTTCTTGAATCATTTTGTAATTAAACCAGCACCATGCTGGGGTCTCTGGGGCAGTGTTTCACTACAGAACCCCTCTTTTGTTTCCTGTGAAGTTCTAGTTTTACTTTGGACTCATATATAATTAGTGAAATATCTATACACTTTCAATCATCCAATGAAGAAGATGATACCTATTGTTCCCAAGTCTTCTGACTTAAATGAACAAATCCTCTATCAATTGGCTGTTGATCTGTAAGTGGGAAAATATTAAACAGATTTTCTGGATTATTCATCAAACCATTGTGTCCCTTTAATCCCAGATTTCGCTCAAAAGAGGCAAATTTATCTGGCATGATGGAAGCTGGAATCAAAATATTGAATTTGGTGACTGACTATCAGGACAAGGGACAGCAAACCCTCCCCTCTGAAGAAGGTGCTGTGTTGAAGGATAACAGCAGCACAACAGTAAGGACAACTGAGCTTTTGTCCCTGGCCCTGTGGACTGCCCATTGCTCCTGCTCCTGGTTCAGTGATGACAAATAAAGGAAATTGTGCTTGGGAAGGGTAGGATACCTTCTGGACCTACACCTTCACTGCAGAAGGATGGGTCTCCAAATCCTGCCTCTAGCTGGGCTGTATTTCAGAACAGACTCTCACCAAATGTCAGCACCACACAGCAAACACCTGACTACCTATGGACAGACACATCTTCTTGCCTTTCAGGATAATGGCAACAGCTTTACCAACCTCACCCATCCCTGAAAGGATCAGCGTGGCTGGAAATGCTGCAGTGAAATGTCTCTGCCAGGGTCAGGACTTCCATACACACCATGAGTACTCCGGTAGACAAAGCAGAACCATTTCAATGCACAAAGCAGCAGCATTTTCCATGACTGGCAGGGTTATTGTGTTTTGCTGTTTGTTTGCTTCTGTGTTTTCCTTTTTTTAGAGAGAAAAAGAGTTTGTTCAACTGACTTGGCATTAATGAGGTGCTAATTCTATTTATCCTGCTGTGCCAGTATTTCACACAATAGTGGTTTTCTGCCTTGGGAGATCTGGGTCTTACACAGATAAAAAAAGATTATCTGAATCAATAGAGATACAAATATACATATATATCTGTATTTTTAATGCATTGAAAATGAGACCCGTATTTTATTATAAATCCTTTATTCATAGGGAAAAACTGGCTTTCCCATGTGTACCAGAAATGAGCATTGATCAGATCATTCCAAAAACTAAAGCAAACCTGATTTTCTTCTGGGTCTAGGAAACCAATAAAAGCATCTCAGAATTGCAGTAATGGGGGAAAGACAAATTGTGTGCTTCAAAACAAATATATCTTCAAACCAATTTAATACTCAAAGGATTTGAGAAAGAGGGAGGAGGAGCTTTTACTTCACTGCTTTCTTTACATAGAATTTCTTCACAGAGATAAAATAGCAATCTGGATGTGGGAAGTCATACATAAAGCACTATTAACTTCCATTTACAAGCAAATTAGCTATTATAACATAGCCTCAGAATACTATCCTGGGTTTAAAGCTGAATTACACTGCCATTACAATAGATGGAGCCTAAAAATCCTGGGGTTTTTCTCTATTTTGAGCTTTGTTTTGTTCAGGCATCCCCTTACACAGCCTCTTCCCTGACTTCCACTGAGTTCTTTGCTTCTGAGCTTGCAGCAGTGTCCTCTTGTTCAATCCTACTTCTCCAGCACTGATTCCCAGATGGACTGGGAGGTAGAGCACAGCAGATCCCAGGTCCATAAGCTGTTTGCAGTTACTTCAGCCCTTTCCACTGGGAACATGCTCCAAAATCCTTTCCTCAGGTTAGTTTCTTAACACAGCATGTGTACATTAACCTTGTAGTTTACAATATAAAACTGCACTGTCTGGGACCTGAAACTGTGCAGATTCCACTTCACAATAAAAACCCTGATAAGGGCATTGATTTTTCATGTGAAGTAGAAAAGTAAAATTTAGTGATGAGGATGAGAAAGTCCAATGAATTTATGTAATTCACCTTGGCATGAGAGACTGGTCAGCTCCCCAAGATTACTTAGTACTGGTAAAAGCTTGTATATACTTGCCTTGCTAGCAGATTATATGTGACAGGAATAGTCTTGGGGAGTTATTACATAAGAAGGACTATTTAAAGTTTATTTATTTTAGCATAATTCTGGAATTTCTAAATTAAAAACAGCCTGTTTCTTGTTCTTGTGGTGTTGGAAAAGCTCAAAGAATCTCCAGTGCAGAAAAGGTATTTTTACTTCATAGCTCAGTGTTTCACATCAGGAAGTGACTTTTTTAAACCACAGTGCACTACAGCTTCTCTTATTAATAATTCCTTGGTGCATCATGCACTGCATGCTGCAGAATCTCCTGGTGAAGTCTAATCTCACTACCCTGGCACTCACAAGCCCTGTTCTTGTACTCATGCAGGTTTAATGAGAAAATAAAGATTATTTAGAGAAATACAGTTTATGCTGAGTACTGAATACTTAATTCAAGTCTACACTAGTGTATTAGCCAAACAATAGGGTAGGAGCCTTTTTCAAAACAGGTTCAAGTTTTTGTGCCCCTTCCAAGAGTATTTTAAGCCCCAACACTTGTGGCAGAATACAACTTAACTTTCACAGAACCTGGAGTTCAATTATTAATAGTGGACTGCTTCGTTTGTAGGTCAGGTGCTGCAGTTCAGGCACAGAGTTTGGTTAACAGGATGCTCCCACTGCCCCACTGCCAGCACACACATTAGGAACCAGCACGGGGGTGCCATGGGTGGGACAGTCCCCCAGCAGTGCCTCCCCCTGCTCTGCCCTGACACCAGGGACACACCACAGCTTTCCCTGCTGGGCCACACAGCCACTCACTGGGGCAAATGGTGCCCCATTTGTTACTTACAAAGCCATTCAAGAAAGTAATGAAAGCCTGTATTAGAATTTTTTCCCAGGTTTGGTCAGCTTAGGAAGCAGAAAGTACCAAACAGTTACTGGATTAAAGCATTACCTTGTTATTTTGGTAATTAAAATAATGAGGAAAAGCAGGAAAAGAATCATGGGGTTTCTGCAATGTCTCCAGGGACAGAGAGGGTAGAGGCTCAAAAATAGGAAAGGAAGCACAAAAAAACCTGCAAGTGTCATACTAAAGGCAAGTTCTCACTAAGGAAATGTTAAAATCCATTTACTCAGTTGCATTTGGGTTTTAAGAAAGCTTCTGAAGAATGCTGTGTTTTCATGGGAAATAACTGTTCCAGGACATCGTGTGGTAATCAGCTCCTAATCTAAATATGCACATGCATCTCAAGATTAAAACTGTTCCAAAATCCCCTTTTGAAATCAGCACCAACTTTCCTTCCTCTGCCTGCTTTTTTTGTAGAGAGCACTTCATCTGCACTATTTGGTTAGTAAATATTTCTTAGTAGCTTCCATATTGTCAAGAGCTATTAAAAAATATGCAAGATACCCTACTTCCTCTCACAGTCTAGATAAAGAAATATATTACCATGCAACATTTTGGATAGAAGTAATCTGAAGTATCATGTCTAAAAGGGATAATTAAAAGGAAAATATTAATAACAAAAAAAAAATCCTGATTTAAACCTGGGCAGTTCCCATCTGACAAACTGTTTAGAGAAAACAGCTATATCAGCTCAGATTAATGCTGATTAAGTTTCACAGTTATTCTATTAGAGGTGACAAAAATATACCCTTACAAGTAAAGGGGACAGATTTCAGTTCTTATGTGATAAAAGCTGCCTAACTAATGTAATACTCTACAATTTCCAGGGATAGCACTTCAATGCTTCACATTGCTTGTCTTCTAAAATATTACGAGGTTCCTGCTTATGCAAGTGATACAGGCACAGCCTCCAGAGCATTTTGGCAATTTTACCTCATAGTTAAAGTACACAACGGTCCAATTTTGTTCACTCGGCTTCATACCCTCTAAGACCAATTTCTGTCATCTTCTAACACTAGATTCAGAGCAGTGTTTATTCTCCACAGCACACATCATCTCCAGGAGCACAGCTATCAGTGCAGCAAGTCCTCTTGCACATTCTCCTGGAGCTTCTGAAAACCTGCTGCTTAAAAAGGGCTCAATTAAGGGATTAGCAAAATACAATATTCTCCTTCAAGAAACATACAGTGGCAATAAAAAAGAAAAGTGTCAAGGCTGCAGAGGTTAAAATAACCCAAAGCAATCATCCTTACTTGTGCAAGGTTTGAGAGGGCCGGTCGTTTTTCTCCAGTTGTCCATAGCAGCTCGTTCTTGCTTCAGGAATGAAGGAGTACTTTTCCAGCATGGCTGATGCAGCAGTGGCAATGACCCCAAGGCCATCCCGTACCCGAGCTTCTAAACTGTAGTCCCACTCATCATAAGCTGCTGAAATGAGTCCTGAAGGAAACTCCTTGGGAGTGATTTCTGTGTTACCACTGACCAGGCTGGGAACTATCCAAAAGAAATCATAGCCAGTAAGGCCCAGGGACCGAGCCTCATCCAGGATGTAGACAGCTTCATCCTTGGAGCAATACAGCAGGATGACAGACGAATGGATTTTCTTCAGCTGGATTTGGGTTTTGGCATCTCCAAAGGCAGTATCGAGTATGATGATGTTCTGCATGTCCCAGCCCACAAAACTGTTTTCCACAGTGGTCTTAATGACGTTGATGAAATCTCGATATCCAGGGAAAGTGGTGGTCACCAGAGAGAACACGTGCCAGTCATAATCCTGCATAATCTTCAGCATGATAATGGCTTCTTGCTGGATGGAAGCCCCAAACTGGAAGAACGTGGACATGACATCCTAGAATACCAAACACAGCAAAAGATTAGCAACTTGGTACAGCTCCAAAGGGAACAGAATCTCTAATTCTTCTGCTTTCTGTTCTACCAGAGCTGCCAAACTTCCATTGCATTCCAGTAACTTTCTCTGGCTTATCATTTTCAGACCATCAGTAAGCAACACTGATCATAGGTACTTACAGCTAATCAAAATATTTGCCAAAAAGGAACAAACCAGTATTTACACTGGAAATTTCCAAGTGCTGGATCGCTTGAAGACAACAACCCAAATCAGTAGCTACTGAGGAAGCTCCCTGGCGACAGCCACACACAGTTAAACAACTCTCCAGCAGGAAGTTTTACATTCCTGTAAACACACGAATGCAACCCAACAAACTCACACTGATTTGTAGTTACAACAGAAATAAACTGCAATGCACATGCTGTATACATGCTGGAGGAGCTCTGTACTTCCAGACATAACGTCTGAGGGGGACTTCATCTCCAAGCTTCACTAAGCTTGGTGGAAGCTTTCAGACTCTGCAGAAGGAGATTTTCTGTCCCCAGGGACTGAGTTCACTGCTGGTCCTGCTCTGCTCAGAGCGCACGGCCCATTGATGCCTGATAGAGAATTAACAGAATGGGACTCCAAGCACAACCAGCAATCTGTCAGTGTCCTCATTAAAGGACTTAAATGGGGATAACTTCAAACAATGGCCTCAGAGTCTGCAATTGCTCTGTAATATTGCCCAACACAGATTAGTTTCTATTTGTCTTACGATTTACAGAATTCGTAACATTTTCTACAGCATAAGGGCAGGAGCTGCTTATTTTGACATCATCAGAAATAGGCAGCACAATTCATTTTGTAGGCACTAAATTTCCAAACACTTTCAGTGGTGTATTTTTACTAAGTTGCTGTAAGATCTAAATTTATTTGTTTAATTTACATTCTGCATTTACATACAATAATTAGAGTGCCTAAACTATACATGGGAAGCTGTATAATTCTTTATTTTTATTTTACTTCAGTGTTTATTCTTGACCAGTAGAGGCAACTTATTTGCATCATTTTCAGACACAGAAAGCATGAAAGCATCCTGGTGAAACAAAAGCTCATGATTTAAAAATAAGATATGAATCATTCAAGATTTCTTATGCAGGCTTCTGAAGGAAGACACATATGATGTTTTTAATTTAGAGAGTTTTGTGATCATGGTCACAAACTGCTATCCTATTTTACACTTGCAGGGAACAGAAACAGATTAATTGATTTGGGTTTCATGGCAGGATGGTGATAAACATACAAATATTAGTGAGAAGGATAGCTCAGCTCTGCAAGCTCTGCAAATCTATTCCAAGAAAACAGTCTGTACTTTTTTAAATAGAAGATGAGAAGTGTTATTACTTTCCAAGTGTTAAGAAGCTGGCACCAGGACTTTATATAGCTTGACAGCAATGAAAGTCTTACAACTTGTGTCAGACCCTGAAGACTGATATTGAAGGTATAAAATACACACTGCTGGTGGTAATGAAATCATCTGCCCTGGCTTCTTTGGTTCCTCATGACATTCTGGATGCCAGAGACAGATTTGAAATGTTTTGGGTTAATTACAAATGTTGTAAAAATATGTTTTGGAGCATTGAATAAGGAATATTGAATGCTGAATTCTTCTAGGAGCTATTTCCTGGTGACCTGGACTAGATATGTGAGACAAGAAAATAAGATTTTCATATGGGGACTCTCACAGCTAAAGGAACCCAGCATACAGAAAAGCTGCTCAGAGTTAGCATTTAACGATTTAATTACTGATTTACTACTACAAAGTAAAGTTGATATCTACAGACAGTGCCATGAATCCAACTTTGCTGCAGCTTCTAACTGCTCATAAAAAATACTGTAATTCAAAGCCAATCACTTCAGTTTTCTTCTCCAACTCTTATCTTGGTTTCCATTTATGATTACGCTAAACTAGAGTAAAAAGTAAAACCACTTAGAGTATAATAATTAGATTACATCCATCATATCCTTTCACTCTTCCCCATTTCTGTATGTGTTTTATAGCAATGGAATAATTCTTTCAAACAACATATACACCTTGTCCTTTGTGCAACACAAGGAACTTCACCAATGAGAGCATTGCCCTCAACACTTGAGAGGGGAAAAAAAATCACATGGGCATTTTCAAGTGTGGCCTTTCTAACTAGTAAATACAGATTTTTAACCTAGAGCAGTCCTTGGTGTCTACCCTGACAATTAAGAACAGTCTTGAGCACAATGCTCTGTGGCACCATTGCAGCATGCTGACAACAAAAGAGAAGTCATAAAGTAAATCCTTTCCTTTTGTAAATACTATGTTAGAAAAACAGTTTATGAAAGGAGTTTCAGACATTTTTGTAAATGTCACACCCATATCACAAAAACCCGTTTCCTGTAATTGTGAATGCAAAGTCCAGTCAAAATCAGGCAACCATGATCACTTTGTGATTAAAATGCTGAAAAAAACTGTAATTATATAATGAAAAGAAGTTTGGGGTTAGGAAAAATGGAGGCACGAACATCACAAGTGAGAGTCTCATCTGAAAAAATTCCATGTAATTGCACTGACTTTACTGGGTGCTTTTATGGAGCTGAAAACCTGACTGTATTTACAATGCGTTTGAAACAGATGGAAGATTACAAGGAAACTGCAGCCTTAGGAACTTCAGCAGCTACTTAAATGACTATAAGGAGAATATTCAAGGACATATCCATTAAATGGGGGGAAGGGTGAAGTTTAGTGAAGAAATAGCAAATGAATAAATAAAACTGTATCAGACTCAACTATTGTATTCTTAAACATCTACAGAGCCTTTCATTTTGGGGTGTTTTAAGCTTCACATTCTTTTCAAAAAGCATTATTATTCCTCTGCTTTAAATTCCATATGTGTAATAAAATACTAAGTTCCAATTTTCTATATTCAAATGCAAACTATAGTGATGTTTGTAAAAAACAAAATTATTCTGTTATTTTCATTTAACTGTCATCTTGTCATGTATTGAGACATCCCTCTAAATCATTGCTGAAGTAGGAATACAGATGTAATATCAGAAGTACTTGGAACACCAGAAATATTTTTATTTCATTCCTCAGTGTGTCCAACTCTTGAGATTACTGGTGGAGGTTTCAAGGAAGGAATTTATCCAGGGCAAGAAAATTTTTACAGAGGAATTTCTCAGATAAATCTCAAGTATGACAATCCCAAGGTGTTACATTTAGTATGAGCAAAGATTTAGTTGGAAGAAGTAGTTTTCTGTTCCAACTGCTTAGCTAAATTTCACCACATCCATGTGAAAAAGAAACAAGCAATAAAAAGAGACAGTAAAGAGCAAATGAAAACTTTTTGTTTCTTTCTGTCTTGCACATGGGTGTACAGTTTACAGCAGAACATCTCCCCATATGTTTCACAGCAGAAGGAAGTAATCCTTCAATTTGCTTCTTGCTTAATGTTATTCCTGAATTTTGTATGTAACAAGGTTCTGTTGTTGCAGGAGAAGGGCACTTCAACGTTCCCACGCTCGGGCACAAAGCGGCCCAGCTCTCCTGCTGCTGTCATTTACAGATTAATGTCTTAGAGTAAGTTGTTTTTAATTAGTGTACCCAGTCTATAAATCCGTCACTGTTGTCAGATTGCACATTTCACTTCCCTGTTCCAGCAAATTACAGGAATATTTCTCTGGAAACCCCATCCTCAGCTATTGTCATG
The DNA here is from genome assembly GCF_017590135.1 of Pyrgilauda ruficollis. NCBI lineage: Eukaryota > Metazoa > Chordata > Aves > Passeriformes > Passeridae > Pyrgilauda > Pyrgilauda ruficollis. The sequence continues at coordinate 9,137,673 of NW_024514764.1, read as the reverse complement.
ACATCTCAGTTTCCCAGCTCTGGCTTTCCCCGAGCTCAGCAGGGGCCACTCTCAGCTGCTGGAACAGCTGAGGGAAGCCCTGGTGGTGCTTTGTGCCTGCCAGGGAAAAGGCTGCAGGAGTTGGTGAGTTGAGGAAAGAAATATTTGTTATCTGAACTAGTGTAGCTTCTGCTAAATGAAAATTAAACTCTAAACCAGAACAAAACTGGGGTCAACAAATTGAGTACCAAATGATTTTCCACTCTGCAGACATAGCAATGGACAGTCACTTCACTGGTAAGACAATATTATGACAGGAAGGGAAAAACCAATATCAAAGAGAGTTTAAAAAGCAATCCAGAGGATGATTTTATAGCAACAAATAGCAACAAGATTATCATGACAGGACTACAAGTAGGACTTTAATGTTATCTTAATTGCTTCATTCTTACTCTCTTTCACAGAGATCAGCAAAAATACTTTTTCTGTGATTTTGCACCACTGTAAATCAGACATTCCATTTTCATAAAGATTTACAGCATGTGGTGCCAGGTCTCCACATGCAGTGCAAGCTGTTCCCTGTTTAATGAAATATCATAGTTATTTTTCATTTTTATAAAGACTGAAAAAAATGAAAGCCAGAGGTTAGTCATGAATTCAACTGAATAATTTAGCACCACATCAAAAATATACTGGATAAAATTATTTGTGCTGATCTCAGGTGTAGGTAAAAACATGCATCTTGCAGAGTGTGAACTTGGTACCATTTTTCTTGGATTACTTGAAGTGGTGCCTTGATTCCCTGGTAAAAATGAAATGAATTGCATTTCTCTGCCATGAATTTCCAGGCCCCAGCCGCAGGGTTTTCCTTTGTGGAAGGGCACAGACCCATGCCAAACTTTCAACTAAATGCAAGCACTGAAGTGGAAGAGCTGAAAGGAAAACCTTTCCTCCAAGACACCCTGCATATTTTTGAATCCTTAAGTTATTAAATTCCGCCTCTATTCATTAAGAGATACAGCAGGCAATTCCCAACACAAACAGCTCACTGAGGTGCCCAGGGAGAAAACTCCTCCATTATCACCATGGGAGCAATTTGAGGGAGGTTGTACAAAAATTTGTACTTCCATACAAAGCATAGCAACATGTGAGGGTGGAAGTGATTTACTTATTCTTACAAAAAGCAGAAAATACTTGATTCCCAAGGACCTGTCACCTCTCTGGCCTTACCCATGGTGAAACCAGAGCCAGAAAAAGGGTGGAAATGTTCCTACTCTGTAATTTAACTGGTGCAAATGCACAGCCACTAAAAGTATAAAGGTCAACTAAATGGACAAACCAAAGCCTTATTTTTTATTTTAAAAGTTTGCTCTAGGAGAAGAACATTGAAGTTAGAGAAGGAGAGTAGAATGCAAGGGAATACATTATGGGTTTCCAAAATCTGACATGTCCCCTTTTATTATTTCACGGAATAAATATCAGAGAAACACGATTTCAAAAGGTTAGCACTGGCCTAATCAAGCATGTTCTTTCCCATTTCCAGAGGGAGTCTGCAGAAATTCATTTTGCAAAGACTTCTATATTTTTAGGTCATGGTCTCATCCTAAGAATTTTGCTAGATAACAGGTTCTGTGGGTTTTTTTCCTTTTTAATATATGCATTTAATGACACACTACCTATTCGGCTTATCTAGGCCTGTTACAAGAGCTGAAGTTTGTCACTTTTTTTTTTTTTTGGTAACAGAATAGCAAATAAACAAAGAGAAAGTAATGAGAACAGGGTTTATAGTGATCATTGCAGAGTCACCAGGGTTTGATCCTTTACATTTTCAAAAAATAGAGTGTCACATCTAATGAAAGTAACTCAATATGTGATACAGTGAAATAACCTAATTATGAAAGATGACTAGTTTTGCACAGAGCTCATGAGCCATTCCTGGGCTGGAGCTCACTCACCATCTGGGTTTTCTTTCACAGATTGTACAAACACTGGAAATTGAGGTGGCTCAGTGTGAGCTCCTGATCAACCAGGACAGACAGGTGAAAAATGCTTTCAAAGGCTGAAATGAGCCAACAAGACTGTGACCAGGCAATAAAATCCTGAGAAGATTCACATGAATCAGCAGGGATTTTGGGGTGGTCGTTTGATGCAAAGTTTATTAACAAGATGCCTCCTTTCTAGATAGACTTTCATTTCCACAGTTACAGAAGTGCTTTGCATTACCATGTTTACCATGAATATTCAATGAGGAAGGGCAAGATTGTGGGTCTACAAAATGGCAAAAGGGAGCTGCTTTGCTATTTGGGTAAGTAACAGCTATTCTGCAGCTTTTGGGGTCAAAAAGAATCCAAACATAAGAAGTAGAGTACTGATGCCTCAAAGAATAAAGGGAGAATAAAAAGTGTTTAAAAAATTCCATTTGTTTTGTACATTCAAATATTTCTTGAATATAAATCACTGACTTTTTAACCCATGCTGGGTCATGTGGTTCTGTACATCAGTGTAATCAGCATTATCCTAAAATAGTTTACCTTTATGGGATTTGTATGCAAGTTTCGTTTCCTGTCAGTATTTCACCCAGAAAATAAATATTGAAAAATGTGTTTGACCTAATGTATTGTGTAGCAAAGAGGACAGATTATAGCTGAGTATCATCTCCCTTATGCCCCTTGCCATGACTGCAGATAAATGCTTTGGCGTTTTTTAAATTTAGATTTTTTTCATGGTTTGTATAAGCAGTGTCCTTCTGCTTTATTCATGTAATTAGTCAGCACTAAACTGATTTAAGTAAATAGTTTCTTGAAGAGCCCAAGAAGACCTTATTTTCCATAGGAAAATAACTGTTAAATGAGCCTCGGAGCACATCTTTCACCTCAAGGAACACCTGAGTTCACATGGAGAGCTCTTGAGTCTGTCCTTTCAGTGAAACCTCTTCAAGCAGTTGCCATGAATGATGGGAGAGCAATCAGGAAAATTAAGGACTTTCCAAAGACAGGAAAAGCAATTGCTGTGAAGTTACTCCAGTTACTGGTGAAAGTAACTGGCTTTCTGCTGTGTGGGAACATTCATCTGCCAACAATTTACATCTGAAACACCAAAACAAAGCTTTGGTGGCAGCATTAGGAAAAAAAATGGGTTTCTGTTCCAGTTCTCCCCATGGCAATATGAGAAATTTAGAATACAGTGAGGGTGACTGGTTCTGTACAGGTCACCTACTTGGCTGGGAAAAAGAAAAAATTGAATAATGCAACTCAATCCCAAACCATAATTTTACTGCAAAACTGTCAAAATGCACTTGTTAGAAGGTAGAAAGCCTAGTTGCATTTTTGGAAACAAAAACCTTTTTTTGGCCTTGCAGAAGGCTATTCACCAGGTATCAGAAGTAAAAAGCATTAAGAGAGCATCAGTGGGCTTGTGAATTAGCCCAGTGAAAGGCCAAGACTCAGGAAATCCAGCAGGAATACACACAGGCATTTGGAGAAAGGAAAAGTCAAGGTAACCTTCCTCTCCTAGTACTGGTAGTTCCTTATAACTCACATAATTCATCTCTTGAAATTAAATACCATAAAGATATAGGATGTATGAAGGATACCAACCAAATAAGGCGGACAGATGTCTGGAAAATAAATAAAAATCTTTGTATATAGGCTGTCCATCCCCACTATGTCTCATATTCCACTGGGGCTTTGTTTACCAATGTTCTCTTTGTTTCATATCACTCTGCTTTTTAGTACCAAAACAACACACTGGGTTATGGGGAATACCTCACCTTCCTCCAGTTGCACTCTGTGACTGTGGAGAATTATCTATCAAATCAATTAGTTCATTCACTTTGAATCACATCTGCTCCCATAAGGTCATCACAGGTGAGCCTCTCTTGATTCATGGGCATTTTGGGGAACTTAAATGGATATAAAAGCAAAGCATTTAAGTTACAGTGAGTTATATTATTTCTTGGAGCAGACAGCTATGTCTAATTATTAATCTTGAAAGCAATCCTATTGATAATGGCTGTGCTTCCTGAAATAAGCCCTGCACATAGGGTTTAACCAGTTTCAAAATGAATCCCAGATAGTCAGGTTTTGGTAAGTCAGGTGGATCTCTGACACAAAGGAAGATTCTAAAATGTCCAAGCAACTCCAAAAAGAAAGAAATGAAAAAACAGTGTTTTATCTTCCTCCTTAAATAAGAATTGAAGCTTGCTGATTTCATACTTTTTAGATTTTCAGTAAATAAAATTTTATTCTAATAGTTAAGACTGACATACTCTACTGCCCTAAAGGATAATATCATAAGTTTTTAAAAAGAATAGTGGTCACATTTGGTCTGATTATTACAGCACCAGCCTAATGCATTTTCTTTTCAGGTTCAGTTACCCATACTGACTTCACTCTACCACAGCCATAAGTTTAAACCTGCACACAAGTTACTCTGAGCCATCCACAGAATTTGCTAGAATCCAATTTACTTGACATCTTCTTGGGTATCTGCTAAATTAAAATATGTAGTGGTAATATTTTAGCTAAGTAAAATTTGATGTGTTTATATTACTATTGCTGTGCAATCAAAAAGTGTAAGTTGTCTTAACAGCTTATGGAAACTTTCAAGAATCAATGCTATGCAATAATTCTTCCCTGGAACAAATTTTCATTCCAGGTACTTAGTATGCAACACCCTAAGCATTTTGCATAATTATATGACTTTAAAATGTCATTTTCATACATATTGTGTACTCCAACCTATAGGAAAAGTTGCTTAGAACAAGTATTTAGGGTGGTTGAGGATAAGTTTAACTCTCTGCTCAAATCTTTTCTCTAGTACAGGTATTGCACAAGAAAATCCTGCAATATCAAACCACTTACAGCTCGTACATCAACAAAAGTTACAAAAATTTACAGCTTTTGCCATTAGGAGCTTTTAAAATAATACTATCCAATCTTATTAATCCTGTAAACAGAATCAAAACTTCACATACCCACAATAATATTTAAATATACTATGGCCAAGAATTCAGCATTAAATCCAAAATCAGGAGCAATTTATGATTTGATAGCAGCTGAATTAACCCAAACAGGCTGTTTACTTATAGTATGTATTGCACGTGAGCATAAATGTCATACACTATATAGAAAGATAAGCATAATTGATTATAAATAAAAATGCCTTAAGATATCTTCTCCTTATCTGAAAACATTTGGCCTCAACTGAATGCTAAAACACTTCTCACTTGTGTTGAGGATGAGAAGCCAGAAAACCATTAACTAAGTCATTTCCATACATCTCCACTTAGCAAGTAAAAACGAAGGTAACAAACAACCTCCTCCTCCACCCCCTTTCACCAAATGGTGAGTATAGAACATTAGGAGAATAAAAGAAATATAAAGCCAATTTAATTTTCTACCATGTGCTTGTAAATGCTTTTCTTTGATGAGCCAGAACTCTTGGACCAGCACATCTGTGAACCTGCTTCAGCAGCTCTGGACCAAAGAGAGAAACCCAACAGCCAGAGACAAGCTGGGGAGGGCAAATAGACAGATGGGAAGGGAATTTTTTAAGAGGAAATCTGAGCAGAGTTCAAGGGAGCCATTCCAAGCAGCTTTCCATGGCAACAGAGATTTGTAGGATAAATTTAAGTATCAGAGGAAGATAAGAGATTGAAGACTTGATCTCATCAAGAAGACAGGCATTTTGATTCCCCAGGTAGTCTGGATGCTAAACAAGAAGAGGTGCAAACCTGACTCACCTGTCTTGGGAAAGCAAAGTACAAAACCCTTGTAACTCACCCAAAGCACATATACTGCTTTTAAATTCTTCTTGGAGGAAGTGTTTGACAATGCTCAGTACGCTCCTCTGCTCTGAGGTACAATCAGCACATCTGAAGATTGGACTGTACTCAAGGGAAGTTCCGTTTATGCTTATCCTTTATAGTCTCCTCTTCAGGCACCATCTTCAGCCTCTGGGCAAAACTGCAGCTGCTCTTGTGTTATGCTAATAGATATTACAGGCTTTCTCAGAGTGAGGGATCAGCCTATCAATCTGGAAATTAATTTCCTTTTCCACTGTACATTTAAGAGCAGCAGGTCAGAAGCAAGTTCAGTTTCAAAATTTCTGATATGTGATCTAAATCCATACTTATGTGTCACCCTGGCTCAAGAGGAGAGGGTGACTAACTGCTTATCCTAGAATTATCCTACTGATAAGAAGGCAGCACAAAATACACCAACAATGAACAGTATTTCACTGGTACTCACTGCAGAGCCTTTGAACAATCACAAAACAAACCACATTTGTGCTAAAGCAGTTGCAAGGGCTCCAGTGCTCAGAGCTACTGCATCCACACCAGAAGGAACTTAGGAAGGCTGTGGAAATCAGCAGGCAGATCCAACAGTTTCCCCCATTCCTGTGCAATCCAGATCAGGACATAAGGATTCACTGCATTCTGTGATGGAGGGTGAGGTAATGTAACAGAAATGTGCAGACAAAAAACTCTAATGCACCTACTTTTCTGACTACCCACACTGCTCCACATATTTGACTTAAACCTACATTTTCTTTTTTGGCATTCTGTTTAAGGATGCACCAACTTATTTAGTTGCAAGAATATCACACATCAAGAGATTTCCCAAGCATTATTCCCATAAGCAAATAATACTCCAGGCAGAAAAGCTTTACCAACATATATTCAAATTACTGAGACTTTACACGGGCAGTAAAACTACTTCTGTGAAATAGCTTAGCTCGTTACTTTTCCTTAGTTATGCAGAGGCAAAATATCTTTAAGCATGGCTCTGATTTACGGTTAATATCAGAAGGAAAACATAACATCAAGAAAGGAAATGTTCAAAATACGATTTAGCTCTTTACAAGGCATAGTAATTCTTTCTAGAAATTATTACAGATTTAACAGTCATACCACACACTGTAAATGCTGCAGTGCTACAGCAACTGAGTGTCTCATTTCCAGCTATAAAAAAACATATTTGTACAATGTGAAGAGGACTGACGACATCTTCCTGAACCTGCACAATATTTCTGAAGAAAGAAATATCATAATCCTTGTACTGAACACAATAAGTAACAAAACTTATTATATGGGTTGACGGTTTTAAGCCCAGAAATTTTTATTAGTTGCACTTAACACAAAGCATGCAGCATTTTCCTGGACAGGTACAACAACTACAGTTTACTTCCATGGATTTCTGTGAAAATATGAAATTATACTTTTGAGTTTTGCTAACCTAGGCATGAAACAAAAAATTACTTATAGCTAATCTTGGTATATGCAACAACAGTTTGATTTTTTCAAGTATCCATTGTGCAATTAAATTGCAAATGCCATCACATCTAAGTTCAACAGGAGTTCAGCATGTTCAAAAGTTTTCAGGGGTGGGTTTGCTTAAGCAGAAAGGAGCATCTGCACAAATGTGAGGGTTCATCCATGCCGATTTTATTTTTGCTACTCTGTGTGTCCTCAGAAAAAAATTTCATGCTCAGTTAACTGAAATAGTTTCTCTACAAATACAAAGTAGGAGTTCTTGATCATTTTTATTAACAGAACAAAGGGATTTAGATGCCAATCCTTTGGGTTCCTTTGAAAAAAACCCTTTTGTGTGGGATGACTAACAAACAAAACACCTGTTCTTACAAGTTGTTAAAAGCTTTCAGTTCCACACATAAAAGATGAGTACTTGTTACATTTCGGAGACCTTATGTAACAAACCTTGTTAAGGAAGTTGCAGTTGCAGTTCAGATTTCAGTGTAAGGGCACAAGGGAATGTGCTTCCCCTAAAACTCTTCATCTCCATTTGTCTCTGTGTCCCCCAGTGCCACACTCTGGAACAGCAAAGTTAAGTCTGCAAAGTACAAAGACTGCTTTTCTTTTGCAGGTCCTTTAGAAATAACCTATGGTGCCCAAAATCCAGTCAGAAAATTACTGACTTGAAAGCAGCATCCCAGCCATTTCCATCTAATACCTGATCTTCACAGCAGGTCTATAATTTCACTATTATTAAACATGTCATTAAGTAATTTAGGATTGATCTTCGCAATGACTTACTGTGATATAATACCAGAAAGGAAAAGATAAAAGCTATTATCTGATTCCTTGCACTATATCACAATAGGTGTGTGTATATATATATATATATTCCACAAGAACTCCCGAAATCCAGGTGAAATGTGGAAGAACAGGGGAAGATGCCAATGCACAGCTCTCACTAGGTAGATATGCCCTTCCTCTCAATGACTCATAATTCTCTGTATATAAGCAACGTGATTTCAAGTTTGTCAGATAATAATACTTCATGTTACATTAACAAATACTTCATGTTACATTAACAGATAACTTTTAAAATCCAAATAATTAAGCTGTACTAAATCTCCACCTTTTCTGCAAGGAAGAGAATCTTCTGCAGCAAGCAGGGATTGTTCTGTGTTCAGATACAGCTCATATTAGGGAGAAAAGTGCTGATTTTTCAACCCCCTACTAAATAAGGCAGTCTTTCTGCAAAGTATCTATTGAAAATTGGGAAAGAAAAGAAAACTGAAACGTAGAATCTTTGCTATACTGCTTGACATTCCACAGAATGTTGAATTGCTCACCCAGGTGAAGCTCTTGAAGAGCTGGACACCTGGGTGATCCCATGAGACCTGCCATTCCTCCCGATGGACACAGCTGCTCCTGCATGTCCACAGTCTGCCAGTCCATCAGGAACCCCAGAGAGAGGAGCAGAAACACGCTCATGTAGAGGAAAGCTCCCTGCTGATCCCTGCCTCACCATGGGAGGAAATTGGGTTGCCAAAGATCAGGTCAGGAGCAGGGTACTCAGGACAAAAGTGTCTCCAAAAACCACACACAGAGCAAATGACCATGTTTGTGTTCCCAAACACGTGCTGCAGGGAGTGGGCCAACATCCCACAGCAGGGATCTTCTCTACTCAGCTTGCCTGGCACTGACTGCAAAATCACTGGCAAGGAATTCAGAATCCCTGAGCCACTCAAAGGATCTTGGATAACGAGAGCGGAGGAGAGGAGCAAAATTCCACCCACTGGAAGGGAACAGTTCCCCTGTATAGGCCTGGGCAAGAAGGGCAGCTCTGGAAAGCACCACAAGACAGCAGGACTCAGGTGAGCTCTGACCCCCTGCCAGGAGTCCCACAAGTCAGAATTTCCTCTGGAACACTGCCTCTAAAAGCCATTTCTGGTGACAGCTCAGCTATTTCCAACACATCTTATGCAAGTTCTGCTGTCCAGAGCTGAGACAGAGCCAGAGAAAAACATTCAGCATGTTGGAAAGAGATGAACAGTGCAAAACAAATTAACTCCCTCGTGGGTATCAGCAAATATATCCTTTCACTGTTGTGGACTATTATCAGTAAAAATATGGACAACCAGGGTTCTCAATAAAAGTATTAAACATGAAATTTTTTATCCAATTCTAAATGAAGCACTTTCATTTGAAAACACAAACAGGAAGGCTTGTCATTTGAATTCATGCTCTTTTTCAGAAAATATAGAAAATCTCGGAGCAGAAGTAATGCAATGTGACAGGTGACCGGACACAAATCACAAACAGTTAAGGAATGCCATTTACAAAAGCCCATTTCTTCAAGTTAATCACCCTTATTAATAAACAAATACTAAGAATAACATGATTTAAAATAAAATTAGTGAGAGCCAATAAAAGTTTAACTCACTCAATTACAGCAATAATTGTCCATTAGTCTCCATAATGTAGCTTAGCCAGCACTAATGTCTGTCATTTCAGTCATTTCATTGTAAAATGACTGGATCATAAAATGGGATTTTCACAAAAGCTACATTTCAACAGCTCTCAGTTTCCAAGACATAACAGGTTTCCTTTGTAATAAGGAGTAAGCCTTGGAGTGAGACAGAATAATGTATATCCTTGTAAATCTTTCCTCCTGGAAGATTTACTTATCCCCAACAATAGATGGAATAGTTTAGCACAAATCATGTCACAGTGCCCCACCTCATGAAATGTCTTAAACACATCCATACAGAAATAGTTTCTAATCTCTTTCGAGTGATAAGTCTGGTCTAAAAGTGGGTTTTTTACTAAAAGAGGTTTTTTTAGCACCTGTGGATGATGATGTATTGCAGTTGATGCCCATAATACAGGATATAACAAAAATCCAAGATATAACTTGACTTAAATTATCTTATTCTCTCAATTGATGACACAATCTGATTGTGGAATAAAAATTAAAGATTAAAAACCTGTAACTTCTATTAACATCTGATTAAAAATTCAAGCTTGTAAAATAAACTATGTTGTACATATCAAATTTTACACTCTATGTGTCATATTATTTACACCAGAAGACTTTTGCAATTTCATCCCCCTCCAGAAGATTAAGAAGCACATTTTCCTTGTAATTTTTTGCCCAACCAATCTCATTAAGGAGTTAAATTTATTATTATACAGTCACTCCATAGAAACAAGACATACTAACGTGTTCCTGCTCTCTATGTAAAATCAAACAGCTTGTGATCAGTTACAACATCCCATTTGTGTTTTCTATGAAAAATTGTTATTTTCTACAACCTCACATAACTCCTGAGAAAGAACAGATTTTATAAACGATTCATGAGCAAAATTCAACACCAAGCACAGAATTAGGTATAAATAAACATAACATAATTAAAGTAATATACAGATGCTTGGGGCTGTAGCAGAAATTAGCATATATGGAAAAGTATGGCCTCTCCATAAAGAAGGACTCAAAGTATTACTTGAAAATGAGACTACCAAATCAAACTGAGCACTCAGCTGAGCAATGATATTTGTGCATAGCTTGGTGCCTGTGGAAATTAAATGGATGAATAAGGGATATTCTCATCAACTCGTTCATATCAATTGCAATACAACAAGGAGAGGAATTTGAGAAGACAATGCTAAAAATGTTCTCATTTTTTCAACACACAAGCACAAGAGATGCAAATTGGGCCTGATTGCTAACAGCACTATCTGGGAATTTGAGAGAAATTTGTCATCTCTTCAGTTTCTTTCAGAAAATTGCTAAATGCACACAGCTACATGATGAAGCCCCTGCCTTCATATGAATGAATATGAGGTAATTTCCCAAAGTATGTAAATCTTTCCACATTTTCTTAACATGTTACATTCAGACCTCTTCCCACCCTCACCAAGTAGTAGCTTCAACACTTAGGATGAATTCCTGCCCAAATCAGGAAAAAAAAAAAAAAAGTTCATTATTTCATCTTCGGTTTTCCTGCCCAGCATAAAGACACTCTTTGAACAGGCAGTCCACGTGATGCTGCTGCACTGGAAGACAACACAGCTCTCTGACCATCCCTCGGTACTTCTCACTTGGCTGTGCAGGCCAGCATCAAAAGTACCTTGTTGTTTTGGTTCTTTCTTTTGGTTTTGGCTGTTTTGTTGGGGGTTTTCTTATATGTCTTTGCAGAAAAATATGAAAACCTGGACATTTAAAACCAAATACTAATGATGCAACCAATTAATCAGTGCAATCAAGAGAATGTGCTGAGTACAACTACATCAAGGGACTAAACCAAGAGAATAACATGTATATTCCATGGCAATAGATGACAAAATGCATACACTTTCCAAGCATAAGGCCATGACAGTTCATTATGCATGATTAGCATATTTCCCTCTTGCACAACAGCCCGCTCACCAGAACCCAGTTGGTTTGGCATGGGTATGTGACACCAACTGACTGCAGTTACAGGATTAAAAGTAATGACTGAAGTTACAAGAACCTCTGGAATAATCTGTTTCTCAACCAAGATCTACATTCCAGAAGGTCATAAAGCTGTTCAGTTCCCTGCAGATACTCTGTCTTTTCCCAGGTACATCATTATACATTCGTAGCTTCCATCCAACATTTGGAGGCCACGTAATAAAAATCTGGTTTAGAAGACATTTGTGGGTTCTGTTTGTTACATAATACACCTAGTGCATGTAAAAAATATGAACAATAACATGTATAATTCATCATACTTACATTACCAATGTAAGGATCCCACTGATACCCAAAATACCTAGATGTTTACATATACACAGCAACAACATATTCCTCCTGTTACAGTCCAGACATAGTGATGATTTAAGAGTTAATGAATAATTTGAAGAAACTTTAGAACCACTACAGAAACAAAGACATTTACTACTTTAGTCATTAAAAGCTGAAGCATCAGACTTGATTTTAACCAAGTTTTATAGTGCCAGAACTATTTCAGTAGTTCTCCAGAAGAGGGTAAGAACAGTGATTTCTAGTTCATTACAACCAGAAGAACATTGCCTATAATTTACCCATCAGCCAAATTAAGCATCCATTAATCTGGATGAAAGTTTTTAAGATTTTTATAGAAGGTAAGCAGGGATAAAGCATTTTGTTGTTTGTTTTGTTCAGAATCCAGGTCATGTTCTGAGCTCTGTGTGTATTCCCTCTCCAATCCGGTTCACAATTCCTCCTCACATCCCACTTCCCTTTCTGCAGTCCTCCTGCCTTCCAAGTTTCTCTCTGGGTTACACCTCAGACTTGCCAAGGCCATTTAAAGTTAATGAAAGTGGACTGGCTGAAATTTTCTTCAGGCTACAATTCCTCCACAGCGCTTTCATGCTTGTCTTTCATGTCAGTAATACTCTGTGTACCCACAGAAATTTAACTCGGCTTTACTACACTTGCACACAGGCAGACTGATGAAATACTACAGAAAGGAGTAGCAAATTTCATAACACATCATACAGATCATGCATACAGAGATGGCAGGGATATTCTTCCCTTTAGACTTATTACAGAATAATATTTCAAGCAGTTTTTCAGAAGCAAAATCTCAAATGATCCTACAGCTGGTCAGCATCCATGGCTGTAAAACCAGCACTCATAATGAAAGGAAAGCAAATACCCAACTTACTTTCTCTGACAAATTAGAGATTTTCCTATAACATTTTAACCTATACAACTTTTTTATTTCTAGATCTATGAAGGATCCCAGTAGAGTCATTAGCATGTTAGGAGTATGTTTCTCCAAAACACACAGGTTTTTTTCCTTATGATCAGTGTACCACATTTGTCACTATTAATAGTCTCAGAGGTGTTCAACTATTCAAACCTGGCTCAGGAAAAAAATTGACACAAAAGCCCGGGTACTGTCTTCAGGAGGGGGTGAGGGAGGGGATGGGGACTGCTGGAGTTTAATGACAGGATTATACCTGAACTGGTATATCATCATAATTTATAATCCAACCACATTCTACCATTTCTTGAATGTAAAATAGCATATTATGGTTCATTTATGAAATGAAATTACACATTTCTTCTTTTTTTGAGTTTTTTACCAACCTTGCAGAGTGGTAAACAAAAGGCCAAAACCCACAAAACTTAACTCTTTCTCTTCATCTTGCAGATCTGGCATGCCCTCTTTTCTATACAAGACAAATCTCAGATTAGAAAATTCTGACATTCCGAATTTATATTTAAAGCCTTGCACTACCTGTGTGCTTAGCTGTTTGATACCCAGGAATAGAAAACATTCATTTTTACTGAAAGAAAGCAAGTATCCATTTCCTTGGAACAAAAAGGTGCAAACCTCTTTCTTTTCACTTTAAAAAAGGTGAATCCCTAATTTCCAGATCTGTGAAAGACTCCTTTAAAAAATCTGCTGGCATAATGCTCTCCTGGATGAAGAGCCTTGGTGGTTTGTGGAAGGCATTTTCTTCTGTCATTAAAAGGCTGTGACAGAAATCACTTTTGGGCTTTTTACAAATAATTAACAGAAAATTAAATTCCTCCTGTTTTAAATGAGTTGTTTTAATTAGAAGGGGAAGAAAGACATAGCTCCCAAGTGACCCACAGTGCATTTGAGACAAACAAAAATGTCATTTTCAGCAAGAAAAGCTGTTTGTGGGTGTTGAACCCCATGTGTGCTGAGCCACACTGATTATTTCTGTAGTGCTCATAGCTAATTTACAGGCTTTCCATAATCATAGCATTACAGTGTTTCAATGATTCCTAAACATAGAGGAGTTTATCCCAACACGTCTGTCTGTAATTATCCTGTTGAAGGAAAGCAAAGCAAACAGAGTAATCACATCTTAGAAAAGTGATTCCTGGGAAATTACCATGTAAACCTTTCCTGTCCTCTTTGAAATGTTTCCAATTTTTGCTGCTTAACACATTTTTTAAAACCTCTACTCATTAGAATAGAGTTCAAAGCCATTTGAGTTTTTGGGGGAAGCTCATTGCATAGGAGAAGGTTTAGCTGAGGAACAGCTCAAATGAGACCCCACACCCCATAATAAATTTTGTGATTGCTTTTGCTTGACCAAGAACTGCCACATGCTGTTATCTGTTCCTTGTAGGTTAAGATAAAATGCCTGACTGGAATTGCTAAATTTTCAGCAAACAGGAAACTTTCATTTTTAGATTAGAAAAGCAGCACTGATTAGATGGCAGTGATTACAGAGTGGCTCAGGCAGAGATGCAGTGCTTGTCACACATCCATGGAGGACTCTCCTCTCAGAATTTATTGTGCCAGCCTGTCTGGATGAGCCCACTCCTGGGTGAGCCAGGCTGTCTAATGGATCAAGGGAAACACAAAACAGGTTCACAATAACACTGAGCAAGTCCTGTATCCCTGAGCACTCCTCATTAAGCAGGTGTTAGAATTCAGAATGCACACGGCCAAGCTGCACGAGGCAGTGCCTGGACTGCAGAGCGGGTACCAGAGGGAGCGCCGAGCACACCCAGACCGCAGCTCCTGCAGAGCCGCCCTGCCTGCTCCTCGCACAGGGCTCTGGGCAGCAGCAGCCTCAGCATAGCTCCAGGGACAATTCCGACAGCTGCACCCCAGTCTTTTATTTCGTTCTTCAACAGTATTGCTTATTATTTTTAATTTTAAAATAAACGTGTTGGCAGATCTAAATCACAGACTGAATAACCTGACTTACAGTTTTACGGGATGTAAATAGGAGTTAGTGAGGTTGGAGAGGTTTTGACATGGGGAAAAATTGTTCCATAAAACTCTCAGTTTCTCTCTTAGGGTCTCAGGGTAGTCAACCGTGGAGTTTTCTAATTGTCCACCAGCAAAAACTGCCTACTCACAGATTCTGTATTTGCATACACTGAATCCTTCCTTGCATACACTGCACTCTTTGTGAAAAATACCTAATGACAGTTGATGTAGTAAGTGTCCTTTTACAGCTTTAGACCCTTCATTGACAGTCCTAATGAAAAGTGCCTCTGCAAACACTTTTTATGACTGCACTAATTAATTTGGCAAAGTCTGTAAAACAGTCTAAAAATTGATCGCTCCGATTTTCAGAAGACACCTACATATTTATTTATGCTTTTGAAAAATACTACATTAATGCAAGCAGTGCAAGAATTAATGTGATATTAGTTTAACCTAGCATTGCTTCAATCAATAAATAAAATTAGAATAATTTACTCTCCCATGACTAAATGCTGAATTTAGCAGTTTTTCCAGATACACAGCCAGATGAGACCAGAGAATTAATTTCATTAAGAGGTCTTTATGCTGTGCTCTTCTAAAACTGAATCTAACCTTTCCCACTGGGGCCACTTGGTTATGATAGCCCTTGAATGAAATTTATCTTTATCACAATACTTTAAATTGCCATCAGCATGAAGCATCACCAGGATCAGCTGCATTTGAATGAGGCCAAAGGAAAGAATTTCTGTGCCACCACTTTCAGCATGGAAAGCTTTCCTCAAAAATAAGATGTTGGCTGTCACTTGGCACAGCAGGGAGACAAAACTGTCAAAAAACCCATCTATCCTTATCTATCTCCTTTGATACTTCTAACTCTTCTAATGCTTAGCACTGCTAAAGGCTTTAAATTATTTCTCCTTTAGGGAAAAAAAAAAGTCTCTTACAAGAATAAAACATTATTTGGTTTAATTCATTCTACAGGAGAAAAGATCTTCTGAAATCTGAACAATGTTCCCAAGGCCACATGCACTGCAGGACTAAAATGTCCTATGGGCTTAAGGCTCACATTCATGAAGAATGTCCAGGTGGATGCCCAGTCCAGTTAAGTTCAAAGTGTTACCACAGCCCAAATTCCTTTGGGATCCAGGCACTGGTATGTTCCTAACACATCTCATACTTCCAAGCAGGGATCTGTGTTTAATGGCTGTTGGTATTGCTCTGAGAGAACTATCAGAGTTATCCAACATCAGCTACATGTGCACTTTCAGCAGAGCCAACAAAAACAGGAACTGCCAGAGCTCATGTAGCCTATGGACTGCCCTGCAGCAGCCAGGGAATCAAGGGTACAAAGGCCCAGATCACAGGAAAATCCCACAGCCGGCTGCTTTTGAGTGGAGACAGCGCTTCTGAAAGTTGCCAAATGACAGCTGCAGAGCCATGATGTTCTTAGAAACTTCAGAAGAGGGGTGGGTATAAGCAAATCCACAATTTGTAGACTGCTTTGGAAATCCCCCCTTATTCTTTACTGTCACCCTCTCCTAAGTGCAGCTTCACAGACCATGACAACCCCAGGAGTGCCAAGCAAAGCCACAAGTTGTCATTCACCTACTGAACACACACTAGATGCTTGACATGATTAATTATAGGTGTTTTCACACTGCCCCAAAGAGTTTTCACACCAGTTTGAAATATGACAGTCGGCTAAAAGTTAAGGAAGCACAAGCTGAGAATTACAGAAACCATAAGATGACACAATTAATCAGTACATAGAGAGGGCAAATAACATTGCTGTGTTGTGCAGGTATCACCAAAGAGGGGAACATCCCAGTTCAGCATTGCCAACCTGGGTGAAAGGCAGACCAGTTGAAGGGAGGGAGGGACTTAAATAAGGACAGACCACTGAGGTACCAACACCTCCCACCTCCACCAAGGAAACTGAAATTATGCTCTTTTGATGTCAAGACTGAATTCATATTAAACCATTTACTATTAAAACAAGCATTTCTTGCATAGCATTCCTTGCTCAGCAGAAGGTTAAAATTGAGCCAGATGCAGGGCAGAGTCTCTTCCCAGCAGTCACAAAGCTCTTACTGAACAAAAGCTGGAACCATGGCTGTATGGGCCAAATCCCAATCCTTTCCTTGTGCCACAGGGCTGAAGAGTGAGAGGGCAGAAATCCAGCAGTCCCTGTATTGTGTATGAAGTCTCATTGACTCCTTGGATTCAACTGTAATCATTTTAAACACTGAAAACGCATCTTGTCTTTGCAAGAACTACCTTGTGCTAATGTGAATCGTCACAGAAGAGCATTTCTAACCAGAACAGAAGCCTCCTGGTATGAAAGGCAGGGTTATTTCTGGACACAACTCTCTTCTAAGATTGTAATAAACACTTTAAAGGCCAGAATTGTTGTGTGCAAGCTCCTCCTAAACTAGAATTAGTAGTTGCCAAGCAACTTTTAAAAGATTACCATAAAAATTCTATAGAAAAATAATCACTAACATATACAAAAAGCACAGGAGTTTGTGGGGGAGTAGAAGACTTAAAAAAAAAAAAAAGAAAAAAAAGGAAGAGAGAAAAGAGACACCAGAAACATTAAGTTTTCAAACTTACTTTAAGCATTTGCTGTCACTAAATGCAGTTCTGTACATGAAACACAGCTCCACACCCATCTTAACGTTTGGACATTTTACCAACAAAGAAAACCCAGGCTTCTGAACCTTAATAGCAATTCATGCTTTTGGAAAATAGTTGCTTAGTGTCCTCAGCTACCACTGCCACATATCTGTATCTAAACATGTGCTGAGGTACCTCTCTCACAGTCCATCTCTTTAATCAGTCCTTAACATCTGTATTTTTAGCCTCATCCTTCTTCCCCTGCCCTCTGTGCTGACCAACCCTAGACAAGTCCTGGAATAAACCTCAAAATTTCAGAAATGGCTAATTCAATAATTACAACAACTTTTTGGGGTTTCTACATCCTCCTTGGAGGATGAGAAAATATACATTATAGACTAAATAGCCAGGCCCACAAGGCAGACATTTAAATCATAACCTTTCCAGCCAGGCAAAACAATTCCTCTGAAAGCAATTGAACTTGAAGCTTTTATTATCTCATCCCAGTTCCCTGAGGCCTTAAAGAGACAAGAGACACCAAAGAGTGTATTATCCATGTGTCCTGCTTCTTGGATTTTCTGATTCTTTTTGCTATCCCAAACCGGGGACATAACCCACAAAATTAAAGCATTTTCTAACACAGCAACAAAAGGTGTATTTCCTCACTCCCAATTGTCACCGTTAAAACAACATATGGTTGAGGGAAAAAATACTTTGTTACTGCCACTTAAGGGCTCCTGCCCCAAGCAGAGGGTAACAGATGTCTGAAAAGCCAGATGCAGGATTGCCCAGCAGCTGCATGGCAGGAATTACCCGAACAAACTTCAGTCACCTCATCTCTGCTTAACTTCTGTTACAGGTGAAATTCAACAGGTCTGAGGCTATAAGGCTATGTTAATACAGATAATTGCTATTTTCACAAGCAGGCTCACCAGGAGGTTAATATTTGATACTTAGAGGAGGACCAAATGTTGAAGCCTCACACTTCCAGGTCCTCAAGGCCAGAGCTGCTCCCAGGCTGCAGCATGGACAATAGTGAGGGGATTCTGCTCCCTCAGCAGAAACCAGAGAACTTAAATCAGCACAGAGCAGATACAGCTCCAAATCTTCATCCTTTTCCCTGGCAGGAACTGAAGAAACCAGGCAGAGTATTCCCAGCTACCTAGGCCTAAAAGGCTGTGCTAGCTGCCAACACTTCTTTAGCTGTTTCTTCACAACTTGCCAGGAAAGAAGGAAACACTGATACATCTGATTTACTGTCATGCAGGGTACAAATGTTTGCTGACTGTACAAGCTATAAAATTCACCTCTATTCATATATATTTCAAGATATTAAATTCAATTATCTTCATTGAAATAAATTGTGCATAGAGCAATAGACCATCTTGCAGTGGAATAAATACTTGATATTACAAGTTTCACAAAATCAATCTGCTCAATATCTGTCTTTCCAACAGTTGAATGCTTAGAGCAGAGGTGTTTATCCTGCTCATTATCCTAAACCTTCTGAACAATTTAGCCTCGATGTTCTGGTTTATGCAAAAAGGAAAAATGTCTCAACACTGAGATCACTGCAGTCAGAGCTATGGATAGACTGCAGGGACTCACACATCTTCAGGGAAGTACAGCACTGGTACCTATCTAGGTGGAGAAAACAGAAGAAAACTTGGTAAAACACTAAAGCCATGTAAGGCTGCAAAGCACACAGTCTCCAGAGTCAGCATTGCTTGGAGCAGATGATCAGACACCAGACATCCAAAGGCCATTGGGAAGCTGAGTTTCACTTTGATTGTTTCATCTACATATTCACGGACTATATCCAATGACTAAGGAACCCTTTGTGACTAACAACACTTGGTTAAATTTTGATGCTTATACCCAAATGTCTTGAGCCATCACAGTACTCTGCTTCAAAATATTACAATACTATTCTGACACCTGCAGCAGTTTTACATTTACATCATTGAAGAAGGTTCAGTTGTGCTGACACAGACATGTTCAGAGGATGGCACAAGAAAAATCAGTTCATGATAAACTTTAAAAATGCATCCAAAGGAGTCATTCTGCTACTTCAGCATTTCTAATTATTTTTAGAAAGGGAGCATATATCAACAAGCAGTGGTGCATCATCCATAACTCCTAATCGTTGGACTAGTTTGTCAGCTTGGATTTGTGGAAGCCTTTTCAGCACATGGGAGTTTTAATTAAAATGATAGTTGGGTGCAAGCCCTCTGCAAAAACTTCCTGTCCCTGAGGTGCCACACAAAGCTCCCCAGCTCAGGAGGTTGGTGCTCAGCTCCCAGTGACACAGCAGTCATCTGCAGTGCCAACACATAAGGAAGCCCCGAATATGCTAAGTCTCTATAGCCTAAAGCTATCTTTTTTGGCTGAAAAATACTGGATTTCTTCATGCAGTTTTTACAGCTATGTGCCTCCACAGCTTCCAAAGCTCTTCGTCACAATTAGTTTTGAGGCATGCTCAGGAGAATTACTTAAGAAGTCTAGCAATTATAATAAAAGTGACTGCTTTCCCCAGGAAAGCAATGAAATGCATAAATGCTTCCTAATCATTGTGTGACATTGAGCCCACAGTACCCTACTTATTAACAGATTATATAAATGACTTAACATCCATCCAAAAATCACTGGAAGGAAAAATACAACTGTACCTGAGATAGGTGTCTAAAGACAAAAAAAAAAATGCCAAACCAAACACCTTAGTTGAGAATGCAAAATGTATCAAAATAACTGTCTTGGACCTGCAAAGAGAATCCTTGACTGTTGCATATGTTGTATCAATATCAAAAATAATTGCTTTTGTTAACATACTCATACAGAAAGGCAGAGAAGCACAGAATCAAAGTGGTGGAAAATCTAACACATTTGAGATCCTCTCAGAGAGGATTTTACCCACATGAGCTGTACATGAGTGAACAAGGTTTCAGTGACACGTCCTTAAACTCAGCCTCACCTCATCCAGCTCAGAAGATTAAACCACTCAGTCCAGTGAACCTGGGCAGCCAAAAGGGTGGCCAAAGGCTGTTCCTTGGACTGATGTCAACCTAAAATCCGTGCTTGGAAACAGAAGTCTCCAACTGCTGTTTTTACACTCTCTCCAGTGAGGAGCAGAGCAGTTATGGATGCCAGAAACAAGCACTGCCTGGTTAATTTTAAGTCTAAGCAGGTGATTTTGGACTACAGGAGACTGTCTCTGGTAAGGAGCTACAAGTGAGCAAAACCTTAACCATGCTGAGGAGAGTCAGTGGTAGAAAAAGAAGTGGTAGGAAAATAGTATTTTTTAAAATTAATAAAATGTGGACTGGATCAAATGCACAGTCAATTTGATTTGTGATGGCATCTATCAACCTACGATGAAAAACTGAACATAGCAATCAAATATCAGCTCCCTCAGGATTGCTGGATCTTACTAGGCATGGTAAAGAGAAATTTTTCATTAGTAATGTAGCATTATTTTTAATTGACCCAAAAAGCCAGCTGTCAAAGTGTTTTCAGTCTGCCAAATGCAGCTTTAGGTGTGTGGGAGGACACCTAAGGACTTTAATATGTTTCTTACAAAGAAAATATTCACATTGGAAAATGAGTGAAAACCTAATCAAATAGATGAGGAATTGAGGGAATGCCTCCAGCATATTCTGATAAATTAAGAACTGCATTCTTAAGAGTATTATACTATGTCTATGATCAATTCCCATAATAGCTGTATATTAAAAAACAAACAAAAAAACCAACCAAAAAAATGCCTTTGGCATACTCCATACAAAGGGTTTCAAACCACAAACAGTTTATTGGTTCTGTAATATCTCAGCTGTGAAACTTTGATGGATTGAGGAACTAAGGGGAGGATCAAAATCCACAAACACACTCAAAGATCTAAATTTAAACTATTTTCTGCACACACAATTTTGGAACTGGCAGTACCCTGTGACGTCAGTGGGTTTTGGCATTGCAGCGTTTTATAAGCATTTACTGTTTTGAGTATAACATTTTCCAAGAAATTCTCTCAAAATGATGAGGTGATCACCCTCACTGTTCTCATCCCAAAATCATCTAGACTCATCTTGTAAAGTGAATGGATTCCTTGACAGTTGTATCCTCATCCAACACTCACCACATCTCCCAGGCATGTGAAGGCAGAGATCTGAAGCGCTCTAGAAGGGAAGATCCTGTGCTTTCAGTCTGATCATGAAACAAGTTCACATCCTGCACAGGAAATACCAATATGGACACATTTTCTCACAGTTGTTGTCTTCTGAAATTCATTCACATTTTGGAAAGAGGCCATATATCATATAGACTAGGCAAGCCTGACTGGAAGCTAGATCAGTTCCTTGCTCTGGTTCACGGCAGCGCCGTACAAACGTGCTGGCACAACAGATGGCTGGGGGAAGGTGAGGAAGCAGGCATGCTTCATGTTGTATTGCTATCAAAAACAACTTACCATGAAGCCATAGCCTCCCTATAAAACAACATACAAATAAACCCAAGATGAAGTCATTTGAAGAATTCCCAACACCTTACAGGCAAAAAGAAGCAAAAGTTGTGGATTTTTCCAGCATCAAAACACATGGCTGACTTAGTCCAGTGCCTCAAAAATATTTGCATATAATTATAAATAGGCTGTTAATCAGATATGGTTTAAATCTGCTTATTACTGATACAGACTGCTGACTAGAAGAGAGAAAAGACTTTCTGGAGGAGAACAAAGAAACATGCCCACTTCCCCAGCCTGCCTACAGTGATGCGCTAAATGAAAGAAAATATCGACACAACCATCAGCTCAAGCAGAAGGTTTAATAAAAATTGCTTCTTTTCAAGCCAAAATTTAGGGGGTTATACTTTTATTTTCATTTTTTGAATGTTTAAATGCCCAAAAGCAGACATGAAATGGAGGTGGACCTCTTGGAAGCAAAGTCCACCATGTGATCTCCTTTATCCATAAGCAACTGATGGTAGCCAATACATGCACTGGTCATAAGAAAAACTAAGAAGGAATTTCACTTACAGATGTAATTTATATACACTAACAAAATCCTCATGACTAGGGTTCTACCTCCGACATAAACTATTTCACTACTTCAAAATATTCCTGTATTCATGGGAATATGGCACAGGATTTTTGGACTGTCAAGAAGAATGGCAGGAAGCTTCCACTGCCCCGCTCTGCTTCAGGTGCTAGTTAATTATAATTGGACCTTTGATAGATTCAGACAGTAAAAGCATTTTTCCAGTTATCAAACTTTATGCTCTTATTTAATTATTCTGCACCCTCAAGCATAAAATGCATTATTTGCATAAAACACACTTTATTCTCTGTTGATAATTTCCTCACTGTGTTGACTGACTACAGCTTTATGAAAACTTCAGGGTTTAACTTCTTATCTATTTTATGCAAAATTAGATGTAAATAACATCAAGCCACTAAGAGAATAAGCATCTCTTGAAAACCATGTGTATGATTCCTAATGATAGAAGACCTAAAATATTCTGTACCTTCTTAACTGCAATTACTACAGCAACTGTAAGAGTAAATCAAAATCAGCTACAGAAGCAGGAGGAATAAATAGAGTCCCTTCATGGAAGACCTTATTAAGGAGTGAAAGGATAAGATGTTTGGGTCTTTTCCACCTTCAGCTACTGCCATTCACAGTTCCCCAAAGTAAAAACAGTACTTTTTCCCCCTAATATTGAAAATAGACCAAACACCCTAATCCTAACAAGTCATTTTGGTGCACAGTTCTGGTACAGTGCCTGTAAGCCAAGTTCAGCTAATTATGCATTTAATTGTCTCCAGAAAGATAAGAATTAATTCACAAAAGTAAAAAAAAAAAGCCTTGGCTACATGCCGTAATAAAAGGTATCTGAATGTCTTACTGTAATTAAAAAGTCTTGGAGACACTGAAATGAATCTATTTTGGCAAACCTCCAGTATACAACAATCAGACACTGACTTTGAAACTCCTTAATATATAAAGGAAGAATAATGGGACTGAAAAAGAAATTACATCCAAACTCACTCAAGCATTAAATGGGAAAAAAGCAAAACAACAAACAAAACACAAAAACAAACAAAAAACCCCCATGCCTTTCACCCAACTTGTATACCATTAACAAGTTCTCACAAAAATTCCCCAACGCACTGAAGAGACATGCTGTGGCTGCAGAGAGATGAAAACCAGACAATATCTGCTATGCAAATTATCAGAAGGAGCCTTTTGTGTTCCAATCCCACTTCCCTGTGCGTGCCCTCTCAGCCTTGCCTGTCCCCATGAGTGCAGCCACGGAGAGCTGAGCCCTTCCCAGCCCCCCGAGCCAGGTCCAGACAGGACCCAGCAGCTGCTGCTCTCCAGGCTGCACGGGGGTGTTTGACACTCAACAGCAGCAAACATGCAGAGCCTTGCCTGAGTGAAAAGGGGACATTAAAACACATTCCCTCCTTTGCCACTCAGTATCCTCAGTTAGCAAATACTGCTCACTTCATTTGTATTTGATAGGAATATCTCTGGGCATTCAGTGTCTTTATTTATTTATTTATTGCTTGTTTCTCCCTACCAGTAAATGGCAACTGACTTAATACTGAGAACCTGATAAAATCTCTGCAGCACCTGTCATGCTGGAGCCTTCCCCAGCTTTGTCTGACAAGGAGAGTCTGATGTGACTTGATATCACACAAATCTCACTTTCTGCTCTGTTACTAAAACCTGCCATGCTGGTTAGAGGATTGCCCAGCCAACAAAGACCACTTGACAAGGGTAGTTCCCTGAGGAGCCACATTTTCTCACTGTTCTGTGCACCAGGCTGGACAGCTCTTTACAGCAGCCACCACCATCAGACCTGCCTCAAGAAGTCAGCATTCCCTGGTGCACAGGCTGCCCCTGTAACAGAGCTCCCAGGCTGAGAGCCCATCTTCAACACAGGCGTACAGCACACGTAGCTGTTACCAACCACTACATTTCAGAGTCTCCGTATTTTATATGAAGACTCCCAAATATTCAAGAGTAATGCCCTTTAAACTGCTCTCCTGGCTGCCTGATCCTTTTCTGATGAGGCCTCCACCTAGAAATGCACCAGTTCTCAGTACCACAAACACCAGCAGTCAAGGCAGCTCCAGGCTAGCAGTGCCCAGGCAGGAGCTCAGGGAGAAGTTTTGACTGTGCCCTCATCACCTGGAGTGTTCCATTTTCTCAAAACCAAGGAGACCATAAACTTTATAAAATTTAGCTCTTACAAAACAAACATCCTATTTGGACGTTCTCAGAAGTGAAGGGAAAGGGTTCAAATGAACAGGAAATCATTACAGCTGCTTTTTCTCCAGGATTCCTGCAATTCAAAAATTTTAATCATCAGCATCAATGCTTGTGTAAACTATACTCTTCAACTGATGAAGAGCTGCTGTAAGATTTTAGAGTAGGGTTTTTTTATTAGTAATATTTCTTTATTGAAAGTAGGAAATGCCAAAATAATTGTTTTATTGTAGTCACAGTTTTCAGTATGGTCACATAAAATGTCAGTTCCCATTTTCACCAGGCAATTCTGTGACAGGCCTAAACTAAGGGACATGCCAAGCCAAACAAAAATATCTACTAAGCATAAACAGACCAAATTATTTTGTCCATGCTAACAAACCATTCCTGAGCATTTAATAAAGCTTTTTAGGAAAAAGAAGGCACCTTAGGGTCAATGCCTTTCATTCAAAATTCATGAGCTCTATTAATTTATCAAGTTTATATTTTTATTGGTTCTTGCACTGTTCGCTTGAGGGACAGACATTTTAAAGCCAATTAGATAGAAACCATCACATTCATTGTTCTCTGTACTCAGCTGAGGATGCTGCTTCCACCACACTTAGCTACTGAGGCATTTCCATTAACACGTCACCAAACTTTTTCAAATCACATGCAAATATACAAACTGATATGAATTAACAAATCACCTAGGACTTCTTGATTTCATTTATCCATCTATTAAAAATGCAATAGTACTGATTTGGCTGATGACCAGAAAGAGCTTTCCAATATTTAAACCACATTTCTTCTGACATGACAGCTTAGTAAAATACATACAAAAGAGTCATTCCAGAGCTGACACGTCACACGAGGCTTCTGCTCTATGTGGAAGTCTATCTGAACTTCCAAGCAAAACCCCAGGACCATTTCAGAAGGTTGAGCACACAGCACTGCCAAATAGTTCCCTAGAAAAGATGAATCAAATGGGAAATACTGAAGCTGTCTCATTAAAAGTACCTGCATAAAAGCATAAAAAACACATCTCGCATACTAAAGATATGGAATAGCTGTTGGACACTAGATAAAGAGAACATAAAAATATATCTTTATTAAGTTATAAATGAGGATAAGGGAACTTTCTTTTTTAACAGACACAGCTGGAATTCCAGTTTTTCACTGAAGCAATGTATCAGGCCAGGTTCAGACAGCAGGTTCACGTGGTATGAGATTCTTTTCCTAGCCTCATTCTAGGTGACCACGTGTGAATGAGCAGGGGCACTCTGTTTGGAGTAATCTTATGATTTTGTTTAGGCCACACAGTAGCACTTTAAAATTGACAGAACAGCTATAAAATGTTCTTGTTCAACTACCAAGTTGAACAAGAACACTTGACAGTGTTTGGTAGTTTATTTGCCTTAAAACCCTGCTCCATATAAAGGTTTCATATTTATGCACTTGACATTTCTTCAGTAGGTAACAACATCATCAACTCCAAGATACCCACCATCTCTGTAAGGAGGAATATATACAAAACACACATAGCAATTACAGCTGTATTGAACTCACATAGCTGAAAGCACAGGAAATGTGGAATGAAAACATCATTAATTCAGCTGCTTTGCACACAGAGTCCCACATTCATTTTTTTTCTTGATTAAACACATAGGTAAATACATTAGTGTTTTGTGAACAATTTCACCGAGAATTTCCACTTAGATTATAAACAAAGGATCGTTTTGCTGTGGATCACAGGGCTTCACAAGCAAAATTCCCAAGGAGGAGAAATCTTACCCCTCTGAAATCAGTCCTCACATAAATACACTAAGACTCTCAAGGCAGTCTCCTACTTCCAAAAATTCACTGGCTCACTCAAAGGAAAGCCACAGTTCCCTTAGCACATATTATAGGTGAGACAAAAGTGCTAAACAGCTTACCAAGCAGCATCAGGCTAATTAACATCATATCAGCTCTAATTGGAAGCGATTCAGCAGTGTCAGCTCTGTAGTAGGAGCCTTTTCAGGACTCACTGATGTGAAAGGCGAATAGTGA
Organism: Pyrgilauda ruficollis; assembly: GCF_017590135.1. Taxonomy (NCBI): domain Eukaryota; kingdom Metazoa; phylum Chordata; class Aves; order Passeriformes; family Passeridae; genus Pyrgilauda; species Pyrgilauda ruficollis. Next base: position 9,110,821 of record NW_024514764.1, on the reverse strand, counting down.
CACCAAGAAGTGTTTCCTTCTCCTGCCCTGTAGAGCAATTGTTCACTGGAGAGTGGTCTGGAGTCACCAGCAAAACATAATCCAGTCTCTGCACCACAGTTTCCTTCCCACTGGTGTGTTCAAACATGCTTTTGCGAGCACACCAAACTACACAGGCTGGCTAAATCATCTCTGTGGTACTGGGAGGGGCCAGAACAAGAACAAGACCAAAACCTCAGCTCCTTCAATCCTCAGAGGTCCTCTGTTCTTTCCAAGTTACTCCATGCAATCTGCAAGCTAAGACATATCAACTCAATTGTCCATTTCCTACTGGGTAATACCCACCAGAAGTTTAACTCTTTTAATAAAGGTATAATTAAAATATTTGTCAGGCCATGCAAAGCCTGACCCATTTCTTTGCACTGCTATGAGTAATGAGAACTTCACCAATCTGACAAACTAATTAAAGAGTCTTAGTGTTGAGTGTGGCTATCAAGCATGTAGCCAAAGCAAGAGAAATAAAATGAGACTTTTTAAACCAAATGAACTTCAGCAGCCTCTGTGACAACCCACAAGGAGCATTACTGCTGTCCAACTAAACAGAAAAACAACTAAGAACTAAAAATATTCACCATGATCAATGTATTAAATCACATTAAACTATCCCTTCCTTACGAGATGTAAATTTTAGAGCATTTGTTCTAAAGGACACGTGAGAGACTGAGACCTTCACAGAAACCCATACAAAATCCTTCAGTTTACTGTGCTGTGGAACAAGCATTGCAATGCCTGCCCTCCTAAATAAGCAGTTCAGATGGAAAAGTGCTTATTTCAGGGGTTTTTCTCCCCACAGATAAGTAGTGCTCAGGATATAAAACAGCTTAAACACAATCCAGCATCTAAACTCAAGTCAGTGTGTTATGGCACGTACTTAAAAGTGAAGGTATCCCACATTTCATCTCTGCCATCCCACAAAAGTCATGCCTAATGTGTGACAAAAACTGTCACAGAAGAGAAGATTCAGAAGCACTAATGGAAGTCTGAGCTATTTTACAAAAGGATTTCTTGCAAAAAAAGAGTGCAACACTATAAAAATGAGCTCCAATGACACATTTCACATTGAAGTAGAGTCTATTATCAGGATATAACATTTTCATGCATCATTTTATATTAAGGGAAGCTGTGTAGTCTGAGAAATGGCCATGTCTAGCTCCTTCTGTCATAAAAATCCTCCTTTGTGCTGTGGCAAAGAGTGATATCACCACAGACAAAAATTTAGCTTCTCTCATACCAATTTCTCTATCAAGTGCAAAAATCTATAATTTTCCAAATTTTTTTCAGATACAGCAAGAAACAGATGGACAAAGCCTTTTCTTCTGTCGTGGTGTTCACCTCCTAGTCTGCCACTGGGGCTTCAGCAGCCCTTCTGTGCCACACTCAGCCAAGGAAAATGTGTCACACTGAGTGACATGCCTTCGAAGAGCCCCAATTTCCTTTCTTCTCCATGTCAAAGGAGCTTTAAATATCTACATTCACTGTCTTGTTCCTCATTCGATAGCTTTTTTTAACCATATTTCAAGATCAAGTAGTGACTCAAAAGACTGAGTATGGAGCTAAAAATCTAGATCCAAATTCTAATGGTCTGTCACTTAGAGCAATGTCTCCTGGACTTGGTGCCCACTGCAGTTCACTGAACCACTGGGATGGTAAAATATTTCAACAAGCTTCATGTAAAATGTGGTCAGAGTAGAAAGATTAGAAAATAAATATAAAGGGAAAAAAAAAGAGAGATAATAAAAGTCCATCTCAGGAGAGACAAACTGTCGCAGCCAGGCTGCCCCATGGAACACGGGTGACCCGCAGCCTCTGCACCTTCCCTACACCACAGAGCACAAGCGTCACCACTGTGAGAAGCTCTTCATTTTTATGCAAAACACGAATCCAGCACTGAGGAAACAATGGCAGAAAGCTGTCAGTGTCTAAAGAAAGTAGTACTAATCACGCTCGTGTAATTTTCTATTTTAGGAAATCTCATGCTAATTGATTAAAGTAATTAGCTGTGCTAATATTAGCAGGTTCTTCTTTTGCCTAAAAATCATGCAAGGTATGTACCAGGAGCAACACGTGCTTTAAGAGGGCCTACAATCTTACTCAAAATACTTCAGCCACGCTATAAAAACTGTCTTAGAAAAAGGCAATCACAAGTTCATTGGGCGAAACATAAAACATTTTTGTTGATGACAATTAAACCAGAACTTTCACTAGAAAATTCTGAAGATCTCAATGTGCTTCCAAGTGCCTCATCCCCTGGGCTGAGCAGTTCTCATGAGGAGACTGAAGGTGCAAAACAACAGTGCCAGAGGTTCTATTATCTCAGAAGTTTTAGCAAAGGGCCTTGCAGGTCCCACTTCAGGAAAATGCACAAAGTTGGATGAGAAAGCATGGCCTGTGGATGTCTCCTCTGTACCTGGTCAGTATACCAGGATGCAGAGCAAGTGCAATCAAGAGCTACTTGATTTTTAGGTTGAAAAATCCAGGTCTCAACTGAGGTTCCAAAATTTACTTGAACTAAAATGGAACGTTAGAGGAAAAGGCCAGGAATGTGAATTTCTGCATCAGCATATATGGAATCACCTAAAAAGACCTTTGCTGTCTAAGCCAGGAAAATGAACACCACAGATCAGCAAAAAACAGAGCCTATTACAATTAATAAAACATTTCAGACTTTAGCATGTAAAGATTAAAAGTTAACATGACAATAAGGCAACTGAAGTTCATTTATTTTTAGATCGTGCATTTATGTCACTTCAACTGTGCATAAAAAGTTCTTCCCTAATTCATATGGCTTTTTAGTAGTTTGCATAATGCAGAAACTAACAGCAGAAACTAAGCAGAGTCTATAATATGACTTCATTGCAGTTGATAGAAATGGAACAGCAAATGAAGTATCCATCCAATATCTGCTCTGAACTGGAAGATATTATGACTTACCAAATCATGTTAAATCTAATTTGCCAAAAAAAAAAGTCACTCTAAGTTAAATCTTTCCTCAAAATTACTGTCAGAAAGCCCATGTAGGCATCAAAGCAGTACTAGGATGAACCTTAAGTCGCATTTTATTATTTAGTACAAGTTCATTAACACCTTTTGTAGTAGTGATTTTTACATATCTGAAGAGACTTTTCATTTTTAATCTGTACATCTCCGCTGCTCAGTCCATTTTGTGGTGCTGGGACACAGCAGCTGCTACCCCATTGATTTTACCTCCATATCTTTATTTTGTCTCATTGATTGAAAAGCCATCAAAACAAGTTTGTTCTTAATTGAATCAAATATCTGGGCAGTCTTACTTGTAAATGGAGTTATAAGCAGACTGTTCAGCATGTTAACATCCTAGCAAGCCAAGAACATTTTTACTTCATACTCAGGTACTCACAGGCTCTAAGCATATTCATCAGTGATTGAAGAATTAAAGCTTATATGTCAATAACAATAATTCTCAATTTTCTGACAATCTCTTGACTCTTCTCTCTAGAGTTTCAAAGCAATTTATAGATACTCACAAATTAATTCTCAGTACCCTGCAAGATCAGAATATCTTTGTTTTCCAGGAGGTAAAAGCAATGTATTCAGCAAAGTGCAGTCATGTTCAAACTGACCCAAAGCCCAGACTGCAGACCCCAAGAACTGACAGTAATTAACTCCCAGCTACGGTTTAGGATTTGCATACCATCCACAATGCTGGGTATCAGGACCTACCCATCTTATTTCATGCACCAAAAATCAGAAATGACCGAGGAAAACAATCTAACTAATTACAAATGCACACACAGCCAAGTGACAATTTTTTAATCATAAAACTCTGAGCACTTTTCTACCTCCAACTCCATTAAGTGTTATTTCATTAGCATTCTCACTCTGGAACTTCAGAGCAAGTATAACAGCCAATGCACAGTAATTAAGATCCTCCCTTGAAAACAGAATTGTGTGACTAGAACCAGATGTGAAACTGGAAGCTTGAAACTAGAAAAAAGATTAGCTTCATCTTTTTATAATTTGTATTTTTTCCAGCGTAAAGGGTGCCGCTTTGTTGGAGTTATAAACATCCAAAAGAACAGAAGCAGCTATAGTTTTTGATGACACCCACTAAGTTTAGAAGCAATACTAAGAAAACAGCGGTGCTCAGGTGACTCAAAAACATCAAACCATGGTTCCCTACCCTATGGACAGAAACAGAAGGTACCATGCAAGATTGCAACTGTTTCTACAAAGGACATGACAATTGACTGACTGCAGTCTGCAGTGAACTATTCCTCCCTGCCTGCACTAAATGCTGGATGCCCTGCTGACATTACAGCCAAGCTGAGTCCTGAGCATGGATTTCAAGAGAAATGAAAAGGATAAGAATATTTATATAACGAAGATTTCTCACAGTGTCACGCAACTCACAGTGTCGTGGACCTCTTAAGTAAATATCTATTTAATCAGTTGACATAGTTTAAGCTATAAGTTCCTTTAAAACCTGACCTTCCTAATGCCCTTAACAAAGTCCTGTGGCTGCTTCCCGAAGGAGCAGCACAGATAGAAACCAAGGTTCAGGGCAGACAAACAAGGAGTGAGAAAACTAAAATCCCTGCAAGGACCTATAATTTCAAATATATCATTTGAGGCTTCTGAGTTAATATCCTACATTACTAAGTAAGAATTATCTTTTCCTAGAAAAGCTTATTTGATCCCCAGCAAGAAAAAATATCCTAGTCAAGGTAGGAGAACAGCATCTTGAAGGTCCAGGCATTTAGAATGAGTTTCACTGTTGGTTACCAAAAAAAATAGGATATGTCAATGCCAGAAGACACCAGGTATAAAGTAATTCAGCAGCACACAGAGCAATAGTGATGCCTGTGTTCATGTAGTATCTAGGGCATTTAGGGAATAAGGCTTAAATATAAGGAATTTAAGCCACAAAATATTATGTATCTGACCAAATAAGAGAACTGATAACTGATCTAGTTATCACCTGATTCCAGTCTCACAAATAATACTTAATGAGCAGAGGTTGAAAAAAAAAAAAGTGTCCCACTAAAAGGGAAAGTGTAAATTATCAAAAAATATCTATGCATGCTCATAGAGCCTGGAACTGAGCCCTAAGTCACTGGACTTTGTAGCAACCTCAATTTATTATGTAAGTAAAATACCAAGAGCTACTTCTATATTTGTGTAGAGCAGCAAGAACACGCCTGCAGTTACCCACTCCTTGCTGAGCACTGAGCAGAGGGAAGTCAGGCCTGTCAATGCTGCCATCTACAGAGCGCTGCTCCGGAGCTGAAGGATTGCACTCTGTCACCTTGAGATTTTCCATCATAAACTGCTTGGAAACCAAACCTTCTCCACCTCAGGTCCTCTTTGCAGCAGTTCCAAACAGAGTTATAGTCCGTGGAGGGGGCAGGGGGAATAGCCAGGGGATAACAATGACTTGCAAACAATTTCAGAGACACATCTGCTCACACTGCTGTGGCTAATGTCACCTGCAGTAGTAATGCACCATTCCCTTCAGCACTTTACAGGGAATATAAAAATCAAGAAAGAACAGGGAAATATTTGCACATAAACAGCTGAAATAAAACTAAAAGAGCCTTTGGTATATTCAGAATTATTTTCAGCTTTCTTTTGTTCCTCCACAAAAGTAAACAAAGATATGATTAAAACAAATAATTCATTATGATAAGTGCATTCCATCTTAAAATGTAACATTTTTTATTTCATCCGCCACAGCAACTGCTTGATACCATAATTATCAGCTTTAGAAGGTATAAGAAAATCTCTACCTAGAAAAATCTAAGTGAAGAGTATGAAAAAAATATATAAATGCAAATGAAAGTAGATAAAGTGATCTCTACAGCAATATTTTGTCTTCTCTACAATGGAGACAATAACATTTATAATTTGAAAGCATGTTTTGAATTACATTTGCTACAAAATCAGGCAACTTCCTTTGATACAGATAAATCTCACTCTTGAAACTACAGTTATGGGGAAAACTTTGCTTTTTCTTGTCTTCAGTCAGCTGAGGTCTACTGTAAACAGCAGGTTTCACAGTGTAAGACCATGTTTCAGCCCCAAATACACTAAATTCCAACCAGTGTGTTCTCTTCTGTAATCACAAAATGCACTCCATTTAGGAAATGTAGTCTTAATTGTTCATGCATTTCCAGTGCTAAACCCTTAACTAAATACACAGTACCAGGGTAGCTCCACAGCCCCAGAAATGTTGTTTGATCTGGCACAGAGAGCTGGCCCTGCTCCAACACCTTGCCAGTCCGTTACAGAAATGGTAACTGAATGCAGAAAGGGCTCATTTTCTTCTGTCTGAAATTCCTGATAATGTGTATTTGGCTATTCAAGCTGTGCACATTGCCAGAGCAGGTCACAAACCAGGAAAGAAAATGAAGCCTCTGCAATAAAACAATTTGGAATGCTGCTGGGAGAGCACAGCCACAGGAGCTTGGTGCTGCCTGGGTTCTTTCCACAGCTCCTGCACCCCCAGCAGCACTCCTGGTTCTGTCCTCTCCCCCAACAGCTACACCTGCCCAGGGGATCCCTCCAAAAAAAGGGCCCTGCCTTTTCTTCCTGACTCTCCTCACAGAGCTTCCCAGAGCAACCACCTCTGCACTGCCACCACGAGGGACTCTCGTATTCAAGATGTAACATGGTCATCATGGTTCTTGGTCACGGGATCATGCAGGATCTGCCAAAAATTTCATCTGAGTTCTGGGCACCATGCCCACACTTCACCCCATACTGGATTTTTTAATAGCAGCAAGTTCATGTTCCCCTGCTGACTGGCATCTTAAGCAGACAATGAGCTCTCAGCTAAGAGTGAGCATCACTTGCAAACGTACCTCTAGGTTTAACTGCCTACACAGCAATGCCCCTGATTTTCCACATCAATCCATTCCAAGAGGCAAGTCAGCAGGGTGCTGCAGGGAGCACATGTAGCTCAGAAGCTGTAAGAGTTCATGGAAATGTTGGCAGAGCCCCTAGAATGCACAATATAAGTGAACCCAGCAGGCAGGCAGTGGTTTTACAGGCACACACTTGCCCTCTCTGTGGCCAGCATTTCCAGAAAATGACAGTCAAAGTAGAACCTGACAACAAAAAGAGTGACATTAACAGCTATATAGTTTCAAAGCTCAGTAATTCACAAATTTCAGCCACTGGGCAGCAATATTCCAGTCACTTTTGTCCAACAAGGAGACCTTGGCAAAGGTCAGGGACCTGAGGTACACTCGCACGCCAGAATGTAATGGTGCTGTCACACACGCTGAGCCACTGGACATTGATATCTGCCCACTGTTTCTAGCAAAAGTAAAACTTACATTGTACATCAGGTGACTTTTTGTACCATTTGGCTGCAGCACCACATACCCAGGCCTGTGTGAAAGGTGCTACTGCAGAGCATGGTGCAGGTAAACAAACACCAACCCAGCTGGCACACAGGGCTGTATCTCTGCTTTACCACAACACTGACCAGGGGCTGAACAGATTTCAACAATTTGCCCATCTTTTACAGAAAACTTGAATCAAGAAATACAAGTCCCTTTCAACCTCCATTTCTAGCCCATGCCCCTGCATCCCTGCTGTACCATGAGACAGAAGGATGTGAGGGCACAAGGCACAGTGGAGCACAGAAAATGTTCCCCCTTGAGCACGCACCAGGCACCATGTGGGAAACATGTCAGCAAGCTCAAACGAGCAAACACGCATTTGCTTTAATTTTATCTATGAAGTTTTGTACAAATCATAGTTTAGGGAGAAGCTGTTTCTATTCTAGCTTCATATGAATTTCAAATACTTAAGTTTTATTTTTAAGACGACAGTTATCTACGAACCAAAGATTTAGGCAGCCTATCTTGAGCCTGAAAATACAAAATCTGTTGAAAGCAGAATTGGCTAGGACAGCTCTGAAATTACCAGCACAGAGAATACACTTTAATTAGAAGGGTTTCACCAGCAAGTTCTTGTAGACAGCAAGTACCTGTCTAAAAAATTATGTAGGAAGAAAAGCTGCCAAAACTTTTCAACTGACATACCAACATGACATGGATCAGAGGGGCAGGTGTTTGTTTGAAAAAGGTATGGCTGCTAATTCTTTAACCAAACACTACACATACAACAGACTTTGCTAGAGGAAATCTCTCAGTAAAAATTGACCCCACCTTTGTTGTTGGCCTTCACTCAACTTTTCCTTGTGCCTTTACTTACTTGCTTCTCTGCACAAGTGTTAAAAATGAGAATGTCTAATGAAAGCATTAGGGAACTATTTTATGTAATCAGCTCAAGGAGAAGCAACATTTCCATTTTCTTATCTTCTCCAACTACAATGGAACAACAAAATGATAGCTCTAACTATACAAACCCCTGTAAGAGTGAGCCAGCCATTCTTATACTCATTGGTTGAATTTTCAGCACAGGATGCCCTTTGGCAGTTCATCCTCGGAGCAAACACGGACTCCTCCACACAAGTACACGTGCAATCTTTCTTAACCTTTAAAAGGCTTAGAGCACAGGAATTTAAATAGTTTCCAACATCATTGCAACACAAAGTGAAATCATTTTGCTCCATCTGTATATCAGTCTATAATTGTGAGGGAAACTGCAAAAGCAGATCTCTTTGTGGAACTGTTTGGAGCAAAGCCACCAAACAGTTATGGATATCTATGCCTGACTGAATGGTACTTCTGATCCACTTCCCAAGCATTAGTTATATTTCCAGTTAATTTTTGGGTGCACTAGTCAATGCAGGATACAGGAATAGAAGACATTACAAAACACAATTAAAATTATTAAACTTTTCCAAAATCCCAAACCTACATAGAATATAAATAACATCAAACAGCCCACGACATCTCAAGCAGGTATTGAAAACCCGCATCTAATATTTTTTGAAAATAAATGTAAATGCTCACTTTTTCAGGAGACTAAGAATCAGCACCAATTAATGAATGAATTCTCTGACATTGCTGAGCTACCATCTGCCTGCAGAGATAAAGTCTGCACAGCAATGGCTAATGCCCCAGTGCACAATGAGGTGAGCAGCCAGCATCACGAGGCGCTCCGCTCCCTCGCACGCGTGGGGTGCCAGGTGCAGAGCAGCCCCTGGAGCTCCTGGGCAACCTCAAGCCTGTTTCAGTGGGAAGCTGGCTACTCACTGCCATTTGAGGCTGACTGCTGGATCCAGTGTGACATCCAGAGTAAAACTCCTATAATTGCTCAGCCATAACCAATGGCTGCAGGAGGATGGACTTTCACTGCTGAAGCCTCTCTGGAGACGGATGTGTCTCAGTTCTGCTCTGGACTGTGGGATCACTGCCCACCCCTTCAGTGAGGCCAAATCCTTCCCACTCTTTTGCAGCTCCCCCAAAGGTCCCACAACACTGGCACACAAGCAGACACTCACTGTAGGATCACTGCCCACACGGAAAACACAGTGAGCAAACAGCCTTAGCATCCCCAGGATCTATCAAACACTTGCCTCACACTGATCCCACCAGCACTCACTGAACCACCACTCCTCCAAGTCACTGTCACAGTCACATTGCCCACTTCCCCAAAGAATATAAAAATACACTTGCTAGAATCCAGCCAAGTTTCAACAAATCATTTTCCTGGTAGATGATATCAATGCCTTCTATTTAAATAGATGCAGTATAAATAGGCTTCCTAATGAGAAAATAGTTTGAGGGGGTTTATGTGACACGCTAAAAAAATTATTACTTGATCTAGTCTGCAATGCCTTATGTGTTAGTTAAAATCAATTTCAATAAATACAGGAAATATCAAATCAAATCAGACATCTTCTGTTATAAACTGTTTAGTTTTTTACCTTATACTGGGATCCCTGTAAGGTGTTTAGGGCTTGCAAGCTCAGACTAGTGACCAGTCCTTCCCTGCTTTCATTTGCCAGAGCAATGAAACTCAATCTTAATTGTACATACTTTCATCTCTGTGCTATAATAAAAATGCATTTGATTTCAAGCAGAATATATATGCTTTGGCAAGTTCAGCAACAAATCACAGTTTGCATCTAGAGTAATTTTAAAGTATTTTAGCATGAAGCTGCACCTACAGAAGACTTAGAGACTGTGGACTTTGGGCCATGCCTTGCCTGTGCCTCTCGGGTACCTTTACTTCCACAAGGTTGCATTTCATTGCATGGTTGACTGAGCAAAGGCTTGTGAAGCTGTCCCTTGGGTGTTCCCTCATCTCCGATTATGCTTGTCTAATAATTTCTTTTTTTCTGAAATAACCATGTTCTCTATCTTTCTGTCAGAAGGAGAAAGAAAAGCCTCCCCCATCAAAAATTAAAAAAAAAAAAAAAAAAAAAAAAAAAACAAGGAAAAGAAAACTAAAGAAAAACATTACACAGAACTTTCAAGGTTACTAGAACTGCTATATAATTAATAGCTACGGGTATGCTTCCCAACAATGGCTTACTGAATAAAAAACCACCTCATTTTACATGTTGACTTTTAAGAAACTTTGAACATTTCACCCTTGTGTGAACTCCTTTAAAATAAAAGATTTAATACCTTTCTTTACATAACGTTTACACACCATACATTTGTGTAGCATATGTAGTTTCTATGATCGTTTTTCTACATTTTTATCCGTGCTGTTGTTTGAACAGATCTTTAATGTGTTTCAGGCAATGTGAGAATTAACTACAAACAGGCAGAAAAACAAGCTTTGAAATGAAACTGTCATCTCCCAGCTCAGCAAAAAGAGATAATACCCACTGGCCTTTCTACAGTAGCTTTCCAATGTGGAGAGCAAAGGATAGCCTAGAATTTCCCAGACAAACTTGTACACGTGTTATACAGGCCCCCCACCAGGACAGGAAATCTAACATACCAAAACATGGTTATTTTAGTGTACAGGAACAAGTCATCTGCACAATTCAGTGGCTATACCAAGGATTTCCAGGTGGCCTGGGCAAACATCCCAGAGGCTTCAATTCCAGAAAGATCTATGTATTAAAAAAACAAATTGATAACCCTACGTATAGTAGGCCTAATTGTGGATATTCATTTTGTCCTGCACACACAAATTGATGCATCAATGGGAAGGTTTCTTATCTCTGTCAGGTGACAAAATTGAGCAAAACCTCTGTGTTATCCTGAAGACTTGATCTTAGAGATCTGGAGTCTCAAAACACAGTCAATTATATTTATAATAGCAACAGGGTTTTTTTGAAGTAAGAAAACATACAGTTTTGACTGTTCACTACATTTTCAGCTTATCAAACACAGCATGATTAGTTTTGATCTTCTCGCAGAGATCACACCAGCAAATTTGCATTAAAAAACCCAACAGCATCATTCCATTAGTGGTTTGTCAAATCATTATCCTGAACAGGAAAACCTTGCATCAGCCCTACATGGAAGCCCTCATTTCAGACCAGAAACTCTTCCCAAGAGGACAGCAACAATAGAAGTGACCAGCTACACAAAAAATTATTTATTGAATCAAATATTTTAGTTTTATTTTGCCACAGATAGATTCTGACCAGACTAAAACTGGCCCTCTTATTTTTTTTAAAAAAATCTTTTTCAATGGCTGATATACATGTAACAAAGCCAGAGGACTTGGCAAAGTAGGTGATGACAACATTAAGAACTAACTCCTGTTGTTATTAAGTTCCTTTTATAAAAACAAAAAATTCCACCTGCCCAGCACAATACATACAGCTTAACTCCTGATAGTGAAAAGTAAAATAATAATTATGGTGGCTTTGGACCAAGAATCTCTTGATAATTACTTCTATTAGATTCCATGCACTCTTTGCACAGCTCTCTGTGCATTTCTCATCTATCTGGATAACAAAAGTACACAGCAGCTGCTGAATAGTTTGATCCTACTATTATTTTGGTACAGAGGACCTTAAAACAGACCAAAACAACCACTGTGAACAGAATTCAAAACGACAGAGACCTGCTGAGGTCACTAAGGTCTGCATTGAAGGAGCATCTGCCTGTGGTCAAGTTGGCTGATGAAAAGGTTGTGTGCACCCCCTCACAGCTATTGGAGGTGACAGCACAGGCACAATTCTCATCCAAGGTCAAGGAACAATCCACAGGCAAACAAAGCTCCACTGACAGCCAGGGTGAGGGGCCATGCCTGGGCAGAGGAGGACAGAGCTCTCAGCAGAGCAGTCAGACATTCCCATATGGTTTCACAGAACCTGGACAACTAAAAGCTCCCCGGAAAAGGGGTCTGGGGGTGCTGGGGCAGCAGATTCCCCAGGAGTCAACAGTGTGTCCTGGCAGCCAGGAGGGCAAACCACACCTGGGCTCAAACACGGGAGAGGCAGCTGGGAAAAGGCAATCCTGCTGTTGCCTTCAGCCCAGGAGGGGCCTCCCCTGCAGCTCTGGGGGCAGCTACCTCAGGGACCAACACCAAAGCAGAAAGGAAAATGGCTTGGAAAGATGTTGGTCATACTTTGTGTGGCAAGGAAACTGTGTGTGCCTTGTATGTGTGATGTAACCAGTTCAGCAAGACAAGCTTTGCTGCAAAAGCAGATGCAAACTGAGTTATCTGTTTTATAAATGTAAGGAATTTCATTGTTTTAACGACTTATTTACAACATTTCGATTCTATCTTGTTGTAGTGAGGCTTAGCACAAGACATAAGGGATGCTTATAAAATATTTTGGTCAGTTATGCACCCAAGTAAGTATTCTCAGTTGCCTATGGCTCAGAGAAGTAATTAGACAATATATTTCTTCTAAGTCATAAGGCTGTTTAGAGATGTGGTTGAATAAACACATCAAAACACAGAGTTGCTCAGAAGCTGAGCTTCAAGGTCAGGAGAAAACTCTTGAAATGTGTGACTTGTTTCTCTTTGGAGAAAAGAGAAACCATGGAGCAAAGAGAAGCAGATTAAGAAAGTTGTAGAAATAGGTTCATTTGTCAAAAAAAAAAAAAAAAAAAGGTACAATAATGTTTCCAAACTACATTATAAATTCAATCATTAGCATTAATTTATCCCTTACCTGTGAGGTTTCTGCATGCACCATCCTATCCTGGACTTTAGGACAGATAAAGATTCCATGTACATCAAAGCATGCAAAGGATATAAGGAATAAAACAGTACTTATGGATGCACAAGACACTCAGAGGACTGGTAATCAAGCACACAAAAAACCCTCAACATAAAAAAAAAAAAAAAAACACAGAAACCACAGGTTCAGGCCTGCACTTTGGAATAGGAGCAAATATGGAGCAAGTGCAGTTCTGCAGAAAAGCTTGTTCCACATTCATAGAATCTTAACTTCACTATTCTGCAAACTACAAACTTTGATTTATTAAATTCCTTGCTCACATTTTTTTTCCATAGACAAAGCATAGCAAGCTTTTTCCTACCTGCTAAACAAACTATTTTTTGTTTTTAACCTGGGTAGCTCCTTCTATTTTCTGCTTGATAGCCTGTTCTGGGTCTTTAAACTACACAAAGAACCCCCTGCAGGAAAACCACATGCTCACATTCCATACCATATTTCAGGTGGCAAGTGCACTACAGTGACCATCCCTCTCTACCACTGAGGGAGGTGAACCTCTGCACCTTCAGAGACCAGCACATTTCTGTTACAAGCTTGAGTTCAAAAGGTGAGATTTGTAAAAAACACCAGGTGCATAGGATGGCACACTGCTTGGCAGATCAAATTACAGATTGCACTTCTTGACATACTGGCTATATTAAAAGAACTGTGCTGTGCAATGATCATCTTGAGAAAACTTGTAAGCAAAGGTGATATGATAAATTAGATCTGGAGAGAGAAAACCAGTGAGAATCATTAATAATTCCATTTAAACCTCAGAGAGGACTCCTGAAAGGGGTTTGTTGTTTAGGTAGGTAAATATATATTATGGACTGTTTTGTATTCTGTTAAGATGCTCAAGTGCCTCAAGACATTTCTCTTTGCCAGTCACTTCTATTTCAGATCACCAGTCTATAAAAAGAAGGAACCAATACATGCGAGCGTTCATGCCGCAAGAGCTCGCATTTATATAAATATCCTGCTGAGGAAAATTGCCCACTCCCTAGCATCTCCTGCAAAGACACAGGGAAAGCCAAGAGTTTGCAAGAAATCTGCAGCAGTACTAAACTCTGCTTGAAATCTCTTTGAAGTTATATATATATACAGGCAAGATAAAAATACGAGAGGCAGTCAGCAATTCTCCATCCAGTAACCTCTTGCAACACTCCCAAATCTCTGATTTACTCTAGGAGAATGCCATGGAACACCCTCTTCACCAGCTGTCCACAAAAGTCACAGCTAAGACATCTGGTCCAAAAGAGTTTAAAGCAACAAAACAGTTAAACCAAGCCACAATGGAGGTGATGTTGAAAATAACACAGGTCTTGAACTGAAGTAATTTATATGGTTGCATTTTTTTGGTGTTCTCAGTTTTCTCCATAGTGCTGGACAGATTTTTCCTGGGGCACAGAATGGTCTTTTCCTCAAAAATGCTAAATCAAGCCAGCTTTCAATAGTGCTGAACTCTGACACAGCCATGTGTACTGTCAGCTAAGCCAACAAGGAAGAAGGATCCCACTGCAGTATGGAATCAGCCTTAAATATAAATTTTGTTCCCTTACAGGATTCAAACCCCAATGGTTTGTGTATTTAACAATTTCAAGTATTCTGCTTTTGCAGATAAATGAAATTAAATTAAATCTAAAATACTTTTTTTTAAATGACGAAAACCAAGCAAACAAGAAAACACACAACAAAAACTACCAATAAAAGAAAAGCCAAACCAAAAAGTTTCTATTTCAAAGCATGAAGTAGACAAGTAACCATATGCCCAGAATGATGCTATCTTCAAAGATATTTTCAGTAACATCTCAAATGCTCTCCAATGGTGTTTATGATCTCCCCCAGTACTGAAATGGATGAGGACACTGCAAAAAGTTAGCTACAAAAACTGTAAAAGAAAGGGTTCAGTTTTTTCCAGTTCCAAATCCCAAACAACAACATCATTACACATCTTTTGCCAAGCTGATATATTGTTTTATTACACTCCGTAAACACTATCCTGGTCACACCAAGACAATTCTTAAATTACTTGTCTGTGTAGCTACTGACCTAGGGCATTTTACTCAACGTGCAAGAGGAGGGTGTTTTCTAGAGAATGCTGAAAGACAGAGGGAGCTTTCTTAATTGCTATAATTACATGCTCAGAGTAATCTAGTTGAAAATGAGCCGCACAGTGTTTTCATGTGGCTCCAATATTGCTATGTCTCACAGTTCAGGAAGAAGCAGGAAGTCACAAGGAACCTACAAATTAGACAAATTGGATCAAAGCTGAGAAAACCATCTGCAGATTTACCTGTGACAACCTGTTTGCCTGACACACAGGCAGTGATGAAGCAAACAAGCAAAGCAGTGGCATATGCTGCTCAGGAGACAACAGTAAGACAGCGCAGCAGAAAGCAAATTTTATTGCTATGTCCTGTTCCTAAGCACCATCAAAATGTTTTCATATTTCATCACTGAGAGCGTGCAGTGAGTATTAACACAGTGGCAGAGCTCCACAGGTTAGAACTGGGGATGAGGCTTAACCACCCACCTCTACTGCCCAGCAGGAAACAGGTTCAGAATAATGAGATATGTCTGTCCCTACTCTTCAGCCTTAAAATACAGAGACTGCATCACTGAATTGCTGAACCAGGCTTAAGACCTGCAAAACCCTTCTGTCTCAAACATCTCCTTTTTTTGCCTGCTAATCAAATGCTAAGCCTTTGATTTGTGATTACTTAGAACTCAAACTGCACTGGACACTCAAAGGCATAATGGACCAGGGGTGGAAAAAGCAGTGTAACTGAAAAAGAAAAGCAAAACCAGAAAGCAGCCAAAGTCTTCCAAAAAAGGCTTGTCTGCTTACAGTGGCAGCTGCCTGCTCTCTGACAGACTTGAAGAGAAAGTGTCCTGGTCCTTCCTTCTCACTTCACAGAGCAATGAGCAGACCCTGCTACAAGAGCCTGTGACCCCCAGGCCTCTTGAAGCCCCCCAGCCTCAGGCTTGTCCAGCACACAAGTCACAAGGCCAGCACATGGCAGAAGCAGAGAGAACCCTTGCACTCTGGTGTTTCCTCTCAATCAGAAGTCAAGTGTTGTGCAAATGCCCTTCTAGATGCAGAGTTTTTGTGTGGATGACCAATACAGCATGTAGAGCATATAGCCCATCACACAGAGTTTACAAGCAAGGTTACTGTGAGCCACCAAGGTGTCTGAAAAGATGCATTCTGCAGTAGAAAACACATTCACATCCACCCAGAAAGGATCACTGAAAATATCACATCTCCCATGCCTCTCACCATGGACCACATTTATCTGGTGGGATCTTGCTGCCTGTGTGCTGTAAACAGACCCCAGGTCACAGCCCATGGATCTTCCCACTGAAATACAACTTGGAATTCATTCCATTCATATTTTATATATCATATTTCATTTGAAGTATTACTAGATTTCCTTAGAGCTGCAAACATCTTGAACCAGGTTCCTCCCTTGTCAGGAGACACTGCAGCAACATCTCTCTGGAAGGGTCAGAGATTTCTCTAAAAGCTCTGCTGTATGAATGTATGATAAATGGATGATTCAGCCTCTCACCAGGTGCACCTAGAATGCTTCAGTCTGTGGCAGCTGTTTTAGGCACACAGCAGTTGTATTCCTTTGTCATGTAAATTGGAATGGCTTGCCCAGGTACCATAAAGAAGAATAACACTTTAAGAAGTAAGTATCAATGGATGCATCTGGAAGAGGAAAATACTTCCCACCAGAATTCTCTCTGATAAGACCAAAGCTCTCAGAGAAAGTTTTGAAAACATAAGAAGTTTTCAGAAGAAAAGGACGGTAGAAAATCTGCATTTCCTTCAGAATAATTTGTGTCCTTTTACTTATCTTTAAAGATAAACATAATTATTAACATTGGTGAACAATTAAGTAAGGCTCTGAGATTGCTCCACATGGAAGCAGATTTAGAGGTTAAATGTTTTAATTCCAAGAGATGGCTTAAAGATTAAGCAAAATTGCATTGTCAAGTGCTTTGGAAATGGAGCCTCACTCCTGCACAACTGGCTGCACGTGCCCCAGTGTATGTGTTTGTGTATGGGTGATGGTTGTCCTTTCTGTAACAAAAACTATTACACCTCTATGCTTGGAATTTTCTCCCAATTCTTGATACGAATACTGACAAATGTTGCTACCTTTGGTGCAGAGAGATTAATCTTTGGCAGGTTGCACACTTTTAAGTTAAATGAGAATGCTGCAGAATCATGGGAGTACTAACACTGGGAAAGAGACTTACATAAATTCTCTAAAATGAATAGCAAACTTTTTTATTTACTAGAAATGGGAGGGTTTTTGACAGCTGGTTATTGAGTTCTCATGTTGGACAATGTCCTGGAAGACCATCCAGAGATCTGACTTCTGTCAGCTGTGGATTTATGTCAGCCAATATTTCTGCAGCCTGTGACAAAAGCAAATCCCACACTACACCCAAATGTGCATTTACGTATGTTTTTTCAGTGTTAGGACAAGCTCTTTACACTAGCCTTAACAAAAACTGAATATTTTTATAATTAGTTTAGTCAGGTGTCTCATTTGCTCGCCTATTTTAAGGACTCTAAGAGGATTTTTTAGAATGAAGCTATTTTCTAACTCTCATCTCTGACCAAAGACCTTTTGATGCATTCCCAGTCACAAAAGCTTCAACATAGCTCATGGGCTGGAAGGTGGCCTTGTTCAAGTAAAGGGTTGTTCAGATTTATGCCACTAAAACATTTTCGTAGACTTCATTATATTTTTTGGCCAAAAAGACAGAGATAAGCCTACTGAATGGTCAGTGAGAAATGTTAAAACATTCCACAGAGAGAACAGATGTGCTTTTTGTTTGCAGTATAGGACCCCAGTGTTCACATTGATTATCATGCCAACAGCTGTGCAATGAAACTCTTATTTTCTCAACACTATGTAAAGATTAAACTCTGGATTTTGGAAAATTGGACTATTTTATTAGCTGTTTAACATGAGACCCAAAGCCAACAGTATCATCCCAAGCATTACCTTTGCACAAATAAGGACTCCTGGCCGTAGATCTGAAAGGCAGGGACAGAACAGCAGAGGCTGGACAAGAGCTCCAGGGCAGCCCAGCAGTGAGATTAAAACACAAAACTTGATGCAATTCAATGGGCAACAGGATTGTCATAGTAATCAACTGCAAGCCATTTTAAACAGTGGCCCATCAGAAAAGTATCACTGAAAGGATAAAAAACTGAATTATCTGAATATTAATGACAGTCAGAGAAAAATTCTTACTTAAGCAGCTTTCTGGTTTTCAACCAGCTATAAAAGAATGTAGCAAAGGTAGGAGAAAGCCATTATCATTTTGTGCCACTTTTATAGACTTGGCACAAATCAAGACAATCTCTGTGAGGCACCACTACAATTTCACCTATAAAACTGTCTGCCATTTCAAAACACTGGTAGAAGTGTCAGACAAAAAAAAGGACACTTAAAGAACAGAAAATCACCTAAATGGCTAAAAAAATTAAATTATGATGACTGTATAGAAGAAGCACATTTATACTTCTGTAGATAATAAAAAGGCCAAGGGGGAACTAAAATTTGATTAACTGCTTTTTGTATCTCAGTGTGTTTCATTTACTATACTGCAGAACCAAATGGAGCTTCTCTGAGTGTTTTCAGATCATTATCAAGGCTGCAAAATACAACCTTCTATCACAAAAAAACAGTATTGGTGACTCAGAGAAAAATTATTTCAAGCAATATATTCAGTAATGAGAAGACAAAAAGCATTTCTAAACATAAACAGTGAAAAGAAGATAAGGTTAATCTTCCACTATTAATTTCACTGCAATCATATTCAAACTAGCAGCTAATAAAACTTTGCAACACTGAATTAGATTCTAGTAGATTATTGGATTTTCTTTGTGCTTCAGTAATCAAATACACTAACAAACTGCAGTTGCTGAGTTCCTATTATACTCTGCCCTTGTTTCAAAAAACTTAGAGTTCAGCTTGGGGTTGTGATTATTTACACATTTACCTCTTCGCACCTTCCAAATTATTAAAATTTTATTTGGTATATCCAGAGCCCATGTTTTTTACACTTTAGGAAATTTCCACATCAACTTGCACATGAGAAGAGAGGGAAAGGAAGTTCAGAAGCTAAATAGGAGCTTTTTTGTGCCACACTAGAAAGGGGTTTCAAGGCCTTCATGGAGTAAAACAAAGGAAACAGAGTTTTCTTTACTGTTTCTGTTAATAAATACTCACATATATACAGACTATATTTACTTGACATATACTGCAGAGCCTACTGGAATAGTGACCTAGTGGAATTTGATCATCCAAGCTGCTTATTAAAAGCCGTTCATTTGTTGGCGCTTTTTCCCCCTCAGAGATTATTTCATCTATGAAGATGAAAAGAAAACTTTTCCAGTCCTTGTAAGATTATCATTTAAAATATACTTAGATTAAGTTATCAGTAAAATATCAGATTTAGAAGATAGTCTTGCACATATTTTTCATGCCTTCTTAATTTCGTGTTCTAGAGTCTAAATATTTAAAAAATGAACTCTTCTTCTGTGGTTCTGCAATTCCGTACTTTTTGGCACAAGACAAGCAAATAAGTCCCAGTTAACATCACTGTACAAAAGTCACATCTAACTTCATCTTGCACTCTGAACTTAAGGAAAGTTTTAGGTTCCCCAAAATTCAAAAGGAGAACGTGTATTTAAAAAAACCTTCAAAATTAAATACATAAATAAGCAGATATCCCCAGGACTCAAAAATCTTGCTCAAAGTCACCTGCAGACAATGGTACTTGCCATTCTGGTTTATATAGAACCATTTTCAAAGAAAACTTCTGTTTTAAAGGCAAAAGGAGAAAAATTTTTTTCTCAGGCAAGAGTAGGAAGTGAATACAAATACATTATTCCAGGCAGTTGTATGATTTTTCCTTTATGCAGATTTGCGGCACTCACCATATTTCAATCCTCATTTTGTTGTGCTGTCTCTCATGGAAAGCCCATCATCCTTAAAAATGCTCAGACAAGAAAACCAGCACAACTGTAACACTTGATCATTCCCATATCATAATCTCCACATAAACAGAATAGCAAAAATATAAAAATACACTCAGCTCTTAGGTTAAAATCTAAGGAAGGTGTTGCCATCTGTACCAACCACAGAGACAAATCCAGATAAACACCTCAAGGCAGGCAATGTTTTTTCACCTGAAATGCTGAACATTTTCCCACACCGATTCTGAATTAGCTGTAAGGTATGACAGCTTCCTCTGCCTTCCACTCTCATTCCTTACTGTCTGTCACTCTTGGCTGTTCCTGAAGGGAGGATGCAGAGAAAAGTGTGGATGGATGGAATGTAGGAGAATAGAGATAGTGATGAAGGTAATCTCACCCCTAAGGGGTTACAGCTGTGCTAATTATCAAGAATTAAGAACAGACCTGCTTTTAATAGGCCATAGCTAGATGCAGTTAGGATGGGTATTGTAAAGGAGTAGGTTGGCTGGTTGAGAAGTTAGGTGGAGTTTGTTGGCTGTGCTGTGAAGGAGGAGTCAGTGCTGTGAGGAGCTGCCCATAAGAAATCACCAAGAAGATAGGGAGCTTTTGCAATAAGATGACAACAGAGAAGATGGTGCCAGGCTCCTTTCAGTGGTACCCAGTGGCAGGATCAGCAGAGAAGGGCACACACTGAAACATGGGAAGATCCCTCTGCACACCAGGGATCACTTTTTCACTGGGAGGGTGCCCGAGCAGTGGCACAGGTCACCCAGGGAGCTGTGGAGTCTCCATCCTCCGGGATATTCAGGAGCTGTTTGGACACAGCCCTGGGCAGCCTGGTCCAGCTGACCCTGCCTGAGAAGGAGGTTGGGGCCAGGTGACCTCTCGAGGTTCCTTCCAACACATTCTGAGATTTTGTTTCACTGATCCAAGAAATTCTCTCAATACCCATTGCACACCCTGGTTAATGGTGCAGCAGTATTGAAATAATGAAACCGCAAGTGATGAAAGCCATATTAAGAGACCAGAATGAGGGATCCGTCCCCTCTACAGCAACCTCAGCCCATGGGCACCTTATTATTAGAGCAAATTAGGCTGAGCTGAGCTGCAGGAAACACTGATTTTTATAGCCTGTCAATAATAGGGTAAAATACATTTGTTCTGAGATGTATGTGTCAAAGGCTATTTCCTCAAAGTATCTAATGAATAAAAGGGTAGGACAGTGCTGTCATTTCAGCTTGGATCAAAACTCATTTTTTATGTACCTTACAGAATTCTTTAGAAATGTAAGCACCAACAATATTTTTTTATCTAATAAATTAGGCGTCTTCATTAATTTAAGGGAACAGCACAGAAGTCTGAAAAGAGACAGTACACTCATAGATAGTATAATCTTTTCCAAAAATATCTTTTATACACTGATGGTCACACTGCTACAATGTATGTACAAACTATGTAAATGACCAAACTATAACCTAAATTTCTTATTTGACATCTACATCAGATGTAAATTAATCAGAACTATGAAATTAATTTTATAAGAAGAGTGACCACAGATTAAATACCACTGCTGAAAAAATGATTCTGTAAGTAAGCTACAGCCACAAGAAAAGGCTGATATAATGCACCCAGAGTGCTTCTCATTTACACACCTGAATTATAAGGAAATGTTCTGCATTTCCCCTTGGGGAGGAGGTGAAATATGCTCCACTGAGCTGGAAACTCACTGCTCTTGATTTTTCTGCCTCAGGTTGACTTAGCTATTCCCCCTGTAAATCTGGCAGACTCATAGTGGGAAATTCCAAATACATAATACTCACATTTGTCCATGTCATGTCAAAGTCATGCACATTTTTTATCATGGGTGTACATATACACATAGAGATTTCTACACACTCACACACTCTCCAGTAACGTTTCATTCTGCCTTCCTCGCTGTTTTCCTACAAAGAGGCTCAGCAAGGGCCAGGGAATGCAGCATGCCCAGCTTTCAGGAACCACTCCAGAGCCCCAGACATGGAGTTCAGCCTGAGCAGAGGGAGGGGAGCAGCTCCTGCCTGCCCCTGCTGAGCCCAGCAGGACTTGCCTACCGCCCCACACTGCCCCTTCCACCACAGCTGTCCCAGCTGCTTCTCCACTGAAGTAACTTTGCCCTTAGCCTTGGAAAGAGACCAGCCTCTCACTTTTTTATTCTTGGCTCTCTCTCACACTTTGGTAATGCTGATTGAGGTGCAGACATGCACAGCAGATCTTGCTCAGGCCAGGAACCAAAATAGTCCAGGCCTTGTTCCAGGTTGCACCAAAAGTCCTTAAATGGTTTGGCCTTGTTCAGCACTTCATCACTTGGCTTTGACGCATATGCCAGACTTCAAAAAGTCACCACTAGTCACCATCACATGTCCAGACAAACAGATGTAACCTATATTGTCACCAGGACCGTCTGGAAGAAGGAACAAATGGTGCCAAGCCCTCCTTCTACCACTTCAAGACATCCTTTGACTTGTGAACAAAGCTCATCAAAACAGTGCACAACTTCCCTACACTGGTAAAGTATTTCTCAAGGCAACTGTCACATTCTTAGGACATGATTGTCCTTGTGACTTCGGTTTTTATTGCTCCTAGACTGGACTACAGTATTGGACTACAGTAACAAGGAAATTTTGTAATGTTCCAAAGGATAAAACTCAGTGAAGGTTCTATTACACACAATAACCCTTCACTAAGTAAAATCTTGTGCAGAGAACACAAAATTAAAAGTACCTCAGAAGAAAATTCATTAAAAGAGTTATCCTTCTCAGTACCTGTTTTACAGATAGGAAATTCTGGCATAAATTATCACAAATATCTAGAGCCATATACAAATCTAGCATGGTATAGTTACTACTAGAACTGATGCATGTAACCTGCTCTTTTTGTGCAGCTGTAAAATATGTTCTCTAAACCCATTGCCTCTTACTCTAATAACAAAGTTATTCTTTTATCCACCTACTGAAAAGAAAAAAAAAAAAAAAGAACATATAAATCTTGCATCTGAAAGCTTAAAAGTTACAGCCTGGCCTTCCCCCATCCAAGGTCCTGCTTTTCTCCTTAAATCACTTTGAATTCTAGACAGTCTGGCTACATTGCCAACACATCCATTCTGCTTTGCATGGCTTGATTGCCAGATTTATTGAAGTCCATATAATTAAGTACAAACCTTTTAGTCTGAAACCCACATGCCGGGAGTGCAGGAGCAAGCATGTCTAAAACTCTTAGAAGTTCACCATTAGTAAAACAAATATATTATTTTAGAACTATAAAACAGTTATACAGAGTAGGCTACATTTAACCTTATGGAGCACAATGGGCCATGAAGTACAAAGCAAAGATCAGTCTTCCATGAAGTTATAAATGAGTCTAAAATACAGACAGACATACTGACTCCTGGAAGATCCAAATTTAGTCAATTATGAATCTTGGGTAGACTAGAATAGTAACTCATTTTTCTGCTAGAAGTAGCTAATTACAGATTCAGAGCAAGTTGTATCACTTCAATTGTTATACACTTATCAGAGTACCAGGAAGATCATGGAAAGCTGGTGCTGGCACATGTAGAACTGTCCTAAGATAATCCTCAGTAGATTCTCAGTATACAGTCATTAATAGCATTTTAGCCACCAATGACAGAGTTTGACCAAAAGAGATAATGCTTAAATTAAGGGTTCATTTGGGTTAATGAGTGTTTAATTTGACAGATTTTGTCTAGACCAGAATGTGAACACTAGTTTATCAAAGCAGCTATATAATTTTTTTTTTATTATTTCTTTCTTCCAACTTTCTAGAGATTTCGGTTTTGTATTTTTCTTTTTGCATTTCAAGATTTCTCTAGAGAATCTTGTAAAATAAATTATTGTACTAAAAATCCATAAAATTAGTTGCAGCAAGGTGGTGGCTGCTGTCAGCACTGTGCTTTTAATGTAATTCATATTTTGCCCCTTTCAGAAGTATTTTTCTGTCAACATTTTAGAACCAAAGAGGTCACCTTGATTCCCTTTTAACAAATTAAAACTGATAAATTCATTTTCAATGGCTTTAAAAATAGTTTGTTGTTTCTCCAATGAACAAAGCAGTCACCTCTCTGTTAAACTTCACAACGTGGGGACTCCCAGCCCTCTGATTTGTCAGGATCTCTCTGCAGGGCCTCTCTGTCTTCAGGGGAATCAATGGCTCTTCCCAATTTAGTACCCTGAGTATCCCATCCAAGTCATGGATGAGGACCTTGAAGAGCACAGGACTGAGGATGGAGCCCTGTGGAACCCCACTAGTGGCAGGTCACCAGGCTGGTGTCACCCCTGTCACTGTAACCCCAACCCATGAGCCAGCTGCTCACCCATCATGTGATGTGTCCAGAAGGATCCTGTGAGAGATAGTATCAAAAGCTTTACCAAAACCCAAAAAGATTACATCAGCTGGTTTCCCTTGATCAACGAGATGAGTTACCTTGTTAGAAAAGGAAATGAAACCTGTCAAGCAGGACTTCCTCTTCATGAACCTGTATTTGCTATGACAAATGACTGTGCTGTCTTTCAGATGTTTTTTCAGTAACTCCCAGAATGATCATCTCTGTAATTTTACCAGGCATCCAAGTGAGATCATCAGGCCTGTAGGCAGGACCATGCCTCTTGCCCTTTTTGAAAATTTGGACATTAGCCAGCTTCTAGTAAACTGGTACCTCTCCAGATTCCTGAGACCTTTCAAAAACCATTGGGGCCTCAGCCAGCTCCTTGAGTACTCTTGGATGAATGGCATCAGACCCCATAGACTTATAGAGATCCAAGTGTTCTTATCAAAACCAAAAGTGAATTAAATGGGGGACAGAAACAGGTGATAAAATAAGATCTTATTCCATTCTACTCCACTAGAAAACAGCAGATAGAGTTTCACAGAAAACCAGAACAAAGCTTTTGATTTTACCATAAATGTTTCAGGTTTGCTTCCTTCCTCCTCCAACATAAACTGCCCTTAGGCTGAAATCGTGCACAGATTATATTTGTAAATGGATTGTTAGTCATCTACAGAATTCTGTCCAAGGTCACAAGTAGCAGAAGCCTGATAATTCATCCCTAAATGTATGTTTTACAGGTAGTCTTCATTTTAAGCAGTGAAGACATCTGCTTGTACAAAGTGACTCACCCAGCACACTGTTGCAAGCATTTTCTCCCAGACAGCTTTACTGGTTTTATTTGCGTTTAACACAATGTTAAGAAACATAAGAATTTTTCTAAATTTGTTAAGCACATTTGAAGGACTATATGTTTCATTAAGACAGCATCCTGAGCCAACACTAACAAACATCACTCAGCTTCCACAGTAATTTCTGAATCACTAGGAAATATACACACTGTAAGTAGCTAAATGCTGTACTCTAACAACAACTTGTGTGCAAGACCACAGCTTGGACACTCAATAAATGTCCTAACAGAAATCTGAGAGAAGCAGCAAGGAAAATAAGTCTTCTAAGCTGTCTTATAATAATCAACCGAAATCATTCCTAGTACCAATGCATTGACTCATGTGAATTGTAGATCTAAAGGCAAAAAGGCTTATTTTACTGATATGCCAGAATCAATAGTTAAACTTGTTATTTAAAAATCACAAAAACTGTTTGCCCTCCAACTGGTAACAGATAGGGATGTGGTATCTTCTTTTAACTCAGGTGTCTGTGCTCTAGATCAGTGCTGTGACAAAACTGGCAATGAACTAGCATCACACATTGCAAGAAAAATCCTTCAACATTTACAAAAGAAATTTTAAAATTAAGCAAATTCATTCAGCCTCTTCTAAAGCAATTATGCAACACACTATAAATTTGAACAGTACCATCTGGTAGGAAGATGTACACTGCACATGTATCCATTATTCGCACATTTTCACACTGTACCAAGCCTCTGGGGGAATATATTTTACCATGATATTTGAATTGGAAAAACATCATTTAAGGACTTGAATTTGAAAAGAAATGGTTTGCATTTAAAAGCAGTTACAGAATTAAAAGTTTAACTCACAATACAAAGTAGAAATAATATGTATATTATCTAATGAAATGGGTCAGGAAAGAAAGATATTGACATCACCATTTTGAACATCTAGTTTAAGTGGTTACATTTGCTACACAGACACTGCATCAAGTCTGACTTAGGTTCACTGAATAGCTTTCAGCTCTTCAATAGCTGTTCAGGGAACATGAATTCTTAATTAAAACACAAGAAAAATAACTAAAGGAACTGTAAATATTAGTTATACCTTAAATTCATAGTACTGAAGCTTACTTTATTTCAAGATCTCTTTCCTTCACAGTGCAGATATGTGAATTGGCAAGTATGAAGCCAGCCTAGGGGATGAAGACTAGAAGAGATTAGAAGCATGCATGGCAAGACAGAATGAAAAGAAAGGCTTCCAAGAAGCATGAAAAGATCCTTTCTTCCTACAGGATTTATCAGAAAAATGACTGGTGTTACCAAGATCAAAACACTGGGGAATTCTGTTTGTCTGGATACAGCCAGGTTCTGGAGAATATCACTGGACAAGTGAGACTTAACCACCACCATTCCCAAATGCATTTGTGCCTAAACACACAGGATCCAGCAAATTTCAGACTGGCTGCAGTATTTACTGAGCTGATTAAGCCATGTTCTGTGGCTGCAGTTAAGCATCACTGGTGAGGTTTGTAGACAGGAATTAGAACTTTATGTGCACCATCTGAGTTGATCTAATACAATAAACTACCTTTAGCAGCAGACCTAATAGAAAGATAAATCATTTTCCTTAGATCACTCAAATTATCCCCTCGTTCTTTTATCATCGTAACTCAGAAGTAGGAGTGGATTAATGCTTGACTCATGTCTTGTTCAAAAGTAGAAAGCAAAGGGCAGAAACAAACAAAATTTCACTTGAAAAATACAGTTTCTATTTACAGCCAAGATCTAAACTAATTTCCAATGTAGACCTTCATAAGCTCCTTTGCTATAAAGATGAGTCTTTCTTTGTCAGCAACTCTTTTTCCTCAGTCATTGCACAAGTACAGTAGCCCAACACTCTCTTCAAAGGATCATGCTGAAATTTTGCACTGAAAACTCAAACATAAGGAATTGGGTTCAGATGAAAATTACTTGGCTTACTTTCCTGTCTATTTTTACAGAGAAGTTGAGAGAAAAAGAAAAGTATTTCAAGGATCTCAATAAAAAATTATATCTGACATATCTAGAGCTATTTCCTATCCAGATAGTTGTCCCCAAAAGAATGGAATTAAATTTAGCTTTAAATGTTTCTTGAGATAATGGACAGGCTTTTCATCCCTGACCATTTTGCCATCATCTAACATCCAATTAGTACTGCAGAATCCTACAAAGAGTTTAAGGAGCAAATCATCAGAACCACCCTGGGTTCCATACATGTTGTAGCAGCCTCAAGATTAGCAGTTTTCAGAGCTTTTTTCCTACATACAATGACAAATTGGACAGGACCAGGTGGCAATTTTGATGGATGTTTAAGCAACACTGATATATTTATAAAGATGCTTGTGTATTTCATCTACCAGCAACCATTACTTTAATTACAATTACAATGCATAGCTTGTATTTATGAAAATAGGCCTTGGGCATACTTGTTGTAGAGTCACAAAATTGAGAAGACTGAGAATGAGTCAGAGAACCTCTACTGACTCTAGCCAATTTCTCTACAGAAGGCTGCTTCACACTTTTTTATAGAGTAAAGAAAGCACTATGAGAGAGCTCGATCTCATCTGTTCAAGAAAGTGTAAAATACATTCTAGAAGTGTGAGAAGAACCAGTGAGAGAACTGCTGGGATTTTCTCACTGAGTGCCTTTATTTGAGTGTCAGCAACTTTAATCTAGATCACTCATTATATAAGAGGACCCCACAAATTCAGTGATATATTGGAAAAAGACCTCTTCAACCTGGTTTGTGTTGGTCCTCTATTAGTTCTCAAAGCTTAAAAGCCCACTCAGGACTAACTTATACAAATACATGAGAATCAATAAATACCCCTTTAAAATATCACTTAAGGTCACAGCTAAGATATGAAATGTTACTTACAATGCACATTTTGTTTGTCTAAGCATATTTGGCAGGTAATCTCACAGTACAGTGAGCTTCCTCCATCAGCTCAGGTTTAATTGCTTCCCAACACACACTCTTTTCCTATTAATGCTTTTTGACAAATTCACTGCACATTAACATTCGTTACTTGCTCTCTCATGCAAAATGGGCCACTATCTCTCAATCCCAGTAAGTTCTCAAAATGAACTCGTTTCTAGCTCAGACAGGTGCAGGTGTGGGCACTGCCACATTTGGGATGCTGCCAGTACAGTCAGAGGCTTGCCTAGCACAGCCCCAGTCAGAGCAGTGAGCAAAGCAGGGTCTCTTCTTTACTGGGGCACCACTTGGGAAAATACTACCTGCTGTGTTAAATAACAGAGAAAAACAGGGTTTTTTTATAGACGAGATGTTTTTTGAGCCATGCAAATGGAACAGAAGAGGCTTTGAAGACTGTTACTGCAAAACCCTTCAGTGCTAGGTTTCATTCAGTAACCTTCCTCTAAATGTTCCACTGTGCTATTTCTGCAGTCAGATAGCTTTTCCTTTCTCTTGCTGTTTCTTCAGATAAGGTGAAATTCCTAGAATTAAACATGCTTTCTCTGTCCTACCAGGATTCAGTTCCTGCTTGATCCTAGACAAGGCTTTCAATCTACCACTCAAGACTTTCTCTCCAGGAAGGCTCCAGCTTCCCAGTCAAGAGGATTATACAAAGCAGATTGGCACTGAGAGTGTTCTACAAGTCTACCGTCTCTGTCCCCAGCCTGGAGTTGATGACCATTTCTGAAACACAAACAGAATTAGTTCCCAGTTCACTTTCCTGCACTTCAGTTGAATATTACAGGCCTCTGGCTATTGGTCAAGTCTCTGATATTTAACACAAGAACACTGTGAGAATCTTTTAAGAAACTGCAGGAAAGCTTTGTGAGAGAAGGCTAACTGAAGGGAGGTGATTTCTCCTGCATGACATGTGATACTGGCTTGGAGTCTGTAAAACTTATCTCATGAGAAATTGCATGGTCAGTCCTTTAAAGCTATGCACCCTCTTCACCTGCAATGTAAATTACACATGAAAAGCATAATTATAGTAATGGAATATATATTTGTGGGGTAGATCATAAAAATGGGTCCTAGACAAAGAAGGTAAATTTCCACTACTTCTAAATTTTCAGCAAAACCAAAAGTTTCCAAGATGTTCTTAAAAATACCTTTCTTGATTTAAACTGTAAAATAAAATCTCAACCTAAGTTGATCCTTCTGGTATCATTAATGCTAACTCTTGGACAGTCTTCATTTCACCACATTACTGCAGAAGGCAACCCCTGAGATACCTACAGAGCCTATAGATAATTTTTTATGTTCTCTCAACTGCAAAATAAGCTTATTTATACATATAAAAACATGTTCTAAGGTAACAGATGGGTGATTCTGTGAGAAATATGCACATAAATTTTAGGTTTCGTGTGAGCTGTAGATGAAAACAAGCATACTGCCTCCAATTGAAATCTCCCAGCTGTATTGATTTTTCAGAATGGAACATGACTAGAAGTTATTCACAGATGCTCTCCTCCTGCAGCAGCAAGCTGCTCTCCCTCTTCTCATGGGGAAAGGTGCACTGAGGAGAACTACAGATGAGCTGGGGAAAAAAACCAACTACTCTAGGCATGAACTGCAGTGGATCTCACTGAAGAAAAGCATTTGCTCACAAGTCCAGGATTTTTTTTTTTTTAAAGCCAAAAAATTTCATCCCTCTTCTCCTTCCTCATCTCATTCCCTTTATCATATATGTACATATAACTCCACTATGTGGCCTGCCTCAGACACCAGTCCTGTCACAGACATCAAGACTCATCTCTGGTCTCTACCTCAAAAAAGTCTCAGTCCCAACCATTGGCAGACATTCCTTCATTTCTTTATTGCCCAGTCTCCCAAAAACTTTGCAGTGGTGCTTTCTCCTCCCTCTCCCAGTGCCAGTGTCCAGGGAGGGTGACTGCAGCTCACACAGAGCATTCCCTGGGCTGGCTTCTACCTCAGCAGAGAGCTGAGGGCTGCCCCAGGCAGGCTGTCACACACACCTAAACAGCTTGCAGAATAAACCCAATCCAAAACCCCCACGGCTCTTTGCGTTGTCTCCCACCTTCACAATGTAAATTGTAGTGGCCTCTGCAAGGTTGCCAGGAAGTTTTTAAGCAGGGATTGTGCAACCAAGCATGTGCAGATTGGATACAATACTGAGAACCAGGTACGTCTCAGGTTTGGAAGGATTATGGATAGGAAATCCAGCTTGGATTCATGGTACTTGTGATTTACGTTGGCATGGACACATTTGACCTATTGAGTTTGTTTTTTAATTGTTTGGATCCATGACCTCATCTGGCAAGCATCCCAGTAACTGAGCATTTAGGGATGCTGACTCAGTGAGTTAACCCCTTTTGAACAAAACCCCTGCACTCAGGCATCATTCAGGAGCAATCTTACTGTCAGTGGGATGTCCACATATAGCCTGCACCCCACAGCAAGCTGTAATATTCTGCAGGAACAGCCTTCATGATCTTAGGACAAAAAAACATTCATCAGCAACAAATTCTGAGCAGAAGCACCTGATACAGTCACGACACGCTGCCAAGGAAGATTTACTTCTTTAGTGAGGCACAAGATTGCAACTGCTGAAATTCTGTCTCCTGGGCACTTGAAGCCTATAGCACCTCCACAGACTCGAAGTTTACTCAACTAGAAAAACTAAAAATAAACCCAAATATAAATGATGTGGCAGACTGACATTCATAGATCCTGAAATCCAATGTACATCAATGCTGATCTACAACAACCAAAGCTGCATTGTCATTTCACAACTCATAGCTTGCCCTACATAAGAGAGGCACTTTACTGGTGCTAAATTCTGAAGATAACCAGCAGTCATAATTGTCATCACAATTACAAGTCCTTTTTTTTTTTTTTTCTTATTGCATTCCTTTAAACAGACCAAAATGAAAAACCTTGGCAAATCCTCCCAAGGTTATTCTGCACACTCCCACACAAGAGAATTCCTGGGGGTATGGATCTGATGAAATAATGAATCACAGAGTTTTAGAAACAACCAGGAGACCTCAAGAGCTGGTATAAACAGATCAACAAGCATTTCCCTTGCAACTGCACCGTGACAGAGACTGAGCTCCTGCCCCAACACACACCCCAGGGCTGCTACCTTTGGGATTCCAACATAAAAAACTGGTGCTGTGCCCAGTACAGGTCCCACACCTGGAGACTTCCATTCTGGTCTTATTTAAGCTCATGGATGAGACCCACATACTGGATCAACTGCACAGAACCAACATCCCATGGCTCTGAAGAATCCTGAGAAGCTACAGCTGTAGTAAGAACAACTTCATAGAGACAGACTGATTCAGATGTTCCTGCTGGAGAGTACTTTTGTTTTTCCATGAGACAAGCAATTCTGACAGTCCCTGAAGTCTGCAGCTGGAAGCCTCACACGGGCAGCAAATTATGCTGCAGCAGAGAAATGATGGCTACTAAGTCATCATCTTTAGAAGCAGGAGCCACAGGCACAGCACTCATCTGAACATTCACACACCATGAGCAGTCTGCAGAAGCATTAGCTCCAAATTGGGTCCTCAGAGTAACAAACCAGGGGATTCTTATTGTTCACCTTCAGCACAGAAAAGGAGGCAAAACATCCCCTTGAAAAAGGAACTCTTTTGCACCAAAAATTCATCTCCTTCAAAATATTGAAGCCAAGTCCCAGATTTCAATTTTTGTAAGAAGTTTTATGGTTAGCATCACACCTACCAACAGTTAGCCTTAAATAGTTCAAGCAGATGTAAAATGATATTACATATCTTCTTGAATATTCAGAAGATCAGATAATTTCAAACTTCTCAGAGGGATCATAAGGAAGTGCAGGTCTCACTTCTAAATTGTAACTTCCAAGCACTATGGATCATTCTAGCAAATATACCCCACTATTATGTTTATCCCACAGCTTAAGTCATCTCCCAAATGACTACTGGAGTCCCCAGTTTCACTTGTTATTTCTTCAGTGGTGCAGTTATGCATGAACATTAATTATAGCATAAAGGAAACCAAAGTTATTAAAAACATCAAATAAATGGGACTTATTCCTACAAAAAAATGTTTATATGAGATAAGGCATTAAGTTTTGACATTAAGTGTAAAGTAACATCCATTCTCAATTTTAAAACCCCTCTTTTAAAATAAATCTATAACTGATCCACAATGTTTAGTTATTCTTGATATTCTTCTTCCACATCCTCAATTTCTATTCAATTTTTTAAGTATAGAGAATGCACATTAAACATGACAAAGGAAAGATGCTTTTTAAATCAACAGTACCTCATCTGAACTAAAAGCATCAGTTATTTTTTGCAGAAATCCACTCTCTCCACTTGAAAGCAAACATTAGTACATCTTGATACACTATCCAATACCTTGAAAGTCTGAAAAGTAACTCACATCTTTTATAAAAAACAGCCTTGACTGCATATAACCTCTTTGCTTTATACCAGCATTTAACCAAATTTGCAAACAGATAACAGCAAAGAAAGCAGGCTGAATAGCACACAACACAGCTAGGAAAACTTATAGCATGGACTAGTAGAAAAACTAAAGAAAAACTAAAAAAAAAAACTAAAGAAAAACTAAAACTACTTTTACCTAAGTTCTTAATTCACAGTAAAAACTAAGCCCTACACCTGCCACAGAACAGTCTCACTAAATCTGGCTAATCTTCAGGGCAACTGCATATGGCAAAAGGAAGACTCATTTACATATCTTAACACACAAAAAATAGTAAACAGCCCAGAGAAATTGTGCCATATACCACAGACACATTGCTCCAGAATGGCTTCCTGAAATAAAAAAAAGAAAATTCTAAATCCTTAACAGGATTCAGGAAAAGCTACAACCAAAGTTTTACTTTCTGATGCTTGTGCGCCTTCCCTCTACTCCTGTTATGTAAAACGCTTGAGCACAACGCGCTTAAAGCAATCTCGCCCTGTAATCTCCAGCAGAGAGCTAAAGGATGCAGGAGCTTTTTCACAAAATCTGTCTTCAAGCCATCAGCTAAATATTCCACAATCCACGGGTAACTGCCTGGAATGAAACAGCATGTTCTATTCTGGATTTGGGACCTTGCAGCTTTAACCAATTATTTACATAGTCATGAAGATCAGCTTGAATTTTGGAGATGTTGCTGCAGGAGATCTCCACCAGCAAGAGCTGTCACTGGAGCTTCTGGGAGAAGGGAATAGGAGGGTAAAATGATGGGTAAAATGGGAGTCAGCTGGAGGAGACCCCTTGCCCAAATTACCTCTCCAAGTGCAGCCTTATGGCGTAACTGGGAAGTAGGGCACTACCAGAACCTACAGCAGAACTTAGCACTGGAGTCCGAGATGAAGGTGGACTCTAACCGTGAGGGAATAATACTGGAATTTTCCCCACTTTGATGTGCCTTGGCAGAGGAATCCGGTGCAGTACAGAGCCCTGAGGCTCTCCATTTTGCAGGGAAAATGAAAACATTTCTAATGCTGCAACAAGAAATGCAGAAGTATTTTAAGAAAAGTCACTATAACACAAAAAGAAGAAAATAATAATCCAACATTTTCATGCCCTGTTCCATACATTTTATCTAAAAAGCCAGCTCCCATATACAAAACAAGAGAAGGATGGACTCTCATATTATGTTTCACAAGTTCAATTAGGAATAATAATAATCCTCACCTTTTTTTGTTACATATTTTAAATAATTAAGCAACGAAAGTTCCAGATACTCATCCGCAGTATAAAACAGCAGCTTGTGCCCTCAAGGCAAGCTCCATGTAGACCAGCCCTGCCTGTGTTCTCTGATAAAAGAAGGCAATCACTGAAGGAACTGTCACCATTAATGTCACTGTAACGAGTGCTTTTGACATCTCACCAACTTGAATTGCCAGAAATAAAAGTTAGAGAAAGCAAACTTCACTCTGCTTGCAGAAGAACACTTTATTATGAAACCTTTGAAACAAAATTTCCACTGGCCAGGGGCTGTAATGTTCCTGGTCACTTCTTTTCAAGGAAGCATCAAGTACCTGTTTCTGTGTCATTGGTTCCATTCCCTACAGCGAGCTGTGGAGCTGCAAGTGACAATTGTCCACTTATACAAAGCAAATGAATCGTCCTGTCACCGTGCTCCGGTGCAACCAGAGCCAAACGGAGTTTCAAATCTCCTTCTAAAACTTATTTTTAATAAATAGCTCAATTCTAGAATTCTTCCCAAAACATCCCACATCCCAGCTGCCTTCCCTAGCCACATACCTTGTTACAAACATCAAACACTGAAATATCTGAAGTTCTGCCTCATCTCACTGACTGTAACACATCTCATTTTCAAGCCCCTTGCCTGCCAGTGTGCAAGCTGTAAATCCAAAAACCTCGGGACAAGCATTACATGTCACCTGTGCTGGCTGGCTTAGAACTTGCTGTCTAGGAGGTCCCAAGGCTGGGTAGTAGGCTCTATTTATACTTTGACTGACAGTCATGCCTAGAGGGAATCCTTTCCACTAAGCCTAATTGTTTTACTGAAATGCTGCCAGACACCTCCATCACACCCCTGATGTGCCAGGAGGAATTATAGCTTTTATTTGCACTTTCCTGAAAATAGCTCAGCAGTGCATGCCAAGATGGGGATCCTGACATTATTCACAATTTGGAAGAGGCAAGCTATCAGTTATCTTTAAACAAAGCACTGTTCTGCTTTCTTCCACGGAACAAATTATTCCATAAAAAAGTATTCCAAGAGAGGGACAGTCAACTGTAGCTACCACTTCAAAGACATCCCAGACAGGAACAATATTTTGTAAAGACATAAATTTCCTGCCACAAGTACACAAACAGAAGTGATATCAATTGAGATCCCCATTTAAAAACTTCTTTGGTAAGTAGTTGTTGATTGTTCTTTTATGTAGGCATTGTCTGTTTTCACCTTTTAGCATGAGCCAGAAGAAAATATCCTTAAAATAGGAAGTGCTGCTTAGGTTGCAGTGCATATGCATATACCATGCAGCTACATTAAATAATGGATTTCATAGCATGAACTATATAAAACACATTTCTCTTAGAATTATACCACCATTCATGTGATAACCAGAAAATGCATTTATGCATATAATAAGTGTCAGTGCTTTTGCCCCCTCTACAACAATACATATCTATTTTTCCTCATATATCTATTTTTCCCCCATAACCAAATATTTTCTCATAGTCTCATCAATGCTGCCATTTTAACTCTGATGTTATTAATGTTATTTATCATTAATATTTATCATTAAGTTTAAGGGGAAAAATAATACATACAATAAAAAGAGGCAACAAGATGCATATTTCTGGGCTAAAAGCAACTCATTCAATAGCACACTACTTGCAGGACTCACACTGGAACACAGCAAAAATTCTCAGTTTTGTCTTTCTTCTACAGACACACTCTGTTAATATTCCCAGATGGAACACAAATTTTGTCTCCTTGAACAGCATGGCCAGCACACAAACAGCTCTGTTTGCTTTTCAATTTCACACACATCCACTGCTGCCTCAGCCAACTTGAGCTTGTTAAGCCTCCTTCCCAGGCTGTTTGCTTTGTTTCAGATTTCAAAGCACAGTGATCGTTCCTCACACTGGGTTTTGCCCAGTGGTTGTTCTGTGCTCTGCTCACCCTTCTCAAACTAAAGAGCAGAATGAGATCCAGTGATGCGATTGTTGTACACTGGACTGTGTACCAGCATGCAAAATTTTCTGATTGATGTTACTTTGTGTGACACATGGTGTCATAACTTCCCCTAAATAATTTGGTAAATTGGTATTATGCAAGGATAATAACCAGAGATCTGGAATGGGATTTATTTCTAGGCTTTCACAGACCAGTGGCACAGAGATGAATACTCTTACAAATATAAAAGGAATAAATTCTTTAAAAAGAAAACCATCATTCAAGATTCCAGGTACTTCCTGCTTTACTGAATGACATGCACAGTTACAATTTAACTTGCAGTGGATTAATGCAGTATCCAGGGGTCTTTCACAGAGGAGCATGCAAGCACTTCCTAAACAGCTTACACCCATACTGGTGTCACTTCAGTATGTTTCAGCATATACCTCAGCTCCACTGATCTACCCTAGCAAAGTGTATCCCTGCAGAGAAAAGACATTTTTTAGGCTTCTTGTCAATGCAAAAGCAAGTGTGTACAAGATTAATTATGCTAAGGAGAAATAATCACTATCTGGTTTATTGTTTTGCCTTTCCCAGCAATCAAAGGGATATCCTCAATGAGAGGCCAATAAAAGTTAGAGAAGAGAGTATTTCATTACCCACACATTATTTCATAGGTACTTGTTGCCATACTGATAATTCAGACTTGAAAATCAGGTTACTTGAACAGCCAGTAGATTACAAGTCTACTGGGAATAGTTGGTAACAAAATTAATATTCAAGTCCAGTATCCTATTAGGTCATTTGTTCTCATTTGGGATTTCCAACTTATTTACCTGATAGACTTTTTGCAGTGGAAGACAGTTCACAGTACATAACTTCAAACTTCTTCAAGGCAGCTCCCAAAGGAATGAGATCAGTGGGATTTCAATCAACATGGCAACATGCCAGAGGAAAATACAGATTTTCATATATCTGGTAGGGTAAATAACAGACTATTCACTGGACTGGGAGAAAATGGGAAAAGTTAGTAAGTGCCAGAGTAGAAATATGTTGGGTCATTTATTCTTTTCCCCTCATCCCCTGAAAAGACTAAAATCATGTAATTTACAGAAACTATTTTTCTGACAGCCTGAGTAATAGCATCCTCTGCTCCATTTTGTCATAACTCTTTAGCTAGTCTCTCCTTCCAAATCTGGGTGTCTGCTAATGTCTGCTGCTTCAACCCTAAAATATTACCAAGATACACAAAAGCTGTGTCTGAGCAGAGAGTACCTGGAATAAGGTAACACTGCAGCGCAGTCCAGCCATCCATTTCTGAAATAATGATAAAGTAAAAACTTCTGTAATTCCCAAACCACAGATGAAGTTTGGGAAAGCAGATTGACCATCCTCTGGCCAAAGTCCCAGCCTGAACTTCAGACCTCCTAGTACCTGGAGGAGTGAAGGAACCTGCCCCACATAACCCTTCTCTAGCAGTCACACCTGCAACCTTCCAAATTCCTCCCTGTCACAGAAATGCCTCCATATCACCAGCACCACTTTTTGAGTATATTTATCACTCACAGGCTCATTAATCACCTCTCAAAGAGCCGAAAATAAATACTTCAATAGAAGATGACGCCAAAAGAAGGCAACTGACATATCAATTGTTCATATGTGAGCAAGAGCTCTTTACACACTTTTATCTGCCTTGTATTGTACTTCAGTCCTTTAAGGACTACAAATTTTCCTGCATATCCATTCAGACTGTTACTGATAAACTTACAGACTTGCATGAGAACAGCCAGCTTTGAAAATCAGGGTCTGATTTTGAGATATTAATATTTAACTTGGACTAAAATTATAGCATTATAGCAATTATAGATGCATGGAGGTGTTTTCAAAAGCACCATTGAAACATAAAAAATCAGACTGCTCATTTGCTGATTCTCTAGATGTTTCTTAATGTTTTGCTCTCTTTGCAGCATGTTGATCTTCCCTTTGGAAAAAACACGTGGCCAATTCCACAAGTTTTCTGTCCAAAATAGCAGACAAAGCACAGCTGCCATTCCAAGGCGTTTCCAATGAAACTGAGGCAGGAGACCAACTCTCACTTCTAAAGCAGAGGCAAGCCATAGGCAACTCACCTGGCCCTGAGGGCTTCTGTGTGCCAGTCAGACTAGATCAGATGCAGCAAAAGAGCAAAAAAGATGGAAGAGACAACTTAAACTCCAAATACTTTTCCAAAGCTCTCCCAGCA
Source organism: Pyrgilauda ruficollis (assembly GCF_017590135.1). Lineage (NCBI taxonomy): Eukaryota > Metazoa > Chordata > Aves > Passeriformes > Passeridae > Pyrgilauda > Pyrgilauda ruficollis. Next base: position 9,072,681 of record NW_024514764.1, on the reverse strand, counting down.
AAGTAGGTCTAGAGCAGAGAGACAGTGGCAGCACTGGGGAGGGATCAGGGGAATCGAGATAAAACTGATTTGATGAATATAAAACTGAAAGCAGATGGTAGTCCTCTCAAAATCAAAAATTGAAACCTCAGTCAATAAAAAAAACAGGAGGAGAACCAATGCAAACGTGGCTTTGTTGGTGGACATGGAAGCAGCTCCAGGAGTTTTAGCAACACAATTTTATTTCGTGACACTGTGCATGGTCTCATCAGTAAACCAGTGAAAACAGAAGCACTGAGTGATAATGCCTTTGCTAACTCAGAGGTTAAGGCATGTGCTTCAAAAAGAAACTGGTGCCTGGCAAGGGACTCACAAATCTACACTAACTTCTTCCAGCACCTCATACCTCCATGTTTAATGAGGTAAGTAGAAGGAAACAGATGTATCCCTTGTACATCAGTCCCACTAAAAAAAAAATAAAATAAAATAAAATAAAAAAAGGTTCATCCCAAAAGCACAAGACACTAAAACAAAGTATGCCATTTCAATTTTATTTCTTCTTCTCTCCCAAAAGCACAGGTAGGAGGGCCTTAAACTTTCTGAAGCACTTTCAAAAAAAAAAAAAATCTGTATTGGCCTTTTCTTTCTACATGGTAGCATATTTTCATTAATAAGCATATTTTAACAAAATAATTGGCCTCTGAAGGTCCCTGAAAATGAAACAGCTGTAAGAGCTAAAGAGATTAGAATTCCAGGATTAATGACGTCTGGAAAAAGTGTGAATTGCTTCAGGGAAGAAGCAGGCTTGGTCACTTTGAAACAGAATTTTTATCCAATTTGCTGTTCAACCTTTTTTGGAGGAAAAAATACAAACAGTTCTAACCATGTGTTGTACAGCATATGTAGGATTCATTAACACATCATTTTAACCTTCCTCTCCAGCCACAGCAAATCATCAGAAAAAATATTTTGCCCACTCCATTAAAGTGTTTTAGGAAGACTATTCTGTTCTTGCAAGAGCATTATTTCAATTCTTTAAACACAGCCACAGAAAATGGCAAGAAAATAATGCAGCATAACTAAGGTTTCACAGTCTTCCTTTCCTAATGCTCTGCTGTATATCATGCACTGAAAGCTTCACTCAGGTACTGAGAATCCATCCTCCCACAGCTTGAATCTGCACAAAAATTATAGATTCTAGAAAGCATTGCCTTCTGTAGCCTTTATCAATAGCTATTCAATAATAAAACCAAATTCTCCATGATAGTGACACTCATTTCCAATTGCTCAACAAGGCCAGATAAAGTGTGATGTCTCTGAAGAACCCTTGATAGCTGAAGACTCTTCAAGCTCTGTGAACAGACACCTGAAATCATCCTTTCCTCAGGACAGTAGTGAAAAGAAAATATCATTGTACTAATTGCTATATAATATAGCAATTTTTACTCCTTTGACTAGATTACTTACAATAATCACATTATCATCACCTCTTTATACTCACTACATATGTATTAGCCCATGGCTCATTCCCCTGCGTGTCATGGCAATCACTACAAACCCCTTCTCCAGAGCAAAAGAAAAAACAAATAAAATATTTTAGTCCATGAAACAAATTTTTAAATGAGAGTCAGAATATTCATCAAAATATTTTTCAGTGTCAAAACCAGCTGGTTTGTCCAGAACTTGATTATTTACAGACAGAAATACCACCATGCAATGGCAACAAACATCCAGCACAAACATGAAAAAACCTGTAATGTTTTGTGTTTCCAGCTGCAACTGCAACCCAGACTGCCCACAAATTTAGGTTCTATAAAGCACTGCACAGCATGTCTGACATGCAGACATCATCACTGCCAGCTTAGGCTGAGGCTAAACCACGGAACACAAAAGGGATCTGTTATGGATACTGCAACCTTCCAACCACGCAGCTCCAGGGCTGGTAACAGGTTCTCCTTTTCCCTAACACACCAGGATGACAAGCAGCAAATAGCATCATTCTTCCAAGTGGAAAGTACATCTTCATCACATGTCTCTTGAGAATTCTGTTGCTGCCTGAGGCACAAAAGAACAAAATACAAAAAGGCAGAAATACCCGAAGAAAAGTCAAGTTCTCCTGCTTCACATAAAAAGGTAAAGATACTTGTAACTTCTGGGGAAATGTTATGTTCTTTTCTAGGAGATGAGGCTTTAAAAATGTTTAGAACATAGTTCACCATATTCCAACAAGAATCCCAAGGCCAGGCTCTCCAAGGCTGATGAGCAGGGTCCTTGGCTGTCTGATAAGGAGTACATCAGGATCCCACTCCTCCCACTTCACCTTACCAAATCTAACATTTATATAAGCCTGACTGGATTTGGAGGCAGTGTTATTATACTGTTGCATAATTTTTTCAATTTCAAGCTTTCTGTAAATGTAAAGAAGAATGTAGAATTTCAAAGAACATGCTCATCCTTCTTCATTGACCAGTTTCCATCATAACACCAGCCAGCTTCTTGCCATTCCAGAGCTTCTTCATTTTCCACCTAAATACCATTCACCACTTTCAATTTCCCACCCAAGTTTCAGTTGTCTGACTCATTTTATGTTGTTTAACATAAAATTCTTCCTGCATCCAGTCACCATATCCTCCTCCCAGGCTCATTTTTACTGGATTAAACAAAACCAACTCGCCTCATCTCCTGGAGGTGAGACTTTCATTCTCTGGCCACTGAAGTAACAAATTTCTAAGCTCATTATAGGATCAAGGCTTTTTAGAAGGTGGGAGACTAATTGCAGACAATATTCCAGAAATGTCTCTATTTCTAATAGCTGCACTGATAGAAATTAGATACAGGAACATCCTTCCAGCTTCTGGCCCAAAAACTTTTGCTGCATTCAGCCAGTCCTTAAGAAGATGTTACAGCTGGGTCCTGCTAATACCATTCCTGTTTTACGCAATTATTTTTTCCTAAAATATGTATTTATACAGCCAAAAGATTATAAATTTATATATATTAATACTTCAAACTACAAAGTTTATCTAGACTATACTATAAACTATAAATTGTGGTGCTTTAAACATGCAAAGCATGTCTGGCCTGTATTTTTAATCAAAATACAATGCAATCCAGTGAATTCACCATACTTCTTTTAGCTGTAGTCTTAACCTCAGAAAATTTCCCACCCTGGTCAACAGACATAACTAATCAAAAAGCAGAATAAAAAGCCACAGTGAGCAGCACAGATTTTAATCCTATCCACCCAGTCATGGAGAGAACTGCGAAAATCTGGGTTAATCCTTCCAATCCTTAGTCAGAAATGAAAGTCTGTGCAATTGAAATAGTATGCCAGAATTAGATTTGCTTGTGCTAAGGATTTGATTAAGCCAAAAATTAAGATCTGAAATAGCTTCAGTTAAAATCAAAGTAGTGCATTTCCACTGACAGATATTATGATGCAAAAGAGTCGTTGTACTGAGACCAAACTCATAACTCTTCTCTCCACAGGAAATTAATTTGGGATAAATCCCAGACACACTGATTTTCAGATAGTTTTGACAAAAAAAGGAAAAAACATTAAAAAAAATCAGCTTTTCTCCAAAGTTATGATGACAACCACTGGACTAGAATGTCATGAATAAGGAACAGTCACTAGTGAGGAAGACCACAGAAATAAAGACAATAACTTTTATTGACCTTAATATGAAGCAGATTCTCACAAACACTGGCAGTTTTAACTACCAGTTTGTTTGCTACTGCCCTCAAAAACATGACATATACATTAGATATAAAATATGCAACCCATATCTATCTACCTGTATTGGGCAGGGATTGACTTTATTTTCAGAAAACTGAGATTACACGTCAACATAGGAAATTTTAAAAATCAAGAAGGAAGGCTACCACTCTCCCAGGAACCATTTCACTTAAAGCCTCTTCATCATTTGATTAAAGCCTGCACAAATCTAAAATATTACAAATAGTCTTCATTTGCTGCTGCTGCAAGTCTTCAGCCTTGTCTACAGACAATTTACATCAAGGCTGAATTTTATGGTTGTTTTCTTGTTGGAGTTACGTGAGAGATCACTTCAAGACGCAGAACACCAGCGATCCCCTTGAGCCTCCAAATGCCATGTCTGTGCACTTGTGTAACACATCACACTGTGCAGGCACCAGGGAGGCAGAAGCAAAGTGGCAGAAAACCTCTCAGTTACAAATATTTAAGATCTATAGTAAGAGAATAATAGAGGGAAGTATTCAGTTGCATTCTCCATGTCAAGATAGCCAGAGGTTTCAAGCAGTTGCATAAGCATATTTCTGTAATCTTTGTTGCTCCCAAGCTGGAAGCTTTTACTCAGGCAAGGCTCTTTGAAGTTACTTTGGGAACTGGCTCTCTGCAGATGGAAAAAACAAATTATTAAACCAGCTCAATAGGGAGCCAAGATTACTGTACATACTTGATTTAAAAAGAAACTAAGGGAAGGAGAATTTTTTTTTATACAAACTAGAATGCTTGTTAAGAAGGAAAATATTCCACCATCTGAGCTGAATTAGAAAAGCTACCAGAGATTTTAACTCAGTGGAATATGCAAATGAAACCTCAAAATGACCCGGTAAGGCAGAAACCTAGCTATCAAAATGAAGTTTAAATAAGTTAGTTAATAATAATCAGGCTTAACTCAAATTAAACCAACCAGCTTGTCAACAGGGCATTTCACTAGCAATCCAGTGTATCATGAGAGAGAACAGCCCAAGTGCAGCCCTTAGCAAACCAAATCATTCCTTTAGCTAGAGACTGCTCTTCTAAGCAGAAAATGCTTTAAGTCTATTGCATGCTTGGCCTTTCTATCTCATATTACAAAATATTACAAGACTATGTCTGCATCTTTATGGCTGTTACATAAAGAACATATTAAGCCCTTCCTTAGAAAGGAAAAAAATGCTTCATTATCTCTTTACATGGCAGCATTGAAATCTTGAGGAAAAGCAATTAAATAAGCATTGAAAGACTAATTATTTAAAGCATTTGCTTACTTTGGACTTGCTCTTCATCCTTTACTTCCCAATGAAATCGATCACACCAAAGTCAGGATCCCACAAGCAGGATTTTGGTTTTCCATGTGGACTTGTATTTCTTTTCCTCGTGGCAGTTTGTTCCTCAGCTTTTAGAAATGCCTTTGCTGACCTAGAGAGCTTTCTTCTGCATAACTTATTTAAAACTAAGGTTTTGCATGCCTATAACCTACTTTGTACAGTTAAAAACATGCAGTAGAGTGTGTGAGACGTGCAAGTTCGTTCTTATTTTAGCTGAAATTTTCCACTGCTTTCAGGCAGTGTCCACTGAGGGCTCCAGTGCAGATTAACAAGTCAGTAGGGTCTACACTGGAATAAGGATTGCTGAGGTGGACTGTTACACTTTATTATTGCCTGAAATCTCTCTCTATTTTAAGATCTCTGCCTCATACTGTAAAAAAGTTAAATCAAAAACCAGCTTCTCTTAAACCAGGAGTCATCCCATACCAGGAAAGAGCCAGAAAAATTAACTTAAAACAATTCAAACAAGCACACTAAAGATTGGTAAGATTTTCAATGACCAGTAAAGACACACATACTGCAGGTGACAGCTGGGACCACAAGCTTCCAACACATTCATTTAAATTTTTATTCAGAGATCATGTGATGTGTTTTTATGAGAAATTGGGAATCTCATTTAAAAATCTGTATATTGTGAGAGTATATAGTGAAAATATCTGAATATAGTGAGAAGACAATGAGCAAGAGTTCAGGATATTATAGCATGATTTTTTATTATTATTATTTGCACCTGTCCTAAGTCATCAATTTACTGTAATTTTTTCACTGATCATTGGAAATATTTCAGCTACTTTTATACTATCAAATAGTGATGGATAGTAAAGAGCAACATCCTGAAGCCTGAGAAAGGTTAGAAAAGGTGTGACATTATTTTTGCAGTTGTTAAGACTGGTAAAAATGACAGGATAAGTATATCTGGAAATGGCTATGAAGATAATTTTTGTCTTTATCTAACCCAAAGTGTGGAGGGGATCGTGTAATTTGTATTTTCCCCTCCCTAAGTAGGCTCACCCCACAAAGAGCCAAGGCTGTCCTTGCCTGGCTCCTCCCTGAGCTCTGTTCTCTGCAGACACTGCTCATTTTCAGCCTCATGATCCAACCAGATGTTAGACAACATCAGGATTTGTGTCATTCAGGATCCAGAATTTGTTCAGTGCACGTAATAACAATTTAGGTACTAAGTGCCAGTGAACCTGAGTCTCAGAATGGTATTTCTAAAGTAACAACAACACACTCACATACAGGGCAGACTGCAAAATTAGCAATCACCTAAGACAGTGGGAAGAAATTTGCTTCCATATCTTTTCCTGTCAGTCTGTCCTCTCCACAAGTATTCTAAAGGCCCTAATGGGAGATGCAAAATTCAGAATTAAATTATAAAAGGGAATTATGATTATATTTTGAGACTCCAGTTCCTAAAAAATGCAAGGTACTAGGCACTCCCACAAAGCACCTGAACAGAGTCAATATAGATCCATGGAAAAAAGTACTTATATTACAAATCAGAGAATAAGTGAGCACTCTTTGCATTTTTGTAGAAATGAAACTTACACAGATAAGCATCAGTAGCCAACCAAGTGCACAGCAAAACAAGGGGAGGATCTTGTTTCAGGAAAGCCTGTAACAGACTCCCTGCCTCAGAGGTTATACTAAAGGAAAAAAACAAGAGCAGTAGGGAAATTTTAAATTGCATGAGAATGGATACAAGTAGACACTCCAATACATAATTTCCAGATGGTTAACTCCAGCCCAGACTCCCCACATTGCTACAGGAAAAGCAAGAACCTCCCTGTACAAGTATACAAAGTAGTCAATGAATGCAGAAGGAATGACTTAGGACTGAAAAGGATTGCCCAAAATCCCAAGGTCAGGAGTCCTGAAAAGATAGAGATGGAAACTGTTCAGAATTTTGAGTAATTCTGGTTTTCTCATGCTGGTTTGTTTTTTTTTCACAAAAGATCACTTCCATGAGTAATTTTATTTCTGTTTTATCATCATCTCAGTTCCCCACCAAGACTGCCCTAGCTCACCTGGCTCAGTTTATACTCCTTTCCTCTATTTCCTGCTTATAAATAGGAAGATGTTTGGCTTAAATTCATAGTTTTTACTTTGTTCTTGGGACCCCTGAGAATATTTATTTGCTCCAATTAAGACGATTTTAGCAACAGTCTTCTGTGCTCTGTGTACACTGAAAGAGTTCCAGTATTCCTAAAATTCAGGAATACAGAATTTTAAGTAGAGAGGTGTATTCCCTCCTACCCACCTTTGCTTCTGCTAGAAGTAAATTAAGGCAATAAATGGAAGGAAGAAAAAAAAAAAAAAAAAAGCCATCCTAAATAGCATGACAGTCAAGCATAAAGTGGAATGGCAAATGGATGGGGCGCAGCTGAAGGCTCCAGCAGAGGAGGGGGTTTGGAAGCAGCTTTTGGGAAGGAGGTTGGCAGACAATGGACTGGGTAAGGAAAATCCAGTCTAAGAACAAGTGAACAAGTATTTCTTTTTACAACTTCTGCACCAGTTTGCTGTTACATAGTTGTGGGACAGAGCTTAAAGTTTCACATGCTAAGCAGCTGAGCCATGCACATCTTTCCCTGGAGCCCAGATTCCACAAAAGGTAATGTCAGCCTTTTTGCAAATAACAGTGGTTAAATGCAGATAAAGGAGAGAGGAGGGGATGGCAAACAGATCAGAACAAAATAAAGGACAGGGTTAGCTTGTTTCCTACAAAAATAATATGACTGCAGAAAATAAACCAGGTCATCCTAAATGGTACTTGACTAGAATACAGACACATAATTCATAATTCTGGCATTTGTTTTCTTACGATGAATTCACAAGCCTTATCTCATCCCAATTAGGTACTTCATATAGCTCTGATGCCTATATCAACACAATTTACTCAGAACTCTTAATTAGCCTCACACACAAAAAATAACAGGCAATTTGTCTGGTAATTATATGTTTCTGTAACTCCTAAAAGCAACTTGTTACTTAGAAGAGATTACCTTAATTGTATTTTCTCTCATACCTAATTGTGTTGCAAATTTTGTCGAGCTGAAAGGTGGCTATAAAATCCCTGCTCTTTCTTCTTTCATAGTAGTTCTACATAAACAGTGTGTTTCCACTAGACACAAAATCAATGCAGTGAAAACAAAGCAGTCCTATTGCTAATTTAGTCACGTGAACAGCCAAACTGCTCAGCACAAATAGGCAAAACTTTCCATCAATAAAGTTACAGAAATCTTGAACCAAAAGTTAGGACACTAAAAACAAATCATCACTGTCAAGAAAAGGAAGGGAAAAAAAAAAAAAAAAAAAAAAGGAGAAGATAAGCAGCTTTCCACTCAGCAATCCTTTGAATGAAACATGTTTATAGAAATATCTTGCTGCAATGTGCACAAAAGGCACGTTATAAATAGCCACAAACACTGAGCAGAGGCCATGGAGCAAGACCAGCACTGGTGCTCTCAGTCATGCTGCAGCAAGGAACTTGTGACAAGGAAATGGTTCAGCCTATCTTCATTAAAAGCCTAGAAGGAAATTACTTTCCCAAATCTATGATGGAGACAGGAAGCCCAAAACACTGACTGAGGAGTCATGGTAATGAAGCACCTCTCCAAGAAAGCTCACTCAAAATCAAAATCAAGGGATGCACAAAGTTGAGAGATATATGGTCTTGATCTGAAAAAAATCTACTTTATCCAAGCTACCCTAAAATGGCTGGAGATGATCCTACTGGGAATCCCACTACTGTTAGCCAATGCAGCACACCAAAGCACCACCACCTGTAGGCTCCATCTCAAGGAGTAGGTAAATCATTGAAAAATATTAAAAGCATGAAGATTACCACCTGTTTTTCTCTCACCCTTCCTTCACTTTCAGCAAGGGAATCTAGGAGAAAGCAGGGAGAAGAGCCTGCATGTATACCAAAAAACACTGACCTTGATTTCTCAGGTCTGATCACACCCAAATATGAAACAAAATATGTCCAAAGAGATGTCTTTCTTTCAAAAGAAATGGAGATTGATTTGGAGCTGTATGCAGAATATTACAATGTTTTACTCAAATCTCATCCAGAACCCTTTAATGTGTTTCTCAGTGTGTTACAGCCAGAAGGAAGTGTACCTCTGTTTTGAATGTGCCTGTCCAAAATGTGTTAATCTTGCTAAGCAAGATGGACCAATGTACAAGCAAAGGGAGTTACTGCCGTGCTCTAGAAGTTTATGGCCAATCTGACCTCAGAGATGATCTGGATCTCCTAAATTTAGTTCAGTCTCTGTAGCTGTCGAAGAGAACAGAAAAGAAATGGATTATACAAGCCATCTACATTCATGAATTATTTCTTTAATCCACAAGTGAAACTGAAAGAATCAGTATGCAAATAATAATCTTAGTCACAAATTTGGACTAGACATGGTTCCTTTTTCAAGAGGTTTAAATCATTCGCAAAGGTTAATCAGGGAGCCCCATCTACCCCTCAGCCCAGGAGCCCAGAAAGGACAAACCTTTCTCCAGAGGAATTTTGCTCTTCCCCAAATAAGAGACAACTTGTACACCTGGAACCTCCTCCTCCCTTCAAATACTGAGGATTTTTGATCAGTTAAGCTTCATGTATATGGAATGTACAGAAAAAACTGCTGTAGTGAAAGGAGACAATGTTAACTGCATATTAAACTTACAGCAGCTGGGCACCAACCCCATCAGCAACTTGGAATATCACATTTGCATATCAGCAAAACTCATTTTCCTGCTGGTTGTTCAGTTCTTATACCACAGTTTTGCACACTTCAATTTCTTTCCAAGACATCTCCCCTTCTAACTAACCACTCTTATTTCCAGTTCTGGTTTCACAGAGCTGTGAGTTTCACCTTTTCCCTGACCCAGACTATCAAGTCTCAGGACAGAGGAAGATACATCCTGCATTTCCCAAAGGGCACAAAAGGTTTTCCTTGAAAGAGTGGGGAGACAGAGCATAATTCCTGAGCAGCACTGTCCCTGCAGGGCCATGAGAGCCCAGCTGGGTGTCCCCCTGGAGAAGCCAGAGGGGCCTGGGCTGAGACACTGAACACACTGCAGAACTGGAGCTCTGCACTCAGCGAATTGAACCACGTGCAGTGTTACAAACTCTGCCTCCAGCTCATGCACCTCAGTTGCAAGCACAGAGGTTTTCTCCTAAGGACATTAAGTCTAAATCTAATATAAATAGCCAATGATGCTGCTGCAGCTTTATGTATTTATTTCAGTGAAGTACAGAAGAAAATATCTCAAGGATTTAAACAAACAATATGGTGACAGATGGTGTGGAGACAATCCAGGCTGGGCTCTCCCAGTAAAATCCACACAACTTCATAGCTCCAGGGAAAAGTAGAGGCAAAGGAGGAAGGAGGAGGGAAGAGGGGAAGAGAAAGAGTACACACAAACCAGATGACCATAGATTTGTAAAAAATAAAAGCTACAGTCTGCAAATTCTTTCTGTGCATCTATACAAAGCCCTTTGTACCATCACCATGTAGGCAGATCTATCCCAGAATCTTCCAAGCAAAATAAAAAAAAAAAAAAATTACAGAGAAATTCTTCAAATTAAATTGTTAGTTCAAATAAGTGACAAAACACACTAATGAACTGTCTATTCAAGTAATCTAAGCATCCTCAAAAATAATTAATAGATGAAACACAAAAAAATGTGTTTGACATTATATCAAAGCCCTTCTGTTCTGTACACTGCATAATTTTAGACTTTCAGGTACATTCTCTGGATAATTCTAATTGCTAGAATCTTGCTATGTATTTTGTAATGGCCTATAATTATTTTATAGCTTAAAAGGAATAATTTTTAATTTTTTATTTGAGAATCTTCTTGGGAAAAAAATTCCAAAAATGCCACCAGGAGTTTCTGCAAGGTGAAAATGATGCTGAAGGTCTTGTGTCCTACTTTCACAGCCCAGGAGTCTGCTGTGTTGTAATTACCCACAGGCAGGCAATAGTTTGGAGAGATTGCATGGGTGATCTACAACAGGGACTTGGTAGCAGTTTTAAGATGTTGCTGCTCAAAACAAAGACACTTAAAGATTTCTATTTTCAAGGTAAAACTGTAAGAACAGTCTGAAGAGAAAGAAAACAGTAGCTTTGGATGAAAATATATAGCTTACTGCAAAGGACTAAAGTGAAGCCAAGCACTCCTCTCACCTCAATGAGGGTGTGTGGAAACCAACCCTGCACCCTCAGCTCAGCTGCAGCTATAAATTTAAGCAAACTAAAATATCAGGAACTTACCCACACCTAAATTGCCTTCCTTCTACCTTGGAAAATTAAACTAAATATCCCTCCCTTGAGCTCCATAAGAGTCTACTCTTGCAGTATTCCAGAAATTCGTCCATGTTTACCTTCACTGAATTAAGAGGGATAAACTTACATGGACAAGTGAATGAGGAATAATACGATCACCTCTAGGAAAATATATTGCTAGGAAAACCCTTTAAAAAAAGGAGTGGGAGAAAGTGGGAGAGCAAGAAAGCAAAGTTCACATCATTAATATAATGCTCCTCTGAGTTCCAAGACCCAATTGAAAGCAGCAAACACTCCCAGCCATGCCAGCACAGGAATAGCAATGTCTAAACCAGCAGGCTCTATCCCAACCACCTCACCCTGGCACAGCACTGCCTCCTGAGAAGGAAAAACACAGGATATTGTATCCACTCACTTCATTCTCCTCAGCAGGGCAAATCTCAGGCACATTTTTGAACATTTAACACCACTGATCACAGAATGTGTGTGTAAAAGGTACCACCACAGGTTACATTCTAGGTCTAAAAATCTTATGGATGTGCAAGACTTTCTTAAAAGTACATATAGATTGGCTTTGTAGATAAGTAAACACAGATTTGCAAGGAGGTCAGTGCTACATTTCTATTGCAGCTCAAAATAAAAATTAGAATATCTGAAGGTTATTCTTCCCATAGGAACCTTCATACAGCTAGAAAGGAAGAAAATCAAATTCAATTGCTTCTTTAGATGAGTCAGAAGCTGGAAATATTGTGTGCAACAGACTATGTAGTAGTGCAAGCTACTATGTCTAGACCTGAAACAGCAGTTCTATGAATACTGCTATTTTTGCACTAAAGTATTTATTAATCTGTGGTTTAATCTTCCAAACAGTAACAAAGCCAACGTGAGTATCATGCTCAGACACATAGTGCCATACACATCAGCCATCAGTAAGGGGGGGAATGAAAAGTTGCTATTATAGAAAATGTTAAATTTACAGTTTTCTACAATGCAATACAGAACTGCTTTTACAAGACAACTAAACAGGCTGGACAGAAATCTACATATGCATATGGCAGACACATGAATTAAAGAGAACATTCCATGTAGTATGACCTCCAGAAAAGATTCTACAATAAAAAACCAATCCAACACCCCCTGCCATCCATCAAACAATGCCGAAAGCATTAGGAGTTGAAGCACACTTACACATAGTACAAAAGTTAGGTGTGGCTTTTGAACCTTTTTGGTCCTTCAGAGAATCCCTGTGCCATGGAGACATTGGGCAAAGAAGCCGGAGGATGTGTGGAGGAACTTTAACATCTAAGTCACATACAGATAAGGGAGCATAAATGCTCCTGAGCCAGGAGTCTGGGTGGGCTCTGATCACAGCTGCTTAGAGCTCTGGTTTGCACAAGTGCAGCGCAGTTTTTGCCTCTCAAATAAGCTAAAACGAGCAATTCCAGCTATACCTATAGAGAGGTGAAAATGACAAGTAATGCAAGCATCTGCAACTATTTCACTAAAGTACCCAAAAAATCACCACCAAAAGAATGAAAGATTTCAAAGTAGAGTTTCCCTCAGTGCTTATTAGCAATCAGATGCCTTGCTGCTGAAGTGTCCCGGCAGTGCCCCAGGGCCCGGGGCCGTGGCTGAACGTGGGTCAGCCGCGCTCCCTCTCGGCGGCACACCGAGCCTGGCTGCGGCAGCAGCGGCTGCTCCGGCAGGGACTGCTCCCCTCGCAGCACCCACGAGGCCTTGGCTGCAGTCCCCTGTCCTATTTGGGGTCTCCCCATACAAGACACCAATGTATTCAAGGAAGTCCAAAGGACTGCAAGTGTAAGGGCTGAAGGAACCTTTTCCCCAGGAAAGCGACAGGTAAGGAGCGCTGTAATTGAAGCCTACAACGGCACCGAGACAGAGTGGGACTTGGATTCACAGCAAAAGAACAAAAGCCTGTGGTATCAAGGGAAACTCTAATGAGATAAAAGGAAAATATTTGCATGGTGAGAGAGGTTAATTACTGAAACAGATTGCCCAGAGAGGCTGTGGTATCTAGTTCAGGGAGATATTCAAAACTTGATTGGATGATCTGATTTTGATATTAGCTCATCAGAGAGCAAGGGCTGGGTTAGACAACCTCCAGCAACCCTGTCTGACCTCCAGGGCTCTCGTAGAATCATTGTGCAGTAATATATAGCACTTACCTTTTGGAAATCAGTTAGTTATTTTGCATAACATTTCCAGATCTGTTCCAAGAAGTACCACTTTGTGATAGCCCTTCTGGAAAACTACCCTCACCCTTAGCACTTCTTGACTATGTTATAACTGTGAGCGCTTCCACAACAGTAAAATGCCTCAAATTATGTATTTCAGAAAGACTTCTAGAAAGATTTAGGTTTGCAATAGGCAAAAGCAGTATGGTTCAAAGACACTAAATATTCCTGGACGTATTTACAATACACAGGGATAATTTTCCCACATGTGAAGAAGTCTTTTAGCATTGACACAGAACTAACCATGATGTTCTCTTTTTTTTAAAAAAAAACTACCACAAATACTACCATTATAATCATAGTATGTGGTGAAACAAAGGTAACTATGTTTGAAACCAAATGCTCAAGTCAGAAAACAGTTCCTAAGCAATGTTTGTGTTGAGATGTCTCAAATGTCAAGAGATACAAGATGAATAAACAGCCAGCCTGTTTTCAGCATCCTCCAAGGGATGCTGATGCACAGCAGGCTGGCACAGATGCCCCAGACAATTCTCGTCCTGTTTCAGCAGACTATCCCACATCTGAATATGTTTGAAGTGCATGGCAGAACTGGGGACCAAAGCCAAGGAGCAATTCATTGGCAGGAGAGCTCCTGCCAAGAGCAGGTGATAAAATCACCTGGAGCAGAGCACATGGCACTGCCCAAAGGGTATCTCTGCAACACAGTCAGGATCAGGTAAATGCCATAAACCCCCAGGTGTCCCATTGGTTTGTTGGTAGTGTTTGGACAGCTGATGTCAGATGAAAATAGATCAGCAAGGTTTAGAAAACATTTCAGTTTGGTTGGCTTCACATGCCTGTCTATTTTCCATGTCTGAATCATGCAAAATCTCTCCTCAGATGGCGCAGGCAAACTCTGAGCAAACTGAAGCAGGGCTGGGCTGGCAAAGGAGGTAGTCTAGACAACACACCACTCACCCCAGATGTTCAGACAGGGACACAGTGCTTCCAAAGCTGTATGTCCTGCATTAATCACTGCAAACTTCAAATGTGGCCATACCTCATTCTTAGAAATATAAAATAATTTTTTTTTTACAGATATGGGTCCTCAGTCCAGATTGACATTGACATAATATTTATTAGCCACAAGGAATATGGTAGCTTATCCCCTCTGAGTCATTCAGTGAAGTCCTCAGCAGTATAAGCATTATAAATGAGCTCCCATTCCTGTGCCCTCAGTTGAGTTGAGTTCAGCATCACATAACCACCTGCACAGCACTCATACAATAAGGACATAAATGGAATGGCTTTATTAGAGTGCCAGAGCACTACATCCACAAGCAGGAGTGGGACCAGGCACCTTTTGCATAGCCAGGCATCTCAATGCATGAGACAAAGCAGGAGACTTAAAATATATCTTCACAAGTCAGCCAACACCTATGTGTGCCAGCTAAAATCCTGACAGTGACTTGAGAGATTTCATGTTTCCAATCCTTCTCCCTCAGATTTCATCTCCCCGCCTTTATGACAGCACTGTGAATTTCAACTTCATCTCCATGGAATTCGTTCCTAAATGAATGGTTAATTGAGTGACACCTGCAAGTGTCATTACTGAGATGTTCCAAACCCCATTGCAAGACACTGCACATTGCAAAGGTCAGGCTGAAAATTAAGGCAATATTAGTTACATGAACAAACAATTCCTTCAGCCAATTCAAGCTACTGAAGGCTGCTCTGTTAGATTGTTTTAACACACAAAAGACAATTTTGATTTCCCAAATGGAAATCTTAGAAGTTAAATTTCAACAGGAAAGTTTGCTAATAAAACTTTGATAACCCCTAAAATAAAAGACGGTGACACAATAATGATAATATTAGCATACAGTGAAAACAGTAATAATTTACTGAGACAAAAAAAAATAGACTGTTTCATTTTCTACAGGCTCTTACATAAAAATAAAAATAGATCTGTATCAGTAACATCCTGCATCTGCTACCAAGAGTGAAGATGATTCTGTAAGAATTTCTTCCAGTGTTTCATCACTTAGCCCTGGCTGAGATCAAGTGTTCTTACACTGGCAGACACAGTTAAGTGAAATATCTATTAAATAGAAGCACTAAATACATATAAACCCAGCTTTAAAAGACAAGTAAATCTGCACTGTAATGTAAAAGCACATGAAATAACTGCCTCTGTAATTTGGTCACTGCAATTGCATTTAAGACAGCAGCATTGACTGTAATGATCTTTCTGTATAAATCAAGATATCAATGCCATCTCTGCTATAATTCAGTAGTTATTGTCCTCCCCTTGTATGACAAGCTCTCAAGGAAGATTTTTCAAAATACCAAGAGAAACAGACCTCCCATCCCAATGGAAAAAAAGTTTATTCCAGAGGTAAAATGTTTCCAAAGTTCAAAGCTGATTCCTCAATCAAAATTAACCCTGCTTCTCTTCCCCCCTTAGTTCACAAAATAATATATCTGGACCACTTCCTTTTCAGATGTGTTCAGATGTGTTTACTATTCAAAGTCACTAGTAAGAAAAAATAATAATAAATTAATAAGGAACCCAAAAGTACAGTAATACCAGGAAATAATTCACAATTCACATTAAAGATCCTCAAGTGCTGGCAAACCAATGACTCCCACATCTGCACTCTCTCTGAGCTCTCCTCTCTCACACCTCAGTGGGAGCTCCTCTGACTTGCAGGCAAGGCAGAGTCCCCAGCAGAGCTGAGCCCTGCACTGAGTGCCTGTCTCACAACAGATTACATAAAAATATGCTTTCCAACAAGACTATCTATCATTATCTCCAGATTTCAGACAGCTCTTACTGGATTTTCATGAACTACAGTAGCAAAGTAGAACTATCCAGTTAGCAAAAATCTCATTCAATAAATTCTTGGAATGCAGTGGTTCAAGTGGGCATGACTACTTAATTCAGACACTGTACTGGATCACTAAAGTCTGGCTCATTATTGTCCTATTATTACTGTTGCACCCAGATACATTCAGGTCTATTGCTTGCTATTTCTCATAACACCACAGAACATCTGCTTATAGTTTTACATCTTACCCTCAAAATCATTTTAGGAACCTACTATTAAAGTTCTATTAAAGTTTTTTAACTGACCATCATTCCATGTGCTGGAGAGTAATATCTCATTAGGGCTGCTTTTATAGTGTAAGAAAGTTGAGTTTCAGGCAGAAGCCCCAGACTATTTCTGAATATTTGATGAGCCATCAACAAAGACACCATCATGCATACTTTTTTCTTTAAGTACAGAGAGACAATTAAGAGCATCTTTTTCCACTGCTTGTAGAAATTATTCATGGTAGAGACCAATACAATGAAGTACATCAGAATAGCAAGAGCTCTTAATAAATTTTCCTACCTTATCTGCCATTATCATGGAGGCCCCGCCATGAATTCCAAGAATTGGAATAGAAGTCTGAGATGAAATAAAATCCAAAATCTGAGCTACTGCCTCCTGATCTGTGTCATCTCCAAAAACCACTCCATGGATCTTGGTGCCTGACATCAAGTCACAAACATGTGTTATGATGCTCTTAGGGTCAGTCTGGTTCACAAGAAGAGTCACTACATTGATATCAACAGTCAGGTCTGCTGACATTTCCCTGGTCCAGAGAGCTCTGATATCTCTCTCTGTTATGTATTTGGTCCTTCCCAGAATCACTGCAATGTTCAGGATGGGATAATTTTTCTCTGCTCCACGAACAAGATCCAAAGGTGCCAGAAGAGCTTGGAGTACCAGGAGAGCACAGCCAATTTTCCTCATCTTTGCCAGCTTTATCCCCTGTAAAAGTGATCACAATGTATAAGAAGAACATAGAGAAAAATATATATACTGCATATCTTCAAAGAAGGTTTTAAACAGAAAGCTTCTGGGTATAATGCAAACTTTAGCAGCTTTTTATAAAGCATCCTTCAACTTAGTTCCAAGTCAAGCCTCTTATATCTTATCAAAAACTTGGCTTCATGACAGTATTACAGCTGGCCTTCCATGAGCAAGGCAAAAACTGTAGCAGAAGTTCAGGGAAAAGACCCATTAACATTCTTCCTGGATAGCCAACAAAATTAAAATGACTGACATCATTTTAAAAAGACATTATCATCCTTCTCTTTAACCTTGCTGTGCTAAAATAGGTAAAAGAAATCTTTTTCCATCCAGAATATTTTTCTTCATCCTGGACATCTATTTAAACTTTAGTCGTGGTCTATCAGAGAGAGGTATTTTAGCCCAAAATGAGAGAAGTGAGTCAGAGGTCTGCTGGAAAGCCCAGTCCACACACTCCATACATCTCACAGCATCCCAAACCCATGCTGGTTTATTTCTGAAGATCCCTCCGAGGCAGCCGCTGCTTAAGGAATCCTACTGCATTTCTGGAACAGATTCAAAAGCACAATATTCTATCTTAATTCTTTTCTGTCCTCTCATGCAGCATTCAGAACTTGAGCATCTCAGAACTGCTGATCTCGGACACAAAGTTGTCCCTAGTGTTGAACGGGAGGGTGTTCCATAAATGAGCATCGCTGCATTGGTTACCTCATGTCTTCACTGAATCTCTGTAGGGGGCTGAATACAGACGGAGCAGGATGGGGAGAGAGATGAGCACAGAAGGGATCTGAACTATCTGAAGGAGGGAGAAGGGGAGCAGGTCTGACTCTGCAAGATCTCCCCGTGTTTCTGTGCCCCGGGGGATTTCCACCCCCACAACTGGCTCTCTGCTAGCTGCAAGAAGGGAGTCCCTGTGCCACATAAAGCCAAGCTTGTTGCAGAGCGTCACGCAGAACACACAAGCGGGGCTGGCCAATCACGGTGGCATTTTTCAGATCTCCCCTCTCATCCTGCCAGCCCTATCTCCATCCTCAGTCACGGCCGCTGAAACACACAGCCAGACACGGGCTTGCAGCATCACCACCTCCTTTCGGGGCACACAAGGAGACGAGCACTCGACAGAGCACTGAACTGCACATCAGCGCCTCCTGATTCACCGCGGGCCAGGACCCGCCGACTGCTCCCGCACCAGCGGCGGCACGGAGCGCGGTGGAACAGCAAACCGAACTGCCCCGGCTTCCTCCCGAGCCCGAGGAAGGCTCAGGGCCCCCGAGCCCCCCACTCCGAGCCCCGCTCCCAGCCCCGCTCGGATCCCGGCTCGCTGGCGCCCGGAGCGCGGGCCGGCGGCGGCGCGAGGGCGCCCCCCTGCGGGCGCGGGCCGCACGTACCCAGCGCCTCAGGAGACGGAGCGGCGGCGGCTGCCGGAGGTGCCGGTGCTGCTGTCGGTGTCGCTGCAGGACATGTCGCGACCGCGGGCATGTCGCGCCCCTCGCTGCCCGGGCTCAGGGGTGGCCTCCGCGCCGCTGGCCGCACTCGTGATCCCCGCCGCAGCCTGCGAGCGACATCGCATCCCGGGAGGGCAGCTACGTGGACAGGGAGACAGGCAAGGGGGGGCTGGACACGGGGGGGACGGGACGGGACAGCGAGGGGACGAGAGGAGACGGGGAGAAGCCGTTAGTCAGGTTGCAGATTTGACAGGAGAAAAAGAAATATACTTCGATCGCATGAACGGAAATAAAGTGACTACACTCAAAAGTTCCCCCCCTTCACTTAGATTTCCGCTCTTTCTAAAAGCAGCTCCGTGAGCCCTCAGCCGTCCGGGATACGTCCCTCATCTTATCCAGGTCAGGAATATCCTGAGCTCCCAACTGCCCGTTTGCTTCCAAGTGAGATGGACGGGTTTGAGCGCTAAGGGACGAGACGTCCAACCAGGAAAGCGCAGCTAGAAGCAAACTAATTAATATGAGCAAGGGCAGGAGTTTTCTTGGCAGGTTCAAAACAAGCATAACCTGGAGCATAGCTAAAGCGGCGCGGGATAAAGCTCTTTTCGCTCCTGAAACGGAACAGCTTCGTTCCCAATTTACCATAAATAAACCCAGGGAGACACTATAGCAGAGCCCACCACGGAAAGCTCGATTGCTCTGATTTTTTTCATTCACAATTCCCAGTAAATATGCATGAAGGCAGTTCTTCAAGCAACCCCAGCTCTATGTAGGACGCTGGCGCGCCAGGCAAAGCAGCCGGCATCCCCTCACCGGCCCTCGGTGCTGGCGGGGAGCTCGGAGCGCAGCCCCGGCCGGAGGAGCCGGCCCCGCCGAGAGCCCTGCGCGGCGCCCGGGGCTGGGCGCGATCCGGGCTCCCCACCAGGCGATACTTACTGCATTCTCCCTCCACATAGTTCCAGTTTAAAGATCCTCAAAGTCATTTCAGTAGATTCCTTTGCAAACAATGAAGTGGAAAATAGGTCCCTTAACGCCTGGATTTCATCCTGCAACTTGTTCCCACCGCAGTAAATAGCAGCCCGGCAGCTCTTTATCATTTGAAATCCCGCATGATCAAGTTTTAGCAGAGCCATTGCAACTGAGATTCGCTCTTTACTTTTGGCAGGAGGCATTTAAGAGTCTTCATCTTTTTTTTTCTTTCTTTCTTTTATTTTTTTCTCTCTTCCCTTTTTATAAATTGCGATATTGCCGCAGCAGCTCCCCAGGACGGCAGGCACGGAGCCCCCGCGCTGCTCTCGGCTGCTTGGAAGCGGCGGGGACTGGCGGCACGGGCTCCGGGAGGTGCGGCGGGCTCCACCCGGGGCCGCCTGCGCGGCGCTGCGGGCTGAGCCCGGCCCGCTCCGCTCCGCCGCCCCCGGCACCGCCGCCCTCGCAGGGGCGCAGCTCACGGCCGCCCTGTCACAGCCAGAGCAGCCGCGGATACTTTGAAGGCTTCTCCCCCACCCCACCCCCCCGCCCCGCTCTGCTTGCACAAGCAGCAGCGAATGAGTCAGACGCAGGCAATCGGGGGAGGGGGTGTCAGATCTGGGGGAACGGCGAGAACACCGGGTTTGGGGCGCAGGAGCGGCAAACTCCGGCGCTCTCCCCGCAGTAACATCCCCGGCGAAAGGTTGGTAGCCCGGGAAACCCCAGAGTGTTCTCCTTTCCCTTGATGCAGGGGCTATCAAGCAGAAATCGCTGCCGTGGGGCTCAGGGGAATGAATGTGGAGCAGCAGCTTACACACTAAAAGCAGCCCTAAAATCTCCAGACAGCAGCCAAATATCACAAAAAAGCTCTGAAGAAGTTGGCTCCATCTGCGCATCCCTGCTGCTCCATCCTCCTTTCGACATCCCCCATTCCAAAGCCTAGAGCCTGTTTCCCCATCTCCCGTTCCCCTCTCACAGCCCCGGTGCCAGACCCACGGGGCCTTGGAGCAATTCTTGCCCCCCTGCCCACACCACAGCCCACCTAAACCTCCCTCCACTACACACTGCTGTGCCTGCTCCCTCACTCCACTCCCTCCTGCTTTTTCCTTTCCACCATCCTGCTCCAGCTGCCACAACTTATTTGGTTTAGCACAAATGAATGCGCCAGCTAAGTACCACAGAGGGATGGCCTCATCCATGCTCCATCCTTTACAGCCATGTTCATTCCCACACTGAATGCTTCAGAGTAAGGCAAAGTCACACGTTTTGACAGACCCCCCACTCCTATGCCAGAGGAAACTTTTGGGTTCCAATAGGATAATGCCAAATGTTCACCCTCTGAAGTTTGCTGTTCACTACATTAAGACACAGAACACCAAGAAATCTCTCCCAAAGACATTGAACAACACATCAGCTTTACTGCTCTTGACAGTCTCGTCATTGAATTCCCTGATAGGTCTATGCCTGGGTTTTTTCCTCCTTTGAAAGATCTCACCTCCTAACTTATTTAGGGATTACTTCCTCAGACATTACATTAGTCTTTCTAAGCAAAGCAATTAAGCAGCTTCAACTGCCTTTTTTTTTTTTTTAATGTTTGATGTTTTAATGGATCTCTGCATTTCACCCTGGATGAACATTTTCCCCCTGTAAATATTATAGCAATGTTTGTCACGGTTACTGGAGATGAGGTTGTAGTTCCATCCTTGTGTAAGGGTTATTTCAGTGTTATCATTCAGGAGATTTGCTGGAACAGGAGCAAAAACAGATTCAAAATCCTCAAATATAAGGTTTCAATGGTGAAAAATTTCAGCTCTAACATTAGCCTATGTTTAAAATATAAAAAGGTCCATGGTGTTTTTGGGAAATACTTAGTATAAAATATATTTAGTGTACAATACACTGAGCCTAATGGTGTGAAAGACCAATACAAGAAATACCATATTTTCTAACTTCAGAGCTATATGATTTTCTTTAATCTAAATTTAGAAATAGTTTAGTGTTATTTCCAAATATTTTTCCTCAATTACTCTCATAAAATTTTGTGAAATATCACTATAAAAACAGTCCAAATTTACCAATTAGAATTAGAATAGAACGTATTAAAAGTTTGTGCAAACACAGTGGGATTAATTTTGGCAATACATACACAATCTTCCCAAAAGCTTCACCAAATTCAAGCAGATTACTGCCTACAGAATTGAGCAAATGCTGCAAAATTAAGACTGCTGCTTTAATAGATGTTCACACTCCATCTCTAGGTGTATTTGCACAGTTTTAAATTAAAGAGCTGCAAACATGATAAATCGTCAATTTCACTCAGCAGAAACAAGAAAACAAACCCAGCATTGAAGTGTCTAACCCTGTAAGTTTGGACATAAGGATAAGGGATTTCAAAAGCACTGAAACAAACTCTAACACCCCTGCATGTGGGGCATTGAGCATCTTCATGGACAACACTTATTCTGGGACACAGGTGGATTTACCCCTAAATTATTGCCTTTTCCACATGGGCAGCTCTGCACTTTTCTAAAAGCAGCTACAACACAAGTTCAAGTTTGGATCAAGCATTCTGAGATATTTCCCACCTGAACTTTCCCAACCAGGCCTGCCTCCTACATAAACACATATTTAAAGGTCAGGAACTTTCTTCATACTCTATTCCTCTTAAAATAACATCAAATTACAAAAAGGTTTCCTCTTTCTGAACATGACCTGTTGTAGAGAGCACTTGCCAACAGAAACAAGAAGCCAAATTACCAGGTAGAAGCAATGATTCCAGGCAGGGTCCGATGGGCTGGCACAACACAGATTTCTGTCCCTGTCACTGACTCCTCAGTGGGTGACACTAACTTGCACTCTCTTTGCTTTACTCTATCAGCTGAAAGATGCTTAACCTCAGAATGTTAGACAGCTAAATTAAACCTTCAGATTGTAGAAAACAACTCTAATTTTCCTCTTGCTTTTAGGAAGTGCAGTTAAGTAAGCTAAGTATAACCATGTTCTTTAAAAAAACAAAACTCTTCTCATAAAATTACACCAAAATTCATTTAAAAATACTATATTAGAGGTCCCATTATTGCCCCTCTACTATCAATAGAGGGAGTCTTCTTTATAGTCTTCTTTGCAAGAGTTTAAGACAATTTGAGAGATCTCAAACAAAGGGCAGATTTCCTCAACCATCCTTGCTACATGAAGACTCCATTGTAAAAACTTCCTAAATTTAATGAAACAGAATGGTAATGAGATATAACAGGCTAGGTTAAGGGAGAGAAGCTCACTTGGAATTCTTTCCAAATTTAAAAAAGTTTTCATTCCAGCAGTAAAACTACTTTTATATTTAGTTACTATTGCTGTAGCTACTAACAATTTATTTATATGGTTTTTATCTTTCACAAATATCTGAATTTCACCTACCCTGACAAATGTGTCCAACAGGAATCAAAAGTCACATTGATGCAAAGTAATTTTTCAGTACCACACAGGATCAGCTCTGAAATGGAACCACTCGACTCAACAAAAACTTAATGCAGAGCAAACAAGGATACAGTAACATAAATTTACTCTTGGGAAGCTGCAAAGTTACTTACATGCTAAATGAAATCAAAGTAAAAATGGGAAAGAACTCAATTGTTTTCAAACTTGCTAAAACATTTTGTCACAGATGGCCCTCTTATTGAAAACTGGCATAGCTCCTCATTTGGCAGTGCTCTTTCTTGCACAATTTACCAAGTCATGCATGAAATGATGGCCTTGAGCTACTCTCAGTTGTGCAAAGGACATGAGCTAGCTGCTATGGAAAAAAAAGGGGAGGCTACATCACTGAGTGGAGCTTGAGGCTGTTACAGCACTTCAGCTTCTCTGGAAACAACCCCAGCAGGGAGGGAACCCCAGGGACTGCTCAGCCAGAACTGGTCCTTTCCACCTCACCTCTGACTATCAGAGCTATTCAGGAATCACCAGGTTTGTGTCTCTGCCTCTTTTGTAATCAATTTCCCATATCAAATTTATCTTCAGATGCATTTCCAAACTCTTCTATGCAGCTCCCAAGAGGGATTCTTTTATATTCAAATCTAACTCTAATGGTCATAACAGAATTTCGTAATGAACTCTGTGTTTTTAATTAAGGCAGCTCTATTAACAAAGATCTGTGTCACAGCAATGCAGTCCTGTGCAGACTGTGTCAGCACCAATCCCTTCACACACTGAACTGCCTGCACAAGGCCTGGGCTTCAGGGAACTGAATCAGCTAAATACTAGTTTAAGATTGCTTCTCTTCTTCCCAAGCTGTACTCCCCCATCAGAAATTGGGAAAAACTAGTATATTTTCTAATAAAATCTTCCTGGAACACCCAAGGAAACACCTGACCACTGCATGGCCAATACAGCTTATTCATCAGTGCCTACAGCAGTAAAGGAACAGTCAAAAATTGACACTATTTATTCAGGGCCAAAACATGATCTCCTAACCCTCACTGAACTCAGCAACTAAAGTGGGAAGCCTTTAAAAACCAGATTTTTTTAAAAATACAATTTGAAACCTCCTCTTCAGTCACTCTAAGCCATACAAATCTGCCTCATGTATCTATTGTGGACAGCCTGACGAGCCTCCCAGACAAGCAGTTACTACCTTGTGTTAGTCTACCTTGAGTTAGTCTAAAGGATGCTCAGATTTTGGAAGTGTGTAAGGACAGCAGCAGTTTTGCTCTTGCCTCACTTGGAACAAAATATGTGCCCCCACATTTGAGATGGTCTACCTTTATCTACCTTTATCAAGTTTTTAGATACCTAAAAAGGCCCTTATGTATACAGCTGATGTATATTTAAAGATTTTTACCAAAAATTGGTTGAAGTTAGAGATTACTATAATTTTGATCTTTTGATGAAACAATACTCAAGTAGTAGGTATTCAAGGGGCTGGACAGACTTGTTAAGTTTGAAAATAATAATTAGAAAAATACCCTATGAATCTTTAAGACAGGCAAGCTACTTGTCTTTACCGATATTAGTACTATTTGTAAAACAAACTTTCATTGAATATTGGTTTTTTATATAAAATTTGTTTAAACATTAAAAAATTACTACTTATGACTGATAAGAGCCAGCAGTGACCCCTCACACATTGTTCATTGGCAGAACTTGTTTGCTAAAAGAAAGTTGTACTGAGTGGGAAGCACCAAGATGCCTACACTGCATCTGCTTCTCAGTGCTTCACTAAGCAAATTCTTAGGGAGTTGAGACTTTTCTAAATCTAGAAAATCAAATTTAGTAAAGGTCAGTGGAAGCTTCTTATCAGCACAAAGTTACCTCAGCTCTAGCTGGAAGATATTTTTAAGATGAGTAGTATTTTGCTCCCTGCATCCAACCCATCTCTCGATTGTAGGCACTGGCTCTATTAAAACTAGGTGCTAAAGGCTTATGAGACATCTGAGCCAGTAGGAAGAGATCCAAGATAGAAAAATCCCCCTTGAACTTAAATTACAGTTCCACATGATGAGTCAGAGCCTTCTGTCACCTATTTCTGCCACACAGGCTACATGGCTTTTGTTCATGTACAGGAATGCTATTGAGCCAGTTGAGTATGAGCTTTCTTTAAAGTACAATTATCATGGTGATGCTAGATCCTGCATTTTATCTGCTCCTGCTCCAAAGGAATCCCCTTTTCAGCTTTCTGTAGAAAGAATGTCTCTTGCTTTTCCCCGCCCAAAGAGAATTCCAGGTTGCAGTTATAAAAATCACAATTGTGATTACTAGCAGATTTAATTAGTTTCATTTGACTGTATTTTCAAACTGACTTAATCTCACTGGTGGAAACAATGAGCAATACAAAGGGGTTTTTTAAATAAAATAACATATTAAAACACGTTTGTCTCCTACCTAAAATGCAGGCTTAGCCTACCCAGGTGACCACATTTCTAGGAACCGATATCCAAATCAATTACTATAGCTCTGAAATGTCTTCCCAAGAAAAGAAAATGCTGTTTCACCTACATCTAAACTCTTGTCTGACTGATGGGCAGCTCTGAAATCTAGAAGAACTGGCTTCTGCTTCTTAGGGGAGGAAGGTCAAATTGGATGGAAGAAGGAAGGATTCAATGATTTTTTTTCAGGTTGCTAGAAACACAGGAATGCTCTCTTGTCTACTTGCAACGTTACTCATGGAATTAATCCTTAGGAGGAGACAAGCCTTTTGTTTGCAGTGGTTTCTTTACATCAAAAGATAGAGGTTTAAAGAAAGAGGTCTTTTCCCAAAAAAATTACTGTCAAGAATCCTGTTTTCCCTCCTCTCCTGTCCTAATGGGACAAACGAAAATCATTCCTGCATGAATTCTGCGGAGATCAAGGACTGGGAAGGTCCTGGTTCTCCAGGTGACCCAGAATATACTCAAAGTTGCTTTGAGAAAGAATACAGAGTTCAGAGGCTGAGATTAGGTGGATCCTACAGGTGGGAACCTCAGTGACACCTGGGAGGAGGATGCTGACTGCAGACTTGGCTTGCAGTGTTGCTGCTCTCTGATCTTTCCAAGCTGGGTCAACATTCAAGACAGTTCCACCCACATTCAGTGACATAAGTAACTTGCACTAAGATTTGTGTTGTTTTGGTATTTGAATATAAATGCCTAATTGCATTTTAAATTTTTATGCAGGTAAGTGCATCCTCTCTGATGAGCTTTATAATAGCCATTAAGAAACATAAAAAGCAAAAAAATAGTTATTTTTTCCAAATAATGAGACTTTATGAGTTACTGGAATGACTTCATAAATGTGACTTCATTAGAGCAACTTAAATGGATACAATTTAAACTTATGCTAACATTAATGACATTCTTTGCATTGAGATCTACAATGTACTTTTTTAAATACCATCTGCTAAACAAGATCTGAAATATCAATCCAAGTATTTAACTTTTGAAACTTATGAGATAGTCAAGTATATGCTCAAGTATATATTTTGAATTATAAATATCCTGTTTTGTTTTACCTGACCACAAACATACACTATAAACACTCAGCAGCACCCAAACACATGCAGGATTGGGGTTTTTAAAGCTACAATTATATATATATATATATGAACAATCTAAAAAAATATAAACATCTGAAGTTATTTCACCAACTTATCGAAAAAAATCAGTCCCAGAGCCACCTTCTGGAATTAATATAATTGCTTAATTTTTATAAGCCAATTAACTGTAATCTCACTCGGCAGACGGCTGTATGCTAGCTACCCTCACACAACTATTTCTGTTCCCACCAGTCCTTTCTATCATACAGACTCCAAAATAACTGTGATATATGTAGGAACAAGAATATTGCTCCAGTTTAAAGCCTGCCAGATCTTATCTTTCATCTGCAAAGATCAGACAGATTTCTTGCTTTCCTGATTTTAGCCAGAAAGCTAAATGATGGAAGATAACCAAAAAGATAAGACTTTCTTTTTAGACTGCCTTGCTGAGTGGGGAACAGTGCCTTCTTCCAAGGTACACAACACTGAACAAGGGTTCAGGAGCTACTCCGTCTGTGTTTATCTTGTCTTGCCTTCACCTTTACACAGACTCTCCTATCAAAATCCAAAAATGTTAGTATTTGCAGGACAAACAGCATTTTCTTATGCAGTATCCCATGGAGCAAATACTGAATACTATCTCTACATTCTTTTTAAAATTTCAAAACACACTGTTTATATTCACCCCTAGTGTTAATTAACCACTTAACCTTAGTGATGTCACTGTTGTCCTAGCTCACAGATTTGTTTCATGGTTCCAAGTTTTTCTTGATGAAAGTCTGAAAACTTGAAACATCATATTTTTTACCAACTGACTTTTCATCTCTGCTGGTTATCAGCATTCATCCTTGAACGCAGGTGAAAGAGCTCTTCATCCCAAACACTTCAAGGTTCAAAAACAAAATGAAAAATAGACTCTCTGTTTACTGTCTGCAGAATTTTCAGCTTTCATTCTTACCCCAGTTGAACAAAATGTTTTTTAATAACAGTAATTCCTAGACTGGTTGTTTACTCCAGGAGTAAGTCATAAGGTTGAAAGGGGTGAATTTTTTTTCTCAATAATCCCATTTTTAGGGGGACAGGGACATCTTAATGCTCTCAACTAGGATTTGGCTTAGTTTTCAGACAGAAGGCATGGAGTGGGGTTTAAGCTGGTCATTTCAACATTTCATTATTTTGAAAACATCTTCCTATAATTTACAGGGGTTCTGCTGGTGCATTACCTTCTGCAAACCTTTATCAGCTCCACCAGCCATCAGCATGCAGAGCTGCAAAGCCACATTTACAGATGTTCATCTTAACTCATCTAGAACATGTTTCACTTACTCCAGTTCCATGCCCTGATAAACACTATGGTATTTGAAAAAGGCAAAATTCCCTGATGCTGACAATCCTTTGCTGTTTGTCATAGCCAGTTCTTACTGATTTAGAGCCATTAAAACATCACCATCATCACTTACACAGGCAATTCCAACTTCAGTATTACTGAAGAGACTACAGGAGGATAGGGAGACACCCAAGAGAAATGCTCTCCAAGAATCTTAGTGGAGCTTATTCTGAAGAAAAAAAAAGAACACCCAGCTATCTTCTGAATGACAAAGACACCCAAATTATGTATATACAAAACTCTACTATCTCAAAATCTATCTTGTCATGTGCACAGCATAATGTATATACCCAAAACATACTCCATCACATCAGGCAAGATTGTTGGGTAACTTTGATAATTTTTCTTTTGGTAATTTTTCTTTTATCCAATCATCCAGACTAGGTCCAGGAAGCTTTGATAGTTTCAACGCATGTTAAGCCTCCATATTTCTCTCAGAAGCTTTGAGATAATTTGTGTCTTACCTTGATCTATATGTTTTGTCTCTGAATTATTAACTCACTGCAGTGGAGCATTGGCAAGTCCAATGTCTTCACCAGCACAACAGCAGTTTAGTCAACAAGTGTATTTTACTCCCTGAAGTTCAATTAACTGCTGAGTTAAGCCTCATATCAAGATGATCAATTAAGGCACTTAGACTGCTGAGAGGAAAGCATAGGCAGGAATAAAGCTCAGTTTCTAGGGATAAGTGAATAGTATTTTCTCAAATTGTTTTCCAAATAAGTTAATTTTATAAACGTGAGGAATAAACACACACAAGATCTGACAATATTATAAACATTATAGTATGAAGCACTCAATTTCTAAAAGACTAAAAAGGTAATAAATTTCTTCTTAAAAAGACAAATGATTAATCATCTGTAAACTCAGCAAATATTTTACTGATAAAGCACACCAAGGAGTTTACTGCAGAAAGGAACTGTTTCCCGTATATTTCTTATACTGAATTTACTTTTTGTGTATTCCTGCAGAAAAGGGCATGGGTCATTACGATCTGATTTGCCATTTAAAATAAGGTCTGATTTGACAGTTGCTCACTTAGACCAAGATGCAGACTCAACCTACAAAGCCACGTCTCAAACCATGCCCTGAAGCAGCTAAATACACACACTGCCAAGTGTCACACACAGACACATTCCAGTGACTCCCAACACATCCTGCAGAAGGACATGCACACTGAAGGACTGTACATCCATCACCTCTGGAGCACGTGATTGTTAATCTAACTGTATGAAGACATGGCTATTCTTAGCATCGAGTACGTCACTGTATAAAATGCTCCTCTTGAAGTGTCATATGCTCAGGATAATTTACTTCATTCACAAGAGCTTCTGAATAGTTAAAGCTCTGGCTAAATCCCAAAATTCCTCTATGACTACTCTTATCAAGCTGAACAGCATCCCAGTGTTCGACCTCCCTCTGAGAAAAGGAAAGGGAACAGCAGGATATAATCCACTCCCTAAAATGGATGGAAAGATGGTCTAAAAGTCAAAGGATGTCAAAACTACTCAAGGGGACAAAAAGCAGTCCATACATTGTCTTGCATGGCAATTACCAAAAAAAATGCTGCATGTCACCCAAGAACAGCAGTCTTGCATAAGCACACCTTGTTCTATAGGAAAGGTGAAGTTAGAACTCCAGTTATTTCAGCAGTTACCATGCCTTCCAACTGCAGCACAGGGATGACTAAGCTCGTTAAAATTGTCTTCCGTACAGGTTGCTTATAGATTCATTGGAAGTAATTCCACACAGTGAGAATTCCTCCATTCCTATGTGGTGTAAATGTCACTCTTCGAGTCTCTTACACTTCTGTAGGCAGCAGTGAAATGATTCACTGAGACCTTAAATTGTCCTCAAATCAAGCACTTAACATTGTCTCAGGCTAAGTTTAAAATCCAGGCCTGCAACTGTACTGCAGTTTCTCAGTTGGATCTAGAACACTCATCTATAATGTTTCCTAGTTTGACACTTCATTTAAATCCCGTTTCATGAGCTAAGGAAAAATCTCTCTGCTTCTGTCCAACTGTCAAAAAAGGAAGTTCAGAATGATACCAAACATATGATTGAGACATATTTGTCCTCAGAGCAAAATTCTAGCCACTATATAGAAAAATTCCTCCCGGCTGTACTATTCTTTCAAGAGAATCAGTTGGATAGAACAACAAGGAAAACAGATTATTCTAGTCAACTGCATTATTTTGAAAAATAAAGTCTATCCTGCATGAAATAATCCAAAGCTACATTAAGCATAAGCAAGTTATTTTAGTTTGATTCTGCATGGAAACTACATTCAAAACTGGGTTGAAGATTTCCAGTGTACAGCTATATTTATATTGTTTACACAAAAACTATTTGAGAAGCTATCCACATAGTGTCCACATCAAATTACTTTGTCAAGGTATGATCTGTAACTACTCTTGAGTCATTAGCATGCAGCCTTGATTACTTAGTAGACATCTAACCACACGAAAGGAAAACAAATCACATTACCTCGTGCTGATTTAAAAATTGTTACTGGTGTAATGTGATGTAAACTGACAATGCATTGCAGTTCCAGCACTGCATTGCATCAGAGGTGAAACAAGCAGGCAAAGAAACAGAGCTAAGAATAGCACATTTAACCCTTCAGACACAGCCACAATAAGCAGCAATCAGAAATTAGGCAGAGCATAGATAGCACTGAAGAAAACCCCTAATTAAGGTCTTTACCAGACTAATCTGCTGGGGCATGGGAACATTTATAGGACATAACAGGCATGCAGTCACAGCATGTGTGCACGTGAACTGCCTCCAAGTACTCTGAAGTCCACACACAAGCAAAACAAACAACACATGATGCTTCCCTCCTCCCCTCACCCTGGTAAAACACTACACCTCAAACCCTTTCTGAATAGAGACCAACATTTCAGTTCACTTCTTGGAGTTTTGAAGCATTTTGCTTTGTCAAATTGGGATTGCTTTATTTCTCCTGATGCTTTTCAAATCAGTCTGTGAAGGATGTGGGCACAATCTCTGACCCTTGTCATCTGCTTAAGAGCATTCCAAGTTTGTCAGTAGGACTGTATCTTCTTTGTCTTTAAAAGTTTACAATTACATCACTGTCATAGCCTGCAAATTTCTAGAGGGAAATAAAAACAAGGGACAGCAAACAGATACCACACGAGTATCCCTCTCCTCTACACACAGAGCTTGAATAAGATTGTTCAGGTTTTGGCTGCCATTTCCAAAGTCATACCTGAGTTTGTATTTTCATTCTCCTATATAAGTTTTAAATTCGTGTGATTTTTCCTGTATGAGATTCTGAAGAAAGCCTTGAAAAGGAACCTGAGGTATAGCCAAATAAGCTGAGTCTCACTGAAACACAACCTTCAGCTATTCCACATTTTTTAAAGTGTTACTGCCATCACGTGTGATGAACCAACTCTTTGTATGACAAAACAAACAGAAGAATCTTTTTATCAACCACTTTTATCCCACTGCCTCAGTATTGGGACCATGGATTAACTTCAGTGGGTTTGAATTTGCACCTCAGTTCTGAAAATTGCCATCACTTTAAATAGATGAACAGGCACAAAGTGGGAGGGAAAGATTGTGCAGCACATGCCCAGAACCTACCTGTAACTCCTAACTCTTCCACATCACTTCCTTCTCTTCCAGCAGATGAGCATTTCTGTATGTGCAATCAGTGTGAACCACATTTACCCTGCCTTTAAAAAAAACATTTAAAATTTATGGCTCAGAGAAGCAAAGTGATCTCTGTGCAAAAGTCAGGACAGAAGAGAAAATATTAATGTGTGGAATGGTCTCTAACTAGAGATATTTTCCTCACTTGTTGTATTTCAGCATCTCACAATCTCTTAATACAGTTATCCACAAAACTCTTGTGATGGAGAAAAGCAGCAAATGTTTTTCTATCAGCTTTCTTGGTGATGAGTCAGTCTCCTTTTTCCTCAGCTTCTTTATCCTTACATAATATTACATAATAATATAGATGTTCTATTTCCCATCAAGGAATATCTTGCATGTTTTTAAACACATTAAAGGAGATTTACTTTGAAGCTTTGAATTGTTTGTAGCTTCCTCCAAAAGAAGCATTGCAAATATCGCTGTGTAGATGAAGGATATTTTCAGTTCAGTGGTTAGTGCAAGATAGGAAAACAATTTTGTACACTTTAAACCAAAACTTGACTTTGGAAGAAATGCTGGTGTATTAACCTTAAATGGCTATCTAAGCAAGATAACATTGTCTCAAAAACAACAGGTCAAAATTATTTATGTCACAACTGGACAATTTAAATAGGATTAAATAGCAATATAATACCTTTGGCTGACCCAAATCTGCATCCTCTGAATAAATAAGTGGCCAGAAAAAAAAGTATGTCCTAGTTCTACTCATAAGTAGAACACATTGAAAACTTTTTTCTTTATGTACCCCTTTTACTGTCCTGACTTCTCCAGAAAAGTGCTGATCCTGCAGGATCCCAGCACCTCCAGAGAAGGCTCCTCTGCCTTCCTCATTAAGTATTTTGAGGAGATCAGAGAAAGGATTAATCATGTTAACCACTGGAAGTACACCATAGCATTTATCCTACAAGCCTTTCCACCTGGGACGGCAGTCTCTATGCACTGACTATTAAATACTTCTCTCCATCAAGACAGTGTTGGGAATGCTAACCAGTACCTCTGATATCAGAGAGTATGAATAAACAAAATTGCACTTAAAAATATATTAGTTGTATAAGGAACTTAGTTAAAATCAGAAAAATATTCCCCAATAATTCCAGTTTGAGTTAATAGGAGAGATCCTACCTCCCAGGGAGAGAAACATCATTTGTACAGAATTTCAATAGACAATGAGCTCCATGTTAAAACCTCAGAGCAACAGGAGCAATGTCACCATAACAAGTTCAAATTTTGAAGCAAGTAAGCAGAGGGAAAAGAAATTCAACATTTTATTTTAATCAGCATATATATGCTTTTAAGAGACCTAATAATATCAGCAACTCCAAGCTGCAATAACCTCATCATTACAGAAGGGGCACAAGATCAGCTTGTTAATCTTATTTATAAGATTACCATGAACACTTACAACACATATGAATATTTTTAATTGTTGTGATGCACAATCACAAGAAATTCTTCTATCAGTGAGCAGATTTTCATTTTATGTAGTGACACTATAATAGACCAATGTACACTGAAGGAGGTCAGACAGTTTCTCTTTACCATGTTCATTTCTGCTCTTTCAAAGCTGTAACAGTATTTCTAGATGTCACCATCCTGCACAAATTGAAAATGTAAGACTGAGCCATAAGGAACTACCAGTGCTTAAAGCTGCTTGAGAAGGTCTGTACAGCTTCATTTGGTAAAGAACAGTAATTTGCTCTCAACTCCTTTTGTCTGTAATGGATTATTCCCCTCTCTCCATACTTGAAAAGCTGCATTTAGGGCTTTTTGTTTGTTTGTTTTGCCCTAGTTTCATTATTATTTTATTATTTCATTTGAATCAGCTTTTGACCTAGATCCTAAAATATGGATATTTCTAAACAAGCATTCAGAGCTCACATATTCTCAGTGAGAGCAACAGTTCTGGGACACAATCTCAGATTAATGCAGAGAGGAGAGAAAAGTATTGGGAAGTAGGTAATGACATTTCTTCAAGCTAATCTGAAACCTAAAGGGACAATGAGCAAACAAACACCACTAGACTTGTAATGAAAAAACAGGCAAAAATCAGTAAATCAGCTATACTAAATAGCTACAATCCAGAATGCTGCATTCAGGGCCAGAAGAAATCTCTTTGCTCAGCAGGAATGAGAAAAGGTCTAGAGCAAGAGGCTCCTGTTTAAAAAACCTAAACCACATATGACTAATTTTCAGAACTAAAAAGATAGCAGAAGGTCACTTATCTAACGGTTCGTTCAGAAGCACAAATTTCATCACAAATTTCTTCAGCTAAAAAAAGTCAGTTTCCACACAATCAGTCCCAAAACGCAGCAGATAAAACAGATGGGTCACTGGCCATTCACAGCCCATTTCCATGGTATGCATTCTTGTGCTCTATAAATAACTGAGTAGGGACACCTGCTGCCTGGCAATGCACTAGAAGTGCCTCTGTTCTTTCTTACTTTCATCATGTTCATTATGGATAAGGGATAAAAAGGGATAAACACAATTAAACAATAAAACTTTTATCTTTCCAAGACAACACATATTCTGCTACTCTAGCCTCAATACAAGTAGCAAACATGTGCCACCCATTCACTTGGCTGTTCATCTCCCAAATTTAACAGACTGAGGGAATTCGTACTCTGGGGGGATGGGATTATTTTATTTTCATTTCATTTCTCCTTCTGGTAGTTGCACTGAAACCACTACTAAATTACTACTTATCTTTCAGGTATGCATATTCATTCTACTAAATGTTACTTGCTTTGTTGTTTGAAATTTTAAGTCAGAAAATGTCATTCTGTAAAAAAAAAAAAAAAATGGAGAGTGACTCTGGCCAATGAATTCATTCTTTCTGAAAAACCCATAGGAGACACTGTTTAGGGTAAAAAGATAATTTCTGGTGGACCTGCCAAAGGCAACTGTGGCCTTCTGTTGTGGACATGAACAAGCTGGTCAGGCAACCTGCCTTCCCAGGATTTCGTTGTTTATTCTGTTCCAAACAGTTCACCCATGTCTTTGTGACATTTGTGAGCAATAAGGATGAGAGCACATGAAATCACTGAGCACAGGCAATTGGAGGGGAGGAAGACATTTCTGCCACTGAGCACTGCCCAATAAAGTGTTTCAGCTGGGCATGTCCCACAGCTGCATTGCCCAAAAGCCAAGAGTGAATATTCTGCCACAATGCAGACAAACAGTCACACTACCTGCCAAAAGCCACTTCTATCTTCTTTATTTCTTTTATTCCAACCACTCATACCTTTTTTCAGATCTGGATGAAATAACTCCTCCCTCTCAAGATTTACAACCTCAAAGCCCATCCATCCTTCTTCAAGCATCTCACCTCCCACACAAATATAATCTTTTTGCTTTGTTTACTTTACATGCTTTTCTTTCAAACTCCCTAACATGTTTTCATTATGAGTTAATCAACTTCATTTTCCTTTTGATTTGTTTTCTTCTCCCAGGCTTTCTCACTATCTACCTACCCTTCTCAATTGATAACAGAAAGAACATACCACAAATTTCTCAAAAGGCTGCCCTTCTGGAAAATAAATGTTTCCATAGGGAATATAAGCTCTAATTTAAAAAATAAAAACCAAATATAATCCACATTTCCAAATTCCAGTCAGAAACAGTAAATTACCCAAAAAAGAAAACACTTTACTGACCTAAAACACAAAACCTCTGACTCAAAGCCTCAATTTACACAGTGCTGCAGAGCCTGACTCCCAGTTTCAGAGCTCTGGAAGAAAATGGTTTATCTTCATGCAGAACATGAAAAAAGTATCAAAGTGTGGAACCAAATTATGCAAAATGAGAAGGCTTCTTGTCTTGCTATAGCAATGACTAACAGTTAGCTATGATTCGAAAAGAGAAGAAAAAAAGAGGACCTAAGAATAATTAAAAAGGAGGACCTAGGAATAATCAAAATCCACATTCTTCACAGCCCATACAGGCAGGAAGAATTTAGTTTTCAATAATGACTCATGCAAGTCTCCCTATAATCCCACTCTTGCCTTCTTCTCCAACATCCTATGTAGTTCATCTATTTGTTACATGCATTTTATGAATTTTCTTAAGTAGAAACTTCTTTTCTAGAATGTATTTATAAAGTTACTATACAAATAAATATAAATACAAATACATCAAACATGCTGCAGATGACTATTTCCACATTTGCTTCCCATTCTGCATCAGCAGTTGCCCTCAGATCAATCTGTCACAAACAACCAAAGTAATTTTTCATCATTTGGGTTGTCAGCCCAATTCCATGCAAAATTAAGTGACAATGCAACTAAACCCTTTAAGACTGAGTCTAAAATCAGCCAGCAAACATTTATTCACACCACCAACAGTGACATTAGAGCAACTTGGAGTCACAGACTAATGCCCTTCAACCTGCAAGGAATTCTGGCCAAGGTCAATAGTAATACCCTATATTATAAAATATGAGCTTGATTTTTCTGCTTAATTGTTTGAGCAAAGAGTAAGTATTTCCCCTTCAACAGTTATTTATGAAATTTTAAAAGTTACTGTTCTATCACCAAAAAAAAAAAAAATCTGGCATCTCCACATTGACAAATAATTATATTGAAAATTTAAATGCTTAAATGCTCAGATTTTCATCAATGTCACAGTTAGCAGTCAGTTCAGGTAACGGTGATTGCTTTACACATTCCTGATCCAGTACTGATTCAGCAGCACTAGAAAACATCTATTTACCACTAAAGCAGTTGGGAGACAGGTATAATGAACCATTCTAATTAACACTTATTCATCACAACAACATAGATAAAGCATTTTCAAAGGTTTATTTTCCAGCTCTGAATGAGTTCATTTTTAATGATTTCTTTAGCCTTTCTAAATTGATTTAAAAGAATTCCCAACCTACATTTAATACCCTGTCCTTATGGTCCCAGCTGAAATAATGTTTTAGAATGAAAGATGGGTGATGCCCTTCAGTGAATGGTGGTGCTGAGCATTGCCCAGGAGCATGATTCACAGCACAGAGCTTTCTGCAGCTGGATTTACATTTCTTCTGTGCCATGCTGGGAACACACACAGTAAACTGCCACTGACTAATCGGCAGTTTCTCTATTCTATTCGCAGGACAAGTAATAAAGCAAAAGGGAATTAATTTGTATTGCTTAAGGATTTTACTCCCTAGCTGACTTCTTTCACTTGGATGCACTTACCTGTATAGAGAGGTTCCAACAAACCAAACTCTCTGGAGAAGTTCATGAATATTACAGGTTCCACAGTCAAGTTCTGCAGTAACTGATAAAGTAAGAGACACCTGAGCACAAATCTTCACTTCATACCCATCCAGACAAAAAATTACTAGGAACACCGCTTAGTAGTGTTTCTATTTCTGCTATGTACAATCTGAGGCAGTATTCAAATCAGTATTTCAAATCAGAGCTTCTTCTCAAATTCAATCTAGATTTCACCTAAGTAACAACTGAAATGTGACACCTTGAGCTTTCTATACACCCTTTCTAGGAAACAACTTGTATTTTCTCCAGACAAGATCTCATGTATTTTTCAGGCCATACCTTACTTGGGTCATTATAAGATTTGCAATTTTTTTGTTTTGGGTTTTGGGTTTTTTTGGCCCAGGGTGGGGGTTGTGTGTTGCTTGGGTTTGGAATTTTGATATTCATCTATTTCAGTAAAGGGAGTGGTGAAGATTTCCACCACTCCTTCTTCAAGAATTAACAAAGCTTGGACTCACATCAGTTAAGAACACTGATATTCAAGAGACCCTGATTATAAATTCATTCAGAAAGAAATTAAGTAATAATTTATATATTTGGTAGGTCCTCAAATTTGAAGTCTATCTAAATTTAGTAACTTGCTTCTCTCTACTGTATATTACTTTATTCCACATGCTTCATTCTGTTGCCAGCTGCAGCTTAGCGATTTTTCACTTTTAAGTATATAAAGTGACCTTCTTCTAAATGTTGTACTAAGACCTTTAAGAAGCATGTCAAAAACTACTGTCTCATCTAAAGCATTTGAGCCTTGCATGAGATGTAAAAGCAATAGATTTTTGTATTTTAGAGTCAATCAGATGCTTTATATTGGTATGAAAAGGCACATAATATCAAATACGTTAAAATAAACATTTAATTAATTGCCCTTTCTTTGTCTTTAGTAAAGGGTCAAAATCAACATCCTTCACAAACCTCTTCCTCCTTCTCTTGTCCCTGTGCCCACAAACCCACAATTCCAAGGAACTCTAGGGCCTTGTGCAAGTACCATAAAAGTAGCCCTGCTGCCTGTGGAAAAAGACACCACACACATTTTGGAGATTTGATTTCCTCTTGGATAAAGTAAATTTTCTTGACACTTGGTGGTTTTTTAAAAAAATGGGAAAAGGCCCTAAAAAAACCAGATATTCTAGTGAACTTCCAACAACTGATACTACATAGTGTAGCAAGAGTTAGGAAGCTTCAGTGACAACACATGCTACATCACCTTCAGGAATCTGGTGTACAGAACCCTCAATAAAAACATTACCAGTTGTGCAACAGTAAAGCCTCAATGATTATTTAATCTCAACAGAATTTCTGTCACAATGGTTAACTCCACAACACTGTCAATAAATTCACTTCTTCATAGCAAAATCAAAACTCAGACCAAGAATAGAGCAGTAGAAAAAAAAAAATGGCCAAAACCAGAACGCTCAATGTTTTGAGTAATTTCCAAGCATAAAAAAACCCACTGAAAATTAATGTCTGAATGCTTTGAACTCCTCTGCTCAGAAAAGAAAATGGATGGCAGAAAATTGCTTAGGATATTTCATTGATAAATCAAAGCATCTCCACTGCTCCCATGATCTGAAGTACATTACCACAACTAAACTCTCCTGACATACCTTCAAATAATCCAAGCAGCCACTGTTTCCTTCTAGAACTATGGAAACACTAACTTGCTATTCCTGAAACATGGCAATGCTTTTTACACCACAGAACTCCAGTACAGTCTCCCATCAGTCACCTCATCCTTAGCTTCAATCTTTGGGCAGCAAGTTCATCTGTAAACTAAGTGCTTTATTTTAATTCTGAGGCATTCAGATGAGTCAGGGAGGTTGGCAGGCAGTCAGTTTTTCACTGACCTGTAAGCACAACAGGAATTTTAATACCCACTTCACTCATTTAGCTGACCCAATCCTCAGCAGCATACTTACTAATTACAGTTTTAAATCCTGTAAAGGAGTTTATCCTTTATTATAATAGCCTATTACAAACACAGAACTGTAGTGTTAAACATTTTTGGAAAACTGCCTCAGTACCAGTTTTTCAGACAGTATCTGCAGTTCTTCCATAAACATTAAAGCATTATTCTCTTCTCACAGCACATTAAGAAAGGATATAATTAACTTTGTATCAAAAGCATTGCCAAGGTCTTCAAGAGTAGTTAGCATTTTTTAAATGAGATATGAAAAATAAAATATTCAGGATTTTTCCTGAAAATGAGATCCCTTCTTTTGCACCATTAAACAAGCTCTCAAGAAAGGAAAACACAGAAGAATCTCAACTGTATTTGAAAAAGCTCCTAGCATGTCCAGATTAAATTAAGAGAGAGAACAGAACAGAAATGTCAAGAAAACAAAAAGCATAAATAAGAAGATGCAAAAACTATTTATGGACTGTCTCTTCTCTGCAGAACTCAAGGGAAAAGGCACTTGTACTGTCTTCTGTATCTCACACTACAGAATTTACTGGCACACTCCACATTGAGTTTCAGGGGCTTGTGTTTGAGCTTGAGGTTTTGGGGTTGGGGTGAGAGAGGGGGCGAGTCCATTATTGAGATATAGAGGAAAACTGAAATCAGCCTCCCTTTAAATTGTGGTTGTTTCCCCCAGAGCAGCCAGCCAGCAAACTGGAGCTGTGAGGGTGAAGCCCACAGCCCCCACTGCCATGGGGGCAGCTCTGTGCCAGGCCAGAGGCTGAGCTGAGCTCAAAACAATATTCAGCAAGATTCTGTTGGCCTGCAGCAAAACCAGCACTATATTGCCATTGCCAGTCAGAAATCACAGGCTTCTTATGAACCCATCCTTTCAAACCTCAGGAGAGGTCTGGACTTGTGTCTTGGTCTGTCTGGAGATCAAACAGGAGGTACTATTGCTGGTTTTAGTTACAGCTCAGCTTTGTGCAATAGGTCTAAGACCTATTGTTACAGTAACTGCAAGATATTCCTCTGATTAATGTAGCATAGTAACAGTTTATTCTAGAAAAAACTATTTACAACACTAGAATAACAATGTAGCATAGAGTAGCTCAGGCGCAAGGTGACAAAGGGCTTGAAAGTACAAACACAGGAAATTAAAAGAGATCTCAACTACATTCAGATAACAAATAGTTGATTACTGGTCCTTAAACACATGCAAGTTTCAGAGCTGGGTAAAACCAGATATGACAAAAAACTGAAGAATAAGCACCCAATATACATTGTATGCAATAGTTATTACTTTTGGGAAATTCAGCAGTAATGTGGAATTCCAGACATGAAGAAGGACTAAGGGGTAAGCATGCACTAAAAGCAGGATTAGCCCCAGGAGGGTTCTATAAGAAGAAAAACCAGCACATCTGTATCAGTTTCCTTCTTGTGAAATCTTTTCCTTCTTGTGAAATGTTGCCAGGCTGTCACTTCCCTCCCATTCCTTGTTGAGGAAAGCTGCACCAGTTGACCTTAGGACACAGATGGATGGCAAATGGATGAATAAAAAAGCAGGGGGAAAGGAGGTAGATAAAAAGGTGCATGGTTTAACTGTATCACGACTGAGACCTTTTCTACAACACTACTCTCTATTAAATACTTAGTCCTAGGCTAATGATAACTCTTTGATTAGACTATCAAGACTTTAATTAGGCTAACAAACTCCTGGCTTTGCATGTGAAGTGTTTCTTCAGGCCACAAGCTGCACAAGATGCAGTGCAGGAATTCATGCAGCCAGAGGGAGAGTGCATCAGAAGGAATGGTTTCAAAAGGGGAAATCCTGAGTGCCAGCTTCTATTTCAAAGCCTCCTCATAAATTTCTAGTTAAACAGTCAAATAAAATACATCATTTCATAAGCAGTTGCATCACTGATAATAAATGTTTTAATTTCAAGGTTTTTCTGCATATGAATGAGGTATCTAAAAGCAGTTAAAATCACATATAAAGGGTTGTATTTTTATTACTCAAGAAAAGTACGCAAACTGCTCATTAGCACCAAAATTAAACTGACTTAACATTTATCTCTAAACGAAAATCTGATAGCAGCTGTGCAGTAAAGACATTTATGAATAAACTGAAGTTGATTTGCTTCCCTAGTCATGTACAGTACCCATTTTGGAGATACACTTAAGTATCTCTTGATTTTCTTATCCTGCTAAAATGTTCTTAGAAAACCAGTGACTTGCTCATCTTTGAAAAGTGGGAGTTGACTAGAAACACTGTCCTTGAAACAATACATGGGGTTTTGCAGAAACACCTGGCAACATTGTTCTGTCTTTACATAAGCTTTCCTCCTGTTCTGGAGAGAATAGTGATTAGTATACATATGAGTATGGGCTGACATCAGCATTTATGCTATCAAGTACAACAATTAAATACAAGCATGATAAGCAACAATTTTATATTTGCTTTAGAGCAAATATAAAAAACAAACACTACCTGATTATTCAAAATAATATTCAGGTTAGTGAATTTTGGGGGCTTTTTTGCAGAGTAGTAGAGTTAATGGGCATCTGTTTTCACAGCCACATCCATTTTCTCTGGAAGGAAGTTTTGTTCTAGCAGCTCAGTTTCTGTTTACGCCACTACTCAGCCACTTAAGCATCCCTTCAGATCAAATAGCACTGCACAATGAAAGTAACTTCAAAATGATTGCCAGAGGTCAAGATACTTTAAGATGTGCAGAGAGTATGGGTAACAGGACAGTACAATACACACAGAGCAGTGCTTTCACTAGCATACACAGGCACTACATGGTTTTTTCATGTATACTTCAATAATGAGACCATAAACAAAAGTTAGGTAGTCCTATGTAAGGAGACCAGCTTGGGAGAGGCAATATGTTTGAAAGTTTTAGAATAGTAATACTGAATACTATATTTGCTGATCAATGCCTTTTCACATGCCTGCACATCCGTGGTAGGCTTGTTTTGTGCTCCCTTAGAACATTACCCATCCAGAGCAGGACCCAGTTATCTACAAAACTCTGGGTCTGCCAGTCCAGCATAAACTTGTAAAGTTTCATTGAATTTCAGAAGACACTGGGGTGTCTACAGTGAGAATCCTGCAATTCAGGACTCCTGATCAGAGGCAGTGGAGATCCTTTAGCTTAGCTGTTCTCTGAATAAGATGCAAGTGTTCTGCAATTCAGCTATCAATGAAGGAAGCAGTGCTCTGTACTCTTCCCCCACAGATAATAAACACAAATTTAGGACAGGCTGAAGTATTTTGACAGAAATTCAATGCCAATCTTAGATTTTGTGTATTGCACAAGGATTTGTAAATTCTTGCTCAAGACAATTGCATCATTTATGTAAAGAACTAGATTACTCAGTGCTATATCTTATATTCATGGAGTAGAAGGTTGTGAAAAATCCATACAAATGGAATTTTTTTAACCCTTTTTATTTCAACTGTCACTATAAGTGAGGTCTACCTGACTAGCACAGACAAAATTTTCTTCACTATCTGCAAATATACATCACCTAATAAACTACATAAAATGAAGTATGAAAGAATCAAACATCATTAGAATTTGCAGTTAACAAAGTAACTGCTAAGCTTCATTTGAACATCTGGAAACCGCTGCACATTCTCCAAAAGTAACAGCCATTAAGTAGGGGAGGCAAATTGTACTTTTAGTAACATGACAATTTATGTACAATGCCCTTCTGCAACCAAAGCTCTGGAAACAAGAATAAGAAAAAGGGAAAGCTATAAAAGAAAACAATTAATGCAGGAGGAAAAAATATCAGGAAGTACAGTGCTGAAGAAAAAAGCATAGGGAAGTACAGGCAAAAAATATAGCTGCTAAAATGTGGTTGAAGAAATATTGTCAGGGACATCGAGCAGTTATAATAATGGAACACTTCATCCTTTGAGATCTACAAAAAAATGTCAAAATTGCATTTTTCCCTTGTTCTATGGAGTCACAGTAAAACAATGACATTATTAAACAAGGCAAGGAAAGAACATTGAAAATATCACTGAGGTATCTGTTTCACTATCATATACTTTCAATAATTCATGGACAAGTTAATTTAAGTATTTTAGAGATTTTATAATCAGCTAACTATTCACTAGCAAGTCACTACACCCCTGCAGTCACATCTGAAATAGCTTTAATTTACCAGCAGATAAGTAATGAACTAACAGTTTAAGTCACAGTATCAATGTTATGACATTTCAGTAAAATTGG
Organism: Pyrgilauda ruficollis; assembly: GCF_017590135.1. Classification (NCBI taxonomy): domain Eukaryota; kingdom Metazoa; phylum Chordata; class Aves; order Passeriformes; family Passeridae; genus Pyrgilauda; species Pyrgilauda ruficollis. The sequence continues at coordinate 9,029,387 of NW_024514764.1, read as the reverse complement.
GATCTGGTTTTTAATCTTTTCCATGATGCATCTCACAGGGAGACACATGGTAATTGTACTCAGTGTAGTTATGTGTCCATTGCAACTGACCAAAAGACCCAGTTTTGACAACATTTTCAACCCTTCACTCCACATGGATCTTCTTTAGGGTTTGTTTATTTTATAGTGGCTGCTGGCAACAAAATCCTGTACATTAGTCAGGCTTCTGGGTTTTTGTTTTGATGCTTTTTTAAAGGACTACTAAACCAGCACAAGACTGAATCCTCTATCGTGTTAGTTAAATTTCTGACATTCTCTATCAGAGATCTGAAGTTCTATTTAACTCCTCGAACCACCCTCCCATGTCTCACAAGGAGATGAGTAAAGCATCTAGTTTCATGAGTAAGCACATAGCTAAAGCCAAGAAATTTAAGTAATTGCTCATCTCTGCAGTGTGTTGATAACATAACTGAAGCATGCACTGCACCCCTGAAAATGGAGCCTGGGCAGGATCAGCTGCCAAGGTCAGGCTACAGATAAAGCCACCATTACCAAAAACCATAGTTACTGAGCTAGAAAGCAAAATTTAGAAGTGAAATCCTGAAGTAGTGGTACTTGCAATGTCAGAAGTAGTAGAATTTAGCCAATACCTACATATAAACCAAATAGTTCAAAGCATATATTAGCTGCTGTATTTGCAATCCCAGTCCCTGTCTTAGTCTCCCAAACAGGGGACTTTGCAGAGCAGAGCCTGCACCCCCAGCAAAAGCCTGTTGCTGCTACTGCCTTAGCATTTATCTTCACCTTAATGCAGGGTAGTTAACAGGACAGTGTGATGGATCATTTGGACAGAAGCAGCTGAGCAGATAAACCTGTTCTGGAGAATGGAAACTTATTTTGCATTGTCTAATTTGAAGCAATAGGAAAGACATTGAACATATTCTCATCAACTGAAACATCATTCTATTAAGCATTTAGGTGAAAGCACATAGGCATGCTTCCTTTAGAAGCTGAATCTAGTGTAAATGCAGGGAAGAAAGCTGGATGCCAGCTTTTCTAACAAAATAAACAGGATATGAATATAATAAGTTTTGCACAGTAATGTTATTTAAAAAAGCAAAAGCCTTCCTTGCTGAAAAGTCATATACTACTAATAGAATAGAGAAGTGAATCATTGACAAGAAAAGTTCTGTATAACTGCTCTTGAACGAATTACATCAGATCTAAAGTCATTCCAAGGTAGTGTAACTCAAGCTTATAGCGTTAATAATGTTAATAATTTCTGTTACACATTTTCAGCTGAAATGTCTAAGGATATTAAAAATACAGTTTTAGTTATCAGGTAAGATGTGAAAAAGCTCAGCACTTGCAAAGTCTGATCCGAGACTAAGGGCCACAGTATCATTACTGCCTGCTGCTTTCCAAACATCTGCTATTGGATCCATCCAGCCATTACAGCAACATACGCAGTCACATATATTGTCCTTAAAAAACTGTCAATTTCAGCACAGATGTAGACCTAGAAGGGGTGATTATTTTAAGCAAATGGCAGTATTCGAGAAAATCCTAGGTACTGACATTATTTTCATTCTTATTTTACTATGCAGGAATTATTGGAAAGACAAAAAGCCGTTAAAACAGTTCACTTCTAGAAATTGATAGATTTGCCTCTGCCAACTTAATTCGAAAACAAATACTTTGAAAGAATAAATAAAGGAAAAGTTGGTGATTTTCCCTGATCCTATGCAGTCGCCAAAGCAATTGTCAAGGGGCTGGTGGCTCCCCAGAGGCCAGGGGGCAATTGCACACCAGGGTGGCCAGCAGGACAGGGCTCTCACCAGCCAGGGCAGCAGGGCAGGCTCAGCCTGGAGCCCAGACCATCAGCACATCCACGATGGAAACGAGTCCGAGGTCAAAGCAAGAAATTGCTCTGCATGTGAGGGTCAGGCCAGCGCCAGGACATCAGCCCAGGCCTCAGGGCCCTGCTCTGCAGCAGCCACAGCAGGCTGGGCACAGGCCGGGCACAGACAGGGCACAAACCGAGAACAGACAGGGCACAGGCCGGGCACAGGCTCGGCACAAACCGAGGACAGGGCACAGGCCGGGCACAGGCCGGGCACAGACAGGGCACAGACAGGGCACAGGCTGGGCACAGACAGGGCACAGGCCGGGCACAGGCTGGGCACAGACAGGGCACAGACAGGGCACAGACAGGGCACAGGCTGGGCACAGACAGGGCACAGACAGGGCACAGGCTGGGCACAGACAGGGCACAGGCTGGGCACAGACAGGACACAGACAGGGCACAGGCCAGGAACAGGCCAGAGCTGTCCCACCAGCCCAAGCAGGACATGGGCTGAAGGCTGAGTTTAAATAGAGCCTGGGCTCATGGGCAGCGGCCAAGGCCTCAGCAGAAGCTGCTCAGGGCCACAAGCGCTTCAGAGCATTGACAACAACAGCCAAAGCAGCAATTCTAGAACCTGCATTTCCCTCTTTCCTGACTCACTTATTTCTCTTTAAAGAGTGCCTGCTTTCTAAAATAAGGCAAAGACAAGAATCTCATTTTGCCTTTGATATAGCAGCTATGGCATATTCTGGTGTGTCAGCTTGTTCTGACTCATCTCCATTTAAGTTTGTCCTGGATACTGTTTGCTTGCTCCACTTTGCACTGTATTTGCCTAGAATTTACTCTCTCTTCATCTATCAAAACCTATTAACCTTTCCTGGTCTTCCAATTTCCCCTCCACATATCTTTGTCCATTGCTGTTGTTGCCTACAGCTACACTCGATCACTTTCTGCCCTAAATGTTTCCTGCCATGATCTATCTTTCTTTCCTTACTCCAGTCTCTCATATATGCTAAATTGGAATATGATCTTAATACAGAGATGAAATCCACTTTGGGTTTGCCTCTTAAAAATAGCCTTCTTCAGGGGTACTTTTAATAATACCCCAGGAGCAACCTGCTGATTCTTAGTTCTGAATACCAATTCAGATGCTAAATGATGCAGTAGGTGGATTTTTTCCCCAGTATTTAAAATAACCAATTGTTAACACAAGTTAGTTTCTTCCCACTTCTAAGTCTGAGATACATTATTGTATATTTCAAGAAATTAAAGACGTCGCTAAATAATAATGAAGAGAATTCACATTTCACTTTCTCTTAAACTTACTGCTCAAATGGTTTTGAAAGTCCCAATGTTATCTCAGCATTCAACACACATACTTGGTGACTATCTTATCTAATAGCATGGGTTTGAATGGGCTGAAGTAATACCTTGAGGCAGACTCCAGAGCTTTGCTATGGACAGCAAGTGATTTTCTGAGAATAGGAATCTTCTTTTCAAACATGAACAATCACAGGAAGTAGCCTTTGTATCTCTTCTGAATGAACAAATTTAAATCACTAAATCCAGAAAGCATTCACATTAAAACAAATTTTAAATTGCAGTGGTAATTTATCTAAGGCAATTGAAAAGGTTTTTCTCCCTGAGCTGTTCTACAGCTCAGAAATTAGAACTGAAGACCTCTATTTCCATTGTGCTTCCATCTTTCGTTTGAAAATGTACATGAAAGAGCATGGAGTGCAACCTAATAGCCACAGCATACAGTGGTCTCAACTCAAAACAACAGCTTGAAAATTAAGATAAAGACACTTACAATCCCACCCACATATCCATTTTCTGGATTGTTCCACAGGATTTCCCAAGAAAGCTTTTTATGAGACACCACATGTAAGTTGCCCTATTTATCCCCGTGTCCACTGCAGCAATGTCTGCCTTGGTGACCACATGGCTGGGAGCCCCTGAGCCCCTCTGAGGAAGAGCTCAGAGCCTTTGCACAGAACCTTTGACTCCTGCAGCCAGGGCAGGACAGTCTCTCCAATGCCAGCAGCTCTGGTATGAGGGTTCTTTCTGTGTGAACAGGCCAACCATGCAAATCTGATTCAAGGACATCTTTCTAATGGAAATTGCCTGGTATTTTTCTAGCAGATCAAAGTTTTTTGATGTAGGTGTTAGTGGGAGATGAGAAATTTCATCAAACAGTCACGGTACTTTCTCAGTCTTTAAAAAGAGGCGTAAGTCCTTCTATCAGCATTTTGATTACCAGTTTATACAAAACCATACTACTTTTTACTTTAATACATCTCAACTTTTAAAGGCTTTTTTTAAGTGCATTTAAAATACTTGTACTGTTTAGTATCCTTAGAAGGGAGTAGGAAACATCTATAAATCAAAAAGCAATCAAAAAACAATTAAAATAATTGTTCCATTGTACAAAAAAATATGCAAATCAGCATTAAAACCTGGAGGTCATGCTCATAACAACTTCCCTGCTTTCCCAGAGCTAAAAATCACATCATTCCTGCAAAAGTACAACAGTATCTTTATTAACATTTACCTGAAGGACTGTCACACATGCGCAGAGTGACTCCAATTTGCTAACAGAGCCTACACAAGGTAAGATGGACTGACATCTCCACATCCCACAGCTTCTGGCATGAATGTCTAGTCAAGAGGAAACGAGGCAGGATCTAAGCTATGAACAGCAGAACACCTTGAACACAACAAACACGATTACAGTGCTAAACCTGTTTCAACTTACATGATGCAGTGCCAAGTTATCTGCTCTAGAATCACATGTTGCCTTTTCTCCATCATGCAAGGCTCAGCCTGCAATGCCAGAAATTCATTACCTATCGAATCACACACCTTCAAAGTAAACAAGTCAAACAGGGAAAAGCAGGGAGCTAAACCACATTTCTCCTTCAAAGGCCACAATGACTTTTCTGGAGCATCAAGCAGACCCATCTAATAATGCTGTGTGACACTACTGCCTTGAGATTTGCTTTCACAGTAACTCATGGATTTTGCTCATGTTTCTTAAAAGATCTTTTCACTTGCATGACAAATGTCACTGATCTGACCAGCCATAGTCAAGCCCAGGTACATTTTTAAGTGCACTCTACAACTAGTTTACTCTCAGTAAGAGCTACCATCCTGTTAACACCTTTTCTTCTCTGGTTTTATGCTGCCTCTGGAATTAGTCTGAATGTAAACCCTGCTTACACAGAGCCAGACACTTAGCTTCTTAAGGGGGTTTTCTGCCTTATTAGCAAATTCATCAGCACAACACACCATCCAGCTGACTTCAGAACTGATGACAAAATTAGGAAGAGAACTTAATCAAGTTCTTATCTAGTTGGGAGGCAGAGGAAGAGAATTACCACCCCTTCCTTCCTCCTTCCTTCCTTCCTTCCTTCCTTCCTTCCCAGAAGCAGCAAGCTATTACATCAGCTTAGCCATTCATAGGTTCCCAAAACAACCATGATAATGTGTGTCAGCAGTACCACAGCCTAAATCATCAGCCTGTCCATCACATGTGTGCTGGCTGTACACCAACCCAGGAAAACTGCCTTGGATAAAACAAAAAGCACAGTGCACACCCTGTTAGTCAGCTCCCTGGACGAGCTCTGTGTGGATTATGTGAGTGCCCTGGAAAGAGACCATGAGTCTGTGTCACATGGAGGGAAGGGAAAAGGTGGAGCCACAGCAGTGTTGACTTGAGTTAGTTTAAGCTGTTGTGTAACAGCACGTAAAACTACTTATTTAGCAGCTTAAAGTGATTAGAAAGGAAAGATGTGAATGAATGGTATTTTGTCAGGCTGGATGCATACACAAAAATTGTACAGAAAATTTCAAGACAAAGGTAGGCTGCCCTCAGACTTGATGTTTAATGTTACCTAACCTATGGTATTAAGGACAAGACACAGTGTGCTTTCTACATGAGACAAAAACCTTTCAGTTCAGGACTTGATTTCAAAAAAAGTGTGGTTTTTGCTGCTGTTTTCCCAGCCAGAAGCCCTAAGTTTTAAATGGCTGTCAGATATTTTTGCCAAAGGAAGCAAGTTAATGACTGAAAGATTAGATGATTCAGAGGAAACAGGTACAACAATAAATCAAATATGTGGAAACATGAGAAAATGATGAGAGGGTCAGAAGTTCTTCAGCCTTAAGCACTTCTAACAGTGTTAGGCTTCCCCAAGGAAGGAAGCCATAAAAACTGAAAACAGAGGCCACAAGACTCAAATTCTCATCTGCATGAGAATTTGCATCATGTAAGCAGCATGTAAGCAAAAACAACTCAAGACAACAACTCAAAGACTTGCCTTGTGCCCAGCCTGCCAGCATCCTCATGAACCCACATGTTTAAGCAAGACACTGTGCCAGTGTCACGTCATTAATAAAGCTGCCACATCCCAGCAGTTGTCATCCCCCCTGCATAGACTACTGACCCTCCAATTGAAGATGGCCAAAAGAAACCCCAGACTTCATAATTTAGAAGACTTTTACTCATTATACTCTAAAGTTAAAAGTTAAAGAGGCAAAGGTACAGAATTTTGAAATCTATGCACAAGTAACATATCTTCATCACTTACTTGTCCTTGTCTAAAGTAGATGGCAAAGGTACAGAATTTTGAAATCTATGCACAAGTAACATATCTTCATCACAAGTAAGTGATGAAGATATGTTACTTGTGCATAGATTTCAAAATTTACAAAATAAAGGCAAACATACTCTCATCTGCTTCTATCACCACAATAGCAGATGTTGAAGGAAGACAAAACAAAGGAGCAAAACATATGGAAAAGTTTGGAAGCTGGTCCCTGGAAAATGACAGATCTGTGGAGACAAGTTTACCTTGGAGCATGCCAGCATCCACTGCTGGCGTAACAACAACTCTCAGGGCTTCTGTTTGGGAAGATGTATGAAAAGGAATTTAAATGTGCTGACAGAGATGAAGAAAATAACTTTTGGTATTACAGCCTATGAGTACTCAGAACATAAAGAGTAAAAATTATACAGAGAGAATATAACTTACTTTTTTAAGCTGACATAGTAGCACCAAGAGGCACTTGTAGCATTTTTCATTAGTATTCTCGCACTCGTGCAGTTCATTACTGCAGTCCAGAGAAGGCCAACAAAAACACAATGAACTCTCAATGATTTTCATCCTGAGATCCCAAGCCTGTAATCCAGACAGTGCTGACTTTAAGGCACAGTTAATTCTGGCTACCCAATTACAAAAGTCCGCCTTCCATAATATTTTTACTCCAGGCATTAAAGCCAAACACAGACTTTTATTTACAGGTCAGAGAAGGGTTTTTTTCCATCTCTCACAAGTTCAAGAGAATTAATGTATGTGTCCAGTACACTGTAATGCAGGGACCCAGTAAAATGCCTTTTTTCAGGAAAATGTGGCAAATTAATCTGATTGGAAGCATCACAATGTTACTGACTGTACAAGAAAATTCTGTCCTTTAGGGATGACATCAATTTTCAATGCTCTATCCTGTATGCATTTAAGTGTAAACTAGAATGGATAGCTACCCTTTGCATTAAATATTTGCTGAACTTGTTTCCATCCTTGTACAAAGATTTGAGCAGTAACTTTCTCAAATCTGGGAGTCCCTGTGTGAAGGAAATGTGTGGATTTTTTCCTGCTGAAGATAAAGGCAATTGTCAAATACTGTGCTTACTCAATGAACTGGTCTGGTTTTGATGTTTTTGTTTTTTTTTTAAAGCAGCAGTGGGATCCAAGAGTCAATTTGCATTTAAATTTACAGTTTCAATTTAGTGGGATAACTTCTGATGTTTATTTAGTTAGGTCTGATTGCTGTTTGCAGCTAGCATGAGGAAAAAGAAGCATATTAATACAGCAGTTACAGGCTACATCCAAATTTGTAAAGGATAACTGATACTTCTGGAAGTAAGTATATTTCATGTAAGAAGTCCATATTTTAACAGGATAATGGTACATCCAATATTCAAGACAAAAAGGATAAAAAATATCAAGTCATTAATTTGACTTTATTATTAATTTGACATTTTCACTCATTTAATGTGCTAAAGCAGATAATATGCACTACAGAAAATCCAAAGAACATGCTGGAGAGCTCCACAAAGTATTTATATTCATTTCTAAATTATTCTTGAAAATAACTGGTGAAGTTCCAGATTATATCCAGAAGCAAAGCAGAAGGAAGCTTAGTGTTGTGTCTTTATGAAAGACAATAAATGGAACTGTCCAGGAAATCCTAAGTCATTTGGCCTCAAAGTGCTATTCAAGCAAGCAAATTATGGAAGGTAATCAATAAGCACAGAAACAAAACAATTAAGCAAAATTATGCTACTTAGCACCATTTCAAGGAAGGTTACTTAACATGACCACCGACTTTGTGATGATGTATGCTTTCCAAAGTTTTGAAACAAAAGCCACACCCTACAAATTTACGTAGGCCATTCAATTATTGATTATTAAAAATAATTATTTTCACTTGTAATCTGGCTAATCAATATAAGTTTAATTAATTTTCCATTAGATCTCTTTGTGCTACTCCAGACTCATCATACAAATTTAAACAAAAAAGTTAAGAGTAGGTAGATAAGAGCTAAATGATTTATCAATGCTCTGCCACTACTTCTCAACTTATTTCCATTTTATTTCTCACCTCTCAGCTTATTTTATGACACTTAGTACCTGTTAAAAACCAACAGAACTAATTCTAACTGAGGCACTTGACAGGCAAAAGCCTCATGTGAAGATCTGGACTGCACTACTGTGCAATTCAAGTTCTAGTCTTCTACTTCATGTTTAAAATTTATTTTCTTTCTCTATTTTCCTTGCTTCAAAAGGTGAGAAGGAAGAAAAATATCAAATCACTTTCTTATCAAAAACTTATACTGAACAGGACTTTTGTAGCTTGTGTAATTTGTCACAGTTAAGGAGAACAGCTGTATACTTTCTTTTTACTGATATTTCAAATGTCTCATGACTTAAAGCAAGACTATATTGTCAAATAAATCTTCATATATCACCTTATATGTGCCAGCTCTTTATGTGGAAAGTATATTTTTACATTTGGGGTGGATTCAAAATTTATTAGTCATATTTAGCATGACAGCTAAAAACAGAGGAGCATATCATACTCTCTCAGAGAGATGTGGAGTTGAGGGGAAGAAAGGTTCTCAGATTTTCTGAATAAAAGACTTTTATTTTCCCCTGGTTGTTTATTGCCTTTAGCTTAGGGAAACAAGTATTTTCTAGCTCTTTAGAATATTTTACATCGCTTTGTGGGGCTTTTAAAGTCTTTTGGACAATTACAATCTTTAGTCTAATGAACCTGCTAGTTCATTCATGACTATTAGGAATAATTTTTGCTGTAAATAGTTTCAAAACTAGTGTTTCCTATATGAAAGAATAAATGTATTTTATTCACATTCCTTTTGAGCTATTTCTCAGTAAAATAAGAGATTACTCCTTTTACACCGTGCTTCCAGCTTTTGAAGAAAAGTCTTGTATCCAGACCATGCAGCAAGTGCACCACCTGATGGACCTACCAAGGGAATCCCGGTTATTCTGCAGATTTTTCACAACAGCAGGTCAGAACTTAGCTCCTGTTATCAGCCTGATGAACCACGGCTTCAGCAAATTTTTGAGTTAAACTCAGCTTGAGAACAGAAGTGTATGTACAGAACAGCATGGAGTAGATGCTGCTTACATTCTTGATGACCTGCTTGTCGTTACAGTCGTCAATTGTTTGACACAAAGGTGAAGCACAGCACACACAATCTCCCACATTTTTAATATGGATTTGGAAAATGTTTAGAACTGTCTGTGACTACTGTTGGAAAATTAATTTTCTTTGTTTCGGGATTTTCAGCATAGGTGAACTATAGTAACATTTAGGAAATGCATTCAATTTTATTTAAAATGTTCTTCCCAGCAAATTTATGTACTAAGATTTTATCTTGTTATTGTTTCTGTTTTTCTCCATGGATCAGGGCAGACCATTATAAATATGTCAATTCTGGACTGAACAGCTGATGTTGGGGCCTCTGAGGATCATTCTAGCTTCATAAAAATTACTTTAAACCCCAGCTTCAGACTTTGGTTTAAAATGGGGTCAGAGCTGAAATTTTCACTACAAAAATGGTGAAAACTTTGGGATTTGGTCCTTTAAGAAGGGTAGCACTGACTCACTCATTAATTGGTAGCCTACATCTACGTTTTTAGCTATGCTTGCTTTTGCTTCCTCTTTCACATTGTGACTTTCTGAACTGACTGGAAACTGACAATCATCTTCTTCCTGACTAATGCAAATTCAGAACTCTCTGGCACTTTTTAAAACTGCAGTCATTAAAACTCTTGGCTAAAGAGGTTCAAAAAAAAAAAAAAAAAAAGAAAGAAAGAAAAAAAGAAAAAAAAGGATCCCCTGTATTTCAAAAAACCTCTCTAAAAAAAGAGCAAACAAAAAATGTTTGGCTAATGAGAATCAAAAGCCAATCTATAGCAGGAAAGGAAGGAAGACAAAGTGGGTGAGTGACAAAGAAATTTCTCTAATAAAATGTTGAATAGGATTCATAGTTTAATGAGACATTCTAAGCCTGTTAAATGTCACCTCTTGCCCAGAAGATGGAGCATTATGCTAAAATATGATGAACCAAAAAGCATCAGTGACCTACCCAAAGTACAACATTATGCCAACAGACTTTGGCAGCTTCTGCTGAAGTGAGTACAGCCTGTGGGACAAACACACCACCTCAGTGCTCTGGGAGAAAAGAAGAGAGCCTGGAAGTGCTCAGTCTGCTCAGTCCACTGTCACACCCCATCCTTCCAGCCAATTTCTGCCACGGGGGATTGGGCAGAGTGCTGGGCCAAACTTCCTTCTTTTCTGGTTCTTCCACAGCTGGCCCAGCAAATGCTGCCCAGATGCAGGGATCTGATCAATGGAGCAGGGAATGAAGCACCTCCCGTGAGAACCCAAAGCACTCCTGTCACCTCTCCAGAACTCCTGGGGGCACATTCGGAGCACAATCTCAACAGGCATCAAAATTCATTTGCAGCAGAGCTTCTGGTTTCCTCTCCTTTGAAAGGTATTTAATATATACATGCAATCAGTGCTTTAAGAGCTGACCCTACATGAAAAAAATTGAAATAATCAGGGCATTCCCTGCAAAAAAAACTGCACTACTACTCTGAACTCAATTGCTAAGGGAGACAGAATCAAAGTCTGACCTCAGGTCAGGACACTGAGGAGACACAAGTGCTGTTACCTCCCTCCAGAGGACAGGGACGAGGAAACGACCACAAAAAGATGAGAAGTCAACCCAACTTCTACTGATACATGCTTATAAAATCTGTTTGTTTTTTAAAAAAATCTTTAAAAACACTCATTTAAATAATATTGCTTAATGGCCACTGAGGAAAAGTACACGAAATTTTACACTGTAAATAGAATTGCACCTTCCACGGCCAAAGCTGAGCCACTTTTTAAACGGTGCATACTGCAGGATGTTCAGGAGTGGATGGAAAGTTCAGCTTTTTTAAGCTTGCCAAGGGAAAGGAACGGTGACAAGCTGGGCTTTGCCGAAGGCTCCTCTTTGGCCACCAGGAGGCTCCATTGGAACGGGATTGGGACAGTAAAACATCTGTCTATAGAAGCAAGGGAGAAAGGCCAGGAGACACCACGGTCAGAAATAAACACACAGAATCCCCTAGCCCCAAAACCTTTTCCAGCCATCCTTCACCTTTTATCTTCTTTATCCTCTACTTTGTCTTTCCCTTCCCTCCCCCTCCAAATCTGTCAGGCCGAAAAATGTGTAAAAACATTATTTGACAAAAGGATTTAAACTTCTACCCTAAGAGCTATTAGGCTTTTAATTTCCAAAGCATATTTAAGTCTTCAATACTGGTACTTTAAACCTAAGATTTTTGTGCTAAAAAGAAAACAAAAATGTACTTCTCAATATGGTACATTTTTTACTTCTTGCTGATAATATACTAAGAAAATTGAGCCAGTGAATCAGTGCACACATTATATTCCTACCCCTTCCTTTATAACAGTATTTGCCTGCTTGGTTCAAATGAAGTTTTCTGAACTTTAGCATTTATTACAGCAGCACAAGCTTTGTTAGAAAGTTTCACTTTTGCAGGTTTTTGAGGAGAAATCGAACAAAAGCTTTCTTCTCAAGCAGCAGCAGTAAAATGCACCAAAACCTGCACCATATGATATAGTTTGGGTATCACTGGCATTGTTTCATACTTGCTGACATTTATTACAGCAGTTTAATTTCATTAAGGCACCTGCAGTTTTACTCATCTGTGCAATGTAAACCTGTCTTAAAACTAAGTAACTAAGTACATGCACAGCTTTTTGACATTTTGGCTAATTTTTTTTTGAAGGATTAAAAAGAACACTTTAGAAATTCAGTTAGTGCAGTAGTGATCCAAGATAAACGAATACGCTCTGAATGCAATGGGAATTTCCTCAGCCCTCCTTTTGATAGCACAAGGTGATGCTAAGTTCCTACTGCCAGTGTGTCAGGAGGGTTTTTTACCTTGGGCAAAACCAACTGGACAGACAGAAACCAAAGGTGAGCAAGATGCTGAATATGAATTCATGAATGTCAGGCAGTCTGGGCCAGCACTCTTAGTCTGGAAACTGTACAGACAGGACCAATTCAGCTTATAGATTTAAATTAAGATTTCTAGATTTAAATGAAATTATGACTATAAAGAAGTGTAAGTGGTTTATTTTTGTTGGTGCACTAACAACTGGTTTTGTCCCAGTGCCTAGACTTTCAGGCAATAGCCAGTCTGCCTCCAGGTATCCACATCTTGCCAAGGTATCCACACCTTTGTGCTGTGCTTCCTGAAGTGTTCAAAGACCCTTCTCAGAATCTCAAAACTAAAAGAGGCTCATGACAAAATCCAAGGGTCATGGACTCTTACACAAACTGATCCAAATGTGCTTTCCTATGCAGTTATCACCTGTGTCTGTTCCATTAAACCTTTGTAATAATTCTGCTTCAGTCTGGAAGAAAACAGGCAAATAAAGGCTTTGCCACTTCCAGTGCCTCGCTGTTTATCACAGGTTATCATCTCCAAAACAGTTACTTTGTGGATCTTCTCATTCAATGGGAAGATCCATTTGGATATCCTAGACTATTTGGTGATAATGCAATCTATAACTGCTTAAAAAACCCTTTAGGACACTCAGAGTACCTTACCAAGTGTCTGCTACTGCTGGTAAGTCCCAGACACTTGCAGTGAGTTTCATGTCAAAGCATTAACAGCAGACAGTATTAACTTCATGTTTCTTACTGTTACAGTCTGTCATGTTACTCCATTAATTCTGTAAGCTTGATTCTACAGCCTTGAAAACAGAAGTCTTCTTTTTAAAACTGTTTTAAAACTTTACTTCCGCATTTCATTTTCTTTCATCTTATTACTTCAGAGAGGATTATTGCACATGTAAAAGAAATGGAAAATAAAATTTTCAATGTCATTATTTTATTTCAATGACTTTAGGATTCTTAGCTGTCTTTAGTGTTTGGAAAGGTTTGGCTCATTTTATTCCTGTCTTTAGAAATTACAGGAAGAATTCTTTTCTTTGGTCTGTTTAGCTAAATGGCACAAACTTCCACGATGTTGAAGATAAGAACAGAACAAGTCAAGCAGTCCCTCCATTATTTTGAACACATTAAGAACACACAAAATTAACTGTTGATGTAGCTGGGGTAAAAAACTAGTTAATGCCGAAGCAGCACAGATCCTATCACTTACAATGCTTTTCAAAGATACAGTATAGCAAAGTAATGCCCATCTCTTGTTCTGAACAGAACACATAAGTAAAAACAAACATTAAAAAAAAATATCTTGACATAAATATTATAGATTGTTTTTGCAAGATTGTTTCCTGTGCTGCAGATGTTTACTTGCTGGGTGAAAAGCATAAAGGCAGGTTCACTGCTGATAGTGAATATTTTAATAATTTGGACTTTTTCCTTTTATTCCTTATGATTACAAAGGAGAAGTTTCATGGGGCTTTTGGAAATTACTTATGTGAAGTTGGGGGAGTGTTTTGAATGGATCTGTACAAACCCAAGTGTGCTGTGTGATTTGCACATCCAAAGCTTGGACCGGAGCAGATACAGAAGTCACTGGCTTGTTTCTCACATTGTTTGCTCATACACTCAACCTCAAGTTAAGTCAAGGCACTCAACCTCATCTTAAAATATATGACTGTTTCTGCAAATGATGGAAATTTTTAAAAAAACCTTATAGGTAATAACTCCTCAGAGCATCAGTGGATCTTGCATTACTCAAGATGTTCTCTTGACACCATACATTTACTTCAACACACTAATTTTTTTCTCTGCTTACCCTGAAAGGTCTTCAACAAAGGACAAAATAATCAGCTTCTGGTTCTACTACAGGCAGGAAGAATTTAATTTTACCTGTTCACACAAAAACTCAACTATTTCTCATCCAACATCATGTAAATATATTCCAAACTTAAACACAAGGTCAGACTGCTAATGTATTGAATTTGCTAATACAGTACAAGAATTTGTTTTAACTTTATTTTCATGTACATTTTCAGAATATATAGAGTATAGAAAATTGTATATTTTAAAGGCATATAAGGTAGAAAAAAAAACCCTAAAATATGTTTGTCCTGCTCCAACTCTACTTCAGACTGATTTGTTCATTTGTGCAGAACATTCCTATCTCTTCTGTGTGGCATCATGCACATGCTGGTGCTTGTACACAAGTGGAGGTTCTGTGCATCAGAGTATTTGTTGTGTCTGTGCTTTTCACTTTATTAAAGGGACAGAGCTTTTACTGTGGAATTAAACTGTGTTCATATATATATCTACATCTTTATTTTAAATATTTGCTCTACAAATTACCTGAGCATTATCAAGGCAAGAAACTGAAGCATCACTGCAAGTCAGTGGCATAAAAGCTTAACTTAGAATTCTTCAGGACTGTCATCTAGATATTAGAGCTTTAATCCATATTTGCTTAAAATTTTCCCTTATTGTTTCATGTTTTAGTAAATGTAGCAAAATGCCTAGCTAACAGTCTATCTATTTTCATCCTTAAACCTGCATCTATTTATTTAAGACAAATTCTGCTTGCTAGCAAGAACTCAGGTTTTGAACCTGAAATGTATTCAGCAAATTATAGAAACACTTTTTAAAAAAGTAGGGTAATAATTCTTGAAATTCAAAGCACTCCCACTAAGAGGAAAAAAGCCTGCCAAAATACTAGCATGATGCTAGACTGGGAAGAATCCCTTTTCTTCAAACTGATGTGGGTTTTTAACTATTATTATTACTTTTACTGTGATGTCCTGCTTGCTCATCCTAATTTTTTAACAGTCTTATTGGGACTTCTTTGCTCCCAAAAGACAAGCAGCAGATGCCAAAGCATTACAGGATGTTGAAGGAATGAAGATGGAATTACATGATCTGTCACTCATGCTGGAGACAGTTCCTAAAAAGCTATGCACCTGGACTTTTACTTTCTGATAAATCAATGATAAATCTGAAGAACTCAGATAGAATTTCATTATCTGACATCTAATGTAGTAATTATTAACTTCATTAGAGCTACACTGCCTTATGATACTGAACTTGTTCTTCTTTGTGTAATACCTCATTCAAAACCTATTTACATATTTACTGCCTCTGTATTGGGCCAGCTGTAGTGAATATGAAATAAACAAATAAATTGTTTGAGCTTTTCAAAAGTCAAATCTGTACTTAAGCACCAAAGCTGTGACTAATCAGAACAGGCCACTTCATTCATTCTCCACACTGATCTCCAAAATCACCACCAGCCAAATCCAGTATTACACTGTTGAGCAGTTAAGCCTGGTATTAGAGCAAAGATTTAGCTCCCAAAATTATTGAAAAATAAAAACCACCAAGTCATTTTATCTTGAAACCTATCCTGGAATTCATAAGCATAGCAATTGCACTCTGATTTGTTTAGTAGCAGTGTTTAGTTCCAGTAAAATCCACAAAGGAATTTAAAATTAATTTTTTAAAGGCCAATTTCCTAATGGGCAGACTCAGGGAATGCTTTTGTGCAGGACACATTAACCATGAAATCACTACATGATAAAAGCCCAGTGTAATAAACATGTTGAGTTAAGCTGTAAAAACCTAAATTTGGCATTGCTTGATCACTTGTCTGCTTAGAAATCTGCAGATGTGGGTCCAGTAATGCTTTTCTGTTTCCCTCTTCTCCCTCCCAGGAAGGCTGCCCAAGGCTAAGCTGAAGGGATCCAGGACTGGGGTGGGGAGCTCCTCACTGCCCCAGCTGTGCTGGGCCCCAGCTGAACAGGGAATTGGCTGATAAGTGCTCCCACCAAAGGCTCTGTGTGCTTAAATTAAATGTGAAACACAATCAAGAGAAACATTTGCTGGAATACAAAAAGGGCTTGTTTACTTTTGCAAAGCAAGTGGTTTTAATAAAAACTTGATGACACTTACTGCACATTATAAAGAGCAGAACACTGGTCTTGCGCCAGGGCAGACGCTCTGAGTGCAGCTTTGGGCTTCAGAATTGTTTGCTTTTTCATTGTCATCTGGGCCTTGGTTTTTTACACACCCTTCTACTGAACATATTTCAAAGGGATATCTGGTCCAGGAATACAGTTAGTATATTGCTAACAAATTAATTTGTATGGGCTTTATTTGTAATCTACTAGAGGCCAGGAACAAACTGTTAACATCTAATAAAGGAAAACCATTTATGATGATGAAATATGTAAAAGAAACAACTTGGCTTTGTCTTGCTCCGACCCCTGACCTGGAGGTGCCAGGCATTTCATTTCACCTGCCTTCTCTTTTTTTTTTAATTCTGTTTCATATCAAGAACACAGTACATTTTTAGAGAAACAATACCTTTACTACAAAACCATGTAAATGATTATATACAAAATGGTTACTGGAATTTGGTTTTGTACTGCAGTGACAGAAATAACTAGGTGCTGACATTTATTTACGCTTCCTTAATACCAAGTACATCACTCCACTGATCAGGGTAAAGGCAAAGGCAATCCAGGCTAAGACAAAGGAATAGCCATATTGGCCTTTGGAAACTTCCATTACATATCCACGGCTCTGGTGCAGTTCTTCATGCCTGTCTGTGTAAATGGAAGCTGCAATCATAACACACAGACCTGCAGGAGGAAGAAAATAATAAAGGTCAGCATCTTAAAACATTATCAGTACACACATCTATTCACTGTCTCTTCTGTCAGCTGCTTCCACCAATGTCCTTTCTTTGCAGATGCTCGTTTTCCATCCTCAAACTAAACTGGAAGCATTTCAAGACATATTTTCAGTTTATTCGGCAGGCTTTAAATTTGAAGTGCTGTTGTGTATCTATGTCCTTTGCAGTGAACAGAAAACTATTCTGAACATCTGGGTAATTTTTAAGACTGACAAAAAATAGAAGTGAGTGCTTGCCTGTAACAATTAGAGAGTTATTTAGTATGTTCAAGAAGTTCAGCATCTCAAATTCTTTCCCTTCAAAGTTCAAATTACTTTATCCTGAGCAGTGATGACATCCATGTTTTAACTGTCTATACATTACAGAATGGTGCAGTTCCCTGTTTAAACAATTATGAAGGATAAGCTATGGCCTCAAGAGCACTACAGAGTCTCATGCAGCTTTTCCTGCTTTCCTACTTTCACAAAAATATCATTAAAGTCAAAAGGATTGAAAAATCACTCACATGACAGGAGCTGGATAACAGAGGTTAACACAAATCTTTCTCCTTGCTTTAGACGGAAGAGTTGAAGAATGAAAACCAGAAATGCCACACAGCAGAAAATCGTAGACAGGATCATGGTGGCCTGAACAGCCTGAATTGATTGATACTCTGCAAAAATAAAGCAGCCTTGATTAAAAATAGTTTCTCTCTTTGCCTTCTCCTGCAAGGCATAAAGGGGCAGAGCCATGTTCCTTAAGCAGGAGTTCAGCAGATGCCGCAAAGCAGTTGTGTGTTGTGCTGCGTGTGTGTGCATTGCAGAGGCTGATTCTCCTCTGCTTCCTTGGTATTAATACAGCCAGTGGCTTAAAGACCTCTAAAAGCTTCTCATCAAACTGAGTGAAAACACTGAAGAGACTTCTGCCACACCCCACCCTTTGCTGCCATCAATGTCCTTGAAGCACAGTGAAACTGCCAGCTGTCCCAAACAGCTTCCAGATGCAGACCCCAGCCTCCCACCAGACCTGGAGACAGCTCTGTTGAGGAAGGTGCAGCCAGACATGATGTCCACCCTTGGCACTAGAGATTCCTCTCATTCAGGTTTTTCATCCTGTCCATTATTTCCCTGTAAGTGGGAGCTAAAGCAACCAATACCTTTTTAACCATGCACAGCTGTGTAAATCTGCAGCCACTGTAGGCAGGCTGGGCCACACAGCTGAGCTCTCCTCCAGCAGAGCCACGCTGCAGGCAGGAGCTCTGGGAGCAGCAGACACACCTCAGCCACCCCTCATCTCCCCAGGGTGGGCACCTGACTGCAGTGGACACACAGTAATACAGAGAACAAATGCAAACCTTTAAATCTGGGTAGCTGAAATACCCTGTGTGGAGTGCTCACTGCACATTACAGGCCCTAAACCAACCTGATGCTAGGGAAACAAAATTACTTCATGGGTACACAGTTCTTCAAATTATTTACCTCTTGAATGTATGCACAGACTGAAAGTCGAGAAATAAACAGAATATTTGAGAATACTTTCAGTTTTTGTAAAGCAGGATATTACACTACGCTGTCTATTAACACTTTCTTGTGAAAGCTCCAGCTTGTGTTTTCTTCCACTTTTTCCCCCATTCTTGTACACAGTATCTTTAGGTTCTTCTCTGCAAGTTAAATTCTGAGGCAAATTCTATCATTTCAGATGACTTCACTGTTTCTACCTAATATTTTAAGAACTTGTTAGCAGTCGTTTGTAGTTTGTGTTTACTCTCTTGCACTGGTCTCCTAAGTGCACATGACAGAGCTTTCTGTTTTCCTCTCACAGAACCTGTTAGAACAGTTGCCTTTCCAAAATGAAAAACCAGTATTAAAGCTTTTAGAAGACCTGCCTAGTTAGGACATGCAGATTTTTGAAGAACTATAAAATTGCCCCTGTAAATTTCATAGCAATTTCACCAGATCTGCTGAAGGAACACAGACACAGGCATGGAGAGACACTCACCATTGAACTCATCAGTGATAGCCACACAGGTGCTCCTATTTGTGGTACACACTCTCCAGACATCTGTAGAAAAGTTATCTCCCACCCACCAGGCCTGCAAAATAAAAGTAAAGGGCTCTTACAGGGAGAAAAAACAAACAAAACTCCTTTGTTGTCCGAGTGTCTACTGATTAGATACATCAGCTGTAACAATTTTCTGTTTATTTTTGATACTTAACCACTCAAATGAAATGTGAGATCTCATGGCATTTCAGAATAAAGGGTATATAATTATCCACACATCATTCTCCTTTTAGACCTCTGTGAAGTAGGTAAGGGCATCTTAAACATCCCAAAGCACAAGGGATTTCCACTGTTTGGGCAGAAATTTTGTATAGTCAGTGATTACTCACTCCTTGAGACATCTAGACAAGCTGTGCTTTGTTCACCCAGACCCTGTTTAGGATGCACACCTCTCTGAAGGAACAGCATTTGCTAATTTGCAGGAAATAGCATCACCTGTGAAACAGAAGGCATTTATAGATGTTCTGGTTCCTGCCACTGAAGTGATTAATCTCAATGCAATGCAGCTGTGCTGAGGTACACTATGGCATCTGTCTGGCAATAGCTGACAAATTAAGATCCTCCTGTGGTATTTCTATTTTCAGGTTTTAACATTCAAGGCAAAATGGTACTGCAGCATCTGAGCAGATTTTTACAGTAGCCTGGAAAATGACAAGCACTCCACAAGTGGCATTTCCTCAGGAAACCCATTCCCATTCCAATAGCTACCCAGGCCTTTGTTTTGACTAGAGCTGCACAAAATATGACTTTTAAATACGATTCCTGGTAGGATCAGCTGCTTAAATAGACATTCCAGAAGCCTCAAAGCTTACTATGCAGCTTTGCAAGCAATACTGCAGTTAAAACTATAATATATTATGGTAGTAGGCATATGGATAAACAGAACACTGTTTTAAGAAAAATAATTACTTTCTCAGATTGTCATTCATTTGTATTTTACGGTCCAAGTTCAATGTGTTATTTATCAGCTCTGAGCTCTATATAACACAGAGATACATAATATAAAGTCTAATAGAAGATGGATGTAAAGTTTAAGTTTTTAAATGTTTAAAGATAGTTAATGACACAAAGTAGAGTGCATAGGCTTTTATTTCTGCAGTAAATTGGGTTGTATGTAGCAGATTTGAAATACGATTAGGTTGCTTTGCCCACTGTCTTTGCTTTCTAAATATTCAAAGGAGCAGGGTAAGACAACCTGCTCCAGTGCTCGAATAATGACCTACTTCCATGGAACAATCAACCAGCTGACTAAAATGTAACACCTGAGTTTGTACACTTTTGCAATAAACAGTTGTAGGTAACACATAATCTCACTTGGAGCATGGTCTTCACTAAACAGTACTTTCAGCAGCAGAGTTTTTAATATCAAAACCTGTACATACATCAGACCTCATAGACAGATTCCAGTGCACAGACTTCTGATCAGGATAGTGGGCTGTTTTGGAAAATGGAGAACTCCATTAAAAGCTACATATAAATTGGAAGGTAAATTCTTTTTGATCACAAAAATAAAATGGAAATTTGAAAACAATGCAACAGAAAATATTCTAAAGCTTTGTGCTGAAGCTACTTCAACTTAATGGACAGAGATACATTCATGGTATTTCTCATAATTTAACTGGGCATCTTGGACAAACACTTGTGAGGCAAAGCACACCTTGACTGAAATGATCCCCACACATTAATCACCAGCTGTTTGACTTCATGTTTGACAGGAAAGGACAGTGGATTTTCTCCCCCTCCCTGCTTCATGTCCAGCTGAATCAAATCCCAGGGCTCCACCCTGTAAATATCCTCCCTGGCCAAGTCTCTCCCAGGGGAGGGGATCTGTTGCCTTGAGCTTACCACATGATGCCATGGACAGCCTTATCCAGCAGCAACATGCATATCCAAGGCATTTTTGTTACAGAAAGGTCTTAGGACACCAGTGTGCCTAACAAACTGAGGTCCTCTCAGTAAACAAGTTGAAGACTAGAGAAGAAAATCTCAATTTTTATGAAGCAAAGAAATCCCAGTGTGTTTGAGGGACAAGGAGAAGAAATGACACTTACATTGTCGATAGTTGAGATGAACAGCAGCGCTGCTGAGGTTATGTGAAACACGATAATGAAGGCCAGGAGAATCAGCATCCTTGCTCTGGGGAGGCTTTAGGCTGAGATAAATCTGTAGAACATAAGAAAGTATATGAACAATCTTTAAGAGCTGCCAGTGGATCAGCCTGCAGCTCTGGTGCTGTTAGAGACCGTAACATCAGGTGCAGCTGGAGTCCACAGCACATCTTCTATCTCTGCAGATACTTAACTGGCATCACCGGTGTTAAAGTGAATCACAACTTGAAATGAAGCCAAAAGCTACATTTTGCAACCTTCCAGCATGATGGCCACAGTGAATAAACACACAAAGAAGTTTCTTTCTGTGTGCAAGGCTGGAAAACTCCTTCACATAAGCTTTTAGAGAAGTGCATTTCAAATTACGGCCTCATGTGCAGTGATGATAGTATTTCCACTGACTGCAGTAAGGTCTTGTTCCAACCATCCTTCTAAAGAAGGAAGGACCAGATTTCAAAAGGATGCTTGTAGAACAAAATGAAGTGCATCAAGAACTACCTCCTAGATTTAGTAACACCTATGTTGTACCTTAGGCCTCACGTCCTTTGTTCATAGAGTTGTAAGTTTTATCCATTGAATAATGACTAAAGACTACCATTCTCTTCAATGTGTTGCTCCCACTGGTAGGGCTGAATAAACCCATTAATTACATAATAATCCAGTTAGCTATTTTATGTTCAGTCACTTCATACTCTGTAGGCTACCTATTACCTTCATACCTTATTTAACCCACCTATTACAATATCACATCTCACATGTAAAAAAATATGTTCTTATATACAAGAGAATCAGAACCTGTATTTAACTGGAATCCCCAGGAAATCTGTGGGCACATAACAAATAGGTTAGGGAAAACTACTGCTACTAATACACAGAAAAAATGTAATTGCTTGACATATCTCTTTCTCCTCGGCCAGAAATTCTTGCCAATTAATATATGCTGTAAGGAATCTGCAGTCTTGCAGATCTTTGCAATTAAGGTGCACCACTCTGTACATCATCTGCATGTTGTCACTCATCAGTACATTGATGCATATTTCTCCCTTTCCTTTGCTTTGGACACGTTCTGTGATGTCAAACGATGCCACTCACATACACAGTAAATATCCAGAACAAAGGGCAGTTATGAATTTTAAGACTTCCATTATTTTTTTTTCATGTCTAATCCCTCTCTCCTACGGCCATTTACTGGAATCATGAACGACATGAATAATTTAACCAAAGAAAAGGACTACTCTGACAGCATTTTTAAAGCAGCTCCACTGGCACTCTCATTAGGGCAAATAATAACTACTCTGCAAAACTTTAACAAAAAGATAATTGACAGCATAATAACTGAGTGAATAGAGACCAGGAGTTCCAGAATAATCCTCTCCATCTCCACTGCAGTACAGAGTTGTAACAAGCTCAAAGGCAAATAGCATTGAAGTGCTTTTTTGAAAAATAAGGGGACAGTCTTATATCCATATCTAATGAATGGGAAATCCAAGTCAAACCCTAAAATAGGAAAAGCAGCTCCTCCAGTGTGTGTTCCTTCCCATTTCCTCTCTGTTAAACTCTGCCTTCCCAGCCACAAGGAAGAACAGAAAGTGGGAATTGCCTCCAATGAGGTGATCTACTGTATGACTCAAGGTCTTTTGAATCCAGTTCCACTTCCAAAAATGTCATTCATGGTTCTCTATCAAGCCTTGCTTGAATGAAAGGAAGAAGACAGGAAAATAAGATATTTTGTGGGTTTTTATAATACCACATCAAAATATTTTCATTGTGATATATACCAGTCTTTGCACAGCACCCTCTTGTCTTGTGGCTGGTTTTTTTCTGAGGTTCATTTCTTGCACAGATGGTATCTAAGCATTCAATAATGCAACAATCATCTCCCATATAAGGAGAGAGAACCAAATTGTACTCAGTATTATTTTAAGAATAACAATACATCTTCATCTTATTACATGAAGTAACATAAAGTAAGAGAAACCAAAAAATGTAACCTAATTAAAACCAATCTTGCAAAAGCAAGACTTGCCAGCACAGAAGAACACACTTTATCTTTAATCAAGTGAATGGTTTTGTTTTACTGGTTTCAGCCATAAAGAGAAGTGTTTCAGACAGGATAGATAAACATGTATGGCTGGTGAGAAGAAGACATTTTTTGCTTTACCCAAATAAAGTCAAGATTAAATGAAAGAGATTTTTGTTTCATCTCAAAAAAAAAAAAAAAAAATTAAAAAAAAAAAAAAGACAGTAAGAAAGGTCTGATGGGTCTGATGTTTCTTTTTTGAAGACCCTTCCTAACAACCATCTTCAGATTCTCCCTCCTGCCTTGCTGGCAGCTGCTCCCTTCACAAGCTGCTACAACTTCTGTGCACACAGTGCTAAACAATGACACATGGAGACAGGAATTAAATACACTGGGGGAAAAGAAGGAGACAGACCATTTCCAAGTAATTAATACCAAGAAAAGACAAGAACTGGTTATCCAATCTGTCATGCCTGAGCAGGATCCCAGAAGTGCACAGACCTCAATCACTCCTACAAACTTTCCCTTCCCATGGAGACGCAGGAGTTTCTGTGGTTCACCCCAGCTTGCACAAGGAATAATGAAGGGAGTAGGGTTTTCCAGAGAAACTCTCTGTGATTTGTGGGCAGGAAGCAAAGAGCAGCTCCCCTCTTCCAAGATGCAGCCAGCAACATTGCAGATGCTACTACAGAATGTGCATTCCTCTCTAGGCAGAAATTCTGGACTTCATCTCTCAAAAAGATCTACTAGTCCTTCTCCACTCCACACAATGCTGGAATTCAAAACCTTACAGTGCAGACTCAAGATTCTTCCACCTTCCTTCCCCAATCCTCTGAGGACAGCTTGCCTGGGAACCTCTCCTAGCAGCAGGCAGCTCCTTTCCTCTCCCTGTGAGCAAGGGAAGGACACGGTTACAGAGCACTGTTTGTGTTAATGTTCAGAATTCTTATTTTACTAACGTATTACTAACCAAACACCTTGGTAACATCCTATTCTGCACACTAGTTGTACTCTTTTTCTTATTTCCCATGAACTGCTTCCTGGGCAGAGTGATTTTTCACCTTCTCTCATCTGCAGTTGAAACACCATGCTCTCAGGTCAGGATGATCGTGAATTTAAAGTACACTGCCTTTAGGCATGGATGAAGGCTGGGATGATGCAAAAGATACTGCCCATCATTCCCCAAAGTGGCTTGAATTCTTTCAATAGTTTTTACACACACACAAATATATGAGAAAAGCTTTTTGGACACACTACACTTACAATGATGGAGCCACCCTTCTCAGAAGTACATGATGAAAAGACTACAGGCAACAGTTACAAGTTGTAACAAGGAATATTCCAATTGTGAAAAAAGTATTAATTATATTCAATGAGTATGATTAAGTACTGGAACAAGGCCCATGAGGCTGTGGGATCTCCATTCTTGGACATCTTCCTGACTTGACTGAAGCAAGGCCCAGAATGTCCTGATCTAACCCCCTGCTTGGAGCCAGAGTCTGCACTAGAGACCTCCAGAGGCTCCTTCCAGCTCAGCTCTCCTGTCAATCTGTAGCTATTTCAGGAACCTCCCCATACTAATCTCCAGCAAAGCTCTGACAAAAGAGAACATAATATTTGACTTAGCTCATCACATGTGCCATTAAAAACAGATTCGGGGGTTCCAGTAAGGATGACATTGGATGTCAACATTAATTCCTTCAATTGCAAGCCTCAGCATTTAATACCACTTCATAAGGTATGGTGTAAGGCAGAAGTGGACAGATACTGCTGAGCTACAAGTGCCGACTGCCACTGGATCTAGAAAGAGTAAGTTACAGGAATCCCACTGAACACATCCAGATTTGTTGTGGTAATAAGTTTCCCAAAAACGCTGTTAAGTTGCAGAATACTTACACAAAACACAATAAAACAAAAGGCCAGTTAGAGCAACAACACTTTTTTTTTTTTTCAGTTAGTGGAGAAGTAATGCTCCAGTGCTACTACATTTTTAAACACAATAAAACAAAAGGCCAGTTAGAGCAACAACACTTTTTTTTTTCAGTTAGTGGAGAAGAAATGCTCCAGTGCTACTACATTTTCCATGGGGAGGACAAATGCAGCAGTCACACTTCTCTTGAATCTCTTCAGTAATGCAGACTTTTGGAAGCAGTAGTTTGCACTTGCCATGGGAGAGAGCCTGATGAGCTTTAGAAGAAGTGGCTAAGTAAGGCCTCTGCTATAATCTCCTGGACATGCAGAGACAAGTATGTTTATACAGGATAAGACACTACAACCATCACAGAATTGCACAGGAAAGTAAGGTATCTAGGCCAGGGATTCCAACATTTCTGAAATGTAGTGTTTCAAAACTGGATTGTCTCCCTATGTCATATCACACACAAAAACACACCCCCTGCAGAAAAGCCTCAGTTTATCTCCAGGAAAAAGTTTATCTTTAATGTCCATCAGTATGAAGAAACATCACTATTTAAGTTTTTTCTGCTGTTTAGTAAAGCAAGTAAGCAAAAATTAAAATAGTCTTTGACAGCTCTTAGCAGAAGTTTTATCATTACTTTCCAACCCAGATGTCATCTCCACAACAAACGCTTTGCTTTCCTCCCATGCAGTTCAACCCTGCTGCCAGGTTGTTTCTCATGTTTGTGCATACTCAATTTTTGTAACCAGCAATACACAGTGCAGTGTGTTTATCCTGGGCTTATTTGCATTGGAAAGGCTGAAGCTCACCCCCCAACACTGGCTGCTGCCCTCACTCCCTAAAATCAAGTCAGGGGTTTTTATCATCTTCATCTGAGCCCATGTCTGAGAAATCTTCCACACAGACAATCCTGGTTCATACCCTTAGAAGCACGGTGAAGTCTCTGCAGAATAGCTCCTGCTCTGCACAGACCAAGGCTGGGGGCGAGCAGACTCTCAACACCCACATTTAGTGTGCTGAAAAGACACACCCAAAACAAGGGGCAGAGGATCCTGCTAAACAAGTTACCATACCTGCAGCTCTCTGCACTGAGATGTTTCATTGCAACAAGAACAGCAGGTCTTTGGGCCATCAATAAGCATTCAGTTCAGCTGAACTTTCTTGAGGTCACTGGTGTAAAACTGAATCAAAGCAAACCTTAATTATCAATTCTTCTGTCCCTCAGTGCTATAATTAAGTCTGAAAATGTGAATTTAGATGAAAAAATCTGTATACTTGTAGCATGAGAAATCTGTCATCTTGTGATGCATCATAAGTTGTTTGGATTTACATGTTTTGCTCAGAGTTCTTGTGCCACATCTCATGGTGTCTCATGACAGAGAACTCAGAAGCTGGCTCACATTTTGCCTGTACTATTGTCTCTAAACTTGCACAAAATTCCCTGGTTTATGAAGAATAGACTGATACTGTTAACTTTCTTCTTTTTTTTCTTTTATCAAGTATGAAGGGTTCTGTTTTTCTCATGTGATTCTCAAAACTGGAACCAAAAGTGAAGTTCAGACAGCAGACTTTCTCCCAAGCCAGCAAGAGCTTTGAGGATTTCAACAATCCTCTAATGCCTAAATATCAAACAACATAAAAACGAGAAAATCAGGAAATGTAACACCAAGAGAATAATTACACCAGTTGAAACAACTTACTCCACTTTCTTTATTTCTTCTGTCTGAGTTAATTTAACAGCTGGGAACACCAACACTCTTCAAGTGCACATTCAAATTGTAACCTGTTTTCATGCTCATGTGTTACCCAGCTAACAGTCAATACAGAAACTGAATGTCCTCCTTCAACCAGCCAGCATGGAGACCTCCAAGAAGTGCTGGATGGCTCTGACTACACCTCTACAATACTGAATGGGGACCCAGGAGGGAAATGCAAAGTACAAGTAACAGTCAACACAGCACATGGGCTCCCACCCAGTTTCTTCCTGGTGTAAAGCTAAGCATGAAGAACAATGTGTGTTCAACATGAAATAACATTTCAAGTCCCTGCTTGATGCTGGCTTGGGAATCAAGAGGGCTACGTGTCCTGTGAGCCCCTAGATGGCACAGAGACCATCAGCTCTTTTTGTTTGCTTAACTGAGAACACACTCAAGCCCACAGCTCTTTGTGCTACCTATTTTCTGTGGAAGGAAGAGAGCTTTTCACTTACACTTCCACCTGCTTTTCTAAGTCCTTCCTCACAAAGCAAGGAGAAGGAAATGAAGGAAATGAATCAAAGTTCCCTGCACTCAACCACTGAATGAAGGCAAAAAAAAAAAAAAAAATCAATACAGCAAAAAATTAATCCATGCTCTTTTCTAGAGCTCCATTTGAATGACAACATGTATGGCTTTTTTAACACAAAGGCAGAAAATGAAGTAGTATCATCCTATCAGATCTAGATTTATTGGTGCCTTTGCAGCAGGCTGTGTTAAGACCCAGCAACCTCCAGCACAATTACAGCAGTCAGCTTGTTGTATTTTGATAGTGAAATACAGGGGCTTGGAGAGAAACCCACAAGACACAGTATGACCTAGGTTTTTTTCTATTTTCTTTCAGAAAATCGTGCCTTGCAACCAAAGCCCTGAGGTCTGCTCTTTGTGTGCACCACAACTAATACAAATGTACACTTATAGCTTAATAAAACCTTTTGTTTTCATGGTGTTTGGATGTCTGTCCATCCTGCTGGCACTGGTGGGACTGCCAGAGCAACAGTAGACTTAGAGTGAAGAATCTTGTGTGCCTGACCTCCCTATCACCTGTGTGTGCTCAAGCACCCTTTCAGCTCTTTCTCAAAAAATTTCATAAGCACTAAATCTGGCCTCCTCTTCAGAAACCCCACCAGTTACCAAAAGTGAAAGAGACTGTGATTACAGGTGGGTCTGGCAGATCATCTCCAGACTTCCTCCCTTCTCACCCTGTCCTCCTCATTAGATCTATGCTACCAAGCCAGAACTCCAAAGTCTAGGAAATTCTAACCCTGCTGTTCCATACATTTCCAAACAAAACCAAGAAGCCAACTGCAGCAAAAATGCAACATGCTAGCTTTGAGTATGGAGACCAAAAGAAGCAGATGTTTCTAATTTCTTAGGAATGCTTTTAATAAAATTTTGACCTAGGGATGCCAGCATTGCTGCCACTTCTGTAACTCTGTCAGTCATTTATTTGCAAACAAGTTTGGACTGGGTTTAGACTTGCCCTACCACTCCTCTCACTATGGCCCTGCTGTGTGCACTGCAGAGGAAAGTCACTCTGCCATGAAGCCTTTGTGGGCAGACTCAGCAGAAGAAAACCAGCAGGACCTATGGGAACACAGGGACACAATGCCCTGTTGCGGGGTGGGGAAGTGTCACTTACCAGGAAAATGAGCCCTGTGACTCATTTTCAGCTTACCTGAAAATCCTAAAAAATAGCCTGAAGCCTGAAAAACTTCAAGATAGATGTATTCAAATACTCCAGCAAAATCTGGAAGAGACATTACTAGCCACTATATGCTGAGAAGACAATTTAGCAGGTACAGAAGTCAGCTGCCTACACAGACAGACGCATTTGAATAAAAGTCTTTAAGACTTCATCTTCTCAAAACTGCTTTTTAGAGGGTTTTGTGCAGTCAGCAGAAAGAGAATGTTTTTCCTCTTCCAGCAGCACAAATCACACAATCCTCAAAAGTAAATATTTTACACATTCTTCTCTTTCCCAAAATCACTTTTATACTAGATAATAATAGTCTCATATTTAAGATGTTCTATATCTGTATCTAATCCCAACCCAATCCACAGTGGTGTAAGGTAGGCTGACATATTACTAAATAACACCTAAAAGGGTTGCAATTAATCTCTGATTCCCATCATAGTCATCCACTCTTCCACCTTCAGTTTATGCAGAGCACCATATGCCTTTGGCAAATGTTAACAAAACAGTCTTTAATCAAAGACACCCCATGGTTCAAGGGATTTCTCAAAGGGCACATATTGTTTGAGAAAACCCAGCAGTAATTTGAAAGGAGTAACTGCTTGTGTATTGCAGTTTCTGGTTTCTTACAAAACATAAAAGTACTCTGTCAGCTTTCACAAAGGCATGTGCAAAACATGTTATAAAATGTTTGTAACCTAACTATGTATGGGTAGAGCTTAACTGTATTCTTAGAAAATTAAAGAAAGCACGCATCATTTCAGATGTTCAATGCATGCTCTCTGTTCAGCTAGTTTGCTTGTTGTGCACTAGATACCACTTCAATGTAAACAAAGCTGTGGTGTACATTAAAACCTTCTTAACAATCAAGCTGGTCTAAAAGTACTTAAAGCTTGTTTCTTCCTAAGCTTAACAAGACAAGAACCTCTTATTCTCACTTGCTCCTTTTCACAGATCAAGACAGAACAGGGATATACTTGCTTGTAGGTAAAGGCAAACACATGGAAGGAAAAAGAACTGTTTAACTTAGAGATGAAAATATATGGCTACAAATCAGGTGTGAGCACATTTAGGATGTAAATTACAACTTTTAGAGCTGTCATATTCTGGAACAGCCTTCCAATCACCACAGCATAGGAAAAAGAGAGCTCCACAAAAGGATGCCCGTGACGCAGGGACTGTGCTAGCAGGGCGACAGACCCACTGTCCTGAGGGGACCCTGCAGCTCTGCTCTCCTGTGAAGCCTCTCAACAATTTCACTGAGGTCTCTGTGCATTTCACAACAGGCTTTTTGCATGATACCCGTGCCCTTGGCACTCAGCTGAATCCCCTGCCAGGCTCCAAGGGCTGCTGGCAGTGCTGGCAGGGCAGGCTGCTGGGCAGTGCAGTGACACCGTGCTGACCACGACACAACCAGCTTGAGGGACCTTTTGTTTCTCAGGTGGGCAGCAAAGCTTCCAAGAGTGACCACGGCCTGTGCCCCCTGTCTGAGGGTGACCTAAGGGCCACCACTGCCTGCCAGCCCCCCAGGGCAGGGGTCAGCAAGCACAGAGCCCTTTGCAGGCTGCTGGCACAGCCCTGCCTGTGGCTGGAGAGCAGCGGCTCCATGGAGCTGGGACAATGACACGGGCTGTCCCAGTAAGCTATTCAAGCTATGGGAACCCTCCCGGGAACCCGCTCCTGAAACAAACAGCTGAACTGAGGTGTGGCCTGGCCTCACCCCTGCTCAATCACTGTGTGGACACATTTCAGTGTCGAGGGTGTCTCTGTTCAATACCTTGGCAGGGCAGGGAGTGACAGACCAAGTAAAATACCAGACCTTTGTATCACGTTGACAGATAAAATGTGTCCTCAGTCAATGAAAAGGGTAAAAAAAAAAAAAGCACACCTGCAGCACTGACTACAAATTAACATAGTTCTGAGCGAACCTCAGACCCTGGGCTCTACTGACTACAGACTGCTGCTTATCCAGAGATTATTCCAGATACAACAGAACAGCTCGAGTGATTTATGATGTTCCACCTAATTAGCCAACAAACAAAGGCAGAAAAGGTCTGTCTTTCCAGATTGAAAGCAATGCATTTAATTCCGTAGAAATAAAAGCTGATATTGTTTTAACTTTGGCAGATGCTCTGTGGAAATTGCTAGCAATTAAATGTGTTGCATTCACTGTTGTAAAATTTTCAAACTGCTTGTTTTGATTTGGCTTTGACTTGCTCTGTGTTGAGAAATTTTGGTTTTAGTTATTTCAGAGTTTACACATCATCTATCAAGAGTGTGAAAACACATTTCTATTGGTGGTACAACAGTTGGTTATAAAATAAAAAGCTTAAAATCTCCACAACTACTACTTTGTTTGACAGCAACACTGTAGCACAGGATTACACTGAATACTCTGTCTACCTCCAGAATGCAATTTTTACACCATAATTTGTAATCAGTGCCATTAAAGTTGCCATGTGGACTCTACAAGTCCAGGTAGAAGGATTTCTATGCCTTGTTTGAGCACACTCAGTGCACAGCTCCTCTACACTGGCTGCTCTATGGGAACAGCCCAGTCCCCTCAGCCCTGGGTCACTCTGCCCTACCCTGCAGCTGCACCTCGACCAGGCTGGACAGTGCCTGGGTCACTGCACACCACAGTGCCAGGTAAGGGCACACCAAGCGCCCTGACAGATGGGCAGGCTCAGCCAGAGCCCTTCAGCTGTACACAGACTGTTCTGCAGGCTCTGGACTTGGGTTTGTTTCTGCTTTTGAACTAAACAGCGGGTTTGTTCTTCAGTGGACTGAGCAATGCAAGCCCTGGAGAACAGGTGAGTGTGCAGAGCCCACCTGGCAGCACAGACACCTCAGCATGGACATCCACGGTCTTTGGAAGGTCTCCTTCTGTCTGGAAGAAGGCCAGAATTTTGATCTATTTCAGGACACTAAACACCTGCATCAGACAGCTGAGGGAGTGTTCCTACGGCCCACCTTGGCCGTTTGTGGCCCATGCAATTCCAAACACAGCACGGTGTTTAACAATCAGTGAAGCAAACCATAAATATATATCCTATAGCCATCTCTAAGGGGTATTTGAGTCAGTCCACTTTCTGCCCCACCTACAGACTCCTGTGAAGATCTCTACACAGCCAGAGGGTTGTATTTTAAGGTCACACCCAAATTATGAGGCTTCACCTGGCATGCACATACCGTCATTAAACCTGCCCATGAAACTTCACCGGCAAAATAAAAAGGTGTAATTACATTTTCCCCATTCAGTGGAGAAATAATAATTCCTTTGATGGATGAATTCAGACCATCAGGCTTTCTCTTGAGTCTCACCCAGCAAGATGTATTTTCTAATAATTATGATGCTTATCTTCCTAATGAAGTCATAAGCATCACCTGACATTATGAGATATATTTTATGAAATTATCTACTCTCTAAAAAAGTAAAGTTTTTAACCAAAAAAAAGCAAAAACTGAAACTCCAGTGCAAAGATCATGGTTTGCTTTGAGCATCCAAAAAACAAGCAAACCCTAACAAACACTGAAGAGCTCCATGAATGGAATTCCTTAGCGCTGCGCTGATGTTCCCCCTGCATTCCCTCTGAGACCAATGTGATTTCAATAAAAGCTGTGCATTCCTTTCTACTTTCAAATTTGGCTGTGCTGAAGTATCGCATGGATTTTACATACAGTGTTTGTTTCACTTCAGAGTAAATCTCTTTCTTATTAGTTCCTGTATAACACAGTGCCTCATTCTGCTGGGTCTTCTTCCAACAGGAACATGGAGGAGGACCTGGAAAGTATATCTGCCAGCTAGCAGTATAAAAGACCTTGTCCCCAGAGACCTACTTATCTCTTTAATTAAACACCTTCTTGTCTTGATTTATGTGGGGATGTCATGACTTACATGATGTTCAAGATGCAAATTGAATGTGAAGTGCCAGTGGAAAATCAAAACATATTCAAGTGAAAAGGGAAGAGTCTCCTTGTGCTGCCACAGATCTCATTTTTAAATGACAGGGAAACAGCATTATGAAAGGAGACAGCCTACACCTAATATACTTAGCAAAAATAGAGGAAGGTCTTGCTTCTCTAAATACCCATATGGGACTCATCAGTACAACATTCTTCTAATCACTGAAGGAATGTCAAACCTGACATGGGAAACAACCTTGAGACAAACAAGACAGCAAAATAAAAGCCATAATAATAGAAGTAAAAGAAAGACACAAGGCAACTGTGAAGTAGGAGATGCTAATAAATGAAGAGGAGTCAAGTGCATTAACTGAAAGTGGGTGTAAGATAGAGATGTTAATTTCTTCTAAACAGTGTTGGCCAGCAACAATAACTCCAGCATCTATGAACTGAGACAGAATCTTTGTCTACGATAATAATGTTGCAGCAGCCTTCAGTCTTGACCTGCTCAGTCTGTTGAACAACTTCCTTTATTAACAAAGTTTTAAATCTGTGTAACCAAATAAAACAGTTTTTCCTCACTGGCAAATCCACAGCATAATCAACACTGTTTGTATGTTTACGATAGAAGTCTTTCCAGACCACAAACACAGAATACAACACCGGTGTACTTACTGGATGTTGTTTTTATTTGAAATTACATTAACACACCATTTTTCTTCCCAAATGAGCATACTAACAAGAAACTGATCACCATGAAGAGTCTTCATAATATTGCTGCATTTCAACTCCAGTTAATGTTGATAGCTATTGGCAGAGCAATTCCTGGATTCCTGGCTGGGCAGACAGCTACCTGGTAACATCCCTGTCAGCCATGCAGCTGGCGTGATACAATCTGTACACATCTTTATTCAGCATGGAGGATGAATCTTCCCTCAGGTATCCCAACAGTCTATTTCCTAACTCAACTCTACAAGTTCACAAAGAGGTTCAGAGAACAGCAACAGTTCCTTCTTTCAATGTCTTTGAAGCAAAGGTGAAGTCCTTAAATCTTATGCTGAATAAAGTCATATCAGCTTCTGGTGGCCATGTTTACCACATGCCTTTGTTTCCACTCCCACTTTGATTTCACCAGCTGCGGCAAGTACCTGTACCCCGGCTGCATTCCTTAGGATGGCATTTGTCACACACTCTCTTACAAAAATGTTGCTGGACTCTGCAGCAAACTGCAATTCCCGTTTCTCCCCCCAGTGAAACTCATGCCCAATAGTCCCCTACCATTTGTGTGGATTCCTGCCTGCCCACACCTGCAGCCACCTGGCACCTCAGTCCCAGCAGCCCAGCCTCACAGCTCTTTCCTGAATTACATGGACAGCAAAGCCTTCAACATCCGAGAGGAGGTCTGGATGAAGGAGTCACTATAAACTATTTTTATTTGATGGAAAAAACATCTGCTCAGGCAGGCAAGAAGGCTTATTTTATATAGCTAACACACCAGCACTGTATATACAGAGTCTGCAAGTAAATGAAAAGAAAGAGCTACATTTTGTTTTCCTGATGAAGAGCCAACCATAGCTGTTTACTCCCAAAGTTCCTAAAGAAAAGGCCAAAAGAATTCAGTGTGGATTTCACAGCTATTTAGTGCGTTTCTTCACAGCCCTGTATCAAGTCAGACGATACTACTAAGATGCTCTACAGCAATAATTACTGATCATTTACATACTATTCCCAACTGCTGTGAGGAGGGGGAAAAAAAAAAAACCAAAAAAGACTCTCCTGCACTATGTGAACGAAGTATTCCCGTCAATAAATTAAAAGAGAGACTGAACTGCAGGTTCCTTGATGGCAGCATTCTGTGGGCAAGAACAAATTGTGGATAAGCCTGCTAAGGAACAGATAGCAGTGTTCTTCCTAGAAATGTCCAAACAAGGAGCTGACCTCTCAAATTCAATACTCAATATTGCAGACAACCCACGATACTGAGAGCTGCCTGTCCAGTATCTGGCACACAACATCCCCGAGGTAAGTGGGGCATTACCTATAGATAAAAACGACCCGTGAGTGAAACTGCAGTTTGACTCAAGCAGGAAAACGTTTAATGCTGGCCAAAACTTCATAAACTGAAATCTGCACTGAATTACATCTAAGTGTATTTTCCTTCCACTGTCGGGGGGAGAGCTGCCAAGAGCTGCTACAACGTTACTGCAACACACGCGAACTCCGCTGAGAGTTCATTACAGAAAAGAACAGAAAGAAACTATCCCGTGAAGAACGCGAACTTTCTGCTGGCTTGGCCCAGCCTGGCCTCACTGGCGAGGAGCCTCTCGGCCCGCCCCGTCCCGCTCCCGGGGCGAAGGAGCGGGGCCGGGGCTCGACGGGACCGGGACCGCTCTCTCCGGCCGGCGCAGCACCGCAGCCACCCAAATGAAATGTGCTTCGTAGTAAACAAACGCGTGCTTTTAATTTTTCCCTATTTCTGGCGGGTTTCTTCCTCCCCTGGCCGCCGAAGCTGCCCGCTCCCCCCGCTGCCGCCGCCGCCCCGCTCCCCCCGCGCCCCCCGCCCGGCCGAGGCTACTCACGGGCGCGGGCCGGCGGGCAGCTCTCCGGGGCTGCGACCGTCTGGCGGCGGCGGTGCCTCCGCCCGCCCTCCTGCGGGAATGATGTCAGCGGCGGCTGGGTGTGGAACCAGAAGGGCTTTCAAAAGTGCCCCCCGGCCGCTGGCGGCGGGAGAGGGGTGTGAGCGTGTGTGTGTGTCTGCGAGAGTGTGCGGGCGCGGAGGGCGGGAGGGACGGACGCACGGACGGGGCGCGCACAGGAGAAACTTTCCCCGCCCGTTCCCACTCGGCGGCGGGCGGGCATCCAGGCGCGCCGCCGCCCGGCCCTCCCCAGGGGCGCTCGGCCCGCCGTCCCCCGCGGCCGGGGCCGGTCCCCGCAGCGCTGCCTCCGCCGGCCCCCGGACAGGGCGGGCCGAGCCCGGCGCACGGGATGCCAGCGGCCGGGCGCTCGGCCCGCTCCCCGGGCGGCCCCCACCCTCCTTCTGGGCTGAGCCTCACGGAGGAGTGACCGCTCCGCACCGAGTGCGGGAGGCGGCGGGACCCTGTCCCGCGGAGCGGCGCACAACGAGGGGCGGCGGTGCCACCCGTCACCGCGGGCAAGGACGGACGGCTGCTACCCGGTGGTGGCTGTGCTTTTCCCGGGAGGGACAGGGCGAGGCCCAGGGCGGAGCCCTCTCACGGGAGCCATAGCGGAGGAAAGCAGCCGCGATTCCAAAAGCGTCCGGGGCCAGCTGCGGCGGCCGCGCCCGGCGGGGAGCCCGTCCCGCGGAGGGGGCCGGGCAGGCGCCATTTGCCGAGCGGGGCCGAGCGGGGCCGAGCGAGGCCGAGCCGAGCCGAGCCGAGCCGAGCGGGGCCGGCCGCCGGCGGCGCCGCTGAGGGACGAGCCTGGGGCCGCCCCGGGCGGCAGCCAGTGCCATGTTAGGGCAGAGCTGCCCTGGCCGGGAGCCCGGCGTGCCAGGCTCGGCTCGCTGCTGTCTGGGCTTGTCCGTCACGGGGAAAAGCGTGTGTGTGGAGAGCTGAGGAAAGCTGCGCTCACAAAGCCGTCCCCGGGCAGCACAGGTGAGAGCGGGGTCACTGCCCGCGCCTCACGCCGCTCTCCTGAAGGGTTCGCCAGCCGCCATCGCCAGTGGCAAACACCAGTCACCAGCCGTGCCCGTTCCCAGCTCGGCTCTCACACAGCCTTCGTCAGCGGGCCGTGGTATTCACCGTGACTCAAGCAGGCTGAAGACCGCAATTCGGCTTTTTGGCTGCCTTGCAGGTTTTGGTGTTGCTGCAGCCTCTTTGCTTGCTCAGATGGCTGAAAGGTCTCACCTGCCCTTACCACAATGTGATGTTGGCGAGGAAATCTGGCTGTTCCCGTGTGATTACCAAGCTGTCTGATTTACGTTGTTTTCTTTTGTGTCTTGCCCTCTGTTACAGTTCTGCACAAGTTGCTGTCAACATTTGTTTTGGATGTTACCTAAAAATCCAGCAGATCATGACTCTTTCGGTTCAGACTGTACGTGCAAGTTTACGAGCAGTGTTTCCCAATCCCAGAGATTACCTGTTCTGTTAGAACTGTAGTGAATTCCAGCAACACCATCCCTATTCCTAGAGTCTTTACACAAATAGCAACTATTATGCTGAGCAAAAACACTGTGTTGGTCACTATTCAAAAATTAGCAGCATGGCCCTACTTCATTGCACCTTCATTTTTTCTGAAGTGCAGCATTAGTGCCCTTGTACAGCTGTTAGGAATCTCACATCTTGCTAAAAAGCAGAGTTGTAGGAATACTATGAAAGAGTTGCTTTGTCTGTCTAAGCACCACCAGCTCTACCAAGCACTGCAGGCAGTTCAGCTAGGGTGGATGGCATTTGGTGACATTCTAATCTCTTATGGTGTCTTTTGCACTCTGATATAGCTTCAGCTCTGTTGTAACTGCCAAACACATCTTGTGTTCACAATCACTTCAGGATCATACACAAGAACATCCAGTGCCATAAACAATCCCCAGTGTTCAGTACAATTTACGTTTCTCTATGCTCATATATTCCAAGTTTCTGAATAGGAGAGACTGGCACTTAAAGTAGTGGCTGCTTCTTCATTTGTACAACACCTAGTTTCTGGTAATTGCCTTGAGGT
Source organism: Pyrgilauda ruficollis (assembly GCF_017590135.1). Lineage (NCBI taxonomy): Eukaryota > Metazoa > Chordata > Aves > Passeriformes > Passeridae > Pyrgilauda > Pyrgilauda ruficollis. Next base: position 8,992,192 of record NW_024514764.1, on the reverse strand, counting down.
TAGACTGGAATGGGAATTCAAAGTGGCTCTCAGGGGAGATGTTCATAGCTGTGGGGCTGAAGGAGCAAAAATGAGAAGCTTACACATATCAAGTGGAGGAGACAACCCTGCTTGTCAATTCCCAGGATTTCAGGAAAATGGTGCCTCACACTGAGCCAACCACTGTAAGCATGACAGCCTGACTTCCACTGAGCTGAATTATTGGAGCTGAAGTCACTAAAACATTCCCCTCACACAGAGATAAGTTTGCAAGTGGAATATGACCACAGAACACTTGATTTTTAAACCAAAGATGTTGCTTACAGCTCAAGGTACTAGAAAGAGGTAATTGTGCTTCATCATGCACTGCATTTGAGGTGCTGCTTGCTAATTAGTGCAGAATATTGTCCCTACAGGAAAACATTTACTGTTAAAAATTTTTATCTCTTTTTTTCTTCCTCAACGCTTCATACTTGCATTTTTAATTGTTGGATAGTTGTCATCCATATTTCATCTTAGCTAGACGCTGAATAAATACTTTTAAAGCAATATTAACACACTGCCAGATGACTACAGGCTTTTTTTGGAAACAGATCCTCCAGGTTCTGCTTTTCAGACTTGTGTTGCACTGATGTACTTTGAGTGATTTTTTTTTCACTTATGTAATGCTAAGTATCTGAAAGAGGTGTTGACCTTTTTCCTGCCTTCTACTTCCCTAATTTGCAGGAGGGATGATGATGTGAAGGAAAACGTGTTATATCCAAGTACCCCCTTCTACTTTGCTAAGTCAAGAGTGAAGCTGTTTGAAAGCAAAGTCATTGACAACAGAATTCCTGGCATGGAAACACAAGACAAGCCATGCCATTCCATGCCAGTTCTTCCTGCTTGTCTTGCCGTGTCCTAGACTGTATCTTTGAAAGTAGCCAGAATTCATAAATGAACAGAGGTATATCTCCCACTTCCCACTACCTGTGTATTTGAGATAAGCCTTTTTTTTCCAGCAGTTAGAATTCCCTTTTACAGATGAGGAGCTTTCAGAGCGAAGTCTGAAAGTGTAGGCTGAGTAGCCATCATGACCAGGAGAGGCTATATAATGGAACTTCAGGCTCAGATATTGATCTTACTGGCATAGTGTGCACTGGATGGTGAAAGTTCCATGTGAAACCTTGATTTACAGACAATTTGCAGATACGTAAATGAACCAGCAATGGAAGTGTTGATCTCATTAATTTATAATATAACAAGTGGAATAATAAGTTGGGGGTTTTTTACTCACAGTGATTATATAGCTGCAGTTTATGCTTTATCATGTGTCTGTCAAGATGATGAGCAAGTTCAGTATTTTTGTAGCTAGCAGGGATCAAGGCATGCTCTGTGCAATAAGAGGCTGTGAGTAAAACCAGGCTAACAAGATCTTTGTATTTATCTGAACAGGAATACAAGTGAACCTGGAAGAAAAGAATCTCATTATTGCCACCCAAGGAAGAGAAGCCTTCAGACTGAGGGAGCTGCTGATCATTAGGGTAATTGCGTAATTAGTTGTCCAACTGTTACATGGCTTCTGATGAAAATATCTCTGCCTAGACAGGCTGTAATCTGACTTCTCCCAAAACAGAAATACTATCCCAAAACTCCTAACAAGAGGCGTATAAGGCACAATCCTCTGTAGGCATCCTTGTAACACCAATCCGTTAGTTTGTCATAATGAGAGCCAATGTGCCAATGAAAGACTTCTAGCACAGTAGCAAAACTGACACTGCATTTTTTTTCAAGAATCTGTGCAAGAATCCTTCATATTATTGATTCAGAGTATACAACACTACTAGACCCTTTCTGTGATTACTTTTCAAAAAGAAGTTACATTTACTGCCATGCCAACATAAGTAATACTGATGAGCTGGTGCTGACTGGGAAGTGGTTTCATCAATGAAACTGAGTTCAAATGTAGGCTTGTATGGCAGTGCTGCCATGTCTATAATTGAATAAATAGTAAGTGTGCTGTAGGACAATTTTACCATTGGATAGTTTAATGAGGAGCAGGATGGAGAAAACAATGAGAAAGAAAAGAGTGTTATGGACTTTTCCTGTTTCATTGTTCTTTTAAAGTCTATCCAAAGGAGCTGCTATGCCATAAATTCATTAGTCCCCTAAAAGCCACTGAGCCATAAAAAGGTTCTCACACCTTTGTCCCACTTCTCCTTTCCCTCTGCAGGGATCAGAGGGTTCTTTGCTTTCATCCCTAAGAGCCCTGGTATGCTTGTAGAAAGAGTCTCAGACCTGTACAAACCTTAGTGTATCCTTGGTAAAGAACCTGACTCACACACCCCTTCCCACTCCAGCCTTGGGAATGTTTCCTCCTCCCCCTCAAAGAAACATTGGGAGGTTAAGCAAGAGCAGCAGCTTCTCAACAATTCTTAACTCCTTGAGAACTGAAGTCCTTGTTCAGGCTTGCTGAGTCTAGAACGAGGAGCTTGGAAGGAGTTCTGACAAACTTACGAAATCCTGAGGGATCAGAAGACATTTCCTTTTCCTCCTTCCCTGCTTCCATCAGTTATTGTTCTTCACTGCCTCTTGCACAAGCCCAAAAATATCCTGAAAATTAATGTCTTTTGTTGGCTGCAGTTGGACTGTGCCAAAACAAGACTTAAGCATAAACAGCACAGATTTTCAGGGAGCTAGTTCCATGGTTTATACAGCAAATAAATATAGGAGATATTAATTAAAATGTTTGTTTACCAAGTTGATCTGCAGGATATGCAAATCTGAGGAGAAGACATTCCATAAAAAGGAAGAGCATACCCTTCCTTTCTTCCCCACTGTTGGGTGTTCTCCTGGAAAATGCTCTTTTTTTGTATTAATGTTATGATTACTTTAAGGAAATCAATAAACAATTCTGGCAAAAAGTAGCCAAGGCAAGCTGTAGTGCTGCCTCTGGATCAAACAAAGTTGTTTGCCAGTGCAGTGATCGTTTTATGAGAACTTCCTAAAACCAGTCCCTCAGAAAGTGGTTATGGATGAAAGTAGCAAAAGCATTAAGTCCAGAGACCTTTAAATCAGAGGGTATTTTGATGCTATTGGCTACTGGATCATGTCTCCTTAGCCCATTTGCAGAGTTTTTCTATTTAGTAAAAACTTGGCCAGACAATGGTAAATTAAAAATTAGCTTTGTAACTGGATCTAGCTATTAAAATGCTTTAACATTAGGATTTAACAATCGTAGCTTTGTTTGGAAAAGAAAAAGAAATAAATTGGCAAGGACTAAAGGCAAGCTACAACAAAAAAAAAATTGCAAAGCCTCTGAAGTACAGTGCAGTATGTCAAGGGCTTAATACATTACAAATAAACGTGTGTGTGGCTTACCATCCTGCCAAACAATTGCAATAGCAACCCAACCCTCCAAACAGAGCTTTACAAATCAAATACCATAGAAAAGAACTTATAACCCATCACTCTACTAGAGAGAGGAATTCAGGAGACTGAATTGTATTATTACAGGGGCATAATAAGGCCTTGGCCACAGAAAATTTGCTGTTGTTTGAAGCCTGCAGGAGGGTACAGTTGGAGTGGCAGGACTAAGATTTCATTGTACAAACAAAATCCAAAAGAAGGTCAAAGTACCCTACAAGAAGACACTATTTTGAAAAGTAGACACTTGAACTGCTTAGAGGAAGAATGTATTTTGTCACTTTGGCTATTGACCTTGTAATCCAAAAAAAGCACAAATCTTTAAATCACTTTAAATCATTTAGAATTAATTAGAAAATATGGCGTTTGCTTCTCCAAGAGAACTACTCACTCAATGCACTCCAAACATCACATATTTAGAATGCAAGGAGTTAATAGATTTTCATCTGATCTGTAAAGTAAAATAAGGAACTTAGGATTTTTATTTCCTAGGAGAGGCCAAACAAGAAGACTTACCCATTTGCAGCCAAAGCTGAGTGACAAGCAGCTCCACCAGTGAGGACACTCTGTTTCTGTATGGATCTGTTCTGCAGAGCACACAGGTAAATAAACAGGGACTCTGAGCCATCAGTGGGATGGTTCTGCTTCCCTCCCCATGGAGCAAACCACAGCATTCCAGCAGAACTCTCACTCAAATAGCAAGCCTGACATGCAGATACACTTCTCTCCATATAAATTTGTGCACATTTACATTGTACACTATCAAATATGTACACATAGAAATTCAAATCCAGGAACTGGATAATCTAAAAGAATTTTTGGGTGAGCATATCTTCTGAGGACTGGACCACACTGCAAAGATTCTAATTCTATATCTATATCGTTTGGAAATCCATCTTTGTTTATTATTATGATGGAAATCCATCTTTCTTTGTTATTATGATGTCTCCATGCATATGTTAGCTCCTTCTAAGTGTCTATTAGAAAAACATAATATTGTTACTCCTACTGAATTCTTATGTAATTTTAAGTATTTTAATGGCTACTTAACTGAATCCCACAGCAAGCAGTACAGAAAAGGGAGAAAACAGACTTGCTGAAGTCAGTGGAATATGCATTTAACCCTTCATGAGAGCATTGGGGTGCTGTATGAGACATGGACATGGCAGTGAACCAGATTCTGCCTGCAGAGATGCATTCTTTAATCTCATTTATTTAAGTGGATTTTGCCACAGGCAAAATTTGGACCTGTGTACTCTTAAACTAGAAATGGTTTTCATAGTGATTGCAAGTATTAACACAAAATGTGCACAGCATGAGCCCTATCATTAATAAGAGCTTTTCATGCAATAAAGTTTTAATAAAAAACATAAATTTGAAGTAATAATGATTCTTACAAATTTTGCATTTTAAATCCTGGTAAGTAAACAGTGCATAAGGGTATCAGGAAACAGCAATGTGTTGTAATTCTTGCAACATTATTACAAGTCTCAGGCATTTACTGTTTTCTCAAAGGCAGTCCTAGAAATATGTGAAAGCCTTTTACCCTTATATTAAATAAAAAAAAGAAGAAAATGTATTTGTCATCTAAATGAAGCTCAAAATTCATTTTTTGACACCTATAATTTTTTAATTTTATCATAATATCTGTTGCGGCCTGACACAATATTTCTGAATGTAGGCACTTGCCAATACTAAAATGTTATCATAAGGGTCTTCATAAAAAAAGAGTTAATTTCACAAAGCAGCTGAATCTGTATTATAATAGCTGGGATTTGTACATGTATTCTGGTTTGGGGACTTGGGGAAAGAAGCAAAGACTAGAGCATTGCAGCAGACTGTAAAGACCTGGTTGATACAAAGGGAGTGAACAAGAGATACAGATTAGTTTGAGCAAAGCACTGTTAGTGACTGGAAGATCTGAGGCTCAGAAGAGGAGCGGAGTCACATCCATCTGAGCCAACCTTCAGGGCTGGCTGTGTGCAGCCCTCCTCCCTTTTCCCTCTGGCCCAATTCCTGCTTCCACAGGAAGGAAACACACACAGGTCAGTCAAAAGGAAATCTGAATGTGCTTCTCCTGCCTGGCCAGTTGTTCAGAATTGACATCTGCTCTTCCTTATAGAAATGGGTTATCTGGGCAGTTAACAGCATCGCTGGGAATGATCTCCACCATGTTAGGATTTAGATCAAAGAGCAGGATTTTGTTAAAGGAAGGAGCAGCACTCTCAATTTTAAGTAAAAATTATTAAAGTTGTATATTTTTACTTTTAATTTATAAGAAAGTATCATTAGAATGTTCAGGAATGTTGTCCAAATAAATTTTAGAGAACTGAAGGTGCATCAAGTACTCTCCTGCAAAAGCTGATGAGAGCAATAGTTATAAGAGCATAATCTCAACAGTTTCTTCATTCTTCAGACTGTAGGTTATAAAAAAAGTTAAATTATCTTATTATCAATATCTGCTGATGTAAGTTGAATTCTCCTCTGAGAGCAAGTGTTTTTCTGGGAAAATTATCCTGCAAACAGGACAAATCAGGTCGTTCCTCACTTCCACAACCTTGTAGGACTGCTGCAGTTTCACTGCAGAGCTGCTCTGCAGGAGGTGGTGGAAGGCAAAGGTCTTGTCCTTAGCAGCTTTTTATGTATGTGGACGCTATTGTAGTTACCAGATCAAACAGCTAAAGGCTGTTGTGAAAATACAGACCTGACAACACTTTGTAGGTGCAAATGGTTGTGGGTTTGGTAGGATTTAGCAACATTCTTCATCAGCACTGACTTGCTTGAGTTCAAAAGCTGTACAGGACTTCTGAATTGTTCCTGAAAGAATATGTGAGGTCTGTTGGGATGAGTCATTTATCCAGTGTGTGTTCTCATCTGAGCTTCCCCATTAGTCTTATCCATTGATGTTTTTTATTTTGAGTTTCTTCATTCAGGCTGGAATGGTGTTGTCCTGGGCAGCTTGTTACCACATCATAAGGAAGCATTGCATTGACTCTTCAGTCTGTGGTTTAGGTATATTTTTGTGTTTTAGCAAGCTCTATTTGTTTGAAGACACTATGAATGGAGTGGAGACTGGAATTTTATGTGTCAGTTCCTCCCAGTGGAACTGCTCAGTGTCTAAAGCTGCAGTACCTGTTCTGCCTGGGAGGCTACTGTCACAGTGGGGCACCTCCAGTCATCATCCCAAAGGAGATTGTTTCCTCTCCCTTTTCACCCACATGTCCTGTTTTAGCCACAAGACCAGCCACCATTCAACTCTGTTATTGTTAGGAGGAAGCTAATGCTGCCCATTCAATTCAAAGAAGCTGTGCTGTTTTGGCTTTTTTAAAAATTACCTATTTAGAATCAAATTCTGCCATCACTATGAACAGGTTTGACAACTGGTACGTGAAGCTTTCCATTTAAGCCCCAAAAGGGTACATACATGCAAGTTCCTAGAGTAGCTTTAAGTTTTTCCTTCTCTCTTAGAAGATAGGCCATTTCTCTTACATGAGAAAAGCAGATTTTTTTTCTAATCAGGCATTACAAAGACAGTACCAAACTTCAAAAAGATATGGAGCATTTGAGAACTTTGAGCCTTCTTTGTTGTTGAATTCTTCTGAATGAACCATAGCAAGCTGTTTATTCTCCTTTCATTGAAAGCCTATTCCATAGGCTCTTAAATTACAATTGAAAAAATATTTCTGTATCTTTTCTCTTTTTCCTTTATTATGCACAAGCTTACTGCCACCATAGGGTAATTAATTGATAAATCAGAGCACTTACTGCCCCAATTTATTAATACCTTCCCAAAACAACATGTCACAATCTTCATTTCATTTCAAGAGTATATATTCATTCCCTCTTGTGTTAAAGCTGGAGTGTCTGTCCAGCTCCCCTTCCTCAGGGTTGCACATGTTGGTTGCTGACTGATTGTCCCAGGAACAGGCAAGGAGCAAAGTGAGCCAGAGCTGCTGAGGCAGCTCAGATGAACATCCTGGCACTGGCTCTGGGGATGCCCAGACGTCTCCCTGCCTTGCTGCCTCGACCAGGTGCTGAGTTGGTCCTCACAGCAGGATAAACAAGGGGTGAGAAGGAACTGCAGCCCTGGAACAGGAGACAGTGAGGCCACTGAAGTACACAACACTACTCATTTTCTCCAGTGAGGCTGTACTCTAAGCGAGGAGCTTCTACTTATTAGGACAACCATCAGCATTTTAAAAATCAGCTTCATCTTTGGAGTTAGTCAAACTTAGTGTGTGCTTCAGGTACAGACTTAAGCCAAACATGCACAGCGAGGACTCCTGTCTCTTTTTTGCAAACTACAATGTCCTGTACACTGTCAGTTTAATGTCTTCAGCTCAAAGCATGCTGCTTGTGTGCTAACAAAGTGCACTTGCAAATCATTGCTAACACCTGAGAAATAAAAATTACTTTGGTTCCCCCACTAAGTTAAAAGTACAACACTTATAGTAAGGAAAAAACCACAAAAAAAACCCTAAAGGAAAACAAAAAAAAAAAACCCTTTAAATTGAACACTTTTTTACCCATAAGTAAGAGTCCAGTTTTGAGTGAGGGTGTGGTGAAGTTCTGAACCCATATTCATGTGCATGTTGAATGCCATAAACTGCTCATTGCATTCTGTGCAGGATGATTCACTTTTTCCAACTACTTCAGTGTTGCACATATGGAATCTGTTGTATATTGTCAGCCAGTGCTGCACTATGCCTCATCCCCTTGTGTATATAAACCATTCTGAGTAGTTCAGCCATTCCTGTAATAACCTTATTTCTGCAGTGTTCTACTCAGGAGAGAGAAGGCAAGGCTTTTTGATATTTTATTTTGCAATTTAAATATGGGATCTAGTAATATATTAAACTTTATTGTAACAGCTACTCCAAGAACACAGGACATTATCTGATGCTGTGTTAACTTGGACAGTTTGACTTCAAAGCACTTAGCTTGTGATCCTAAAATTGTTCCCTTTAGAGAGTGTGTGTTCTGCTTTGGGTTTTCTTAGCTATAACGAGATCATCTCTGAGCTTTTTAATCCCCTGCAAGTTTTGACCATCACATCTGTAGAAGATAAAAGCGTCTTCCTGTGGCGTAAGGTCTTCTCATCTGCCTTAACCTTTCAGTGTTTGGCAAATGGGATGAAAGCTTTTATTTGCATCCAAACAAAAGTTTAAAGCAATCAACTGTCAATAAAGCTGCTGGCAGCTGTTCCAAAATCCTCAGGATAGTTTATAGATAGCCAAGGCTGATTGGCACTGCTGCTGAATTCCTGAGGAGGGTGGAATTGCAACCAGATCCAGTGGGTGGGTTGTGAGGAACGAGGGGGCCACGTGGATGTGCATCTTCTCCTTTCTTCTGACATCTAACCCAGGACTACAGCAAGCTCTTGTTTTTTATTCAAACCTTTGGATGTTGCAGGTTTTAGTCTTTTTTAAGTTCTTTTTTTTTGGTCTCTACTGGAAGCAATAGCAGCATCACCTCTCAGATTAAGCCTGGTTTTCAAAGTCTGTGTGAATAGCTTTTGCAGCCTCCTTCCTTTGGTTATGTTTGTGACAGGCAAACCACTCCCAGCTTATTGGAGCTGAGTCCAAACTCAGGGAATTCACAAATATATGTCATAAATTAAGGCATAGCATAATGAAACAACCCTTAAAATGTTGAATCACTTGTGCTGAAAACATTGAAGACCAGGGTTGGAGAGCCATTCCCTCACTCTCCTCCCTCACATGACCTAAAACCAGCCTGACAGGTGAGAAACAGGCTTTCTGGTGTGGTTTTTTTGCCTGCTTTGATAGTGCCTGCAGCCCTGCCAGGTGCAGGGTGTGGCTGCATGGGAGCTGAACTGCCTTGTGCTGAGTTGTTTATCTTTGCTGGGAAACCTGCCTCTACCAACCTGTGGTAGGGAACGTTGAGCTTAGACATTGTGCTCAAAGAAGACCACCTGTGGTGAAAGGAGTCCCATCTGCTGCAGTGGAGGTGTATCAGTTAATACAGTATAATTAAACCCATAATGAAAAAATAAGGATCTATCCCTTTGGAATATGCCTTTTGGTTTGTTCTCTCCTAATGGCTAAGTGTAAATATTATGGGCTCCAATAGCATCTGAGTGAATAATGCTCTCCACCCTTCCAGAAGCAGAATTGTAACTTTGTGAACTTCCTATACTTCCTACTTTTTTCTGCATTTTTAGAATAAGTAGTGATGTTGAGTTTGGAGGGTTTTTTGTGTATATCTAAAAAATCCCACTGCACTAAGACTAGCCTTGAAGGCCACATTTGCCAGGCCCATGACCAGCAGTACAGCCAGCTGAAAAACTATTCCACTATATTAAAGCCTGTACTAAAGTATTGCAGGACCTTTACTGTTAAACGAGGTATTTGCATGTCAGTAGATATTGGGATGCAAAATTTTTATTTCATAAACAAACTAAGTTTTAATATAAACAGACTTCCAGGTTTTGTTGTGTTAATGGGCTTGAGGACATTGATACCAGCCCTGAGGAAGAAGACGTGGGGGTGCTGGTGGAAGAGGAGCTCAACCTGACCCAGCAATGTGATCACAACCCAGAAAGCCAAATGTGTCTGGGCTGCAGCAGAAGGGGACTGTGCCCTCTGCTCCACTCTGCTGAGACCCCACCTGCAGAGCTGCCTCCAGCCCTGGACCCCAACACAAAAAGGATGTGGAGCTGTGGAAGCAATTCCAGAGGAGGCTATGAAGATGCTCAGAGGGCTGGAGCACCTCTGCTCTGGAGACAGATTGGGAGACTGGGGGTGTTCAGTCTGAAGTAGAGAAGATTCTGAGGAGACCTTAGACCTCTTCCAGTGCCTAAAGGGCCTGCAAGAGGCTGGAGAGGGACTTTTGATAAGGGTGATAGGATAGGATAACATGAGAGGAAAAGGGGTAACGGCTTTAAACTTAAAGAGGGAAGTGTTGGATTTAAATATAAGGAAGAAATTCTTCCCTGGGAAGGTGGTGAGGCACTGACTGGCACAGGTTGCCTAGAGAAGTTGTGGCTGTCCCGTCCCTGGAATTGTGCTTGGAGTAACCTGATCTAATGAAAGATGTTGTGACTATATGATCTTTAAGTTGTCTCCCAACCCAAACCATTCTGTGACAGGAGATTCTTTTTTTTCTGTGTGTTCTCTGTCTTATTTGTGTCCCATCTCCCCCTCAGTGTCTTATTACATCTCTCATGGAAAGTTAGGAATACATTAGAATAAAAGTTTTCATTTCAGAAAAGAGAAAGAAAAGCATTCTCATTTTTCTTTTCAGAAACATGGGGAAAGCAGCCTTATAAGTTCAACCCCAGACATATAAAACACTCTTATAAATGACTTTATATAGTGTGAGGAACTGCAGGAGCCTGTTTCTTTTGAAATCTTGCAGAATGCAGTATTGCCTTTCAGATCTTGATCTTGCAGTGGAATACTAATGTGAACACTTCTGGGGAATTTTCATAATGGCTTTACCTAAAATGACTGCTTTACATAGAATACATAAGGGAAAATACTGACTTGTCAAAATTCAAATCATTTTGTGGGAACAAATAATTTTCTTGAGGTTTTTGACAGGGAACCAGCTTCTCAGTTGAATGAGAAACCCACTGCATATACCCCTGTCCACTGAATTTGGCTGCCTTTAAGTCTCTGCTTGCAGTTCTTCTGGCAGCCTTGATAACTAATGTGTGTCAGATTTTTATTCTCACCTACTGAGGTTGTTTCATTTCTTATCTGTGCTAGAAATGCTTCAGGACAGGACTGAGACTGTTTGTAGTCTGCTTAAGCAACTCCACTGGTTCAGACTCCTGCCCTGCTGTTCCCAGCGTATGCCAGGTTTGGCCCTGGGAAGTGTTTGCCAATCACCTGGGAGTTGGATAGAGACAGGCTGGGGATCAGGCTCCTGTTCTGAATGACCCACCCCATTCTCATTGCATCCTTCCTCTGAGCAGCCTGTCTCTGAGGATGTTTTTCCTCCAGGCTGGATCAGCATATACATGTTTTGTTTTCTTTCCTGTCCTCCATTAAAAAAAAAAAAAAGAAAAAAAAAGAAAAAGAAGCTTAGTGGCACCTGTTTCATCTGCATGGAGAGCAGGGCACTCAAATCATGTTGTGTGAGACCGTTGTCCTCTCTGCAAGGAGCATGGTACCCTGCCCCTCCAGTCTTAAGCAGTTTAGTAACATGCTGGCATGCTGTAGCAGGATGCTTTCAGGATGCTGTCAGTTTAGTTCTGTCCTTTTGGACTCCATCCCAGCAGAGGCTTGAATATTCAAGCCTTTTCATACAGTGCTAGTTTTTAAGTTCACAAAGGTAGTAGCTGGTACTGTTTTAATTGAAGTCAGAGGGTTCAATAATTTGGGACTGCCTGATACTTTCTGGCCTTTCAAGAAAGATTCAATCTCTTGGAACTGTTTGCCTTGCTGTCAGGAGGACCTTGCCAGCAAGCTGGTTTATACATTTTAACATTTCCATTTTGCAGTTTTTCCAGAAGATGCTGATTTTTTTCCCCCTTTCTTAGATAAATAGAAGTCAGACACTTGAAATGAGACCAATGCAAAAGAATTTTAAAAGCTGACTGGAGCAAGAATGTTTGCTTTCAGTTTGTTGCTTCCTGTTCTGATCATGAAATTTGATTAAAACTTAACAGCAAAGATAAAGCTGTTAAAAGATAACAGCAACCCCACGAATCAATATATGGTGTAGTAATGTCTGCTAACACTTCTTTTGAAGAAGGGATGATTATAAACTCTGTCTTTTAGGGTTTTTTTAGTACAGAGGAGATATTTCAGTTCTTGAAGAAGAAGTGAAGATCAGTTCTTGTTCTACTTTTTCTCTTTTCCTGTTTTGGATCAAGCAAAGAATGAGTCTGTACCATGTAGTTCTCACTAAAATTCACAGGCTAAGAGTTTGGTTTTTTCTGGGAAAAAGAGGGTATTAGTCCTAAAGAAAAAAATTTATTCTGCTGTACTGAGTCTGATTATACTGAAAAAATAGCTTTAAGTAAAAAAAACCTATTTTATTATTATTTGAAATTTAAAACTCCACTGATTTGTTTAGTAAGATTCCCCTATTGCACAACTTTGTAATCAGAGAAGCCTTGTGAGGAGACTTGAAAGAAATGCTAGTATTTGTCACAGAAGAGTGAGAATTCTACAAAGGTTTGGGTTGGATTTTTTTTTCCCCCATAAGTCATAAGAATATTTCTTGTAGGATCTTTTTTTTGAAAAAATGCATTTGTGTTTTGTGATGCTCAGCAAGACAGGAATATAACCCCCTAAAGGCATGTGAATAGGATTAAACCAACATTTACTGTTCTCTAGGTGTATGAGTCGTTAGGGATCAAGAATTCTTCTGTCTTAGTGCTTTCTTTGACAGTAGATTTTGAAATTCTGAAACTTAGAATGAAAGATGGCTTTGGCCATAACAGATTCTGCTTTCAGAAACTTTGTATTTCTGCAGGGTATGTTCACACTTCTGTCTAAAATTCAGTTGGCCTTGCTTGCTTTGGGAAAAATCCTCACAGCTCTGCCCATCTCTAATCACTGACGAGGGGAAGTTCAGTTCACAGTCTTGAATTGTTGCATTTTAATGCCTACTGGCTGCAAATCAAACGTTTTGCAGTGATAACCACCACCAACTCTTCATCAAGCTTTGTGCATGTAGTGAAACACTACTTTGTTGTTGTTGTTGGTTGGTTGGGGGTTTTTAAGTGGAAGAGAACAGGACTGGGCTCCTGTTTGTGTTGCAAAGGCAAAGTGTGGCTTTGATTGTGTGTGACTGTTGAAGGACTGGCTTGGACAGCAGGTGTGGAATTCCTGCAGGCAGGAGCAGCATTAGCATTAAGACTCCCACTGGTTGGTTTCTAGATAATAATTACATAGTGAAAGTTGTCTATGATTGCAGGAGAACAAAGAATGCTTCCTTGCTCTTTGCCAAAGCTCCCCTAAAACACCTCCCTCAAACTTAATACAGATATTTGTTAAAAAATTTGAACCCACAGCAAAGAAACTTAAGCCGTGTGTAGCAGTGCCACCTAGTGTAGACTGTTACTCCTTGGTTTCCCACAATTTTACTGCTCTTGTATCTTGGGCCTGTAATGGTTCAAGAAAATAAACATTACCTCTGCATTGTAGAAAGTGCTTTAAAGGTGATTCTCTTGAAATCTGGGCTAGAAATCTGCTCACGTAAAACAGCTCTCACCTGATGGCTGTTTCATTCCTCTGCTGAGTTAATGACATAGCAGTTTGAAGTTATCCCTGCATAACAAATAATTTTATTTATATCATGCTTAGCTGTTAAAATGAGATGGGCAGGTGGGAAGGAGCAGCAGCTGGATACTACTCTTGCTTAGGAAATATCAGCTTGACATTGTAGATTTTCATTGAGGATCAATAATACTGTAAAATTATTCATGGAATAAAGTAGCGCTTATGACAAAAACTGGTAGAATATATCAATATACATGCTGGGAAGTGGAGAGAAGAAATGAGGTTTAGATTACAGATTCAAGCAGTAAACTGTTTATCCTGTGTGCGAATTCTGAAAAGAAATGGACTTAAACTTGCTATGGGAAATTGTTGTCATTTATAACTCCCAGCCTAATGGCTATTCATGCTGTTGAGTTTTGAATCCTGACTGGCAAAGAATATTCCTCACAAGTCTGAGCCTTTGTTATGACAAATTAACAAAGCCATGGGATGGATTTTTATTTTCACTATATTCTCTCTAAAGATAGACTAATGAAATCTAAAGACATTTTTCTGGATTTTCATCAGGCTTAGGAAAACAGACATTTAGTTCTGTGCACCTCTATCCTAGAGGAAGTTCATCACTGCAGCTGGAGCTGCTGGGAATTGCATGTTTTTTCTAGATTCCCAAAGGAAACACTGTCAGCCAAAGTTAGAAGTGGCAGGAGGACAGAAAGCAAAAGGCACAACGGCTGGATTTGTACTGACATGGTATTTATTCTGCTCTGCCTTCCAAATCAGCTGCTGAAGCTCTTTTCCAGTTAAGAATTGTTTATCTAGTGCTGTCTAGCTTAATACACAGAGACGCTTCTGAGGCCACCCAGGGAATGTGAAAAGCCCTGTCATGAGTTCAGGTGTGCACGTGCCCTCTTTGACTGCTGATTCCAGACATGGGAAGGGGAGAAGACCAGCAGGATCCTTGAAGGAATGATTTATATGAAAAGCTGTAACTGATAGGATAATTTATAGTGTATTGATACTCAGTGTCTGGGGATGTTGTGCTGTACCAGCAGCACAGCACTCAAAGATCTCTTCAGATAGTGCTGCCTTGGAGTCCTTTCTTTGAGGGGAAAATGAGACTGTGACTAGTCCAGTGCCAAGGTCTGATATCACTGACACAGGGCATGGTGAAAATTAAGTGAGCATTTATAACCAAAACTGTCTTGTACATGGGCATATCTCATGTTTCTCAAGAAAATCAGATCATGACCTGAAAATTTGGGCATCCACTAGAATGTTTTTTATTCCTAGTGGTTATGAGGTAAATCTGTTCATAGTACTTCTCTACTCACAAGGGCTTTCTATTATTTTTGTTAGTTGGACCAAAGTGCTATAGAAACAAAGCTCCAAATTATATCAAGAACATTCTGTCTCCGGAACTTTGAGCTGCATAACTCTCAAAGGGGATTAATGTTTTGGCTGTTATCAGTGAAGGGCATGGACAGTGTTTCTGACTGAGATGAGCTTGGTATTTCACTCACTTCATTGTAAGAGGTTTATATTATTAGCTGTAATTCAGTCTCTTACTGTATAATTTTGGAAGCCCTGGAATGGAAGGGCATTCAGGTAGCTCTAAGTTTATGGTAGCCTAGGTTATTTTTTAAAGTACATAACATATATTAAGGCATCCATGGTCCTGTAGCTGGTGATTCTGAGCAAATGTTGTCAAAAGCAAGAATATTTCAGAGTTCTTCCTGGCACTGATCAACAACTGATGGCTTTGAAAACCAAGACTGTTGAGTGATGTCTGAAGCATTTTGGAAGAAGCGGCACCTTTGCTGCTAATAATTGTGAGTTATCTTACTCTGATTTTACTTACTGATCTAGTGGGGAGTCATGACTTGTACAGAAAAGCAAGTGATCTGATCTAGTTCCTCCCATTCTTCTCTTGTGATCTGTGGTTTCTATCACCAAGTGGTAGAGGAACATTTTAGGGGACTCCTTGTTAAAATGTTAGCATCTGTTTTTCTCCCCTGGGTTACACAATAAAAAGTTTTGAAAGTGCCGCAGAGATGGAGATATTAATGGCAATGTCTTCCCAACTCTGTATTAGCCAACCTTGTTTGTTTTGGTGCTGCAGCCTGCATTAGGTCCTTCTGCAGACCCCTCCAGGGCAGTCTTCTGCCACAGTCAGCAAAGCTAGTGAGCTTGGGAAGGGGATTGCTTGAAACCCCATCTCAGAGCTCTGCTTTGATTCTCAACCACATCAAATGGCAAACGTACTCACACGGCTGGTTTAGATCCAGGGCAGATCTGTGGATGCCACACTGACAACACAATCAGAGCTATGTGTTTTGGCCCAGGGAGAATCAAAACAAAACTAAACTGCAAGGGCAAGTTAGGCAGCCTTCCAAGGGAGTCCAGGATAATGACTGGTGTGTCCTGTATCTCCCTGGCCTTGCATCACCAGCAGCAGAACGTACAAACTACTCTGAGGTGGCATTGTGCTGAGGGCTGCAGCGAGGATTTCACCTGGTGGGGTATAACTACCATGTTTGTTTTATTATTTTGCAATATTTAAAAGCCTTCATGGGAACCTAGCAGGAACCTTATGATTTGAAAAGTTACCATGTTGTCAGGCATACTTGAAAGCTGGAAAAGAGGTTTCTCTTTTTCTTCCTTGCAGATGAAAGATCTCTGTCCATTTAATGGTGTGTCAGGCTTTGTGGCCTTTCCCCACAAAGATAAACTGTTTTAAGTGAAAGCAGAATCCTGATGTAATCTTAGTAGCTGTTGTAGGGCTTGACTATTTTTAAGGATTTTGAAGGGAACGTTCAGATAATGTGTAGATGTGAAGGTAGTAGAGCTAAATTGGAGTGGAGCTGAATCTTTGAGGCAGTGACAGGCATTAAACAGGAACCTGTGAGGAGCTGGAACTTTGCCACAAGCAGTTTGAGCAGCCATGTCTGAAAAGAGAGACCATCCTTCCCAAGGAAGGGAACAGTTTAATTCTGACTACAAATGAAGTAAAGCTGCAGGAAAATTAATTCCCTGTGTCTGTTAAAAACTGTACTTGAATATTTGACAAGCAGATCAGAATCTGATTTGTCATTTGTAAGAAACTTCCCATCATGGTCCTCTGAAAATCAACACTTAGCAGAGCTGTTAATACTCAGAAATCGAAGTGAATGGCCCTATGAGGCTACACTCATGTACTGATTTTATAATTTTATGAACTTACAGCTGTGCGTTAATGTTATACATGTTTCCCTTTCCCAAAAGTATATAAATCACTCTGTTCTGCTCTTATCTGAACCAGTTTTTTGCATTTTGAAAATCTCATTCATAAATACAGATATGCCAATTAAGGAATTCAAAGTTTTGACAGACTTCTCTTTGTTCCAGTTCAAATATTAAGGGAAGCAGTGAGAAAGCCAGTAGATCACACTGAGCAGGAAAGAAACTGCAATGTATAGTTTCAGAATAATGCCCTGCTTAAAATCCTTGTGGTTTCCTGTATGAAACTGGGAAGGGGGATTTTCTGGAAGAAAATTGCTTGCTATTTAAAAATTCATTCTGTAAACAGCAGTTGTCTTTGTCTGAAAGCACTGCTGCACTTTGATGATGATAGAGGAGGTCATTGTTGTTCAGTCCCTGCCATATCTTATTCTGTTGTATAAAAATCCAAAGCTTCTCTAGTTGTTAATAAATTAGTGTAGACACAAGACTCCTTGAATTTTATAAAGAATTTATGCTTTCGTATCATAAGGTTGGAAAATGTTTTAAGCTGAAAACCAGATTTTTGCTCTCCCACTTGTGAACAGCAGAAATACATTTGAAAAACTAGACTAACATGTGCAACTAAAGACAAATCTTCTTTGCCCATCACAGCAGAATTGAGCATAAACAAAAGGAGGCAGTGCCACTACCTAGAATGCACTTTCCTCTGACCACATTTGTTTTTTTCCCTCTGGCTGATGCTTTGATAAAAATGGTTATAATAAGACCTCATGCTGACTTCAGAGGGAGCTGCCACAATCCACGTCCTTGGCTGATCTCCTGTTGCCCCAACTGGGCTGTGACCTGAACAATTTGACAGTTTAATTTTTTCAAGTGAGCCCAGCTATGGCATTGATGTTAGAACCTAACTTTATTAGCTTTGTGTGTTGGCTCAAGCATCAGTATTGCCTCAACATCAACATAAAAGAGCAGAATAAGGTGCAGTGGGTAATTCCTCCCTCTGAGTTGGCATTACTAGCTTTCTATGATATCACAGTCGTCTTTACACTGCCTAACTTGGGCACAGCTGTTCTTTGATTTTTTTTTTTTTAACATATTTTCCTTATGGCATTACCATATCCTTAGTCACAGCATCTTAATTTGAAATGCTGCTATGCATTCCAGTTGGATGGAATTTTAACATTTAGATTTTTTAGCTAAACTTAACATCCCTAGAGGCCTTAGAGTTTGAATTTTTTTTTTTCTTTTTGTAATTAAAGAATTGCAATTCTTTATATTGCAGTCAAGCAATATTTTCCCAGGCTGTCTGCTGCTGATGCAAAGTGGAATACTCAGTTTGTTGATAGCATAGGGTAATGCCCTGCTCAAGGAATTGCCCAATTCAATGGCAGAAACTGAGGAGCACCTTGATTGTTAGTCAGCTATGTTATGGAAACTATTTCAAATCTTGGCTGCTACTCCAAGGAACTACTTAATAAAAATAAGTCTGAATCAAACAACAACACCCCTGTCAAACCCCCACCACTCCCACCCAGAGAAACCCAGTTGTGATACTGAGGGTGTGGGCAGGGTGAATGTATTTTGACTGCTCTGTCCTGAATGGGTCACAGAACTGCACTTCCACTTCTTTTTAGTTAGACAAGCACAGTTGTGTTTATTATTCTGAGTGTAGAAGTCAACACACTTCAAATTTCTGGAAAACATTCAAGCATTCGTATTCCGTGCAAAAGGGTTTCAAACAGAATGTGCTCCTTGTTAAAAACAGCCTATCCCAGTTCCCTCTGCAGCCAGCACTCCAGAGCAGAGGAAGCCAAGCCAGTATTGCTGAGAGGGAAAGAAAGAGGGGGAGAAATCTAAATAACAGAAATGCATCTGCATGATTGTCACATGATACCACTGAGAAACATCTGTGAATAAAGTAGAGTTCAACAGAGCCTTAATGATTAGAAATCAATCCCTCTGTGAAGAAGGTTATTTTCCAGTGTGTCAGGCAATGATACACACAGGCACTGAATAGTACAGTGGTGTGGGCTAGCTCCCACTGTTTATTCTGATATTTTAGCCATAAGTGCAGCCTTCTGTCTGTTGAAGTTTTTCTGAAAAAGTGCAACTTTGTCCAAACAATCATGAGTAAAAGGAGAAAAATGGCAAATAATGGGAGAAGTCACATAATCACATCATCCCACACAAGAATTTAGTCTGTTTTACATGCCTTGACAGTGTATTTGTGCTGCTAGAGGTGGGTAAATGTAGCTGAATCTTATGAGACCTTCCATGGTTGGTGGGAAGATGTGGCAGTTCTCCTCAGGTTTTAACCCAGTTGCTTTCTTTTCTCCTCTTACAGATAGAGAGTATTTCTGTGGGAAGTTAATTTTAATTTTGATAACTTTCTGCCACAGTGCCAGTGAGTCATGGAAACAATGTCATTAGCATTTACAGGAAACATGAGCAAGTAAGGGATAGAAGTACACTCAAGCATTGAAGTCAGTGATTTTCATATCTTCTGGGTTTTTATCTTGCATTGTTAAAAACACTGGCAAGATGTGTTGGTTGGGAGAGTTCTCTTTATAACATGTCAGAAATCATACAACAGGTGCCTAAGTTTGCAAAAGCAAGCAAGCCTGTGTAGAAATGTGTGTTATAAATGAGATTTCCATGAATCACAAATAAGACATGTATGCTTGCTAACAATGAAAATTAATCAAGTAAAGGTGACTAATCTAGCAGCATGCTTTCCCAAGGTACTGAATGCTCTCATTTGCCTTTTTGAATGTCTCATGGAGAGCAGCAGGAAGATCTTCTGAATGTTAGGTAAACACAGAATGGACTAGAGCAGAAAGGTAACTTAAGGTGTTTTTAATTCTTTTACCTTGCAATACATCTGGACAATGTGCCTAGGTAAGTTTGGGAATTTTCACAATTTTTCTGTCCTGAATTTTTAGTTAGTAAAGTTCCTGTAACACAAGTTTCTTCAAGCTCTGCAGTTGAAAATGTAAGTAGCTCTTGCTTTTAAGAACACGTGAAATGCTGTGATAAAATCTGTCTGTGTTTATGTGTGCTTAAGGAAATAAGAGCAAAGTAACTGAGGATTTGAACTTGGATTCCTGTTTCTGTTTATTGTTGTAAGTTGACCAGCCAGTGAATAGTTTTTAAGTTCATTATGCTGATGTATGGGATGTGTTGAGAAACTCTTGATGTTGTGCTTCAAACCAGGGCCTGAGTAATTCTAAAATTTCATCATCATTTTTCAAGAGGGGATCATTGCCAAAGAGTTATACAAAAATTATTGGTAGGCTGCTGTAGAACCTGAATGCATTCAGGTTCCAACTGCACTGCTAGTGCTGGATCTCAATCCATATTTCTGTTTTATGGCAATGCTGTAACCTGGGCTGGTTATTCAGAGTGCTCAGACTGGACCAGTTAAATCATTCACACATTTCAGTAAGTTAACATGAGACCAATGATCAATGTTCAGTGTGGTCCAAGAAATGGAGGGAAATAAAAGATAAATTAGCAGTAACTAATCTCCATTGCAGAGCAGCCTTAAAAATCAAACTAGAATTTGGCTAAGGGGACTGGTTTTTTATTGTTGATTGGCTGTTTGTTGGGTTTTGGTGGTTTTTTTTGGGGGGGGATGGTTTCATGGAAACATGGAAACACAGGCAGGAATCCCACTACAGAGGTTTCAGACAAGTCT
Source organism: Pyrgilauda ruficollis (assembly GCF_017590135.1). NCBI lineage: Eukaryota > Metazoa > Chordata > Aves > Passeriformes > Passeridae > Pyrgilauda > Pyrgilauda ruficollis. Next base: position 8,971,693 of record NW_024514764.1, on the reverse strand, counting down.
TTCCTGCTTTCCAACCTGGTGAAAAAAATTTCTCTTTTTAGCATTTTCTCCTGTTTGGACAACCCTCACTTTCCTGCATGAGCAGAAATATGGAAGCTTATAATACTCCTCATGGGAAATGTCTCCAGAAGTGCCAAAGTGCCAATGTAGCTACCAAAACATTTAAAATTTTTATCTGACCTAAACCACAAATTTAAATATAAATAATTTTATATTCTTCAGTAGAAAGAGGCTGTGATGGAGCTAAATGTAGTTTAAAATAAATGCAGTTGCTCCCAAAAATTACCTAGATATTGTATTGTCTGTGCAAATGCATAGTTCAGGTCCTGTGACAGCATCTTAGAATATATTACTTCTGTTACACCCACCATGCTTTCTTTTCCTACAAAAAAAAGGTTTCTAAATTACCCAAACTGCTTCCGTATGTTATTTTTACTTTTAAACACTCAAATTAAAAATTTGGTTTTAACACAACACTTAAATCTGGGAGCTAAGAAAGGAACGGGTGGGTTTGCTTTCATCAATATAATAAATTACTTTTTCACTTCTGTATTTCTTTACTTATCTTGCAAATTTTATCATTGAAGTAGAATTTTATTATTTGATTAGTGAAATCAAGTCAACATATTTAATATACAGTAACTTCTGCCATATGATATGTGGTTTAATGAACTACTTAGTGGTGACTCATTTCTCTGCCGTATCCCTTTGCCACTGACTCTGTTGCTGTTGTTGAGCAAGAAAAAGAAGGCAGCAGTGGTTTGGATACCAAAGCCTTCAGGGAATAACGAGTGGAGGATGTGCAAGGGTATCCAAGTAGGAACTGAGAGTGGAGGCCAGAGAAAAAGCTCCAAAAGCAACTGAACTTGTAATTGAGAACAGAATAAACCCTTAAATAAATCACTGTGGGCTTGGTACTTAAATGGGACTCTGAACTGTAATTTTAAAAAATGTACTGCTTTAGACATAGATGTATCAATCTTTGTGACTGCATTGACAAAATAACTGTGACATTCATAAGCTGCATGTTGTAAAGGAAAAGTCAACCAGTTGCCAATGAAAATAAATTGCAGTACAGTGAGATAAAACCCCTAAAGTCAGCACTCCCTCTCATAAGGATTAATTAGTTGCCATCAAAAACATGAGAGAACAATGTGCATGGGCTCACCTAGGTCTTCAGGGCATGTGGGAGGATTAGTGGCATACATTAAGTGTAATCATTTTCATTGAGCAAGCAAGAACAGTGATCCACACTTTCTTTACACACTCTCCCCCCATGGATTCTTCTACTGTTTCTTCCATCAGTCCTGTTCCACCTCCACTGAGGAAATGATGAGTCTTGCTGCTGTCTGTCTCCTGGCATGGAGCTGGAGCCGACAATTCTCATATTACAGCTAGTAGCTAAATGTAACTTTAAAATGCACCCACTGGTGTGCATCCAATGCATTTGGACTATCCAAGGTGGAAACTGCTATATATCCACAAGAATCTGGTTAGATGTTTAGGTTTTTTTAATGGTTGTAAGATCAGTAGATCAAATAATTAATTTGTCTTTCTGTCTCTTGACAAGTCCATTTAGTATAAAACTGCTGTATTGAACTTGTTCATGCAGATACTTAGATAAGAAAATAAAATATATATATATATATATATATATATTTTAAAACTTCAGATTTATGTTCCCCTTCACTAATAAACTAATAAATAGCTTTAGATTTAGTCTTCTGCCAAGTGATATGACTCATATCAAAGATTTATGGTTTTTCTGCCCTCTATATCTGTATGGATACAAAACCAAGTTTTTATCCTCAAATGGAAGCACTATGAAAACTTAGGTAAAGTTTGTCTTCCATGAACTTGTGGTTCAGTGGAACACTTGGATTCTGGTTAGTATTCTCGCTGGTGGCTCCTCTTGAATACAAATCCATCCCAGGCCAAAGGCCTGCCTGATAATCTGCCACAGGGTTGGTCTGAGTGCCTCAGTGTTCAAAGCTCCAGCGATGGCTGAATTCTGCTGGAACTAGGGAGGTACCAGCCATCGTGGGGAATGCTAACATGAGGAGGGAAGTGACTTTTCCAGGTACAGACTTAACCTGTGAATAAGGAAAAAGCAACTGGTTCTGTAGCTTTCAATGACAAATCAAAATTTATTTCTATCACTTTCAAATAGAAGATTTATTGTGCTAATTTTAAAAAGCAGATGCCAATTTTTAAAAGTAGACTTATCTCCATATTCTAATAAATGTTGATAGTGCTACTTTAGGTGACTGGAATATGCTGTCTTAACTTCCATTCATTTAATAGAAGATGGACCTGGAAGAATAGAATAAAATAGAATAGAATAATATACTTCAATATTATTTAGTGTTAGCAGGGAATAATAAATATTATGGCTGTGTATTGTTGAATTCTAAATGGCTTTACTTCCTTTTTTAATTTTAATTTGTTCATGTTGTTCTTGACTTAGCTACTGTTATCTTTGTGCAGTAAAACAGTCCCTTATTATGAAAACATTAGTAATGGCTTTTAGATGAATGAGGGGAAAAAACAGATGTAGAAAATATTACCAAAGAGCTGTAAATATTTCATGAAAGGAAGACAAGGTTCAAGTGGAGTAGTTAATGAACCAAGCCACGATAGCATTAAAAATACAGAGCTGTGAATGCTCCAGTGTGACAGCACCCAAAACATTCAGCTTGGGGCAGTACCAGTAGTGGATGTAGAACTGCAAAGTGTGAGTGAAACCAATGGCATAAGGCACTTGACAGCAGTGAGCTTTGACTTGCTGGATGGGGGGACTTTTTGATCAGGAGAAAAATAAAAACCTTTCATTGAACAAAGCACGCTCGTATTTATGGGATTAGAGATATGGATGGAAAGTACTGTGATGTGAAGTAGGACTATTGCTGTCATTAGATCAGATCAGCCACAGCAGAGTCCTGAAAATTCCAAAGATTGAGATGTTTTTCCTTTCCCTCCAGAGGAGAAGAGATGGCCCTGCTGGAGCAGGGGGTTTGGAGCAGATAAACCAGCTCTCCCTGCCAGCCTCAGCCATTCTGTGTTAGGGGAAAGTGGGACGCACCTTATTTGAAGGCTCCTTCCCTTAAATGTTAGGGAGGGAACACACATTGACATCAAGTATATAATCTGTGTGATTAACGTTGTATAGTGACCTCTGAAGATAAAATGACATATTAAAGTGTCTTCAGTTTAAAGAGCAGGTACAGAAATGTGACTTAAGTGCTGTACGAGCCTGGAAGAATATTATCCCTCTTGAAGATTGCTTAAGCTAAAAGAATGTTCAAAACCACTCTGTACAGTCAGAAGATCACCCAGGCAGAGAAAATGTTAATGTCATTCAAGATGAGGCCAAGAATGAGGGGAGGAAGTGGATGTTGTATGAAGTGAAGAGAGTGGTATCTTCAGCTCTGAGCCACCTCAGCCACCTCAAATTTAAGTTCCTGTTTTCACAATAATGGCAAGTTATTTCTAAAAGTCAAAATTTGTAATGTACCAAGTTGTACCAAGTCCCAACTTCTCCATATCTCCTCCAGGGACATTACTCAGAGAAGTCTTGAGACAGCTGGGAGAATTGAACTGTTTCAAATATGTTCTGTGTCTTACTTGTTGTTTTGGTTTTGATAACTTTTCATTTCCTACTTTGTAATCAAGAATGTAACCCTCTGCCTTGCTAGACTAAGCTCAATTGCCTTTTTGGATTTGTCTAGCATTAATGATAGCCTCATGCAATAGTGCCAAGTATAAAGCATCTTGTCTTTTCCCCAAAATAGCTGTATTTGTTATCATGTCATGGAGAATTTGAAATCCAGAAAATGTTCAGGAAGGTAATTCAGGGTGACTTTCCCACCAAGAGCAGAGGTTGATTTGGCACCTAATAAAACCCAGGTTTGAATCTGAGGGAGAAATACCAACCAGTAATCATTCTCTGATAAGGACAGGCAGAATACAATTCCTCAGACTTCCACTTCATGGATCTTACACAACCCAACTTATCCCACACTGTAAACTCCAGGCAAAGATGTGCTGAAGGGGAGTGGTTGTTTCTATTTCTTGTTTCCAAAGACTTTCCAATACCTTTGCCTGATCTTTTACAACAATGCAGATAGGTGAATTTCACATTTAAGAGTAGATTAAGCAGAATACTCAGGTAAAGCCTTGTTGGGAGGTCTAGAGGAGCAAGAGGTACTGAATGATCCTATCACAGAGTGAAGCAGCCCAGGAAATAATCCTGCTCTTCCATCAGAACTGGATGTGTGTGAATAAGAGTTTATACCCTGTATGATGTTCTTCCATGTAACATCTGCAAGGAATACCTCAAGGCGAGGTTAAACAGGAACAGTCTGGAGAGTGACAGAGAGGATGGTTAAAGAAAGTTGTTTTCATCTCCCTTCCTCTCCTTCCCCCTTATTAAATATTTTGCTTACCCTTTAATTTCAAGCCATGTTTCAGTGGACAGAACCGTGTGGGAAACAAGCAAACATGCTTAGGCTTTGCCTGCAGTTGTGCACTCAGTGGTGCTTATCAGATCAGTCTAGGCATCCAGGGGTTTTATCACTCATTAGAATGATTGCATATGTCCAAAAATAAACATAGGCATTGAGTAGGAATGCAAATTTCTGCTATGGATGGGAGCTGAGCGAGGGATATCCCTGTGGAGGGAACCAGCTAGATAAGACTGCACGGAGTTTTAAAGACTAGAGGAAACACATAAGAGTCTGAGATGTGTTTAGATACAATGAATCTTAATTTTTCTTTTTCTGGAACCTAACCCTTCTATAATAGAGGACTGAGTAAAATGCATCAACAGATACAGGAATCCATTCCTGGCTTTCTGGATAAGACTGTCCGTTGTTACTTTCTGTTGTTTCTTTAACCTGATATTAAAGGTGACAAATTTCTTGGTATCAAAGAAAAGCCCATGGACAACAGATTGAAATCCTGAAAGACAACCTGTCAAAAATGTTATGTGAAAAAAAACCGTCGGTTTTTTTCTGTGTTTCACTTGTGTGGGGATGTTTGCAATTGGAAAAGATCTCATACTTGTGGTATCCTGCAGTATCACTAAATATATTCTAATATTGTTCACTGTAACATCTTATGTGCATTAGTGCTGTTAATGCAAATTAAAGTTCCTGCTCTTTCCTTTTAAGAAGGAATTTAACCCATTGGATTGGAGAACCCCTGGATCAGGTCAGCCTTGCAGCTACAGGTAACAGTACAGATGTAGTCAGGTCAGAGGATATTAAGGAGTTAACAATATAGGCCCCTGGGCTGCAAAACTGCTTTTCAAAACCATAAAACAAAGCCTATATCAATAAAGAAAATGGCAAAACTACAGACAGCACAAGAGGATGACGTTTCCCACAAGTTCTTGGACCATTGCAATAATTGTGAAATTTGCTAAATCAAAATTTGGTATCGTCCCAATTTCCTGTGCTAGAAAAGACATCTGTATGTCTGTCTCAAATCTCGTCCTTAACTTCCAGATTTGTAACTACAGAGCAACTTCAGGATTTTCTTGTAATAACTTGCTTCTAACTTTGGTGGCTTTTCTTTTAATTATTTCATAGGTAATTTCTTGACTTGCAAGTGACCTGCTGTATGTCAGGGGTCTGTATATATTTTGACTGCTTTTTCTCTTTTCAGCTGAGGAGAAAGAATTAAATCCATAATATTTCTCTCACAGCACCTCAGTTTGTGTCCCGTAAACAGCAAGTATTTCCTGCTAAGTCATGCAACTATCAGTAACATCTATCATGCCCATCAGTAACAATACTTCTGTTGTTTGAAGCATGAGGTTTCCAGACTGTTAGGAATGCTGGTGGTGCTGCTTCTTAGTTATTTAACTTTTTCCAAAGTCAAGAAACAATTGATATCTAGCATATACTAAAAAGGCAGCTGAAACATGGTCTTAGTCTCCGGTTTGAATATTGTCTTATTCTGTGATTCTCCTTTGAGTTTACAAAGACAGTAGTGCCCCTCTGGGAAGAAAAAGAAATTTAAATTTAAAGTATTTTAAATTTGCCCTTCACTGGATCACTGAGTGATATGTGTGTGTCATTTCACAGGTTTGTTTTTTTTTTTCTCAAGTACTGTATTTGTGATTTGTTAAGTGCTTTTGTTTTGGGTGGGTAGAGCCTCTTTACCATCAGAAAGATACAGGAGATAGTGGGCAGCTGGAGTCAGGCCCAGCTTCTCTGGGTGCCTCTTTAGCTATCTTTGGAGGTCCTGGCTCCGTGTTTATGTATTTGCTCTTTTTTATTAAAACCAGTTGTCCCTGCACTTTCTCTACCAAATCCTGCTGTACAGGGAGCAGCAGTCAGTAATTTAGTGGGCCCAGAGGGAGAAGTTAAGACTGTAGAAGCATTAGGTTATAGGATATGTCAATCTAAGAAGTAGGCCAGTCATCACAGCCTGTCAGTACAGACTACCCAAGGGGTTTTATTTGATTGTCTGATGTGTGTATGCATAATTGTACCACTGACAGTGCTAATTTTGATGTAAGGTTCTTCCAGTGGAAAAATAAAAGATCTAAGAGGTTGTTTTGCTTGACAGACTATGGTTAAGTTATGTGCTATTAAGATTTGCATAGGAATATATAGGTAATATGCCAATGGAGGTTGCTGTGCCTGAAACCATCCAGTGGTATGTACTGACTCACTGTCTCACCATGCTGTTAGCAAGTGTGCAAGAATTGTAAGGATATGCCACATTTCTCACCTTATTATTGCATATCTAGCAAGGTTCAGCTTGTAAGCAGTTTTATCAAAGGGAATATAGGTAGGAGTAAGTTTCTACTTAACAAGCAGACAAAAAGGAGAAAACCCTTGCTTAAGAAAGGATAACCAGGTATGTTGAGATCTGTGAGGAGTCACATCTGGAAGACACAAGTAGACCCAAATAGTACAAGGAGTTGGATTCATGGTGTCGTTTGTGTGTGTAAAAATCAGATTTTAGGCCCAATCTAGGGACTATCTGTAGTGATGCTTTGAAAAACTGGACACCTCATTTTACAGTTAGCAAAAGCAAAAAGCAATTTAACTTAAAGCATATCCAGATTGTCTCACTGCTGTTCTCCAGGGAGATGATATCCAAGAGGAACAGATACCCCCTGCCCCTTTGCAGACAGCCAGTGCTGCCATCTGGGAGAGGTGGCAATGTCCCCAGCAAGTGAGACAGTGCTGTGTCAGCAAGGGGCTGCTGTGGGAGGACAGAGCTGCCCGGTTCCTGAGCAGGCTCCTGTTCCCAGGACTGTGGGCAGGGCTGTGGGCTGGCACAGGGCTGCAGGGCAGGCAGAGGGCTGCAGGCAGGGCAGGAACAGGGCTGCAGGGCAGGCACAGGGCTGCAGGGCAGGCACAGGGCTGCAGGCACAGGGCTGCAGGCACAGGGCTGCAGGGCAGGCACAGGGCTGCAGGCACAGGGCTGCAGGGCAGGCACAGGGCTGCAGGCACAGGGCTGCAGGGCAGGCACAGGGCTGCAGGCACAGGGCTGCAGGGCAGGCACAGGGCTGCAGGCACAGGGCTGCAGGGCAGGCACAGGGCTGCAGGGCAGGCACAGGGCTGCAGGCACAGGGCTGCAGGGCAGGCACAGGGCTGCAGGCAGGGCAGGAACAGGGCTGCAGGGCAGGCACAAGGCTGCAGGCACAGGGCTGCAGGGCAGGGCTGCAGGCAGGCACAGGGCTGCAGGCAGGCACAGGGCTGCAGGGCAAGCGCAGGGCTGCAGGGCAGGCACAGAGCAGGGCAGCCCAGGCCTGGGGAGGTGTGGAATTGTGCCAGGTTGTCACTGCTGCTCACTCAGCCCTGAGTCACGGCTGGGCACTGACCTCAGGCTGGCCAGGCTGCCAGCTCTGCCTGGGTCTGAGGGCAGCCCCAAACAGAGAATCACTTTAAGAGTACTTCTTTTGTTTTCTTTTCCTCGTTGTAAGCTTTTAATGCCCTGTGTATTTCCTTTTTATTTTCAGTTCTAGTTTCCTTGGTGTAAGTAAAATAGTTGTCCTTTCTGCTTTTCTTATCATGAGTTAAGCATCATATTAAACTAGATATTTATTTAACAAAATTAATATCTAGTTTAATTTAAGATGATACCTGGGTAGCATTTAACAGAAGAGCTCTCAGGATCATAGAATCATACAATCATACAATCATCAAGGTTGGCAGAGACCTTTTCTTTCAGAAATGCGTAAAACTTCAGAAGGGTTTGGAGTTTTTTAGGTGTAGAACAAGATCCTAGTCCTGGAAAGAAGGTGTGAAATATATAACATTTTGGTTAACTAATCTTAGTGAGTCTTTCCTAAAAATAACCAGTTGTAATACTGGACAAAAAGGTAATGGTATATATGGTGTAATAGTTATCAACTTGAGTCTAACCTCAAGATCCTGTCTAAGAATTATGAGATACTCTTCTTGTAACCTTTGCCATTAATACTTTCAGCTTTGTGGGTTAATATCAACAGAGCCCAATCATGCTTAGGACCTACAAAAACATTCCAAAATAAACTGAGTTTAGACAGTGTGAACCGGGAAGGGGAAGGACAGGCAGGCTTCAGCTCTGTATGAAATGCTGACTGCATTAACTGCCACAAGGTATAAGGCTCCATGATCTCTACTAGAACTGCACCAGTAGTAAACAGTTAAATGTGAAATGGATGGTTTGGCTTGTGTTTTGTCAGAGGAATGCAAACTTGCCAAGAACAATAAAAGGTGTTAAATAGCAAAATCTAGGTTTAATTTTTACTTTTGCTGAAAGGCTTTAGCAGAAGACTGGAAAGGTTTTGTCTCAAGAGGCAAAATTGATCCACTCTCTGGACTAATAGTACTAGAGCTTGCTTGTTGTTTTCTGGACTAACCACATGAAATACCTTTTGTTTAGAAGATTCTCATACACTTTATAGATGAACCTTGGCCAGTGATTCTTTTGAATAGTATATTTTGAATGATAATTATAGCATAGAGTCAGTTCATCTTTTCTTTGGCTTAAAATTCTGGAAGAGTGCTATAGAAATCCATTGGGATAATATGATTTTACTGGTGTATATGTAGTGGGCTGACTTCTGTCCCCCTACTCTTAGACATAATTAAGTGGCAGAAATAATAAAACCTTTAAAATCCTCAATGAAATACAATATTCCATGAGAGAAGAGGGATGCTGTTGTAATTATTAAAAGGCAGATAAGCCTAATAAGAATGAGTGAAGATTGACAGGCATGATATTGCATTCTATTTTAGCTCAGTCTAAGTCCTATAAATCCTGTTTTTCTTCTACTGAAATTTTTTTTTTTTTTTAATGTCTGGGGGTTGTCTGTTCCCTTAGCCAACAGATGACAAACAGCTCTTGGAATTTCTCTGTGCAATGTTAGCAACCTTTCTGTCACTAAAGTTTTTGTCCAGTTTACTTAACCTGAAAAAAGACCCAAATCCCACCATGAAAAAGTAGTTTGGTAGCAATGCTGTTTTCCATTTGAAACTAAAGTCTAATCAGAGTAGAGTGCAAAAATTGGGAGATAAAATAGGGAGTAGAAGGAAATCAAAGAAAGTGAAAGAACATAGCACCGAACCGTGATTGTTGGAGAGGCAGTGAGAGACTTCTGCTGTGTGAGAGTCACTTAGAAATTCAGAAGCAACAGCCTGGCATTGCAGTGCTAACCTAATTGCTCAGTCTCACCTAATTGTCATCACTAGGAGAGATGAGTAGTCAGCCATTCAGGAAAACTGATTTCTATTTGTAATTGCTTTTGTTTATAACTGATGGGTGCTGTTAACATCTGTGTCCTCAGGCTCTGAGAGTCCATTAGAGAGCTCAGAGGAATGGCTAAAATGGAATTGCAGCTGGGAGGAGCATGTGGCAAGAGAGCGAGGACTGCCCGGCATCCTGTAATATCATCAGCACGGCAGCCTCCACAGATCTGCACTGCATTCCAAAATAGATCCTTCAAATCAAACTTTAACCCTCATTATAGATCAGAAATAAAAATGTGGACAAACCACCGAGACTTTGCGTGGCTCACAGTGTTTCAAGGACTGCTTTGTTTTGGCCAGCAGTGTGACCTTTCAGTGAGTACGCTGCTTGCTGCACAGCTGAGCCACCCAGGTTTCCAAGACATGAGGACACAGCATGACAGCCTGTGAAATCCAGTTTGATAGTGCTAAAAACACTATGAAACTACCTGAAAAAAAGCCCCCTAATGCTTTCTCCCCATCTCTTCTTAGTTCTGGATTGCAAGACAGCTAAGAAAGCATTCCCAAGGGCTCTGCTCAGTCTGAATCATTTGGAAATCTGTTTTAACTTCTTTAGCAGATTTTAAATAATGTTTGAGACTATGCATCTGCCAAAGAATATAGTGTAACCGTTCATATAATGTATTTTTTTAAGAAAGGTTGATTTTTTTTTTTCTTATCTTGCATGTACGTGTTTGAGGAAGAAGTGAGAAAGCAATACTGTGGTCACTTTGGAGGAAATGGCATTGGAGCCCTTGTATTTTTCATTGCAGGAAGCTGCAGGAAGCCAAATACTAAGAAGACTAAAAATAGAAAATTGGGATTTTGATATATACACCATAGTAATTAGCCAGTTTATACTGGTTTAGGTTATGTTTTCATTCTGAGGGGAATTTGATTCCTGAGGATACCTGTAAGCACAGAAGGGAATTAGGCCCTCGGAAGTTTGCTGAATGCTCAAATTCTGATAAACAGCCAGCTTCCAACTTTGCAATGGTCAGCTATTTGAAAATTATTCTTTTCTTAGCAAAGGACTGTCCTAAATGTTTCCTACTTAAACTGTTATATAAATATTTGCATTTCTTCGATGATGCATGTTCAAATTTGCATGCTGCTGGTTTGATTACTTGGTGTAATCATAGCATTTACATAAATATGCATGAAAGGCACCATCATTTCCTCCCCTGTGTCTCACATGCTTTAGATTTATGTACCAGGGGAGAGATGTACACTGTGCCATTCTGCTTCAGGAGGGTATGTTGCCTGTTCTGGCATCACTTACAGTATGGAGGCAGGATTTATATGCTGCCCTTCATCTGTGTTTATTTGGACAACTCATTGTTAACGTGGCTGGCCTTCTCTCCTAGAGGTTTTACTAACCTGGGGTTCACGCAGCCTTACCAGAGAAGGCTTTTTCTTTAAATGTGTGTGTTGTGTGCTGTACTCTCATCTTTGCAAAATGGCAGTAGTACAAAGAGGATGTCCAATTAGTTCAGAATGTGTATGCTCTCCACTTTCCTTTTAAGTCTGTGAGGACAGATAAAAGACTTTTCTAAACTATCATTGTATTTGTTTGCCAGATGCTCTCCAGATGAGTACAGTGAGGGTGGAGAAAGCAGGACTTTTGGCTCAACATAATTCCTTTGGTTCCTTTCATATTTCTTTCAAAACAAGCTTTTGTTTGTTTTTTAAGAAACAGGAAAAAAATCTTGGCAAGTACAAGGCATTTTAGAGGGAAGATTAGTTTGTGTAGTATTGTATTGAAAAATTGGGCATCTTTAGTTCTAGAGAGATGGAGGAAATTGCTCAAGGCTTTTTCAGACTCTCTGAAGGATTTTATTTTTTCAATACATGGGTTATAGCTTTGCTAATGTTGCAGAATGTTCTCTATGTGAGAAATCTGAAAATTACAGAATTGCCATTTTTATTACTTGTATCACTTTTTTCTCCTGTCCCCAGCATGTAAGAGGGCACTTGTTCAGAGCACTCTGGGAGGCAAAAATGGAAACAAGCTACTACTTTGTTTTCTCTTTGCACCCTGACATTTCTAAACAAGAGAAGAATGCGGAACACTTGTAGAAAAGATTATTTTCTTATAATTTTACAAGAATTAACAAATAGAAGTTTGATGATTTTGATTTGGTAATGATGAGAAATATGAGAAACATGAGGAATATGCAGAGCAATTAGAAATGCCAAGAGAGTCAGGCATTTTAAACCTCCCTACCTGGTATAAATGCCAGACTGTGCTTCTTTCTGGAGAAAGAATTATCACATTTTCTGTCCAAACATCACATTTTCTGTGTATGACAAACTACTTCAGCATTTGGACTGCTGATGACTATAGCACATAAATCACAAAGATTGAAGGCTCCAGTGGGAAAAGGAACAATTAAAGAAGCATTCGACTGATCATCACTGTCATTAGTGAAAGTGGAGGGCAGTTAAAGAAACCAACCAAGCAAAAAGCCCACCTCAATCCTGTATAGGCTTGTTCACAGGTTTGGTGCTGAAGGCCTTTAACAATACTAGAACAGGAGTTTCCATCACAAAAATGTGTCCCCATCATGGTACTCCAGCCTGTTGCACGCAGAATGAATATTCAGCAGCTAGGAAGAGAGGCTTCAATAAGCTTGTGTGTGAGTGAGGCAGTGTCATCTCCTTCTGCCCACAAGGGAAGGATACATGTTCCTTTTTAAAATTTGTACTTTGTATGATTGGCCCAGTATAATATCCAGATCTTCAGCTTCAGCCTTGGAAGTGCTTTAAATTCAGACAGACCTAACATAGAGGTTTGCAAAGCCTGATTGCTTTGCTGTGAACAAGTCTGCAAAACCAAATCAAATGTTGATTTCCCCCTCAATATCTTTTTCACAAATCTTTCCAAAGGACAGATTAGTTGTTATGTAGTGGCCTGGGGAAGAACTGTAAAGCACCTCAAGACAAAGAATCATGGGCTAAGGCCATGGTCTGCTGTTTGCTGTACAGAAGCAGGCAAGTGCGGTGTCAGGGTGGACATCATAAAGCACATATGGGTTTGCAGTGAGCATGCTTAGCATATCTCTATACCACAGAACGAACTGCAGGTCTGGAATATTTCACTGTCAGTGCCTAAGACTGAAAAATCAGTATATTTATGCTGTAACTAATGCTGTTCACTGTCATTCTTTCACTTTATTACTAAGACAAGTTGAAAAGCAAAGGTCACAGTTTGCTTCAGCTGCCATGCTGAGTTCATCAGGCAGGAAGGAAATGCCTTCTGCAAGAAAGTATTTGGATGGTAACTATTGCATGACAAGGTTGGAACAGATGATCCTTGAGGATTCCTTCCAACCTAGTATTCTATTATTCTCTGCTTCTCTCTTGTATATGATAAAATGATGCTGATTCCTGTATCTCCTCTGAGCATCTTTCTCTGTCCCTACGTTGCCATGGTGCTTCTTCCCCTCATCCTGTGCAGCTTACTCTTCCCACTTGGTAAGAATCTGGTTTTTTCCCACCACTTGTCCTTCAAAGGTAGCAGTGCACCCATCTCCTTCTCTCCTAAACATCTTCTCAGCACTTCCTATGCTCTGGCTGGCAGTCACTGCCAGCCTTGGCAGGTCCATATGCCAGGGTGCAGCAAGGTCAATGCAGGCTGTGAGTCAGTGATGGAGAAAACGTGTTTTCATCGGATGAAACCATTTGATCCGTGACTCCAAACATATTATCCTGCTGTTAAATGAGTGGGTCTCAGTAGTCTGTCTTAGCACCAAGATAAAGGGAGTTTGCAGGAAGATGCTGTGGAAAGCTGTGGGTGAACAGTTCAGAGTTTGAGTCCCCTTTAATGTCAGCAAGAAAATTGCAGCTACTGAAACTATGGGAGGCAGATACAAAGGCAGACTTGGTCCTCTCTCAGGCTACTCCAGGCTCTATGCTGCTTAATGAAAAACTTCCAGGTTCTGTTCTTCTCAATCAAATAATCTGTCCCAGAAAAAAGCAAAGCTGCAAGGATAATGTGCATAGCAGTTTTAGGAAAGTTCCAGCATGTACTGGGGTGGGTTCTGTGCTGTGGGGATAAAAGATGGGAAGTTTCCTCTAAGGCCCTGTATATTGCACAGCTCAGAAAAACAAGTCTGTCACATCTCATCAGTTGCTCTCCGTTTACTGCACCTTGAATGTTCCCCAGTGAGAGAGTCCTGCCTCTGCTTTGCTCAAGAAATCAAACATCCTTGACAGCAGGCTCGGTGCCTCATGCCAGAGGACTCTGCATGGCTGCAACAGCTCTAAATACAGTGAGGGCCGTAAGTAGGCAAATCTGGCTGCATAAACTCTCTTGTAAATGTGGTCATACTGAGAATAGTTCTTCTGCTGCTCTTGAAATATGGAAGATAAATGAACATTAACATGCTGGAGCTATCTACAACTAATAAATCACAGTGCCTAAATGTTTATGTATGGAACTTGTGCTTACCAATGCACAGCTCTGCTTTATCTGTCCCTGGGGAGAACTAGGTAGCAGCTCTTTTGCTTAAGTGCTTCCACTTGGAGTACAAAAAAAAATGTATCATTTAGGGCTGTCTGCTTAGCAAGACTGTCAACTTTCCTGTACAAAATGCAGATGAGGAAAAAACTAATGTTTTCCAACCCATCTCTGGATGACCTGTTTAGCAGCAAAGCTTTGTACCTCACTTGCAGGTTAACAAACAAGCCAAACCCACACAGCAGTCTCCCCCTGACACAACTTCACTGCTAGGCCATGTTACTCCCAAGTTTTTCTTTTGTGTGCCTTTAGTAAAGTGCCATTGTTTGCTTATGCACTTCTTGTCTGTGCAGTGTTCAGAACACAGGAAACCTCAGCTATGCCAAAAATCTTTAATGAAGTATTCAGAGAACATTTTTAAAAGGCATTCCCCTATGTAGCTGTAAAACTGTAGTCTCTCTGCTCAAACAGCCATGAGGACAAATATATATACTGATAATTTTATTAGGCAAATCAATTCATTTGTGCTCAGTCCAAGGGACGAAACAAATTCTGCAGTAATTACTTGTACAGGTGAACCCTTCCTTTTTTTTTTTTCCAATAGACTCAAGGAATAAGCTCAGCTTTAAGGATCTGGAAGAGGTAATTTGGTAATTTTGGTACAGGGCATCCATTAGTAGTTAGTAAAAAACTCCCTTGTTTTGAATGTTGGGTTTTGTGTCAATGAATTTCTGTAGCATCCCTGAGCCCATGTACCTTGGGGTGACACCTTCTAGTTACAAATTTCAGCTGGAAAGGCAAACACTCCTTGGGACTTCTCTCTTCATAGAGTAGGTCTGTGCAAGCCTCGAGAGGCTGTGCTGTGCAGACTGATTGTGACACTGGCACGGGACAGCTTTGTCCCCAGGTCTGTTTGGGATGTCTTTTCCTACCTGAAACAGAGGCGTGGGGCTGCCCTTTCCTTTGTGTCTGGGATGTCAGGAGGGAGGGGGCTGGCAAGGGCTGTGCTCAGCTTGAATGAGAAAGGTGAAGCGGGGACACAGAGCCTGAGCGAGCAGGAAGGAGGAACTGCGGGATGGGAAGCGCTCCGCAGGAGAGGGGCCAGGGCAGGGTGCATGGAGAGTGGCACGGGGCAGAGCTTGCCAGAGGCGTGTTAGAACAAGCAATTGCCATTTCAACAGCCAGTTCAGCAACTGGTGGAGGTAATGCAGCAATCACAGCAGCATGGAGCTCAGCTCCAGCTGTAAAACGTGTACAAAATCCTTGGCTAACACTTAAGCAGATCAGTCCAGGGGCTGGAGTCGCAGCAGCATCTGCAGTGCAGGAGCATCTCCAAGTGCCAGAGGGCTGAGAGCAGCACGGTCCTTCCCCGAGCGCCTCGGGACAGCGTGTTTGGATCCCTGCACCTCTGCAGTGCACGCAGACGAGCACAGTGGATGCAAATCGTCCTCCGGAGCCCGTTTTAATGTTTACCTTGTTTTCCTGCGTGGCGTGTTTGCAAATACTTGCGAGTTAAACACGGCTAGGACTGCGTAGGAACACGAGGGGATCACGTACACAGCCCTGGCAGCGTGTCAGGTCCTGCAGAGCCAGCGCCGAGACAGTTCGAGGTGGAGCTGTCTGAGATAGCTGCAAGTACAAGTTTCACAGACTCCTCTCAGAACATTGCCTGCAGGGCACAGATGTGATAGGAGGGGATGAATACACTCCTGTCTTTGTTGCATGTTTGTTTTTGAAGCTGAGCTTTTAAAACAATGTCACTCTTCCTCCTACGGTTCTTTAAGTACACCGCAGAACAGCAGTGCCTGGATGTTGAGCCTGAGCCTTGCCACATCAGCTGCCTGTTCAATCAGTCCTTTCCTTCTTGCCTGCTAAAGCAAGGGACCAAGGCAGGATGCCCAGGCCACGAGGAGCCCTGTGCAGGGATGCTCTCCTGACCACCAGTGAGGTCCTGTCACTCTGCGCTGCTCAGGGCCCCCAGCAGCACTGCAGCTCCCTGCTCCTGCCATCCCAGCTCCTCTACTTGTGAAAACTGGGATGGTCCTTTAGTCCCTGCAGAGTAGGGACCCACTGGCACTCATGGTCCCACCACTTTCCAGAGCATGCTTTGCCTGTTGCCCTCTGTGGAGATTATTTTCACCATCTTTTGTTAGTGTGAAGCCTGGTTTTCTCAAGCTGAGTTCTGTTATGAATATTTGTTTCACAACTTTAAGAAATTTCTCACAAGAAGACAGCCTCTGAGTTGTTTATTTAGACATATTTCCCTTCAATCTTTTCCACTTTAAAAAATCTGTTTGATACTGGAGGGTTTGATGATAGTCCTACAGTAGAAAATGCCTTGAAAAAAAAATAAAAGCACCACACAACAAAAACCCTACCAACAACTGATGGGAAGTCTCTCTTGTACACCATAGGTCTGCCTTATATTAAATACACCACATCACCGTGGGTATTTTGTGTAAGTTTGAATTTCTTTGCATTGGCAGCCAATGATGGATTGCCTTGGTGTTTATAAATACTGAGAGAAAATCCAAACAAAGGTTCAGATCACTGTGTCATCTCCTTTACTTATTTGTCCAATATGGCTACAGAAATGTTATCTGTGTTTTTAAAAATAAAAACTCCTAAGAGATCAAAGGACATCATAGGAAGACTGAATAAACATTTATGGATTCCAGCTGAAAAAAACTAGAGCTATAAAGTCTAAATACTTAGGAGGGTCTTTCCTTCATCAAATAATACTTGGACTGTCTGACCTGTATCTTATTCTCCTAACTAAGTTTTAATAGAAAGTTTAGTTTACAGCATGGTTTTCAGCAGCCCCGAGGCCAGGGAACAGATCTGAACTGGTAGTGCCAGCAGTTATTTTATGACTTGAGCAGGCATGCTCTTACATGATGTGGGACCATTGCACAGTGATAATGAAATTTCTCCCATTCTTTAATACTTCAAAGCAAATTGCATTGGAAAAACGATTTTCTGTTTTATACCCTCTATAAATTCAAATTCTTTATTGCACAGTTATTTGTTATTGGTTATTTGGTTTTCATTGTTGGAATTGGTTGTGCCTTTAGTTTAATCCCTTCATTTGAAAAAGAAGCCTGTGATCCACTTAGGATGGGTGTCCTTCTTAAAAGAATTTGGGGCTGCAGAACTAAGCTGAAAATGTCGTAGTAATTTGTAAACTACTACTTTGGTGACAGAATCCAGGTTCAGAGTTATCTGATTTGCTTGTCTTTGTCACTGGTGCATCTGCCTTTACTGTGTTGCAATTCTCCTGAGCCTCTTCTGCAGAATGGGTTGCCTGTTCACTTTCCCTTGCAATGATGAACAAAAATGTGCCAAAGCCCTTGTGTGCAGTGACAAGCAGTTATCAGAGCTGCTTGAGGTTAAAAACTCAACCATCAGACACACACACAGGTCTCCTATTCAAGGGTACAGGGATTTGAAATCTCATCTCTGCTGAGCATAGTTTAGATGCACTTTGCCATTGTTTCCAAGAGCTGCCAGGAGTTCTGTTGTATCAGGAAATGCATGATGATGAATTTAAAGCTTTCAATTCATGCCTGTGGTGTCGTGAGTGAGAGGGAAAACCCAGAAAGTCCTTCTTGGTCAGTGGCTATGTTGTATTAACCATCCTACCCCTGGGCTCACCCTGTCTGCACTCATTAACTGCTCCAGGGGCTCACTGATACTTATTAAGAGGGAGAGTATCATTAGACCATGCTCTGATTAATGATAGTGACATTGTGTCCATGTAGACTGTAGATCTCATCGGGCTTTTTGTGTGTTTCTGCTGCACAAAAATAAGCTTTTGCTCATAGTCTGAGACAAAGGTAGTGTCACGGATTGAGGATGTGTAAGAGTTCAGATTATCTCTGGATTCAAATTCAAATTTAAAAAGCCCAAGGACATGTGTTTGAAAAGGTTGGACTCAATATGGTATCACAAATGGGTCTTCTGAGAGATTATTATTTTTCCAAGTAGCTAACACTTAGGTTTGTATACTAAGGAATGAGCAATATGTTCTGGTTAAAAACTTCCAAGCTGATACATGGGAGGAGGAAGGTCTTTGAAAAGCCCTGTCATACAAGCACCCTCACGTATATTGATTGGTTGGGCACACGACCTGTACAAATTCTGCTGCTTTGCTGTTATTTTAAATTTTTAAAAAAGTGCTGCTAGCAGAGTTGGGTAAAATAAACTGCCTTCACTGCGATCAGTAATGTTATTGCACCCAACTGCTCTTATCATTAGTGAAGATACTGAGAGCCATTGTTTTCTTACTCTATTTGGAATTTGAGTCCATAAACTTTTATGAGCTATAGTTTAGATAATGTTAGGAAATGGCTTGTCTGAAACTAAAATTATCTCATTGTGTCAAACAGGCAGGGACAGGTTTTGGTCTTTTCTACATTACTTTCTTCGCTATAAAACAGATCTTATCTTTCAAGAATTATGGAATTGCACATTAAATTTCTATGTTTATACATGGAAATGCAGTAGATCTGGCTTCTTGATGTCTGTGGCTCCATATGAGTACAATAATTAATGATCTAGTTTACAAGGAGAGATATCTATGGAAAAAAAAAAGTTATGTTCTCTTGGGGGGTTTTATAAGAGATTCTCAGGTTTATCTGCATGAGTATGTTTATGATTGTTAGAAATGTGTTTCCTCTGATGTATTCCCATCACAGCTGGGATTAACTGCATTCTGGAGGCTGAATGTAAATTTGTTTACTCAGTAAATCAGTGGCAGAACAAGATTTTTCTGCATTATCCATCTATCTTGGCTTCTAAGGAGCAAATAGTGAATTATTTGAAGTCTTTTGGCATTTATATAGCTTTACAGCCAAAGTCCATGAAGTCTTCTCCTTTTTGATAGCCTAAAGAAAACCATTTACTTTTTAAAAGCAGTTGTTTGCTATCAACAAACTGAAAAGTGCTGCATGTGTGGATATGACTTTAAAAAGATAAGAGCACTTTTTCCCTTGAAGGTTTGTTATCACTAGAATAATACACTTCATATCTTCTGCTCAGTTATATTTAGGGAAGAAGATGATTTTTGTAGAGTGTTGTTTTTGCAGTGCTCCGTAAAGATTTGTTCTTGCTGCTGGTAGGTGAATCTCAGGGAATTCCTGTACTCCAAGTGATGCTCTCCAAGAACAGCACAAGCTGTCGTGGCTCCCTGGGTTTAGGCAGCCACTCTGAGTAGGAATTCACATCATGAGCAAACACTTCGGTGTTGTTTGCACTGACAATGCACCAAGTGAGGTCTCCACCCAAAAGCAGAGTCAAGATCTTGGAGAGAACATTGCTGAACAAAGGCACAATCAGGAAGGAGCTGGAATTTGTAATGTTCAGAATTATTGTTCAGCCCTATGATCTCCATCCCAAAGTCCTAGATTTTAAAATTCTGGCTGGCTTTTCATTTATATTGATTGTTTTCAGACAAAGATTTTTTTTCCTTATTTTTTCTTCTGTTAAGAATGGGAAAAAAATAATAATTAAAAAAAAAAAAAGGAAGGTCCCTTAGAAGTGCCTCCCTTCTGCTATATATTTCTTAATTGAGTTCTTGGCATAAGGAAGGGAGAAAATATGTCTAGCTATTAGAGTAGCTGTGTGAACTGGGAAAGCCTCCAACTTCCAGAAATATATTTAAAGGCTTCAAGAAGATCCAAATTTCCAAATAATTTTTAACTCCTTTGCTTGGTCAGCTGTCAGTATTTGATAAATAGGGTGGGACTATTGTCAATATTTAACAGCTCAACACAAATATTATTCTTCATACACTGTAAAAATAGTATATGAAATGCAAATAAAGTACTTTATTCCATAGTTTGGTAGTAATAGAAGCAAGTGATAAAATCTCCCTTGCCTCCATACAAAGGCACAGAGAGGGAGAAAAATGTTACCAGTGGAAACAATCTTCCCTGCTGGGAAACAAAACAGTGAGATTCCTCACTCCTCCCTAAAGTCACGTCCCAAGGGGGGTTCTGTGATTGAAGTTTGCTGTGAAGCGTTTCTGAGCAAGAAACAGCAAGGTAGGACTGGTGATTCAAACCAGATCACTGTGCAGTCTGCAGGAACAGAGCTCCTCTGTATCCAGCAACACATCACCAGGACCCCTTGAACTGCTCTGCAGTCAAATACTGCAATACAAAACTCAGTTACTCAGTAACTCAGTTACTTCTGGAACTTTCCCTACATTCAGAAAACTTCATCCCAGAAAGCCACCACCTAGCATTGCTGGGTGGAGCAGACTGCCCTCTCCATAGCCACCTGCAACCTGACTGTGGCATCATCCTGGGAAAAATCAAAATCCAGCGTGGTCTGTGAGAGATGGGTTTAATGAGTACCAGAAGGAAGCCTGGATGTCACTTTCCAATTTTGTGTTCCAAAATGGTTTCCTATTATTTAAAATCTTTAGAAACATTGTTGCTGTGTGAATGGTTTGACCCAATAGCCAGGAGAAACTGCTTTTTTAGCTGAAGGGAGAATCTGCGTGTCAGCCACGCTGTGACAAGCTGGGCTGGCCGCAGGTTCATGTCACACTGTGCACCCCAGCTGCCCCTGTTTGGGCACTTGTGTTGGTAGCCTGATTAAGCCACCACCCACACAAAACAAAGGATAAGGAACAGAGCCAGTTTATTCAGGATACTTTCAAATCTATCATTGTTTTGGATCTGGCTTCTGTCCAGTGCAAAATGCACTTTGTTTGTTCCTACAGCTGCCATGTAGAGTGGACCCTGAGGTAGTAGGAAACTGCTCAATTACTAGAATGTAGTGTGCCACTTATTCTTTAAATGAGTGAGTAAATCCAGGAAGAAATACAAATAATAGTAAAACTTTATTATTCTCTTTTGTCCAAAACAGCCCGGATGCTTTACCAACTAGCTCTTCCTCTAATCCTTTACTATGATTACTGCACTGTTAATATGTTTGAGCTGCCATCCAGAAAAGTCACATCTCAAAGCCCATTCCATCCTTCTCCTGTCCCACTCACAAGGTAGAGCTCCACAGAAAACCAGAAAGCTGAGCAGTCTTGGCTGACCAACTGAAGGACAATTTCAGAGCACCTTAAGAACATCTGCTCCTGTATTTTGTCAAGGTCTTATTCTCTTTAAATAATTCTACTAATTCTTTTTGAATTAGTAGCATCTACAGCTGAGAATATAAGGTTATTTAAAGGAAAGAAGCTTGATGTTAATTTTCATTAGTTTATGGGACTTCATTATTTGAGAAAACAGAATAATTAATTATCTCCATCAGGAAATATTTGCAAGCTTTGCAGTTTTATAGCATGCTCTGAGGTATCAAAGTTACTCTTAAGTGTAGCTGGTGAGCCACAGGTGCTGGGCAAGACTTGGCACATATTGACAGTTCTTATCCATGAAGAGGGAGTTTGCCTTCCCAGGAATCATCTTCCAGCACTGATGTGGGGAGGATCAGCAGCTGCAGAGTATCAGAGCTTCTTGCAAACATCTCTTTAAAGACTCTGTGATGTTAATTTTCATGTCAACTTCAGTGGCCTGAGAAAAGGGGACAGGTTACTCACATAACTTCTGCAGCCCCTCACCATATTTTTGTTTTTAAAGCAGACAAGTCACACTTTCAGGCAGGGTTTGTACAGCTGGCTTGGACTGTGTCAGTATGAAACCTCTGCCAGACTTTCAGAGCACCTGTGAGAAGTGAGGATTTCTCCCTTGTGCTGACTTCAAGAGTGGATTAAGCCATTCTGCTTTGACAGATCTCCGTGCTATTTTCACTGGCAATCTCACTTGTGCAGCCTCTGTAGGAGCTTCATGGCTGGTTGGAACACCTGTAGAACACATTTGGTATGGATGGTACCAGCCAGTGTTGGTGTAGTTCATGATAGCCTAAACTTGTGGGGCAGGATGTGCTGAAGAGTCTAGATCTGGCACAGAAACATAGTAACACAATCACTTGTCAGAACCCCTGAATAGGGAGCTCTGAAATCAAGAGCAGAACTTGGCCACAGTGCTTGCAGCAGTTTATCAGTGGAGATGTGGCAAATCCTCTTGCATAGTCACTGAGCTGGTAAACTCTTCATACTGACAGAACTGTGCTTCTGTTCATTTCTCCGTGCACTGTGGACTGTAAGAAAGATTGATTTTTTCCAGAAACCACTTTTAACTGATTTTGGGACAGTCACAGTTGTTTACCTACAGAAAAACTAGACATTATTAATTTGTTTTCTGTCTAATCCCTTCAAGTATAAAGCTGGCAGCACGCACAGGGAACAAGTGCCAACATCAGCACTTCCTTTTAAATAAACAGCAGATAGCATTTACGTGTTACAAAGAAGTAGTTCATTTGGTATTTTCTTTCTCTATTGCAGCCGAGCTATAAGGCTGAATTCTTTTTCCTTTAAACCATGAGAGAAATAAATTATTCAAAAGAAAAAAATCCTTAGAAAGTGAAGTAGTAAATGGTTTTATTTTCTCAGAATTTTATCTCTAAGAAAATACATTTTAAGCTGTGAGCTCAACCAAAAATTTTCATAGGATAAAAGTGTCCAAATTTCAATACCCTGTCAGGATTACAATTTCTAATTGGAGATCTGATGAGCATAGCATTCAAGGATTTGGATCAGCAAAAGTATCCAACAGAACCTGGTCTGGATTAGGGAGCTGTAGTACAGTAAAATTCATATGAATTTCAGGAAGGACAGGATATGCTAATTATTTGTCAATATAACTATTTCTAGTAAACACTGTACTTACATAAACATTTGGGTTAAAATATTAGAAATCGTATTAGTCTGACAGAAAACTTGCACATATGTTAAGCCTAAAATACTTCTGAGTATCTGGGAGACATTTTATGAAGCTCTTACATGACCTAGGAGCTCACAGGAGTGAGACTGACTCAGAACCCCCAGCTACTTCTGGGTATTAAGTATGTCATATTAATGTCCTTTCACTCCACCTGAAGAAAAATTCAGAGACATTCTAATGTTTCAGTGACTTCGGATGAAGTTTCCTTTTTTTTTTAAAGACAGGACCCTTTAGAATATCAACAACATGACTGGCAATTGTGGGACAAAGAAGGGATAAATAACATTCTGCATTTTTGATCCCAATTAAAACCTGCTTGGTATTTTGGATACATTAAATCCTGATGACCAGACTCATATTGATCCTAATGCTGCTGACAGTTTTGTGGAAGAGATTTTCAGGGTGGACATGGAAAACAAAACTCAGAGTATAATACTGGAGTTGTGTATTAATATTGAAGACCATCTTGTTTTGTTCTGTTTGTTGAAGTTTTTTAATAAAATTATTATACTGGCTAGCTTGCCTACCTAATTGATTGTGTGGTGGTACCAGAAGTGACAAATGATCTGCTCCCACAGTAAATGTAGCTGCTATGTGAATGCTCCAGAAGAAGGGGAAAAATGTTTATATTTCCTAGCCTATTGGTTATTAACTTACCCTGACTGATCAAGATGCCTACAGCCAGTGTGGTGAACCCATTCAAGCTTTTCCTGTAGGTAGCTTTAGAGTGGAAGAGGTCAAATGGAACTAATGTTGTTTCTCAGCCAGTCTACTAAAATCAATGCAACTTGAATTTCAACAACCACTAAAAATGGCATAATGTGATTTAAATTATGCTGCTATTTAGATCTTGTCTACACACTAAGTTGTACCAGATTTGCTAATGATGTGTGTGGTTTGAAAATTGAATTAGTTCCTGCTGCTGAAAGATTATTTATAGACAAAACCCAAAGAGTTAAGAATGCTAGGAGCCTCCATCCCAGTCCAAATCCTTAGGGGCTTTTTGACACTGTACAGAGGAGCAGTGGGAAAGATCTCCTGGCTAGCACTGTCCAAACCCACTCAGCCCTTACAGCAAAGCAGTTTTGCAGTAGATGAATCACCTTGGGCCCTGGAGTGGCAGCCTGTGAACATGACTGAACATTTGAAGCCACATTTTCACACTGTACTGAGCCCTTTGTGTCCAGGGTAGGTTCTCACAGAGATGCTTGAGAGAGCCTTCACCCAAAAAGAAGTCTTTACAGATTATAGACTGCAGGGAAAGAAATCGTGTTTGGTATGGAAGGAACACAGAATGGAAGAAAGTGAAGATAAGAGCAGTAAATTTCTCCTTATAATTTAATTCTGCAGTGGTTCCTTCTTAATCAGATAAACACTGTAAGCTAGCTGTGATTTAGAGAAAATATTTATGTTGGTAATTTAGTGCACTTTGGTAGCTACTTGCTTTGTAGAGGAACTGCTTATGATAAAAGAGCATTGTTGGAAACATTGTTTTATATCTTGTCTACAATATTACCAGTTACAGGAAGAGACTTAATGACTTTAAATATTGATTATATACCAAGCCCACATCCTTCCTTTTCCCTGAGAGCACCAAGGATTTGGGTCTTCTGCTGCTCAGAAGCAGAGTTTAAGTAACCTGTGCTGTTGTCAGGGCTTGATTATTTTATATTGTGTGTTCACCCATCCATTGCAAAGGTGAGGTCCAGCTCCCAGACAGCACTGATGAGTAGATGTGTGTCAGGGAGAGGTTTACAAGCCTGTCAGTCCTACCCATTGCTCCCACTGTCCCCCTGCATTGCTAACCAAAGCCAGCAGCCTGCAGGGATGCCCCAGGGCTGTGAGGCTTCCAGAGGCCACCTGCTGCTCAGCAGGGTCCTCCTTTCCTGTGTTTATGTTACACCCCCTGCCAGCACAGCCCTGTTTCCCATGCCACGCCTTGATGCCTGCAAAGGAGCCAAAGCCTGCTCTGGTGTGGATCTGTTGTGGGAACTCATGAGGATGTTGGCCTCTTACATTAATGCACATTGTAAACACATTCATTTCTTTTCAATAAAAAGTATAATTCAAAGTAAAAACAATGAAGCAAAGCAGCACATTTCTCAGCCAAGTAAGAACTGAGCAGTTATGTCTCAGTTTCAGAAAGTATTGAATGGGTTATTTGTTTTCTCCTTTTAGAGGAACAGAAGATATCTTGTGGTTCAGATTCTGGGTAGAACCTTTGTGGTTCAGCCATTGGTCTGTATTGGTAGTAAAACTCTCTCTTGGGCAACAGCTGGAAATGGTGATTCATCTTCATGGAGCAAATCTAACAATGAAACAGTGCAATTAAAACAGTGCAGAGCACGTGGTTAGCAATGAACCAGGACACTGAAACCAACTCCCAGAGCGATGCCGCAGGTCACACTCGTGCCTGTGTTATGGCAAGGGTGTCATGTCACCACGCTGGTACTGCCTGCCCCGTGATCATGGGTCTATGAGCTTCATTGGGTTGGTGAATAGGGATAGGTTACAGGCTCTCTTACACTGAATTATTTCTAATGAAGTTAGAGAAGAGGATGAAATTAATGTTTTCTGCAAGAAAATGTCTGCAAGTTCATTATACACAACCAAGGAAACTGGTTAGTGCTACAGAGCAAACTCCTCATTCATTCATTCACTTAAAAAAATATTGTTTAAGCCTGGCTGTGAACTCAAAATTGAAACATGTAAAGATGCACCCATCTTTAAGCCTTGCCTGGCTGCATGTAAGTGGATGTGGGTTAGGTTCATTTTGTGCTCCTGAATTTTTTTTTTATTTTTTTTTTAAAGTGCTGACATTTAAGACTTACAAAGAAAAATGGCCTCAGGGGAACCACCTCCAATGCATCACAGAAGCTTTGTTCAAACAGTTTTCAGTTACTCACTCTGACCACACATTGGCTGAAGTGGTTTAGATAATCTGCTCTACAGGAAGGGATTGGTGGTGAGGATCACCAGACAGCATTGCTCCAGCCCACGTCATTTCTGGATGGCCTCCAGAGGCAGGAAGCAAACACAACAACTGCTGAGCAGTTGTTCCTGCGGGAGCACGGGGAGGCACCGGCCCAGCAGCTGCCGCAGGAAACTTTCCCTTCCAGGACACGAGGAAAGTTCTGTGCTGCAGCATTCTTGGGAGCATGGAGAAAACTGCTCCTGCTGCTCTCTCGTTCCACCAGGCTGTGATTTTTGATGGCTGGATACAGTCAGACTGAGAGCAGTCGCTCAAGGTCCATCATGTACTCAGGGCAGGCTTATGTACAACATAAGCACTTCGAAAATGCTGCAGCCTGGCTTTGCTTCTTTGTTGGTTCTAAGTTCAGCTCACTGTTTATTATCTGAATGCAACAAGCAGCAGCCAGGTAATGTGTGGGAGGAGCATAATTGTGCCTTCTCATTTTTAAATTCCTTTAATACTTTTCTTCTCAGTCAGTTTTGCTAAATATTTTCCACCATTTTTCCATATTTTGCTCATGACTAATTTCACAATTAATTTTAGGATATATGCCACATTATTTCAAAGTACTATGATAACTTGCAATATTTAGACTGAAAGCATAATTCAGATCTGGAATCTAAAATTAATTTTAACCTGACCAGTTTTGCTGTCATGTCATAGACACAGTCTGAGGAGTAAGCTACTAAAACAAAATACTGTAGGCTCTTCTGGTAGAGAGTAAAAATATAGGCAAAAAAGAAAGTGAGAGTCAAATTCCCTCCTATACTGATATATAACAAATTGCCTTTTCACACCCCAGGGATAAAAAAATCCCCAACACAATGAAGCTGTTTCTAAAAGCATTCCCAGTGAGCTCAGTGGAAATACTCAGAATCCTGATGACTTGTTTATTGGAGTGGGTGGTTATTTTTTCATTATTTTATTTAATATGTACATGTTTTTCTAGCATCTTTCTGATCCCTGTGCTCCCAGCCTTGGAACAGCAAGGCCTGCAGGAAGGGTGGTGCTGGGCATGGGGACAGCCCTGAGCACAGGACAGGTGTCGGAGCTGGAAGAGCTAATCCTTGTTTAGACATGGTACCAATGCTGGACTAGGTAAACATGGCACTTGCTGCCTGCTCTGGCTGATTGCCAGAGCTCATGGCCATAAACATCCTGGCCTATTGGTACTGCAGGAGATGAAGCCAAGGTAGCTATTTATGCTAACATTATCTTGGTGGAAAGCAGATGCAAACATATCAATGAGGGCTAGCACCACGATTAAAGGTTTTCCTTCTTTTCCTAGAGATTTCTGTACTTTTACACCAAATCTGAAATACATTTACCACAACATCTTTTGGCATAAACTGAATGTTTCTTGGGGTATGTTGATGGCAATGTACCACCACCCTCTTCTGCACTGACTTGTGCACACACTGATTTCTGTTCACCAGTCTGAAGATGTCAGAGCTGCTCCGAGAGCAGCTCTGAGTCTGAGCAGAGTCCCAGGCTGTGCTTGAGCTCCTCAGAATGTCTGCATCCCCAGATGAGTGCATGCTCTGAGCCCAGTGATGATGAAATGCAGAGGAGCTGTGATGCCTTCTTGGGTTTGTGACCTAACCCTTGCCAAATACCTCACTAGGGCTTCCAGGCATCTGCCTCCAGCACCTGCAGGGTTCCACTGTCCAAATTCTGGATGGACCTCACATTGTTAAAACCAAGATTAAGCCCAAAATCAAGTAAAATAGATTAATAATAGACTTTTATGTGCAAGGGATATAAACAGAAGGAAATACGCCATTTCAAGAGGGGATCATTTTTAGATCAGCACTATTCACACTGTTTACTCTCTTATGAAGTTTTTGATTCTTTCCTTTTTCAGGGTACTGATTTTAGAAACAAATGGTCGCAGGAGGGTCCTGGTATGTTGTTTTGGCGTTGGGTTTTGGTTGGATTTTTTTGATCTGGAAAAGATTTTGCTGTTTCACAAATCAGAAAAATATTTTTCATTCCAAAATGGGCTCCAAACTCATTAAAATAGCAGGCTTTTTTGCTTCCAAGGTAGCAAATCATTACTATGCTGATTTTCCTCTCATTTTATGGAGCTAGCCTGCTTAGCTAGAAAAAAAATTTGTCAGAAAGAAGGATGTCTCTGCGAGTAGCATTCATTGCTTGAGAATTCAGTGCAAGAACAGCCTTTGAAAGATTGATATTTTTTAAATACAAACCTGAACTTGTAGCACTCTGTCTAATTGGTATTGGAGGAGAAGGGAACAGGAACTGTAGTAGCTGCCTTGACTATAATCACTTCCCAGTGGAAGAACAGAACTGTGGTAGAATTTTAGAACAAAGCCAATGGCTGTCCTATAGAAGCAATCCTAACAATGCTTCTTTCTCTAATTATTATGGACTGGAGAAAGAAGAAGGGGTGCTTCAGGATGCTTGCTGATGGCTACCTGTTAAATGGGCACTCATCCAAACTCACTTCTGCCCTCACTTGCCTTCTGCTTCCTCTTGTTCCTCTGATGTATAATCAGGAGCAAGAGAATAACCAGGACTTCTACCATGCAACTTCACCCAGAGCTTAACCAGCACTGTTTTTGCTCAGTGAACCTATTGCATTTTCCTTTTATTTTGACAATGCTGACCAGCCTAAATTCCTCCTCACCAGCATAAGCTGTTTGCTTCCACTCTAGCATTTTGTAATTGTGATGTAACTCCATGACTGTGGAGTTTGTGAGGAGTAAAGTGTCTCTGCTATGTATGTGCTAACCAGTAACTCAGCAGAAACAGCCTCAAGAGACTTCATTCTTCTCTGATGTGTTTGATCCAAGTATACTATACAAATTATTCTTTACACAAATACAAATACTCAAGTTTCCCCAGGTAGTTTATTATTGCTATTTAATGATGTAACAGTATAGGGATATGGCTACTGATTTTTCCATTATAATCCAGTTGTCAGCTGGACTCCATGACAAAATTCCTGCTTGTGTGTCAATATCTCACAATTCACTTGTGCTGCCTCCTGCCAGAAATTATTTTATGAAGGGGCACTTAAAAACAATAGAAAATACCAATGGAAAATGTGATACAAATGTTCATACATTTAAATCCATGAGAAACTTAGATGGATAGCTAATTCAGGCATAAAGTGCTGTAGCTGGCCAGACCATATACAAGCTAAAGTACACAAAAAAACCCCTACATCTTTTGTGCTTTGTAGACAGGGGAGGGAAAGAAAAAGAAAATGTATTTATGTGCTGTGAGCTTACACGTATTTAGCTGGTTATTTGAACTTTCCTAAGAGTCCCTAAAAATAAACTGAAAACATCTTAAACTACTTAAATAGAATTGCAGGAAAACTCTATTGTTTCCAAATGTGCATTAAAAAAATGAGTGAACGTGAGGCTGCTCTGTGAGAGAAAGAATCTTAATGGAAAAACTTATAGAATTCTGAGTGGAGCTGTATGAAAGTAGCAGATGAGTCTTGCTGCTTAACAAAATTTTATCTGTCAGTACAAAGGTTAACTTCAGGTTAACTTCAGAATATATGTTTCAGAATTCAATTAATATACTTCCAACACACTACTTATTTTAGTGAAAACTTACTGCAGAGACAATACAGACAGAGATTAATACAGGTCTGACTTCTTCTGTGCCATTTCTGCTTTGTATAATAGGAGGACAAGGGCAAAATAAATGTTTGAAAAGTTCACTGTGACCCACTTTGAAATATCAGACTGAAATATCAGACTGTTTCTGACCAGAACCAGACCAGCATTCAGATTAAAGATATGGAAATGTATTTATCAAAAGGCAAGGAAAACTTGGAACTTAGGTGTTAAGTTCCATTCATCATAGACTAATGGCATTCTGTATGTAAATACTTTTAAATTTTAGTTCATAGGGCTCTTCCCTGGCTGCTGCAAAATAAAAGTGCAAAAGCTTAGTTATCTTCTTCCTCTAAAACAGATAAATGTGCTGTTTGTGGGCCTCTTTATTTGCATACTTTCCAAAGTTTGTTCACTGTTTAAGAAAAAAAAAAAAAAAGTACAATTTCTACATCAGGAAATGGCTAGGGAGTATTATCAATTAATGTAAAATAGAAAAAAAAATACCTTCTAAGATATCTTTCTCCACTTTAAACATGTAAGTTTCGAGTGAACATAAGCAGTGTGTGATTCTGGGCAGATGCTGTGAGGTTCCTTGTGAAACCCTGACATCTGTGTGTGAGCAGGCTCCTCTCAGGCTGGCTGTGAGCCACAGGCAGTTCCAGGGAAGGGAATACAGGTGTACTTTGTGAGGAGGTGCTTTTCCAGGATGTAAGTGCTGCAGAACATTCCTATGCCCTTTGGGTATTATAAGATAATATGCAGTGGCCAACTTTTAGTGAATCATACCTCAGTTGTCTTTGGAGTTTGTTCTTTGCATCTGCTACTTCAGCAACGCGATTATTAAAGCTCAAGTTAATACAGATTAAATGATTCCACCTCTCCCCAGCTGTGCTCTCCAGTCCAAGTCTGCATCCCTTCAGAGTGTGCCAGAGTTGACCCTGCATGTTGAGAGCACCTGATATTGTCTCCACTGAATTCAGTCCATGATGCAGGAGCTGAAGCACTCAGCAGGGATTTCAAATAACTTGCAGCCTGAGCCCCTGGCTTCAAATCTGCTGGGGTGGTATAAGCTACTGTCTTGGGACTTAAATTTACCATTTCTTTAATGCCCTGCTTTGCCTGCTAGATCACCCCTCTCTTCACTAAAAAAGTGTTTAATGTATTCTATGGAAAGTACATGTATTTTACTCACCAAATTGAAAGGCTGAGACAAGTATCTGCATTTAGTCTTCTTTCTCCACGCAAAACTTTATAAGAATTTGGTCTGCACATTAAACTTTTGCAGGGATAAGTCACTATTTTTTTGAGTTCACATTTACTCTAGATTTTAATTGAACACTACGAGTAAGTATTAAAGGATGCAAAAAGAAAAGGTTCATTTTGGTTTTGTCAGTGGTGTTTTCTCAGTAGCCTTTTTTTCAGTTATTTTTTTTTCAGTAGGGTATTCCTGTCTCCAAACTGAAGTACTGACCTTCCTAAGTGATTTGGAATTCCTTAGTGCTGCACATTTATTTAGGCAGCTGCTCTGAAAAGCTTCAGGTAACCAGCCCGGTACAATAGTAAAGTGCATAAATCAGTGTACTGAATCTGAGCTGGCACTGCTCACAGCTACTGACCCAGACAATCTCGATCTATTTTCTGCAGGATGTTTGGGGTTGGGTTTCTTTCCCCTTCTCTATGATCTGTTGGATTATATTTATTTTTCCATCAGAAAATTAAATTTCTAAGTAGGTTTCCATCTTGACTATCTGAAATACTTAGTGCTTAATCTGTTCTTTACCATTGCTTTTTCAGACTGTAATTTATTGATCTGGGTCTGTTGAAGCAGAAAGCACTTGCTCTGCTCCTGAGTGCTGCAGGTATGTCTCAGACTGCCAAAGAGTTTCAGGAAAACTTTAATGAATAATGTCGTTTTTTTAGGTAATAGATGGTGAGAAAGGAAAAGGTCTGCAAAACTTATCCACATGAATCTGCTTTTTACTAGAGCTGACAAGAATAATTTTATTCATGGCTAATCCTAAAGTAGGTAGTGGTACTAGAGTCAGCAGAATGCTTGCCAAGTTTCCTTTGAATATGCCCTCGTTTCAGTGGTGAATGAGGTGATCCTTTAATGAAAAACAGAACATAAGTAAACAAATAATACCGATTATTTTTTCCTCCTTCCAACAAGACAGAGTCCTTATCATTTGAGATTGTGGAGTACATTCACCATTGGAGTGCTGCTGTGTTAGTGATAAGGGAGCTGACAAGGCATTAGCACAGAGACACTGCCCTCTATTGCAAACTGCTCTGCTGCTGCTGCTGCTCTTGCAGTGACGACACCAATGCGAATCAATTTAAAACCGCACACAAACGGGGCATTTTAGTTCAGTAGTTTTGTGTCAGTCTGTAACATTAAGGCTGTGTCAACAACCCAAGCCCTTTTACAGACAGTACATGAAGTCTGTGGCAGACACTGGTGTGCTGTTTGCTGCATTGCCCTTACCTGCACCTCAGCTGGATTTTGATTGGATTTGGTGTGGGTTTGTAACCTGAAAGGCACAGAACAGTGTAAATCAAAACCAGAGCGGACACTGTGCAGGGAGCTGGAGAGTGAGGAGCCAGTGCAGCACAGCTCTGTCACATTTATATTTTCTGAAAAATCGCTTAAGATTTTCCCTTGGGAAGCTGAGAAGCCTCAAAGGAAAAAAAAAAAAAAAAAAAAAAAAATTTTATCTCATTTGCTTCTCCTGTGTTTTGCTGCTTAGGAATGTGTTTGGAGATTGTTCATCCAACAGGTGATTGTTTCATTAATTTCATGCGAATTGTTTTGACTCAATGGCCAACAAGTGCCAGGCTGCATCAGGACTCTGGAGAGAGTCACAAGTTTTTCATTACTACCTTTTTAGCCTTCTGTGAGTACCCTTTCTGTATTCTTTAGTATAGTATAGTTTAGTATTCTTTAATATAATATTAAGTATAATATTATTTATAATAATATTAAATTATTATTATAAAATAATAAATTAACCTTCTGAAAATATAGAGTCAAATTCATCATTCCTTCCAACACGAGGGCACCCTGCAAATACAATACAGCTGTCTCTGAGAAACCAGCTCAGAGCACAGCCCTGCTCAGGTGCCGCTGCTGCCTCCACCATCAGGGGAAGCAGGCAGGGAATAACGGGTGGGGGAGGCTCTCACACCGAGGCAAAGCAGGGCCCTGGGACAGAGAAGCCACTTCTTCCTACATCCCCCTCAGATGTAAGGAGAGGGCCTGTGCTCAATCAGGCTCCTACTACAGCAGGGAGGAAGCAAAGGAAAGGCTACAGTAGCCACTCAGTCTCAGTTGCTTTTTCCACTCCAGGGTAGCAGTTGATGCTGTCCAATGTGTTCCTCAGGTTAAAGCACTTCTCGTTAATAAAATGGACCTGAGTTTTTTCAGAAAGATCCTGCTCTAGGTCATCTGTTCATCTCTTTTGATGCTGAGAAGGGGGAAGACCCTAATCTAAACCATGTTTAACGCTGTTGTGCTAAACAACAAATTGTTTTCATTAGCTTCCTATAATGCCTCATGTTAGAGTTTGCTGGCATTTACAGTGACTAGAGAATGCTCAGTGCTGTAATTTTGGCTAGAGGGAGCTGCTCTACCAGCCGTCTCCACTGGCCTCCAGTGTGAGTTCACTGAAGAAAAGTATTTAACACACAGCTTTTAATGTTTGTCATTTTAGCGACACACAACCACAAGGGTGAAAAACAGCCGGTGGCTGTGTGGCATGAGGGAAAGCCTCAGTGCACAAAGGAGGAGGTGTTCAGGGGGAACCTTCATGCCAGCACTGCTGTAAGTGAGAAAGAGCAGACCAGAGTTGTGGTTTCCCATCTCTTGTGTTTTGGGGGACAGATTCACTTAGCATAATTCAAATTGTACATCACTGGAAAATACGTTTAAGCATTTCTGCTCACCTTGATCACAAAGAGGGAAATGTGTTGCTCCATCTCTGTTTTCTTACTCTCAAGGAATTTTTGGTGTAACTTCATCTCCTTTGGCTCTTCCAAAAGCAAGAAAGGCCTGGCAGCCTTGGGCTAGAATAGAGTAGTAAGGATAAAGACAGACAAAGCCTTGCTTTCCAAAGTTTCAGGAAGACAGCAGACTTATTGATATTTTTGGTAAATATTGCCATATGGACTTCCCAATTGTTATTACCACCAGTCTGCCTGATGTGGAGATAGAACTGGATCAAAGGTGAGCAGAAATGCCAGCCTAAAACACTCTAAAACCTGTTAGAGCCCTGCACGAGGAGCCCTCGTTGGCTCAGAGGAAGAGGGGTGCTGAGGAAGGAATTAATTTCTCCTTTTTGGTGCTTTTTGTGGGGAATGTTCTATATAACCTTGGGAACGGGGAATGATCTGTTGGACCCAAAAGAAAAATATTTGGACACATACCTCAGTTTAAAATGTGGAAAGTCTTGCTGACATCAGTGAATCTAATCCATATGTTGGACAGGAAGCACAGACCTGAAGTGCTGTACTGGGCTGTGGTCTCACACCAAGCCAGCTTTTTCAAGGGCAAGGTACAGTATAAACATCTCAGATATGTCTTTCTGGCCAGTTTCTCCTATCACAGACATCTGAATTTGCTTAAACATTTGACTCCACTTCCAAACAGCTTTTTGTTCATTTGTTTCCTATCCTATGGAAGGTAATTACAGAGCAGTAAGTGCAGGAGCTGTACAAATATCCAGTGGTCTTGAGCTTTTACCTGAGGTAAATATGCTTGAAAGCTCCTCAAAGACATTAATGAAATGTATTTTCAGATTTTTTTTTTTAGGTTTTGTTTGTTTGTTTGTTTTTGGTGGGGTTTATTGTTCTGTTTTGTTTTGGATTGGTTCGGTTTGGTTTTTTGGTAGGCGGACAGCTACTGGTTTTGTGTTTGGCTTGGTTTTTTATTTAATTCCTAGAGTGTTCGTTCTAAAAAGCTTGCAGTTGTTGAAGTGCTGAGCCCCCAAAAAGATAACTCTGCAGTATAATTCTCTAAAAGACAGATTTAAAACCAAGATGTGATGGTACCTTTCCAAATATTACTAGATACTCTTTCCTACTTCCAAGGTGACACCACCTCAAATAACTTACACACCTGTATGTTAAAACAAGTAAGTTTTGGGACTAATCACTCAGAAATGGGAATACTTGAGACTCCCATCTGTGCTCAGATCAGGAAAATATCCTTTTTACAGCACCTAGGCAGTGATGTTAGGAGCAGAAGAGAGGACAAGGCTGTGCTCAGGCAGCTATGGGAGAAGGAGGGAGCAGTGACTGGGATAAGATGGCCAGGAATAGGGTCCAGATCACATCACCAGCTGGTGTACACTTCCTTGGTTTGGAAAATGATTTTATTATTTTTTATATATCAGAGACATCTTAATTGCTCAGAAGTTGATTGGCCAAGTTAAGGCAGTGTAATCTTCCAAATAAATGTACCAATTAAATTAATGGAAATTGTCTATCAGCAAGATACAGAATTAATATACTCAGAATTGCCATGAAATACCGCAACAGCGCGATTTTCCCGGAATGATGCATAGTCTGGGAATGAACCTTGTGCAGCACAGCAGCGAAGCGTATTGCTGCGCAGTGCTTCCCTCGGCAGGGCCCAGCGCCGTGCCGGGAGCCGCTCCGGGCTGGAGCGCGTCTGCTTCCAGCGGCCGAGCGGGCACGGCCCGGGGAGCGCCCGGCCCGCGGCACCCGCGCGGCTCCGCGCCGCTCCCCGGCCACGGCGGCTGCCTGAGGCACCGCCCGCGCGCGGGCTCCGCAGGGCCCGTGAGCCCGGGCACGGCCCGCCGGGGATCTGCGGAGCCCGCCGCGACACAGCTCCGGAGGCGGCACGGGGCCTCGGGGGTGTCACCGGGGATGTCAGGGGCTCCCTCACCGGCGCCCCGGGTCAGCCGAGCCCTCAGCGGCAGCGTCCCCTGGCGGCTGCGGTTGGACACCGCGGGCGCGAGGCCCCGCCCCCGGCGGCGGCGGCGGAAGTGACGCAGTGTTATGGCGGAGGCGCCGGGCGCACCGGAGGGTGAGCGGTGGGTTCGGACTGGGCGGGACGGGCCCCCCGCCCGCGGCACTCGCGGCCCAGCTCTCGCTGTCCTTTGCAGAGTGCCCCGGGACCGGCAGCACCCAGGCGGGCAGGGCGGCCGCCTGCCAGGGATGCCCCAACCAGGGGCTGTGCGCGGCCGGCGCGGCCGGGCCGGACCCGGGTGAGTGCAGCGGCAGTGAGGGGGCGGCTCGGGGAGGGGCGCGGTGCCGGCTCGGGGGGGAGCGCGGTGTGGGCGCGCTGACGGCGCGGTGTCTCCGCGGTGTCTCCGCAGCGGAGGCGGCGGAGCTGCGGGCGCGGCTGCGGGCGGTGCGGCACACGGTGCTGGTGCTCTCCGGGAAGGGCGGCGTGGGCAAGAGCACCTTCAGCGCCCTCCTGGCGCACGGGCTGGCGGCGGACGAGACCAAGCAGGTGGGCAGAGGGCGCTGACAGGACGGGCGGTGGGGAGGCAGACGCGGGCACCTGCGGGCAGGTGTCCTTGCTCATTAAAGTTTGACTTTGCTGGATGAGTCCTGCTGGAGTGATTCATTGCATGAGATCACTTTTAAAGACTGCCCTGTGCTACCTTGTTTCCAGTGGGGCAGGTTGGCTGGTTTGTTTTCCAGGTTGCTCTGCTGGACATAGATATCTGTGGGCCATCGATTCCTAAAATTATGGGTCTAGAAGGAGAACAGGTGAGTGAGTGCTCAAACATCTTGTTCAAGGGGTTCTTTTTTTTTTTTCTCAGTTTTTCATTAGCATATTCAGGCCTTTTGGATGTAGAGCTTCTACAAGGAGTGCATAATGGGAAATGTGGGGCAGTGATAACAAAATGAGCTGAGATGGAGAAGTTCAGCATAACATATTTTGCAAAAGAGTCATCTGCCTTCAGGATGAGCGGTTCTGCAAACCAACTTTCATTGCATGTCAGCCACATAATGCTGACTATTTGAAACTTGAGTAGTATTAGCATGATGTGCTTTATCAGACCTTGAATATTCCTTACAAATGCAAAAAGTAATGAGTAAACTTCCATAAGAGTTGAACAGTTGTTGTTCACTTATTATGGAGATCTGGTGCTTTTGCATTTTTACCTCAGCTGCCCCACAAAAGCAGGATTGTTCCTGCAGGTAGGAGAGCTCTTTGCCCAGGTTTGACTTACGTTCATGTAATGTTTGTCTAACATTTGTTGCTACTGCAACTTCTGTGTATCTCTTCAACTTTCAGGTTCATCAGAGTGGATCTGGATGGTCTCCTGTGGTGAGTTGGTGCTGCTGTTTCTGAAAGTTCAGTGGATGTGTTTGGGTTGGGCACCATCTTCTACAGTGAAAAATGAGTGAGGGAGGAGCAGGGACTACTCTTGTTAATTCTTCTTCTAATTACTTAAAATACCCAGATTCTATAGAATCTACAGATATAGGCCATAGAATCTACAGAGTCTGTATGTCCAGATTCTCTAGAGCTATATAACCTATACCCATGTTTTATGGACTATCTAGAGAACACTGTAGAATGTATATCCAGATTTTATAAAATATGGAATATATCTGTAAAATTGAGATGCATATCATACAGATTTGGGATATAGACTATGTAGATCAGAGTGTTAAATTTCTTACTAATAGTAATACCGTATTTCTAGAATTGTTTTGTTACCTTGTGTTTACTGACTTTGCAATATGGGCAATAAATGTAAGTTACTCAGGTTTGTTATTTTGGAGTAACGTGCACCTGTAGTGTGTCATGTTTGCTGTGACAGCCAAGACGTATCTTGCACCCAAGACAAACCTTATTCATCTTTACAATATGCAGAGACGGTTTTGCAGTACTGTTGGTTATCTAAAGATCCCCTGTAGTGTGCATGCTGTTAGAAAGGCAGCTGGTGCTGAGAGGGAAAGCTGCTTTTATCCTTCCATTGTCTCCAGCAATTCCATAAACTGCTATAACAATTTCATTTTTTCAGTCTTAGTGTAGTTGGTGAGTGTTGCACAAGATGCAGTTTTTAATGCCCTGTGATAAAAGATAAAGTTCTCTGCCTTTATTTCATGAATGTCTTGCCCCTCATCTGCTTTTTCTGTAAAATAGGGGTTCAGGGTTGGTTTGTCTTTCTTCACTGTTATGTTTCTCTACTTCTCTTTCAGTATGTTGAAGAAAACTTAGGTGTCATGTCAGTGGGGTTCTTGCTTAGTAGTCCTGATGATGCTGTCATCTGGCGAGGACCAAAAAAGAATGGTGTGTATTGAGTGTTTCCAACAGTAATTTACATACTTGAAAGGTTTCAAGTGTGGAAATATCTTGAACTTGTTTAGTAATGTAGATAGGGTAGTTAGCTAAGATCCAGAAATTTAAAATACAGGAAGATACCTTTTCCTCTTCCACATTCTTACCCTTTCTTCTAGGGCTGATCAAGCAGTTTCTACGTGATGTGGACTGGGGTGAAGTGGATTACCTGATCGTGGACACGCCCCCAGGAACATCAGATGAGCACCTGTCCATCGTGCAGTACCTCAGTGCCACCCACATCGACGGCGCTGTCATCGTCACCACCCCCCAGGTATGAGCCAAAATCCACCAGGGAAGCATCATGGCAGTTCAAGGCAGTCCTTGGGTTCCAGGTTGTTGATTTCACAGAAATCTAAGGGCACAGAATCTCAGGGAAATTACTTTGTTGTGTTGCCCCTGCAGCTGGCTGGTCTGTGGGTTAGGTGGATTTCTCAGGGGAGCTGGATGGGGATCCACATGGGTCACTAAACCACAGCACTTCACAATCAAAAGCTGTTGAGACCAGTGCAGTGTTTCATTTCCTCCTTCAGAATCAGACTTAACATCATTGTGGATCTGTAATTTACCAATAGCTTAATGTTCAGAAGAATGTTTGTAAGAAGCTTCATTTCTAAGTGATAAGCTGTGCACTCTTTGACACCTGTGAAGCAGCCTGTCACCTCCAGGTGACCCACAACAGTAGGCAGCTTTGTCATGTGCATTTTTAAAAGACAAATCAGCCCTGGAAAGCTGAAACTAAAAATACACCCAGTTCAAACAGAGGTTTTCATGTCTGGTTTGGAACAGAACAGGAGATCAAACTAGCACGTGACATGAAGTATTTCTACAACAGCAGAAAGAATAACACATAAAGGAAGCAAAGTGTTGAGGACAATACCAGAGAGTTGGTGAAGGAGGAAGGGAACAGGAGAATGGATGAGGTGAGTCATATATGTGAAAACTCTTGAGGAGAGATTAAGATATTTTAAATTTAATTGGAAAAAAGGGAACTAGTGTAAGCCTGGTGGTTCTTGTCCTCACTCTGTGGAGAATACCAAGGGTCCTTCTGTTAGATGAAAATATGAAAAATTTGCATTTAAAGAAGACATGAGATGAACATAGGAGATAAAAAACAAAAATATGGACGAATCTTGAAGAGTCAGATTTCAAAACAGAACCACATCCAGTAGGCTTGAAGTGTTGTACCTGCTCTGTTGATAGAGCTCATAGCACAGGTTTATGTTCCTAAAAATATTAAGACAGCAGTAATAATTCATTATAAAGTAGCTCTAAGGAGGTAAGTGAATGGATTCAGCATGAAAGAGTTGAAATACAAGTGTTTGCTATTATTTGCAGGAAGTGTCACTTCAGGATGTTCGGAAGGAGATCAACTTCTGCCGCAAAGTGAAGCTGCCTATCATAGGCGTTGTGGAGAACATGAGTGGCTTTGTGTGTCCCAAGTGTAAGGTAAGGCTGGCTGTGTATTACAGTGTTCTTTCCTTGGCATTGCTTGGATAGTGAACATTGCTCCAAAAATGCCTTTTTCTCAGAATTGCAGTATTTTAACTCTGATTTTCATGTTGTCCCAGAATGAATCTCAGATATTTCCCCCGACTACTGGTGGTGCAGAGAAGATGTGCCAGAACTTGAGTGTTTCCCTCCTGGGTAAAGTGCCTCTGGATCCACAGATAGGTAAAGTCATTATTGCACTGCACTTACAGCAAGTTGTTCCTCCCATACTGATGTTACTGCTGCAAAACCCTGATATGGGCACTGATGTCTCTTAGCACTTTTAGATAGAATGTTTTTTTGAGTTAAAAATCACTGGAACTATGACTGTAGCTTGGTGTGGAATGTGGGAAGTGCTGGGGTAATTTCCTTAAGTTTTCCTTAATCAATTGAGATTACATGCTGCATCTTTTCAGCTCTGTAATCGTATCTGAAATACAACATATTTGGTGTAGTCACCTGGAAATGCAAACTGAATGAAATCATAACCATTTCGAAGAAGAGTATTTTGTAGATGTTAAGCATTAAAACCAGTGCTTTAACCTCACTGCTACTGCACTGCCCAAATTCTCTTGTGGGTCATGAGGAGATGTGGTTCTTTGCCCATTAACTGTTACCAATTAATACCTGAATTAATGACATCAAGGAACAGCTCAGTACTCCCAACTGAAGGTTTCTGCTATTCTGTGTCAAACTGTACACTGTATTTCTAGTCCTGTTACTGATTTCAGGGCTTCCTAAAAGGAATAGATGCAGGTGGCTATCTGAAAGGGTGTAACTGGAACAGGATAAAGGCTAAAAAAAGAAAAGCTCATCTTTTCCTGTTGCTTTGTTTTTGTGTTTTTTCTCTGTTCTTCAAGGAAAAAGTTGTGACAGAGGCCAGTCTTTCTTGGCTGAAGCACCCGAGTCTCCAGCTACATTGTCTTACAGGAATATCATTCAAAGTGAGTCTGAGAATCACTGTGCAAATGAATCCCCTCTGTTCTGAGCACTGCTGCAATATACAAAGGTGTTACACAGGCATGTGTTACTGTGCCACAAATAATAAAATCAGGAGAGGGGCACAACAATTCTGAAAGTAGCAGGTGCAAAGACTGTGTTTGCTTCTGGGCATCACCTCTGACTGGCTGCTAAAGTGGTAACGAAATTGTATTTGATAACTGGTTTCAATGTTTGACTTCAGGGAAGTCAGACTTTCGTTTTCAGAGATGGGGTGTCCTTGTGCTCAGAAGAACCTTCTGAGGCTTTCTTCTGAGATGTGTGGAGGGGTGCTCACCATAATCCAGTGGAGGCAACTGACTGACCAATGCCTCCACTTGTAACTGTAATTACACAAAAGCCCCTTGCAAAAACTCCCTAAAGAGCTGGTGCTGTGCTGTTTAAAATAATCCTAAAACCACTTTCAGTGTAAGGCCCAATTTCAGATACTTGTACCCTCAGGAGACAGATGCAGCAACAACAAACTCCTGATATACAACT
Organism: Pyrgilauda ruficollis; assembly: GCF_017590135.1. Classification (NCBI taxonomy): domain Eukaryota; kingdom Metazoa; phylum Chordata; class Aves; order Passeriformes; family Passeridae; genus Pyrgilauda; species Pyrgilauda ruficollis. The sequence goes on along the minus strand of NW_024514764.1, from coordinate 8,930,830 downwards.
GAAATAGTACTTACATTACTCTTTCTTCATCTTTGCAGGAATTCAGGAATACTGTGAACAACACCATTTGCAAGAAGAAAAGATAATGTAATCTGTAAGTGGAACAAAAATGTAGCTCATGTTTAATTATAGAAAAGTAACTTATGCCTTGATTTATTAAAGGAATGTATTCTTTTTGTATATTGCAAATAAATTCTTAATATAAAGGCTTTTGCCCATGTTTTTTCTAAAAGTTCAAGATTCTTGTAGTTCTTCCCTCACTAGAAAGCTGTGAAAGTGAGTCTGCAGCAGGTTTATCAAGTGCATTCTGCCTCCAGTGTCATGGTACCAATAACCTGACTGTGAAGGTAGCAGTTGAAGAGGTGAGAATACAACCCACATTTTACTTAGGAGGCTGAATATAAAATATGCTGGGTTGACACTGGGGCATGTGCAGCAGCCTTTGTTCTGCCTGCTGCACAAGGGTGAGCTGTAATGCTCCTTCCCTCTCCCTGAATAACATATTTAAGTGTCTCCTTTCAGTGGAAAATATGTGTGTCTAGAGTGAAAGCCTGGGGGGTAGTATTATAGTACAAGTGCACTGCTTTATTTATTTTTTACAGGTATCAAAAAAAGATTAATTTTTTAACTATACATAACTGCCAGCTTCACATAAGTAGTGGGTGAACATGGTTCATGACTTCTGTTTTCTTCTCTTTGACCCTAAGCCTGAACATTAAAAAATAAACATTCAGTATTTTTAATAATGAAGAGGCCCTTTGTGTTTGTAGTTTGAAAGCTCTGAAAAATCAGTATTGTGTACTAGAGAGAAAGTTTGATTTTGTTTATTGTAGTTCCAAAGTTAAACAAATCAGCATCATGTTTTCATTACATGAAATTTCTGCTTAAGATAATCCAACAGTTTGAGGTTAGTTGACAGCTTTTCTGAAAGCAGCGTGCTCCTTGTAAACCATGAGCACTGTCTGTGCTCACACAAACAACTTTTTGGTGAAGCTTTTAAGTAACAAAGGCTTTAAACCTTCCAGGATGTAAAGACTCAAACACAAATGACTTTATTTCATGCAAGCATAATTCTAGAAGAGCTTTGTCTAAATACCTTCCCATGAAGAACAACTTTCATTAATTACATTTTTACTGCTCATCCTTTAGCTCTTCCTTGTTTGGTTACCTAGTTCCTGTCTTCCCATGTTCTTCAGTTCCATCTTCTGAGATTCTCCTGCTCTGTCCTGTTGAGGGAACAGAGCACACATGGCTATAAGCATAACCTGGGGCACAGGGATCTCTTACAAAAGCAGGGAGCTGCCAGCTGGAAGCCTGATTGTTGAAGATGGCACTTCCAGCTCTGCTTAAACAGAGGCATTAGAATTATAGCAACTCCAAGGATTTAACTTAAGGACGTTCTTCTGGAGCTTGGAAGCAGCTCAGTTGTGGAGCTCAGCAGGCTTCCAAACATGGAGCAAAGTGACCTGGGGTTATGGCTCTTCCATGTGACACTGCCAGAGAGGCTTGGTGGAGAATCAAGATTATCCTGGACTCACTGCAGGAACTGAGACCCAGGAAAAGCCAGCACTAGGCCTGAGAGGCAGGTTGGCTGTTCTACCCCATGGGCTGAAGCTCAGTACTCACTCTTGGAAACATCTGTGGTGCCAAACAACCTTGAGGTTACTCTGCTGATGGTTTTTTGTCCCCCTAACTTGCAGTGGATGTAGCCATATAAATTAGCAGTCTGGAGGGAGATCCCAGCAATCACGAGAGCCTGTGGACAAACAAGAGTTCAGCAGGAACAAATCCATGGCTGTGCATTGACTGTGTAGGATATACACGTGTGTGTGTGTGTGTGTGTGTGTAAACACTATCCAGATAAATGTGCTGTAAGAGGGGAACATTACTCCCAATGATAAATAGCCTCTAAAGACATCCAATCATGTCAAACACAATAGCTCCTTTCTACAAATATTTATTTTTATCAAAACACCAATACCAGTTTTGTCATTGTATATCTTGAAAGACTTCATTACTTTCCTACTTATTCAGAAAAGGACCTACTCAACAAATTCCAGAAACATTTCACTTTTTTTAAGCCCCATTCATATCTGAAGTTTTACATTCAGATTAGTGGCACACCTGCAGGCCTGTTCAGCTGACAATTTATTATAAACAAGTAAGAGCTGTAATTTACAGATTTACAAAGAGCATCCATAGATAGATTCCCTATCTAGCATTGACAGGCAGTGAAAATAATCAGTTCTTTTTGTGGTGCTTTATGTTTAGCAGCAGGTGGAACAAATCTTACTAATGCAGTAACTTATAAAAATGTTTCTCTTAGCCTTCAGAACCAGTTTCCCAGAAGTGATTTTATTTTTGTTCGTGTAATTTGCCTTTTACAAGCACCTGGGCAACCTGCCTTCTGTGCCAGTTAGAGTTCTGTCTCCAAGCAGCTCTTGGCTTAGCAAACAATCTCTGCTTTTCAAAAATAAAGGTGGAGCCATGAACAAAGAGTGCTGGTTTAATTTTAACTATTGCTTGTTTAGGGGCACCAGAAAGCAGTTAATGATTTGCAATTGATTCATGCCCATAGCTGAATTTCTTGTTTAATTGAATAATGAATATGCAATCTTGGCTGTTACTGGTTATGTAGCTGCACATGTCAGAGGTGCTTTTTATCTTTTTAAACTGAATTAAGACATAGTACTGAGCATGGCTGGGAACTTGACAGAATGAATAGCGTGGTAATTAGTCAAGCATTTAATGTTTACAGGGGAAAATGTGAAGATTTCATAGACAAAAATATCTTAATATAATGCAATATATGGGGTAAGTTTCCTCTCATATTGTATTTTTTTTTAAGGAGATGACTTACACATAGAGCAATTATAAAATACTTACTTATAGCTCAGTTTATCAAGCTTTTATGAGCTAATGATGCTGATTCTTTCAAAAGGGAATGGTACCAGAGATCTACATTCCTTACTTTTAAAAGTACATTTCCGTTCCCAGGAGACCTGAAAACCTGAAAACCAACATCACTGGTTCATTTTTCGTCCTCTCCTGTTAGTTTTATTTGACTGAAATAAGTTGGGGCAGAGTAAGTTGCTACAGTTAAACAGAAGCTCATAGTTTTGCCCACCACTTGGGGTCCTCTAGAGGAAAGAGCTGATATCTGATAACTCAGTGGAAGTGCAGCTAAAATTACCAATCCATTCCATAGTGCAAGCATTGACTGCAGAAAACTCCTCAGGATTCTTTGAAGCTGTTGGTGAAATTTTTCTATTGTTGAAAGTTTTGGTTCAAAACTAATAGATCTGGGTTCTCCCTCTACCAAGATTGTTTTCAGTATCCCCTGACTCACCAGCCACTTCAGCTTCAAGGAGAACAAGGTGCTGAAGAAAAACATTGTCCAAATCACTGGGCAGATGATGAGACCAAGCCAGAAGATTCGGGCTTCAGCTTCAGTTGAGGCAGCTATTGTAGGCACCTGGAAGAAAAAATTGGGACCGTTAGTCACAAAGTCAGAACCCACAATAAATGACAAATTAACAGAGGAAGATTTCACTTATCATATGCATAGAAGAAGATTAACTAAGAAAAGTAGCTCATGCCCAGTTTCCTTCCTGATGCCCTAATTTACACAACAGCATTTTCGTCCATAGGATTTATCAGTTTGTTCTAGTTCAGACTGGAATTCTTCTAGAAGTGCACATTTTTATACATTTTCATAAAAAGATGCTGTATCTTAGCTTCATTTATATCTTGCATGAAGCTTATTTTCCTATTATATAAACTATTATGTATTCCTATTATAGAAATACTTGGTTTTGCTTCTGAACTCTGCTGACATTCCATGAATTAAGAACCATGGTTTTGAAAATGCCTCTTGTGTCATGCTGGAGTTGGGCACACTGTAACTGCCTTATGCCCCGTGTGCTGTCTGTTCTTCAGGGAGAGCAGAAACTCCAGAGCAAGCTGCAAAGCCCTGCTTACAGGTTTCTTCAGGTCAGCACAACTCACATGTCGCTTATCTTCACTGAAGGGCTCATCACTCATCACACTTAAGAAAAAAACAAAACAAAACAAAAAAAAACCCCTAAATAGAATTGTTCAGAAAGCTCTGATCTTTCCAAAATTCAAAATGTCACTCCAACCCTCAGACCAATCGATGACCACTAGTGCCAACTTCTGAAACAGAAGCGTCACAAGTGGAAAAGAAAACCCTCTGCATTCTTCCACACTGAAAAGCTTTTTAGTTCATTTTCAGTATATTGAATTTTCCATGTATTCTGTCCTGCAGGGTTTCCTCTATTCTGCCTTCAGGCCTCCCTCAGACTCACAGGAAGCACAGTAATTTGTGATCAGTGCTCGGGGCAACCTGGAGCTGCAGCCGAGGCTGCAGAGGGCACTGCAGAGGCCACAGCACAGGGCACTGCAGAGGGCACTGCAGGAGGCACTGCAGAGAGCACTGCAGAGGCCATGGCACAGGGCACTGCAGAGGGCACAGCACAGGGCACTGCAGGAGGCACTGCAGGAGGCACTGCAGAGGGCATTGCACAGGGCACTGCAGGAGGCACTGCTCAGGGCACTGCAGTGGGCACTCCAGGAGGCACTGCACAGGGCACTGCAGTGGGCACTGCAGGAGGCACTGCAGAGAGCACTGCAGAGGGCACTGCAGGAGGCATTGCAGAGGGCACTGCAGAGAGCACTGCAGAGGGCACTGCAGGAGGCACTGCACAGGGCACTGCAGGAGGCACTGCAGTGGGCACTGCAGGAGGCACTGCACAGGGCACTGTGGTCCTGTGCAGCGGGACAGCAGCGGCACAGCCGGCCGGGCTGGGGACACTTCTGGAGGGCTCCAGAGAATGTCCCAGTGAGCAGCAGCTGGGTGCTCTGCCAGGCTCAGTGGGGCTGTAGAGAGAATGTCAGCAAGTGAAAGCAAAACGCTGAGTCTTGACTCTGGCAGTCATGCCAAATGCCATTCTATCGTGCTTCTTTCCCCACCTCAGTGTGTTTGGGGGGGCACTGGCAGTATCAGAATGCTCTGTGATCCAGGTTCTCTTTCCCACCATAATCCATGAAGGTGAATAAAATATTAACTTCAAAACACTGAATCTGAACTATTCAGCATTGCTTTCCACTTAGATCTTTCCTGCAAAGGATTCTGTGTTGGGATTATCTATGCAAAGATGTGTTTATTACAAGATATTCTCACTGGAAAATAAAATAGAACTACCAGAAACATTTCATACCTATAGCACCATGCTATGAATATTTATTCTGCTGATCCATATGCTGACAATGTTGTGAGACCTGTTTTGCCCTGAATACTTCCAGGATGTGACAAACAGTGTTTGCACCTGAATACTGACATTGTTTTCTATGGAAGCTGGATAAAAAGTAACTGTTACAAAGGTGCTCTATTTGTTACTTTGTTTGACTTGGTATCAGCTTTACAAATTTCCTATGGATTCTGTTTGCCTTGTGCCTGCTTCTATTAATATATTTACCCTTTTTGCTTCAAACACCCAGTGACTTTTTCCATCTTCATCAATCTGGTTCCACCAACGCAAACCAACCAAGAGTCTTCCTGTCACATTCTAGTGATGAAAACATTATTTGCATTAACCAGTAGCACAAGTCACTTGTCAGTATAACAGTTAAAAATAGAAAAAATTAAAAAGACAAACATGTTCAAAAATCATCTTTTATCTAATATAAAAATTACTTCTAAAAGCTGTTCCAGCTTGAGTACAACAGCCATTAATGATGGGTGAAGTTAAAAATTTAGAGGCCTCTTCTCTTTCAATGTGATAATAAGCACAATAGCACTTAGACAAGAAATTATAGGTTTTATCTTTTTCAAGTCAGTTAGTTAGACAAGCACCCAATAAACAAATCTCCTCAGTAAAAGAGGAATACTGAGAACAGAAACACACTGGAAAATGCGAGATTAATGACAAGCAAGTCAGCTGTGTAGGATCAGGGAAACAAACCAAGAAATTATTTCTGCACCTGGATGAACCAGAAGCTTTCAGAATACTGGAGGTGCATCAATGCTTCACTTCTACAAAACAAAAGCCTTGCTCAACATATGGAACCCCTGGATCCTGGGCTGGCCTGACCCACCTGCCTGCATGGGATTAGGGTACCAGAGCTATAGCTGGGTTTTCAGGAATCTCCTGCAGCCCCTGCTGTGGGGTCTGGGCACAAGGTTGCAGATCCTAACACCCTTGGGCATCCATTGCTAAAAGCCAGTATTACTTTGATTTTTTAATTTATTTTTTAAGGGGGGAAGCATACAAACAAATCTACCTATGGCAAAGCAATTTTCTCACATATTAGTAGACCTTAGTAGTCAGCCATAGAAAACATGGTGCTAAATAACTAACATGTGAACATCTTCATTAAAATGGGCTGGACATTTAATAAATCAACAGATTGCAATATTTTTGTCACTTCTGTCATTATACATATTTCAATTTTTTTGTTTTTAATTAATGACAAAATACTTCCCAAGGAAATTACTACTCAGGGTCATCTTACCTTGACAGACCAAAAGTCAAAGGATAGAAGGAGGAGAATAGTGACAAAACAGGCAACAAAGCTGTTGCTGAACCAGTCACAGAACAAGTAGGTAACAATAGCACTCACTCGGAAAAACAGGTGGAAAAAGGTGGCCAGTGGGTGCCTAGAAAAACACAGAGCATGTATGAGGTTATGGGACAGCAGGGCATGTTACAGTCCTTGCACAGCACAGTATTTCAAGTTTATAATGCTATTTTGGTTTGCAGCTGCTATTATTTCAGTGTTGGTACATAACTTCATTATCAAACAATGACATTTTCAATAACCAAGCTTCAGTCTAAATCTAAAAGACAAATGTGGTGTTCCTGTCAAAACATTCTCAAAGACAGAACAAAATATGGAGCCTTTCACCAGATTCTTTGATCCTGTGTGAAGGAATTTAGTGGCTGTATGCAACACAGCACCATAAAATCCTTGTTGTTTCATGAAATGAATCAACATTGCAAAGCACAAAAGAATTGAGAGAGCTCTTATGCCTTTCAGAACAGCTTTGAAAACAAAATATGAACTCTAAAAAAAAGTGTAGCTGTTTGCAGTAAGACAAAATGAACTTTCATATTTAATGTCTAAACCAAACACTTCCTTTTAGACAGGCAGAATGATTTGGGAATCTAACAGTTCTTCTGAATTACTGCTTATTAATTTCACTAGTATTTACGCTTTGCTCATTGAACAAGTTTTTGTCTGTAACAAAGAGAAATTTCAGTGAAAGAAGTAAGTATGTGACATGGAATACTGGCCTGCACAGTACAGTGAGGGGGCTGGAGAATGCTGTAATGAGCACAGTACAATTTTCAGGGTAATATGCCATGTAAAAATTTTACTCTGTGCAATTGTTTGTGTTAATTTGTTGAAAGTGAGAATTAACTACAGACTCTTGCAGTTAAGTAACTTCTTCCTTGAAGCTTAGAGAATAAAATATCTGAATAAGATATTTAAGTCAACAATTGTCTCCTTAAACTCCTGTGCCTCTGTGACCAATTAACAGTAGAACAGCCAATTAACAAAAGTATGGCCTAGGGCGTAATCAACTATTTAACTATTAAATGTTATTCTGTTATTGTGTTTAATAAAATGAGACATATATACACAACTGCTTACTATAAACTTCAATTATAGCTATATAAGTATAATAACATTTATAATTTCAATATTGTTGTTACATTATTACTCTGCAGCTGTTTAACAGTTCTGGTGTTTATCTTTCTCCAGTGGTAATACTGTGTTGGTAGTACTACACATATGACTGGGGAGGAAAGGATGATGCACAGGTGAAGTTTATATTTACTCCTCATCATGCCCATGTGAACTTCAAACTTTCCAAAAACTTCTTCTGACTTAGAACTGAACATGTGACATTTTAAGCAAAGGGGCTTTTTCTGTCATAAGCAGCCAGGTGGGTGGAGTGGATATTGGGAACTGGCTAAAACAGAAAGGGCCTTGCTGCTTCGAGCCTTGATCTTAGTCAAGAAAATGCAACTATGTCAACTATGGAAGTGGTGCCCTTGTGTCCAGAGCAGCTTTCATAGATCACAACCCCAAAGCACAGCAGGGTTGCCTGAGCTTTTCTAATGGATCAGAGCTTCAAATGTGGCAGAAACTTTGGAGAATTCATGTTCCATTTTGGAAGGCAGATTCAGCAGTATTACTGGATTACAACAAGATTACTGTTTGGATGCTGAATTTTTACTAAAAAAAAAAACCCCAAAAACAAAAACAAACCCAAAAAAACCCAACCAACCAACCAACCAAAAAAAAAACACATGAGCAAGAAGCTGTCATTTATTACAGTGCTGAGCACTTACTGAGACTCTGGAAAGGATAACAGAAACTGCAACTCTACAATGGCTCAACTTGGCATAAATTTGCTCATGAAAGGACAGCAACCCACTTGTTGTTGCATCTAAACATCCATGTGATGTACAGCTGGAGCCTCAAGGCTCAGTACCTTGTTAAAATAATCTCTGTTCAGTTTGGGAGCATGATGCCTGTTAGGACAGGAATGAGTTGTAAGCAATTTAGTTGCATCCCATGTTAAAGAATCAAATTGGGGTCAGGCCTAAGCTGTGCCAGTGAACTACAGGAGAATCATTCCAGGTGCCTGCTCAGAAGTGCCACAGCAGCACTCTACATGCTGCCCCTTTTTTTTTATTTTCTGTCAATACTTCAAAATGTATTGAGGCAAATTTTGAATAAATGAGATCTCTTTTCTCCTTGATCACTGTGTTTCCTGGCTGACTTGTAAAAGAAGCAATCATATGCTCCTTACTTCCAGATCCAAAGTCCTGGTACTGCAATCTTTTTCCAATTTCTTAGGAAAGAGGAAGAATTTCCCAATTTCCAGGAAGTATTTTATCTTTTCCCAATTTCTTAGGAAAGTAGCCACTAACCTTTTGCTTTTAAGGAGCCCTTTTGCACATCTGTCAGAGACTCACGAAAGCACAATTTGTCATATTCTATGCAAATTATAACCAAGTTCAAGATATATGAAATTGGAATAAAGACAAATGACTGGAACACCTTGTTATGCCCTCTAATATGATAACAAAATTTTGCAGCACCTAGATGACTTCCAGGCTCATTTGCACAAGATTCTTCAGAAATACAAAAACAAACGTGTGAGCAGTGTAAGCAGTTTCATTTCTGCATTCTATGGCAGATGAATTTTCAATCCTGCATCATCTTTTAATATTGTCTTGAGAGCCAGAATGAAGAGCTGTCTCTAATGAAGCCACTGTCTACACAAAGTGGATCACAGAATAGTACAGTTTGCTGATACTTTACCTGTGCTGTATTAGTGAGCAGCATGAATCAGGAGGAATCTCTAAGATCTCTAGAGTAAAGTGCTGCGTGCTGTGACCTCCTAAAACATTCCAGGGTGGTTTCACTTCATGCTAAATGTAGTCTGGTCCCTCAGAACCTGTGGCTTATGTGATCAAGGTATTTCTAAGCTGTATTTCCCAGCTTAGTTGAATCCTTGAGGCTATGTTCTCCAAGACCGCACCAAAATATAAACCTTCATTTAAAATGTGTGCTGTTGCTAAGGTGTAAAACCAAGGCAATTCTGGGAAGGTTAATCTTATGTCAGGGCTGACTCAAGTAGTGACAAAGTCCAAAGCAATGCCTCACCAGACACTTGTAAAAGAGTAATTATATTGTAAAGCTACATGATTGCTTTTTATCTCAGATAATGTTGTGTCAGGTGAACATCTATTATATTTCTTTGTTTACACCTACAAGAAATATGATCATTGAAATGGACCAGACCAAACTGGGGCAAAGCAGAGAAAGCAATCTAAATCAAAGCTGATTATATAAATTATTGATCAGTGCATGCCTAATTCCTTTTGACATAAAATTCTTCCTTTCACAGTCTTTGATTGGAGATTCTTCAAAAGCCACTGACTGAACAGCTCTGTCACTGGGGACCTCTGTGTGGCCAGAGCTACAGAGTCACACCTCTGGTGAGGAACCCAAGCTTAGCTTGACACATGAGATGGGTTAAAGGGCTGGGTTTTCCCAGGTAACGTCTACAAGCATAAGATATTTTATATTCCACACAGCATCACATCCCGTGGTAGGAAATCATGACATCTTTACTGCAGCTCTCTGGCGGTTCAGCCAGGTGTCCGCTGCAGTGCCTGAGCACCGCTGCACAGCGGGCTTTGCTGGAGCTGCGAGTCGTCTCCTCTGCTCCAGCTCTGACTAAAGCACTGTTTGCTTGGGGTTTGGGATGTTGGGTGTATCAGGTTTTCATTTCCAGTCACCGGGTGATGCCGGGCAACGGGGCCCGGCCTCGCCTGCTCCAGCCCGGGCATCTCCCGGACAGAGGCCCCCAGCCTCCCCGGGCAGCCTGTTCCAGCCCTTGACCACCGTCCCTGTAAAAAATGGGAATGAAGTGTCTAAATGGAGTTTTCCGTACACCGGACAGCCAAGGCCGCCCGGGCCCGGGCGCCGCGGCCTCCGCGCCGTTACCTGATCCGCGCTTTCCGCAGCGCCAGCTCCTCCTCGCTCCCGAAATCCAGGGACACATCCTCGGTGTCGTCCACCAGCGCCTGCGGCGGGAGCCCGTCAGCGCGCAGGGCCCGGGGGAGCCGCGTCCCGGCCGCCGCCCCCAGCTGCTTCATCCCGGCCGCGGCTCCGGGCCCGCAGCTGGCCCCGGGGAAAGGGGCCGGGCTCCGGCCGGCCCTGCGCGGCGGGAGCGGGGCTGCCCCTCGCCACAGCCCGCGGCGGCTGCGCCTCACCGGGCACCGCCCGGGAGACCCCCGGGATCCCCGCTCCTTCCTGCGGCCCTGCAGCGGGGGTGCCTGTGGCCGGCTCCCGCCGCGGGCCGGGGTCAGAGCGGCCGGGCGGGCTTTGGCAGCCTGAGGGCCCCGGGAGCCCCGGCCGGCAGCCCCCGGCCCTCAGCGCCGTCAGCTGTCCGCCCCGCGGGCTCGCCACACGCACCGGCCGGGTCAGGGCCGCCGGGGTCTCATGCTGAATACAAACCCTGAAAGGAAGAAGGAGTGGAGGGAAAGGTGAACGTAGGTGTACAAATATGAGAGCACACCTGCGTGTCACGCTTGGCGCACACCCACAGCCGGGCAGTGCTGTCCCCGCTCCCAGCGGCCCTGTGCTGTGTGGGGGCCGGCTCTGGGGGCAGGGGTAGCTCCAGCACACCGTGCGTGTGCCGCTGGTGCAGTGCGGGTGGCGCGGCCCCTGCGGTCACTCGGCTCGTTCAGCCCGGAGGAGGCTGAGGGAACATCGCAGTGTGCTCTTCAGCGTCCTCACAAGGGGAAGTAGACGGGCAGACACTGATCTCTTCTCTGTGGTGATCAGTGACAGGACCCGAGCGAATGGCCTGGAGTTGCGTCAGGGCCATGAGATTTAGTTTGGAAATGTTCTTCCTCCAGAGGTGGCTGGGCACTGAACAGGCTCCCCAGGACAGTGGTCACAGCACCAAACCTGACAGAGCTCAAGAAGTGTTTGGACAAAACTCTCAGGGTGTGACCTTGGGCTGTCCTGTCAGGGCCAAGAGTTGGGCTCAGTGATCCTTGTGGGTCCCTTCTAACTCAGGATATTCTATGATTCCATGATAAATATTTTTTGTGCCTTCATTAAAAATGCACGTGGATTATGCAGCAAAGGTAAAGAAGTGAAACAAGACGACCAAACTTCAGGATAGGGGTAAGGGTTTTGCAGTAATGGGGGAAAATAGTCTGGACAGCTTCGTATGAAGTGGAGGGTCAAGGAAGGTCTGATTAATCACAGCCACTTGTAGATCTGACTAGCTACTAGCATTAAATAAGCCTGCAAAATAATAACTTTCTAGCCTTTTCTAAAACATCTAACTAAACCAGATTGTTGAGTAAGTACAGATGCTACTGAGGTGAACTTTTCAAAAATATCAACTGGAAAGCAGCTTTGCACAAGATTTACTGGAACAAAGCAATACTTAATAGATAAGAAAAACAGATAAACTGTTCTTAGTAGGATTATAATTGTAAGGCAGGAAAGGTGTGACTAATGATGTTAATATTTTGATTGTCATATTTTTGCCTTCATAGTGTTAAAACAACTTGTACAGTGTGCTACTAAGTACAGTAGACTGCCACTTAAGAACTGAATAGGCATCTGTAATTTGATGGGATGGCCCATGATAGCCTACAATATTAAAATACTGAAGTGGGCTTTCACTCTCCAAGGAGATATAAAGAGAGAGCTCTCTTTGAGAGCTCTCATGTGATACAATTATTAAATTCTGTGCATTCTGAAGCTGTGCATTCTGAATTAATTCTGTGCATTCTGAAGCTGATCTTGACTTCATTTCCTGTATCAACGTGCACTTCTGCTTCCAAGCCATGAATTAACAGTAACAGACAGAGCTGGCTTCTGACTCAGAAGCAGCTCCCAGAACTCACTGGCAGAAGCCTCAGCAGTGCCAGGAGGTCTCGCATCCTCCTGCCTCCAGATCATTCACCTCAGCTCCTGCAGCAGCTCCTCTTGCACCTCTCAGGGCAGTTCTGCCAGCAAACCTGTTGGTTTGAATTTAGTAATTCTGTAATGTTGCTGTATTGTCCAAGCCATTGCATTTTCATTCTAAGGCACCAGAAAATAACTGTGTCCTGTGTCACTTACCATGTAAAACAGCACCTCTATGGGAGAGGGGACAATTAGCCTGTCAGAGCATTAGGTGTCTGAATTACTCCACTGCTGCTGCTAACTGATTTCATGAGTGATTAAATAACTGGAAAAGTAGCAAAACCTACTGTGTTTTGTGTTTTGATTTTAAAACAGATAAATGTTTCCTTAGTTTTCCCTCCTTCCAGTGCCTATCTCCACTGGCTCACTGTAGGATTATCTGTTTTCCTAACAAACTCTACTAGATAATCCCACAGGAGACTGTCACTGTACCATGCAAATTAAATTCTCTAAGAAGCTATATGAAATTATGCTGTGTGATTATTCAAGGTATTGTATGGCTCATAATTTTCTTTTAGAGCAAATTGGGAGCTAGAAAGAATCCTTGGTCTCTAGAGGAATCATTGGTCAAATGAATTTCTTTCTTTGGGGTTTGCTAGAAAAAAATTATTCCTTGTTTTAAAATTAATGCATCCAAGTGAAACCTTATTAGAAGCTTCCTGTGTTTTTTAGCATTTTACAGAACAAACTGTCCTATTTTCAACACTTTTTCTGAGTTGTAGCTTAACTACAAATTGTTTAAACATTGGAAAGATTAGCAGCACCTTTAAGATGATCTAAGTCCTCAAATACTGCTTCAGCAGCCCCAGATGAAGAGATCGTTACAATGAATTTATGAATTGTGGTTTGGTTTTCAGGTTTTTACACAGGAAAACCTAGACCATCTATGAAATATGTTAAGATTTCACTTAATTGCTGAAGTATATCGCATAAAATAGTTCCAAAATACATTGCATGCTGCTGTGTCCTTGTCATTACCTTACAGGGAATTCCCTCCCCACAATAAATAGTGACATTCCTATTGTAGAAGACTATCAGAGGCTTGATATGAATATCTGAAAAATCTCTCCCATTCTCTGATTCAACAATAATTAGAGCTTCCTGTACGTTTTATTCATACAATTACCAAGAAGTCAGCTGATTTCCCTTTCTCTTTGGAACACTCCCTAGAATCTTGCAGAGACTTACCAGAGACTTCCCCTGTAAACTGCCTAAGGACATTGTGAATAACTTGATTGTTTTTGCTCTGGTTTAGGCCTTTCACTGGGGTTTACAGTAGAGTATTCTATTCCTCTGAATGCTGGAAAATGTTAATCCAGTAAAAACTCTTACCTCACACTTAAATGTATCAGAGATACACTTAAAAGGTTTGTTGGTGCTTCAATAAAGTGTTTGCATGTGGGTGTGATAAGGCAAATCAGAGAAGATACTAAATAGATAAATTTTTAATAGCATCACTTTCTAATTGATTTGTCAAAGATGATTTCCTGCTTTGGCCCAGAACCAATTTCTATAGATGTTTTTGGCTGTACATACATGAATTGCTGAAATTGGCAGCTCAGTATTAACAGGAGAGAAGCCACAGGATTTACTTGAGACATCAGGACAATTTCTTTTATATATAACAATACATTCTCAGTAGAGATCAAGTTCTGCCATCAGTAAGAAATGGGTAACAGAAAAATATGTCAGATGAGGAAGTTTGGGCCCTAAATATAAATGGGGATTTAAAAAAAAATATTGATCTTTCCTTTAGCTATGCCCAAAAAGGTGAAAAATAATTTTTGAGTATGTGAAGAAAGGAGTATAAATTCCCATTATTGCCTAGTAACTGGTTTTGATTCTAAGAAGTGCAGTAGCAGCTGTATTCCTTTCAGTTAGGGAAAAACCAAGGAAACATTACATAATTTATTAAATGCCTTATTTTATTAAGCCTGTGTGCCTTTAAGACCTTATTTAACTCATGCTGTAAGAATCTCTAGTGCAGTCACCCAGGAAAAGAAAGGCTTTGAAATTATTGAGTTTACTTCAGTATCATTTTCCTGCTTAGACTGTGCAGTGGTCACTTAGAAACATCCAAAACAAGGGCACACCAAGGCAAAGTCACCAGCTCTCTTCCCTCTGGGTGTATTCCCAGCATTTGGATGCAGATTTTTCAGTGTGTTTAGCTTTATATATCTTTGATATGTTCAAAGCTTCAGTCACTCTCAGCTGCAGTTCTTGGTATTTGTTAATTTTGCAAATCATCTTTCATTTCTCAAATTGGGAACTCCAAAAATAAGGAACTTGGGCTCTCAAAAGTTTGGTTTAACTTCATAGAGCTACTGCAGTAAGCAGAGCTTATCCCCTTCCATTTCCCAGATCCATTTCCCAGAGTGGAAGTGATTTCATCAGAAAAGGTGCTTAGCGTCCCTTCCTTCCTTTGCTACCTGAACTTAAAATGCCTGTGCACTCACACAAGTATCCAATAGCTCTCCTGCCTTAAGCCTCTATAGTCTTACTGAGAAAAAAAAAATAATCTTAACCTATTAATTAAAAGACCCTAATGGCTATCAAAAATTTGAGAAGCTTAGTACAATAGGAGGTTGATAAGAAATTGAGCACTGTTTCTTCTACTGTTTTATCTGCAGAAATAAAACTTAAATTTGCTTCTGAAAGCTCTAAGTTGCTTATTCATTAGATTTTTTACATGTTTCCTTTTTCTTTTGTTCCCTGTGGCTGCTAGTAGTACCTACCCAACCTCACTCAGCTCCCTGAGAATCTTGCTGGACAGTTCTTCAACCCCTTTGACTGGCAATTTCCACTTCATCTTTTGTTGTGGAGGCTTGCCATACTTGCTTGCACTTGTTTTTCTTGTTTGTTCTAAACTGAGAATGATAAAGGGAATTACTTTATCAGAAAAAATTCAAAGAGAATATAGACAAAACACAAAGTAAGAAAGGGTTTCTAATCTGGTGATGCAATGAAATTAAAAACCTGTACCTACCATTCTTAATTCTGTGAATTTTTCTGTGAACCTGTGAATTTTTTGAAACAGCCTGTGATCCCTACTTCTATGGCATTATTGTTCAGTAGTATATTTCCTAATTTATTAATACTTCTTTTTCTAGTTCACCAAATAGCTTCAGCTTCCTAGTATTCCTTGTACTGAGGCATGGAGAACTTGAGGGGATATCTGAGGTATTAAAATTCACAAAATCCATACCATTTCTGTAGGTTTGAACGGTTCAAAGAGGAGGAGGTGCTCTGCATTGGTCTGTAGGTACCCCAGATAAGCTGAAGGGACATTAAGTGCTTCAGATGGGGTCTGCCACGTTGACTGATTGTTTTTTACAAGATACACCAGGTGCTGCTGGACATAACTCGGAACCTCTCCTAGAGGCAGGGGCCTGATCTTTTGGCAAACTGACAGCAAGGTTCATGTCTGTGGTCTGTGAACCCCTTTTGCAACCACGGTCATGATTTAAGAGACAACAGTTTCCTCTATGGCCTGAAAGGTGACAAGCCTCAACCTCGCAGCCTCCAAGAGGAGGAAGTTCCAGGCTGTGCTGGACATCTCAACAGCTATTCCCATGAAAACTGTTCTGCCTGACTTCCCAACTGGAGGGTGTTTGGGCCTGAATTCATAAGGCACACAGCTTTAAAATCTATAAATAATCACCAGTTAAACATT
Source organism: Pyrgilauda ruficollis (assembly GCF_017590135.1). NCBI lineage: Eukaryota > Metazoa > Chordata > Aves > Passeriformes > Passeridae > Pyrgilauda > Pyrgilauda ruficollis. Next base: position 8,914,620 of record NW_024514764.1, on the reverse strand, counting down.
TTGAAATAAAGCTTGGATGAAGGGCAAGAACCCAAACCTGTTGGTTTCTCAGAGAATGCACTGACTGTCTGATTTTCATCCTTCGTGCAGGGCAGAGCAGCTTCAGCAGAAGGGTGTGAGAGCTCTCCTTCTCCACAGCAGAGCAGCCCAGAGACCACACTGCAGAACTGTGGCAACATGGACCTGAAGCTCCTGAAAAAGGAGATGGTGTGACCTTTCTATGATACCACAATCAGTGTGTGCAGTTACAGTAACAGCACAACCACTGGAATGGGGGTCATGGTAAGTGCTCCTTCATTCAACTGACTGATGGCAGAGCTGCTGTGTCTGGTGTGGATTCTGAACTCTTTTGTGTCTGGTGCGTGTTTCAGTTGACAAAGATCAGAAATGCTCTAGGGAAGCCCCTAAAAATATGTGGTTTCTTCAACTGTCAGTTTATTATTTTTGCCCAGATTTTTTGCTTCAATCTGAGACTTGATACTGGCTGTGTTTTTTTGCACGCAGCCTTTTCCTTTTAGCTGGAGTTTGCATTTGTATGCTGTTTCCCATTTGTATGCTGTTTCCCATTCTTGCTCTATTTTATTCCAGTGTAAGGGAAATTACAGGGGGTTTATGTCACATGCTCCAATGTTCCAGTGTACTGGACTACTTATATGAATTCCAGTGGTGGTGAAAGGAAAGATACAAATTTCTTTTATTTTCTTTTATTTTCTTTAATTTTTCTTAGCTACAGATAAATGATAAGTCCTTCTGTTAAAAAGATTAATACTGTTGTGCACTGCCTGTGCCAACACTAATGCTAAGGGATCTGTGCATTTGTGATATTCACAGACTACTTGAAAACCAAGGGAAGGCATAAGAGGTTTTCTCAATGTCTTCTCCTCCATCCACAGGCCAGGCAGCTGCCAGCTGCTGGTGGAAATACTTGCTCAGAGCTCCAGGACATGTGTGACTGGCTGTGAGGGGGTACACTAATGGGAGAATGGTAGACTGCTTGTGGAGAAGGAGCTCCTTTCCATAGGATAGTTCCCTCCAGAAGCATACAAACAACTGAGCAAACAGCTTGTGTACATCATCATGCTTGCCACTTAAACATGAGAAAAGCAGGTTTCTCCTTAAGCAATTTCCACCTTCAAATGTTCCCAGGCAGTGATGACCAGGAGATTATATGCTTTTCAACCTAAACAATGGATTGTTTCCTCTATTATATCTAGATTGGAGACAGATCAAAAGCAAGATGGACTTTGAATGGGTGTTAAGACATAAAGATTTCAAGTTTGTTCCTGTTTAACTCTTCCAATGTGTTCTAAGTATTCCTGAAGAGTTTTTCAACAAGATCTGCAAGATCATAACTTGGGAGGAAGCCTCATTTCTATAGAGCTGTCCCTGGCTTTTGCTGGGCTGTAGGCTAACCAAGCAATAATGTGTCAAAACTACTCTGCCATTGAACCCATAGCTGATTATCTTGTAACTGAGACCAAAATAAGGGAAAGGGGAGTAGAGAAGCTTAAGCTTTGGTTCAAGTTCTGCTGCTACCATCCTAATTTGCAATAATTAAATAAGATTTCTATTTCTGGTTTTGTTTTTGCATTTTGCATTGTAGAAACAGAATAATTTCTTACTGTATTGACACCAAAATCTATCATGGTTCATGACATTCCCAAATGCCATGTGCTGAAGGACATGATGTGGCCTACATTGGTACACTTTCATCTACCTCACCGCCCCTGGAAAAAACAGTGACATTAATTACTGACATTTTACTAATATTATTTGGGTTCCAAAATTAGCTGTAGACTTTGTGCAGCACTGTATTTACTTAGAAGTGATACTTCCCCTCAATGCAGAGAAATCAAAAGCACAAGTTCTCCTTTTCAACTCACTTTCCTCTTTATAATGTGTCACAGCACAAACAATCTATGTGAAAAAGAGAACTAAGTCGGGCCATATAGTTTTACTGTTTGGTGCTTCTTATGTAGCTATTGCTTAGCACTTTCCATAGCTAAGACATGTATTTTCTTTTGGATTTTGAGAACACTACCATGACAATCCCTAAGAGAGATACAGTTGCTATGAAACATCTGTCTTATCTTCAAAAGCTGCATGTGAGTTAAAGAGAATCCATAGAACAGGAAGGGAAGTCATGCAGAAAAGCACAGTGGTGAACTGCTGATGTCTATATATTGTACAGCTTGAATCATTATTATCGGAAAATAGGGAAATTTGTTACATAGACTTTTCAGTCTATGAGAAATTGTTCAACTAGCAGTACTTCAAAGCTATTCACCCTGGACAGAAGGAATCCTGAACAAAAATTCTGCTATGGAAACCAATTTTTTGGCCACAGAGGCCAAAGACAGTAGCTGACTGGAAAACCAGAGCTGAGATATAGAGCCAACATGAAAGGAGTTTTCAAGGAAGCACAGTTCCCTGTTCATAATACAGTATTGAAATCCGTAGGGACTTTGCAGCAATGTCCATGAGCATTAGAGAACGTGGCCCTCAGTGAATAAGCACCAGCACATTCCTGAACTGTGCAAAGCAGAACTGCAGGAACATACTTTGGGTGAGTCTCAGGAGCCTTTGGTTACCAGTGTTGTGCCTTCCATCACACATACACACTCACACTGGGTTTCCTCAGCAGCTCCACCAAGGCTTGCAGCTCTTAATGCAAACCTTTCTATGTCTATTATGAAACTGACTTCCTGTAGGAAAGTAAAGCTGTGATATTTTGGAAGTTGTTTTGAACATAAAAGCTCGGTCTTTTAGATTGCAAGGGTAGGGTTTTTTCCTTTAGAGCTCTTTTTAAAAGCCATCTGATCAAACCTTTTCCTTGCTTGCTCACCTCAGAAACTAGCTATGCTTCAAAGTCCTCCAGCATCCATCCATGCCTACATTTCTAGTGTCACCTACCATATTTCTTCCCAAATGCTATGAGGAGCCTAGTAAAGCACCATGAACACTGCAGGTGAGACACACCAAGATAACACTCTGCAATGCTGCTGGTCACACCTGCAGCTTCTTCAGAAGGACATTTTTGTAAGTGAAGTTAGGAATTCAAAAGGTTCAGAATTTCCAATCTAGTAGATGCAAAGACAGATTATGACCTCAAATATTTCTGGTCTTTCAGAATTTCACACTTTCAGACCAGACTTTGGACAAACATTCTCAGATAGCTGAGGGAGCAAGACTCAAAAGGACAGAAAGACTGAGCATACAGAATAATTAGTATGAGAAGTGAGGGAATCTTTTAACTAATAGAAGAGAGAATACAAATTAATAAGAGACCTATGTAACATGTAGCCAATGAACATTCACACCTTTGTTTGCCAAAATGTATTAATAATGAAAGTTCTAATAGCTGTGGTGCTGGTTTTGTGAATTTGCCACCCTTTCTGTACAGAGCTGTAATTAAACCAAATACCTTAACTCTTTGTGGGGATTGGCCTCACTAACACCAGATGAAAAGAACATTTTGGGACAACAAAGGCATGGATGAAAATACAGGAGGAAATCCTCAGGATACAAATTAAGATAGTTCACGTGAAGGCAAAATACTGACCTCTATCATTACACACATTAGACATTCAAATTAAGGCCAGGAATTCATATTTTAAATGTAGAAAACCATAGAATGTGGCCTGGTATCACTTATGCTGGTGCTTCCAATGCTACTGAGCATGTTCTGTCTCCTCCTTTGGCAATAGGGTAGTGTCCCAGTCAACATCAAAGCAAAGAAGCTGATGGTCACCTGAAAAGCTTAGACAGTTCTCAGCTGTCTCACAGCCTCTTCTTTTCCAGTTGCTTTTCTCTCAAAGACCACCTTTATAGGCTACTCCACTAGATGAGCTATGATTTGCTCCAGCAATTCCTTTGTTTCCAAGCAGCTATGGGTGTTGTACAAAAAGGGGACAACCAGTCTTTGCTGCAGTCATGCACTGGAATCACAGTGATAAGCTGAACTCTTGTTCCCCAAACTTTTGTTCTTGATGTGTATAGGGATTGCTTCATGGATTTCAGCCTCAGAAGCTGCTGGAGATCTGCCTGCAGGGCTGCTGCAGGAGTTTATCACTTGAGGGGTTGTGCTATTGGAATAGAGCTAACAAATAGCCATGTGAAATTTTGTACATATTTCTTATGCAGTGATTATTTTATTGTCTACTGTCAAAACAGACCACTAAAATACAGAATCTGTATTTGTGCAGCTTTTCATTATTTTCTGTGCTGTTAGTAACATAGTGCTGTTATTCTGAGATGTTGCTTTCCTTCAAAAGTGCACAGAGGAGTTCCAACCCAGCCTGGGTGTGAGAGAGCCTGAAGAGGCTGATGTCCTGACAGATCAGGCTTCATGTCTGTAAGTACTGCAAAGAGATCAGCTACTCCCAGGAAGGAAAGAGCTTTGTCTCTTCCCAGTGAGCATATTCCATGGAACCTGGTAGAAGTGGATCTCCTCTGCAAAGAGAAAATTCTTATACAGATCAGCAGCTGCTTTGCTTATAGGAGCTGCTGTCTTGTGCAGGAGCCATTTCTTACTAGCAGCTGATAAAAACCTTGCAGTCTGAAGCAGGGAATCTGGATATCATTGTGTTCATCAAATCCTTTTGCCTCTCCCCTTCAGACTCTGGTGGAACTTTTCTTAAAAGCTATAGCCAGTGGAATAATAGTACAAAAAGTATCTGTTCACTCTGGAGTACAGTCTCCTTTATAATTAATTTTTAATTTGTGTAGGTCTATGCATGATTAAAAATAGAAAACTAAGCAAATAAGCTTGCAGATCACCACAAAAGCAGCTATAGGCATCATGACAGAAAGCTCATGAATGAACTTGATTTTCAAAAGGTTGTTTGCCTTAACACCAGGTAGGCATGGCAAGGTAAGTGATGATTAGATGAACAAACATTCTGTCGGATGCTGCTACAAGCAAACTGTGAACACCACGTGCAAGCCAGACAAGCTCCTGTTTAATAGAACATCCTACTTGTCATTTTGGGCCAATGGCAAGAGACTTTGCATGAGATGCAAAACTTATTTTGTGCAGGCAGAGTCTGTGAACATCTGAAAGACATACTTTCACTTCTGATGCACCAAGTGGATCTGCAAGGTAAGTGCCCACATGCTGCTACATTTATTCTTACTGATGGACCGTTGAACAGCATGGCTTTGGGACAGATTTGAACTGGAATGGAAAAGGAGAGGAAGAATTTGGGGAGCAATGAAAATTGTTACTGCCAGCTCTCATCCAATTCTGGTTTCCATCCAAATAAATGGATCTTTTCCTAATTAGTGACAAGATCAAGCTCTTCTTATCAGGGACAAATGACCAGTGAAGGTAACACTGCTTGTTATACTGGGGCTGCTATAAGGGAGGTTCCTCTTAGTTTTCCTCTTTGGAATTCCCCCTCTGAGTGTTCTGGTCTTACTTATTTCCTCCTTTCTGCTATCACTTTCTCTTAGCCCTGGGCAGGGCTGGCAGTTCTCATCGTTTTTTGATACTGAATCCAGAGTGAAAAAGCAGGAGCTGTCCAGTTTCTTAAGGTCAGTTTTTCTTCGACCCTTGAATGCATGCTTTTTTTCATGATAAATTCATCTTGTCTTGCTTTTTGTACATATTTGTAATTGCAGTGTGTCAGTATCTGGACTTGTGTTGCTTGAAATATTAGTGGGATGATGTCTAGGTGTGGATGAAATTTTAGAGAATTTTTTGTGATTTTGTTTTGTGGCTGGCCCTGCTACTTGCTCAAAGGGTTGCTGTGGTTTATTTCAGATTTTGTTAAGAATATTCTTTTTTTGTATAAATGTTGTGCCTATGGAAAGTGAAACTGAGAATCACTGAAAAAAAACCTGGCTTATTTCCATTTTTTCACAACTCTGGCAAAACAACCTAGAGCTTTACTTTCCCATTGAGGAGGGCTGAAATTCTGTCCTGAAGAAAGCCATTGAGTTAAAATGTAGACAAGTGTCTGCTGTGGTCTTTACTTTATCTCATAGCTGGGATGAGAGAGCTGGGCACAGCTGTGACACAGGAGGTGATACTGGACATGAAAGGCAAGTTCTGCTCTAAATCACAACTCTGACACCTGCAGGGCACTTGTTACAACTCTGCCTGAACTTGTCCATCTCCTGCACCAGACAAGTAATATTGTTGGTTCTAAGACAATCTCATTAAGAGGCAAAAACTTCTTTTACCTGATATTTATGCTTTATTAAACTCTTCTAAACTCATCTCAAACAGAAACAAAGGATAACAGGCAGGAAATAGATCAGGTTATTTTTCAGCTCTATCTCTGTTTTTCTTTCATTTTAGAGTATAAATTCTGTGGAAAGTAACACCATTCCATCAGAAAGACAAAGACCCTCAGCAAAAGTAGTATCTCTTCTTGAGCTGGGTAGTACAATGGAAGAAGTTAAACTGGATTTTAAACTGTTAGTTAAACTGTTTTTCACAGATCTGAAATAGAAACTAAAGCTCCAAAGCTAAATATAAATTGAGCTCCATTACTTGCATTTTACAAATAATCAGGGCATTTCTGAAAGGAAAAGTCTCTGTGGTACCTGTGGAGCAGAGGAATTGTTACTCATTTATTTGGGAAGAGAAAAAGGATATAAGTGATTGGAACATGGAGAGAATTTTATCCTTCCCCACTGCTGGCTTGCCCACCTCCCAGATAAGTTTGTCCCAAAACATTGTCTGCAGCAAAAGCCAGGAAACAGCTCTGCCTTTGTGGGAGTGCCTTGTGCACCTTGACATAATCTTTGGGGGGGGGCACAGAAGATGAGAGAAAACTTTTCTAAAGTTGGTGTAAGAAAACAAGGCTATAAAATCGTGGCCAACAATATTGAGCTTTTTTATCAAAGTGCTTTTAAATCAAAGTACTGGTGTTTCACTGGACTCCTTTTTTATAGCTTGATATAACCCACTTTTTGTCAGCTTGTTTCACTCAGACTCGTGTAGCACTTAATGGGTCTGGGGTGTTGGAGGAAAATAGCATTTGTTCAGCAATCTTTGTATTTCATTTTTCAATTTCCTGTCTTCACAGCAGTCCCACTGTTCCATTTTTCTGAATTGTAGGAGTTGGGATGTTATGAAAGACTTGGATGTTATGTCATCCCCTGGTTAACAAGTGTGTGATTTGCATGGCACTACTACTCTTTTCTATGAATTATCCTCAGCTTCCTAAACTGGTCCAAATGTTAAATTAGAGGGGGGATTTCCTCTGTTCCTAAAATGACTTTATGAATTTTCATTTTCTTAACCTCTGTACTCATGTGGGAGATTTATTGCTTGTTAGTTCATATGTCAACAGAGGCTTGGGAAGGAAAGCCCCTAACAGCTCTCCTCAAATCTTCTGTCCTTTACCTTATTATTGGAGTAAATGTTGCATTTTGGCCTTTATAATCCTTTGTTCTATTAGATAACATTTGATTTCAATTAGTAGCAGACCCCATTGCCTGGAATCTTTAAGATGTTGACCCTTTAAAATATAAGGCACAATTAAATCAGATTATTTGGGGAAAATGATGAATCAAAATGACCTCCATTGCTTTTAGAAATCTAAAATGCCCCATCTAACTCTTATGCTTAATATGTGATTTAAGTGAACACCTACTCCTTCTTTGTCCTTTTACAGTGATGGTTACTGTTTCTTTCACTGTTTTTCCAGCATTTTTAATTCATATGTCACTTGAACTCTAAAAGAGCACTGACAAAAAAAAGCATTGTGAGTCTTGGAAGTGAACCGTATTGTCATGCCATGTATTCAGGATGCAGAGTTGAACCAAATACATCCTGAGCAGAGACCTGGCAGGGTCAGGTGTGCCCAGAATCACTGCAGAGGTGTCACAAAGGGCACACAGGGTGCCAAGTGTGGCTGTGCAGCTGGAGCATATTGGCTGCTGGGGAAAGAAGGTGTTATTTAAGGATTTAAAGAACAATATTTGTCTTAACCAGTGTCCAAACCACAAAGGATTGAACTCTCTGAATGGCATGGAAATACGTTTGGAAGTACGCCCTGTCTCGTCCCCGCCCAGCACATGCCCTTTGTGCGTGGAAGCCTCGCAGGTGGCCCTGGGGACTCCTGTCCTGCAGGTCCCTGCAAGCTCTGCCTTGCTCCTACTGAGACCTGCCACTGGCCTTCACAGCTCTAACACAGAAATCATCACAAAATTTGTTATTCCTCTGGCATGAGACTGCCAAATACCCGTTTTGGCAGCATTGGGTCCCATGAGACCCCAAAGGGAATGTAATATCAGTAAACGAAGTTAAAATAAGGTATGAAACAACAGAGGAAGTGCTAAGCAGTACTGAGCTTATTCACCCTTCACCCCAGACAGGACTGCTGGGATGCTGTGACAAAAAAAAAAAAAAAAGGGGAAGCTCTGGGAAAGGAGTTGCTGCTGTAAACAAGCTTGGTAAAGGTCTGGTTTCATTTTGTGTCCTTCAGTTGCAATATGCAGCAAAACACTTGCTGTCCCTCATGTGTAGTTTTCCTTGCCTCTGCCTCCTATCCATGTAGAAATTTCCATCTTTCAAAAACTTGCTTCTTTATTCACAGTATATTTTCCATGGTGGGACCATGTTTTAATGCAGCAGAATATAGCTGTTATTAAAAATGTTTTGGTTCAATTTAGAAAGAAATCCCAGGATCCTAAATCCAGTGTAGTCAATAGAGAGATCTCGATACAAGGATTTGTGTCAAAACTAAAACAGTTAAGAAAAAATAGCAGAGTAAGGTGAGGGCCTTTCAGACTGGTGTAGCAAACAAAGGCAAGCAACCAAGTTTTTCATTTTTGAAAGAGTGGCAATCTTCATCTTGTTAAGGTAGAAGAGTACGTTTCTCTCACTTCTGTGCACCTGAGAAGTACCATCTTTTACATTCTAGTTTTAAGCTCCGTAGCCAGACTTGGCACTGCCAAGACTTTCCCTTGGTTGCTTCCTGACTTATTGACCATTGTAGCATAAAACATTTTTGCATTTCTTATGTATTTATCCACAAAGAAATGCTATTGAAAGAAAAGCTTAAAGATAGAAAAGCTCTTATGACTATAAATTAATTAAAGCCTGGTATTTCCATGAAGATTAAGTAGGCCTACTCAGTCTCCTTCCCTAGGACATGCCCTTTTCTTTGTGCTGTAATCAAGCTGTTTGCCAATCACTGAACTTGGAGTGATAGATTTGTCTGTTTTGCATTCCCCTTAAGCCTTCTGCCCAATTTCTTCTCTGACTCTAACCCCAAAATTATATTGACTCAGAGGTAGTTTTTCAACAGCTTTATTCACAAAGTCTGGCAGCTTGGCCTTCTGAAAGGCCCTATTTAGATTTTCTATTAATTCAACAAATGGAAGGGGCAAAACAAAGTGTTGCGACAAACTGAAATCTGGTGTGTTTATAACCTCATTCTTGGTTCTCAGGCAGGTTTCTCAACTTCTGCTTTCCATTTATAGCTGCCAGGCAACAATATCAAATTTTTGTAATCTTGGTAGTGTAGTGAGGCCATAAAATATGAAAAAGGAGAACTATCTTCATGCAGACTATTCCTACTCATGGATCCACGCCATGTTCACCTACTTTTCAAACTTCTGGCTCTAGATTTTGGCATTTTCTGCAGCAAATGCAGAAATATCCATTTCCAAGCTGTTCAGAGGGACAACCCCATGGAGGGGTAAGAGGAATGAAGATGAGATGATAACAAGGCAGCACGTGGTAGTGTGTGATGAGGTATGCTCGGCCTTCTTTCATCACAGCTGCAGTGTTGGCTGTTGTTGGTTTTTCCATGTTGCAAGTAGGTTTCATGGTACAGCAGTTGCTCCGTGTTTGCACTCCTCAGGAACAGAGATGGATGCAAACAGGGTCTTCTGCTAAGGGCAGAGTATTTGAGAGCCATTTATTAGATATTCTTCATTGCAAAATATGCTGTTTGATGCCAAACTAAAGCTTTCCATGGTTGTGGAGGGCGGACACCTATTTTAACAGGATAGAGTCTGAAAATTTTGGTTCTTTTCATCCTGGTATCTCAGTATTATGCTGGAGTAAATAATTTGGATCACCAGCTCAGGTGGCATTTACACCAGTGATCTATAAACACTGAAGAGCCAATATTTGGGTTTGAAATAATTTGATGGAGATGATGAGTAAGTAACATGTAGTGTTATTCTATACTTGTGGAATATCCAGGAGGAATGTTTGAACTGACTCTAGTTTCTGCTGCAGTAACTGGATAGAAATAGAAGGCAATTTACAATGATGTGGAGGAACAGATAAACTTTATGAACAAATGGGGCTTCTGGATTCTCCTATCATACTCACTCAGTCTTCTAATTTCCCTGATACCTGCTGGATTTGTGTATCATTTATATCCTGATAAGATACCTGGGTTGCCACTTATTCAATATTGTCACTTTTGGTCCAGGTGATCAGACTGCAGTATCCCACTCCTCTCCCTGGAGTAAAAGATAGGTAAGTCTCACTGCAAGCTGTCTCTGCATCTCTAAGTAACTCAGGGTTATAACTCAATGCAGGTCTTGGTAAGTAATGCCAGCTCTCCAGCCTCAAGATCTGTGTCTTGCCAACAGAAAGCCACAGTGCAGGATTTGTGGATTTGACTGACAAAAGCTGTGGCTGTGTCATAACTAACTGCTGTGCAATTTGATTTCAGACAAAGAGACAAACCATGGATTCAGTATTTGTGCCTGAAAATGGCTACCTTGATTTACTGCACAGTGATATTGACCCATTGCATCTGTGTACTTTCTTTGATCCTAAGTCATCTGGAGATGAAGAAGGTGACTTCTCTACAGGTTAGTAAGACACTAAAAAAATACTTGACTGGTTTATTCCTCACACTGTAAGTCATTGCCATCTCCTCTCAGCTCCAAAGCCACCTCATGGCAGTTTATCATGGTGACTGAGTTAAAGTCTACAAGCACTAGGTGTTAGGATGTGGTAAGTTTGTCTGTGTCTGTACATACAATCACTGCTTCCAGAAACTGTCATGTTTTTAAATTGTGCATATTTATAGCATCCTGCTCAGTCAGTCTAACAAAACACACTGTACTGTCACTCATCAGGGCATGACACTGTCTTTCATTTGGATATCATTCCTGTAAGTAGTTTATTTGCAAATGTTCCTGTCATAAGCTGGCCAAGTGTAATTGTCAACACCTCTATGGCTTGAAGCTAAATGTTTTGCTAAACAGAGACTTTTAGATGAGTTTGTGATGAACGCAGTCCATGAGCAGACAGCTTTAGATTCTGAGATCCTAAGGCACCAAAACAATGGAGTATCATTACCAGATGCCATTTTCCAGCTTTTTGGGACACAGTGATTTTTAAATTCCATTACAAATGAGAAAGCAGAAGGGCAAGAGTATAAAGTTGATAATTTCTTGCAATTCAGTTCCTACAAATAATCAGATCAGGAGGTTGCCCTGGATCTCAAACTTTGTGCTCCTGACTTTCTGTGGAAACTGTGGACTGATCTGCTCTCCCTTTCCTGAGTGTTCTGTTATAAAAATTATGAAAGTCTATCTGTGGAATGGAACATTAGTTGAGCTTATGTTAAACACATGAGCTGGACCATGGGTTGAGAATGGCAATGAGAGGAGAAGAGCTGATGTATTCCAGGCATGCAGTCTCACAGCTCTGTGCCAAATAGGTGGAAAATATTACCAATCTGGAGCATTGTGGCTTTCATGAGTGACCAATGCCAGGTGGCAAATCAGTGGAGAAGTGACCACCAGAATTATCTTTGTGATTGATCATTTCCCAGGTTAGTCTTTTCCCTCTCAGTTTCTGACTGTTAAAAACACCTGCAGGAGTGTTCCTTACCCCATGGCCTTACTTGCTCAGTGACTGAAAGTAGGATGAATTAGAGGTCAAGCACTGACTCATGCTATCACAGATGTTTCACTGATTGGAATACTTTTGAGCCTTAGCAATGTCTGAGATGATGCAGGTAAATCAAACATCATCAGGACATGGCACCAGTTACTGGAAGCTGGGCATCTCTGCTGTGAAGGTGTTAGCATGGTCCCTGGCCAACTGGCAGCTTCACAGGCAATTTGCAGTGCAATTCAGGGATTAGCATGGACACAGCATTGTTCTGAACAGGGCATCTGGGTGATACCACCATATCATGAAGGATAAGAAGGTTTAATAAGCTGTATCATCATAGAATGGATTCAGGAAGTATTTTATTTACTAGGAGAGATGAGGTCTCAGAGTTTAGCAAAAGAAAAGTGCTGATTTCCAGGTGACTGTGAATTACTGAGAGTTCAGTTCTGTTCCTTCTTAGCCAATACACAATGAAAAGCCAAAGCCTTCTGCTGAAGTAACAAATATGCCTGTTATGCATGTCCTGCTATCTGATTTTTTATGCTTGGTTATGGCATTCATTGAGCCAATGCATATTCCTTCTTAACTCTAGATCTTGAAGTTGATGCCAGCAACTATGAACAGTTAAATAATATGGATTTCCCATATGAAAATGGGGATGGGTTCTACCCCTGTTGCAACACCACGGATGCTTATGCTAAAATAGGTATGAAAGCAATTTTTGGTTTTCAAATCATTATTTTACAATCATTTGCTATAGCTATTTCTTATAGACTCTATTCTCAATCTGAAGCATTTACTCAAGTAGCCTTTCCGTCATGTGTGGTAGATCTAATTTAGAGTACCTGAACCTGTGCATTGTGGGGAAACTTATTAGCAGTAGCTTGTGGTTTTTGGGGGAAAATCTCTCTATTAATGTCTCCTTCTGCTTAATACTTCCTTTCTCTACTTCTCTTTTCTTGTGATCTTTATTTCCTGAACAACAAGTTACAAGAAAAACTTAATTTAACTCCTCCATTTTACTTACATTGCAGAGTTCTGTTAATGAGGATAAGCTTACTAGAGTTTTGCTGTGACATTTACTGTGTCATTACTGTGTTCCTCTTTTGTTTTTGTTTTTTTTTCTTTTGTTGCTAGCTGAATTAGTAGAATATGTGCTCAAGGATCAGCAGGAGAAGCAGGTTGAAGACATTTTTGGTAAGATTGATATGGCAGAAACTAACTTTCTCCATGGCAGTTTTCTGTCTAACATGTGCTTCATCCCCCTAGTCTGAACACTAGTAAAGTTTCTATACCTCTGGTACCTTCTTCTTTCCCCCTGAGTACAGTGTCCCAGGATTTTCTTGGAAAACTTGAGGATTTTATGCATTTTTCAGGCCTTTCTCAAAGATGGCAATTTTGTCTCTGACCAAGCTGCTGATCATGTCACCATGCTGATAGAATATGCACAGCTTCACTGTCAAGTGCATTAATAGCCTCAATAGCATCACACTTACTCTGAGCACAGCAGGGATGATACACATAAGTCCCCAGAGCACTTCGCATGTGTATAAATACAGTTTGCACACACTGATTTCTGTCCAGGATGCACAGAGCTGCCTGAGGAAGTGTGTCAAGTTTTACTTCTCACCCTGATTAATGCAGCAATGCTATTATAGTAAATCATTCCTTCATCCATTCTTGACTGGAGATATTGCTTTACTTGTGGTACCAAATCATTGTTTTGGTAGCAGCACAAATGCAGCTATTTACTGTTCCAGAACAGATATATCAATAGGTGGCTGTTGAGAAATCCATAGAACTAGAAGGTTCACAGAATATCTGTATATCCTATTTTATGTTTGAGCAAAATAATTTGGACTAATTTACTAAAGGTCAGTCTTTCCCTAGAATTATCCTGACTGTAGGAAGCTCATATGCCTTTTCAAATGATTTATACTGCTCCCTGGTGTGTTTAGAATTTTGGGGGTTTTGCAGCTAATGGCAATATTTTTATTGGTTTTAGAAAAAAACCAGAATGCAACATTAGTTCTTAAGTATTTTCTGGTAAAAGTGTGGTGTGGATAACTTCACAGTTCTTGCAGCACAGAATATAAAATCTTTTTAGAACCCTTTATTCTGTCTCTTAAAGGATCTAATCCCTTTAGCACATAAATTGAGTAGTACTGAGATCACACTGTGACACACAGCTGCAATGTTTTATCCTTTGCTCATCATTAGAGCATTGAGAAGTACTTATGGTTTATTAGCCACTGCCAGTAGATTAATGGTTTGCAGTTCAGAAATTAACACAGGGTGACAAAGTCTGCACTCAGAGCTCTGTGGGCTTTCTAAGTCATGTGGAACTGGGTACATCTTTTATCGCATTATTTGGTTTTTATCTTTTATTTGGAGCATATTTCATCTTTGATCTCTGTTAGTGTGTTTCTATTGCTTTTACTCCTCTCTGTAATTTTTTAGGAGAACGAAATTTGACATTGGACCATATTTCATGTTTTCAGCAGGGAACCTTATTTTGGATGACATTGCTGCTGAAAACACTGAGAAATTTCCTGACATAAAGATGCAGTCATGTCTTAAACGAAGTAAGTGTGAACAGTGAGAATATGAAAGGCTTTGTGCCTGAGTTCTAAACTTGCATTACAGCCCCTTGGCTTTAGCACAGCCCCAATGCACTTGTCATGCAGTTTTTCAGTGACACCAGTCGTGCTTCCTGTGGCTTTGCTCAGGCTCGTGGGCAGGAACTGAAAGCAGCTCTTCCAAGCGTAGAATTTACAGTTCGCAGAATTTGTTTTCCTGTAACATAACATTAAACATGTTATATTTCTTTGCATTTTTGTCATCCTTGTGGCAGTGTTGACTTTGTTTTCAGTGTATCTATAGCTCAGTAAGCATTGGCTGAACAATTGCCTTTTTAACTGCAAGAACAACAGCAAACATCTTTGGCACAAAAATCTGCAGCCTAATTAAAACTTCACAGAGCAAAATAACACGAGGCTTTTCACATTCATTTTTATACACTGGACCTGAAATAGCTGAATGGAAACTGGCAACACCCCCTTCTACTTAAAATAAGTTTTGTGGGGTAAATTTAAAATTACCAAAATTTTGCCACTTACCTTGCTTTCTTTCAGCTTTCTTAGGCTCTGCAGCAGAAAGTTACTGTGATGCTTCAGAACCCAAATATAAGAAAACTGGTAAGTCATTGGCTGAATAAGAAAAGGTTATTGAACATGTATTGTCTCATGTTCCAAAATCTCATCTTCTGTTAGGTACTATAACTCTACCTTCCAGAAAAGTTTGCTGTCATAGATTTGTTGATTTTGATCATCATGCATTTTCATGTTTCTGCAAAAATCACCTTAGATTAGATTCCCCTTACTAATTTATGATATAACAAATCCACATCCTCTTATCTGCAGCTATTAAATTGTGCAGCTTCGGATCAGCTACATGGTAGCCTAAGAACAGCTGGATCCTTATACTTCAAAAGTACATGTTCCTGCCAGGTGATACGAAAATTACTTGCTTAACATCAGCAGAGGCACAGTTGACCTTTTCTAAATCCACATGAGAGAAGAAAGAAAAATAATAGAGACCTGGGTCTGTGCCAAATTCTGTAAATTTTATCACGTACACCTTTTTATTTTATTGGATTTTTGGAAAATGTCTCACTTGGAACAAAAAGGATCAAATCCAGGAAATGTAGAGCTATGACCTGAGTCATATTACCCATCAGGTCATAGCTCCACATGCCCTGGGTTTGAGACTCTTTCTTCCAAGTGTGACATCTTCCAAAAGTCCAGTGCAACATCCCAGTGAAAATAATAACTGTGAAGAGATGATTTCTTGGCCCCGTCCATGCTATAAAGTCCTTTAAACTGAAAAAAGGGAGAAAGGGAAATTTCTAGGTTTTGCACATTGTTAGATAATCTACAAGACAATACCTGGGGCCAGCAGGCAGGCTGGAACTTGTCCCCTGAGTGTAAAGTGGTGCTAATGTTCTCACCCAGCTGTAGCCTAAAGGGTATCTCAGGCAGAACTAAACCAGCAAAATACTCTCCCAAAATCCAGATGAGAACAACCTGTTTTAACAGCAATAGTTTTAACTATTTTATATTGTGTTTTGAATGAACATCTGACTCGTTTTATATCAGCACACCTCACATGCCTCCTAAGGGGTCTCTGGCTGTACCAAACTCTAGAGGCCATGTACATATTGGGGGGGTGGCCAAACCGGTGTGTAACCTAGAGTTCCATCCAGAGTTCTGGGATCTGGGGCTGCACCTCAGCACAGTTCTGATAAGGAGCGGGCACAGACTGTGTGAAAATCCGAGAATGTACATGTGCACCATGACTGCGATCCAAGCTGGTTTTCCAGTGTTCTTATGGAGTTCTGAGGGACTGGGAGGGAGAACTGAGCAGAAAAACATGTTTGGTAGCTCTGGGAAAGTTATCAGAGTTTCTACTGAACTGGTACCTGCTGACTGTAGTTATTTAGACAGAGGTGAAATTCCTGGCAGTTAGTAGCCGTTAAAGGTGGATTACTTTCTATTTGCTTAAGTTCCTTTATAGATTTGGCACTTTTAAAAGCCTATATTTATGCCACACTATTAATAACAGTTTTCCATAAGGAAATGGCACATCGGTTCCAAATGCCTCACCCTACAGAACCTGCATTCCAGATCAAAGGACCATCACAGAGCTAACAGGTGCTTCGTGAAGCTCCAACCATCCTTTTGCTGGAAGTCCTCAGAATATTATCAGTTTCTCTACTGTTCTTGACCCAGTGAAGGTGTTGAGGAAGGAAAATATACATAAGACAGTATAAGTACTAGGTAGAAAAATCTAATTGACAAAATGATGAGCTACTTGACAAAATCAACAATTTATTTAACCTGTCATGGGTGTCACAGTATGATCCTGCAAAGGAAAATGCATCAGCTCTTCAGAAGTGCAAGACTATCTACAGCAAAGAGAATAATGTGTACTAAAGTTCAAAGTAGTAAGCCAAGAATGAGATTCTTTCAAAGGAATTGAATGAAATAGTGGCACAAACCCCAGACAGGTTTGTAGCTCCTGATAAAAACATCAGACCACAGAAAGTGGTGAAGTATAGACTTACTTGTTGTAGCTAGACAGGAGAGGGAAAGAAAAAGCAAAACCTAAGGTGTGACTTACTTGATTTGCAGGAGTCTTTTGATAAGTAGATGAAATTGTACAATTGTACACAAACCTCTCACTCCATTTGTTCTATTCTTGGAGGAAAAAAATGTGCTTCAGAGGAGATGCATCTTTAAAAGCTCTGGTGTTTGTGACTGTTCTTTGGGAGACACTTAACACACACTCTTTGTCCTTACAAGAACTGTAGTGTCTAATTAGGGAGTCAAGGTTCCCAGCTGATTGCTTGTGGGCCCCTCTGCTCGTGTGCAATATTGAGGCAGCAAACTGTGCTTGGAAAATCAGTACAGCCAGTGTAAGACATTGTTATATCTTACCTGTCAGTCATCCATGTGTAGGGTCATGTACATCTAGATACATCTGGAAATAAGAGAGGCCAGGAAAGATGAAGGAAAATAAAATTTAAAGAGAAACTACTGAGAAGAAAAAGTGATCTACTAGAGAATTTAATAAATACATTTTCAATTTTGAGAGCTAAATAGTTTTCAGAAAGCTATTTTGAATTCTTCTTGCTTTTGGAAATCAAAACACAGCTGATCAGAATCAAGTGGTTTATCGTATCTACTGAGACCTCTTCTTTGGTTCCTTTAAATTCTACCAATGAGATAACTTTCTCCTTTTGTTTTGCTATTTTATTTTAAAGTGGAAGTCCCTGCAGCTTCTGCAGGGAATGGCAGTTTCTTTGCTATGCCTCTCAACAGCCACCCAGTGAGCTGCACCTCCCTAACTAACCAGCACATGTCCTGTTCTGTTCCTGCTGCCCATGGGCTGGAAAGAAGCCTCATAATTCCTGGTACGTAGAGTACAGCTGTGGGTGTGCACCTGTACACAGGCTGATTTACACGTGGGGAAAACTCTCTTATAAATCTTGTCATTGACTATGAGCAATGGCAGGAAAATGGCAGGTTTGGCAGCTCTTAAAGGTGTGGCACTCACTAAAAGAATGAAAAATATTCAAGGGAAATTAAAAGGGCATTTCTGCTAATTGAGTAGAATGAATCTTTCATTTAATTGGTGCAGGTTATAACAGAACAGTTATTTACTATGTGCTAATCTAAGTAATTACTTACTTGTTTTAAGAATAGCAAGTCATAAAATTTTCATTATTAAACTTTAATTTAGTTCCAATTTCTTTTTTCACCCAGAGATTTGTAAAGGACTGAGGGATAATTACATTTGCAGCAGTGGAGCAAAACCTAGGCTGTGATTTAGCTCAAGAAAACTGAGAACTGAGCAGTAATCCCACTGATGGGCTGTGTAGGCACCTGGCCTGGGCCATGCTGGGTTGCAGAGGGTGCTTGTGGTGCACTGAGAAGTGCTGATGACAAAGGCCCAGTTCAACACCTTTCACTATTAAGTCTGTGCTGGAAAGGAACCAAAACCAGTGTCTAAGTCGGAAGTCTTGAAGTACCTCATGCGAGCTGAAGCAGCATAAAGTAGCAGAAGAAATTCTGTCCCACCTACAGAAATTCAGAGCTATGGCTGATTAAATTGCAAGCACTGAATCATCAAAAAACTTTCTCAGTGTGGATTGAGAGGGAGGATGCTTGTACAACCTGCATGACATGCAGTTATTTGGGAAGGATGTAGTGCAAGGAAGGTAAATTTAATGCGGATACATACTATTTACATTTTCTCTTCTCTGCATCTTTGAATTACAGACTTTGCCTTAAGCACTTTTCCTTATGATAATAGAATTTCTCTTTAGACTGTTGAAAACAGTGGCTGCTAAAAGTAGTAATCCCTTGTATCTCAAGCTCATCATACCTTGTAAGAATTCTTCTTTTTAATGTTCTATGGACCTCATGTGATCCTGTGAGTTCTCCACCAGGAAAATTTGTCTAGAAGCTGCCAGAAAGGATAAGTACCTGTTAGAAAGCTTCTTCTCTCTCATAAAGATTTAGAAAGCAGAACCCTTTAAAAATAGAAGAGTAATTATTCTGCACTCATTTCAGGATTGTCAGAACCTTTGACCTCAGAGTGCCTACCAGTCAGTGTGAAAGGGTACCAAGAGAACCCAGGCTTGGCAGGTCCTCCTCAGCAGATATTTAACTTTGTTCTTGAAAATGGCACATCTGATGTTATAGTATATCCAGGTAAGAGCAATAGTCTTTTATCCCCCTAAAGAGGCATAAAGTGCTAAAAAATCAATGCTGCCAACAGCAGCATTGATTAAATTTGGTTATTGATGGCTATGATATGCTGAAAACTATGCTTTGTTTCTTGCCAGTGCTGACATCTTCCATGGAAACATTCATGTCTCCAAATTTTCCAGTTAATTTATGTGGTAAGTAGAAAATTGGGGTTTATATATGTGCAGCACTTTGAACTGGGAGAGAAACCATATTGCTTCTACTCAAAGCCAGTTCTACCCTCCAGGCTTTACTCATGTTAACCTTAAAAAACCAAAAATGGATGGTATTTCTTTCTTTGTATTGATCACAGGCTGTTTACTCTGATCCAAAATGTACAGGTAAGAATTGTAGAGCTTCAGGTTCAGCAGCCAATCCCCTGTGTTTGTTATGACATCCAGTTTCTGGAAGAAGTCAGGTTTAGTTAAAACAATGCAAAGCCCAGGGTGCTGGAGCACCCTCAGAAAGTGGAGATGATCTGATGCTGGCATGGCCTGAGCATCTTAAATGCTCAGTGCTGGCAGCCAGACTGCAGCCAGCTCCCGTGGAAGCCCCAAAACCAACATGATGATGACTTATAACTAAGCAATACTGAAACCTAATGCACAGAAAGGCTTGTAATGAAATCAGAGCCTTGGTCAGAATTTAACAGTCCCACTTCAGGTAACAAACTTTCCTGAGACACTTTTCTTCCAACCCTCAGAGAGCTGTTGGAACCCAGATTTGATATCAGTGTTGTTTCTGGTCCCTATGCCCAGTGCAGGAGTTTGTTGCCCTCTGGTGGCTTCCACTACCCCAAAAGCAAAAGTATAACATGGACATTAAGAGGTAAATATCCCTAGGTGTGGGGAAGTCTTTGTAAATTATATTTACTGTTTATGTAAATAAACACTGCCAACTGATTTACTACTTTTTATTCACAATATATGTATGCCACAAGCCCTGGAATTCCAGATGTAGCAGCAGATAAATTAGCATGTGAGATGCCAAGCCAGTTCATTTTCCTTTTTTAAAAGGTCTTGCTCCTACCTGCTTTGACCAGTTTCCCATCTAAATGTCTCATTACAGATTTTTTTTTCTGTTCTTCCATTCTGTTTTCTTAGTTCATAAAATAAACAGTAAATAAAAAAACCAGACACTTGCCCAACCTTTATTTAATATCTTTCTTACTGGAGGCCTGTGGTGCTTCCCTTTTAGAAGCAATTTTGAACTCAAACCATTCTGAAGGTTTCTGGCATGCAGGGTAGGAATTAATTACCAGATCTCTGAAACTGTAAGATTTGTATTTCTTTTAAACCATATTCTACATCCAGATTATCAAGATGATATTATGGTATGAAACACATTTGTACATATTTAGGGAGATTAATCTGTTTTGGTTTAGGTAATTTTTTGCACATCTCTGCTGTGTGTAGTTACAAGACTCTGAAGCTGAGTTTGTTACAGCCTCTGTCAATTTAAATTGTCTTGCATCTGCAAAGCTCTTCCTACCAGAAGTTTTGTCAAAACTGATACTCTGCAATTACCAATCTGCAGAAATGTTCTCTCTGAAAAATTCCCAATTCCTTTGTGTAAAGGAGACACTGATCACCTGACCCAAGTGCAAAAGTCTGCAGTAGTTTGAAAGCAAACAGGTGAAAAAGAAAGAAAATTGGACAGCAATAGGACTTTGTCAGAGACAGTAATGGGTAAATACTGTTACCAAGAGTCTTTTCTCTGCCATTTTCATCTTTAGTGCTTGGTTACAAGATGTAGAATAACAAAGGGAAACTATTGCTTTTGAGGACATAAAGAAGCACTGTGTGTGAACATGAATTTATGCAAAACTGACATATTAAAAGAACACTGGATATCACCTGGTAATGGTAAATCTGCTTCCCACAGCTGTCAGAACAGCTGTGGTCTTGTTTGATTCCATTCTGCCCCTAACAGTGCACATCAGCAGAATTCTACTTGTGGGAGAAGTTTATTCACTTTCCTTGTAAAATTAACAAACTATTTCTTACTCTGAATATATGCTAAAATAAACTTGGAAATTTGCATTAATCTTATTGTTAAAATTAGTAAAGCTGAATCAGAGATTATCTAGATGTCTTTATCAAGTATATTGTTTTGTTTCTCCAGATTTAGAGAAATTTCAAGAAACTCAAGATTCTATAATTCCTTCTGAAGAACCTTTTAAAAGACCAGGTGAATTTAGAACTCTTGAACTTAAACCTTCCGGTATTTTTTGGAAAAAGATTCTGTGTTTCTTTCCATACAGAGAAGCTCCTTGTAGGAATCATTCAACAATTTGTGAAGCTGTTCTGAGGGTCTGAGCACAATTCCAGGTTTCAGGATATTAGACTTGGCTTCCTGTAGATATCTTGCTGTAGTACCAGCTTAGCAGCTCAGTGTACTTCAGTGGTTTTATCATCTGTACAGAGAGCTCCAAAGTTATTCAGTTTATAGATGTGAAAGTGTCTGTTGTGCCTGCACTTCTCAGCTGCAGTTGCATGGGGTAAATCCAGCCCTATGGGCTTTGTGGGAATGCTTGTGCTTTCACCATATTGCAATCAAGCACTTGAGCCACCATGAAATGGTGTTGTAGTTTGGGGACTGGTTCCTTCAGTTTGTGTGTGCTCTTTATTTCTCTAGAGCAAGTGGAAACTTTCTGTTCATCCCTTAAGGATTATTTCCGAGACACGTGCAAATCTGTGACCATGGAGCGGGAAGTAAATCTGGATCACCTCTTCATTGATGGGACACTTGTTCAAAGTCAAACTGAAACCAAGACTGGAAAGAATAGTGCAAAAGCAATGGAAAAGGAGCTGGTAACCTGCAGCCTGCAAGAGAAGGAAAAGACAGCCATTGTTAGAAGCCAAATATTTCAAATCCCACAGCGTAAAGACTTAGAGACTAAAGTGATTGTGGTGCTGGGAAAAGCAGGAATGGGCAAAAGCATTCTTGTTCAGAAGATCTGCCAGGACTGGTCCAATGGAGAGTTTTCTCAGTTTGAATTTGTATTTTGGTTTGACTGCAAACAAATAAGCTTGCCTGAGAAGCAATACAGCCTGAAGGAACTGCTGCTTGAATTTTTTGTAAAACCTCAAGAGGGAAGCAAAGAGATCTTTGAGTATATCTTGCAAAATCCTGATAAAGTCCTTCTGATTTTTGATGGTTTTAAAGGGTTGCACGATCACGAGAATTTTCCTCGTTGCTCAGCCAGCCAGCCTGAAAAGGATTTGTGCAGTATAAAGGAGCTGCTTTCAGGACTCATCCAAAAAAAGATACTCAATGGCTGTACTTTATTATTTACAGCAAGACCAAAAGACAAACTGTACCAGTACGTGTCCAAAGTGGATAAGACTATTGAAATGGTAGGATTTTCCCCTCAGCAGAGAGAATTGTACATAACCAAATACTTTGAAGAATCGCTGTACTGTGATAGTGCACTGAAATTAATCAGAGAGTGTGAGTACTTGTTCAGTCATTGTTACAGCCCTGTTATGTGTAGGTTTGTTTGTTTTCTCTGTGAGACAGTGCTTGAAATGGGAGAGAAAAGCCTTCCTTCAACTCTTACTGGAGTCTTCCTGAAATTTTTTCAGCAGAAGATAATGTTTATGCAAACAGATGTTACAACCACACAAAATCAAGAGAGTCTTGCTACCTTAGCTCGTGTAGCCTGGTGTCTTGGAGAAAAGCACCAAAGTGCCATGAAAAGTGATCTTATTCCTTCTAAGGAAGTTAAAGAGTTTGCTCTGAAGTATGGGTTTTTCCTGCCATTTGCATTCCCCAGACATTCAGATAGTGAAGAAGAGGAATTTGGGAGCACATTCTCTGATTTTGTCATTCAGAATTTCTTGTGTGCACTTCACCTTTTGTTAGCAGAAGAGCTCAAGGATAAAAATCTAACAAAGTACCTGTCTTTTCTATCCAAGAAGAAAAAACCTTATAACTGGTTAGATTTAATGCCTCGATTTTTGGCTGGTTTGATGTTTCTCCAGGATGACCCCTACTTCTGCTCTCTTTCAAAAGAGGTTGAAAAACAATCAACCAAGAAGCAGAAGACACTCTTGAAATACATCAGAAGACTGCAGATTAATAGTCTCTGTCCAGAGAGGTTGCTAGAGCTGTTATGTTGTGTTTATGAAACACAGAACAATTATCTTCTGCAGCATGTGGCCTTAAGACTTGAGCCAGATTTGTCTTTTCTGGGCATAGTTCTTACACCACCTGATGTCCATGTACTGCACTCTATTTTGAAAAGGTCAAGAAAAGAGTTTTTCTTGGATTTACGGAACAGCAGCATTGACATGCAAGGGCTGCAAGCCTTGGTCAGCCTAAGGAATGTGACATCGTTCAGGTTGGTCACTCTCTGTACCCCATAGCATCATCCATAGCACTGTGTGTAGATGACACTTTCATGCAACAACAGCAGTCACATCTGTTGGTTTTGCATGTTTTGTCACTTCACAGGGCTTCTCTCAGTGACACAGTCAGGCTCTGGAAATCTTTAGAACAAACAAAAGACTACGAACTGCTGAAAGTGTCCACAGAGAAATTTGTTCTTGATCCCTTTAAGGCAAAGACAATGAAGGACATCAGTGACCTCTCCGACCTTGTAGAGATGCAGGAGAAGATGATGAATTGGTAGGATCATTTATGATCAAAACTCCTCTTATAGCAATTTATACCAATAGCAGTTTATGAAAACACAGTTTCACCACCAGTGCTGGACAATGGAGTTGTCTGTTTGTCCAGAGGAGAAGTAACCAAGGCAGTGCAAGCTCCTGGGTCATCTCAGGGGGTTCTCCTCCCCCATGTGAGGTGGCTGTCATGGCAGGGATGAGCAATGACAGCACTGTGCAGAGCAGTCACCAAAACTGCCACTGAAAGAGCCAGCTGTCACTTCTCTTTAATCTCTGAGTATGGCATCTTCCATTTGCTTTCAGTTACAGAGCTTGGGCTGATTCTTTCTCCCTGTAGCACCTGGGCATAAAGGAAAGCCTGTTTTGCACAGGTTCCAAATGGCCTGAGTCAGTCCTTTAGCCCAGGAGATAAAATCTTCTGTTACATGGTCTAGAAACCCTGTGCTCCATCCCTGATGCTGATGTAGCTGGGGGATTGATTGCAATTAAAAACACGCAGAAATAAAATTTTGGGTTTTGGTTTTGGTTTTTCTTAATGATGACTTCTATTTTAATGTGTGTGGAGTATTTTGATTAAAATATAGACAAAATAGTTTCATGTTTGACAGAAAATAGTTGATTTTGAAAAATGCATTTTCAAGTTTTATTGGAATAAGAGCAAACAATTTCACTACAAAAGGCAATTATTGGATTTAAATTACTCAGTTGATGAAAGGTTGGAGTAGAAGTTACTCTGAAGTTTCCTGGTTCCTCAGTTAATGCAACAGTGGTTTATTTTCTGTAAAAATTTGCTAACAAATTGTTTTTAAAGCACTGTTTTGGCTACTAAAATATTTATCACACCCTGATTCTACTGTGCTTTATTTAGTGTGCAAGAAGCATCTGGTTGCACCAGCTATGAAATTCCTGCCATCAGAAACCTCAGAAAAGTCGAATTTGCGTAAGTGCTGAACTTCTGCTGATTGAGGTGGTCATGTTTGAGGAGGAGCAGTCATGGGTGCTGGCTACAGCCATTGCACTGATGTATAGCCAGCTTAAAGTAAACCCCATTTATTGCTATCTTGCTTTTCTCTCAACTAGATTTATTAAGTTATGGCCAAAACTCAAAGAACATTATTTCTGGCTCCAGAAATACAGATCAACAGGGCTGTGCCAATTTTTTTGTTGTTTTAGTACAAGTTACCTCCTGATCACAAGGTACTGGTCTTGTGCCACAGGGGATAAAATATTTTGACTGTCATCCAACTACCTGGGAAATACTTTTCCCCCCAGAAATGCTGAACTTTTCTATCTGAGTCCTCTGACGTAATTTTCTACCCTATCAGAGTTAAGGCCATGAGAGGATTACATCAGAGAATGCCTCCCAAATAAATTATTTAGCACCCTTTTCCTGGAAGATGGAAGGTTGACTTGGTAACACTACTTTAAAAGAGAGGTTTTAGTAACACTTCTTTTTTCCCCCCAAACTGTAAGCAGCCTCCAAGGCTATTCTATTGCTCAAAATATTCTGCCATAGCATGTGAATTCATTTGGGCAGAAACTGCAGCAGTGCAATGGAGAATTCTCATCAGGTGTTCTCACCTGTTTCCTGCTCTGTAAATCTAATCCAATCTGGGACTGCTGTGCTTGGCCTCACTTCTGATTTTATGCTGCTTTCTCTTCTAATTTCCTCTTCCTATTTCCTTTTATTTAAATTTTGCTTAAAATGCTAATCCTTTTAAATAGCTGAACTTGTTCTGATATCAAAGACATTCTAAATAGGGTATGAGAGACAAATGCTTGGAGCGTGAGTATCAAAGTGCAATTTATGCTTTAAGCTGCAGTAAAGTGTTGATCTTAAGTTAGACTGAATTGTTATTAGTTGGGGGAAATAACTTTGTTTCCATTTCTCAGTTATACTGAGATAGATATGTATTTCATCTCAAGATTATACTTACAGTGAAAAACCTGAAAAATATAGAGAACAGAAATACAAGAATCTAAAACAAGTGAGGTAAGTCTTGCAGAGAGGAACAAAAAGTGGCAAATGTCCCAATGCTGCTGTGCAAGCTCTGTCCTGCCTGACCTCGAGGCTTCACAGCAGAATTCCCTGGTGCAGGTGGTAGGGAATGGCTGCTTCTGAGGAATGTAAACTAGCTTGCATTGGGGGCTGCAAAAATTCCTGAGTTTGGCTGCTTGTGAGCATGTAAAAAACCTGCTGCATGTCTATATTTTCTTCCAGACTGGGTCCAGCATGTGGCCTTCAAGGATTGCTAAAACTCGTGAAAATTCTTGCAGCATTTCCATCACTTCAGCATTTAGAGTGAGTTCTGCTAAAGATTAACTTTGCTAACATTTCTCCTCAGCAGCCCTTGATGATGGAGAAGCTCTTGTACCCAAGAAACATTTTAGTTGCCCACAAGACTCCTTGTTTGACGACCAAATTGACCAGCAGAAACATTCCGAAACTGTAACAATAGTCTAAAAGCTGACACTCCCCATCCTCCCTGGAGACGCCTGGTGTTGGTTTGTTGAGAACCCTCAGTCCCTTCCTGGGGTGTTCCTGGGTGGGTAAAGGTTCAGCACAGAGCCCCTGGGGCCCCCTTCCTGCCCCACCACTGACCAACAGCGTGCAGTGACTTCTGACTTCACTGGAGCTCCAGAACATCCATGACAAACCAACTCTCTCTCAGTTTTAAGCTTCTTACACTAGAAACAAGTGTACCAGCAGCAGTCAGGGTTGTGCATGGCACTTGTGGGAAGGTTCCTGGGGTTTGGAAGAGCCTTTGGCCTTACACAGCCCAGTGGCCATTTGTCTGTCTTGTGGCTGGCCTTTTCCTGATATTTCAGGAAAGCAATAAAATATGAAATATATCCAGTATATATCAGCATTATCTGTCAGATTAGAAGGGATCTAGTATCTGAAATTCCAGTATCTGACTAGATATGAGGAAAACTTCATTTTTAATACTCCCTCTCTGGAGAAGGAGCAGTTTAGGCAAGGATTTACAGCCTCTGCTGGATTTTGCCTGTTCTGTATTTTTGTGTGCACAGGAAATCTCCTTTCAGCTTAGCTGGAACACAGCTATTTCATAACTATTTTAATAATCTTGCATATCAAAGGAAATGGGTCAAGGCATTCAACTAGTAAAAAAAATTCTTATGCTTTAAATTTGGGCAGCAAAAAGCTGCTTATTAGAGAAGCTATAATTTGTGTGATGCTTCACACTGATTGAGGCTACTGCAGAGAAGCTTTTCAAGATAGAGTGGTCTCTGAGGTGAATAAACCACAAAAATTTAGATTAAAAGGGAAGCTAATTCTCTCTTTGTCGTCACACAGCCTTGATGCTCTGAGTGAAAATGGCATAGGAGATGAAGGAGCAAAGAGTCTGTCTGAAGTGTTTCCAACCCTGACATCACTGGAAACATTAAAGTAAGTGCATTAAAGTAACATTTAAGTAAGGTTAATAGTACAGGGAAATTTTGAGAAGAAACAGATTAAACCTAGAGACTTAAGGGACTGTCTGTTAACAATTATGGGCAAAATTATCCCATGGGCATGGAAGACCAATGAGCCTGTGGAGATATTTAATCAGTACATTCATTAGACAAATAGATTAATCCTTCCTGACTTCTCTTCAAGGGGTCTATCTTGCCTTTTTCTCTGCATTTGGTCTAAACAGACTGTACAAATTATATTTTTAAAAATTGAAAATCAATTTCCCCCACATTGTAATAAATTAGAATAAATGTGCTCGACTAACAAAATTATCTCGCTTACTGTAGTTTATCACAGAATAAAATAACAGACCTGGGTGCAGAGAACCTCGCTGCAGCTCTCCCTTCCTTGTCTTCCTTAAAAACACTAAGGTGAGTAGTTGTAACCTGTTGAGTTGTTTTGAAAACATACCTTGCTGTCTCTGTCAGAAACTACTGAACAGGGAACAAAGAGGTAACACTGTGCAGCAGCCAAGCTTTTCACTTCATTTTTGCATAAAGTCTTCAGAAAGAGGAGAAGAAGTATGACAGACATACAGAAGGATATCTGGGAATATACCAGGACTGGACTGATGATTAAATCCAGTCCATAATACCCACTTATGAATCATGCCCTGCACAGAAGTGCACCACATCTGCTGCAAACCCAAAGCTGTCTGTAGCTGCTGATACAGGGACAATGGTCCATCCCACTGCACTGGGATATCTGGCACAGGCCTGAGTGAAGCAGGGAATGCAAGAAACCCTGGTGTGCAATTCTGGAGCAGTTTAGTGATGTGGAAATCTTTTGAATTCTGTACCCCAAATCTTTAAGCTTCATTTTTTGGCAGATTTTTAGTTTTATCTGTGTAGACAGAAATGCTCTTATTATTCATAGAATAATAGAATGTAGACCATT
Source organism: Pyrgilauda ruficollis (assembly GCF_017590135.1). Classification (NCBI taxonomy): domain Eukaryota; kingdom Metazoa; phylum Chordata; class Aves; order Passeriformes; family Passeridae; genus Pyrgilauda; species Pyrgilauda ruficollis. Next base: position 8,886,471 of record NW_024514764.1, on the reverse strand, counting down.
TTTGCTGTACCTGTGCTGGGTGAAGAAGGATGTGGCCATTTGCCTTGCTTGATACAGGAAATATGAATGTGTGTTTTAAACTTTAACTGCAAATAAGGATAAAATGAAAGTTAAGGTGTGCTTACCATATTTGAAAACCCTTGATCTAATATCTTTGTACATTATCCATTATTCAGTTGTGACTATTCTGGTTTGGTTTTTTCTGCAGCTTGTACAATAACAGCATTTGTGATTTTGGAGCAGAAAATCTGGCAAAGGTTCTTCCTGCAATGAAATCTTTAAGAGTGCTAGAGTGAGTATGAAATCTTTTGAGATGGCCCAGGAAAGAGAACTTCATTGGAGACTGAAAACACAAATGTTCCATGTTTGGTTTTGGAGGAGACAGAAACTGAGGAAGGTTTTGGGAAAATTTCACAGGGGAAATGTGCTTCTGCAGAGTCCGGATAGTCAGTGGTTAGAAAGGATTAAGGAACAGTTCACCATAAACCCAGAAATATTGGTGTTAAGGTGGGAGAATAGGCTCATGGGGGAGCTCAGGAACCTCCTCAGGAACATGGGAAAAGGAATCCCTCAGATTAATTAACATAATGGAGTTCCCATTCAACTTTCTAAGTATATTATTACAGGTTTTTTGAATCCACAATCTGTTTTGGGTTTTTTCCTTTTTCTTTCTTATCCCTTCTGCAGATTAACCTATATAATAATTTTTTATTTTGAATAAAATGTTTGATTACACCATTTGATTTGGATTAACAAAGTTGTTTTTATTCCTCAGTGTTCAGTATAACAAAATAACTGGTGTTGGAGCCCAGCAGCTGACTGACAGCCTACGCAAATGTCCCCATATAAAGAACCTGGTGTAAGTCTCTTGACAGGCTGTTTGCTGCACCTTCATCCTGTAAAACTGGGTTAGCAATCATGGCAAAGCTGCCTTCTGTATTTGCCAGATTTAAAAGAGGCACAAACAAAGACATCAGCAAAATACAAAAGCAGAGATGTTAAAAAATGTTGTCTCTGGTTTCAGCTGCATTCATTCCCAGTGGTGCCATTCAGTTGAGCTTGTCTTGACTGAAACAGTTTCCACTGAGCCTCCCTTTGTTAATCTTCTACCCTCCCAGAGAACCAGACCTACTCTGAGCTGCACCACTTGTGTTTGAGGGATAAACAATGAGCAGCCATCATCAGAGGTTAAATAGACTGAAGGTACCAGTACACATTCAGAGGAAGGGAGTTTGATGAAAGGTTTAAAAACAGTTACAGAGACAGGAATGCAGTTGTGTCCTGTAACCAGAGTCAACAAGATTATGGAGTACTGAACTGCTTTTTCCTAAATCAAAATGCATTTTCCTTTGCTCCATAGCCTACGTACTTTCATGGCATGATAGTCAAAAGGAAGGACAACTTAAAAAAAAAAAGAAAAAAAAAAAAAAAACCAACAGCAACAACTAAAAAAGGCACATCAAACACACCAAAAGAAGGTAAAACAAATTACACTTCTTAAAATCTTTCCTTTCTGAATTTGCCCTTACAGGATGTGGAATCCCACCATTCCCTATGGAGTTCTTGAACACCTTCACCAGCTGGACTCCAGGATCAGTGTGTAGATTCAGAGGATTCCATAAAGGTAACAAACCTTGGCTCCCTGAGACAACCAGGTTTGTTTCTGTGGGAGCTCTTGATTCCAGGCTTACTGACAGCAGGCACAGTAACAGCATCCATGTGTCCATGGGCAAGTGTGGAGATGGTGCCCTACAGTGGAACAGATCAGTGTCACATCAGGCCCCCTTTTCCTGCACTCACCTTGCACCCCCTCCTCCCTGGTGCTGCACTAGCAGACTGCAAGTGCTTTATTAAGAAAAATGGACCTCCAGAACTCCCAGTCCAGCCCAGTTCAGTGACTGGCAGCTGCCCTGCTTACCTTCTCATTTTTGTTGGGGAAAACTAAAGCTCTGTGTACTTCTCATGTTTAATAGATGAGTTCTGTACTCCTCAGAACTTGTTTTTTGTTGATTTTTAGTAAGTCCTTTCACTTTTCCTTTGTTGAATGCACATCCTCAACAGCTGCTTGTCTGACTGTGCAGTTGTACCTGTACTGTACTCAGAGCAAAACACTCCCTCCTACATTCCTTATTCCCAGTGTCATTGTGTGGTTTAACCACCGGCAGCCACTTTTACTTCATTGCCTGCACAGTTTCAAGGATCCTTGAAGTAATTGCATTGTGAAGAATTTAATAAGTTTGTCAATGATTACCAGGATCTGATGCCTTGATGGTCCTGGACTGAAGGAGCTGCAGCCAGCATGGGAAGTTGGGGGTTTGTGTAGGATTTCTGTTCCCAGTTTTCTGCCATGTGCTTCCTCTTGCTCTTAAAAAAAATTATGCATGTTGCATCAGTTAAATGATCCTAGTGAAGAATGAGATGCCAGAGTCAAGGCAGATATCAGATGTGCTCCAGCTTTCTTTAGATGGCCAGGAAACAAACTGCAGTGTGATCAGCAGCTGCATGAGCCATGCTTTGACTGGGCCTGGCCATGGGATGGCTGCAGCTGCCAGTGGCTCCCTGGACCACAGAGTGAGCCAAGCTTGTGCAAGACTCCTGCTCTCAGTGCAGTAATCTCCAGATGTAGACTGGGCTGTTTGTATGGCACTGACCTGGCTGCAGCTGTGGAAGGTTCAGGTGCCACAGCAGCTTCACAGACCAGCTTTATACAGCAGAAGTGAAAAATTGTGGTGCTCCTTACTAGCCTACAGTCAACTAAATCTTGGTCCTGTTGAACAACCCTGCCTTCTTGAGAAAGGACACTAGGGATATGATCACTGTGAGGAAACCTGCACTAGCTCTGAGGATAAATAGCAGCAGGAACTCTGGATCCTGTCTCCCAACCTTGAAACATTCAGCATCCACCAGCCACTTGTGTCTGTTTACAGACCTCATTAAATCTATTATTTTTGTAATCTTAATGAGGGTTAATTTGCTGGGTGTACATCTAATGTTCTGTTTTCATCATTTCACAGGTGTCATAAAGAAGAGGGGAGGGTGTCCTCTGTGCTTTCCTGTCTTCTTGCTGCTTTATGGTTTGGTGTTCTCATGTTTGTTGCAAAAAAAACCAAATTTAATTTCTAAACAATGCTTAAATTTGATGAATTATAGAGTTTTAAAATGCTATTCAAAGAGCCAGCTGTATTTCTACTTAAGTAGTAAAAGTTAAGCAACATCAAACAAAAAGAGCATCTGGATACTGTGACCACCATTAAAGGAGACCAGGAACCACAAGGATATTGTGAGTATAAAATTCCATCAAGTCATTGAAGAGCAAACTGAAAGCTGCTCAACCTGCAACATCTGAAGCACTGACAGATCAAATCTGATTGTTTATTTCATGGTGCCAATGATAACTGCCATCAAATTTGGTCTGATGATTTTGGACTTTCAAAACTCAGTGTTACAGATTCACCTGTCTGTATGGACTGATTGGAAGCACTAGGGTGAGGAGCATAAAAAAAGAGTCATCAGCCCTAGAAAATGTTCTGATAGGATTATCCACAGGATTCTAGAAGTTGCTCTTTTCTTCTCTAATAATCAGTGCTGCCTTAAGTGATAGAAACATATCTTCTATGACTTGTTACAGAATCCTTCAAAAAGATTGGGAAGAAAAAAAAAAAAAAAAGAAGTAATGAGAAGAAAGGAATTGAAAGTAAAAAACTATGAAGGATTCTTCTAACATTATTGCAGAAATCCAAATAGATAAAAATATCCAGTTTATTGCACACAAATCCTCAAACAATCTTTGAAGGTTTTTACTTTGTCTCAAGTGAAGACTCTGAATTCATATACCTGGATTGGTATTTCATTTCTTAAATGCAGCTGGCAGCACAAATGTTTACAAGCACCAATTTTATACTTGACAGTGATATCACTACTGTGTGTGGTTTATGTGGCCTTTGGTTCAGAGTTAGGAGTAACCAGGCAGTAACCAGGCTTTTGTCAGACAAAAGCACATTTCAAAGCACTATTATGCTGCTGGTCTCAGTCATATGTGGGCCAAATATTCATCCTGCTGACTGCAACAGCAAACCAATTTTCTCTTTTATTCTTTTATTTCTGCTCTGTGAACATGAAGAGAACTTAAAATTGTGCAGAGGCAATTGTCAGGGCAGGAGCACCATTCTGGCTTCCTATCCAGATACAGACTGAGACAGAACAACAAAAAGGGTTTGAAAAAGCTAGGAATGTTCAAAATGCTACAAATTGGGAAGTCTTTACTTCACAGTTAGCTCAGGGTCAGTTCAACAACCTCTTTGAAATCTCTTCTGCTAGGAAGCACTGACAATACTAACCCAAGGATCTGTGCAAACTAGAATCTCTCAACTAACCTCTCAAAAACTCTGTTTCTTGGTCTTTAAAAAGTCCGCAATTTAAACAGCTCAAAATCACAACATTAATTTTATTTCCAGCAAGTTCTACTCCTCTGCTTAAGTTTCAGTTCCTGCAGAATCTTGACAGCAGGGATGCAGACAGATTAAAGAGAGTGGAAAATTAAAGAAAGAAGGGAGGAATAAAGGTCTGTTTGTTATTTCTGAGAGCAGGGAATGAGACATGTAAAGGAACAGAGAGCAAGGTGGGAAAACTCTGGGGAGAATATGATTGTAATTAGAATGTGGTATTTTTCTAAACTATCTGCATGGTTCTTCTCTGTGGCCAAACTCTAGCCAGAGCCATGGATAAAAATCTTATTTATTCTCTCCTCTTGGAGCTGCTTGAATGGGAGGTAGTTTAAGCCAAATCTGGTGTGATATTCCCATCAGACTGTGGCACTGCAGCCACACACATCCGTGGTGAGCCCTTGTCTTGACCTCTCCTAACTAAGCTTTGGATGACAAATGCCCTTTAGGGATATGTTCTGCAGCTGCACTTTACCATTACTGAGTCTGAGAATGTGCTAACTATTCCACAGGCAGCTGAATGTTACAGGATGCTGTCTGGACTGCTAAAATCATGTTGGGTGTACTGCTGTTCTCTGAATTAGTGGGAATGTATGTTTATAATGTACAGATTGTAAATTTTGATACAGTGTTTTGGTTGTCTTTACATATCTTTTTTAAAGTATTAATAAAAGTAAGTATTCTGTTTAACAGTACCTTCTAGTGCCCATTGAAATTTTGATTTTTCTCTTGGAAACACTATGAAACCACACAGGAACTGCTGGCTTTTGCCACAGTAACAGGTTTGGGGCTTTGTATTGCAGGCTAATGGAAGGCACTGTGCGTGAGGGAGACAGAATGGACAGAACAGTTCAGTGGGCTGGAAATGGAGAAATAATTCTTTCTTAACAGGAACAAGTTCTTGCAATGCCAACGGACAGACTGTAAGTTCAGGATCAGGAGATACAAATGTGCTGACTGAGGCCACCTGCTAATAAAAGCAAAAAGGGGTTTTCATCCTTTCTCAATCTTTGCAGTTAAAAGTTCTAAACTTAATCTGGATTGCAAGTCTGGATATTCTTATGGCACCAAGCTCCTCCAAAATGTTTTTGTCAAATGAGTGCCTGGTGTATAGAAACTGAATTCACTGGCTGCCCTCTAAGAAGCTGTTGTGATCAAATCTCTATTCTAAAACAATCTTTTAGGATGAGAAAAATGCTGCTCTCTTTATGTCCATCTCTTTTTGTTGTCAAAGAAGCCTTGCTAAAATGCCAAGGATTGTGTTACCATCGCAGTCAGAGCCTGTAACACTCTCCCCATCCTTTAAATGCATTAAGCTGAGCTGTTCTGAGAAATCAGGAATCTTGGTCTAAGATTCAGAATCTCCAAAGTGACTGACTCAGGGAAATTTGTATTGTTTTGTTGTGCACTGTGTGGCACAAACCCAGTGTAGAGAACTTATTACAAACTCCTAGGTACTGCAGTAAGTACCAATAGTGACAAACTGAACCATGTTCTTAAAAAGGCTTATGTGGGACCTGACCAACTAGTGAAGCCACCTCTATGAACACCATGAATTAACAATTATAGAGGCAGCAGTAGCAAAATTCAGCCTTTACTGTGTTAGTACCAAATGGACTTGACAAGTTTGTAAACTTGGTTATTCTTTCTACAGGTACCTAAATGGGGATTTGTCTTCCCTAAATATATATATAGATATATATAACGCGTTAGAATATTGTGCCCTAAGTTACTTTATTCCTGAATTGCTGTCCAGGGATTATGTGGAACAAAATACTTGTCAGTGTTTAAAGGTCCTGAACTGCATCTGATGAAACCTATCTTGGAGAAATGCTGTGTGGTTTGGTGTCAGTGCTTCCCCTCCTGCAGGAGCAGCTGAAAATTGCATTTGGAGCACAGAATTTTGGGAACTTGGAGCTGATTTCTACTGCCTAGGAACTAAAATGTGCTATTTGAATGCAACACACTGAGAATATCAGGATACACAAGTTTGTCATTGTTTCATGGGGGATCTAAGCCATCACCCTCTTGTTCCCTCATGCTGGCTGAAAAGAGACTCCTGACACCATCTGTCTGCAGCAGGGAGCCCGCGCTGGGAGCAGATGGCACACACAGACTGCAGAGGACAGACACCAGGCAGAAAGTGTCAGCAGAATTGTTTTCAATTCTGCTTTGTCCAAAATGTTCTTGATACATCAAGTCGATTTAAAAATTGCACAGTTACAAAATCAGACTTTTCTAAAAAAGTATAATGACAATAAAACAAAACCAGTCTAATGCCTGCCCTGATGACAAGTGGGTTATACACCCCCCCCACTCCCCCCCAGTGATGTTTCAGTTCAGGTCTGATTTTTGTTTAAGCTTTTCATGATAAGGATTTCCTACCTGCTGGCCATCTCAGCAATCTGGAACTACTTGCAGGTACCTGCAGGAAAACTGGAATTTCCTTGAAAGCATATTTCAATTATTTTATTTTCAAACTGAAGAAGAACAACTTCAACACAACTGCTTAATTTTTCATGGAAAAGGACAGTCTTTATTGTATTGCTTTCACATCTGTACATAGGAACATGAGCTTAAACAATCTGCAAAGTATCCTGTGTTAAATAATGAATCCACCTGACTTATACAAAATTCATTCTCTGATCTATTTCAAAGCTCTCATTTTAAATAAAATATCTTACTAGCACAGTTCTTACCATTATACTCCCTGAAAAGAACCTCCTTCAGTCACTCCTGCATATTTTCCCCTGAGAAAGCACTGCTTTTGAACTACTGGCTGGTAGAATTTTCAATATGTGATTGTAAAACTGGCTTAAGCTATATGTAGAGTGTGTCCATTTGGGTGACATGGTATTCATTCAAAAGTTTATCAAATCTGGGTAACAACTTGATTTTCTGTTACAATGGAACATAGTTTATCTTATTTTTTCATCTAGTCCATCCCAGAATTACCTATGGAAGCCCAGTATGGTGCATGAATCACTGCAGTAAGTGTACACACAAGAGGCAAAGACCGTGAAGAAAAGTCACAACTGACAAGGTCTGATGACAACTCTTCTTCTGGTTCTCTTGTCCTTATTTTCATCTCTACATTTTAGAGTACAGTTTCTTTCCAGGACTTGATCCATTAACCTGGTCATAATCCATTTCAGGTGTTTAATGAATCTGTTTAAAAGAAAACACATAAATAAAGAGTGACCCTCCATACCTAAAATGAACAGAAAAGTCACTGAGTATGTGACATACAGCAGCATGATGTTGACTTATTAGGAAAAAAAAAAAAAAGTAAAAATCCAACCCTTTTGTGACTATGGGTAATAATTCTTTGAGAAGTAATGACCTGCACAACCTTTCAGAAAAATCAATGCCACAGTTTCTGTTAATGTCAGAGCACACCAGTCCTTAAGAATTTTAACAGAGCCATGAAGATACCAGTGTGAGAGTAAGCTATGAACCACAGTGCACCACATCAATTACTAGGGGATGTTCTTAAGAGTAAAAACAGCTGTGACATACAGTGAGATAACCTATTTTATCCAGATTTGATATCATTACACCTACTCATTAAAATTGATGTTTGAACTGGCTACATTATCTTGACTAGATACTGTTCATTACAGTGTTTGTATTGTTTGGATCCTCGTGTTAATTAAGTATTGCCTACATTTGATGCAGTCTCTGATTTTGGTCACTTTCTCTTCCACTTCAGAGTTGCATTGTTGCAACTATTTTGGATCCACTGCTAAGTAGTTACAGAGCTAAATAACATTTTGGGCTAAGTTCTTAGTCTTGCTGCCAAGGATAAATTACTGCTATATTGCTTTATCCCAGTTTATCTAATTTGCCTTGACTGACTCTGCTGTTAGGAGGTGATTGTTTACAATCATCGGGGTAAATACAAAACTGAGAAAATTCCTTTAAGTAGAACCATAGCTGTGGATTACAAAGGTGCTGGGCACTAGTGACAGCATTCATCTGGTCTTGTGATTTACAGATGGCTAATGAGTGTGGTGTAGAATGGTGCAGCTCTGAGAGGGGACTGGGCACGAGTCTGTGTTGAGGAGGAGCTGAGGTACAGAAGACCATGAGCAGGTCTCCTGGCTGCCTGCAGCTCAGGACATTTCTGTGTTGTGTGCAGCAAGTCTCTGAATGGACAGCTCCTCCCTCCTTCCCCTTTCTGGGTCTGAATGAAGAATGAAATCTGATGTCACAGGTTCTGCATGAGCTTGGACAGACACAGCACAGTGTCATTAACACAGGCCTTACAGGAGGCCAAAAGCAAACAGGTTGACACAGGCCTAGGGGAAAGGTTCTTTTATGGACTGAAAGCAGATTAAAAGATTGGAAGCAAAGAATAAAACTTGGTAGGAAGGAACTCAGTAGCAGAGTATACCAGGGACCAATTTTTATTCATCACCATTACTGACTCAAAGAAGAGGATGAATAGAGAAATCCTCCAGACTGAAGAAAATAAGCTCTTTCAAGTATTCATAATATGAATAATATTGAGGAAATATGAATAATATGAAGGAAATCCAGAGTGATTTCATAACAAAGTGAGCAAAGGGTGGTGGGTTTAGAAAACATTTGCTAAAGGGCTGGGCAGCAACGTGCCATCCAACATCCTGCATTCTGCCTTGGACAGAACAGAGAGCAGCCTGCAGATTTTGGTCAGGGACATGAGCTCTCCCAGAGGTGGAACATAGGGCTGTGAGATCGTGGTCTGACTCATCACAACACTTCCCATGCTCCTGTGTGCCACTTACTGCAGATTCTAGGTCAGAAACAAGAAGCACTTTTTTGTCCAGTGAGGCATTTCTGTCAAATGTCTGTCAGCTACAGTACCTGCTAACAGAACACATCTGCTCAAAATCCTTTCTCTCAAAATGAGGACATGAAAAGGGGGAACAGCAGCTCTACCAGGTTACTCATTTCATGTTTATCTGATTGTTTTCCAAGTGGAACTAAAACCTCATCTACAGCAGACAGTACAGTGTGGTTGTTAGTATTCTGCACTGTAGATCAGATTCTAGGCTAACTTAAAAATAGCACAGCAAAATGTATTGGGCCTCCAAAGCAAAGGGTAAAGCTGTCTAATGGTAGTTCCAAACACTGCTGTAGGACTGCTAGTCCAAGACTGTAATTTGTTGTGGCAGATATTAAATGGGGTGTAAATGATACAATTGGCCAGGATATTCAATCCTGCCTTTCTAATTTTCAGATTAGAAATCTGTCCCTCAAACATCACGAGAACCTATTTTTTAACAGAAAACTTCAAAAATTTCAGAAAACTGGAAAATTAAGAGGTAGAAAATATTTTAAAATATTTTTTAAATCTCAGAACTAGAACTTTCAATAGCCTGGAAGATACCTGCAAGCACTGAACAGTATGGCTGTAGTATGACTCTAGCATTAACAGCTCAGTCACAGTATCTTTGTTAATTCTGCCTTTGAAGTTGCTGCTCCTCACAATGCAGGCTGGAGCAAAGGACACATGGTGTGACTCTGTTTCACAACCTGACACTGTTTTCTGTTTCCTCACTTTCTGCAGCAGTGTTTCAGCTCTTGTGGCCTATTTGGGCTCCACTGCCTGAGCAACCCTTGGTCTTTCTTTCTGGCCCTGCAAAAGAGTATTTAGCCTTGAGTCTGTGAGCTGACCTGGAGGTTCCCCAGCAATCCATCACTCAGTGCACATCATCATTTTCCATTATACCATTATTTCCCACACATGGCTCCTATTTGTCCTTGCCCTTTTCATCACATATATTAGACACATGCTTGTGTCTTCAGACAGCATCATTCAAGCTATTCAGCTATTTTTAATTTCCTAAACTGTAGCCAAAGTAATAAAATTCAACTGTGAAAAGAAAGACAGTCAGACAGTTTCCCTGAGCAACTGGAAAGATTTAGCAACTTGTGCATATTTAATCCTTTGGGATAGCTGTACTCCTTATAAGGTAGGATCATTATGAGGGGCAAATGCAAAGAGTTAGAGACTAAATGTCTCTAAACATTATTCTTTTCTTCTATTTTAGGATTTATAGTTATTAGCTGAACTATAGTGTCACTTTGTCCCTCCTCCAGAGGAAACAAACATGAAGAATTAAATTGGATTTGTTTCTTAATTCCTTTGACAGCTTAAAAGTAGTAATTGGCTATTAACCAATTAACCAGTAACCTCTTGAAGCAAGTTTATTACAGAAAGCTTGTTTTTTTATAGAAAAGAAGCACAAATTCTTAAAAAAAATTATTCTTTAAAGTTACTTGTGGCCGAGGCTTTTAACACATGCAATACTCAGGCGTAAACTATGTCTATCAAAAATTGAACATCTCTCTGATTTCTATGCCTCATTTTAATTCACATTATTAACAGCACCGTTTGGAAAACTTTTTGAAAAATCTGCTTACTCTCTTGACATTATATAAATAAATGCTTTAGGTAGAAAATCACTTAGAACTGTCCATGGCTGTGGTTAATGAGTCTGTATGGACAGCTGAACAATTAACCATGATTTTGTCTTCCTTCCATCTAGAACGGAATTCCTGTTAAGTATTTCTTTAAAGCAGAGCTGTCAAGTGAGTTTGAACATTAGACATCTATCTAAAAATTCAAAACATGGTTCTAAAAATCATAGCAATTGCTCTTAATCCTGTTGCTACTGTAAAACATAAAGCAGCCAACTGATCTGTATCATGGAACCAACAAATCACCTTGGCAATCTCTACCAAAATGGGAAAAATAGTGAAAAATGGCAAGGTAAATTAAGTAACAAACCACTCTGCTCTTATTTTTAATATTTAAAATCTGAAAAGAAAGAGGTCAGGAAGTAGATTCTGATACATTTAAATGTATCCTGCCAGTGCTAGTGACATCATTCTTCTGCTCTGTCCTTCGCAGGACATCTCTGCTTCAGAACAGAGGCAGGGGGTGGCTGTCTCATAGACACTGAGCCTGCAGTTCTAATTGGCACTATATTGATGAGCTGGAGAGTTAAGCTATGTTGGGGTTTTTTTGATTCAGAATTTAGATGCTGGCATTCATTGCAAGTGCTGAGTCACAGGTTTTTGAGTGCTTGATTCTGCTCACTGAAGATTTTCATCACAATTCATCTTATGAAAAAATACAGGTAAAGCATGTACTGCAAGATTACATAAATTCAGTCTTCTTAGTCAGTTTTCATTATTGATTACTTTTGCCCATTTTCTTTCTGATAGGAGTACTTTCTGATGAGTCACATGAGATTTTATGGAAGTATGAGAATAGTCATACGACCTTATTCCAGGGGGCTTCAAACACATAGTAAATAACCTGGCACACTCACATGAAAACAGTAGATGACACAAACAAGCTCAATTCTGTTCAGTTTACACAAATTAATTTCTTCATTTGAATAGGCCAGGAAACATTTTTCAGCTGCTTACTTATCTGTCTGCCTTCAATCTCTGCCACCAATTTTGCTCAGAAACTTCAATATCATTTTGCTTCTATTGAATTTATTCAAGTGAGGGGTTTGCTGCCAGAGAGCACAGAGCTGTTCTGATCCATGTGTTCTTTAATTTTACATCTAAATTAGCCTTTCCACACACTGCAGAAGGGCCTCCTGGGATGTGCCCCCTCTGTTTTCCTGTCACACGTCACTCACGCAGGGTGCAAGGCACCGCTCTCCCAGGCACGGAGGACGCTGCAAGGTTTCAGATCAGGATAATCACAGCTCTTTGGCTGCTCTCAGAAATCACTGGTGAGTCACATGAAGAATGCTGCTCTTTAATGCAAAGAGTAGGCCTACATATTTTTCATCACTGCTGCCAAAACAGACCCATTCTTCCTGCAGCGTCTTGTGAATCCTCAGCACTTCTGGGTGAAGGGAACAGGGCAGGTGGGAAACCTTCCCAGGCCAGGAGGGCAGGGGTTAACACTCACACCAAACTCAGGTCACAGCAGGCAAGGCACCACAAGAATCTAAATCTTCCCTTTCAGGGCCTGAGTGCTGCTCCCGAAGCAGAAAACACAGCTCCAAATGAGGGTCCTCTTCTGCCTGCTTTGCTACTACAGAACTGGTGAGGAGGAATGGCACAGAACAGTGAAGAAACCTGTAACAGGACATTAACCCAAATCCCTTGTCATGGTGGAAACGCCGTGTCTCTGCCTGGTAGATAAGTAAATATGCTATTTGGGGCCTGGTTGCTATGTCTGTAAGTATTATTAAATATATAAATAGATGAAACACAATACATTTTTTGCTGCTTAAGAATTGATCAGACTTTTGGGATTTGTGATTTGATTCTCAGTGGAAACCATCATCTACCCTGACAGCTTCCAAATGAAAGATCAAGGCTGGAGCTGGTACCTGTGCAGAGCTCCATGAGCTCTTGGTGGGTAAAAATGGAGCCTTACTTCTGAGCTTTGAGAAAACCTCTGCATTTTGATTTCTGCCTATGGAGGGTTTTATAGTTAGAATATCAAGAAGTTTCCAGAGCTGCTTATCTTATTAATAAGAAAGAAAATTTTAAGAAGCCCATAATCTACACTGAACTGAATGTGCTCATATCAAATGGTATTTGTATAGTAGGAATTTTTTTTTTTCCCACTGAGGAAAATTGTGTCTGATGCTCTCCTTAGGTCTTCCTGAAAACTGGACACAACTCAGCAAGACAAATTCTAGACAGAAAAAAAAGTGATTTAAAAAACCTATTTTTAATCCCTCTACTAAATAGCATTGGAGCACTAAGATTTGGAGTTTAGGGAAAGATATTTTGGGAAAGAAAATGGATACAGTTTTTAGCACCAAAGATTTTGCTTGAATTACCATTAATTTTTAGGAATTTCATTCCTGGAATACAGAGCATGTATATTATTGGTCCAGCTGAAAAAAGAGACAAGCACAAAAGCAGTCAATGGTGATTTGTGGGGAGGATTGTTCTGCTCCACACTTTCTATTCTAGCAGAAGTGATTCTCATCCCGTTGCTTGGGATGGACCACCAAGTGTTGGCATAGACACTTCCATTTGCAGTGACTATATGCAGTGAGATTTCTTCAGTAGCAACAAAATCTGTTCACTCCATCGTTAGGCTCCCACATGCCTTTGGCCAAGCCTTGTTCAGATGTGTTTGTGCAATCAATGTTACTCCAACACCAAAAATGTCCAATTTTTCCTTCTAAATTACTGACCAAAATCAGCTATTGCTTTACACAAAATCTGACTAGAAATATTCAGAAGATAATTTTAAAATACATGAAGAAGATAATTTTAAAATATATGAAGGACAGAACTACAGGAAAGGTTTGTTTGGGTTTGTTAAATTGGAAGACTGCTTAAAATAGTTTAATATTAACTGGTATTTGTGTAGTGTGGTCACTGAGTTTATACTTGTAACCTTATAACTGAATTCCCTATTTCCATCACTTCAAACAAAAAACAAAGATATCTTGAACTGGATTTCAGATTTACAGACAATATTTTGCTAAAAAAATCTGCTGGCAGATTTGCTAACACATTTTAATTTAAACTGTGAATGTTTTCATTAACATACATTTGGCACAGAAAGTCCTAGCTAGAAATAGTGATTTTTCTTCCCAAATGCATTTCAGTGTTTTAAAATGCTAAATCCTTATATTTCCAGAGTTTCAGAATCACTGGAAACTACCAAAAAAAAAAAAAAAAAAAAAAAACAAACTGACCAAGCAAAACCCTTAAACTACCAAAAAAAAAAAAAAAAACCAAAAAAAACCACAAAACAACAACAAAAAAAAAAAACTGACCAAGCAAAACCCTCGTGCTACAATTAAAACGGTGAGCTGGGCAGTTTGTCATTATCCAAGAGAGTGGTTTTAAAGGACAGCAAATTAAGATTTCTGGCTCGATTAAGGTCCCTGAATTGTAATAAACGTTAACCGGGATGCTCGTTTCGATTCAGGGCTGCTCTCAGGACCGGATCTGCAAAGTTGCTGCCCGGCTGTAGAGGCAGCCCCCCGCAGCACAGCTGCAGTAGCCCGGAGGATGAGTCCCGGGGTACAGGGTCGCTGTCCCCGCCGGCGCCCGGGTGCTGCCGGGCGGGGGAAGCGCCGGGGGCGGCCCGGGCCCTTTGCCCAGCGCTCGCCCGAGCCGGGAGCTGCGGCGGAGCGTGCCCCGGCGCCGTGCCCGCTGTGCCCGGCCCGACAGTAAGGCATTACTTACTTCCCTGGCGAGCCCTCTGCGCCGCCGCGGGCCTGCCCGGCGGCAGCGGGTCCCGGCTGGCCCTCTGGGCCCTGCACCGGCGGGGCGGGTGTCATTTGGAAGGGAAGATGTTGCGCAGGAGCCGCGACGGGGTCGCACTCCGGGGCCGCGGCGGTCCCCGAGCTGCGGCCATGCGGGCACGCCGGGCCCCTGCCCCGGGCCGGGCGGCGGCGGAGCTCAGTCGCTTTGGAGCGCCCTGGGGCGTCACTCCAAGTAGCCGTCAAAGACATCCAGCTCGCTGTCCGTTTCGTAGAGCACGGAGCCAGGGTCGGAAAGCATCCCCAGATCCACCAGAGCCTGGTCCATATCCTCGGGCAGGAAAACGATTCCCACATTGAGGACGATGTACTCCATCAGGAAGGCATAGTACAGGATCAGCACATTGACAAAGAACAAGCCCACGTAAAACATATAGGGCAGCACCAGAAGCGCATGGAAGGCCCAGGACTCCACCGAATCCAGACGTGCGGAGACCGCGGCGGTCATGCAGCCGTGGGGGCTGCGGGGGCAGCGAGCACCGACCCGCCCGGCCGGCGCGGGGGGGCGGACGGCAGCGGAGCTGGGAGCGGGGCAGGACTGTACGCCGCAGCCCCGGTGGCAGCAAAGGGCAGAATCTCTGAGGAGCCGGATCCGGACTCCGGGAAGAAGCGAGCCCCGCAGGGGCGCGGAGCGGCCGGCTCGGTCCCTTCAGTCCCCGGACGAAGAGGCGCCCCGGCGAGCGGGCGGGCGGCCAGCGCGGGTTCAGCGGCGCTGCCGCAGCCCCGCCGCTGGCAGGAGGCTGCTCAGCGGCATCTCCAGCCCGGCTACTGCAGTCCCGCGGCGACTCCCTCCTCCTCCTCCTGCCGTCCGCAAACTTTGCGGAAGGAGCCCGCAGGCGTTGGGAGGCCGACTCGGAGGACCTGCCAGCGAGCCCGGCCTGCGCGGCAGGACCGTGCTGCCCGCCCGCCCCTCGCTCCCCGCCCCGCCGCACGCCGCCGTTGTTTACCAGCGCCGCGCTGCCGCTGGCGCGGGGCGGTCGTGACGGGCGCCGGCGCCTCCGCCGCGTTGCCACTCTGGGGTCCCGCTGCGGCTGCACGGGGGCTGCAGGGGACAGGGGCCGCTTGCGCTGCGCGACCCTCGGCTGCGCGCTCCTGCCTGCCCGAGCTCTGGCGCAGCCCGCAGCCTGCGGAGCGGGGCAGCGCGGGCAGCTCGGGGCTGTGCCTTCGCCCCCGGAGTTGTTTCACGACCTCTGCCGTGACCGAGGCCCTCCTGCAGCAGCACTGCGGGCCCGGGCCCCTCTCGCCTGCCGTGCAGGTGTTTCTTTGCTGACCAAGGCTTTACCTACACCAAGATATAACCGAAGGCGGGATTTTAAACTCGGTGCATTTTTGATACTGCCTGACAAACTCTTCAGCTTTTACATAGATTTATTTCTCTGGCTAAAGCAAAAAAAAAAAAAAAAAATCCAAAACTAGATCAACACAATCAAGGGTCCTCTTCTTTTTGTTCTTCCTTAATTTTTAAGCCGATTCAAAATCTTACTAGAACAACGTCAGCAAGGGGAATGCCTGCAGCTGAATTTCTGACGCCTGCAGCACAGGAGCTGACCAGACAGAACAGCTTCTTTTGGGTTACGGAAACCGAACAAGGAATGTCAGGGGCCAAATTCTACCTCAAATGACAACACATTTAGGACTCACACATTTAACGTGATTTGTTTTTTCTGGTTCGGCTTCCGTTTAGTCCCGTATGTTGTTCTAAGCGAGCCGCCCCCAGAGCGCACCCGGCGCAGGCCCCGCCCCCCGTGTGAGGGCTTGACCCCGCCCCCCGCGGTGCTCCCTGGGACTCGCAGTCCGCGGGCCGGGGGCGGAGCCGGGCCGGCGCTTTCCGGCGTGCCCTGGCCGCGCATGCGCTGTGCGCGCCGGTTCCGCCGCCGAGGCTCCGGGCCGGTCCCCGCCCGCCGGTCGCCCGCTCGCCCCCCGGGGCTATGAGGCCGTAGGGCCCGCGGGCCGCAGCAGCCTTCTGCCGCCAGCATGTTCGGCCGCTCCCGCAGCTGGGTGGGCGGCGGGCACGGGAAGGCCGCCCGCAGCATCCACTCCTTGGACCACCTCAAGTGAGCGGGGGGCGGCCGCGGGCTCGGGGCGGCGGTGAGGGCGGAGGGTGGCGGGGCTGTGAGGGGGCTCGGAGGGAGCGGTTGCGGCCGGGCTCCGTCCGCAGAGCTGCTCGGGGCGGGTTTCGGGGCAGGGTTCCCTCGGAGCCGGCTGCGGGGCCGGCAGAGGAGAGGGCGGCTCGGCGGAGGACGCTCCCCAGGCGCTCGCTGCCCTCGCCGTGGCGTTTTGCCGCAGCTCTTCCGAGCGAAAAGCGCCCGGAGCAGTCCCGGTGGCGGAGGCTCTGTGGTCTGGTGTCTGCCTCACGGTAACCAGCTTCTCCGTCCCAGAAGGGCGGACGTAGTTCGTCATGTAATGTCACACTCCGGGCTGCCATACGTGTTTGTTTTGTTTTTAGTAATGCCCCAGAGTCTTCGGTGGAGTAGAGTGCGAGGCGTGATAAATACAAGAAATACCACATTCCTCGTGAGGGAGAGCTTTGTTTGTTTCCTGGCGGCGGCTGAGGCGGGGAGCGAGGGGCTGTGCCGGAGTGCGGGCAGCGCAGCTGCGGGGCGTGCGGGGATGGCGATGGGCCGCAGGGAGTCACGGCCGGGATGTGCCCTGCGCTGCAGGACGCAGCCGCTGCTGCAGAAGGAAAGCTTTGAGCTTGAGAGCTGGAATGTGTTTGGAGCCCCGCAGCCGTGTGTTACTGCTGGCTGCGCAAGGTGGAATAGTTTTTCCCTAGCTCTGCCACTGGAGAGTTGGAAGGGTGGCAAGGGATAAAAGATTTGATTTCCCTGTTCCATTTTAAGTGTTCCGCTATTGCAAGAAAAATGAGAACCACCTTGATAGCTTCTCTTTATACTGAACGAGAAAAGGAGGTCATTAAGAGACAAAGTGATTTCTAAATGAAATCACTGTGACTATGTATCTCATTGAGAAAAAGTGCCTAGTAGTTTTCAGTCATCTTACAAGGAGGACATGAATGGGTTCTGACAGTAACGAGCAGGATGCCCTGTGCAAGATTTGGATCTTGCGGTTGCTTTATCAAGATGATTTATGGATTCTGGTCCTTGTCTCTAAACGGGAAAAATGTTCAAAATGAGCACTACTTTCTGAAATGCAATGCTTTTTACCGAAGACACAGAACTCAAGCCCATGAATACAAAACTAATGAGGCAGTAGCACTGCAGAAATAATTTTGAAAGCATTGCAGGTCAGACTAGCAAGCCAATGTAATCTGGTTTTACAGGAAAAAGGGGGAAAGTCATGCTCAAATGAAAACACAGGAATGTTCTGTTGAACATACAAGGAGTAGTTATTGTGTACTATTCAGCATGAGTGGAGCTTTAGCTCTGTCTGGCTTTGATATTTGACTTGAAGATAGAGCAAGAATGCTGGTGTGTGATGAAATTTGAAAAAACTGAATTTAAGGTTAGGGGGGAAAAAAGAGCGAGACTTGAGACTTACTTTCACATTTCAGAAAAATGTGTCCATATGATCTGTTGGGGCCACAGAGAATAGAAAAATGACACCCTACCTCATTTGTAGCAATGGGGAATTGGGCTGTTATCAGAGAGTTGAAATATATATATATCTAAAGTACGAGCTTTGGTCTGTTTGCTTTTTTGACAGAGAATAGAAAAATGACACCCTACCTCATTTGTAGCAATGGGGAATTGGGCTGTTATCAGAGAGTTGAAATATATATATATCTACTGAAGTATGAGCTTTGGTCTGTTTGCATTTTTTCATGTGATTTCTGTAATTATGAATCTGAAATGGTCGTATGTAAAGGACAGATGAGACCTTTGATCTGTTTATACTATGTATATTTTAAGTGTTTGTTTATCCAGGCTGTGTGAATTTCAGATTCTAGCTAGATTCCAACAGGAAAGGTGAAATTTAGATATTTTCCAAGTGTTGAAGTGGGTAAAGTAACAGAAGGAAAAAGGGCAGAGAGCCTTTGTTTTGGGGTCATGCAAGAAAGTCTCAGTAAGCTCACTTGATAAGCTGTTTACTTTCTCATCTTTTCAACTCATCAAAGCCCCATTTTGTGTTCCATATGAAGGAGCTGAGTTCAAGACACCTGCCCTGCCATTATAGGTTAGCTCAGGCTGTAAAAGGCATATTATGCTCTGTTACAGGGGTGAAATCAGTCTGGGTTAGCCTTGTGGAAACATTTTTATTTTTAAACTTGCACAAGGTAGAGTTTAGTCTAAATTGTAAACAATCCACATGCTTAGTGATACTTGGAGCATTACTGCTTTTTGTCAGTAAATGCTGGCTCTTTCTCATCAGCTTTAGTGTAGTTTGTTAGAGGTTTGCTTTTGAAATTTTGATATTCAGTCTTCCTGCAAACACGCCAGATAATGGATTAGCTGAAGGAAAATTGTGAGACTTTGTATTAGGTGTTTTTATACAGTCTCTTGATCTAGTGAAAACAGTTAAAATTTAGTCCACTTCTGAAATGTGGTCTGGAGAAGGATGACACAGTGCTACTCACTGCCTGGGTACTTCTCAGAGAACTTGTTCTTTTTGTGTGTCTTTGTTTCCAAGTCAGACTTTTCCCCCTACTTTTCTATGGTATTTTACACAGCCCTGTTGTTACTGTCAAGCACATTTCCCATGGTTGCTTCTGCGCTTGGTATTTGAATTGCATTGTGATTGCATAAAAGTTTGCATGCCATTGAAATTGGGTGCTGAACATTTCCCATGCCTTGGTCACATGCAGTGTCCTTAAAGGTGTGTTTGAAGGCTTTTTTCATGGGTGATTCATTTCCTGAGGCGCTGTCCCTGCTATGCAGCAGGTTTCCTCTGTGAGAACAATATGCGATTACCTGATTACAGGCAGTGTGAAGGAGCAAGCCTGTTACGGTCAGGTCTGGGCTTTTAAAATTTGAGTGCTTGACTTCTTAAACTCTTACCTGTTTTAGTGTATTTTTGTTAGTAATAAGTAGGAAAGTCATTAAGATGCACTTAAAATATTCATGAGTTACTATGTTACCCCTTTGAGCATGGGTTCTAACCAGAAAAATGTTCAGAATTTTGTTTGGTTTGTAAAGTTGCTGGCAACATCTCCCACTGATTCTGACGGTATTGAGTGCTTTGGCACTTCCTGTATGATGTGTTTTTGTTTAACCCAGTCTTCAGATATAGAGATGACAAAAGTCTCCTCTTTGATAGTTTTGTGTTTTGAAGCACAAACATGATCCCTCTGTAATCGGCATTGAGACTCAGCCCTTAAGGATTTATCTAAATACAAAAATATTGGGTTTGTGTGATATATCATGTTCTCATAATATGGTATTTCATGTGTCTGTAAAGAAAAGCAAGTGTGTGCATGCTTCCTTGTGCATTTTCAAGCAAATAGGATTTTAAAAAATGAAATAAAAAGGAATAGCTTGAAGCTGAAGCTCAGGTTTCCTCTAAGTGCATCAGTGCCTTAGCAGATTAAGGAATTTTTCAGTAACGCTGCTACTAAGTAAATAAATTTGGAGATAACGTGTTCCTGATTGTTAAATGCTTCTTGCTTTACATGTTTGTAATGCTTATGTTCCATAGGCTCCCAAAATGAAATAATAGCTTGTTATTCTTCCCACTGCATCCCATACCCAAAATTCTACTGCTGGAGTAAACTTTAATCCCAAGTTTGTATAATGTAACTTATTAATGAGAAATACATGTTCACAGATGCAATAATTTCTCTGTGACTTCAAATTAATAGTCTAAAATATGTGAAGTAATACGGTATTAATTACTAACTGTTTCAGGAAGTTGTAAAATTATTGTGGAATGAACTGATCTAATTGCCATCTCTTCAGATGTTCTCTGCTCCATTAACTGCTGCATCCTCAGAGCAGGGACTGACTTTGTGCTCTGTCTTTTGATTCACTGTCCTGATGATCAGGACACAAAGTGCCCTAATGGGAAGTTTTTTCGTGTGCTGTTTTAGAAACTCCAGGAATTCTCATAGGTGGTCAGCCTTAAGCTCTCACGTCTTCACTGTGATCCATCCCACTGTCAATCTCCACAGAAGGAATCTTGAACGGTGATCCTCGGATTAGTGGAAGAGGATTTCCAGGTGCTCTCTGCCTTGCTATTTAATGGCTGTTATGGTACAGCACGTGACCAGGCAGTTATGACTGCAGGACACAGCTGAGAATCAACTTTTCCTAGAGTGGTTTCAATGTGATCAGTGACTGTTTTGGATTTGAAAATGAATGTTGATTTAGGAGGGAGAGGAGGAAACACCATGAAGAGGGAGAGTATTTTTTTACTGAAGAGAAAGATTAAGAAAAGACAATCCCCCTCCATCTCTCGCCCCCCCCACCCCCAACCACCTATTCCCTTTTTCCTCCTTTTTGCTGCCTGGTGATACATATAATATGATAATGGCTTCAGCAATGTGCTGCAGGCTTTGTCACATTGCTGATTAGAGGCGTGAGGGAAGGGAGCATGTTGTTTCAAGTTTGTGAAGGCTGTGGACTTCTGAGGGCTGTTTACCTCTTGTGTCCTTGTGCAGTATTCAACACAGCAGAATTGTTGTTTGATGGTTAAGTAACATCAAGAACAGTAAGCACACAGTGTTTTGCCATCAACTTCTCTGAAATAGCACCTGTTCCCTGCATGGCTTGTGAGGACAGACTGTTTCTTGCTGCAAGTCCTGGGAAACACTGCCCAACTCAGTGGCAGCTCAGCAGTTGAAGAATGCTCCCAAAACTGAATTTGACAGATTTTGAATAAATTGTAGATATGATCGAAGTTCTTGTGTGTTTGTGAGAGGTATTTTGAGTTCAAGCAAAAGGTTCTGAAACTAGGTGATATCTTGTCTTGTCTTTGTAAGTCTGATAAATATTTGGAACAGCCTCACAAGAGTATTCAGTTAAATGGCATTTTAGCCTCTGGCTGCATGCTTGCCCAGGGCAGTGATTCAGTTTTTTAGTGTTGATAAAATTGATGGGAATCCTGTTTTTTGGGAAGTCTGTTTTTTGACCTAAACATCTTACTTTAAGCCATAAACCGGACACCCCAAAAATTTTTTTTAGAAATGCACTGTGTTTTTTGCTACCTTACTGAAGCTTCGCAAAATTCTACTAATGAGATTTCTAGAATTTTAGTCTGAATCACTGAACAAACTCTCATGGAATCCAAAACAATAATGAAGGCTGCCCCAGGGTCAGGACACAGGCTATTTTCACAGAATTAGATCCTGGAAGTTTGATTAACTCCACTATTCATGACAAGATTAATAATATGGGAAATCTGTCATCCTTTCCAAACACTTCTGAGTATTTGCACAGAAATGCTGAGGTGTTATTCCTGATTTTCAGTACAATCATAGCTTAATAATGTAGGAGCTGTGTTTAGGAATCTAAACTTGTGCAGTTCTGAAATGACATGAAATTTCCCTCACTTTTTTATTTATTTTCAAAACTGTGCACCTTTCTTATATTTACCCTTTTTTTAAAATCACTATATAAAAGAAAAAAAAAAGGGAGAAAAGCAGTGGTGGTTTTTGTGCTTTTATTAGAATTTACTCCCACCCCATTTTTTTTTTTTTTTTTTTGTGGGACATAAGAAGGTTTTTGTGCTTTTATTAGAATTTACTCCCACCCCATTTTTTTTTTTTTTTGTGGGACATAATAACAAGACAGAAGTAAGTTGGTACTTTGATGTAACAACTTACTTGGGGAAAAAAAAGTGCTTCCTTGAAGAGTAACATTCTGAGACTCAAAACCTGAAGGGCTTGCATTCTCTATAGCTTCCTCTCACCTGTGATATAGACATACCCTTTTTTAAGCTTCACTAGACAGTCTTAAACTCTTGCCCTTTGAAATGATAAAGCTGGATTTTACCCCCTTTCCAATCAGTGTTCCTGGGAAATACTGATTTCTGGGAGTGCTCAAAGGACCAGAAACCTGACGAAGCTTTTCCGAGGTGAATGAATAGTCTTTAAGTCCTGATATTAAACATCAAAATTGATGTGAGTCTGTGAGGGGGCTCTGCAGGCAAGAGAGGGGATTGAACTCATGTGCCACTCAAGAGAAGGGTTAGACCTCATTGTCACTTTTCCATATCAGCTACTACCTGCCTATCTGCTTCTTCTATTTCTCTTGCTCATCACTCCTTTGACTTCAACATGTTCCGAAGAAATTCTCAGAAGAGGCACCTTGGGACCAGTTGCACAGTTTCTAGTTCTCTGTTAACATATTCATAAGCACTCATAACTCACCTGGCTGGGGGATATTTGTTTCCTTTGTCACTCTGTTTAACACATATTTTTCTCTCTTCATCAGTATTAGAAGGAAATTTCAGGGTTTTAAAATTGTACAACTGTTAGACTTAGTGTGTGCATATATGTATGTCTGCATTGGTACAGTTATGAAAGACAAATCTGGTGCATGTGAAAGTGGCAGGATAGCACATTACTTGTACTTCTTTTCTCTTTTAGGTACATGTATCATATTTTGAGTAAAAATACGATTGTAACAGATCACAACCGCAACCTGCTGGTGGAGACCATTCGTTCCATAACGGAGATCCTGATCTGGGGGGATCAGAATGACAGCTCAGTGTTTGAGTGAGTACTCCTGAGCCAGTTCTCTCTGAGACTCTGCTTTTGTGTTTGAAGAATGCTTGGAGTTGTACAGAGTTCTGTACACTGTTACTGTTAACTCCTCCAAGATGTGTTTCATGACTATATGTAAAAAGCTGTGTCCTGTAGTAGATGTGTGAGCAGGTTCATATTCGTGTCATACAGGAATTTGCTGCTTCTAAAAAGTGTTTGGATTCCAGAGCCCCTTCCATGTACTGCTTTTGTTTGACTCTCCATTCTTTTGATATAAATACGAACTCTAACCTATTTTAGGGTCCAGATTTACTCAGTACATCTATTAATATCACATTGCTTCAATTTACCTAAGATACCACAAGTTCTAGCTGTGGTATTTAGAGCTGCCTGATAAACTGAATATACTAAAAATACAGTAAGAAGGCCCTGATTACTTGATACCTTTTTTCCTGCATGGTTTGAATTTTTAAGCCCTCTTGTTTAGCATTTAAGGTTTTTTCAAAGATATTATTTTGTTATACAGATGCAACTTTAAAATGTAATTCTTTATAAAAGCAAAACATGCTGTTTATCAAAGTTGCCTTGAATCATCCCTGCTCCTAGCCAAATTATATTCCTGTTACTTACAGCATGTGACTTAATGACATCTTTATTTTATTTCAGCTTTTTCTTGGAGAAGAATATGTTTGAGTTCTTCCTGAACATCCTGCGGCAGAAGTCAGGTCGTTATGTGTGTGTGCAGCTGCTGCAGACTCTGAACATCCTTTTTGAGAACATCAGCCATGAAACATCCCTGTGTAAGGACACACTTCCGAACTGCTTAGGATGGAGTGATCTAGATTTGATTGGATTCCCTTTCATTCAATGAAATTTAGTCCTAGTACCCCTGCACAGAACTATATGAATTACTAACAGTCTTTTAAATTGAACACTACCAAAATATGGTGTAAACTGACTTAACAATACCTTTGAATGTAAGTTTTCAGTGGTGCAAAAGTAGTTTTTTGGTACAACAAGCATTTAGCACGTTTCAAGGGATTCCTTAAGTCAAATTAGTTGTGATCTGAAATGTTCACTTGCTGCCACAGGTCATGTGGTGAAACTGGTGTGTAATTTGTACTGTAACTGTTCTGACATCATTGGTGCTGGCAGTCAACCACAGGAGGTTCCTTCGAGGTTTTTTGCAAAATACATAGAGTATGGAGAATTAATAATTTGAAGTATTCCACAACTGTTATGAAAGTCATCATCAAGCCTTGGAGAGTTAAGTGTGATTAGCTGCAGAGCTTACCTGTATTGAGGAAGATAACGTATATTCTCTGTTGTCTTGTTCTTGGGAGCAAAGACCTTTGTAGGGAGTAGATCCTTTATATTAATGCTCAAAGGCATCATTTGAGCTGTTTGGCTCAAAACTGTGATCTTCAAGCATCAGATTGTTGCTTTCTAGCTGTCACTTTAAATACAGCCTGTTACCACAGCAAATTTTTTTGTTAACCTGTGTAAATAATTTTTTTTTTTCAGACTACCTGCTCTCTAATAACCATGTGAATTCTATTATTGTCCACAAATTTGACTTTTCTGATGAGGAGATAATGGCATATTACATATCATTTTTGAAAACTCTTTCCCTGAAACTCAATAATCATACTGTACATTTCTTTTATAATGAGGTAAGTAAAGCAAGTTGCAATATAATGATAAGAGGACTTGAATTAGAGATTGAGAAGAGTGTGGCACATACTCTGTTTAGTCTCTTGTCTCATAATGTCTTGCTTTTATTTTTATAATGGCCATACCAGTGATTGTGAATTTGTTTGTGAGGATCTCTGCACAAGCATGGCTTTGTCCTTTTACAGCTATATTGAACTAAAAATCTGGAAGTTAGTGTTATATTGAATCATTTCAGTAGTTTTAAAGTCTGCTTCCTTGAGAATTCAGCTTGTTTATGCTTTGTTTTCTTGTGCCTTCATAAACAGGATCTTTTCTATTGCATCACTTGGTTCTAAAAGGTTTAGTCAAAGTCCAAAAAGCTGAGTCAAAGGGCAAAGTTGAATTGGGTTTTTCCTCTGCACTCTGCTTTCTGCCAGAAGAGGGCATGAAAGCACTGGCTATGTGTGCAGTTATCCTGGGAAGCTCTGCTGCTTAAAGCAGTTCATTTTAATGCAGAGCTACAAAGGCAGCTGAATGTGCATTGTAAAATCATTTTGATTGCTTAAGTAGAAGGTAAAGATACCAGGTTAATATAGGGAAAACATAATTTATACAGAATCCCAACCCCTATTCTGTACATGTTCAATGAATAAATATTTTCTTTCTCTTGTTACAGCACACTAACGACTTTGCTTTGTACACTGAAGCTATTAAATTTTTTAACCACCCCGAAAGCATGGTCAGGATTGCTGTTAGGACTATAACTTTAAATGTCTACAAAGGTACGCTTTTTATATATTAAAAAAAGGTATGTGTGCAAATCTTGTTTCATTGTAGTGTAATTTTCACTTATTTATTTGTGAGGGTTTTCTTCTCTTTTGTGAGACTGAAAAGCTTAGCATGTTGATAAGTTTCAGATATGCATTTTTTACTTTTGTGACAACTATCCCAAACCTGCAGTATGTACTTGTAAATAGTATTATTTTCTCACCGATGAAACTGGTTGAAAAAAAAACCCCAAAAGTGTCAGGCATACATAAGAAACTTTAGCTTCCCTTCCAAGAGAGGTCAGAATGTGACTGTATTTAAAAAGTAAACAAACAAAAACTGCAAAACCAGAGTGTTTTAAGAATAAATTATCTTTTACTCATGAAATTGAGCTTTCTAGTGTATGAAGCAGTAACCAACATCACTGCCTTTTGGATTGGAAGTGCATTAAAATGACTGTAGAACTGTTAGGTGCTGCAGTCACTCCAGTCTTGAGAGGAGCTGGACCATTACCAGAGGTGCTCAGTGAAGGCCAGGAGGCTGCAGTCTCAAACTCCTCTGCTGGGCATTCCAGTAGGACATAAGGAAAAAACCTAAAGCTTCACTGTTAGAGTAGTTGAGCAATGCAACGAGTTTTCCAGAGAAACTGAGGCATCTCTGTTGTTGGAGGTCTTCAAAACTCAGCAGGGACCTCAGCAACCTGGTTAACTTTGAAGTTAGCACTACTTTGAGAATGTCTACTCTAAACCCAATGTCCAAAAGTCACTTCCCCCTAAATTTTTCTTGGGATATTTAAGATTTTTAATAAACTGTTCACAGTGTTCTCTGTAAAAAAATTGTTTATTCTGAACTTCTACCTCTGAAATCAGCATGCTATAAAGTAATATGTATTATGCAATATGTTCATGCAGGATCTCTTATTCTTTAGTCCATTTTAAGTTAAATTACATGTTGAATTTACACAACTTTCTGTCAATTAAGAAGAGGTTTGACAGTCTTCATAGAAGCATATGAGCTCTTTTTTAAAACAATGAGCTGTTTGCTTTGCAAATGACTGGAGAGCCTGCATAGCAAAGAGGGTCTTTTCAGTGTTGGCTGCAACACTTTTTCTTGTATGAGAAATGGGTACTTGGTACTTGCCTTCTACTTCAAGGAACTGTAGATGTGAATATGAGCTCACAAAAAAGAGCAGATTATAGGCTTCATATCCTATTTGTGATATATTTATGCAGCTAAGTATTCTTATTTTTAAAAAATTACTTTTCTAGAATTTTCGTTGAATGTTGTAGTGATATAGTGATTAGAGTTGAAAAGGCAGAGCTCAGATGTTCAGGATGAATAATTATCTGACTACCTGTTTGCATGTATTCTGCTCTAACTGCTACCCCATATGTTTTAGTTTAGATGCTTTGTGCTTTAGCATTTTAAACCCTTTTAGAGGATGTCACTATCCCAGTTCCTAATCCTGTTAACTGTTGTCTGTTTCTTTTGCCCTTCCTTCACTGATGATTCCTGTGTTCCTTAATGCAGTGTCATGTAAGTCTAACTAGCTTGACTCTCAGCATTACTGCTTTATTCTTGCGCTTCTCTCTTCTTTTTAATAAATAATGTGCTAAAAGAACCTTTCTGAATTCCACTAGATTTGTTTATTTTCAGACATCTGTAAATATATCAACATTAGGCTCATTCAAGCCAGATAAGAATTGATGTGACATTTTTATAGATTTCCATTTCATGCCTAAGATCGTGTCAGGTATATACTCATATGGAAAACCAGCATGTAATCAAATTCAGAAGATATTTTATTGTGTTTCTGAAAAAGCAATAAAAATATTGGCAACTGATTTTTCTTTTTAATGATTTCTCTTCAGTGGACAACCAGCCTATGCTGCATTACATTCGAGATAAAACTGCAGTTCCTTATTTCTCCAACCTCGTCTGGTTTATTGGCAGCCACGTGATAGAACTGGATAACTGCGTGCAGACTGATGAAGAGTAAGCTTTTACAAATGCTGCCTATTGAATGCAAATGCTTTTCCCAGATGTCAATGGTGTCCTTATTTTGTCTATAGTAGTCCAGTTAAGTTAGTTTCTAGATATGTTCCCATGTAGACAGTCCAGACTTTTCACTCTTTAAAGTTTTTGAGTTGATTCTTTAAGGTAACAGTGCTGTGTGCCTGATCTGTGCTGATATCCCTACAAGTAAATTAGTGTTTGCAACAAGCCTTTTCTTTATCTTTCTTTTATTCTGCTAGAAATAGCAGATATCCAGAAGACACAACAGGTATTTTGTGCTTCTCAATCCTATAAACTTTGTCTTTCTAGCATTGTTTTTCTGTGTGTCATCTCATAGAAGAGCTTTCTGAAAAGATTATAGGAAAAATATTTAAACTAGAGTGATTAACTTGATGGTGAGTTGTCAGACCTGACATGACAGTGTAACATTCCACTATCAACTACAGAAATACTTTGTTGATTCAGGTTGTGTTCTTGGTTTGTCTTGCCACCCCCACCTTAGAGTGGCCATGTGTTTCTTGCTTTCCTAAAGTGAAGAGGTAGGTGTTAAATACAAGACCTAATTCTTCTTTCATTTTTGGAAAAAAAAATCTTCTCATTTTTGTAGTTGGCTTGTGAAAAGATTGACAATGGAAGCAAAGCTTTGTAAAAACACTTCTTGTGAAAACTTGGGAAAAAAATTGGATATGTGCATCGTAAAGAAAATACAGGCAACTGTTTAACAGTTGCATTGGTTGACTTCACTAAAATATCTGCTTTGGGCAGTCTACCTGAGCCAGGTGATCTGTGGCAGGGATGCACATTAATTTTTTCCCCTAAGCATTTAAGACTTGCACAATTGATCACATATAATTTTTTTATTTCTGCTCTCTTTTCAGGCACAGAAATAGGGGCAAACTGAGTGACCTGGTAGCAGAACATCTTGATCATTTGCATTACCTTAATGATATCCTTATCATTAACTGTGAATTTTTAAATGATGTGCTGACAGACCACCTACTTAATAGGCTCTTTCTTCCCCTCTATGTGTATTCATTAGTAAATCAAGACAAGGTAAGCTAATACCTGCAAACAGGTAATCCTCAAAGGTGCTGCTTGCTTTCAGTGTGCAAAATGATTTGGGCAGTAGGTGTATGATGTGTGGTTTACATGAAACAGCTTAAATAAGGTGACTGTAGAGGAAGTAGCCTGAAATGGAATTCAAGAGCACAGAAGATTAAATTTTATTCACCAAAGAAATGCTGTTTTGGGTGACATGGTGGTTAAAAGCTCACAGTAGTGGAGACCAAGAAGAACTGCAAATTTGGAACAGGGCTTAAATTTCTGTGACACTGGGAGGTGTGTGATTTCCTTTTCTGATAAGCTAACTTGTTTTTTGGCAAAAGCAGAAAAAGCAAATCTGCCATGTTCTAAAAATCTATCCAGGTAGAAAACACAGATTTTTGGGTTTGATGCTAATTTCTTCTGTTTGTAGAGAAGCTGTGTTTTAACATGATGTAGCTGAATTTATTTTTAAAGCATAGCCTTTAAGTTAAGTGGTGGTTTCACTCAAACTGCTTTTTAGTGAAATAGAAACTATTTTTTTAAACCTGCACAGGTTCCTGCATTCAGTTGCCTGTTGTGGGTAATATTTTGTGCTATCTGAATAGCTAATTTTCAGAGCAGTCTTTAATGAATGTTAAGTGAGAAGAATCTTTGCAATGAATAGTAGCATAGTGAAAATGAGTGTACTTCTCAGATGTTCCCCTGTTTAAGTTACTGAAGTGACCATGAGAGACAGTAATTAATTGCAATTTTTTAACCAAGGAAGAGTGAGGGATATGCTTATTCGGAGAGTCTCCATTTCAAATAATTTACAAGTAGTGAATGTTAAAGATAAAGAGCGTGATGCTTTCTGAATACTTTGTAGCAGAATGTGGAACAATACAAGTTTCATTTTAAATAAAACATTAAGCCACATAAATTCTTTGTATCAATAAGTAAGCATTTTTCATATTTTTTTCTGTAGGGTGGAGAGCGTCCAAAAATAAGTCTCCAGGTTTCTCTCTATCTTCTTTCTCAAGTAAGTATTTTAAGTATTTGTCCTGTTTCAGAACAAATTTTGCAATACTCTTGTGATTATAAAATAGAGTATTTTCATCATTTCGGCAAAACCATCAAAGAAAATTCATCAAAACAAATTTCTAGCTCTTCAGTTTTCATTAAGAAAAATGAAGTAAAACATTTTTGGCAAACGAAGTAGCTTCTTATTTGAGTTAATGTTATTTTTCTGTGGATCCCATTGCACAGGGTAACCTTTAGAGCATTTCAAATTGCATACACCCCCTGATAAATAAATGGTAATAGACATGCGACATGCTGGGTCAGAACTTGATACAATGGCAGATGAAATTTACCTAGATGCTATATTGCATTTTGAATCTGCTTAAGGTATGGAAATTCTCAGGTTTGAATTTTCCTCTTTGAAAACCCAAACCCCAAAAACCACCACTACCAAAATCTCACTTTCTCACAATATGAATTTCATTATGCCTATAGCTTAAATGTGTAATTAAGTACTTATGTCATGCTTATATCAGTTCCACCTGCTTTTCCGTCTGGAACTTATTTTTTAATTAAGAGTTTTACAGTAGATTTTATTGTATTGTAGAGAAAATTAATCTGTTCTCCCTGTAGTCTTCAGTGCATTTCTGTGAGACTGATTTTTTTAAATTACATTGTCTGAAAAGAGTTTTGACATGTGTTCATAGAATTTATACTTCTTTTTCTTTGATCTTAGAATTTTTCAATACTCATTGTGATCTGGCCCATAATTTCATCTTTTTTGCTGGAAGTGTGGGGTTGAGGTTTTTTTGGTAGAAGAATATAATTTGATGCTCCTTAATTTAAACCTAAAATATTGTGGTGGTGTGATGGTTATTTACCACAGATAAAACTGTGGGAGCAGCAGCTTCTTGTAACCAAAAGGGCCTGCATCATACAGTTGTGTAAGGTGACCTCTTTTAAAGTCTTTGCTTTCAGTGACAAGGCATCACTTCAGGATTTGTATCTATGTTCTTCATTCTCTTTAAGGAAGAAAATGGAAGTAGTCATAAAGAGCTGAGAACATATTTTGTGTATCAGAACAGGATGTGGTATAGAAAATGAAGCGACTGTTTCTGTGACTGGCAGAAGAACATCTTCTCCCACCTCTTTTAACCTGGAGTTTGTCTGTGGTGGGGTGGGATCTGCCAAACCTTGCTGATTGTTTCTATTCCTGACACCAGGCATATGCTCCAGGCACAACTCTTATATTAGACACAAGTGCTTGAGAGACTCATGCCAGCACCTGAAAATGCACTGCTGGGATTTCTCAGCCACTCTGACAAAGGGAACATGTGCTGTTCTTGCACCAGAACAGGCCTGTGGACAGTCAAGCAACACTTGCTGAATTGGCAGAAGCTGGAGTGGTTTGGAGGTTGTTCAAAGCACTTTTGAAGTGTGTTGTGACTTTAAACTTTAATGTAGATCATCACTACATGCTAATAATCACTTCTCTTTTGGAGGTCTGGAATGCTTCTCACAATATGAATTTGACTTTAATCAGAAAACCTGTGGAGAACATTTAGCTAAATATTTTCAAAGCTGTGATTAGGTTTAATGACTTAGGAATTATTTGGGAATTTTACAGCTAGAACCACTGATAAGTGATCTAGCCTTCATACTCTTCTGAAGGGAATGGATATAAGCTGACAGAAGGCTATTGCAGCTGGACCTGAGCTGGTTCTGTCTGGGAGCCAGCTGTTTGCTGGCCCAGACTTGTAAGCCTGGGCTCAAAATATAGTAGTCAGTGTAAACATAGAATTCTGGTAAAGCACCAAAGCGCTCGTGGTCAAATGCTTCAGTGCTCCAGGCACTATGGTCCTTACTCCTGTGTTCTGTAGCCATTGTGTAGCTCACACTGATTTGCTGCAATTTAAGTGCCAGGAAAGCTGCTTCTGATCCAGCTCAGCCTAGTGCACGGCCTTTAGTCATGAATCACTGCGCAGTGGTTGTGTGCACAGAACTTTCTGGAGTCTGGCCACTTGCTGGCACAAAGGAATGTCTGGGGATGCTGTGCACCATAATCAGTTTGTTGTTTCTAAAAAAAAAATAAATTTCTGGAATGGTTTTAATGAGTTCCTTGCTAGAATATCACACGACTTTCCTTTCAAAGGTGTTGAAGAGAGAGAATTTACACTTCTCAGAAGGAGGAAAGAATATGAAGAATTAGTAAAATTAGGTAGCTTCAAAGGTAGAGAAAGGTCAGATACCCTTGTCTCCTTTGTTTTAAAGTCGATTGTATGAGCTCTCTGTTACGATTTGTACTTATGTGTAAAACAAAGATAGCACTTAACAAGGTCAAAAGTATGTTCAGCTAGTGAAATTGTGAAACTGTGTATTCTATAAATATGTCTGATGGGTTTTTTTCTTCTCTTCTTCCAATAGGTTTTTCTGATTATACATTATGCTCCTTTGGTGAACTCTTTGGCTGAGGTTATACTCAACGGGGACCTCTCAGTGTTTTCTTCTAAGATTGAGCAAGATATACAGAAAAACTCAGTAAGTGGCCAACTGTTTGTAATTTATTTTTTTTAAGGCAAGGAAGATTTTTGAAAAATAAAAGCAGGTGTCTGGAACCTGGTACGCCAAGGCGTTTATGTTTAGGAGATGACAGCAGCAGCAGACTTTGTTGTTGGACCATCATTTTGATGGGGCACTTCTGTAATCCAGTCTTTTGTGTTCAGTTTTTATCTGCCCTTTGGTAGTGAAGTAAAAATGATTCAGCACAACTTTCCTGTGAAATTTCCTTGTGCAGCTTGTAGTAGAAAAGAGACTTATACCAGGCTTAACATTTTCATCTGAATATTCCCAGTGTTTTAGCAGTAAAACTGGTCATCTCTGAAAGTTGTGCATCGGTGAGCATGTGAGAAGAGAGACCAGCCACAGAGAGAGGGGAGAGTGTTACTTTGTCCCTGGCTGTCTACCTTCACATTTAACCATGGGTAGCTGTTGCTAGATGCTGATGCTTTTGTTACTGGTTTTCTAGGTGTCATGTTTTTAATATTTTCTCTTTTGTTGTGGCTTTCACAGTTTGTGTAATGCTTGCTTGTTACCTTTTAAAGGCCTATTTTGGGGATGGTAACAAGTAGGGGGGCATGACCTTACTGTAACAGGCCTCTGACTGTAGTTCTGTCTAAAAATTGAGCATGTCCCCTAATGGCTGACTGAATGTTTACTTCATAACAAATAATAGATTGGTTCTCATGCATCTTCTTTCCCAGCAGTGGCTATAGCTCTGGGAGTTTCAACTCCTCCAAGATACATCAGATGTTCCAGATTTCTTCCCGCTGGGCATTTGATCTTAGCCAGTAGCTTTTGTGTTCTGGTGTTTTGTTCTGTTGACCTTGATATTTAGAATCTAACCTTTTTTAGAAAAAACTATGGTAGAATGGTAGAGTTGACTGATTGCTTTAAGATAAAGCAATCTCTTACTTACGTTAGGAAATGTCTGACGTTCTGCTAACGGCATACTGAATGTTGTGTGTTACTTGTGCAGAAGAAGCTTTGTTGCTAGGAAATTTGTGGCAAGAGGGTGGAGTACCAGTTGTTACAAAAGTGAGATTTTCTTTTCCTGTCATGGTTACTGTACAGAGTTACAAAATACTATAGCATGTGTTTGTGTACTTGCACTTATGTTAGGAATATTAGGGATTTCCTATAGACTGTTCATCTCTTAATTTTGTAATACTACTTAGGCTGCTGCTCCTTTCTGGCTTTAAAGGATGTGTCCTCTTAACGTGTAAACCTGGGGTTCTGTTGTAGCTGAACAGGTACTAAATAGGAGGGGTATTGGCCTTCTGCAATAGAGAAACTGCCAGAGGTGGAGCTGTCTTTCAGGGAGTGCAGAGCAGTGGGTAAAGGGAAAAACTTCCATGGGAGAAACCTTAATTTTTAGTAACTTCAACCATATTGTTCAGTGAGACCATGGAGGGGAAAGCCTAGACTGTCAGAAGCCCACTGGTGGAGGTTGGTTATGTGCAGAAGGAGTCGGGTGCAGTGTCCAGCAGAAGAGCTCCCTGCTCAGCTTCCAGGGAGGGGAGCCACGGAGGGAGCTGTTCTGCAGGGTTGTCTGGGAGCTGCTGCAGGCTTTGCTTGAGCTTCCCTGCTGAAACACAGCTCAGTGCAGGGAGGCTCAGATCAGCTGTACAAGTGAAGATATATCAGGATCCTTGCAGGGTTATTGCTGTGCTATTTTCTGTTGCAAAGAAATAGCAAACTTCTATTGAATACTGGAAGCTACTTCAGAAGTTAGTTTAGAATTGTTAAAGTGATGAGCAAATTTTTTACTTTACTTTTAGTCTGAATGTAGAATTTTTTTTCTTAAATCAGACCCAAATTTATCATTTATTACTTCCTGTGTGTTCTGATTTGTCATGATAACTGTTCTGATACTGTCCTAAGCTTGTTGTTGTGGGGATATCTGTGTATTGTGGTGAACTGCAGCTATTTCTAAACCCTCACTCTGTACCTAACTGCTGTAACTGAGATGTCGTGATATGTTTAAGTTGAAATGTAACGGTCAGTTTCTAACTAGCACATAGTTTCTAAACGCAGAAGTAAGTAGAACCTCATATCTATATTCATCTTTCTAATAAGATAAATTAAAGTGGAATGAGGTACAGAGTAAGGACTGAGTTTTCTAGATGCAGAGTCCTCTTGCTGAAACACTGAGTAAAGAACACTTCACAAAAACAAAAGCTGAGAAGCATCACAGTTGCTGTGTATAAATGCAAAATACCCTGAATTATTTAGGGCAAAGGGCAGTGGTAGTTCTCACAAGAGGAGCAAGTGATACTGTTTATTGTAAATCAATTTATGGAAAAATGACCAGCAGTTGTAACTGGTGATATCTTATGAATTGGCAATAACCTACTTATGGAGATCTGCTGAACATCAGTGGGCAGTAGTGATTGCCCAGGCTCCATTGAACAAGTTCTCCACATCATTCCGTATTTTTTCCCTGTATTTCTGGTTTTAGACATCATCAGAAGAAATACAAACCCTTATGTCACAATGAGAGCTGAATATGTATAGGCAGCAGAATGTATTTAAACTTGTCAGATATCACACTAAGGTTTACCTTACTTCCTGTGAGATCTGTTTTCTGCATCATTCAGATGTGGGCCAGTTCTACCTAGTGCATGTTTCTTCTTTAACCTACTTTCTCCTTCCCGTAAAAGGTGTTACTGGTATTGCCTTATTTTACCATCATACGTTGCACAAGATAAACCATTATTGAAAATGTGGTTGGAAGACATTTTAAAGATATAAACTAGCAGTACCCTCAACCTGTATAATCAACTTATAAACCAAATGCTATCTAAAATAATTCTAAGTCTGATTTTAAAATGTTTTAATGAAATAGACTTGATGCCTTTAGCAGAACAGAATATTTGTGTAGGGCTTTTTCTACAGCATTCCTTCTTGGAGCAGACTATGGCTCAGTGTTTACAAGCACATCACTGTCTACTGGTGTCTTGTGGTACTTTCCTCTTGTGGCTGACAGCATATGAGAAATGCAAGGATGTTAAGTACATGCTTTCTCCATAAAGAAGTAGTTACAAGATTCTAGGAAGCAATGCAGAAGTAAGAAGTGAATGCAGAAAGGGGAAAATGTGTTATGCAACTTGCATGCTACTTTTCTGTTTTTCCCCTAAATAATAGGACTTAAGGTGCTGTTCCCTTTTCAAGTGACTTTTGTAGCCAGAAGCCATCAATAAAGGTAACATGGTCATTTTACAACCTTCCTGTGTTGCAGTTGGATCACACAAAAAATGCATCCAAGAGGTTATCAGGGGATATAAATGTAGCAAATTTTGTATTACGGGGATTTTTTTGGTATTGTAAAATAGTCTTCCCACTATGTGGTTTGTTTTAGTGCCAAGTGTAAATTCACTTATGCAATATTTCTATAAAGCATTTGCAAAATATCAGAAGATTCAGAGAATCATTTTGGCCTTTTAACTTGTAGACAGCTTCTTCCCTGATCTTTTCCTAATCTCTTATGTATAGGTGTTCCTAATTAGATGAAGGGAAGGATTTTTTTCAAACTTTTTCCCCAAAGTTTCTTTGATGCAGTCCTCTTGAGTGCTTATTGTACTGAGTCACCTAAGGCAAAGAATGTAATCAGTTTGGTATTTACTCTAGTCTTACTTCATTCTCTGGCTTGCCCTTAAGGTTTTAACCCTTTAGGCAGTATGAGCTGAATCTGCTTGAGGTTTTGAGCTCTGGAAGATAACAGGGTTTCTGTAGCTGCCTTGTTTAGTGTAAACCTGGCAGAAAGCTCCAAACCATGTGTTTCACTTCTCAGTAACAGAGGTTTGGCTGATTAGTGCTTATTTTGTACTCTGGTGATCAGCTGGCAGGCAGAGGGGAGTTCAAACAGCACAGCTCACAAACAAGCTGCAGAATTGTTAAAACCCAAATTTGTTACTCCTTCTATTTGCAGAGCTTCTTGCAGCATCTTGGTCACTTTCTATAAGAATCTATTGTTCTGTCTTGTTAGTATGACACATTATTGGAAACACTTAATTTCTTCTGGGAGAAATTTGTTATCGAAATTTATTTTCTTGTGCTATAAATTAATACTTAGGAAAATGAGGTGTTGGTTTGCCATCTTATCCTGTGATAACTTTGTGTAAAACACAAGTAAATTAAGTCTAATAAATGAAGTTGTGTTTTCCAGACTTGATAAGTCAGTGTCTGGAGGCCCAAAAAAGGCTAATGATTGTCATTTGTTCCTAGTTGATGCAGGAATTAGTTTGATTTTGAGGGAAGCATAAGACTTCAAAAAACGCAACCAACCCAAAATCTCACAGCATAGAGCATTGGATTTTGTCCTTGCTGTTTTAAAAAAGTCCTTGCACCTTTAAAAGGGGTGTATTTCATATTATTACACTGCTGTCAACACACATGTAGGATTTTGCTGCTTTTATTCTTTTTACAAAAGGTGTTTGAATTTTATGTGTAATATGTCTCACGCCTTCAATCTAAAACTTGTGGTGATGAAATAGGTAGTTCTGTATCATCTTGTCTCAAGAAGGTCTACTTTTTAACCATAGATCTTTGGGGTATGTTACTTTGGGGACAGTTGTGCTACTGATGATTTGGTATTAATTTTTTGTATTTTAAAATGGATTTGAAATTTGTGGATAGTGTGCTGATTTACATTTTATATGAACTGAAGTTTATCAATTACAGTTAAAAATGCCGTGTTGTAACTCAGTGTACACTCTTCAAATTTACAGGCAAAGTCAAGTATCAGATGTTTCATAAAACCCACAGAATCACTTGAGAGGTCTCTTGAAATTAACAAACAGAAAGGGAAGAAGAGGATGCAGAAGAGACCCAACTATAAAAATGTTGGTGAAGAAGATGAAGAGGAGAGAGGATCTGAGGACAACCAAGATGACCTTGATAAAAGTAAAGGTACAGAAGCAAGTTCAAAGGGTGTAAGAACAAGCACTGAAAATGAAGGTGAGTATTCCAGCAAGAAAACAGTGCTTATGATTTAGGTACTTTTGTTTACTGATGGACCTAGTTGTGATTACTTACATGACTTGTTCTCTTGCTGCTAGGTGAACATGGGACTATGATATTTGCTTAAGGCTTTGGCTGGATTTTTTTTCTCATGTTAAATCAAGCTGTGAGAACATGTACTTCTAATCTCATTAAAAGCTGTGAAAATGTGTTCATATCTGCCTGTAGGCCTTGGCCCTTATCACAATGCATGCCTTGCACCTCAGTGTTCATGGCTGTGGCACTTGATAAGCAAGCTTGACAGCTTTGTGACTTGTCCTTTTGTGGAAAGGGAGAGCTGTAGCCACTTCACCTTTGCAAGATAATCAGCAGTATTTTATGTATGTTTCAATGATAAAATGTAACCGGTGTGCTAGAAGTGACAGTACATGATGGAAAATAGTTCAAAATTGAAAATATCTTTGACTCTTACATTTTTTTTTTTTTTACTTGGACTTTTTCTGCATTTTTGTTGTAAGACAAACCTAAGAACTGCTTTTATAGAATGAGTGGTCTTACAGCATATTGTAACTGTTTATTTTATGGTTACTAACTTTTAAAAGGATGTATATAAGTCCTAGTACTTACATTAAACATAAATTGAGAAAAATGTGGCAGGATTGGCTGCAAGCAATTGAAAGCAAGAGTGTTATGCTTTGACAGTCCTGTCCAAACATGACTGGGTTTAGATTTAGGTAAACAGTCTTTTTGAGAAGGCCTTCCTTAAATGGTGTCAAACAAGTGATGGTGTATTTTCCACCACGATTTGAAGAAAATCTGAAATAATCTACTGTTTAAACTGGTGCATTTAGT
The DNA here is from genome assembly GCF_017590135.1 of Pyrgilauda ruficollis. NCBI lineage: Eukaryota > Metazoa > Chordata > Aves > Passeriformes > Passeridae > Pyrgilauda > Pyrgilauda ruficollis. The sequence goes on along the minus strand of NW_024514764.1, from coordinate 8,848,324 downwards.
TGTAATCTTTGTCCAAATTCCTAAGAGAAGGCAAGATTTGTTTGTTGTACTGAAACTCAGTAGGTGAGAAGCACTGGGGACCAGGTGTCCTGTTTGCTGCAATTGCAGAGGCCTGTTTACACCCTCAGTGAAACTTGATGTCCACCCATGCCCCAGTCTCACCAGCTTTTTCACAAATCTTTTTTTCAGAAACAGGTTCTATGGCTTTTCTTCCTGTGGTTTGCGTGGGAAGGGAGCTGACTGTGGCTTATTTGCCAAAATGATATGTATATTTTCTTTACATATTTTATGTACATGTATACATTTTTTATAGTGTTACATTCCTTAACGAAATGTAAGCCAATTTCTTGGCTCTGCTGGGAAGAAAATTTGCCCACATCTGCTCACTAACCTTTGTGAGTTAATGGTATACCTCTTATATATAGATGTTTGAGATGTTTTTAATACCAAACAGAAAATACAGAAGAGCTTGTGATAATCTTGTTGAAAATATCAAATTTTGGTGGTATGTTTTGGTTTTTTAGAAATAGAGATGGTAATCATGGAGAGGTGTAAGCTGTCAGAGCTGTCTATCTCTGCTGTGACAGAACAGAATACAACAGATGAAGAAAAGAGTGCAGCTGCTTCTGGGAGTGAGATGACAAACTGGAACAGGTATAAAGGAACTGTAAAAGATGTTGCTGAATTGTTTCCTTACCTACCCTCCCCTTAAATCTTTCGCTTTTCTTAAAGGGATGTTTGAAATCTGCTTCAAGTTAAAATTACAGGGTTTTTTCTGGATCACGAGTGAATCAATACATAAGTGAGGTGTAGCCTCTCTGTTGCTCAGTTTTGGAAATCATCCTGTTCCGTTCTAGTTTGTGCTTTCCTTTGGGCAGTTGTGATGCATTCAGTTGGTAAAGTTAAATTGCAGAATATTAACATGACAAAAATAGAATATAAATGTTTCCATTCTGTAATTTCCTAAACCTCTAAATTAAGGTGGAAGTTTCCTTAATCATATTTATGGTTGCATTTGTCCATTTTGTATGCACCTATAAGGAGAAAACAAGGAAAACTCTTCAGTTCAGGGATGAGTTTGGCAGAATGTTAGTAGCAGTAGTTATAGGGAAACCCTTGTAGCCTTTTACTGTTTCCAGGGTCCATTAGTATGTTTTAGGATTATTGGAAACTTCTACTGGAAATACAGTTTATAAGTGTTTCTGGGAGCAGAAATTACCCTGACTTCAAAATTTAGGCTTGGATATAATGAATATCCCTAAGACACCTTCTCACTAGAGATTTTGCATTCCTGTTAATAGAATATTAAGAAACCAAATGTGCCTGACACAAAAGTAATTGCAAATGTGTCCATTGGGGAAATGCACATGTTTGATAGGATTTAAAATTTATTTTTAAACTTGGGAAATGCTGCCTGGTATTCCCAGAATTTCATTCTGTCTCCATTATAGCTTTGTAGTTTAGATTACATTCATTAATAAAGATAACATTTAATTTCATTGTAAAAGTGAAATTGAACCTTGACTTGAACTGGCTTTAAAACACATTGTTCTAGATTATTGATAATTTGACTAAAATATGTGCCAAATGGCTTTTAGAAAGAAATTGGCAGTGAGTGCATGGAATACTGAAGTGGATGCTCGGGTCTTGAAAAGTGCAGAATGCCTAGAAGTGAGCTGCCAGTGCATTTGGGAAATGTCTGCAGTTCAGGCCTCTCTTGATCTGCAGATGTGGTCTCACAGCATTCTGCATCTTTTCTAAAAATAAGCAACATCAAAGAATGTGCAGAGCTAAAAATAGTTTTAAAACAAGGATATACCTTGTATAGGACAATTCTGGCCTTTGTTTTGTATGTTTTTTGGGTTTTTTTGAAATGTCAGTAGATTAGCTGCTGTACCTTAAGATGTTGTATTATATTATGCCAAGTATAATATTTGAAACAACAGCTTAATTTCTCAAGAGACTTGCTTCTGTATGTGTAGTTTCTGTCCTACACTGGTTGGAATCACTGATCCTTGTGGATAGGGCACCATGTGGGAGTGGAAAATGCAGGGACCTCTTTGTGCCATGCTGGAACTGAAGCTTCCACACCTGCAATAATCATTAATGCTTCTGCTGACAATGGTTCCTAGTGTGTTGCAGTCTTCAGTTGTGGACGTACTCCACAAGAAAAAATAATCTGAGGAGCACTTGGATGGCCTTTGATCTGCTGCTTCTATCAAGCCCTTAGTAAAAGACTAGTAAAGGAAGCAAATGCTTACAGAGTTATGAAATACATTTGAAAATACTTACCATATAGCCTTTACTATGAAAACTGGTTTTTTTGTTTAAAACAGTCCAATAGTTGTTGAAAAATAAATAGAAAACAGCACAGATGGCAGTTAAAAATCTGCAGCTGTAAAAGCTAAGTCAAGCTTTTAATTTCCCTTAGCCCTTTTCCTACTGTGAAAAACAAAAGAAAAAGCTTAAGTATTTTAGGTGTTATTTTATTTTGATAGGCCTCACTTCTGGAAAGTTTAAGCTTAAAGACATGTTTTAAATTAAATTCATTTTATGAAATGCTGCACAGCAAAGCTTTTTTTCCAAAGCATGTCAAATCTTCATGCTATGTTGTGGCTTCTGTTGCTGTTTTCTTAGGCTGAAGTTTTTCTGGGTCTGTTGTGTATTTAGTCTAAATGAGGAACATTGGTGAGGGGGATTCTTGGAAGTTGTTTCAGCCTCAGATTATAGTGGCTGAGACAGATAATGCCAATAAGATGCTGTGAAGAAGCATCTGGAATGAAAATGGTATCTCTTGCTGCTGTGTAATGATTTTTTTTCAAGTTTCATAATATCATGAATCTAATTAGTATATGGGGGAAAACAATGAAAAATGCGTTAGACATCACAGAAGTCATTTAATACAATGTAATATTGGTGTTAATGGAACAACTACTGATACCTCAGCAGCTTTGATCTGGTAAAACCTTGGCTTTAATGAAATTATATTAAATTGTACTTTTATAGTTTAGGATTTCGGTTGTTTACGGTCTGCTGTTGGTCTGAAAACAAACCAAGTGTTATCTTGCATTTAAGTATTTTAAAATTTTGGTCCTCTTTGTTCTTTAGACCTTGAAGCTGAGCTCATTTTATGGAGTGAAAAGCCCCCCATCTGAAGGTGACACAGGGCTTGTAGGGCTTGGGTAGTGCTTAGGAAACCTGAAGGCCCTCTTGGCTCGTTTTCAACATTGCTAATTCTTTAGGTTATTTTTCTTGAGCAGTTACATTCTTTTGAGATCTACAATATGTGGGCAATTTGACTTAAGCACTTTGAGCAGTGTTGAACTTGGGCAAAGAGGGATCGCTGCCGGTGGCAGTTCTGGTAGAGGAGCGCTGTAATCCAGGCTCAGAAATGCACAGTGCTGCCGTGGCAGGAGCTGAGCAGGGAGCAGCGTGGCTGGCATGTTGGTCACTGCCTGGTTTCAGGAAGAGGGAGCCCTGTGCTGGCACGTGCCTGGAGCTGCTGGGAACTCCCAGAGCTCTGTTATGCCTTGGGACTGCTCAGTGTGACCAGGAGGGCTCCACAGGACTGGAGTGGGGATTGAAGTGTCCTGTGTTGTGGCCTGTGACAGCCCTTCTGACCCCCTGGAACCACAGCAGAGAGCTTGTAGTGCCTGCTTCTCGTCTGCTGGGGCTGAACAGAGCACAATGTGTTTGCTTCTGTGACTTTGATGTTATTTTAATGGTTTTTCTTTTAATTTAATTTAGATAATGTAGCAATATTTCACTGTTAAAGTATAGTTTAACAGATAGGAATAAACCCTTTCCACTCAGGCTTCCACACTGTCATCTTCTGATGACTGTGACGCTACCCTGACACATGATTTGTTTATCTGGGCCAGTTGTGAAAATATATTTAGTTTTTGCATGTGCTCTGAACTTGAACAACTGGCTGGATGCAAGCCATCTTAAGACCAGAAGTGAAGCTGCCTTGCCATCAAACCTGTGCTAATATCAGGTTAATCTCAGCCATATCTGATCAGTCCAAATGCCTTCTGGATTACACTGACTTCTGTTGTCTTTCTAAGGTACAGGTAAAGGAAAGGTGAACTTAGCACTGTTTGTAACTTCCTGTATGTGTGTCATAGGTCACAAGTCTTTAAACTCTGGATTGCAGATGAGCTTTGTTTTCCTAAGCTTTTTTTTCTCTTCAGATATTCCCTCCTAGTTAATTTTTCTTTCCTGTAACTATTGGACAGTAAAACTGTTGTTGTAGAAAAACCTAGCTTCCTCCAAACTTCTGATAAAAATGCTTTATTTGTAATAGTAAGAACTTTTCAATTCTGTTTAGCATGTGTTTTAAAGGAGTCTATTTTATACAACAGTGATAGCAGCTCCTTAAATTTACTTAGGTATGCACTTAAAGCGAGCTCTGCAATGATTCTGTGTACTTACTAAACAGGCTACAAACAAACCCAGTAAATGTTTGAACAAGCAGTTCTTGGGAAAGTGTTATGTAATGAATCCAGTTAAAAGTCAGAATTATTGTCAGAATTATTGTATATAAATACAAAGCGTGGCTGTAATCTGAGTACTCTGCAACAGAAACTCTGTAACACAACTCTTCTGTTATAATGCCTGAAAATGTGCATTACTGTGAATTTGCCTCTTCCATTAGCTACATGTACAACAAGATAGTTACCCATTTTTCTATAGATTTTTTTAACTGTTTCTAAATTACTCCTCCCCACAGGCCTTTTCTTGATATGGTCTATAATGCACTGGACTGTCCTGAAGACGATTACTATGCGCTCTTTGTGCTCTGTCTTTTATATGCAATGTCCCACAACAAAGGTAAATGCTGTTATGTAGAGTTAACTGCAAGGCCATGGTTGGAAGAGGCTGTAAACCTCAACAGAGTCATCTTCTGATTTATGGGGTTGTTTATTGCTGTTCCTTAGAATGGGACAGGAAGATCCCCACAGTCCATATTTGTGTATTGTGTATTGTTCTAAGAGGTCTCCCAGCAAACCAGCCTTTCCTGAGAAATAACTTTGATATTTCAGAGGAATATGTTAAAGAAAGATGAGATTAGTTTCCTTACATAACAAGTCAGTGAAAATTTTACTTGTCTTGGGGAGGATACTAAATAGGCCTACTACAAAATAAAATTCCTATTTAGTTTAAACATATATGAACAGATTACTTAGCTACCAAAGCAGAATTTAACATCAGACTTTGATCTTCTCCCCCTTAGCCATTATGCTCTCCAGATATATGGCTAGACTTTGATTTGATTTAGATGGAAACAAATAATCTGAGAATTTCAGAAACAGCAAAATCATTTGCATTTCACCAACCACTTTGAGATTTGAGGGTTGCCACCCAGTAGGCCCCATTTAAGGCTGAGAATTTTCAGGGATTCATCAGTGTGTTTGGTCATTGTTGTTCCTCCTTTTCCTTGTAATACAAAGTCAAAGCCTATTTCCTATTGCTAATTGTTCTCTTCTGAGAAAATTGCTGTGGTCTGTTAAATGCTTGCCTCAGAGCACAGCACACTCCTGTTTTCTAATTTTCATTTTTTTCCTTCACCCCCATGAAAGGACTTGACTCAGTCAAGCTGGAGAGAATTCAACTTCCAGCTCAACATGCTGAAGAGAGAAATTCGTACAATCATGTCCTTGCAGAAGGGCTTATCAGGATAATGAATTATGCTGCACAACCAGGTATTGCTTTTCCAGGGTTTGTTTTTTCTTCCAAGGTGAAATTTTTGCAGAAATAAAAAAGCTACTTAGCCTCTTCTCTTTGAGGGGAAAGTGACTGTTCAGCAAGCTCTTTGATGAGCAGTATGTAGATATGGTTTCTGAAAGACAATTAACTATTGGCTTTTCCTTTGTTGGTGAGAAACCAGAAACTCTGGATTTGTGCTGAGTAGTTTTTATACTCAGAACTATACAAGGATCTATTGTCTTAATTCCTACTTTTTGCACTTTTGAATAAACAAAAATTGAGATTTTTGAGTGGTTTTACCTTAATGGATTTCATCCTGAAAATATGATCTGTCTCACCTTTGCTTGCAGAAATAATTTCAGTTGAGAAATAATCTTGAAAACTGTGGTGTCCTTTGCTCATAGCAGTCCTTTGTCTGTCAGCTCTAGGTGGTAGCAGATTTTCCCATCTTGTTTTTTTACTTCAGGTTGTATTTTCAGTTCTGAACTGTTCTGCAGAAAACATGGGGTTTTTTCTTCCTTTTTTTTTTGTGAAATGACGGTTACAATGTTCCACGACCTCTTCCATGAAAATATGATTTTTGTTCAAGCCACACCTCTCCTCCTTGCCTTTGCCCCCTTTAATCTTTAAATGGGTAGAATTGGATTTCCCCAGAAACTGACACAGTATCAAATTTTTGAATGTCTGTAGAATAAAAATTTGTTTGTTTGACTTGCAAAACTGCTCTACAGCATATTAACTTGTGCTGATGTATCAAAGGTGAAAAACATGTTAATATATGAAGAGTTTGTACCTGCAGCAGCAGGAAGGAGTGCAAATGAGGATATGTATTTATTTAAATAAAGGCATGTTTGGGAAGGGAAGTGCTGGGGAAGGATGGAAATGGGGGATTTTTTTATTCAACTTGCTGCATGCTGTGTAGAACATCTCCTTTTCTCTCTTCAAGGAAAAGCTGTGCCTTATTAGTATGTTATAGACAAAGCTTCCTTTCACCTTGCAACTTCATCCATCCCAAATGTCTGGTATCCTTTTGTAATTTTAGAGTAATTCAACCTGTGCAGCAGATTGATAAAGGCACTGAAACCCAATGTTTGGGCTTACTGTTCAGTGGTATTAATCTTTGCCTTCTTACTGAATGGTTCTGCTTCAAATTTTCTTCAGCTTTAAATTACTCTTCCAGTTTTTTCTTTATAGCCATCAGCATAGTAAAGCAGCACTAGCACTCATCCCTGCCTGATGGAGGTGTGACAGAGGAGCAAAGTTTGACAATTGCAGGAAGAGTAGAAACATTTAAGAGGACGGGTTGATCACAAGAGCTGTAACAAAACTGCTACTATTTTGTCTGTTGAAATTTTCTTTTCACAGATGGAAAAATTCGTTTGGCAACTTTAGAGCTTGGCTGCCTATTGCTGAAGCAGCTTGTCTTTTCCAAAAATGGCAGGATCATAAAAAGTGTTCACCTTGATTGTCTTGAGGTGAGTATTTTCTTTCAAATTCCCAGTCACTGCATTACTGGTGTCTGAGTCTTGGAGTATAGTTGAATAAATTTGTTTCATTTCTGATTGCAATAAGCCTTAATGTGAAATTTGAGCTTCTAGAACATGTTTGCATTGGTAGCTCTGTGCTGTGAACATCATAACCTATGCTCTGTTCTCATCTGTGTTATTTTAATTTGTAACTTCTCCAACAGTTTTTTATTTCTTTATATCTCTGAAACTTGTATGTTATCCATCTTAATAATGTAAAGAAAAGTGCTTTTGAAATAATAAATAATAAATTCAAATAAGCTGCATTTTCATGGGTGCAAGAACTGTATTCTATCAAATTCTGGGATTAAGGCCATGAATTATTAGACTGTCTGTTCTGTATAAGTGTTTGGGTGGTTTTTTAAAGTGACTAATAAGTAAATGGTGTATGTATTCCCTGAAATGCATTTTCTCTTTCCTAGGGTGCAAGGGAGGAAAGTGTTCATCTCCTTCGTCGCTTCTATAAGGTAAATATGCAAAATGCTGTAAGAAAAAGATCCTTTACATATGGGGAATGTCTGCAGCCCAGTCTTTACATAGTGACCAAAGAAGCACCTTTCTTAAGATGGGAACTCCAAATTTGTGATAGAGAAGGAAGTGCTTTCTTGGAGAATTCCTCGCCTTTCTGCCTTTCCCATACCACCCTGACATATGTCACAAAGGGCTGTTGGAAGACTCACGGGGTTTGTCCTGGAGATCAAGTTTATCATTGACACTAATATGGAATATGTGTGGTTTTGGTTTTGACATTGCTTTTTGTTTGTGTCATATCTGAAATTATGATCTAAAGTTTTGCCTAATTTTTTTTTCTTATTGGAAATGTTTGCAGCTTTTTACTTTTACATGTGTGTTGTAAACAATGAAAGAAATGAAATTTTTTAGCCCTAGGCATTAACTTCTATATAAGAAGCAGTAAATCCATGACAGATTTCAAGTGTCTGAGATATCTTCCTGTTTTTCTTAGAATTCTCTTGAAGGATGTTTGCTCAATGTGGCTTACAAAAAATAAGTAACTTGTGGTGGTTTGACCTTGGCTGGCTGCTAGAGGTCCACTCAGCTGCTCTCTCATTGCCCTTCCTCAACAGGATGGAGGGAGAATAGAATATCTTGTCAAGATAAAGAACAGGGAGGTCCCTTGCCAATTACAGTCTTGGGCAAAACAGACTCAACTTCACAGAAATTAATTTATTGCCAAGAAAAATAAATTTAGATAGTGAGAAACAAAGACAAATTAAAACACTGCTGTCCCTCAACTTTTCCTTTTCCCAGGCTCAGCTTCATTCCTAGCTCTTCAACCTTTTCCCCTGTGAGTGGTCCAGGGGCAATGGGAAGTAGGGATTTGGTGTCAGTCCAGAACAGCTTCTCTCTGTTGTTCCTCCCTCCTCACACCTTCATCTGCCCCAGTGTGGGTCCCCTCCTCCATGGGCTGCAGTCTTTCAGGACAACAATTGCTTCAGTGTGAGTCCTGCAGACTGCAGCTCCTTCAGAGCAGATCTGCCTGCTGTGCTCCACCATGGTCCTCCAGGGGCTGCAGAGAAATCTCTCCCTTTCCTAAATGTGTTTTCCCAGAGGTGTCAGCAGTGCTGCTGAAGGGCTCAGCAGTGCCCTGCAGCCCTGGCCTCCCTTCACAGACACACTGTACAGAACCAAACCGGACAGAGCCCCAAACAGCAAGGCTTCATGGGATGTCCATGTTCTTTCTTTTGGAAGGGAGAAGAAATCTTTCTGGATATGTTTGAAGATGAATACCGGAGTATGACAGTAAGTGAGACCCCTTCTGCCCTGGTAAATCCTCAAACCCAGATCCAGCACAGGAGCAAGAACATGTGCTGATAGATGCTGAGCACACTGGGGTCTTTATTGCTGGGAGTAGGATAACGAAATATGGGTGGTGGTTTTGTCTCTGAGAAGTTGTGTCTATGCTTACATAAATTATTTATGTGAAACTTCACGGCTCTTCATTTAATAAAATTCCATTACTTAGAAAATTGAGTATACAAAAATTGCTTCAGCCTACTAAATGGGACACTGGGTTTATTGTTTTTCCCTAAAGCTCAGCATATTCTCTCTTTTGAGAAAGTTCTTTTTGGAGAGAAAAAGTTACAAGAAACTTCCTTGTGATTGAAGTAACCACAAATTTAAGTCAAAACTTAAAGTCAAACCTGGCAGAATTTTGTTTTTAGTATTTGGGAAATAGCATTTCTGTAATCTTCTGGTGTTTTGCCTGTGTTTTATTGGATGAAAACTTTGGCAGTGTGTCTGGGAACAATGAGAAGTTGCATGTAGTAAATGAAAGATTGCAGGTAAGGAATTTCCTTATTTAAGGAAATAAGACATGGTATTAAAAATTCTCAAAATTTTAAAATACACACCAAGGAGTTGTATTTGAAACTAGAGGCAAATGCTTATTGTTCTGTATACTAACCAGTGCTAAAATATTCTTGTAGATGAAACCTATGAATGTAGAATACTTGATGATGGATGCCTCAATCTTGCTACCCCCAACGGGGACACCTCTGACTGGGATTGATTTTGTGAAAAGGTTGCCTTGTGGAGATGTGGAAAGAACACGAAGAGTGAGTAAGACTGTTTCTCTTATATCTGCTCATGACAAAATGATGCCAAAATCATTGAGCAATTCTAGGAATACAAATACTTTTCTTTGAAAACTACTTGATTGGAAGCTTCATCCATAAAATCCTAAAAGCTTGCTGAAGACAGATCTGTGTAGAGTATATATTATAATTACCTGCCCCAGTGGAGAAGTTTTCTCTCTGATTTCTTGTGTCTAGTCAATGCAGTGTGTTCTTGCACTGGGGTTTAAGTTTTCAGACCATACAGAAAGCTACAAAGAAAGGCATTTTGATGATACTCAGTATATTGTCAGCTTCTTTTTTGATCTGCTACCTCAATTATATTCCTGTAGTAAGAATCTCCATGGAAGGCTGACTAGTTTTGTATTGCTCATATTTCTAGACATAGAAAAAAATTTAATCTTACATGAGCGTTCATCTTGCCAAGATAATTTGTGATAGAGATTTGAGAACGAAGAGAGAACCAACAAAGTATCTATTTTTGTGATTGACACAATCTGCAGAGGTGATATTTACCTGAGTGACAACATCCTTATTTCCATTCTTGGTTAATCAGTTCTTGGCCCTTATCTGGGTGTGTCCCGGAAACCTTGCACTGTCAGTAAATCTAAGAGATATGTTACTGCACAAAATCATTATTTGGGAAGTGCTGTTCTCTAAGTTTCTTTGCATTTATATAATTGTATTGTTTAAGTATATTCAAGTACTCTTGAAGAAAAAAAAAAAAAAAAACAACATATTTCCAGGAATCTTCTGAAAAGGTTTATTTTCATTGCTTATAAGCCACACAGCTTTTGTTATCACAGCAAGTTAGATAGAATACAGTGAATTATTTTGAAAAGTATTATTCTTAGAAAGCAGAAATGCTTCCTGAAATTCTCTCTGTGGCATTCAACAGAAAGATACTTAGAAATGCACATTAGTGGGAAATGACTGTTCCAGGATTTTCGTGTGCTAAGGAATAGCTTAACTTCTGTTGGTTGGAGATAAAAAAATCAATACCAATATTCCTGTAGATCCTTTGGGATGAAAGGGTCTCTATCATGAGCAAGAATTCCCAGAATGATTCCTTGTTGGTGCTCCTTCCCCAGTCCATTGCACTCAGGGTTTAGTATCTCCTCATTTCCTGAGCTGCTTCCTTGCAGCCAGGCTGCCTCTCCCCGGCTGAGCTGCCATGACAAAATGCTGGACTCAGGTATTCCTTGTGACTTTGCTGCTGCCACTCAGCCTGCTGAGGTTCTAAGGATGGTTTCAAATGGAAAAAGATTTGATTCTGAGCATGCTCTGACATGATTCAGAAAAGTTTCCAAGTTTTATTTCACTAGCAAGTGAACTTTGGTTATATTATGAGTTCTTAACTGTTAGGAACTTATTTCCTTGCTGTAGAAAGTCCCTGTAAGTGGCAGCTCTTCTCCTCTTTAACAACTTTAGGAGAAGCTCTCAAAAATCTCACTTTGTGTGAAGTTTTTGAAGTACTAAGAACACTTTTTCATGGGAATGTAGTAAGATAGTGGTAGGTTTCTCTGCAAATTGCTGTTTCTTTGCACACAGAACATGTAAATGAGGAAATCAGCATCATAGTGCATAATTCTTTAATGTAGGTAGAAATATGTATTTGTTCCAAGTTAACCAAAAAAACTAAAAGTCAGCTGAAAAACTTCTAGGCCACAGAACTTTTCTATTGTTTCGTTGAGATCTGATGAAATGTGTTAGGCACAATATATTGATACTGGTGACAAACTGAGGGCTGTCAGTGTTGTAGGAAGCACAGCACAGTTCCCATTTCATCTGATGTTCTTGTTCATGTTTTTGTTTTTTTTTCAAAGGCTGAAGTTCTAATTTTATTTTCTACTCCTGTACTTTGTTCTGCACTAAATGTGATTACAAGTTTGGAGAGGAGTGTCATTAGTTTTATAGGAAATGAATGTGATAAAAATTAATGCAGTCTAGGAGGAAGAGGTTTGAGGGGGAAGATAAGTGAAAGCTGAGTGATGGTTGCCCTCCAAATTAAAAAAAAAACCAAAGCCAAACAAAAACCTTGTTGGGTTTAACTTTTGGGTTACCAAAAATGCCAAGATTTTCCTGTTCTTGATTGAATTTGGCAAACATTAAACCAAATACTGTGAACTCGTCTTGAAGCACTTGGTAGGAAAACTGCTTTATAGTAATCCTGTATAATTTCAGTAAATCCACAATACATTAGAAGGCAGTCTGCCTAAATGAGAGTGATCATCTCTCATTCTCAAGTGACTCTCTTCTCATGAATTAAATAGTATTGTTATCATATTTTTGTTAGATACCCTTGATGTCCTATGCTTTGGGGTCATTTCATGGAAGAACCTGATACATGGCTTCCCTCTCTTCATCCCTGTTCTGCCAGAAATTCCTGGAAGCACTGCCAGTAGAGAGCTGGCCAAACACTCACAGTTCTGCTTCACAGGAGCCACTGTTCTGTTGATTTTAAAAATAGAGGAGTGAAGGGTTTTCCCTTAAAGCACTTTAGATTTGTTTTTCCTGATACTTCCTGCAATCTGGGAGTTTCTGGGCACTGCAGCTGTTCATGAATTCAATGCTGTTACTGTAAAGCAGCAGTTAATTTACAGTACACCACAGAATTACTGTGTAGGAAACTCTTAAAAAGCAGAACACCGGAAGTAATAAAAAATGATTTTTCATTTGCTGTACTGAAAATGCAATTCTTGTAGGGAAAGAGGATTATAAATGGTGCCTTTCAAAATGTTGCTAATAAAATGATTGTTCTTTGACACTTTGGGTCTTTGCATACCATATGTCATGAATTTGTAAATCAAAACTAGCATATTCATTTCACAGAGCAGCTGTTGAAAGTTTCTTGGGACTGTTGCAGCTTTCAGAATGCTTTGCCCTGATGAAGACCTTCTGAGAATATAAATTAAGTTCTCCAAGAAAGTTATATTACATGTGGCTGGTTTTAGTGAGAACAGCAAATTAAAATGCAGAAATCTCCTCTGTTTCTCTCTTAACTTGTAGACATGTTAGCCAGACTTGGCCAGAAAAGTTATTACTGTTTTAAGTTCAAAAATGTGAGAGTCTCTGAAGGTTGGTTGTGTAGGTGTCTGTAGCATAGAAGTATTGCAAATACAATCAGTCTTAAAGTAATGATTAAATAAAAATATTCCAAGATTGATTTTGCTTAAACAGCTCCTGTAATTGTTTCCCTGTCAGTCACATTCTGTGTGTGTCAGTGAGACAAAAGCTCTGCTGCTTCTACTTCACTGAAAATAAATGGCATGTTTCAGCTTCTTTAATGTCTTTTTTTTAACTAAGTAGGAAATTACATTCTACTTTTTCAATGTAAAAGGTATTAAAATTTTCATTTCAATTTTAAATGTATTAAAAATATTTACTATAGGATAGCAAACTTGGGAATTGTAAAAGCCAGTATATGTTTGTAAGATTCTGTTAAAATATGTAGTATTGGGTGTAAAAATATTCTGATAATATTTTCTTTAATTTCTCAAGGCAATCAGAGTTTTCTTTATGCTCCGTTCACTGTCACTGCACTTGCAAGGTGAGCTGGAAACTCAGTTACCACTCACGAGGGAGGGAGATCTGATAAAGGCAGATGATGTTCTGGATTTGAGTAAGTAGCCCCTCAATTTCCTAAACAGTCTGATACAAAAATTACAAAAATAAATAATTATTAATTAATAAATACTTTTCTCCTAAACTGCTTGAACTGCTATTCTTACTTAAACTGCCTGAATTGAAGTAGCATGGTGTTAAGGTTCTACTGTGTGTTGTAGCATAAAAATGTATTTTTTGAATCTGCCCAAACAGGAGAGACAGCAGAATATCAGCATTTTGGCATAAAGCACATAGGATGCACATGATTGCATAGGTGCCAGACCTTGGGAGGAAACTTTGCAGTGGGCGAAGCATGACCCAAAAAAATGACATTTGCGTGCCTTTTTAACATCACTTTGGAGGTGTTGTTGATTTAACAAATTTTCCTCAATCTCTGTTAATACAAGGCTTTTAAAATTCTTGGGAACATTAAGATGCCTTCAGTGTTTATGCTTGTTTGTATACAAATGGTTTCAAGCAGGGAGTAGAGGTTAACATGATCCAGTAATGGTTTCAGCTACTGTTTTGATTTGGAAAAATCCCACAAAACTGTATCAAAATAGCTCCTTTTATCCTTTTGCCTGAATGTAATGATGGTGTTTTATGTGAGCTTGATGAGGGAGATTCAAGTTTCTTGTAAGAAGCGTTTTTAATATTTTGATGCGCATGTGTTGAATGCAAACCTTTAGGTGTAGTTACAAGGTTGCCACCAGTATACAGGAATGTATAAATAGAGAGTCAGGTCATTCCACGGAAGGTTCATTCCATCCTGCTGGATATGCTGTCACCAGAATTACAACTACTGTTACTTTGCAGTGTTTTTCCACTGTAAATCGTTTTGAAGCAATTATGTATTTTGTGATAACTGTTTAACTTAGACTGCCTGTGAGGCTGGAGGTGTTTTCAGTCTTGTTTAGCAGCTCACTGTGTAGTCACAGGCAGCTCAACAGCCTCAGGGCTTGGTTTCAGGTGATAACAGGATTCTGTTAGTTTCATGTTTTAAATGCCATGGTAAATGAGGATACATTTACAGTTGTTATTTCTTTGCTGAAACAGAAAAAAGACTAACATTATAGTTAAGTTTCTTTGCCTGCTTTGCAGACAGAGTGAGCAGGCTTTAAAAGGCCATTATGGTCAACATTTTTTAAAAAAGATTTGAGAGAAGTTTATGATGGAATAATTGAGGTTGTAAGGAACTTCATTAGATCATCTAGTCTAACCCTCCTGCTCAAACCAGGGTTAGCTAAAAAAGGCATCCAGGACAATTTGCCATATTTGTGGCAAAGAGAGTAACCCAAAATGTAGTGCAGGTGTATGACCAGGGACACATCCTCTAACTTCAACTAAACATAGTTCATGGGAACAAGGTGGATTCATGACTGGTTGCTTTCTTAGTTAGTAAAGCAGAATATCATCCCAGAAGGGCTGCCTGTTGTTGGGAAGAGTTCTTCCTTTGAAGTGGGAGGTGCTGCATTCACTATCTCCAGCCTAATGCTTATCTTGGGCTGCCAGCTGTGTGTACAAAGGGCTAAAAGTTTTCTGTAAGAGCTTTTAATGTCTGCAGATGATTTCTGGAATTGGGATGACTGGAAATTATAAAATCATTAAAGATCAAGCCCCAAGGCAGATCAGGTGCATTTAGACCATATTGAGTAGCTGTTACATTCATAAAGATTTCTTACAATACAGTCTTTTCAGGCAAATATTTTTATAAACACAGGCAACTATTTTTGCTGAATTTACATCTTCAATACTGCAAGCAGCTGAGGTCTATGAACTCTCCTTCCTTGGCTGTATTTCCTAAAACTTGGATTTTTCTTGGAGAAAGTCCACAGAAGTCTTGGATCCATGTAATGGAGGTGTAGTGTCCAAACTGTTTACAAGCTTCATTTTGCATGAGGAGAAATTGGCCATTGCTGTTACTCTCAGAAGAGGCACTCCAGTTCTCTGCAGCAGTTCACACCAGGAAGCCATTCAGCCTGTGGTTCGTTGTAATCAGACCAAATTTGAATAGTCTGAAGTTTACTGGGCTTGATATTTTCACCTGAGTGTGGTTGTGTATCTCTAGCTGTTTCATAGCATAGCTGTAAGCTTCTATCAGTCCACTGAAAATATGTTTAACCACGCTTTCTCTTCTGTTTTGTCATCAAGGATGACAGTTTATGACTCTTCAGCAGCTGTGAACTAGAAACAGTCATGTAAATGACTACATTCAGTTGTATAGGCTCAAAGGATTCCTATAATAGTTGCCTAGTAAATGAGTGCCTTTCCTTTCTGTTCTTTTAAAGACCTTTACAGTAATGCTTTGCTTCAAGGTGTTGTCAGGTCTAAAATAAAAACTTTCTGTTCTGGAAGGCATTCTGCCCTTTGAGTTCCTGAAGTAGTGTATTTTTGTACTTAGGCAGTTGAATTTGTACAGTAAGTATTTTAACCTACTTGCTGTTGCACTTAAAACTTTGTAAATACTGGTCAAAAACTGCTATTTGAGAACTCCTCAACTCTATTTGATGTTGTGGCCTGTTAATTGAGAATCTCCCAAAAAACTCATCAGCCTGACATATCCTGTTTGAAGGAGTCCTAATCCAAGCACTTTGTGCCTTGAGAAAAACAGGGCTGCTCCAGGAATTTAAGTCAACTGAAACAACTATGTTGATGGATTAATTTGGTTAAAGAGTAAAAGAGGCAAGAAATAAAGCATACGAAAATAAGAAATATCCAGTTCTGCCTGGTGTCTCAGCAGCTTCTCTAAACAGGAACAGATCCTCCACAGCTTTTTACAGTAATATTTGCCAATCCTTTATGGATTTCTTGAGCCTTCCAGGGCTGCGAGAAGGTAATAGCAATCAATCCTCATGTTAACTGAATCATGTCCTGTATGTATTGCATTTATTGATTAAACTTGTTTTCTCAAATTTCAAAAGCTGACAGTAAATTCACACTGGTTAGCATTAATTATCCTCTTAATTGTGTTAGGGTTCTATATTTCATGCCTTTCTTTCCTACCACCCAGTGAATTTTGAATGAATCCTGCTGGTAAAGGGTAATTGGTAGATTCGTAGAAATGTTAGTTGGAAAGGATCTCTCAGTTGTGTTGTGGGGGTTTTTTTGTGGGGAAGAGGAAGTTGGTCTGATTTTTGAAGTTTGAAAACCTTTGGTGATGTAAATTCCACAACATCTCTGGGTAACCTGCTCCAAAGAATTTCTTCCACCTCCTGACCATAATTTATGGCTGTTGTCTCTAGTTGTGTGACCTGCCACTCTGAAGAGCTGTACACTTCACTTGTAGTTTATCCTGCAAGTGTTTCTCATATGAAAAATGGTGTTAAATGCTTGTTTTGATGTTCGGATGAATAAATAAGTTCTATTTACTTCGCAATATTTTACTTGCTGTAAGTTGTACTAGATGAGAGAGAGGAAAAGACCTGTGTGCATCAAATATATGAATGAGAGTATCAGTATGAAGCAAAGGGAAAAGCAACTCTTAGTAGTTAGCAGAGCCGTGCTATGGGTTGGCACTGCCGGTTTAAGGGCTGCTTGGTAGATTTCAGGTGGTATAAAGAGGGTGATTTAGTCCCTTTTCATGAATAATGGGTGTCAGCTGGAATGGGGCAGTGAGGAAATGGCAGAGAATGTATTTTGGGGTTTGTTGGAGGGGTTTCTAGAGTAAGAGAGGGTATGTTTGTTCAGTATGAGCCAATGAAATATATTGATAAAGGAAAAAATGTCACCTCATTTAACAAATGTTGTCAAAACACTACTACAATTTACCTGGAGAGTCCAAATAATCTTGGAATTGAAGTGTGTCCAAGAGCCAGCATAGGTTTCAGACCTGTACAAAGGTAGCTTGTGTCAGGAGACAAAGTTTATAACAAGGTAGAAGTAATGGCCTGCAGTGGTGTTGGGTCTGGCTGTGTTTTTTCACAAGACTTCTTGAGACTTCACATAGTGAGAGAGATCGGCACTGTTGCAATTTCACCCCTGAAATGAAGGGTGCTTTTTTCTGAAAGATAATGAAAGTGTTAAGAGAAATCAAGGTGTATATAGTACCCATCTTATATTTAACTTGTATGTGCGAACCACTGTTGTTAAAATCTCTCTTGCCCTTTCTATGTAACTATGATAGGGAAGTTAAAATATCTGTTAATAATGTGAACAGAAGCTTTAACTATGTGTTGTCCAGATTGTTATATTTTTATATGTTAACATTTTCTGTTATGTAAAATACCCACACCCCAGAATCCTCAACTTCAGTGTTATGTAACCTTTTTCCTTCCTTCCTTCCTTCCTTTAGATAACAGTGATCTGATTGCTTGCACAGTCGTAACAAAGGATGGGGGTCAAGTTCAAAGATTCCTGGCTGTTGATATTTACCAGATGAGTTTGGTTGAACCAGATGTTGCCAGACTCGGATGGGGAGTAGTTAAGTTTGCAGGCCTTCTGCAGGTAAGGGAAGTTGTAGTTTGGGTGGCCAGCTTTTCCGAGCTGCAAATCTATATTTTATGTGGGGTAAACAGTAATACTAGTATTAGCTTATATATTTAAGCTCTGTACCATGCTTCCTTGTTTCTTTTGTCTTTTTTCTGCTTCCTGCCTTTTAAAACAATTCTGGTTTTCTGAAGAAGTTTACGTAGATAGCCAGAGACACAATTGCAGATGGGGTAACTTCCCTAACATATGTTGGACTGAGCTCATTTGAACACTGAAGTGACATCTGGTTAGGATTGTGTTCCAAGCACTTTACTGAAAGTAGCACATTCATGAACTCACTTAGAGTTCTGATTTTCCTGCACAGGTAGAAAAGGTGGCAGGTTGTAATTTCAAAATGATCTATGCTTATCTAAGGAAGTTTTTATCATTTGTCTCCTTCTTGCCTTAACCATTGCTGTTTGTATTTCCTGAAAATTTACTGTGCTTAGATAACTCAATCTTTATGAATACTGATTTCTGAAGAAGTAAATCCAAGTTGTACAACTTGCAGAGTCTGGTTTGGTTTTATTTTGTTGGGTTTTTTGACACAGAAACTCTTAGTAAGAGCTTTAATGGAACTTTCTCATAGTATTTTCTTTCAATATTAATATTTAACCTGTAATTTTAGAAACGCTTTTTCTTTAACTTTTCTTTACTTTTTCTTTAACTATTTGCATTCTGCTTCTCTTTAGGATATGCAGGTGACTGGAGTAGAGGATGACAGCAGAGCCCTGAACATAATCATTCACAAGCCTGCCTCCAGCCCTCACTCGAAGCCCTTCCCCATCCTCCAGGCCACGTTTATTTTTGCGGATCACATTCGCTGCATCATCGCCAAGCAGCGCCTGGCCAAAGGCCGGATCCAGGCTCGGCGCACCAAAATGCAGAGAATAGCAGGTGAGTGCTTGTCCTGAAGTGGTGCTGGGAGACAAGAATTGGCTGTCGTTGCAAGTCACTCTGCAATGTAAGGCTGAGGCACACTGAGGAGTGGTGGGCCACAGAAAGCTCTGTACCAGGGCTGAGTTTCCAAGGAATAGATTTAGTTTCATCTATAACTTTGAGCTTATAAAGTGGATATGTCATGCTTTTATGCCTTGCTTCATGTAAAAAAATTGAAAGCGAGTTTGAGGATATTACAATCTACTTGATATTAAAAATTTTAGGTTGAATGTAATGCAAAGGCATTTCTTTTCCATTTTAAAGCCCATTGTCTCTTTAACTGGCTTTCTGCAGTGTTCCCTTGTAACTAATGAATTATTTTATTTCTGCAGGGAAAAACAAAAGGGGTTTTTTATTGTTAATAACTCCTATGGTTTTTTTAGTGCAAGGGGCTTCCTGTAATCCTGGGGTTTTTTTCTTCTCCACTGTATTTTGAGGTTTCCCTAGTGTGAATGTGGTGTGGACAGCAATGTAGAAAAGGTTGCCAGAAGCACTGACTCTGTTAGTGCATTTGTAAACATACTTAAGAGGCAAATGAAAGCAAGTTATGTTAAAATCTGGTTTAGTCTTAGGTCCTGAGCAAACTATCAATTTTCTTGCCACCTCTTTTTCCTTTTATGTATTTGAGTAACAAAAACTATCAATTGTGATTAAACATAGCTCTCCTGGATCTTCCTGTTCAGCCTTCAACTGAAGTTATGGGTTTTGGACACAGCTCTGGAGCTGCAGCCCAGCACCTCCCATTTAGATTCTATGACCAGTCCCGGCGTGGGAGCAGTGACCCGACAGTGCAGCGCTCTGTCTTTGCATCTGTTGACAAAGTCCCAGGTAAGATTAGCATTCATTAACAAGCAGTTCTTGCTTTGTGATTTCTGTCTGCAGAAACTGTACTGTAACTTGTACAAGCAGTGAAAAGCTTATTGTGATGTGTTCCTGAGCACACAACTCCAGGATGAGGCTTATGGCAAAAGTTACTCTGAGAGAAACAAGTAATACCTGGGTGTGTATTCTGGGTATGTTGTGAGCAATACTTCCATGGCAGTTTCCCCAGATGTCTTAATACCTTGCCTTCCTTACAAATCAAGTTAGTTTAAATCATACTTTGCATACTCAGTATTTATGCAAGACATCTGGATCTTCCTGTTCAGTCTTCAGCCAAAGTTAGGGGTTTTGGACACAGCTCTGGAGCTGCAGCCCAGCACCTCCCATTTAGATTCTAAACCAGTCCCAGTCAGTTGTGAATATTTCCTCCTTTAATTTGGTTATGAATGTTTTCATGCTGGATTGTGAAAAATGCTATGCACTGCCTCATTTCCCTCAGAGTGAGAAAGACAGAAAAGGGCCACAGCTCCTCCTAAAACATTAGCTTGGAACTGGGATTAAAGGAATGATTCTAAATCAATGAGCTCTTTGCTTTTTTATCTCCTTATTGTCTGTTTCACAAATTGACTTCTCTGCAGAAATTCTTTTCCAGATGGTGACATTTTTCCTTTTGGGTTGAGTCATTTTAAAGGGAAAATCTCATTCTGCTTGAAAGTATTTAATTGTGCTGTACTACACAAAAGATTTCATTACCACTTGCTGCCAGTCATTTCACAGAACTCAGCATTTCTCTTTAAATGTGATTCAGAATTCAAATGCACAGAATTCAAATTACTTAGAATGCAGATGTTTTATGCTTTAAGACTAAATTGGAGCTCAGTTACCTGAGTTCTGGCTGGGGAACAGAAATTATAAAACCATAGGTATTGTCAGTCAGGTGTTTCAAAGACAAGTGTATGTTGTGTGAGGGGAGTGTTTTCCTTAATTGATCTGACTTCCACAGAAAAGGTGTGGCTATGAAGAGTTCAGAGTTACTGCTTCAGCTTTCTCTAAGGAGAGTGCACTTGTGTTCCTAACTAATGACTTCATCTACTAATGTGAAGGGTAATATTGGGGATGATACAACGTAGTAATTTGTTCAAGCAACCACATACTTTATTTGCATCCAGAAATGTAGACTTCCACTTGCAGATCCAGAGGGAAAAGTGTTTTGAAGCTTTTATTTGATACAAAGTATAAGAAATGAGGCACGGAACTTGAAGTATTTCAAATACAGCATCTTTGAAATGCATTTTATGACAGGTAATAATATAATAAAAATTGATTAACATCCTGTTTTTACATCTGATTACAAAACCAGTATCAAATGTGGGTTTGTTATCTTACCTTTGCTGAGGAATGAATAAGGTTTCCTTGTTCCTAATTATTTTTATAGGAATCTGTTTGTGCTTATCTCTTAATCAGGCTTGCAATGATTTTTACTTCAAGGGGAGAATTTTGTGGCTTTGAAAAAATTACTGAACAAGTTGCAGTTAAATTATTGGTGTCATGTATTCATTTCTTACTGCTACAGCTCCAGCTGGTGTTTGAGTTCTGCAGAGCTCGCACAGTCAGTTAATTTGGTTGTACTTTCAAGAATCAAACTGTGCTTTCCCTTTCCCTTGGTGATGATGTCCTTTGCAGATTAAAAGCAGAGTTGTTTTTCTGACAACATTTGTGGAAGACTAATTAAGTAGTATTTTGTTAGGACCGTGTTGGCTGTCAGTGCTGTACATCCAGCGTGGTTTTTAAAAAATTAACTATCATGTAAATGTTTTCATTCCTCCTGCAAGTTTCAGTCTGTGAACTTTGATACAGCTATTGAATCAGTTCCCTAATTCCTGTTGTCAATGAATTTAGAATTTTCGAGAACACTCATTGCAGTTGTCTGGTTCAGTTTCTCTCATAGTGCCTACATAAAGCTCTGCATATGTCACTAGAGAGCTGCAGTTACCTTCTGTGTTCCCTTATTGTTGTCAAACTGGGCTTCATTTTCATTCATTGTTCCACAGTGCAAAGTTAAAATCTTGGTGCCTGGGAGAAAGAGGGTGAGGATTGTTATAGCTTAAAGCTGGATTTTGTGCAGGACAAGTGGAGGGTGATGGGAATACCACAGGCAATGCTTCAGAACATCCCCCTGAACACAATGAAAAGTGCAGGGATGTGCTGTGATTATCTCCTGCTGGACTGGACAGTTCTCAGCAGAGAACAACGTAAGCAAAATCACTTGATCAATTTTATCCTCATGAAGTCATGGCTATGAGTACACTCCAAGGTCTATTTTAAGTTACTGGCCTTTGCTAGAATGTTAGAGCATTTTAGGGATAGTGTAGCTGGCTGGACTGTTCACCATCTCTTATGTTAGCTATGTATGAATGTATGTACTTCTGAAGTCATCTGTGTAAATAAAGAACACTGTTTTCAAAGAAACCAGCAGATTTGGTAGGGGCCCTGTGAACAAAGGTTTTCTGCTGAAAGTAAATAAATAATGACTTCTCCTTCAAGCAAACTCAAGAATTAGTTTCAAGTATCAGCTCTATTCTGAGATTTATGTGCCCAGCATGTCTTAAGGGAAATGTTAACGATTTCCAGCAAAAGGTACATCTAAATATTTTAACAAGTGTGGTTGCTTTCCTACTAAGTAAATTTATTTTGAAAAGCAAAAGGAATCAATAGATTTCTCTTACTATTTTATCCATTGTTAATATCTTAGTAGATGATAATAAGGTTTTGAGAGGAAAAAAGGAGGAGGAAAAACTTGTTAACATTAGCATGGCAAGTAAGCTATAACCATCTTCATTTTAAAGTCTGAAGGAAAAAAATCATCCATAGATTTGGAACCCTTTGTGTAGTATGAGCTAATATTCCTGTCATCATCAGATGAACCTCCTAACTGTTGTTTTGCTTCCTGTAGCTGTAATTAGTTCCACTCACTTTTTCTTTGCAGGTATTTCCTGTAGGAGTTTCCTGATGAGAATTTTTTTTTTCTTGGTCAGTAGTTTCCCAGTTACAGTATTTTGAATGATTTAGGCTTACCTTTTCCTCCAACCTAAATTAGCTTCTGTTAGCACACTTAAAATTCTTCCTTTGCAGTTGTTTGGGGAGAGAAAATACGTTGAGGTCATTTTGAAGCAAATGCTCCTGTGCAAGGACATGAATCCGTGAGTGCTGTTTTGCAGGAGCTTTGGGCTGGCAATCCTGCTAAATCAGGCCAGCTTTCCCTGTGGCAGTCATGGGAGACCTTGTTTACTGATTTCTGCTGTTCTGGTGAGGGTGGAAGGTTTCTTCTCCCTTGAAATGCAAACTTTGTGGATATAGAATGCTTTGGATGGGTGTGACTTTGACGAGCACTGTAAGGGAAGCTGAATATCTTGATACAAGCTTTTCTGTACCAGTGGCTTTAGGAACTGTTCTTAATTTCATTCACATTAACAGTTGGCTTTGCCTCACTTCTGTGGTCACAAGTCCACTGGTTTTTCCTTGTTTCCCCATCCTAACTGGTATTTTAAACTATGAACTGTGTATGAAAAATCTAATGTACATTTTCTGTGATTAAAAACTATAGCACTCAGGGCCAGTGATACATGTGGAAGTCTTTCACGTTTGAGGTGGTTCAGTTTGTGGTTAACTTTTTGCAGACTGTCAGGCGTCACTGTGTGTAACCTCAGTTTAACTTGCCTAAATGATTGTAGAAGATTGATCAGTTTGGTTTCTGAAATAAAATGCATGGATTTATTTACATTTATAGGGTAATTAGCTCCTTACCAACTATTTTGTTTTTCACTGAAAGAGATCTCTCCTGCCTTGGTGGTGATTTAGTTCTTTCAAGTTAATCTTGAGCATAATGAATTGTAATTTAACTTGGTAAAAGTGACATTTCAATACCTATCTAAAACTATGCTGCAGTGTGATAGAAATTCAGAATAGCATTCTGTTTCTGCAAGTGGTTTTGAGTCTAGTTCTTGAGTAAGTGTGGGAGGTAGAAGGTAGGAGGTGGGACTGCAGATCAAGTCAGATTATTAACAGGACAGATGTTTGTGAGCTTTCTTCTGTGCTCTTGTCACTGTGTTGTTTTCACTTGTAGCACAGCCTGTCAGTGTGTTGCTGCTAACAGCATTTTCCTGACTTGGCATATCTTTGTTTCAAAGCTTTCAGAGCTTCTTGTAACATGTCCATTTAAACTGAGTTTTGGGTGGCTGCGTCCTGTATGGCACCAGCACCCTCCCCATATAGGAGATTGTCTGTCTGAGTGAATCATCCATCCAGTGCCATGGGAGATTCCCTATGTAAAAGAATAAAGAACTGTGTGGTGCGTTTTCAATCTTACTTGGTTGTCAGATACTTTCCCTTTCAGTGTTGACTGTTCAGTGAAGGTAGCAACTAGAGTATTGTCAGGGGTTTTATAGTCCACATTGTGGCTACTTTCAGTAATTCACAGGACTGCCAAAAAAACTTCTGCATTAGTACTTTCCCATGGGAGGGAAGGAGGAGAGCTGCAGAAGCAGAAAAGGGGTGTACCTCACCTGACCTACAGCCCATGGTGAAGACACTATTTTTGCTGTAAGAAGTGCATCAACTTCTGAAAAGCTGCTTGCTATCAAAACATGAAGAAGTGACTATAGGTGTGTACTTACAGAAGGAGAAAGGAATGAATGCAAGGTGGTTAGGAAAGAAAAAGATGCTACACTGCAAAGAGATTGAGGAAGTATTGCACTAGAAGCCAGAAGATGACTCATCTAAGTGTTGTCAGACACTGTATAGACCTTTCCAGTCTTCAAACTGGAAAAAATTTAGTTTGTGAGAGGCTAGATGAAATTCAATTCCAGCATTCGACGTGATTGATTAAAATTTTCTGAAGTTATGTCTAGTAAAAAAATGTAGGTCTTCTATCCAAGAGGTTTTTTTGTTCACTTTTGACTTAATTATTTTCCTTATCATGTTAAGGTCTGTGACCTGTGAATATATTGACTATATCAAGAGTTTTGATGTGTTTTGACTGTTTGTGCAATCTCTAAGTTTTAAAATGCTTTGAATCCCTTAAACTCTCTTTCCTCATTTGCTGATCAGCAGTTGTAGCCTGTTTTCAGTAAAGGTACATTCAGACTCTTTGGTTTCCACGATGAAGGTGGGAGAGGGCACGTCCTCTGGGTCACTACATGAGGTTGGCTTCACCTTGATACAGGATTTGCTTTTACCCTTTCCCAATTTGTTCAACAGCTTAACTCTTTCAAGATAATTAACTTGTAAACTTCACTGTCCTGTTTTGCAGGCTTTGCTGTAGCCCAGTGCATAAATCAGCACAATCCATCCCCACTCTCGTCACCATCCCCTTCCAGTGGCAGTGGCAGTACAGGGCGCTGTGATTCAGTGACTGCAAGCTCGACATCCACTCCTTCTGCTGCTCAGAGCCCAGCAGGTATTCACTCACCACCTTCAGCCTAGGCACTAAGGGATACAGAGCAGTTTATTGTAAAATTAAGTTACTGTGTTATTGGATTAAAAGAGTAGGGCTTTATGGTTTTAGATCACTTAATTGACTAAGCCAATTAAAAGTAAATTGTGGTATGAATTGCAGTGATCTCTTCAGCTTTCTGGAACTCCAAATACTTGGCTTTTTCAGTAGAGACTTCAAGTACTGGTGCAATAATGTCCTGCTTGTCTGACTGCTCTCCTAGCACAAACAGTTTAGAATGTTGAGGGGTTTTCTTTGTCGGTGGTTTGTTTTAACTGAAGTATTGCTTTGAATAAATCTGTAATGTAAACTTGTAGCCTTCCACCATAGTGGATAAGTTGATTTCCACATGAAGCATCTTTTTTTAAACTGAGTGACATTTTCTTTTGTGTGTTTATCTGATCCTCAGGTTAGTTTGTAACGATGGGCCAAATATGAAATGTTTGGAAATAATTGTTTTGGATGTTAATATTTAAAGTTTTTGCAATAACACTTTTGTGGCTGAACACCACCACATTTCAGGAGGTGGTTTCATTGTTGCAGAAGAGGCTGCAGTATAAATAGACTGACAGTGTAACTTTCACAAATGTAGGTTGCATGTGTTTGCATTGGTCAGTATTTTTAGTGGGTATGCTTAAACTGGAACTTCTTGTTGCATTATTCCTCCTTTTTATGTAGTATTTGTAGAGAACTTGTTATGGTGTCTATTCTGTGTGCAAATTATGTGAGGCAAAGCTTCAGGCTGGAGACTAGACAAGGAAGTCCCAAAGAGTGCATCCTGAAATGCTTTCGTGCTGGAAGTAACTTACTCTACCTCATTTGGGTTATGAAACAATAGAGGTAACTTGATTCTCAACTCCTTTTCAAGCAAGCCCTCATTTTAATGGTCACTTCCAATGTTGATCATTCCTTAAGAGGGTTGTTCTGGCTACCCCTTCTAAGAAATGCCATTTTGCCTTTATTTGGAAGGCCCATCTATAGCTAAAATTTTTTGCAGTCCTACAGGAAATTACTCAACTTCGTTAGGTATTAAGTGTTTTTAGGTTTCACTGAACAGAGTCAGCAGATCAATGTGCATTATATGTTTGAAGTGAGTCTCCCTGCAAGAAATACTGCTGGAAAGGTAATGAAAGGATGTTGATGAAGTTAAGGAACAGCAAATATTCTAGCACCCAGACTCTAGATTAAAAAGCATCTATTACCTTGAGAGACTAACATATAGTCAAAATAGTCCTGCAATATGTGAAATTTCAGAATAAAATTTGGAGTGTTTTTTGATATACCATCTATTCAAAATTTTATTTTCTCTACTGGCAAGTGATTGCTGTTATCCAGTCGCCTCCTGGCCCAGATAATAGGTAGTCATTGCACAGAGAAGTGCTGTCATTTGCCAGAACACTCAGGCTGGATTGGCACTACAAGAAAACATGAATTTGATGACATATTTCTCTTTAGCAGTATAAAAAGGCTCATGTACAGTGTCCTTTGCTGTATTTGAATCCTCTATGGTCAAGAAGAGAAATGCAGCTACAGATTCTTACCAAGAGTGGCTGAGAGAAAACTCTGGTAAAGAAAATGAAAATAAAGGATCTATATTTCTGTAGATATAAGCAATTCAAGCTAGTTCACAAAAATATCAAGCAAGACTATGCTTTGTTTCAGACTGAGGTCTTTCAAGCACACATAATCTGGCTTCTATGAAAAAATGCATAGATCCAGAACATGTAATTACTCATCAAGTATAAAAAGATAGTGAATTATTGAAGTATCATCACAGACTGTAGTTCACAAAATTGCAATCTACTTACACAGTGTGTTGGCATTTATGTAACAAAAAATTCTGTTTTTTCTGCATTTTAAAAAGCTTGGTGACAGGAGGCTGCTCATTGATTTCCAAAAAAAAAAAAAAAAAAAGAAAAACAACAACAATAAACCGTAAACTCTTCCCTACCCTCCTCACCCCCCAAAAAATGAAGATTAAAATAATGGAAAAACCAAAACCAGAGGAAAAGTATTTTGGAGTGCCTGATTTCAGTATGCACTTTACCAGTTAGGTTGCATGAACTGCCCACCTTGACCTTCATTGTGACTTAATCATAAAGTGTGTGAAAAATGTCATGTGTCATCCAGGAAGACTGTCTTTGGGTGTGCTTTGATTTTTTTTTTTAATGTGATGCTGTAGCAAATGTAGCTGTGAGGATCCAGTTCTGAGTCCTACCACTGGGCCCAGTCACCTTCAGCCAAGTCAGAGGAAATGAGCCTGACAATGTGCATCAGCTGCTTCAGTCCCAAGTCAGCAACTTGCACTACCCTGCTGCAGGGATGACTTTTATTCTCCTCAGAGGGCAGTTACAGAGAGGAAGACAGTGACTTTATGTGCATGAGCAGGTATTTTATTGCAGTAGGATAGTGCACAGTTGGTACTGAGGCATGCATGTGGTTTAGGGATTTTGCTGGACCGTATTTGCTCTGACCTTTAGGACCTAGAATCCCTGCCATGTATGTGGCCGTTCAAAGGACCAGTGGTCAGGTCAGACTAGTATGTTGCTATTAGTGTTGAAAGTGTGTTTGGTACATAGTTGCAGCATCTCTTGTAGTTTCATTTCTTTCTTAAAGAATCTCATTAATGCACAGAAACTTCCTAAAATCAGACCAAAGAAATAAGTGTGCATAATTCTTCAATGCTTCTGCCCTGGTTTGTACCCAACTGCTAGTGTAGTTGCAGGCAGTAATGAACACAAGTAGTGGTTTAAAACCTGTGGCTGAGTGTCTGAGGGTGTCTCAAGGTCCTTATTACAGACTAGTGAGAATTCTGAAATCCCTGGAGCTAGGTCTTTTGGGAGATGTGAATGTAGGAAGAGTTTTCCCCAACGCCCAGAGCTCTTTTGACACTTTTTGCCAATACTCAGTGTCCGTTCAATAGTGTCATTTTTGGGATCAGTGTCTCTGCATTAACTGATTGACCAGTTTACTGCAAGTTTGAGTATTCTTCCTTTTGTAGTACTTACATGTAATTGTGATCTGTAGTGGAAACTTGCCAGGGACGTAGCATGAAAGTGGGGGTCTGTTTGGCATGTGCAGGTGGCTGTTCTGTGGGCTTGTGCATGAACAGAACTCTGCTGAAGTAGGTGACAGTGCCATGAGCACAGTCTGTGTTATATCAGGTCATACTGACCACTCAGCTGGGATATGGAAACAATTGTTGGTATTCGCCCACTTCTGTGTAAAGCAGTGGTTTTCCCTTAGCTTAACCACTTGAGGACCACTTGAAACTAAAATGCCTTTCCTCTTCTGCTTCTCAGCAGTGACTTCCATGATGTGAAGTGGCTCCTCTTTGAGTAGGAAGTAACCAGTCTCTGATGAGCAGCAAGCAGTTACCAAAATCTGTTTTATGTCCCAAGGTAGCACCTGAATGCTGCTGCCATCTGTCACATTTGACTCTGTCTCATTTCCCATTCCATTTTGAACACACACACACACACACACGTGTGTGCCCCTCTCTGCCCCTCCTTCCCTGCTCCCCTGTTTGTTCTGGCACCTGCTGAAGCTGTTGAGCATGAAAAGCATCCTGGGTTGCTCAGGAACTTCAGACAAGAAGGCCAGACTAGATAAAGGGGAGATGCCTATCTGGACTTCAATGAAACTACCTCAACTACCTTCCTTGAGAGCAATATCTTAAACCACACAGCTTTTTATACTGTGAACTTGTGATTATAGTGTCCTAAGCTACAGTCTGTTGACAGTTTTAAACTCATCAGGGTTTGATATATTAGAGATGATACTTGTAAATGTTCACAGAGTTGTTTCAGGAAATAAGATTTGGAACATAGACACCAATTTTTACAGAAAACAGTGATAGATGAGAACAAAATAAAGATAAATTGCATGTTAATTGAGAGAAAATGTTACAACATAGAGGGTGATTAAACAGCAAAAGAGCTTTTAACAATGTGTCTCAGGGAAAAGTTGTGTTAGTTCAATGTTTTGTAAAAATAATTTGCTTATCACTCACCTGCATCAAACAGTCCCACAGTGTTGCATCAGTTGCTTTGTCATGAGTGAAATAAACTCATATAATTCCCAAGTTCATTGGCTATCCTACCTAGTAGTTGTCACATATGGCACAGATATTTTGAAGGCTGGAAACTCCCCCATTTGCAGTGTTTGGGGATTAAGCTTAGCCCTTTACAAGATTATTGTTCTTTAAAATTGAAAAAGCAGAAATCATCCCTTAAAGAAAGCAGAATGCTTAGCAAGACAGAAAAATCAGTATCGGGTTCTGCAAGTGCTGCTATCAGGTTGGTTTCTTCTTCATATTTACTTTTTTTTTTTAAATTATCATGTGCTTTTGAAATGTTGCTATGCATAAGCTAGAAATGTTCTTGTTAGCCAGATTTTAGTCATCAAGTTTCAGAGCTTAGAATACAGTCATGTCTTGGCTACCCCTGCTGGAACTATACACTTCTTTAAAGTGCTTATTTTCATATATGCCAAGGATTAGATATAGAAGCTCTCTTACTGTAAGTTAGCAGTCTTCCAGAATTATGAATGTATTAATGTCATCTGTGCTGTATTTTATTACTGTTTAAGCTGTCTTAACTTTTAAAAAGCAGTTGGCTTCAGTACTTAAAATGTTTACATCAGAGCAATAGATAATGAGGACTTCACAAGACACTGATCTGTGCCACTTAAGCTGTATTTTGTGCTTCTGGCAGGTATTGATGATAAAAGATCTAAAATAAGTAATAAGAGCTGTCCCTTGTTGCAGAGAACATATTGGATTCCAGTCTGTAAAATTAAATTTCCATTCCAAGGAGAGGGTGATTAATCAAGCTTGGAGAGCTTATAAGAACAGTGCCTGCCTTCCTATTGAAACCATCTCTGTCTCTTCCCTCTATAATCAGTAATGTAAATGTGGTTTGACCTCCTGTTCTGTGAAGCTCTAGTAATTTTCTGACTAGGTGAGGAAGTACTTTTGTTCTTAGAAAGTTTCTTTTCTAGGAACTTTCTATGCACCAAGCATTATCATCTGAACTGCTGTTATCTTTTCAAGCCCTGTGTTTGGCTTTATCATAAACCAGATGTAAATGCTACTGTTGGGTTTCAGAATAGCAGGGCTGAGTGGTCTGAAGTGTTGTCACCTGCACAGTACTGCACCACATATAATTCATGGCCAGGGGAAAGGAGAATAATTCTGTGTCACCAGAATTTGTGGTAAATAACTTCTCTTGAACTTTCTAAAGCAGGTGAGTAGATTGTAATGCAAAAAAATACCTGCCAGCCCTCCTTGATGTGAGTTCTGTTGGTATTGCCAGACATAGCCCAAACTTACGAACATTTTCAGATAGGAAGCAAAACATTAAATTCATATAAACTCATTTATTTCTAAAGAATGACTACTTCCAGCTTCAGAATTATTTCCCAAACGTAGAAGGCTCTTGGTGTGATGTCAAATTGTATTCAAGATACCAGCAGTTATGGGTGTGTCCTTGTCACTTACTCTTGTTGCTGCTCTAACATTTATCCTTTGTCTCCATTCCAGTTTCCCTCCCCTGTGTCATTGTTGAAGCCTCTGTATGATTTCTGGCTGTGTTTCCCTCTAGTAAGGTCTGGCAGGAAAGGACGCCGGCGGGTGTTTAGTCTGTCGGAGGCTGACAGTCACGGTGGACACTGGGTTTAGGCCTTCCAGCAGCAGCTGCAGCAGAAACTCCCGCAATACCCACTCAGGCAGGTTCCTCCATAAGCCTTCACAAGCCCATAACAATCAATAGAACATATTTGCTTTCCATGCTGACAGCAATGACAGTGAGGTAGGAAACTGAAGAAAGCGTCATATTTGTTTCTACGTTTTGTTTTGGGAGAACTGTGAAGCAATGATGAGCTGTTTCTGAAGGCCTTGTCTGCAGCTTCTCCCATGTCTCTGGGCACTTGTACCAAAGGTGGAAATTGTGCTATCAAGCCTCCAGCTTCAAAGCAGACATGTCTTCATTTGCACAGGGCAGCCCTGGCTGTAGTGAAATTTGGTAAGCACAGGCTCCTGAATGGACAGCAATGCAGGTCCTTGGCCAGCAGGAAGAAATCTCTTTATAGCACAGGTCAAATGGACAGGCATTCAGCATAAGACTGTCCCGACTCTGTTGGCACAAGCGTAACATTTCTGTGGTCATCAGATTCTGGCAGATGACTTTATGGACTGTTTGATTATCCTTACCTGAGGAGGTGAGGAGAAGGAGCAGATGCAAAAAATATGGAAATACACTCCAGATGACCTTTGTTATATAATCTGTTTGAACTTGTATCTCATTTTATTTTCTTTTGTTACTGTCATGGCATAAAGATACTTTACTCTGCTAATATTTTATAAACACCCTTTTTCATCTTTATAGATTTATTTGCAACTTTTTGCCTAATGTCTTGTAATTTGTATTTTTGTTATCCTTTCATAGTATGTTGCTGTACAGCTTAGGACACTTCTCTGTGGATGATACTCATTCTTTCCTTTTTCTGTTCTTTTCTAACTTCTTTCACAATAACCCTTGTTAACATAAGTTAATATAACAAGTTGAGTGTTTTAGTTTTTTTGCTATAACAATAATCTTTGTAGCATTAAAGAAGTGCTGAAAAACATGTAAGGCTGTTGAAGGCTCTGCATCCAAAGAGAGCTAATAATACCCCAAAACTTGCAAAATTACACCTTGTTTTCAATAAGTACAATAAGTTTGGAGGTATGGAAGGCTGTTTGTTAGAGCTCAGTATTAAGATCCAAACCATTTTAAGAAACTGACTTCACTCTCCCTGGTTTTGTTGCAGATCTGGCTTATATTTTGTGCCAGAACACTCTTGCCCAAATGCATCGAGGCTGGGGAGAGATAAATAGAAATGCTGTTTTCTAGTATTAGGCAATAACCTTTTGATATGTAAGAGCAGCGCACCAGGCTCAGTGGACTGGTGGAGTGGTTTTATCCAGGGAAAAATTACAAATTTTCTTTCTATCCCAAAGTCAAACTGCAACCAGGTATTGGGAGTTTGGGTTCTTTGAAAGCCAGTTAGTATTTTTATATATAGTATAAAGGGAAGTTCCAGATAATAAATAGAGAAATTAATCTGTAAACATGCTGGGTATGTGAAACTGTTTAGAAGCAAGAGCCTGGTACCTGTCTTGGTACCTGCTTAAAGACAGACATTCTTGTGAGCTCTAGACAATATTCAGAACTCTCCCTCCTCCACCCTTCCTTGTGCTGGGATTTGCTTTCTGGTCATTTTGGCAGTACTGCCACCATGGGTTACAGCAATTGGCCACTGTTCCCTGAATTCAATGCTATATTGATGGAAGCAAGGCTGGCAGTGACTAAAGACATCCTGAGAGGAGAGAAACTGGCTTCCAGCAATGGTAAATAACAGCTGGAGGGAAGCAGAGGAGAGCTCTGATCTTGTATTCTCTACAAATGCTGCCACTGAAACACTGGGGAGCATATTCTGCTTACAGTTTTTGATATTTTTATCTTTCTTCTTAACATTTTTTGAGACTTTTGTGTAGAAAGTTTGGACTTGTTAACTCTAGATGCATTTAGTCTAGAAGACTTTTTCCAAATACTTTTTGTCTGTGGCATTAAGAAGGGAGTCACTTGAGCATTAATTAGAACCTACCTGGAAGGATATGGGGACCAAAACATCCAGCATAACAAAATAATATAATGTCTTTCATTGTTTCAGTAAATGCAAATATTAAGAAAAGACATTGATATTCTATTGGGAGAAGGGAAGGAATGATTTAAGAAATGAAGTGCAGATTCAGAAGTTAAATAGAAATGTGCTGTATACAACATTCTGAGCAGAATGCCATTGATTGATAATACTTTACTTACCACAATGCCTCAGGTTTCTGAATCCTGAATTTGGGTGACTACTCATGCTATACTATAAGGAAGATTTAAAAGTTATTTTGGCAAAGAACATTTGATGTAATTTTAAGATTGTATAGATTCAAAAAGCAGAAACTCGCTGTTCTGTGCATACTGAAATGTTAGTGTTTAGCTTGGAATTCAGAGAAATGAGCCTGTATTTCTTGTTTTGGCAGTTCATTTTCCATGTGATTCTTGCATCACTTCCTCTGTTATCAGTTGCTACATCCTCACTAAAGCTTCTTGACAGATGAAGAATTTGTAGGGTTACTTTGAATCTGTCCTTATAGTTAAAAAATAACCACTGATGTCTCTTTTATTTAAAAGTAGACTTTTTTTACCATCTATAAATCTTGTTTTTATCAAAGCAAGAAGCTTTAGTCACCAATTCAGCAAAAAGTGCATGTGAGTGGTTTCTGGAGTGAGAATACACCACTGTTTGAGTTATCTTACCAGAAAGGTAAAAAATGTTAGTAATTTTAGTGTTATCCACTGTTACCTTACTGATACCCATTCCATTCTCTACTTTGCTTTTCCTTTTTTTTTCTTTTTTTTTTTTCCCTTTGTCTTATGTTCATGCTTTCTGTTCTTTTCCAGGACTAATTGGAATCATGTTGAAACGGAAATATTTTTAAGGTCACTGTGTATTAGAACCATAACTTAATTCTTAGCTTCTTTATTCACTACATTGCCTTGTAAGCTTTTCTGCAGATTCCTGTACACTTGAACACATGCTGTTTCTTACAAAAGCTTTAAAACTGGTCTGTCTTGAAGCTGGATACCTGTTACTTTAATAGCATCTATTATTGCAGTCTGAAAAGAAAAAAATGTGACTTTTCTGGGCATACTTGATCATTTAAGGCTGATTCACTTCATCCTGTCCATCCCCTCTCCATCCTGAGCCAAATGAACAGCTTGCTTGACAGCTCACTAGGATTTTTAGGGGAAAAGGACAGCACAAATAGCTATTAATGTTGGAGGGTTTTTTCATAAAGTAGGAGGTGCAGCAGCATATCAGTTTTCAGTAGCATATATGCTTATTCTCAATTTTGAGTGTTGGATGCTCCATGCTTAGGAGGACAAAATGCCCATGTCTCACAAGGCTGTGTAAAGCAGGCCTCTTGCAGCACCTTTCAGTTGCAGTAAGGAAATGATCCTCCTTCCTCTTCTGCCATAATTCTGCTTTCTGTGGTTGAGGTGTTGCTTAAATGTGAATCTGGAGGATGAATTGAGAGAATGACTTCCAAATTTTTGTAAGAAACAGGCCACCTTTTGGGAAAGCTGGCTGTAGAGTGGTTCTTCAGTTTTTTCTTTTATTTCTAAAGATCTTCCTGATAAGGGGTAGTGGGTTCATTTTAGTTCATACTAAATACTGGAGAGGTTTTCTTTCCCTCAACTTCCTCTCTCAAAGAATATTTCTAATATTGATACATACTCTAATACTAAATGTACATAATTACCTTTTTCCTAATTTGAACATAATCCTGCTGGCATTTTAGGTTATGCCTTTATAATATGTTGGTTTATTTCTAATTACTAAAATGTGGATGTGTAAGCATAGTGCTTCACAGAACTGCGTTTTCTACCCAATTATTCTTGAACACTGATGAATAATGGTGTATTGTTAGGCTTAATGTGCATACTGACTTGAATATTGATTGTTCTTGGTTGTTCTCTTTTCTCAGATGATGCTTCAGCTCCAGAGCAGCCTCTGACAGCCAGTTCCAGTCAGACGATGTTGACTGATGAAACTCTTTCAGCTGTTTCAAAGTCCAGCAGAAATGCTGTAAAAGCCAGTGACATAGAAACAGCCAACCTGTCTCCCAGCCTGATTCCTGCACAGCAGCCCACGATATCCTTACTCACAGATGATAACACGGACACGCTGAGCGTGGAGTCGCTCACACTGGTGCCACCAGTTGATCCACACAGCATTCGAACATTCAGCTGCATCCCTCAGGCCTCTCTGCAGTCTGAAATTGAGGTTGACAAGGTGAAAGAGGTAGAGGAAGAATGTTCTGACTAAAGCCACCGTGCAGACTGTAATAAACAGCAAAGGAAATGCAACCAAATTGTGGTTTTTTTTTTTCCTCTGGGAGTGCAGATACTTCTGGAGGCCTGAGAGGCCTCAGGTCCACATGAAGGGACCAAGTGGTGGCAGAGAAAGTCAGCAGTTTTTAGAGCCAACATTGGATACTCGGCATATCTGAACTGGAGAAGAGAGAAAAACCCAAACTTTTGAATCTGGATTGGTTCTTTCCTACCAGTTTCTCTTATACAAGAACGTGGACATATTTTAGAGGACCTACTGTCTTTCTAATAGGAACTAATTAATTGTAAAAGGTCTGCAGTATTATGGCAAAGTGAAGAGACTTTTGGGTACCCAGCTTCATGGTACTGCATTATTTCGTCTCTGAAACAGGAGACATGCCATTGACCAGAAAAATATTGTATATTTAGGACAGAGGTAAAACTTCCATTTGAGTCAGGGTGTGTTTTTTCGGTTTGGTGTTTGGTTTGGGGTTTTATTTGTGGAAGAGGGCTTTTGGGGTTTTATTTGGTTTGGGAATTTTTTTTTTTTATTTTATTTTTTTTTTTGATTGGTTGTTTTGGTTTGGTTTTGTTTTCTTCGTGGTTTTTTTGGTTGTTTTTTTTTTTTTTTTTTTTATCCTGATCTTGTTCATCTTTTGGAGGTCTGCACAATACCAGCAGGCTTGGCCACATTCAGTATTGTCTTTGTAGGACTCCAGACTTAAATATTTTGTTTTCCGTATGTAATATTTATTTCAAGGTTTGATTCAAAGTTGAAACACAATGTTTGTTCAAATTAACATAAGGGATTTTTGAGACCACTGTAGTCTTTGCTTAGCCACCTAGAGAGGAATGTAAAATATTTTATAAGATTGCTATAGCTTGTTTGTTCACTTCTGACAGTCAAATTGCTACACATCTGAGGAATGGTGATATCTCTGCAACTGAAAGACAACTTCAAGAAGCAGACAGAAGCAGTTTTACTTTAAAGAGGTTTTCAAATTTTTCATAGTCATGTAGGAAGAAAGTCACCATATCTTACTGATAATTCCTTTGCAAGTCTGATCTTGAAAGGTATTGTGTTTTTTTGTTTTTTTTTTTTTCCTGTCTGGGATAGTATCCCAGTTAAACAACATTGCTACATAAAAGTGTTAACATTACTTCCTAGATCCTGACACCAAGTTGACAGAAAAGGGAAAGATGTTTCTTAAAGTTTGGAATGTTCTTTGCTGATTTGATACATAATTTAACATGAAAGGAATTTAAGATTTTTCATCAATTTCCAAGTAAGTTAATTTAAATTAATAGTGAAATGAGTAGCTTGTCATTGCTGGTCTATTCTTAACACAGAGTTGGCAATTCCTCAAAGGAGGACTGCTGTTTACTTGGTATTGATTTCAGTCACACTGCAATCTGTGTCCTCATTCTGTCTCTACTGGCATTGAGTTCTTACTAAATGGGTGAATCTGCAAAGTTTTTACCCACTTCCCAGTTGCTTATTGTACCTCTTCCTGGCTGTCATAGGGAATACTTGAAGTGATTTTTCAGTGATACCTGTGTGTGTGTGTGTGTATATATATATACACACACGTGTATATATATGTGTGTGTGTATATATATGTATATATATATAAGATTGACTAATTCACAGGTACCACTTTTCTCACTTCTTCTGTCTTCTCCTTCACATAATAATTGAATATTTGCCAACTGGATATATGAGATGTCTGCTACTGAATGTCAGTAATTTTTTCCTCCTGTTAACTTTTCCATGCAGTTTTGATTTCTAATTTTCTGTGATTTCTACTTTATCTCAAATTGAATTAACTGATACACTGACCATTCCAGAGTGGCCCAAACTCTAAATGAACTCAGAGTTGGGTGTCCTCAGCACTGCAGTGGATTTTGTGTGAAAATCTGGCATTACTGGAATAAGAGCCTACTTTTTGGGTTTTTTGGTCTTATGCTGAAGATGAATTTGCAGTCATGCAGTCACTGTTGCAGCTAATATGCATGTACCTGAACAAGCCTGGACACATCAGTAGCAATCTGGGCACAAGAACCACATGAATTTTTATTAGCTGAAGTGATGGCAGTCTAGACTTCCTCTAAAATGGTGCAGCATTACACTGTAGTCTCAGTAATATTCTGAAGACCATTATAAAAAATGCCTCACTTAATTAGAAAGCATTTTATGTTAGTTATTAACCTTAAATTCTTGACCTGGATTACACAAAATACCACTGTGCATGCTGAGTTCCCTTAAATAGAATTCATTTTAGACTGGTAAACCATGATTTTAATTTATCTTGTTTCAAATTCAGTTCTAGCAAGATTAGACCCGTGCACAAGGAGTCTCTTCAATGCATAGGCATATGAATAATCTCACCCCTGAGCTTTACTGCACAAGAAATGGGGCAAGGGAAAGGAAGGTGACTTTGTGCTTTTCATTACCTTTGAGTGGCTTTTAAATCTCTTGATCACTTATTTAGTGAGAGCTTCACAGGAAATGACTTAGATACTGTTATTAGGAAAATAGAATAATAGGTTGGCTGTTAATTTGTGATTACTTCAAGCAATCCAGGAATTCAGTAATTGCCCTGGAACTGTGTCATTTCACTAGTAGTAAAATAAACTTTATGCTTGAAGACGTAGGTAAGCTATCAGACAAGCAGGTCAAACTGAGTGTGTAAGGATGAAGCCACTTCCTAAGAGTAAACATGTCACTGCTGTGGTGCTGTCACTCTGGGGTAATCAGTCACTCCCCTGCAGGGGACAGGGAGACCTAGAGTAGCCTCAGGAGCAGTGGCACTGACCACCTGGGAGTAGCAGTCACAAAACCTCCACCAAGCTAAACATTCTGCTCTTGTCTCCACTAACCAGCTGAAGTTAAACCTGCTTTCAAAAGAGCATTGTCCAGGCAGGCAGCTGCTGACTGGGAAAATAAATGGTTTATCCTCTAGTTGAATCAGAGATCTGCAGAGACATCAGCTGGGGGCAGGGAGATTGAGGCCTTTTGCTTCCAAGGTAATTAGTCTTCTTCTTTCAGACAGCCTAATGTAGCCATCAAATATATGTTGAAAATTCTCTTCTTAACTGCTGCTATCCTTCTTGAAAGAGTTTTTTGGTGTGTCCCTGACTCACTACCACTGCCCTACCTTGGGATATCACTCACCTGGGCACTGCTCTTCTATTATCTAGCAATCTTTGGAGAAGTTCTCCTGTGCTTGCCTGCTGTGTTTCTCTTGACCTTTCCCAACATTTGCAGCATGAATTAGAAACAAATAGAATAACTCTTCCCATCTCCTATTGGATTCTGAAAAGCAGAGGGTGATCCAAGCAGGGCTTACTGGGGTGGGATGTTTTTAAGGGTTGGGAGGGGAGTAGTTCTTGGGGGTTTTTCTGCTGCTCAGTACTTGAGCAGCAACAAAGACATACGAGATGCAGTTCGTGACTGAGTCTCAAACAGAGGGTTCTTTCATATGGAAACATATTTTTATATTGCATTTGTACAGAATTTTCCCTATTTTGATCTCCCAGCATTTTTAGATTTGCACGTTGCTCAGATTTAATTTCTTTTGCAAGGTATTATAAAATATATATTTTGTGTTTGTTAATGTATTATAAATGTAAAGCTAAATTTTGGCTGTCTAATAAATGTGCACTGTGGTGGTATCTGGTTTATTGTTTTGTTAACTTGAATTGATCGGTTCTTAATATGAAAAGGAAAAACTTGTAATTGTTGGGGCTGTCATGTTAGCATAATTAAACGTGTGGAGTGCATTTATTTTAAAAGTAAATAAAAATGGCTTAAGCAGGAAATAATTAAGAATACTTGATAACAAAAGTTAAGGTCCAGACTAGTTCACAGGATTCTTTTAAGATCATAATGATTAATGAGATTTTTATCTTGTTTCCCATTACTGTTGGTTATGGATACTCATACTCAAGTGAGTTTAAGACACATAGTAATTGCAATCTGATAGCATGTATGAGAAGATCTGAGGGTTAGTGTTTGGCTGTATTTAAGGACTAACTGTGGCAGAAGTATTTACAATGAACATGAAGATAATTTTTTTAAAGATTGAGAATAGATTCAAGTGTGCAAATTTATAGACTATTACAATGTCTAGGAGCTTTGTTTTGCCCAGAGACAGCACTAACTATACATTGTCACAACTTCAGGAAACCCTCTGGAAGCATTACAAACTTTAGAAGATAATTTTAGGCATCTCCACTTGTAAATAGCTGTGTTGATATTTTTGTTGCAAACTTTTTCCTTCATTTTTAGCTGCTTTGTAAGTTTGATTGTTTTCAGTGCAAAGAGGTGGAAATGTATTTTTCTAGAAGAATGAATGTATCTGGGATTTAAGCACTACAAAAAAGCATTTAATGAACATGGACTGTCTTCCTATGAAATATATTTCAGTAAAGTTGTCTGAAATGTAGTTCATTTGAGAAAAAAAGTCCTGAACATGCACTTACATTTACATGGAAAAAAGCCCAAACATGGTGTGAATTAAATTCTGAAATGTCTTTCTACAGGCAATAAGTATTAATTATTTAATGTAAGTTATGTTAGACATTTGGAATAAATGTGATCTCTTATGTTAATTTAAAGAACAATGTAACTAAGCATCTGGGAAGGGAGTGGAATTAGAAGAGATTGGTATATGTTTCTGAAACCCAGACTTCTCAGTCTGTATTTGCTGGCATTGAGAATTTGTTGTGGCTATTGAAAACCTGGACAAGAACAAGGAATAGACCTTTCTTTGTAAATGGAACTTGGCAATAAAAATGGTGTTACTAAGAAAACTTCCTTCCCTTTCATGTGCTGCTGCATGTGTTTGATTCACAGGGACATCCACGAGCAGTGAAAGGCAAAATTTGCAGAACCTTGCTTTTATTTAGAAGAATATTGTGCATATGTGACTGTTAGGCACTTTCATCTTTAAGTCAGGGTAATTTGCACTGTGTACGCAGGAAAGACATAGCTGGGGGGGAGCAGAAACAGTCCTGGAAGGGTGATGCAAAGTAGATGAGACCAAGGGTTAAGAGGGGCTGGGCAACACCTAAAATATCTGTGAACCACTTGGAAAGTGCCTGTCATGTGTGATTTCTTCCCCAAATATATGCTTTCACCCTCTGCCTCTTTCTCTGGTGCATATTGCCAGTTCAGTATATGGATTAAATCCAACCAAGTTATTAGTTAGGTTCTTGTTAATTAGCCTCTACATCTATAGGAATTCATCACAGTCAATGTACATTCCTTGGGAAATGTTATTTCTCAAAATAGTCATTGCTCCAGAAGCTTTCTTAGGAAGAAATTCAATTACATTGTACCATCAAATAAGCAAGCTAGGTATCAGAGGCAGGAGACAACACTGTGATTTACTCTAAGACACAAATATTAAATCATGGTGTATTGTGGAAAATGAGCTAAAATCTGCTCCTGACAGCTGAACTTCCTAAATTTTGCCAGTAATACTGCTTTAAGGATATCAATTTGTGGTCAGGAAGGTCCCTTCCTTCATGTTTGAAACTGCTTTGTGGTTCTGTATCCTGATGCTTCAGAACTCTTGCAGCCTTTTGTCTTGTAATTTTTCCTGTGTCTCTGTACTAAACCTTTCTAGGCTTGGACACTGAGTCAGATTGAGCCTCTTGCCCTGAGTTAATAATGATCAGAGAGGGAATGAAAGCACTGCCTCCAAACCTCTTGTCATGCTGACTAGGTTGAAAATTTACTGGACAGAAATGCACTGCTGCATTAGTGTACTCTTTTCTTAGTCCCCAGAAAGGCCTACGTGTAGCAACTTGAACAGTCTACATCTTTATCAGCAAAATAATTTCAGCATAGTTATAAAAATAAGTGAGACTCTGTCAATACATATGTCTTTGTCAAAGTAACTCTTGTCTAAGTAAAGATATGGCATTTGGAGATGATCTCTTTGTTCTTTGACACGTAACCTTTGTTTCCATGTCAAGGAGAGAGTTCTTTGTGACTTCATGGATGCAGCTGTTGGGGCAGAAGAAACAGCATTTCTATTCTGCTGTGTTAGAGTTCATGTGAAGACAAAAGCTGTCTTGGTACTTTCTGGTGATCTTGAGTATGTGCTGCTTACACCTGGGAATGGCTGTTTGAGTGTGTTCCCTGAAAATTCGATTGAGTTTTAAACTCATATGTTTAATCTCTCAAAT
Organism: Pyrgilauda ruficollis; assembly: GCF_017590135.1. Taxonomy (NCBI): domain Eukaryota; kingdom Metazoa; phylum Chordata; class Aves; order Passeriformes; family Passeridae; genus Pyrgilauda; species Pyrgilauda ruficollis. Next base: position 8,807,040 of record NW_024514764.1, on the reverse strand, counting down.
AAGGAGAAGTGGAGGGAGTTGCAGCACCTGGATTTGCAAATTTCCAGTAGCAAAATTGGAAGAAAGGTTTCAGAAAAATGTTCACACACAGTTAAGGCAGTTGAGGTGATGGGAAGTCAATGTGGTTGGATGGTGCTCGGTTGTGTGTCTGCTTTTAGCTGAAGGATTTTACCATCAGCTTATCTGCAGATATGTCTAGGTCTTAAAATTATTACTGATTTTCTATGCCAGTTCTCTAATGGATTTTATGAGGTGGAGTTTTTTATTATTAAGTGCCTTATTATTCAGACATGAGATTTTCTGAAATAAGTTGAAAGTTGCCTGTTATCAGACACTCAACTCTACAAAGCTGAGAAATGTTGTGCTTGTTGAGTGGAAAATACTGATCTCAGCATTCCATTCTCACTGTCTTGTCCCCAAATGAAGGCTTATATTTCACATAGGCTCAGTTTAATTTTATTTTTTTTTTTTTTTTTTTTTTTTAATGCCTGTTTGGATGACTGATAAGGACAGATGAATTCTTGGACTCTTATTTCTTAGTTCCACAACATTTTTCTCAGCTTTAGTATGGAATAAACATTGTGACACCGGATGGGAAAACAAGCTGTTATTTTGCTACAGAAACAAATTTTGTTTTTTGGTTCATTGAATGAAGAAATCTTTGTGTAAATTTGTCCTCATTTAGGGGTCATTTATTTGAAGCAGTTTTAAGCTGCTTGTTGGTGGACCAGTGCATTGAGAAGGAAGACAGCCAGACTGCGTCACCACTACAGAGGTGCCCAGAGCTGTGTCTGCCTCACCAGCCAGAGCTACCAGAGATGGAAAAAGGAGTTTCTGAAGGAGAGAGGCAGACAACCATAGTGTCTTAGGAAAAAGAATTTCTAGTCTGCAGAGAGAGATGGGGTCTGCAAAGGAGGAAAGTAGTCTTGCTCTTTCTAATAGCTAATTTGAGGGACAAGAGAGAAGAAACATAATTTTATAGTACTTTATATAAAACCATGACCTCTGTTCAGGATATCAGTTACTTAAGTGATACTACAAAAAGCTCATCACCTGTAATAATATCAGATACAAATGTCCATAGCCACACCTGTTTAAGTCTTACTCTTTCTCCACCACCATATTATCCTATGCAAACCCAGTTGCTGATGTGAGAGGGGCGTAGCTAATTCCAGAATTCTTGGGAACAAGATGTGAGCAGCTTTGCTTTGCTACTTCTCCACCGTGCAGTTCACTTGAATTTGCTTATCACAGTTTATCAGCTTCAAGGCTTTCCTGCGAAAGTGTTGGTAACCACTGTCTGTTAGATAATCTGTCATTCTTAGGTAGCTGCCAAAGTGCTTTGGAGGGAGATAGGCTCTCTCAGCTCACTAAATTTTGGTGAAAACAGGTCTTGCAAGCCTCTTAAAGAGTTTCTGAACAGATCTTCAGATGAGATGTTTTGTGAGGGAGGGATACTTCTCAAATTTTGTCAAACCACAGATCTCTTTGAACAACAGTCTTGGAGCTAAGCTTCCTCTTGTTTTGTCTGAATCTGCAAAGAAAACCAGAGCTGTTACAGGAAATCAGAGGTGCCTTTTCTCTCACTGTGTTCAGATCAGCTCACACTGCAGTGTGTCTCAGGCTGGTAACACCAGGCTTCACCTGGGCTTCAGCTTAACAGGACGTTGGACAGGTCCTTCCTGTTCTGAGTTCACCCTTTTTAAACAGATTAGTGGTGTGCTTGGGAAGCCTAGTTCATGTTTGTAAAGTACTTTGATGTTGATGTTAAGCATTAATCTTTTTATCACCTTGTCATAAAGAAATGTCACTAAAAACATCATTCCAGTCTTACTGCTTGCTCCAGTTAACATAGTTCCTGCTGAATACATGTAATTTTCAAAGCAAATACTATGTGTTTTTTTGTTTGCACCATATCTCTGTGTCATCAGAACAACTTCAAACCTATAAGAAAAAAAGTCTTTCTCCTAGCTTCTAGAAATGTGTGATTTAAGATTTGGTCATAATTTGCAATGGCTTGCTATTGTCCAGAATGATTAGTTCACAGGAATGGGTTTGTCTGAAAAGAAGCCTGGTTTCTTTTAAATTTAGGGGAAAAAAAGGAAGGGAAAAAAATCAGTATATTTAAAACCTTTTCAGTCTTTTCTGCTTCATAGCAATGACAGTAAGGAAATTATTAACCCTCTTAGAAATCAAATTGAATGTGTGAGTCAGTCTTAGAATGTTGAAACTGTTTTAAGCGTCTGTTTATATGTGGGCTAAAAGAGACTTAAGAAAGAGAAAGAAATTGCTAAGAAAAGAAAGAAAGGTGAAGAGTTTGCCTTCCATTTAACCATAGCAGTGTGGTAGCAGACCACCTCTGTAAAAGTTTCTGGTATTAGTAGCACAATTATTTGGAAAAAAAAAAAAAAAGCAAGAATGGCATCTTTCAAGACATGACAGTAAAATGCCAAGTTATTAAAAAGGAACACTTGTCATCTGCTTCAGTGGCAGCCTAGTGTCTTATCTGAAACTGATAGGAAGTGTAATCTGAAATAATGTGGAGGGGTTGGTGTAGGTGAGTAGACGTTCCCTTTTGCCATCTCTGAGTTGGGACATGAGAAACTTTTCTCCTTTGCTCTGTTAGAGGGAAGTGTTACGTGTTAGTAGTCATGAAGAAATCCTTAACTGCTTGAGTTATCAGTTAGACCACTGAAAATAAGGTATCTGTGAGCCTAAGAACCTCCAACAAAGGTCAAATACAATAAAGAACTGTTTGTCAGAATAATTCAACAATCCCAGTTGGTCTGTCTCTTGCACAGAGTACCTGTCAAACACCATAGGAAGCTTGGTTTTGTTACAATTTTTCACGTGGAGCCTGTTTGTTAGAAAAAGATTTATCAGGAGCTAGCTGAGAACAACTGGAATGGGAATAGATAGTCTGTATGCAGAAAGAAATAGATAATTCCTTCTGAAGCTTTTTTAGATATCCCAAAATGAAGACCCAGAAGTGGCCAGTTGTGTGGGGTCTATAAAGCACTACAACAACGAGACCTAACCAAGACTCGCTTGATAAGTATTTCTTATGCCAGTAAATTAAACATTACCTGAGTGAATGAAGGCAATGTATCTGAGGGAGACTAGTCTGTTGATTTCTCTCTATTTTCAAGAAAACAAATAGAGAAGTCACTGCAACCTGGTGCTAGAATGTACGCTTGGTAGGATTTCCTCACCCCCTGGTTCATAATGTACCATTCATTCTTGAAACTGAAATTTCTGAGTAGTCCTGTGACTAACCTTGTTAATGTGAAACACTGAATGATGTATTCTTTTTTAATTATTTACTGACTCTGAGTTGGGTAACCAGAAGTTGATTCAAGAACTCCTAATTCCCCACCATGGTATGTCACAGATGTCCCTGCTCATACTGAAAATGCAACAAAAATCCAGATGTGAATTGAGTCAAACCCTGTTACAGTGAGTTTATAGTGTGTAGGGATGACTTGTGTGTAGGGGAGGTGTGTTTCTTGTGCAAGGCAGTGGCACTGTTTCTGTTAGAGATAAGAAAAGGATATCACAGACTGCTGGCTCAGAATGTACATGGAGTCTGTGAATGACTCAAGAAATGAACACAAAGCAACTGCCTTTACTGATTACTGGTTTGAATTTCCAGTGGCAAGAGAGATTATATGTAATATCTGATCTTAAAATACATCTTCTAGACAAGATCTTTTTACTAGTATGTATGAGGAGACTTTTCCATGTAATGCTAGTCCTCAGAATAATATGATGACTAAATAGATGTTTTAAGAAAAGTAATAGGACAAACCCAGAATGATTGTTCAGCCAGTCTGGATGAGAATCATCTGGAATATTGCCTCAGCTGTCAACAAGAACTGATAAAAGAGTGGTTTTGGTTACATATGAACTATCTAAACCAACAACAAATTTTTGGGGACGTTAAATGAAAAAACTCTGATTTCAAGCTTTTTTGTAAGAGAAAATGGGAATGAAAAAAATGATATTTCAGATATTTAAAAATGAGAATATTTAATTCAAAAGTGCATTAACAAATGTCCATGCAAGCCTTCCTTAGCCAGAATTACTAGAAATCTTGCAAGAAGTTATCTCTTCTGCCCAAGCAAGCGCAGACACACACACACAAGGTGTCTTTCAGAGTTCAGTAGCATGCACTTTTCCTCTGAAGAGCTATTTCAGGGGAAAGGCTGCACACAGACAGCTCTAGTGGTGACTGGGGATTTGTCGGTGTTAGCTCTTGTTGTTCTGCTTTGCTCATGGAGCTGTGATGTTTCTGAATTGCTTCTAGATTAAGGAAACAATAGGAAAGAAAACCACAGTATTTCTCAACTCTCAGAAATAAAGTTCCGCAAATGGGCAATTTCCAGACATTGCAGTGCAAATACTCCGCCTTTGTCCGTGTTTGAGATGTGCCTCAGGCTTGAGTTCTGGGGCAGTTATTAATTTACCATTGTGATGGTTTTTGTTGTTTTGGTTTGGCTTGTTTTTTCTCATTGTAAGAAAGAGAACTTAAAAACATAATCTATCCCACCTGCAAGCAGAAAGCTGTGACATACTTCGACAAGTATGAGCTGGTCCTTGTAAAGACCCTCCTGTACACTGGGGTTTAGATCTGCAGCTGTACCCAGCTCCAGTCTGTCAGGAAAAGGAAACTTGCACCTCTTCACTCGGACACTCCTTTGTCAGCGTGAGCCAGTGTTTGGCCCATGGTGTGGAGCATTCCTTTTGGAGCAATTCCAAATCTGTGCTCAGTAACGTTTCCTTGTAAGATGTTTTATTTTTAGGTGGTAGATCCAGTACACTTCTGCATGGTGTATCCAGAGGATGTCTAGGAAGCCTAACCTGCCAGGCAAATGGGAGCAGCTCCTTGTTTTCTTAGCTTTTCTCCTCTATTCCAGGAGGCTTGGGAGGATGGATTCTCAGCTCAGTGTGCAATGTGAAATCCTATTCTGTATACTAAAACAGACAGCGAAGAAAAATAATAAAAGTGGGAATCTGTAATTCAACCTGGTTGAAAACCTGGAAACCAAAAAAAACTAGCAAACCAAAACCTGGATGTGCAAGGCATAAAGTAAGTGAGGGGCCCTGAATGAGCTTTGCAATCTTGGAGCAAAGCAAACAGCTTGTTGCTCCCTGCTGCTGCTTCCAGATTCAGTCTGGAACACGTAGCAGTGGGAGGGTGGTTGGGAGCTCTGCTCTCTGAACAGTGTGCAGTGACTGGTTTGTAAAATGAGAGGAAATCTCTCCCTGTGCAAGAGTTACCACAGTGCTGAGCAGCATTGCAGCAAGGAAGAGGCATCCTGAATTGTACTACCTACCCTGCCAGGGAACTCCTGGACTTTTCTGCTGCCTCTTTGGCTTTGGTTCTGCAGTTTCCAAGCTCTGTGGCTGACAGATAACCTTGTTTATAGCTCCACAGATTACAGCAGCTAAGTTTGTACATTGCACTTTCACTCATGGGACCAAAGTATGTAAAAAAGTACTTTTCTGTCTCTTTTCATTCACTGAAGATTTGTTACCTGCCACAGAGCAGCATATTTGGAGTGGTCCAGCCATACTGGAACTGCAGAACCACATTCCTGCTTCCATGGTTTGGTTGCTAGCCTCCAATGTAAAATCCAGGTGTAAGATTTTTGTGGGAATATTAATTTCAACAATTTTATTAATAGAGATCATTTATTTGTGTTTATATTAGTCCACTAACTTGAATAGCACTTATATTTTTGTCTAGGGGTTGTGTATCATTTGGTGCTTGCAGGAAAATCTGCACAGCTGCTTCCATTAAAAATAGTGGGGTTTTTTAAGAAGTAGATTAATTAGGATGGGCATCACTACATGTATGCATATGAACTCAGGAATATTCACTTTGTATGCCTGACTCCATATTAATTCAACAAGAGCTAAAGTAGAAAGCCAGGAGAGGAAGTGGAGCATTACCTGGTGCAGGTGTTTGGTACAGAGCACCACTGGCCTGGTTCTGGTTCTCACTGCAGAATGGAGACCTGTGGGACTGATCCAGAGCCTGTTCTGCCTGCACAGCCACTCTGGAGTCTCCTTGGTTTCCCCTTGTGCTGTTCCAGCTCCTCTAGGATGTGGTTAATTCTCCAGTGTTGCAGTGCGGCTACAGGGCAATTACTGTTTGTGTGAAACTGGAGAGAAATGGGTGGTTAAGTCTGCCTCAGATGTAATTAAGTCTGAAATGTCTCAGTGGTCGCATTAGAAACACTAATTTTAAGCTCTCTTATTGGTTTAGACCATAGCCATTTGTTATATAAAGAGGCAAAGGATTTTTTTTTTTTGTCCTTCAAATGATTTTCTGTGGGAACATGAAAAAAACAGAGTTCTTCAAAGCATTAAGACAGTAATACCCACTACAGACTCCTTGGCCTGCCAAAATAAATTAGTTAAGAAACCTCAAACCATTTTTTTCAATGGAAAAAATATCTGATTATCCTTTTTAGTCCATTGGTGAAACAAGCCATGCCTGCAAACTCATCCTGTGGGTGACTATTTCGCTATCTGTGGTCCAGAGTTGGAATTTTAATGTCAAGTTAGTAATGCAAAAGCTTAAATTACTTGCTCTCAGGACTGTATCATTCAAATACATTTTTCCGTGCAGAAAATGGTCTAAGAAGTCATTTGCTTCTGCCTTTTTTTCTGTAGATTTCTATGTCCTTGTTTGTACTGATGCAATTCATTTTGGGTTGCATGTGTTGCAACCAGTTTTGATTAAATGAAATGGATTTGAAAGTACAAAAACATAAAATATAAAAGGTGAAAAAGGTAGAAGTAGCTAACATGAAATTGTTGATAGGAGTATTTTTGCCATATTTGGTCTACTAGTGAGAACAAATTAAACAACAGAAACAAATTTAGGTTATGTGGGTGAAACTGTGTCCAGACCTAAAATACCATCATTTTTGTGCTGTGAAGGAGGGCCAGAGCAGGGGGAAGTCTGATATATGTATTCCTGGCCATTGGACACAGTGCTTATGTGTCAGGAATTTGCTGGTTCCTGGGAATGTCTGAGGATGCCTCAGCTTGGAAGCAGTCCCTGTCAAACTGCAGGAAACCTCCGAGTAAAGAGACCATTTCTGAGAAACGGAAACTGAGCTCCTCCCTTCCACAGACACAGCAGAACGAAAAGTGAAACTACCACTGTCCCTTCGGGGAAAGATGGTATGGAACTGCAGTTTGAGGTGTTACCTGAGTTGGACCTCAGATGTGGCTCAACTTTGACAGCTGGTTATTTAATTCTTCCACCTCTGGCTCCCTGCTAATGCACCAGGACCCTAACACAGGAATCAACAGGTGGTAAAAAACCTGTCTGCCTGCAGACTGGGCTCTTGCATGCCCACCACTGAAATAGGTGAGGCTTTTCAAAGCTAGCTCAGGTCAAATTTGGGGTTTTTCTTAAACCACCTATGAAAAGGTATTAAAACATATATTCCGTTTTAAAGTGGTGTTTGAATTCCCTGCCACCTAGACAGAGGCCTTTTAACCTGGATGGGTTAGGCTGATGCAAACTTGGATGCAATTAAGTAGTCTAATTTCCCCTGCCTTGCAGCCTTTGCATAAATTACTTTCACTTTTATATTACTCTATATCCTGATGTGGTGATACCAAAATGTCCATTTAACAGATGTTACTGAAGTAAGCCAAAGTATCATAAACAGAGTTGAGTTAATAATAGTCCAGCTAAAAGAATGACAGCCCTACAAGGTATCTATTAAGGCCAGGTCTGCAAAAACCTTTAATCACTCAGATTAATCACTCAGGTGGTGGCAGCTTCTGTTTCCCTTCTCTGTCAAAATGGAATAAACTACTGAATATACTTCTAAGAAGATAGCACTGCCAAAAAAGAGTGAGATAGCAAGTAAAATGAATAATAAATAAGTGGAAAGGTGTAAGGGCACAATCAATAACAGCAAAAGTCAGGAACTGTGTCTACGAAGCTGTCCCTGGAATTACTAATTTCCAAAATGTTCTGCACACCTGTGCCATTGCTTTTCCTGTGGTTCCCCTGTGGATCTCACACACAGTTCCTCAAAATTCTGACAAGTTTGGGTGACAGGACAGGCAGTGGGGCTTGCTTTGTTTTCCCCTCACTCTGTCTTCACAGGGTTAACTCCCTGAATTTGTCACAGTAGAAGCAAAGACTTCATGGAAGAAAGTTTAAGGAATGAGTGATTTTAATTGGGAACTTGATTGATTGCAAGGAAAATTATTATTTGGGGTTGTTTTTCTGGAAATTTTCCTACAAATGCCTGCCATCAGATGACTGAATGAGCATTCACTCAGCTGATAAGTCAAGTTAAAGACGTGTCTTCAGTGTAACCTCCAGAAGCTGAGAGAAGAGCATTTTTAGCTATTGAGAGGGTATAGATAATAAATATCTGAGGAATCTAGCAAACAGATATATTAATGCTCATTCAGTATCGTCCCCCTTTCCACCAGCACTGAGCTTTTTTGGAAAGTGAAAGAGCAAAGCAAAGGAAGCCAACTAAAGTCTGAAGCCAGAAGAACAAGTGTTGAAGCTTTTTGGAAAACAGCCTTTTGTTATCTCTCATATCTCTGAGTTGTCCTCTGCAGCTTTTCTCACTGATCACCATCTTACTTTAGCTGCTTGGTCTCCTGTGCTCTCACTTCCACACTCTGTTTAGCTAATGCATTGACATGGCTTCACAGAAAGGATTTAATCCTAAAACCAAAAAGTACTTGGAGCACATGGGCACTGTCACATGGATACAGACCTCTTGTGCCCCTTCCCCAGCCCGAGGCTGTTCTGCCTGCTTGGGTGGGACACTGCTGGTCCAGCAGCTGCACTGGCCTGTGATGGTTTGGGGCCTTAGGCCTGCTCCAAGAAACAGGGCTCTGAGTGATCAGGTGGGAGGGGGTAGCATGGAATGAAGAGCATGGATGGATGGAGCTTTCATTTCTCTTTGGTTTTCTGCAGGTTTGTGGGTGTGAATTGACAATGATCTGAAGTGGTAATGCAGGAAAGGGAGAGAACAGAGTGAGGGAACTGTGGACTTCAGGCAAACAAGGGAGGAAGCAGAACAGCAGGATTTAAAAAGACAATGTCTTATGGATATATGCCAGCCAGGATGTGCAGATTAGTGTTGGAAACATCCTCCTCTATGATCAGTGTGCCCAGAAAAGAGAGGAACAGGTATTTATGCATGCCCAACATGCACTCTTTGAGGTAACTCTCTCAGTTTGTTTTCTAGTCACTGAAGATGGGTCACAGCCTTTTTGGGAGAGTAACATGCATGACATGTACATCTTTCATCACTGAAGGGAAAGGCTTAATAGCAGTGGGAATAGTTAAACATATTAAATTCCCTTCTAGGAGTAGAGTTCATTCTGCTTCTTACCCAGGAAAAGTTCATTTATGCTGTTTGCTCAGGCAGGCACCCCCTGAGTGCATGGTTTCAGCTGACCTGTGTAACCAATTACATCCCATTCTCTGACAGCACTTGTTCTTTATCAGCCCATTAAGTGTGGGCTTTCAGCCAGTGAAAACATTGGATATTTGGCAAAGCATTTATAATTAGTAAATGTTGTGGCAGAATAATGGAATCTGAGGTCTCAGAAATGATCAAGTGTGTCTGTTTCCAGCCAATAATCCCATGGAGACAACAAAATGGAAAGTGAAGAATATCAGATTGAAGGAGGTAGTATGCAGTGTTTGGATTTACTGCAGACTACCCAGACTCTTTCCAGAGTTTCATAGTGCCTGAAGACCTTGCAGAGAAGGATGTTCTCTCCCCCTCCCTTGCCTGTGTTTCACAGGCATTGCCAGGCCATCTTGTACCGTTTGTTCCTTCCCAGTGCAGAGCACTTTTTGTGTGTTGACAAGAGGTGCACTTAGGGAACACACTTTCATAGTCTTGGAATGGTTTGATACTGAGGACACTGTCACATTGCTGGGAAGAGAGGCTGACAGAGGCTTGAAGTACACTTTCTCTAGGTGTGGCTGAGCAGATTTCTACTCAGCCTCACCATTTATAAAGTGGGAATCTCCTCCATTTATTTTGGCTGATGATCTAGGATGTTTGTAGCCAGCCATCAGCCACTTTCCGCTCTCAGGCAGGATCATCACAACATGGTTGTTTTCTGTCAACCATGTTTTTGTTTTCCTTTCTCTTGACATGCATTTGACAAGCATCATTTGGCGTCTTCCATTTCTTGTAGCTTGTTTCCTAAGAACTGGCTTCCAAGCTTTTGACATTTTCTGGCTAGATGTCATCTTCCCATAGCAGAAATTCTTCTCCCCTCACGTCAGTGTCTGTTTGGTATTGAGAGCCAACCTGTACAACTCAGATGAAAAGATTTTGTGCACTCAAACGGGTGAGTCTAAAGATAAAATGTTCCAGTGGTTCAGTTTATTAATGTCAAGTGGGTTGGCAGTGTTTGAGATTTTTTTTTATACTTTTTCTAGAAGGTTGCAAAGGATTGAGGTGAGGACTTTGGGAACTTGTTTATTAGCAAACAGTGCTCATGTGACTGTGGTGAGGGAAATAATCTGTCTGAACTCTAACTGGAAGAAATAAAGTTCCAAAATACTTAATTTCTTCTTTCTTGCCAGACATTTTTGTTACAGAGCCACATGAGCTTTACTGCTGGCACAAGAGAGAGGTGGGGAGGGAGGGACAGGCACAGGACCACAGCATCCAGTCTGAAATTCACTTAAACTTCCATGAAATCTTACTCAGTTCTCAGCATGTCCCAGGTCAAGTGCCAGGCATGTGCTTCCTCTGAGCTACAGTCTTTGCTGCTAATGCTCTCTGCTGCCTTCTTATCTCTATAATAAAGCCAGTCATTCATTTTGTGGCTCCTTCATCTGTGTCCAATTTAAAGGAAACCCTTCAGAAATATGATTTAGCCCTTGTCAGCTCTTGGTATGTGCAGCAATACTCTGGGCTGTAGCTTCCTTTTGGTTTTATCTATTATAGAAATATTTGTTTAGAAAAGAACAGGTGATCCTGTTCTGTTCTTAGTCTGAAGTGCTGAGTGAATGGTGCTGAGCAGATCTGTGGGATTTGCACTGGGGGATCAAAACTGTATTTGCAAGCAGTCCTTAATGGCATGGTCACAGTATCCTTTCCATTTAAAATGAGGACTCAGAACATATGAAATAGTTTTCTTCTAAATGCCTAAATGAAGGGGGACTGAGAAAAGCAAAACATCTTATTTTTGAATCACTGTATCCAGCATCAGAGCCAACAGAGTCTATAGTCTTCTGCTCTTTCTGGTTTGTTTCCTTCTTTGGAGCATGAGGGATGGCCTGGGGAGGGAAGACACTGGCTCAGTAGATACAGGGTTTGTGGTCCAGGGGCTCAGTTCCAAGTGCAAAATCATCTGGTCTCAAATGCTCATTTCTGCACTAACATAAGAGGTGTGACTGGGCTGTGCAGCTACATTCAGGCTTTTCCCTCTGTGGTCTGAGCAGTGTCCCTGGGTGTGTTGGCCACAGAGTACAGGCCCAGGGCATTTGAAGTGTGCTGGGTTACAGAGCAGCCCTATGCCATGCTGCCAGTGCATGGGCACTGGAGATGTCTGGCAGGTCATAACGAGTGTTTTGCAAAACTAAATGCAGGAGTGGCAATATGGGCACTTCGGTATGTGCTACTGATTAGAGGCCAGGCTTTTACCACTGAGCCTGTAAATTGCACTTAGTCTTCCTTTTGTTCCAAATGGGGTGAAGCTCTTCCCCCAGTGAGTACTTGGCCCCATCCTAGGTGTTAGAGCAACTTCCTGCGGAGCAAACTCTGGTACAGAGCTGTGATCTGTAGTGCTGTTTTATTTCCAGGACTCATGGCAGCTGGCATTGGCACACACAGTGGGAAGGCAGTGTTGGACAAGAAGGAGTTGCAGGATTTTTTAGCAGAGTAGTTTCAGTACTGGCCCTTGGGCAGCCTCGGTATGAACCATATCCATGGAGATTTGCCAGACTAATTTTGCTACAGCTGAACTGATCTCAGCGTTGGAGGCTTTTTTGTCCAACCCTCTTTTCTCCCTCAGCACCAAGCAAGACTGCTTCTATGCAAAAGTTTTTCCCACAGCTGAGGGGAGAATTCTTTTTCCAAGTGTTTTCTTCCCTTAGCCACTGATTAATTTAAGGTGTACCTTCTTGTCACCACTGAAGTGTCCTACAGCAGCTTTGGGATGGGAGGCCATGTGAGCTCCTTTGCAGCTGTTCAGAGCTGTGACAGTGTTCTAGTAACTGCCCCAGCTTGTGTTAGACCTGAGATAAGGTAGCTCAGTGGAGTCAGGTGACATTTTATGATATTGTTTCACTTTCAGGTTCTTGCGTTTACTGCTTTTCCCCAATGCAGTTAATGCATCTGGGAAATTGAAATATAACTTCAATTCTCCAGTTTTGAAACTGAAGTAGTAATCCTAAATTTTTCAGTTTAGTTTAAATAATTAAAAACATGCTTTCATGAAATATAAAGATGGACCTCTTCTGAGTTTAGTGTGCACATTGTATTTTTTTTTTCTTTTAAAGTTTAGAAATATCTACTGCTGTGGTATTTTCCAGCTGGCTCAGAATTTAAACAAACTTTTGTAGCCTATTATTTCCCAATAGGAAATTTCTGAATAAACTTTGCTTTGTCTGAGGCCCATCTCCCACTCTTCCTTTTCCCTGCTCAAAGGTAAAGCCTCGTTCAGTCTCCTTGAGGGAATGGGTTGAAATACTGATGTCTTCATAGCTGTGGGAGAAAGCAGATGGAGAACACAGAGACAGAAGCAGAGACTTCATCAAGAGAAGGCAGTAGATAACCTTTGACATAAACAATGACACACAAATTACTTATAGGATATGGGCCAAAGGCTAGCTTGAATAGGGACAACCTTGTGGAAAATGGTTGATGTAGGATGGATCACAGGAGATCAAGTGCTCCAGAGAAATAAATCCACTGGTGCCTGACTATAAACACTCTCCCCCTGCTAGACTGACAGCACTAGCAATAATTCAGAACTGTTACAATCCCACCCTTAGAACCAGATCCAAAGCCAGCATGCTGTCTGGAGAGCACTTAAGTCTTTGGCAATAAACCCAAAAGTGGTTTCTGGAGTTAAGAGAATGTCCAGAGCCCAAAAATTGCTCAGCAGAATTGCACATTTGTGAGCACAGTGTTGAATTTAGGAACCCAGAATCTGCCATAATCTTCTTTCATAAACCTATATTTCTTATCCAGCTTGCTGGGGGGAAGGGTAGTTAAATGTGTTATGAAAATGAAAACCTCATCCTGTGAAAGAAAAACATGGACATAAATTATGTAAGAATTCTGATTTTTCAAGTATAAGCTAGGAAAGAGCAATTATATTCATTATATTCTGAGACAAAGTAAGATGATATTGCTACCTGTCTTCATGCTTTTTTTCCTTCTCAGTTTTAACATATTTTGGGACAAGGTTAAATTAATATCTGTACAACATGTAACTGAAGGACAGTGGGGAAGTAGCTGCAGAACTTAACCTTATACTGTAATGGACTATCAACAGCAAGCAGGAAAGGTTGTTGTGAATTTTCTGTGTATTCAGGTATTTTTTCCTTACCATTAATTTTTTGTTACCCCAGCAAAGTGAGGCACTACAAAATGAGGCAGTCTTTTAAAACTGTACAATTCTTCTGACAGTGATGCATTGGTATTTATGTAAGAACTATGCTACCAGAAGTACATATGGTGGGGAGGGAGGGGTACATGCTATATTATTCCCTCACAGAAAAGAAAAATCAATCCATTCTCATAAATAATATACAAAATTCTCAGGCACATCTAAATTGAATACACTTAAGATGTCACCAGGGTTCTAAGCCTCACTGGCCAAAGAGCTGGCTAGGGAAGAGCTTTATTCAGTTCAATTACTAGCAAAATCTGGGTGGACCTGGTTACCCTCGCTGTCCATCACAGCCTCTGGAGAGAGGACAGTTCTTTTCCCTGGATAACTGAACAATCAGTGCAATTTGCTGCAGTAAAACATTTGCAGGGGGTAGGGGGATGCTCCTACCTCCAGGAGATTAAGCAGCACAACCAGGGACATGGACTCTAGTTGCAGATTTTCTACCTTCAACTGAAACAATGTCAGATTTGTGTAAATGCAGGAATTGCCTGGTTTAATTCAAGAGTTGACATTGTAATTTACTTAACCCTAAAAGAAGTTTAATGTGCCAAGAGCTTTAGTGTTCAAAGTAAAAATTATATCAGATCTTGTTTACTGGGGTTTGGAGCTTTACCTTGCAAATCCAATGTTAATCCCCCTCTTTTATATCGGCCTTTCCACTTTTCCTCTATATTTGCAGAGCAAAATAACTGAACTACAGATTGTTATGAAAAGGCCATATACAATGACTAGATTTAGTTGTTTTAGACTTGTGTACATTGAGATGGCAAAATGATAACATTTTGCTTTTCCTGGATTTCAGTGCCCGTATCAGAAATTTCACTGATTGCTCCGTAGCCTTCTTTCTGATGTTTGCTTTTAGCTTGCCTTCTAATGTTGTAAAAACCTAGGAGTTTAAATCCAACAATATAGAGGAAGTCAGTACATCATAGGCTTTCCATCACTTGTAGTTAGTTTAATGTTTCCACTGATTCTGTGACTAATGGCCTGTGATGGCAAACTGGGAGCACCCGGGCTCCCTGTGGTCTGTGAGTTCAGGTGTTCCTGACACAACCTCCTTTTAGCACTATCTTGTTTGATAGTTCGGTCTTTCACAATTGCTGAACTAAGATTGTTGCTGTTGGTGCTGGTCCCTGATTAATCTATTGTTTGTGAGCAGAAGTTGTAACGCAGCCAAAGTAACGGGTCATTAACTTTTCAGGGCTAATTAAGAAAGAGATGGCCCGCTGCCTTTTGGGTGATGAGTGCAGTGGGAGAGCAGCTCAGCTATTAACAGCAGACCTTACACAATTGCATCTTTCTGTGACTTTGTCCTGCATTTCTGAACTTCTGCTTAGGTCATGTATAAATTCCTACAGAGATGTATTTTTAACTCCCTTCCTGTCAGTACGTAGTGGCCAAGCCTCCACCTTCTTTTATTTCACCTGCTCACTGGGCAGGGAGCAGCACATCCTGTGGCTGTTCAGGAGCTAAGTAGCTGTTGCTGCTCTTAGCTCCCAGATAGGGATGGGTCCCAGGCTCTTGCCTCCCAGGTAGGAGATGGGTCATCCCAGACAAATCTAAGTAGAGCTGTTTGTGCTTTTTCCTCTGAGAGAGATGAGCAGAGAAAACGAAAGTAGTTTCTCCTTTCTTCTCAACTGTGCATATTCAGAGGGCTGGAAAGAGTGGGTAAATCTGGTGTTTCAAGGTCTGTAGCAAACTGGATTAGAATCAACCAATCCATTGAAGCCTTCATGGCAGGAATAGGAGGCAGAAGAGGCACATTAGCATGAGCTATATTTTCCTGAAAAATCAAGAAAAAAATGAGCGTGCTTTGAGAGAATTCTGCTATGTGCGTCAGCAGCTGCCGAATTTAAAGCAAGGGAGCTGTTCCACTGAAATTTCCTGGCTGTTCCAGGGAACCACAATTCTGCCTCCACTCTATTCTACTCCAGCTGTTTTTCTATCCTAGGCATTCTTTCTAAAGTCAGCTAATGCTTCCCTCCTCAGTCCCCTCCCAAAAAAACCAAAAGCAAACAAATCC
Organism: Pyrgilauda ruficollis; assembly: GCF_017590135.1. NCBI lineage: Eukaryota > Metazoa > Chordata > Aves > Passeriformes > Passeridae > Pyrgilauda > Pyrgilauda ruficollis. The sequence goes on along the minus strand of NW_024514764.1, from coordinate 8,791,364 downwards.
TCCATCATTTTCTAGAAGCAAGTACGCTGCAGGTGGTTTAAATACTAAGTGTCCTTCTATATAGAAATTAAAGCCTTTTCCTTATCTCTGGGCTGACAGATCTTTGACTAATAGATGTTTTTTTCCTATAATAGAAAATTTTTAAAACTATTCAAAAAGACTTTGGCAACTATTTCTCTGTCAGGCAGTAATTGAATAAAGTCTCAAGATGCTTGATGCTGCCCCTCCCTTTTCTCCTGAGGTTTTGTATGCATTGCTTTTTGCCTATAAATAACACAGAGATATCTGAAAAGGGAAACCTCTTTTGAGAGGAGATATTGTCATCTGGCTGCTACCCAGTAAGGGCCTATTGGCTGTAAGTCAGTGCTGAGCTTCCCTAAGAACAAGTCTAATGTTAGTTTAGGCAAAAAACCAAACCAACAACAACAAAAAACCCAACCAAACAAAAAACCAAAACAAAACAAAAAAACCCACTCAAAACCTCACTGTATTGTGTTTGCTGTTTAAAGGGAAAGGAACAGAGAATTGTTTATCTTCCTGTATAAACAGGCATGGACAGACTTTAATGCTGTACCCAAAAAACTCTTCTCAATTCCTTTTATCCACTGTAAAGCTGAGGATGGTCCTTTCTGGCAGGTACCTGAGAGCCAAGCACCAGCAGCCAGAGCACAGAGAGCAGCGCCAGGTTTTTGTCTGTGCAGAGAGCTCCAAGGGCTGGGACTAAGAACTTCTCATCTGCAGAGCCTAATCCTGCCTCTTCCTTGGCTCAGTGCTCCAGCTGCACCACCGCACTTAAAATGAGGAGCCCAGTAGGCCAGAGAGTTTTGTGATGTTTACCCTATGGGATATGTCTGTCATGCCATTGTAACTGTGCTCAAAAATAATACAGCAGAAAACTCGTGTGCCTGTGTGCAAACCACAGAATATTGACAGGTGTGTGTTGATGTCATGATTGAAAACATAGCTGGTCAGCTCACTGCCACTAGTTATTTTTACTTGCCCATGCCTAGGAACTGAAATTGTGCAAAAGTCTGTTCTGGCCAGCTAGGCATCCAAAAAACAATGCCTACTTCCCACATCTTGTCCTGTTGATTTCTTAGTTGCATTCATGCTATTTTTCTAAACCAGCCTGATCTAGTTAGTATTACTTCATCACATATTAGGCTGTGATATTAGGGTCATAAAAGTAGTCTTTTTAAAGACTCTTGAGTTCCAAAACTCCAAATTAGACCGAAATGGTCACAATAACCTCATGTAAATGGCCTCCTTACACCTTAAAATGCTAAAAGATGAAGTACCAAAGTTAATTACATCTTTGTCAGATGAGTTTTTTTCTTCTTCTCAGTCTAGATATAGTTCAATGGTATTAGCACTCAAACAGCCATAGTTTATATGTAAGTTATTGCATTTGACACCTCTGACCTCTCCTTGTTACATGGAAGTTTATCTTGGATTTTCAGTTACATATCACCATAGATATTCAAAGCTGGTTTTTCTGTTACTTCAAAAAATGTGCAAGGAGCAAACAGCTAAAACCTATTCTCCAGTTTAGACAGGATTCCAGCCTAAAAAAAACTTTGTAGTTTGGATATATCAAAAATTTCCTTGTAAACTTAGATAATTGTTTCTGTGCTACTGGAAACAAAAGGAAACAAAGTTGAAATGCAGTGCTAAACATTAAGTTGATAGTTAGGCTTTAATCAGATTTGAGCACAGTCAAACAGCAGTCCTTGTTAGAATTTGAACCCCTTGTTCTCTGGGGTTCAAACCTTCTCCATATTAAACTTCAGAAATCTGAAGCACAAATAACATGAAGCATGCACATGAAAATCAGTATATGCATATGGTCAGTATATGCATATGGTCAGTATATGCATATGATGATTTATGGTCCAATACTTTCAAAATCTTCATGAGCTCTGTAAAGCTAATTTCCAGATGCCCCCTCCTGTAGCTGTCCAGAGCTGTATGAGCTGCCACCTCCTTTCTCCCAGCTATATCAACCTTGATCAACTCTGGACTGTACCAAAGCCACTCATACTTTGCCTATATCTTGAACACAGCAGGAAGATTTACCCCAGGTTCTCTTACGATGTATTTTCCCAAGGCACTTCTGGTTTGCATCAGGAGCAGGGGAAGGGGTTCAGCAGTCAGGTGACCTGGAAGAAGGAAATAATGGACTGTGATGAAAAGTGTGTGGAGAAAGGTAGGCTCATCCTCATACCCAGAAAGTAAACCAATTTTAGGAGATGGTTTGACTGTCACTTGGCAAGGCTTCAACATAAAAATACAGAGGTTTTCATTATTTCAAAATTGAATCATTGCTGCTGCTTCCTCTTTTCTGGTTAATATCACCAAAATTTCCTAGGAAATGTTTCACAAAGAAGGACTATCTTGTTTCTGTTTCTGCTCATTGTTTTCCTTCAATGAAATAAGCAGTTAATTAGTTGCTCAACTGAAGCATTTGGAACCATGAAAGTAATATCTGATTCATCAGAAGGTGAAATTTGCTTTTCTTAATTGCTGTTGTGCAATAAAATGTGACTGTTGAAGTCTTTGTAAGCAAATCCCACTCCAGGATAAGCAAATAGGGGCAGGCCAGGGAATTGTTGGAGGTTTAGGCTGTCTTTTCCTGGAATGATAAGGAAATAGATTTCTTGTTAAAGCTGGTACAGCTCAGGGGTTTGTAATGGTTCATGACATTGTAAGGACAGTGCTGAGACAGAACCACGGAACGGGTCGGGTTGGCAGGGAGCACAGTGCCCATCTCTCATTCCCCGCTCAGGCAGGGTCAGAGCACACAGCACAGGATTGTGTTCAGACACAATTCTGGAATATCTGCAGTGAGGGAGACTCCACAGCCCCTCTGGACAATCTGTCCCAGGCTCGGTCACTCACAGGGAAGAAGTTCTTCCTCGTGTTCAGGTGGAACTTCCTGGGCATCAGTTCCTGCCCATCCTCCTGTGCCATTGCTGGCCCCAGGGAGCAGAGCCCGGTCCCTGCTCGGAGCCCTCCCTGCTCACACTGACACACACTGGTGAGGTCTCCTCTCAGCCATCTCCTCTGGGGGCTGAACAGCCCCAGCTCCTTCAGCCTTTCCTCACAAGAGAGATGCTCCAGTCCCCTCATTCTCTTTGTCACCCTCTGCTCCCGGAGCTCCGTGTCCCTTTTGTCCTGAGGTGCCCAGAACTGGACCCAGCACTGCAGATGTGCCCCAGCAGGGCTGAGCAGAGGGGCAGGGTCACCTCCCTGCCCTGCTGGCAGTGCTCTTCGTAATGCACTCCCAGATCCCAAGGCTGAGCTCAGTGCAAGAATTGTGACTAAGGGAGGAGAAGAGTTCCTGTTCTTCACAAAACAAATGAAAGTGCTTTGAGTATGTTACAGTTCCCTTTAGGATCATCCTGGCTCCAATAACTTTCTGTGTTTGTTGTGGGATGATCTTCCTCCCACTGTGTGAGCATTCCTTGGACTCTCACAGCCCTTTATTGGCCTCACAAATGCTTATGAGCTGTAATTGCAGTTCCAGAGAAAAGAAAGAATTAATTTTGAGGCATGGACCAATTTCCTTCTGATTTTTTTTTTCTCCCTGCTTATTTTGGATATTGGAAGTAAGCCATCAGAAATCACAGAGAATAATGCAAAGGATGTTTCTCAAATTGTTTTTAGGGGAGAAGCTGTGCCAGAAAGACTGCTGGAGAGTAGAGCATGTCACATCAGCCTACATGAATAGGAGATCTGCATATGTGCACAATTCTCACTTTTCAACAAAGCATTTTAGCAAAAGCAATGATCAGGAGAACCACGTAAAGTTACTGAGAAATTATTTGACTGTCATCAAAGATAGTTTTACTCTCCTTAACCTTCTTTCCTCAGCAGATTAATTGAAAAAAATTAACCTACTTCTAACATTCTCTTGAGTAGAAACTGCTAGATATAAACTACTAAGCAAAGTTAGTGGGCAGCTTATTGCAGGCTGTATCCTGTAAACTTGATATTCCATATTGTGTTGAATTGTTCATCAGGAAGGAGCCTTGAACTTGACAGCAGTGGTCAAGCTGCTTCTGTTAAAGTTCACAGAAAATTTCGCACCTAGCTTTACTTTCAGTTATGCTGAACACTGTTAAGTGTCTGAAGGAAGTCCTGTGAATTCAACAGGAGTTACTTCCCCTAAGTGGGAGCTCCGGTATCTTGATAAAGAAATCAGTGCAAACTGTGCAATTCACACTAAGCCAAGATAGCGGGAAAGTAATTTGTGCTGACCATGGGGCTTCCCCACCCAGCTGAGAGCCCATGCTTGTGTTCAGCACCCTGCTCAGTAAATGAGTGCTGTTTCTGTACCATGCAGCAGCTTGATGATCCTCAGACTGTTATTTCTTATGCTACAACTGATCTATTAACTGGCCCGAAACCATTCAGTCTGCAGCCATCCTCCAGCAGTTAATCCTCTATTAAGTCATTGACTAAAAAACAGGAGAGGGTCCAGACAATTCCAAAGAGCCAGTGCGCCATTGTTAATAGAGTGCTGATTGTGCAGCACTTCAGTCAGAAATTGTTCTAAGGAGACAACTGGATGCTGCATCCGAAGGAGACAAGCCAGCTGCTGCCTCACACCTTCCTGCCGCCCCACAGCAGCTGTAAGGGATCCCTGCATTCCCAATGACCTACTTTTGTTGCAGAGGTGTTTCCCTGGTAAAGAAATTAGTAGATGGATTAAATTCCCCTGGAAACTAGTAAAGTGTGTTATCTAAACATTCATGGATATCTGTAAGATTCTCTATGTACATATTTTTGGGTTCTCAGCCTTGACAGTACCCATAAGTATTTTAACTTAAGTTCATTCTAAAGGTAATTGCATTATTTGGCTCTCTCAGCTTTTGTTGAGAGTACAGCAGTTTTCTGAGAAGCTTGATAGACTCTCTGGCACCACCATATATAAAATCAGGATATAAAACAGTCTGTGGTGTAATATGGGTGTATGTTAACACTCATGTGCATCTGCTCTGCTGGAATTGTGTCTGTAGGCATTACCATCCTGTTTAAATATTCCCCAGATCAGGCTGCTTACAGGTGCTTTCTTTTGGAATTAGCAGGGTTATGTCATATTTACTTTGGTGAGTTGCAGAGCAGGATACCCTCCCAGAACAGAATGGAGAAACAGACTGGGTGTGATGCAGATCTTGGGATTCAAAGCTAAAATTCCATGCCAAGCCAAATCAGGGAGACTGAAAGGCTGTGGGGCAGGGTAAAAAAAAAAAAAAAAAAAAAAGGGATGGGGGGGGAATTGTCATAAGACAGACAAACTGTTGCTTAAAATGACTGTGTGGAACCACCCCCAGGATGCAGGGTGCCCAGAAATATCACACTGAAAGTAGCAGACGAGTCATAGTTACCAAAACAAGTCCAAAACTTTATTGACTAATAACTGTATCCTACAAAAATATTTGGGATCCGTCACTGCTGGCAGCAGTTGTTGCATGGCAGTTGTCTGGGAAATCCAAGCAGTCCATGATGAATTGGTTCCCTGTATTATCTCTGTCTGTCTCTGATAAGAGAGAACTATCTAGAGCAAGTCTGGAGGTGTATAACACCCTCAGTACTTTCCATTATATCCACCTTTACTGACTTTCGCAGAGAAACATTTTCTCACGCAAACTCTTTTCATTCTTAGCATTTTTCTTAATTCTTTACAGTTTATCATGTCAGTGAAGAGTCCTCATCCCCTGGGAAGAAGAAATTTCACTGCAATTCAAACATCTTCATGACATACTAGTGTATAGCAGATTGAGAGGTGTCATGTCCTACCACCCCAAGAGACTGTGTATTTTGTGTTACATAGTGCACTGAAAGTGCTGTGAGACCTGACTCACCAGGTTTTTTTTATGTCTCCTGAGTGCCTGCTGGATGCTGCTGTCCTGTTAAATCCTGTTGCCTTCATCTTTTTAATTCTGCCTTCATCCACTTCATTATAGACATCACACAACACGGTGCCAAAAAGTGTTGTGGTCTCTAAAGGAAACAAAAGGGATTTTTATGCCTTTATCTTCAAATCAAGGGAACTAATACTCAAATTGTTTAGAAATCTTTGGAAATCACAGAAACCTGGCTGGCTTTCCTGCAGGAGGCAGCACTTTTCTCCTCCCAATACTGCAACAGGAAACATTTTGTGTCCTTGGCTTTTCTGCATTAGCAATCAATGCTGCCTTTTGCCTGCCACCTGCATGGCTACATCACTCTCCTTCACCCTAGTGCCCTCATGTTCCACTTTCCCCACTGCTTTCTCATGGCATCAGAGAACATCTGCCTCAGTCAAATGTTAGTAAGATGGCCACATTTCTGTTAAAACGCTTGTAGGTTTTTAAGAAGAGTTTGAAGGAACCATAGAAAATTCTGATTACTCTTTGAAATTAGACTGAATTACATAAAAGCTTTTCATGTACCGGTATGGTGCAGCATCAGTGCAGCCACCGTAGCCATGCAGGGCTGTAAGGACAGAGTATTGCATGGCCATGGGAAAACGTCCTTGTGTCGAGTTGCATCACACAAAAAGGCTTCTTGCTGTGGTTTGTTTTATAGCAGCTCAAATGTGAAACCTGAAACATTTCATTTGTGAATGAAACTTTCTGAAGGAGAGGTTTAGAACTCAATGGAGAACTTTTTAACATCTTATACCCAAAACCTGTTAAGTTCTCTGCATCTAAACATAGGTTATACAGGAAAGTGTAAAGATGTCCAGAGGAGCTTGGGATTACTAGAGAATTGGTGCTAAAGACTTTACTACAATGCTGAAAACAGGTACATTAGGCCAAAACCTATTTTATTAGTATTTTATGGCATCTTCTCAGTACATTTAGTTATATCTCAGTGACAAGTGGTTTATTGTGGTATGTGTAGGATGAGCCATGATGTCTGTGTGTTGGTGTCAAAAATTGCTGATGGCTCAGGCCAAAGACTGAGCCTTCTGCCTCCAGAAACAAAGGATATGTGACAGCTTAATTGAGAAATTAAACAGGGTGGTAGAAGGGACATCCTGGGCTCTGAACAAAAAGGCTGAACAAAAAGGGACATCCTGGGCTCTGAACAAAAAGAACAAATCTGGGGTTTTAATTGTGTTTTTCTACTGATTAGTACAGTAAAGGTTCCTGGGGAAGAAAAGTCTGATGATTCATTCAGTTACTGACTGGCCTGCAGTGTCTTTGGTTTGACATGTAGCAGTAAGTGGGGATGTCGTGAGAAACAGTGCATTAATCCCTCCCTGCTGCTCTCCTTGCAGCAGAAAGAACCAGCAATGTCAGTCGTGTTGAGACACTGCAGAGCACAGGTTAAAGAAAGATTGCACAGCAAGTCCTTTGATTCTTGTGCTCTGTCTCTCAAAATGTATCTGCAGAGTAAGGTCAGAGCAAAAGACAACTTCATCTGGAGAAAGCAGCTGTGTGAGAGCTGCAGGCTCCCTCCCGTTGTGTGACAGGGCCAGCACTGACTCAGCCCCTCCCCTGGGAGTTGGGAATGTTTCCAAGGAGAAGTGTGTGGAGGCAGTGCTTAGCTTAGCTGCTCCCATCTGGGAACCTCATCCAAACACAAATGTTGGAGCTATATTGGTTTTCCAGGCCAGCAAGTTAGATTTATCCCTGCTCTGATCTGCTTCAGTTTACTGGAGTCATTCAAGGACAAGTCTGACAGCAGCATACCTGGCAGAGCTGAACATCAGGTTTGAGGATGGAGAAATAGAGGTGTGGGAAGAAGAAGGGAAGGTTGGGATGGAGCCTTTTTCCTTCACGTTGTGAGGCTGAAAGTGACCCCTTCCCCAGAAACAGTGAATCAAGGGTTTCCAGGATTACTGAGGCTTCACTTCCTCCACACTTGACAAGTTAAAGTTTTCATGTTGAGGGGTGTACAAATAATGCTATGAATCATTTTTCTTCATCTTACTGTTGTGCTCTTATGGATCTCCACACTAACAACATACTCTCTGTTTTTCTCACTGGCTCAAGGCTTTGAGCCCTGTTGGCACCTCTTCTGAGCAAGGAAAGCACTGGCCTCGACTGCCGGTCACAATTCCTGCCCAAGTGCAGTGTCTGGGGCAGGGCATGGGATGGTCCTGGTTTCCCTGTGCTTTGGCTGCAGTCTGCAGAGAATGGTTCCTTTGTGGCAGTTGCAGAAAAGACCAAAAACTCCCTTCTCCTATTTCAAATTAAAAATCCGACTCCATATTTTATGCCTTTATTTTATGCCTTTGTAATGGATCCAAGCCCAACAAATGAAGATTCTAACCAAGAGGCTGATAATACTCAGTGACCACAAATAACAGTAGGAACAATACACTAATAGTCTTCTGTGATACTCAGTCTCAAAAGACTGTGGCCTCTTCCTTATTTTTAGCAAGCATATTTATGTGCTCCAAACCTCATCCACAAGAACGAAAACAGCATCAGCTTAAATTCAGGTGGTGTGAGCATGAATGACTTTGTCTAAAAAAAAAAAAACCAACTCTTAAGTTTCAAAGCATGTTTTACCAGTTGGCTAAAGAAATCTCTCTTGTAGGGGAGAGAGGAGGCTTCATCATTCCCCACCCCCCAACACAGGCACAGATCTCCTGTCATGTGAATGAAACAGGCTTGATGCCCTGATGATAGAGATTCCAGCTTTTTCAGGATTTTCTCTTGTGTGAGAAGGGACTTTCAAAGCAGCTATGTTTTTGCAAGGATATGTTATATCACGAGCAGGGAGAAGAATTCTGTGTTTGTCCAGGCATAACAATGACTTGGCATGGGCTCAGTTCTGCTCAGCAGCTTCTTGTCTGGGGCAAGCCTATAAACTCAAGAGCAAAATATCTAATCAGCTGGTCCAACTGCTGTAGGGTGGTTTCTTTTTTAAAACTGCCTTCATGTTAGAACATGTGATTTGTCTTCTAACGAAATAACATCCCCACCCTTAATTTGTGATTTAAGGACACAGAGACTGTGATGAGCCTTTTATAAATAGCATTCATAAAATCATTTACATGTGTCATAACTGTGCTAGAGGTTGCCAAGGCTTTGCCCTCCTCTGGAGAGAAAAGGCATGAGATAGGGTTAGAGTGTGCATGTGCTGTCACACCATAAGAGTGTTGATTTGTGGTACATTTTTTTGCATCCTAATCACCTGAACAGCTGTTGGAACAGCTACAAAGCTCCATCAGATGAGTTCATGCACAGCAGTTTCAAGGGCTGTCTGCGCAGCACTCTTCTTTTTTCACTTATTTCCTTACTCAATTAAATTAAATTAAAAAAAAAAAAAAAACAAGGTAGGAATTAAGAGATAACTGACATTGTAAACACTAAATGAGCAATATTTTGAAAGCAGGAGTGCCCCGGGATGCAGAGAGCAGGATACACACAGGAAACAAGCTTGGAAAGGGGCAGGAGGTTTACAAAATCCTCTGCCTCGCTTAAGCCTGCCTGTGCACATGATCAGTGAAGGTAATGTGTGCCTGAGCAGACACCCACAGCAGAGTGCTACAGGCCAGGGGTTAAACTGCTTCCAGCTAATTATTGGAGCAGCATCCTTTGGCAGTGCCAGCAGCGGGAGGCCCCTCAGTCACTCGTGCCATGTTCTGCTGGCACTGTTCCAGCAGCATGCAGGGAAGATTTCCTTGCAGAGCTCTAAGAGCTGTGCTGGTGCCTCAGCAGGCATCTTCCCTCTCAGGGTGGCCCATTTCCAGCCCTGCTCCTGGTGCCCAGTGCCCTTATAACTAATGCGCCACGGAGACCTCGAGTTTCAGGAAAAGGAAAATTCATTTGGCATTTCAGGCATCAGTTTTAGTCCCTGTAGAAACAAAATATTCTTCCCACCTTCCCAAAATACAAAGATCAGAGGCTGAGAATCAATCGGGTTATCATTAAGCCAGGAGCTGATCAGACCGCCTGAAGGGATGTTGGGGTGTGCCAGGTGTACCTGTTAATGGCTTTCCAAGGAAAACAAGGGAACTTCAGTGTCTGGAGGGGCCACCTAAGGAGTGGATCATTGACACATCTTTGCCAGGAGCTCAGAAAACATTATAGAAGTGAGAGCAGTGTTAGCAATAGCAGTTTCCCTGGAAAGGAAATTTAAATTCCTGTTAATCACATGTTCTAACACAAAAACTGAAGTACACCACGTGCCTCTCTTACCCATGTTTTTCTTCTTCATCTCAGTGCATTGTTTTTCAGAGGCCAGGTTTTCCTAAGGCTACTTTTTCTTTGCTTTTTTCTTCAATTGGATTGATTCTTTGTTTTCTTCTTGGAAATAGCATCACTTTTCCTAATCCCATATTTTTTTTCACCTCTCTTTCTCTTTTCCTTCTCAAAAAGTGCAGTTTTTGGAGCTGTGAAAGTGCAGTATCCCATCCCTGGCATACAGCATGGATGTGTGTACCCCAAGCTCTCTTTGGAGTCGGTGGAGAGAAATGAGCATTTTGTGGGCATAAATGCCCTGAAGTGTGTTAGATTATGCTTTAGGTTGAGATGAAACACAGCTAGATTCTTTAGTGTCCAAATCAATCAGGGTCATGAGTACATTTAATTAAATTTATGTTTAACCCCTCTCTTTGAGTCAGCTAGTGACATAGTGAATGACTTGGGCAAGTCACCAAGCTGTAAATGGAATACTAGTGTGATTTTACTGAAGACTATAACTCAGTAAAGTTTTATTTTGGCTACAGAAGGATTTGGCTTTGTGCAGTGCTGTCATCCTATATTACTTCGCCTTCTTTTTTAACCTTTGGACTCTTATGCAATAGGAAGTTGTGTCATTTCTTTAATTGGCAAAGGCTGGTCCAACATCTGCAGGCTCAGAGATCAGAGCTGGAGTTTAAGACCCCTCTCTTAAAGGCCAGGGCTCCTTTGTCCAGAGAGCAGCTAACCCCTCTCTTTCCAGAGGGGTGCTGCTGTTCTGGGGAGCAGAGCAGCAGAGGATGTTGAACGCTGTCCTCTTTGTTAAGGAGCAGTTTCTTTATCCTGGCTACCTGATGGCACTAGAAAGGTTCACTGCATCAAAACAGCCCTCCAGCCTGTGACTGGTGGAGGCAGCAAAGGCCAGGGTCTGCTCCTCTGTCCTTGTCTCCTGGAGGGAAGGTGGGGATAGCACAGCTGGAAGCATCAGCGGGTCACAGAGCCCCTGAACTCAGACAAAGCACAAGGCATGGGTGAAGGGCTGAGCAGAAGGCTCAGCAGAAAATGTGCCTGGTGCAGTGGCTTTGGCAGCACTACCAGCTCTCTCAGTTTCATTATGGATTCATTATATTTAGTGATATAAAATTCTCAGTCTGTTTTCAAAAGCAAACTAACAAATTGCCCAAACAAAACCAAGCTTTTGTCAAGGAGAAATAACTGTATAAACCATAAAGTTCAAGTATAAACCATAAAATTCAAACCCCCAGACCAAAAAAAATTGTTGACCAGCAGGATCCAAAGTTAGTTATGAAGTTGCAAAATTTTATGCAATCCTATCAATTTTTAGGATCCAATTCACAGATGATGAGCACCCCCAAGCCTACTCTATTTTCTGTTATATTGAGACACATCAAGGTTGCCTCATGGTATTTTCTGTCTCACTCCCTGCTTTATCCCATTTTTGATTGCATCTCAAATCTGAGTTCACCAGATGCAACTGTGCTTGCTTTTGCACAATTATTGAACTGCACATCAGCATAATTGAAACTCTTCTGCTATTTTCATCTATGCTTTTTACCCGACAACATTAATATTCTTCATTTTTATATCCCACAGCTTTGGGATATTTTGCCTTGCAGTTGTCTGGTAGGTTTGATTCTACCATACATTATTTCCTCACAGGAACATCTTGACTTATAAAGGGAAGGACAATTCATCCTTCATCCTTTGCAGGTTGGATTCCCAGGCTCTGTAGGTTAGAGGTGCTGGCTGTGTCCTTGAAAAGAAACCCCTGCATGTTCAGTTCCATGCATGACAGATGAAAGAACAGGATATCCGGTTATTTAAGTGTTTTCTTAAACACTTCTGGCTTTTGGTACAGGATGTACCCAAGGGAACAACCTTGCTCAGTCATCATTATGGTGACAGCTTCCTCCATCTGCCCTCTGTGGAGGTATCTGCAGGGACTCCCTGTTCTTTGACTTCTCCCCAGAAGGCAGGAGAGATGTTTAGTTTGATGCCCACAGTCAGTAGGTGCTGTGCTGTTTTAGCAAGGTGCTATCTAGCTCTTGTATGATGGACCACAAGCATGAAAGTGGCCTTCACCTGTCAGAGCATCAGCATTAAAACAAGACAGGATGGTTCTGATGTTGTGCAGTACTGTGGGATAGCACTTCTCAGCTTGTCAGTTGGATGTGCAGGACCTTTGACCCTTGTTGTCCTCAAGATCTACAACTTTCGAAGTGTGCTGCCGGAAAAATCTTATGCTGTGATGGTGTGAAAAAAAATTGCATGAGAAAGAATAGCTTCTCAATGCAAACCCCTTTGGTTACATCTTCTCTCCTTTCACTTCCTCCTCACCAGCTGAGCAAAAACAAGCAAGAATAGCAAGGACACAAAAGCAATTGTAGCACAGAGAAGCCGCCCATCGTTCTGTTCTGTTGTTGGCAGCTGAGCCCCACACAGCCCCTCGCTCACTCTCTCACAGTGAGAGGGAGCTAGAAGAGTAAAAGTGAGAAAACCCGTGGGTTGAGATAAAGACAGTTTAATAGGAAATACAAAAGCCCCATGCAGAAACAAAGGGATTCATTCACCACTTGCCACGGGCAGGTGGGTGTTCAGCCATCCCAGGAAAGCAGGGCTCTGTCATGCCAGTCACTTGGGAAGAAAATGCTGTCATTCTGAACATCCCCCCCTTTTTTCTTCTCTAGATTTATGCACTGAGCATAACACCCGTATGGTCTGGGATATCCCGTGGGTCAGCTGGGGTCAGCTGCCCTGGCTGTGCCCCCCCAGGTTCCTGCACACCCACAGCCTCCTGGCTGCTTGGCTGGGGTGAAGAGCAGAAAAGGCCTTGGCTTTGTGTAAGCACTGCTTGGCAATAACAAAAACATCCCTGAATTATGAACACTATTTTCAGCACAAATTGAAAACACATACCAGCTAACTAGTCAAAACCAACACAATTTCTAGCTCAGTTGACTAGCAGTTCTTTGTATCAGAGCTAAAGGAGAAGCTGATGCAAAAGATGTTTTCTATATCCTCAGATTTTTGACAGTTACAAGCACTAAAAATACATATGAAAGAAGAGGACACAGTCTGAAACCAGCAAGGACTGCCTAAATTTGAGGTAGCAAAGTGACTGAGTTTCCCATTATATCATTTGGGAGTGGACATCAGGACAGGCTTTGTCTGTTAGTCCTTTCTACAGTTATATTTGAGCTTGTGGGTCCAGTTTTAAACCTCAGTAGTTAGTCCTGCTTGTGTAATATACTCTGCTCATACTGATAGATGCCTTTCCTCTTTCCCATTTAATTATGTCAAAACATACCCTAACTATGACTATAAGTTAAATTATATAACTCGGTGCTACTTGAAAAACTGCAGCTGGCATATGGAGGCAGCCTTGAAATCTTCTGTCCTGCATCAACAGCTGTTTTTCCCAGGAAACATTCCTGGAATAGAATACATCAACATTTTCCTGCAAGACATTTGGCGAAATCATTTAGCACACAGTGCATATGGTATCTTTTACCTTATCTGTTCAGAGTGCTCTAATATCTAGTGAGCTGCTGTTGCCTGCACAGAATGTGCTCATTTGGTTGAAATTCTTGTTAACATCAGCTGAGCTCTGTGTAACGTGGGAGCAATCTGTGTTTCCTGTAGTCAGACCCTGCTTCATGTGCCTCAAAGGCACTTAGGTCCTGCAAGATCTATCCCACTAGGACAGCTGGTGGCAATCCTGTGCTTTTTTTGTTCCTGGATCTCTTTGAAAGAGGATGTATGGAATGCTGTTGTAAATGTGAAAATAGCTTTGAGCTGATACCATAAATCATTAAGAAAAATATCCATTCCACACTGATGCAGATACACAGCCCTGCAGGCAGTGAAGAAAATGTTCTTTGAATGACAGTGTCTGACACAGTTAGGAGGGGAACACAGGAGTAAGAAGCATTAAGAAAAATTTGGGGTTCAGATAAGCAGTTAAAACAAAGTATTCTCCCAGAGTGATTGAGTCTGAAGTATATAGAAAGGTCATTAATAACATGCAAAGGATCTTGCAGCTGCCCAGGATGTGGGAAAATAAATGTGGGTTTTTTTCTAAAGATTGTATCTATCTTTAATTCTGCAAGTATAAAGCCCTTGCTTTGTAGTTTAAACAAATTGGTACGAAAAGTTAAAAGGAAAAAGATGCTCTCAGGCAGAAGCATGCTTGCATAAGAGGAGTGTTTACAAGAAGTATGAAGCTATAACTCCTTTTGGTTTCTACCTCTTGTACTAGAATAGAGACCATTATCTCTCTAAAAGCAGAAGTCCTTGTTCATGATTGTAGGGTTATAATGGAGTCCAGCAGCATCAGATGATTAGAAATGAACTGAGTTGGAGGTGCCTTAAGGTAATTAAGGTAATTCCTACTGGAATGGAGAGTCAACTTCATAGAGGGGCATATTCTGGTATAACTGCTTTGACCGAGTAATGTTAGCAGTTTAAAACTAGGCTTGATTAGATCAAAAGTTAGTGTGGAAATTCATTAGTAGTGGCAGACATTTTAGCACAGTTTGTCCTTCGACTCTTGGTTCCTGCACAATTGTCTATCTGAATTGTCACCTCGTAAAGCTCATAAGACTCAAATTCAAAGACTTAGAAGACAAGAACTTAATGTATTTTTAATGTTGACAGACTTTTGATATACTTTTTATCTTTGAGGCAATTCAGATGGCTTCCTGTTTCCTTGCTATTTTTCCCCCCAGGGCACAGCGGGGATTGTGGTCTATTGCTGTGTTGAGCCTGGAATAAGCCGAAGGTAAGAGATTCAAAGCTGTTAAGAGACAAAGCTGAGAGCAGGAAGATGGAGAGAAAAAAGTGTCCCACACGAATGACAAGTTTGTGCTGAAGTCTTTCTCTGTTCACCCACATCCAAATCTCTGACCTACTCTTTGCCAGCTGACAGTCTTGTTATTAAAGGAGTGGTTTGGCTTGAGGGTAAGACTTAAGATCCTGGATATGTGAACCCTTTCAAAACAACTTTGATCTTCACTGTGGGAGGTCTAAAGCCTGCTTTCCATATATCAACATAATATCAACAAAAGAGTATAAGCTTTATAAACAGTGGGTTGTTTGCTGGTGTCATTAGTTTTAGCCTGAAACACTGGTCCTTAGCACCTTGTCTCTGAAGACACTGCTGTCACACACAGGATTCCTCTGACCACACAAGCTGCGTGTCCCTGCAGCAAGCAGCTGCAGCCTGTGTTTATTGCTGCTGGTCCTGGTGGCAGCTGAAGGGCTGCAGGCAGTGTTGCAGTCCCTGCAGCCCCAGCAGGTGACTCCTTGAAGCAGTGGGCACTGCAGGAGGCCAGGAGCTGAGCCAGCCCACAGCTGCTGTGCAGCCATTCACGGTTTGCTCTTGCTCACAAGCTCTGCTGTGTTCTGCTCTCCCTAGCAGCACTTTAGGAACTGGATTTGGAGCCACATGTTGCCTCTAGCATGTGATCAAACTTGTGTCAAAATGTCTTTTATGCTTAGAGCTGGAAAACCCCCTCTCCACACACAATTTTGAAGGTTGGTTCTTGAAAAGAGAAATGTCTAAAAGGAGAAGAAAATGTTTTGCAGCTCTATAATTCTTGGCAGTGTCTTGCTTAATTGGACAACATGTTCAGCAGATGCCACTGAGTTAACCTCAGCAGGCTGCTGGGTGAATTTGTGCTTTAAAATCCTGCTAACAGGTATAAACATTTCTTCTGATAGAGTTCACAGCAACCCAATATAGCATTCCAGAAACTCCATTTAACTACACTCTGATATATTTTCTCCACCAAAATCTTTTATATGTCACTTACCTAATACCCAGCTGAAGTTTAAGGCAGTTCAAGTGCCTATGCCTTTTTAAGTTTGGGCCCCAGTGACAGAATTCTTTTGTCAATCCTCTTCCAGGACACTGCAGTGTACATTTTTCTTTTATACTAAAACAAATAAAGCACATTTTTAGAATAATAAAATAATACAATATTTATACTAAAATATAGGTAGAAAACGAATCCCTGCATGGTTCATAGATGGGACATTTTACTAAATGTTCTTTAATCAATATAGGATTTCATCCCATCTCAGATCAGACCAATTCTAGTAAAGATGCCAAAGTAAATTAGAGGTAAGGGCTTTACAATGGCTGCGTTGCTGTAAGACACTTCTTCCTTATCTGTGGACTTTAATTTTTTCTGCACCTTCTTTCTTACTTCATTCTTGCCCCTGTTTTGACCATACAGGGTTGATAGTCTCTTTCAGCCCCCTCTAGCCTTTTGCTCTGGGGTTCACTGCAGACACTCCCATCTCACATCTTCCCTCTTTTGCTCGTCAAACATTTCTTTTTCATTTCTCTCAACCTGCGTGTATTTCTCCTGCTCTTAAAATATTAAAGTGGTGTCCTTTTAGATATAAGTTCACTAAAAGTACTGTACATTAGTTTCATTGACTATGCTCTATAAAAAGCTGTTATAAATATAGCTTTTTCCAAAGGAAGTATAAACAATCTAAAATTGAGATTTGTCAGATAGAAGTTTAAATATCCATCTATATTAAACAGACTTAGGAAACTGAATTGGAGTATTTACCATGTGAGTGTTTTCATTTTGTGATTTACCAAAGCTAGACTGTGTGCAGGTTTACTGCTCAATGTGATCTTGATACTAACTGAAGGTGTGTGGTTTTTGTCAGTAGGAGCGAGTGGCACAGTGCAGCCTAGAGTAAAAATAGAAATTGCGTTCAACTTCTCATGGTATAGCAGCAGGATTTCCCCTTCTCTCCAGCATGCTTCCTGCTGCTTTTCCCAATAATTTGAACTACTAAATAAGGGCTATTCTGGGATATTTTCCTGAGCTAATTAAGCTCAGTGATATTAAATTATATTTTCCTTTGGTGATGTTGAATTCTTTGCCAACGCTTCTACTGCTGTTTAATATCCCCTCCATGCCATTTATCCTGATTGTTGGTTTGTGTTTACTACAGCAGGAGTATTTGTTCAGGTGAGGAAGGGCTCTGTAGTCAAGGGGGGTTCCGAGCCCCAGCTGGGGGATGCCCATGTGAATGAGCAGCCAGCAGCACTGGCACCACCACCAGGCATCTCCCCAGAGCGGTGTGGCTGAATGGCTGCTGGGTGCTGGGAGTACCCACCAGGGTAGGGCAGGACGTGCATGGGGGACAGGACGTGTGTGCATGAGGTACAGTCTGAGCTCATTCACTTCCTCTTCCACGATAGGTGAGTGACATGGGTTCTGAGGGGGACATTGCAACAATACATTTCTGAATATTCCTGGTAACAGAGCTTGGATAAAATGCTCCGTTCTCTAATAATGAATCAATTTCCTTCTTCCCATAATCAACATACGTGTAATCCACCTTTGAACCTTGTTATTGCTGCTAAAATGTGGATTGTGAGTCTGGCTGTGTCCAATTCCTGTAATTTGTACTGCAGCACTGAAGAAGCCTGTCAGGGGATGACCTGAGAAGAACAATACTATCAATAGTATCGTCTGCCACTTTCCATCACACTGAGTCAGTTCCACAGAGGATACATTTTTTCCAGTCTAGCTTTTTTTGGTCATAAAGCAAACCCTTGTTTCATTACTGAGTAATTCTGGTGCTTAAGTCCAGTGTTTCTTCTCTCCAACTAGTGAAAGTAAAGATCTCCAGAAATGGATAAGGGTTAACTGGAAATTGTGATTAGAACAGGGAATTTGAATATAGGAAGAAAGTAAAATGTGAGTCAAAAATAAAGTACTTTTTTAACATTGGTGAAGGTGGCACTTACTCAAAATGCTTATCTTTGGAACACTGGATGGCATTCAGTGAGGCATGAATTTTGGATGTGGGCTGAAAATAGCTGGACTTAAGTCCTGGTTGAAGACTTCCTCTTAGAATCTATAACTTAAAAATTTCCAACAAGAAGCATTTCAGCTCTGCCCCAGTCAGACAGGGCTGCAGAATACTGAGATGCATTTTGTTACTTTCTATGTTGCAGTTACCTCCAGAAGTAGGGGGGAATTCTCAGTATAGAAATACTTTGCAATGAGATTATTGCTTAAAGAAAAGTTTCACATGTCTGGATATGCTTCAAAATTCCCCTGTATTTTGAGGAAGAACAGTGTAAATATGAATCATTATTCTCAGTGAGCATCAGTTCTGGAAGGCTGCCAGATGAGGTGGCTTTGGAGTCCTGCATTTGGCAGAAATCATTGGAGAGATGCTTCCTTTGTTTGCTGAGCTTTAATGGGGCTATTTTGGAACCTGGAACTCCTGCTCATCATCCACACACATCTGGGCTAAATAATTCTCTCACCAGATTATTTTCAATTAAGACACTCTGTCTCTATTGGATTGTGGGCACTGTAGAGTAATTCTGGTTTGAATGAACAGACACCCAACTAAGTGACTTATTGCTACATCTGTCTCTAGCTTTATGCGAATTTCTGATATCAGATCATACAACCAGCCTGTGTGTAGGCCAAAGAAAAGTTTGCTCTTTCTTTCTCTTGTTTTCAACCCTGAGCCTTCTCCCACCTGCTTGACAAGGATGAAGTGTCTGTACTCTCCCTGGATGCCCCATCTGGAATTCAGCCTCATTTCTCTGGACTTAGGGAACCATTACTACAATAGCCAAGGCACTTGTGAGTCAGCTTTAGCCTGCAGGAGCCTTGCTTCTGTTCTGTCGTTTCTTCCCATAGAAGACACTGCAAACCTAGTAAAAGACCAGGTATTACCTGGGCAGCCAGGCAGCACCATAATAGGGGAGAGAGAGAGATCCAGGGTTCTTGTGCCTGCCACAGGGAGGGAGGGAGGGGGGGAGGGAAGGAAGGAAGGAAGCAAATGCAGTCCATGTAGTCATAGCTGCTGCTGTTTGACAGTGCCATCATGATGAGGGTGTCTGCTTGCACAGGAAGGGGCTGTGAGGAAGAGGGAGCTGGGACAAAACCAGCTGCAGTTCTCTGGAACAGGGGAAAACCTGTCTGGGGTTATGTAAAGGAAAAAATCTTAAAATCCAAGCTGAGGGACACAGCTGCTGACTAGTCCTTCATGCAGGCAGAAAAAAAGTTATAAAGAGGTCACTATGCAGCTGCAGAAAAGCTTTCACACACCCTCAGCTGCAGTGTTCCTGTAGGATGTGACTGTCTCTAAAATGAAAAGGATGCCCATTCTCTGACCAAGACTGATATGTATTTTTCCCTTATTTAGCAACCCTAGAGAGAGACACCCATGGCTGAATCTGCAATCAAGTTCTCACCAGACCCTGGTTTTGTTGAAATTATGTGACATCTGAAATGCCCCAATATGGACAAGTTTCACTGGGGTTTGGGACTCTTGTAAATCAAGTAGTGTTCAGGACTCTTTACAGTACAGGTTCTTCAATGAGAACATTTTTTAGCCTGGGAATGATGGTGAAGATTTTGTGACTGTCACAAGGCAGCCTCTTAGCCAGATGGCACACTTGTAAATTTTGATTGGTTTTGCTCTTTGGTTTTCTAGCTCTTTGCTTATAAACCCAAGTTTCCTCTATATAACAGCAGAAGACTCTGAGGGAAAAGGAAAGTTATAGCAATTTCTTCTTAGAAATCTTTAACCAAAAATAGCTTAATCATAAATTATGTTGTGGTAGTGTTGCATACAGTTATTCTTACTAAAAGAGATGAGTCCCTTAAAGGAAAGTTTTGGATCTTTTTTAAGACTAAAACATCTGTCCTTACCTGCTATTTTTGCTCTTGAGAGTTCACTCTGGTTACAACAGATGAGGCAAATGAAACATAAGGCAACAGCCCACACTAGCTGATGGTAGGGGAAAGGAGAAATATTTAGCAGGGTGACTTCTGTCCCATGGACAGGCCAAAGGGACAGTTATGCCCATGTGTATCTCACAAGGACAAAGTAGAGGGGCAACTAGTTGCATTTATATTATGATACTACAATTCACCACAAAGTCATCTCCATTCGTAATGTATGTATATATATATATAAAATATTCAAAATACAGAAGAGCTAAACTTTCTTTAAAAAAAAAAACTATAAGAGCTAAGCTTTCTTTAAAAAAAAAAGAGCCAAGATAAAACAAATGCAAAAATTTGCCTTGTTGCAGTGCTTTGCCCACAACCCTGTCACCGTGTTTCTCAGAAATGCCACTTTCAGCTTTTCCATGTGTCACTTATACTGTGAACTCCTTTAGAAGTTTATAGAAGTCAGCTTCTCCACAGTGCTGACAGAAAGCTGGCTTGTCTTTGAAGTGATCTGGTATTTCAGATAACTTGGATTATGAGAACTGTCAGCTGTAGCATGTTCACTTTCAGTGCTCAGGTCTTTCAGTTTGTTCCCTTCCAGGGAGGGACCAGGCCATCCATCTGCACCGCAGCAGCAGGGAGACTGCCCTGGATCCTCAGGGTGTCATGGTCTGGCCCTGTCTGCTGGGAAGATTTGTTAAATGATGTCCAGACTTTTGCAATAGCATCTCTTCCTCACAAACCTGACATTTCTAGAGGAAGAGGGAGGGGGTTTCCTGAGGCCTTTCATGTATCTGTCATAAGGACAACTTTCTTAAAAAGGAGTAGGATTACTATAATCCATTTACAATCCTGTTAAAAGCAAAACATTACACATGTAGTTCTTCTGTTAATGAGAGGTTTGAGGTAATTATGTTTTAATTCAATGACCATTTGACCATTTGACAGGAATGTAGTCCACTGACTCAAATCTTTGTTTATTTAGTGTCTCTTACATGAAATACTTTTTAAAAGCTTTCTGAATTTTCTTAGCCATGCCACTAACATGTCACTTGAATCCCTTGATAAAAACCCAGTGTTGAACTAAACCAGTGTAAAAAGCTAAGAGTGAAATGCTAGAAAAAGGCAGCTTCTTTACTGGAAACCCTTCATCCAAGGGCTATTTCTGCCACACAAGCTCCAAGCAGCTGCTGCACGATATGACGTGATTATCTGAAAGGCTGTACTTTGGAGTAAAAGGAGCACTATTGATTTTCATTTTGAAGAGTTACTGAAACCGAGGAGGAAAGGGAGTGAGGGGTTGTTAAGTTCAGGTAAAGTAAAACAGAGATAATGACAGCTGCAAGGAAAGCAAGTGATGGGCAGCCAAAATGTCTGGCTGCCTTTAAAGCTGCATAATTCTGTACCAGCAAACTTCGGGGAAACAGACAGGTTTGTTTTCCAGGAAGAGATAATAATGTAGAAACCTCTTTCTTGTGGCTTTCTTTAATCACATGGAGGGATGGTGTTAAAAGCCAAACGTGTAGAGAGACGCTCCCTTTGAACTACAAAAGCACAACGTATCCCAGACTCGGTTCACTAAACGGGCACTTTACTGAAAGTTACAGTCACTTCTCGTGTTGAGCTGACC
The DNA here is from genome assembly GCF_017590135.1 of Pyrgilauda ruficollis. Lineage (NCBI taxonomy): Eukaryota > Metazoa > Chordata > Aves > Passeriformes > Passeridae > Pyrgilauda > Pyrgilauda ruficollis. Next base: position 8,769,852 of record NW_024514764.1, on the reverse strand, counting down.
TCCTGTACCTCTTTTAAAAACAACTGCTTTAGCAGCCTTTGCTGCTACAGCGCTGTCAGGACAATTCAAGTGTGCAGAGAGCATGTCACTGACATCAACGTGCATGTGCCACACTGAATGTTTTTCTGCAAACATGTTTGATCATATATGACAAGAGCTGTGCAAATCTAGTTAAAATACTTTTACTAACTGAGTAATCATTTCTTCAGAACTATGCCTGGGAACATTTTGTTGATGTACATCATAATATCCTCTTTCGTTTCAGATTTGCTTCTAGTGCAGATTGAGCTGGTGTTTTTGTGAATGTGTGGGAACAAATAAATCCCTGTTGTGTATTCCCTCAGTGTTTCCCAGGACAGCGGAGTTCTTTGGTGCTGTGCCTGCTGCATCTGCAGCACCTCCAGAAAGCACAGGTGTGCCAAGTTCTGCTACAGGCAGAAAGAGACACATGATCGTGGCAGGGATCTCTGAGGCACAGAAGCACTTTGCTAGTCAGTGAACAGTGAAAAAGTTAATTTGTGCTGCCCCAGCCCTGCCAAGGGCTGATTCTGTTGCATTGAATTGAGGTGAGACCGTGTTGTAGCAGAGCAGTTGGTTTATGGCCCCTTTTGTTCTCCCTCTAGCCTTCATTAAATCCATGCTGTGTTCTGCAGCCAGGAGGAGTAACCACAGCACAGCAGGCTCAGCACCCAGCCTTAGCCCACAGCTCCCGCTGCTTCCCTGAGTGGCAAGAACATCCTCCAGGGGGAAACTAACTACTGCCCTGAGGGGCTCCTCTCACAGAGCTACTCTCTTACCTCATGTATGATTCAAACACTGAGAAAGTTAAAGTTTTAAAAAAGTATTCTGCAGCAAGATGAAAGGATTTAACAGTTCCTGTGCAAGAAAATAAGCCTACTGGCCTAAAGCCTCCTCTTTCATTTCAAGGAATCACCAACAGGCAGATTGCAAAAATAATTTTCCAAATTATAGTAACCAACCACATTTTCTGTGGAAATAATTTTGGATTCCAGTAAGTTAAAAATTACTGTTGTTTTTTCCCCTCCTTTTTTTCCTTCCTCTTCCCATTTTTCCAAGAACTCAGTATTGTCTTGTATGCCTTCTTTGAAGCAGTGACGATGTGTATGTACCAGTCATCCCAAGGAATCCTTGTGGTAGCCCCTGCATGTTCCTGCTGTTGCCCAAGAGGCTTTGGTTCTTTGTACACTCAGAAAAGACTCTGCTATTTCTTCCCCTTCCGAGGTCTGGAGCTCCACAGATCATTGGAAACGTTCTCTCCCTTGCCAACAGCTTTTGGACCAGACGCTCGGGCTCTTACTGAGCTGCAGCTCTCCCCTGAGATGAGCAAACTTTGTGCAAAGTTAACATCTCATGGCCCTACCCACGAAATCACAAATTAAATCCAGTATTTGGGTAATTACCCAGATAAAACTGGCTGCTTTTCCTCCAGCCCCTCAATTACTTTTTGCAAAAAACAAATTTCTTATGTTTTAGGAAGAACTTACTTTTTGGAAATTTCCTTGAAAATCAATTTTGTGGCCGCTGTCAACTTTCTGCAGCAAATTCAATGAGACTTTTACCTAATTTGAAATATTCTTTGATTAGTCAGTGACATGTTTTTTTCTCTTGGGCAGTCTTTCATTTTACTTCATATGTATTCAGCCTTAATTACAGCTATTTTGTTTTAGTTTGGGATTGTTGGTTGGGGTTTGGGTTGTTTGGTTTTTTTGCTATGAAATCTAAATTTAGTATTTAAAGTTTTAACTTATCCCTCTTGGAGAATAAGAGATAGGACATTTGTACTCAACTTTTCTTCAGGATTTTCATATCAGAAAGGCACTTTCTGTGGCAGAATTAGCAAAGCCAATCACTTTACATGTTTTTTGGATCCTACGTGTCACATTATTAATAGACTCTGAATTATTTCTCTCAGCTATGGGGTATGTGCTTTCAGTTCAGCATTTTATTTCCAGTCTGATTCTGCCAAACTCAACAGCAGGTTTCTGCAATAGCTGTCCAGTGACTCTGGTCTGGAGTGAGAAGTTTGTCTTTTATTGATGTTCTGCATGATGGGTTTGCCAGTGTTGTAAACAAACAGGAGCTGGCACATCCCAGCCACGTGCTCCTGCTCTGCTTTGCACCAGTTCCCACATTTCTTGGATCGTTTTTTTAGCTATTTTTTCTCCTTCCTGTGATATGACTGGATTTATTTTCCCCTAAAATAACAAGTTGTCTAGGCTCTAGAAGAGTCCAAGAGCCACCATAAAGGATCCACCATAGGATTCCATGGCCCTGCAGTGGGGATGGAGAAAGGCCAGGTTGAGGGAGAAGCTGCTGGATTGTTGCAGCTGTCTGTGACACCACACTCTTGAGCTGTTTAAAAATGCTCTGTCTACTTGTTTCTATCATGCAAAATACATGGCCAGCAGCCTTCTAGTTTCTGGCTCACAAAAAAAAAGATAAAATTATGGAGAAAAATTTCATTTTCAGAAATGCAAAATATGGATTGCGACTGGCTTTACTTACCAGACTTGAGCAGTTTTCACTTAGAGCAACTCAAAGAAAGGTTATACTGGCTGTTGAGGGTCCCAGCTACTTGGTCTAAGTCCTTCAGGTTACCTTTAACACTTTTAAAGGTAAAAGTAATGTAAAGGGTGGGGACAACAAACAGTATGGATGAGTCTGGTTTTTCAGAGCTTTTTTAAATATGCTTACCAGTTTCAGCTTGGAGGATCAGCCACTCAGTTACAGGAACGGACCGAGGGCACTGCAGTGTTTATGTGGGAAGTGGAAAGAATTATCCACTACAGCTAGAAAGAGGAGTAGGATCTGCCATGTGTGAATGGTTAAAGGAATTGCCATACAGCTCCTTGGATGAAATGAGATCCTTTTTCACTTTCCATGAGTAAATGCGTTTGCCCTACCAAGTAAGGACTTCAAAGTGTAACAAATCATCATTTTAAGGAAAATCATGGAAATTTCACATAGCAACATCATAACGAGTGAACAGGCATCACTTTCCCAATGGTAACTGTTTCCATCATTACTTTCAAACAGTCCAGCAGTCTCTGCTTTGGTTCTCACTTACCTGAGACCAACACATGTCTTTGTGTGCTCACACCACACCCACCTCCTCTGTTTTGCCTTCTCCCAGCCACTGGCAGCGTATCTTTCAGCTGACACGGGTGCCTGGAACTCCTTCTATCAGCGTGCACATGGCACAGAGATCCAAGCTTGCCAAGCAGTAACTGGGTGGCTGAATTTAGACCATTATCAAAATGACTAATACCTGCTGAAAGCCTGAGTATGTTGGCTCAGAACCAGCTCCTCCTGTACTACAGAACTTCTTACTCGTGCCAGTATAGACACAGGGTGATATAGTCTGCCTGCCTCTGTCCTTTGCTGTCATCCAGCTGCAGCAAGACTGTGCTTGCTCCCTCCCACTTGGAAGGGACAGGGCAGATTCCACAACTTGTGTAACAGCAGTTCTGGAAATCACACAGGAGGGGACACACAAGGAAATGCCACAATAGTTTCCTTATAGATTTTACCTTGGGAAAAGGCAGGAAATCCTCCACTTTTACTTACGTGTGAGGGCATGATCACCTTCCCCTACCACAGTTTTTTTCAGCTTTTTGAGGGTGAAGGAGTCAGGACATCCACACTTGTCACTTTTTCCTCTCTTCCTTGCTTACTTGCAGCCTGATTGCCATGTTGGAGTTTTACAAGGTTTCTGAAGCCAACAGAGGTTTTTTTAAGAGAACTCCCATCCCCCAGATTGTCTGGGAGTACAAATACTCCTTGAGTGTCTTGGGTTTGAAGAGAAGGCAAATGGTGGAGAAGAGAAAATGAGGTTGTGACATGATTTCCCTGTGTTGCCTCTGTAGAAAGTTCTCTGCAAAGCCCTGTTTGTTCATGTAGAGCAGCTGAACCTCTTTCCACAACTGTAGCTAGGTATTGATCAAAAATACAGCTATTAGAATTATATTATATTAATGGAAATTAATACATACATTTCTCTCCAATTCCAGGTAAATAATTTTTCCAAGAGATTCAATAATTAGATGTGAAAATCTTGACCCAGATATGACTATGGCTTTTAGCTATGTCCTTTGGGATTGTCAAAATAAGACAAAGGAAAGAGCAAAATCCTGAAAATAAATCTTAGTGTTACTCATATCAAGTGCTAAAAATCAGAGCAGAGCCTCTAAGCATCTGAGCAATGGCAAGTTCCTGAAATATAAGAGCCACCACATTCATTTTTATCATTGGTGAAATGGCAAATGGAAGACTAATGTTCTGACCTGCAAACTGATTCTCCTGAATTAGGTCATGCACCTTCTGTCTGTGCAAGACTTGGCAAAGAAGCGCTTCTGACTTTCTTGTATTCCTGACTTTCTTGTATTCCTGAATTTTCTGACACCCTATTTCTGTTACTGTCAGAGCTACACAGGCATTTCACAGGTAGAACTGACTGGTGCAGGCCAGGTGATGTTATGTGATGGGCCACACAGTGAGTAAATCTTTGTACTGAAATCAAGACTCTTGCCTAGTCCTAGGAGGGAGAACACCTGTTATGTACGTGTGTGATTCAGTTCTGCTTTTGCTGCCTCTGCAATCCATAGCAAAACATCCCCTGCTTAAGCAGAGATTTATGGAAGTAGTTAGTTCTTGAGAAGTTCTCCTTTTCATCCTTTTGGTCTTGGGAAATGGTTGTTTTAGATGTATGGATGGGCTTGGCCTTTCACAGCATTTCACAATCCAACATGACAGTCCTGATATAGTAGTTGCATTTGCCAAGATTTTCCTTCCCTCAGCAGCCAAACGGATCCAGTGCCAGGAGTGGATTTGGTTTCAGTCCTTGTTGCTTCCCTCAGAGGTGAAGGTCCTGCACTCCACAGGTTTTTGTGGCAGAGGGGAAGGCACTGTGGCCTATGAAGGCTGTGCAACAGTGGGGCATCCCTAGGGCATCTCTGAGAGCAGAAGAGAGCAGGGGAGGTCTGCAAGAGAGATCCTGTGACTTAGTCATTGCTCCAGAAATATTTCTGGATTTTATTTTTTCACTGTTAAATTCTTATTCTGTCTCCTAAGCACACTCCTATGCAGTTTCCAGATGCTTAATTTATTTTCCTGGACTTACTCCTGGGTTATCAACTCCACTTCCTAAAGTGGCTGAGCCAAAGGTCACAAACTGGAGTATTTCCAAAGCAGGACTAGTGTTTGCTAGTCTGAGCTCCAAGTTGATCATATGAGTATATTTCTTTCATTTAGACTTACAGTAAAATTAGTAAAACTGGACCAGATTTTGAACATTGACTAGTTCATCCTCCTCAGACCTCTTTGTATTGAACTATATAGAGCAGAAAACATAAGTTGATTCATAAAGCAGAAACTGAGTTCAGTGGAAAGATGGTTGCTCCCCTCCCCCCCAGTCCAATAACATTAGAAAGAATTGTTTGATTATGCTCTTTCCCTCCTCAGCCCTTAATTTCCCGGAGAATCATATCTGACCAGCAAATTTAGATGGCTGTGACTGTGAGATATGTTCTTTAACTGTGGTGGTGCTGATATAGTTGTTTTACAGTAAATGTGTCATTTATTGTACATCCTGCATGGAACAGGGCATGCCACTGTTTGTTCTGTTTAGATTTTTAAACATTATGTCTGTTTAAAAGGACATTAATAGCAAAAAGGATTACCACATGCAATTTAGCTGTTAGTAGTTACCAGGAGGAGATAATATTTATGCCAGCTTTTTCATGACAGGTCAATTATTTTGTTAGCACAGGCAACAGTATATTTGCATTGTGCAAGTCTTCCTAGGAACTGAACTGTGCTGGAGAACAGGAAGTCATGGGAAGCCGGATGGACTTGAATTAAAAGGAAGGGATTTGTTTTCCTTGTGTTTGAATGCCAGTGCCTGTTGCACTAGTGATTTACTGTACAATCTTTACTTCTCATTATGCAACTTAACTAAAAGAAAAACCTGCAGAAAATTAAAGTGATGGACTGTACCTACTCTTACTTTGAATTTAGTTTCTTTTCTCTTAATTAGTTTTGATGTAGCACCACATGGTCTCCACAGGTCAAGGCTCTAGATTATCAACAAATTTTCAAGTGCTAATTTGAAGAACTTTCTGAGCTACTTTTGGCCAGAGCCATTCTAGTAGAAATGTACAAATGATCACATAACCCAGCAGAGAGTAGTTAAAATCCAGTCACTTCTGTATGTTTTAGGACTACTGAGACCAAGCTACTTTCATAATCTGCCTGCTACATAAATACTTTATTACTCAGATTGGAGGAGTTTCATAAATACTTTGCTAATGATTATTTAAAAAGATGCTTCCTTATGAAGGTGCTTAAAAGGTGTCCCTTCCTTTTCGTTTTTTCCTCTTCAATCAGCACATTATCTTAATTGTACCCTTAAGGTGGATTAAGCTTCAATAAAAGGGACTGCATTCATTTCACCTCTAGCACTAGAGGCTGTTAAAGCCGACTTGCAGTCAGTTCAAGTTTTAAAGATTTGGACTAACGGTAGCGTAAATTGCATGGAAAATAATTGGCTTCTTCAAGTCCTCAGTAAAGACTCAGGCTTTCCCTGTTGTCAGTGGAAGCTGAGCAGTTTTGGACTATGCTAGATTACCTAACAGGCCTGAATGTTAGAGTTAGAAGCTCTAAATTAGGTGTAGAGCTGTTCTGCACCTGGAACTCCATTTTTATAATGGAGATTAGAGCTGGCAAGAGAACTTGTGAGGACCACCTGGATCTCCTTGCAGTTGTTTGTCCCTGTGCAATTCTTTCAAAACCCAGCTCATAGTTTATCTGGCCCTCTCAAATACACGACCTCCTTCCAAAATTTCACAGCCTTCCAGAATGCTTTTCTCTGGCATGCTACAGTCTTCCCATATTTCGCACAGAATTTTTCTTTAGAAAGAAAATATTTTCTTCCAAAGTTACTTTTCAGCTCAGTTCTGTTGATTTCACTAGAGATTGAATTAAGCCCCTTTAATTAGACCCTGAAGTCTGCTGGTCCTAAATTAAACCTGGCACTTGCTTCAAGCTGGCCCTGCAGTTGTTTTTTTTTTTGTTGTTGTTCCACCAATGACCAACACTCAAGCTACAACATTCATGGAATTACACATGCACTCATAAATTCACTCAAAGCTATTTATACCATCATGGAATGTGTATGTGGTTTGTGTTTAGCATTTATATACAATTGCCCTTGGGCTTCAGCTGGGCTTATATTCAACATTAACAGATAATAATTGGTGTGCAGCAGACTGTGTGCAGCAGTCAGCTCTTCCTCTCCATGAATCAGAAGTTCATGTCTGGCAGATAAACTGTAATATTTTAAACTCCAGGGGATCAGAAGAGATTGTTCTTCCCTGCTAGAAATGTCACTGCCAAAACCTATCTATGTGAGCTTCCAGATCCAATGTGTATTTTGGAATGATGTGAAATGTGCTGCATTTTAAAATCACCCTCTTCTTAAACCTATATTGAAATTACAAAGGAAATGAAATATGTAGGAGAGCAAGGAGAAAATAAGATGGCCGGGAAAGGCAGCCCTGGACTGTGTAGTCCTCCCTTGATATTTAGGATACAGAAATAGCCTTACCTGTACTCTTCACTTGTGTCTTTTAATGCAGATTTGGAAGTGCTAAGCTAGTTCAGGATCAGTGATTGAAATCGTCACTGTGTTTACCTTGGCAGTAAGGTTGAGTATGGTCTTGCATACAGTGCATGAGTTACACCTATTGGGAAGAAAGATTAACTAGGTTTAATTAGTTCCAAAGCATAATAAAATATACACAGTGCAAACTGTGCAGTTCACAAGGATAATGTCTTCCTTGTTAGATCCATTTGCTTTAAAGGCAGGTATAAAATATTACTTGGATAGATGAGAGAATAATCAGCAAGTATTTCTTGATGCCTTTGTACTTTTAGTCCCTAGAGATAAAGACTTTTCCTAAATTCATTTGTGTATTACGGTAAGACTTCCAGGACTAGAGCATGTACTGATAAGGAAATGAATGCATGGGGAGGTTTGTATCAAGAGACTTTTATTCTAGTGTCAAAAAGATGTGAAATTTGCTGTTGTTTCAGCAGGGCAGCTGTAAAAGGACTAGAAAGAGAATAGGCCTTAATGAACTGAAAAAAAAAAAGGCAAACCTCTCTTTACTGAGTACTCTCTTACTGAGGCACTTGTAGTGCTGTCTAAGGGTCCAAAAAAAAAAGATAGGACACATTCTGTTATGTGCTGTGAAAATCAGACTAAATTATCCCTTTAAAATCTGGGGGGAGATTGCAAGTAAAGTAGTATCTTGTATAGAATAATTTGCTGGCAGAGTTTAAAATGAAACTCAAACTATATAATGCAAGATTTCAAAGGGCAAGAGAAAATTTCACAGGGCAAGAGAAAATTTCCTTGTTTGGAGTTCAGAGTCCTAACCCCCATTTCAGTACAAAATCCAGCCAAGGGCTGGATTTCTGATCTTTCCTATTTTCTTTTCCTGTCCCAAGTACTTGTGTGCCTAACTGGATCATCCTTTGTGCTTTACAGCTTCAGTAGGCCCTGCTGATTCACATTCCTTCTCACTGCTCCTAAAAGAAAAGCTGACCTCCTTTATTTGCATTTAGACTCCACACAAAATCCCTCTGACCAGTATGTACATGGCTCCTATTCCTAAAATTCAAAGCCAGAGTAGGCTACTCTTTCAATTTTGCATATTAGAACTTACCATGTGTTCCAGGTGTGTTCTGTACTTAGCTGGAGTACTCAGAACTGTGTTGTCCCTGGCACAAAGTTGAAGACATTTAGTCTCACCAGTGCTTGAGACCTTTACAACTGCAACACACAAATTAGGTGAGATGTTCTTATTTAATTCCCAAGGACAAATGACACTGCAGCCTATTGAGAAATCCCTTAACAAGATCCCTAAATGGCAATGTGACCTGGACCATGACAGCCATGGCCCTAAAGACAAACAGGGTTGCTGAGAAGGTCACCCATACCACCCTGTCAAGTGCTTACTGTGTCTGGCTCCTCAGGCTTTAGAGGAAGATGGAGGAATCACTGTCCCTGTGTGCAAACACTCATCTCTGAGCATCCTTCTAGACTCTTGTTGCCTCAGTTATCCATTCCAGAAAGGAATGAAGTGCTTTGTTCAGTGAGGTGAGGACTTACAGCAGCACATGCACATCCCAGCTGTTGGGAGTGCACCACAGCATTCAGTGCTCCAACACTGCATGAATTTTGGGGTGCTTTAGATAGCTCTGCCCCCTAGGCCAGTAGTGATTTCCCTGCCACGTCAAACACTTCTCTCACTGCAGCCTTTTCTCCTTTTCTTTACGGACCAGAAACTCAGAAGAATCACTGTCAGCACAGCTGACAAATCAGAAGAACAATATTTGTTGTAAATGCCATTGTACACCTAAACCTTTGTAATCAGCATCTATAGAGAGGAAAACTGTAGCAAACTCAGGTTGAACAGCAGGTTGATGGTATGGTTATCACAGCTCAGCCTGACACAGCCTCAGCTTATTCTGTGCAGCAACAGTAATGAGAAAATTTACAGTAGCCAGAAACTTGTATGAAAATCAAAATTACATTGTCAATGTACTGGCCTGAGAATACTGGAACTGAAAATTTTTATTTAAGAAAATACTACTTTGCATATAATTATACAAATATGGTGCATTCTGAACACATACAAGAGGTAACAGGTCCTTGATACGTTGCAGAGCTTGGGCTACAGGAGTGTGCTTGTGTTCAGAACTACTATGCTGTTGTAATGTGAAAAACTTCTGTTGGCTGCCAGTTTTGCAGACATTGACAAGAATTTTCTCCTTTTCCTACAAAAACATAACATTTTCTGCTTCTTCAAAACAAAAAGACCTGTATTTGCATGAGAGAGTGAATTATACATAATACATTTAGTCTTAGGCCAGGGTGGATTTACCGTTAATCATGTAATTGTTGACTGACTGTAAGAGATTAGATAAAGAATATTCTGTACTTGTAAAGGGAAGATCCTGTCTTGACCTGAAAAAGGCTTGAGATACTGAAATGTAGTTTCAGTTTATTTTAAACAGAAAGCAGTTGTATATAACACTTGTAAAGCTTTCATGGCTCACTTAATTTTATTTTGTATAGCTGGCCTTGCTGGGAACTAGGGAGAAATGTGAGGAGGGTTCACACAGTGTCTTTTAGGTACCGAGCTGGCAGGTCCTGGCAGTTATGTTACTTTCTGAAAGCTTCTGATTTTCATCTAATTCAGTTGTTTAAATTAGCTGGTGAGAACAACTGACCTGGTGAGAGCAAATGAGAATGTAAGTGTGACAGAAAACAAAATAATTTCTGAAACATTTGTCAAAGCTATTTCTGAACAGACTGTGTATGTAGAATAGATGCTGGAAAAGTCTAGCAAAATGATTTCTTGTTTTTTTATCTGGGCAGAGCTAAGAAAATAGCTACTAACCTTACTTGTTGAGTAGCAGATTTATCTCCCAAATTCATCCTAATGGTAATGTTAGAAATAATACTTATCCTACTTCAGTTTCATGAGTCTCTAGGATATACCAGCTCCACCTCCAGATCTGTCTAGACTGTCTGAACAGTGATGGTATGCAGGCAGGTCAAGAAATAACCAAATAAGACTATTACACTGAGAATTACAAAATCTGTAAGCCTCAGCCAAGTCTATGTTGTGACATTTTGGGGACAGTATTTTATCTTCTGTTTTCAGTGCTCAGACTGGGAACCAGAAGTTGTTCAAATCCCAGAGAGGAGACCTAAAATCTCAGTCTGAAAGTTCAATCTGACTCAAATTCCAGTAATAATTAGTTTCTGCTGTAGGGAAGTTGATTTGGGGAAAGTTTGGTTTGAAGGGCAGTTTCAGTTTGAAGGGCACAGAGTTGATTTGCAAATATTCTGCAGAGGTGCAAGGAACAGAGGTAGGAAATTGCACACAACCTTGTGTACACACAGCATCAAAACAGAGCATTCTCAGCCTGTGAATTTGTTGAGGCTCTATCAAGTAAGAAACCTTCGTGATGCAATCATAGCTATTGCATTTAATTTTAAAAGATACTTACTGTTATTTAATAAAACTATCTGCAGAGAAGTCGGTCATTCCCTGGTAATTGATTTTGGTGGACCTAAAATTTTGCTACAGATGTTTGGATGGTATCTGCTGTATCCCTTTAAGAGTGATGACCAGATTTACCATTCTTTTACTTGGCTGGGAGCTACAAAGAATAACTGAAATTAAGAGTAACTGAGATTAAAATGACAACAGAAAGGTGATCCTACTTTGCCTTGCTAAAAAGAAGAACAGAATGAAAAGAACTGGGCAAATGAGGCTTATGGTGCAGCTAGTTACTTGTTTTATTCTGTTTGGCTGATATTCCATCTTCACAGTGTATCTACTCCTCTCATAGCTGAAGACTATAGAGAAATTGTTTTGCTAGGCACAATTACCTATCATTCTTGTCTTCAATAGCTACATCCAAAGCATGTCACTGAGCTGCAGACAGAGGGGAAATCTTCTGGCATATGGGTAACTCAGCTGTCTGTCAGTCAGGAGTTTATATTCTGACTCTGGCCTTTGCTGCTTTGCCCTACTTGAGCAGTGGTTTGTGTGGGAGAAGTTGGGCTTCTCTTTACACTTCCTGCTGGCCCATGTTTCTGTTATTCCATGGTGACACAAGGAGCAAATTCAACCAGGGTGCTGCAAATCTGGCTGCTGTACTGGGAAACAGCTGTGGATGAAACTACACGCACAGTGACAGGATCTGAGTTATGCAGAAGTATGACAAGTGAGAGGCAATGAAAAGTCTTGAATGGCACTTTGTGGCAATTGGGAGAAACTTCCTGGAAACTTAGAGCACGGAAAGCCATGTGGAGTCTGTTACACTGCCTTTGTCACAAATCAGTGGAATCAATGAATGAATGCATTGCTCACACAACTGTTGGCACTGTGAATGGAGGGTGGCAGGAGAGCCAGGGCCTGAATGCCAGCCCAGCACAACAGAAAGGGCTGAGCCTGGATCTGAGGAGGATGGTGGATGTGCTGTTCAACAGAGGATTCAGTACCAGCGGGGTGAAGAGTATTGATGGTTAGATATGGGCAGTGTGTTGCCCTAGGGGACACTTTTTTTTTTTTGTCTGTTGAAAATAGCATCAGTGCTGACTGCAGCTGAAGCCTCATTTCTTGTAAATGACTTCAATCATAACAGAATTAGTGTGACCACAGCCTCAGCACGGCGACGGCCCTGCTTGGCGTTCAAGCTCCTCCTCCTGCTCCAGAGCACTCAGTAACTCTCCACGGCTTAAATAAACAGCTTTCTGAATTTCTACAGGTCTATTAATTTGCTCTGCTCGTTAGTGTTTTACAGCTGTTGCATTGTATGTAATTTAACTACTCAGAAAGTAAAACGTGTTTCAGCCTAGAGTGAGGAGGCCTCAGCCCTGCGGCCTGTGCAGTCCCAGGAGCAGGAGCAGGGCTGGGTCCAGCTCAGAGCCCACCCTGCTGCTCTGGGGACACAGCCACGCTGCAAATGGCATTATCTTAAAGCTGTCCCTTCCCCACTAACTGTAAATATTGCAGCCTCTTCAAAAGCATGGCTTTGCTGGGCTCCTGAGCATGGCTCAAATTCTCCCATAGTCCTTTAACAGACTGACTGTTTACTTTTCAGCCACAGTCAAAAGGTCAGAGGAGAGAGCTGGGTGAGGGGAAGGGACTGGAATCACCACTCTTCATGTACTGTTTAGCAGGAGGGAGTAAAATCTGTTGCATGTTTCTTTTACTTTGGGTGCAGAGTATTGCAAATTCCTTATTTGACCTTGCTGCTGCTTTATTAAAACTGAGGCTGAGAGAGTTGACAGCTGAAATTACTACAGAAATCTTCAGGAGATTCCTGCTGTGCTCCTTAGATGTGACACCACTCTTAAATCAGTGTACACAGGTAAGCAGACATTTTAGAGAGCCCTTCATTTGCTCTTATAGAAGGAAAGCCAGAGTGATATTGTGAACACACATGCTATGGTTAGGATTTTCTTATTGCATTGGAGCAACCTTCTCAGTTACATTGTGCTTGTTCTACCAGTAATGCTGTCATGTGGGCACTCTTCCGTGTAGCAGGGCAAGAGCCATTAGTTCAGAGCCTGAAGGGTTAAAAGATACTAGTGTGGAGCTGGGAAAGACTATGGGGAAGGGATAACAATCTCTGCTGACAGCAAACCAGTCTGGCAGCCTTCACCCTAAAAAGACTTTTTTTCCAATTTAACAATGCTATTCACATTCAGGCAGTAACTTTGCTCCAGTCTCCTATCTGCTGCATAGTCCAGCATTCACTACTTCCCAAATTTACATCCTTGCAGCTGCTGTGGGAAAACATGCATCATTTGACAACTAATTTCAGCTTTAGAATTAAGCAGAAATGCTTTCTGCTGTTTTAGGACTGATCCAAAGAACATTTTTAGGGAAGCAACACACCAGAAACTCACATGATACTGCCTGTGTGTTCTTTTTCCCTTTTTTCATCATGTCCAATCCACTGAGTGATCCTTAGTCATGTCTAAGGAGGAAACCTATTTATTCCAAAGAAATATCAATGAAGTAAGAGCTGATTTGGTAAATATTAAACAAATGATTCAGTAAGGATCACTATAGAACATACACTCAGAGTCTCCTAAAAGTGGCTTTATCTTTAAAAGGAATGTGAATTACAGTACAGGGAGAGATCTATTATCTCCCAAACTCTGAAGATGACTTCATTTACTGCTTGCAGTTCCTGTAAGCACTGTAGATCTGGGTTGATAGAGTACATTTCTGTGAAAGACTCTGTGCCTTCTTTGAAGTGATTTGGTTCAGCTGTTTTTCTAAGTCAGCTTTTCATGGATTTCAGGAAATGCTTGGGGGAGAGGAGAATCACTTTCTCATAATGCAGGTGACACTTTGCCAAATCAGGCATTTCAAGTCATTCACAGCTGCAGTTTCTGGGGGCACTGTTTTTGTGTTTCATGAGCAGATGGGAACAGAACAGTTAATGTAGTTTAACTTTCTCTGAATGCAGTTTAGCCACTAGAAATTACAGCTGCAAATGTAGAGGCTTATGTTCTCTGGATCCTGTCATGGATCTAAGTCATAGATTCTTTTAACATGCCAAATCTCTGCTCTGTAGATCAGGAGGAATTCAAGATTAGAAGCATTTTTTTTTTTTTTATGTGTAAGGATGTCTGCACCTTTGCCATTTGTGTATGCAAATTTTCAAAGAGAACTAAGCTATCCTTTCCCCAATGCACCACAATGATACAGCATTCACAGACTTTTAAAGTGTGTGAAGAGCATTTCTGGACAGTTTTCCCCACCAAGGTTCCTGGGGTTTGGTTATGTCATACAGCAATGTCTTCTAGCTTAGGGTTTTGCACCTTTCCACAGAAATAAGGCAAACCAGTGTTGGTGCAGCTTGCTCAGCCAAGTGTTTGATTTTCTCTGTCATAAACTATGCATCACTGCAGTCTTAATACATTGTTCCTGCTCTCATGGATTTAGGAGAGAGGTGGACTCCTGGGCAGATTCACCCTGAGTATATTTTCTACTTGCTTGCCCTTTTTTGTTGTAGGCTGTTCCTGTTGCACGCAGGAATCCTCTGCCTGCTGGACCAGCACTAAGACAGACTAATTTGCTAGGGCAAAGAAGCAGGACCATGTGGAGACCTGTCTGTACTTACACACTCAGTTAAGTAGTTAATCTGTCAGCAGGATAGGTGCCAGAGCCTTTAAAACTAAAACCAGAGATGCTATTTTTTTAAAAACTGTGACAATAAAGTTTATTATGTTAATATCATTAAAAATATTATAAAATAGTAAAATATTCTGCTTGGCAGAAAAATTATGCCAGGGTTTTAAAACCCCAGCTTTGTGCAAACAGTTTTTGTAAACATAAGAAGTCAAGTGTTCAGGTTCCATCACAAAATACGGTAAACTGCTACAAAAATAAGTTTGCTCACTGTCAAACATAATTAAAAATCCAGGAAGATGGATTTTGTTACACATGTCTACTGTGTCCCTATACAGTTAATGCTGCACTTATATCTGAAATGGGAAGGATTTCAGGTAGTCCTTTAAAACTGGATTGAGTGGGATCTGATTTAAGTTCTCTCTTCCAAAAGTCTTCACGATGCTTTTGCGGCAGAGCTCCTGCAGTGGCTGCACCCGGACCTTGCGGAGGGGGGTAACCAGTACCTTCCTCGGGGAGCTTAGGTAATGTTCCAGCAGCTTGAAAAGACAGTCAAAAGTCTCTTTGCTGCCATCCAGGCTGAAACGCCCAGTCTGAAAGTTAATCCGGATACTGGTGGGCCCAGTTGCAGTCTTAACACTGATGGCAAAGAAGCAATTCTTTTGTGTGCTGTCCCTGATGAGGAAGGTGCCCTCGGGCTCAGACTTCAGCTTCTCGTGGGCAGCACTGACAGTCAGAGGCCCCCAGTAGAAGCCACAGGCATCCAGCAGGCTGCTGGCTCGAGTGATGCTACTGAAATCGGCTTGGGAGCGAAAGGTTCGGAAGTGTGTGTTGCCCTGTGCCTGCACAGTGCCGGGCCGGCCGGGGCCCTGGAAGCCTCGTGCCTGTGAGCAATCCCGTGCCGGAGGGTCAAGAAGCCGTCTTGGGTCTGCTCCAAGTGCATTATCTGCTGACACCTTGCTGTGCACTACCATCCTACAGCCGAGAGCAGCGGATGCGGTCTTCCATAGCGTCAGCGGCTACGGCAGGGCGGCCTTCCAGCAGCTACTCTGAAATGCCAAGGAGAGACACAGTGTGAGATCGATCTCCAGGGACAGACGGCAATCGCTGAATGACCAACTCTTCCATTGATACACCTCCCACCCATTATCAAATAATAAAGTATTAATTTCCCAATTTACACCAGGCAAACAACTGCTCTCTTTTGGACAAGATTAGAAGCCTATCACTATGGCAAACTTCAACGTTCCAAAAATATTTAGCAAGGATCATTAACAGCTACAGAAGATAATAAGTTTCCCTGCTATGAGCCCTTTCAGGGCCTAGCAACTCAAATGACTTCTCAATGAGAAGTCATCTCATGGACACCCTCTCCCATTCTCAAGTTTTTAAAGAACAAATCAACAAATCAACTGAATTACCATTTTTTCTGCCTTCCCAACTACAATGTCAGAACTCAGCACACAATGTTGTTATTTGGTGCATGCATTGTGTGAAAGAGAAAGTGGATGAAGGCTATGTACCCAGATAATTGGGGAAGAGAGTGAGGTGAGGTAAGGTTCTATAGAATGACTGAAGTGTATGACTTGGAGGGGCAGCCTGTAACAAGGTCAATTTACACAGTAATCCTAAAATTTCTTTCCTCTCTTCTGTTAACCTACGGTTCAGCCATAAAAGGCTATTTCCATTCTCCCAAGTTTCCCTTGGGACAGCAATGCTACAACCTACTAGCTTATACAAATCAACCTCTGTGAACCCTTAAAGCATTACTCTGCAGTCTCTCTCTCTTTTTTTGTATCACATGCACTTTAAGTGGCCCAATCTAAATTGCTTCCTATTGATATATCTTTCAACATGAGGGACTAAATTCATCCCTCGTGTTACTTCAAAGGAATTAGCAGGGCTGCACCAGGAATGAGTTTGGCCTGAAATGTCTGCCTCTGACAGTGTGGTTCAATACATCTCCGCTGGCTGCCTTGACCTTACTGGCAAGCATAGATTTTAGGATTTATCCCTATAGTCAGATATAGATCTGCAGCAGCAGCTTGTTGAGAAACCTTGAAGGATTCTCAGAAATGAATCCCTCACCCGTCTCACAGTTCAGGTTAACATGCTAATGAGAATTTCTAAGAAAGCATGCCGCTGGATTCCTGTCTGTGCTAATTTAACAACTTGATGTTTAGTTTCATTTAGGTTGTATTACTTCCTCAAGCACCTACAAGGGTTATAAAATCCTTAAGCTGGTAAGTAACAGGCTGAAAGTAGCATTCGGCTTGCTTTGCAAAGCAGACGGAAACTGATGCCAGTTTTTCCAGTTACTGAGCCAGGATTATCGCTCAGTATTTAAAGTTAAAAATTCAGTTTCAGGACACCCTGGGGGGAAATAAGCACTAAGCCCGCGATCTAAAAATCAAAGGGCTCCCTAGCAGAAGCCGTAGAGAGCCAAGCGAGAGTTAGCAGTGCCTTTCCAAAGCGCACAGAGCAACAGGAGACACGCCAGTCTTCAGAGTCCGAAAGCCAGGCCAGGGATCTGGGACAAGGGCGCCACGACTGCGGCGGAGCGGAGACTTCTGCGGGGCCCGGCCCGGCGGCCGTGCGGGCACTGCGGGCCCGGGGCTGCCCCGGCTCCCACCGCCTGCGCGGGGCCCTGCAAACCCCGCTGCGTGTTCCCTTTAGTGCTTGTCCCACTGTTTTACACCAGGCACAACAGGTCTGTCTGAGCACAGACACTGAGCCAAAAACGGAGGGAAAAAAATGTATTAAAAAAAATAATTAAAAGGGCAAACACTCCCGAAGCCACCACGCTCTTGGCACATCTGCCAGGACTCCTCCGAAAATCTGAGCTCATCGGGCTGCGGCGCCCGAGCCCTCTCGGTGCACGTCGCTGTTGGCGCGGACTCCCTGGGCAGACACCCTCCCTTACCTCGGGGTGCCGCGGGTGGGGGCCGTCCCCGGAGCGCAGCACATGCTGCCAGTCCCAGTCCTGCTGCTAGTCCAGGTCCTGGCCCCGGGGGCCGGCCGAGCATCCTCCGGCGGGGGCCCTGCCTGGCGCCGCGGCGAGCCGGGGCTGCCGCGGGGCGGGCGGGCGAGCGGCACCTCCAGCGCTCCCGGCCCCCTCCAGCGCTCTGTGGCGGCGCATCGCCCCGGCTTTTTATTTAACGCTCGGGTCGGCTCCTCCCCGCCTTCTCGGAAAACATGTGGCTTACGTTCACTTTCGCTTTCCTCAGACTGGGTGGCCCTGAGCACCGCCTCCGGAGAACGCCCAGCGGGTTCCCTGCCCCGCCGCTGGGGATGCTCTTCAACCTCTCTTGTTCTATCCCACTACGTCTGGGTTTACTCTTTTTTTTTTTTTTTTTTTTTTTTTTTTTTTTTTTCCGGACAGCCCCGTAGGAGCAGGCGGTGGCCGCGGGCAGGGTCGAGAGGTGCTGCGGGGGAAATCCGAGCACGGAATCGCTCTGAGGCCCCAGGGAGGCCAGGGGACACTAGAGGTAGGTGATGGATGAGGCTCTGATGTCAGCTGTCTCAAAACGTGGGGGAAATGGCAAGAAAAGCAAGCAAGCAACCACTGCAGGGAGGTTTAACTGAAAATAGCTGCTCTCCTCAGAGCTAACAGGTCAGCATGGACAGAAGAGGTAAGAGGACTTAATGTATAACTTAAATGTTAAAGAAAGGACAAAATATTAGATTAATAATCTCAAAGTGCAAAAACATTCAGAGGAGCTTATGATCCACTGAGAAGACTGTAAAGATGCTACACTGGGGTTTGAGTTCTTAAAGCAGAATTTCCCTGGGGTTTTCTCCAGAGTATTCAGAATTAAAAGTAGCTCTTCAAATCCCAGCTGTATTTATAACCTTGCCAGCAGCCAGTGCAGGAATGCTCTCCTGCTCACCCAGAAGGAGATTTGAAACCTCAAATACCACACCAGTGTCTTATGTGCTCCCTTAAGCAGGCCCAGTAAAGTGTGCTTTCTTCCAAATAGGATGTTTCTTAAATAACCACCATGTCTTAAAGGCCAAGAAGTTTCCCCGTAGTTAACATGATGTTTTGTAACAATGCAAAGGAATTTTCTCTGTCAAGTGATCAAGGGGAGAGGGGCTGGCAATGCCTTGTGAGTTATCCTTTGGCATGAAGTTGAGGGAATGTATTTCTTGCTTTGAGGCTAAATATTATTTTCAAAATCTAGTGTGATCACAGACTGACTTAACCTGATGGCAATACAGCACCTTATAGTGATGTGCAGCCAGTGTACAATGGGTGAATCTTGAAATTTCTGATGATGTTTTAGCCACCAAAATTTACTGCTTATGTTCTGTCATGCAAGAGAATAATTGTCATGAATTCGGAGAAGCAGTATGCCATTAATTTTAAGACCTTGCACTGAGATTCACATTATGCTCAGACTCTTCTCTCAAGTTTTGAGCAACAGAGCTTTAGTCAAGGTTTGGCATAAGCTGCTGGGGGAAGCTCATTTGTGTAAAGCAAATGCATGAAGGACTGGTGGAACTGAAACTTCCCTTAGTATTTAAACATGCAATATTGGCACTCTTTGGCATAGCGCGCTCCATGCAGGAGCAGATTCCACGGCTGGTTTGGATATGGCACTGTTGGTGTTCACATAGGTAGTACAGCCCTTAACAGCTTAAAGTCTACTTAGGCAAGACAAAGTCCCCTTCCTCCCCCACACTCTTCAAAGAAAAGGGTTTTGAAGTGCTCAACTCTGTCAAGATAAGGTAAATCAGAACCAAAAGTACAGCTCAGATCCTCTTAACTCCTCCCCCCAGCCCCCGGGGCGCCCAGCGAGCTCCCTCCCTGCTGCTGCAGCCTTGTCCTGCCGTCTGTGGCTTTTAAGGGCAGAGCACTTCATGGTTGTAATGCAGCACAGTGGGGTGCGTGTTTCTCACATGAGACAGAGTTGGCTGAAGGTTGCTGTAGATGTGCCAGGAAAGCTGTTTCACTCTCATATAATTTTTAATTTTGTAAGATCACAGGGGAAAGAAAGATCCTGCAGGTGCTCATGCAGTCTGTCTGCCATGGACTGTCTAGTGCAGCTGACAAAGTGTCCATCCAGTAACTTGTGTTCATTGAGCAGGAATGTGGTAATAATATTCAGCTGCAAAGCTTCAGAGCGTGGCAAGGCTCAACTGGGTAGGTGAACTCCCAGTTGCAGAGGAGAGGGATGGAGTGAACCTGCCAGCTTGGACACCAGAAGCCAAGCGTGTCAGGCTGCTGCTTATGGAGTTTGACACCATCCCTACGAGAAGCACAGTGAGAGTGGTCCGGGGTGCTCCATGAAGTGCCTTAGAAAGACTTGCTCAGGAGAAATGGGCTTCAGCTGTAGTGTGTGAAGAAGATTTGCACAGTGAGTAAAGTTTCTGTGATAGGAGTTGAAGGTTTAGATGTGAGGGTCCCACAATTTGAGCTTTCTTGGGAAACCTTCAGTTTTACCCACTCATGTTTTGGTTTTGCAACTCTCCATTCCATCCTTCCGTTTCCTCTCCTGCATCCTCTCCCTCGCCTTAGCCCCCGGCAGTTTGTGCCTGGAGGAGCTCCGTGCCGGCAGGATGCCACAGGGTGCTGTCACTGTACCCAGCAGAGGGCAGCGCACAAAGGGGAACGGGGCAGAGCTGCTGGACAGAGCACACGGGGAAGCATCTCTAGATAAAGGACTGAAGGTGAGAACACTGCTGCCAGTCCAGGTGATTCTGACCCGTGCTCTGGCAGCTTAAGGGGCACTTGCTGCTTTTTGCAAGGTGAATTAGACTTAGAGTCTATTTGGTAAATAAAGCCTTCCATGTGAAATGCGTATTTTTCTCCATGTGGAGAAACAAATTGTGTTTCCTTCCCTGCTGATGGTCTCAGGAATGAAAAGAAAAATCTGGAGAGAAAATTATTGGGAGACGTTACCCCATCTTCCTTTCTCCCTTGTTTCTAGAGCAGGAAAGCAAATGCTTTTGCTCTAAAGGTTTGTATCAGTAAACCTCCAAAAATTAGGATAAAGAACAAACTCAGCTTTTGTTAAAAATGAAAGTCCTTAGCCCTATTTTGTAAACATTGTTTTGAAAAATGACAGAAAATTCAGAGGAATTGCTGGGCATTTGTGCAGCAGGAGCATGGCTTACTGGCTAGAAACAGGACAAAGGTGACAGGGAATCTGTTTAGAAAGCACTGGGAATAAGGATGCTAGGTAAGGTCTGCCAGGAGGCAGCAGGAGAAAAAACATGGTTTTGAAGATAGTTTTGAAGGTGAGAGAGCACTGTTTCTGTTGGGGATATGTGAGACATTTGCCTGTTCGTTAGTGTTCCAAACTTAGCCCAACTAACAGCAGAATAATGCAGGCAGAGCTTTCTCTGTTTGTGCTCCAAACCTTTCCTCACCCTCTGAAACCACCAGGAGGGATGAGGTTGTGATACCATGTGTGGTATTCCCCAGTATAAATTCCATTTTGGGGCATTCCACACTCTGCTGAATTCATCCCCACTGCAGAGACAGTCCTCCAGGAAAAGAAAAAAAATCAGAAAACCTGAAAGGCTTAGGAAATCAGCAGGCACTCCCCATTTTAGCTTTTTCCTAGCTTTTGAGAATAGAAGCAGACACTGATTCTGTTATGCATCTGGATTAATGGACAGGCCAATGTGTCTGTGGGACAGCATATTGTTTAGAGTTTGGTTCAGTAAATAGAGTTATATTTGACTATTTGTCTTTTGAGGTTAGAGCCTCTCTTGTGCTGATACTGTACATGATAGCAGTTATATGAATGTGCTCAGTATCTACACTGATCAAATCACCAGCATCATCTTTAGAAAAGGGGAATTGTAGCACCAAGAGATTCAGTGATTTTCTTGAAGTCAGAGACTGAGATAATCTGCAGAAGGGCTAGGAATGGAACATAATTCAGGTCTTCACAGCCCTATACTAGAAACTTAACCACAATACCATCCTTCCTGTTTTAGTGGGTTTTGTTTTCTTCTCCAGAATCTGAATTTTCATTTAAACGAAACCCTTGAAATCGGAATTCTCTGATTTTACAAGTAAATTAGACACCACACTGTCTGTGAGTCTGCTTTCAGATGCAGTGAAACCAGCAGCACTGAGCCAAGTATGAACCTGTCACCCACTCTGATGTAGTGTTTGGGTTAGAGTTTGATTCATTTAAACAGGACGTGTCCAAGAGATGCAGCCATTGTGACATTGCCTCACACATTTCCATTCCCATACTATCCAATCAATCATTTTCTAAGTTAAGAGGTAATAAAGTGGGCCTGATAAATACAGCTCCTCTTCTTATCCTTTTAGTCAACTCTTCCAGGTAAAACAGCTACAGATGTGACTCACTTTATGCTGGTATTAGTTATCATGCTAGGTATCACTGAAGAACAATATGTGTCTGACCAGGCTGTCAGTCACAGCAAATTCGTCATTATGCCAAGAACAAAATACATTTTGAGGATGTCACCAAATTGTTATCAAGCCTTGATAAGCATCTGCCTAGAAAAGGGCAAGCCAGTTGGTACAGCAATAATTAATCCAGTCTGAACTGGAATTTGTGCTGTTTTGCAGAGAATGTCCAAGTCAGATGGGATAGATGAGAGGAATTAGTGGTTTTGTCTTCTAAAAAGGATATGCATATGTGTGCTGGCTAGAATGGAGAACTGTGAGGTTTGGAAATCAAGCAAATTAAGCTTAATTGTGGACTAAGGCTGAGTAACAGCTGAGCCTCTCTGTC
This sequence comes from Pyrgilauda ruficollis, assembly GCF_017590135.1. Classification (NCBI taxonomy): domain Eukaryota; kingdom Metazoa; phylum Chordata; class Aves; order Passeriformes; family Passeridae; genus Pyrgilauda; species Pyrgilauda ruficollis. The sequence goes on along the minus strand of NW_024514764.1, from coordinate 8,747,378 downwards.
CCTTAAGTTCCTTTGAATAGTCCCTGTTGTCTGAAATATTTCACTGTAAGAGATATAAACTGCTATTTTTCAAATAACCAATAAATGAACTGTCTGAGGCTATGAGAAAAGTTTCTTTCTCAGCTGGCTATTCTGGAATTGTTTATTTTGAATTATGTTAGTTACTTTCTCAGGGTAGTTAATGCTGGTTTCCTTGAGCCCAGACTAAATGGATCCTGTCTGATGTTCAGTGGAAGTTCCTTGTTGATATTAACTAAGTCAAATCAAGATTCACATTAGTCTCATGAATTCAAATGCTGAGCACTTAACCACATGAAAATGTGGTTTGGGCTTTCTGCATTTTAGTAGTTTAGACATCCTTCTTTGTAATTAGTTGAGTGGGGGGAAAAAAAAGGGAAAGTCTCAAATTGTTGGTAAAAAAATTGTGAAAGGGCAGCCTGCTTTGTGATGTGTTTTTTTTTTTCATCCAAATGACAAATTTGTCTTGCTGGACTGTGTGTGAGTGTGTCTGTATGTGCATATTCCACAACTGATGAAGGAACTTTGGATCCCTAGAAATAATGTTGGTGCTGATTGAAGAGGTAGCAGGATGCTGTTCAGGGGAACTGCAGCCATAAATACTGGGCTGGAGATGTTAAAGCAGAAGCATATGAAGCTAGTTTGGCTTCCAGATACATCTGCTGGACTACAGAGCTTTCAGTGCTGGCTAGAGGAACACATTTTATTCTTGGGCATAATCAGCACATGGGGAGATTTTTATGGTTGGGGTGAGGTAAAGGAAATTATTCAACTGTTCCCTCATATTCAACATATCCCTCATATTCATATGTTCCCTCATATTTCAGTCCCTCATATGGACTGAAAACCCATATTTGGTTTTCAGTCCACAGAAATTGAATAAAATTCATTCTTAGTATAGGCAAATGGATCCAAATCTCAGTTCCATTTCTTTGACTGTAGAGAGATTCTACAGTCCAAATTAAAAAGAAAAAAGTGGTATTGTTCTTAAAGTGAATAAAGACGGATGTGGTGCTGTTACAGGAGGCAGAATTAGCACACTGGAAGTTGAGAAATAAGAAGGTGATGGCAGAGCAATGTTTTGCAGCAACTCAGCCAGATCCAGGTAGGCAACTCACTGAGGCACTTTCAGATGATTTGGCTGGATTTTTAAAACTTGAAGCCATCAAGCCTGGATGACTAAATCTGAATAAATCACTGCTAATACTCAGAGAAAAGATCTCATGGCATATCTCACGGGCATGATATGCTGACCTCTGTATTCCTCCTGTGATTGGAATCTACCTTCATTGACAGATCTTTTTACAGTTGCAGTCAATTCCCAAATCATAAACGACCAAACTCTTCTGATGATGGAATACATTTGGTTCTGCAGTATATAATACCTCCTATACCCAACAAACAGAAACTACTGAATGTGCACCTTTTATTCTACTGTACAGATTGGTCCAATATAGATTTTATTATTGACTTATGCTCTTCAAAGTATTGAGAAATGGTCCAGATTTCTGTTCCTCCTCTGTCACTGGAGAAAGGATAAGTCCTGATAGGTGGGCCAATAGTTTTCTTCAGAGTACAAATATTAATTCCTCATTTGCCAAGAAAATAAAAGGAAAAAAACCCACCATAATTGCTCTTGTGGAAAAAGAATTGGATTTTTTTCTTCAGACATTTTCCCTCTCCAGATTTATTGCAAACCTCAGCCAATTTTACATGTGAACTCAACAAGCTGAGTGCAAAATGGATTAGTTTCACCATGTTCCAGCTCCAGGAAAATTTCTAGGAATCAGGAGAATAAGCTGACAGTTTCTGATGAAAGATAAAAAAGTCCTTTAAATTTAGATTTTTTGGCATCTGATGTTAAAGAAACATCATCCAAAGATATTAATGAAGCATTTTCTAATTTTAGAAATATCTTTATAAGTTATATACAGACCTCACCACACATACTTTTGGATTAATTAAGAAGAAATATTATGTTATGTAAAATTAGTGTAGCTTAGCATGCAGGCCTTGATGTCCTCTATCAGTAAATTAGATAATTAAGAATATGAAAGTGGGAAGAGTGCCCAGCCTGGAGGATTTCCTGCAGGACTTCTGGAGAGACCTCACAGAGTTGCCCTTGTAGGGAGGGTTTCTCTCTGTGGTGACTCACTTTTCCAGGGCCACTTTGTCCTCTGAGAGTGCAAGAAGTCCTATTGTCCCTTGTGTTAAACTGGAAATGAGTGCTGTGCTGTATTCAACTGCAGATCTGTTTCAGTTAGCAATAATGTTACAAGAAAATACTGGAAAATTTCTGATAATGAGTCTAGAGGAAGCCTTACCCTTAGTCACATTAATTGGATTGAGCTTGCCAAGATCACCTTCTAAAACTTACTGGACATGTGGGTAGTGACCTGTGATGCCTGAAACCACTGGTGATTCTAATACACCGTTATTGACAGAAAAGCCTTTTGGAAAGGTAACAGGAGCTATTCTTACAGGAGAACAGTTTACATTTGTACTTCTCCTTAGTTCTTTGCTGCAGCTGCCCTGTGCTGTCTCTGTCTTATACCACTGGCGTATGGACTGAGTTACCTCTCAGTTTTTGCAGAGTACCAAAACTGTGTCCGTGACCTTCAGGATTTACTTCTAAACAAAGTGATCTGTGTATTGCTGACACTGCAGCCTCATCCAACATAAATTCATACAGCCTTCAGGTAGTTGCTGATTTAGTCCATATCAAAGCTGAAGTTCCATAATTAGATTTCTCTAATCACCAGTTTAAAAATTCAGATTAGCTGTGTGATAAGTTGTAAAGAAAAAGCAGATTTAATTCTTCCTATGCCAAGTGTTGGGGCCTTTTCCCTCAAGAGCTTTTATAGGCAAATGGATACAATTAAGTACCTACTACAGTACCTGCAAGAAATACCAATACATGTATGAATGTAAATTTAGTGTAAATTTAAATACCGTGCTCTCTCTCATTACTTCCCATATAAATAGGTTTACATACTCTCTTCCTGGGTCTGCAAGAAAGGTTAAATTACTAACAGGTTAAATTACTACTTTTTGCAATTAGACCCTTTGAAATCCTCAAACAGTGCTGTCCTTTCCCTTGGTCAAGGTGGAGCAGCTACAGACATGGTCCTGCATATCCTGAGAGGTTTGCTGAGCTTCAGAGGCCCGCCAAACACCCAGAATTTCTCATCAGGAGGAAATTTCCTCGAGTTTAGACTTCTTTCCTAAAGACTTGGTAGGAGTTTCATCAGAGCCCTTCAGAAGATTTCCTGTTCCAGTGGTGTATAAACACAGCAAGAATAGGACAGCAGCTGTGTTCTTAGGAAGTATCTCAGAAATTTTTTTCTTTGTTTTGCAAGGTGAACATTTTGTTCTGCAGTTGGTGCTGTTGCTTTATTAGGAATGTGATGGATGTGCTGTGGCTATAGGAGAATGCAAATGTGACTTCACATGCAGACTTGACTTCTGTATCCAAAATGCTGCCAGTGGCAGTTGGGCAGAGATCTCCAAGTAGATGTTTTTAACAATATGGAAAAGCAGGATTGCACCCACAACAGAGCAGTCCTGATCTTAGATCTACTGCTAAAAATAGCCTATTTTTGAAGAGATTAAGGACAAAGGCATGCAAAGCTCTCTTCTAGATACACTTCCATTACAAATTTTAAATTCACTTAAAGGACACTGCCTAGCTCCTCCAGTTTAATTCTGGCTTTTTATTCCTTGCATATTTTATGCTTTCTTTCTTAGTGTCCCATTTTCCCCAGGACAGTCATTGATTGACCATTGGGCCAGAGACCAGGGGAACCCCAGGCAGGGCTGCCAAGAGATCCCTGCACTGGAGGGTTCCAAGTGTCAGGGCTGGAAAAAGCAGCTTGCATGGATCAAAAAAGCCCTCACTTCTTGCCTGCTCATGGGCCATACTAAAAATAGATCACCAATGATAATGGTGCATTGTGTTATTCCAGCAGTAAGTCATAGTATTCCACACTTTTACTTCTCTGTTTGTAGGAAATTCAATTAAAAACTTGGTCCAGTACACACACACACACAAAAGAATGCATTTACTCTCAGTGGCTGCATTTACCATCAAAGTTGGTAATGTTTCCTGAAATTGGTTTCTGATCCCCCAAAAGGCTGTGGCTTTTTTTTTTTTCCTTTTCTTTTCTTTGTTCTTTTATTTTTTTTTTCCCAAAGGTTAATGTCAGGGAAACTGAACTACATACATGAAACTCTTAAATATCAACTGTGTAGATAAATTGTGGCATCATGGTGGCATCAGGGGCATAATGTGTGTATGACCTGCCTCCAGTTCCATGAATTCCAGTGAATTCCCAGTTTCCACTAGTGGGTGGCAGGCAGCACACATCTGAGTGTGGCTATTTCCTGTTCATTTTGAACCAGTTGTGGTTGTGATGGTGGGGAAAGAGTAGGAGGGCTGTGATCTGCAGGGAGAGGGAAACACTGGACTGGAGCCTGGGGAGGTAAAACCCATTGGCTGTTAGGGAATTGCACTCACCGAGTTTTTTCAGGGCCTGTATGAATCCTCTTCATGTGACAGACCTGCTGCACAAAATGCCAAGAGTGGTACAGCCTGCAGGGCTTTGGCAAATAGATTATCTCTCATGATTCATGCAGCATCCTTCCTCTGCTCCACCTATGATGATGTCTCAAATGTGACCTTCAAAGGCAGGGCTAAAGCTGAATCTGGCTTCAAAAAATGACCCACAAGCAGAGTTTTGTGCAGCATAAAAAGGAGAAAGTGATTCTGAGTGTCTGAAGCTGCCAGTGTAGGTTGCCAAGGCAATTCTTGCTGAATGAACTGCATGTTTGTACTGGTTATTTAGAAACAGCTTTAAGAGACTTTCCTCTCTTAATTTCACTCATACCTTAACTTTGAGACACTGACAATGTCACTGCCAACTTTCCAGAAGTCCTGTAGCTGATTCTAATTTACATAAACTATTCTGCATACTGCTATATGCAGACAGAAATAGCTATCTTCTCGGGTTTTGTTTCTTCCCTTACCTCCTCCCAGCCCCTTTCTCAGGGTTGGGGAAATATGACAGATGCCTGAGCGGGCAGAAGCAGATTTGGGAGGGTCTGTGCATTTTTCTGCTCTGGGTTTACCACACTGAGGAGCACTCCATGACTGGACATAAGTGCTCATCACTGGGGATTTAGTGACCATTCCCCTCCAAAAATGGGATTTCAGTGCAGTCATGAGGCTGTGCAGAGAGCCCATCATTCTTCCAGAGAATCGTTACCCCATTTCCTCTTCTGTTCTCCTAATTAGGAGTTTGCACTTCAGTAGAGCACTTACCACAGCCTTGTTGCCATCCTGTACCTGGTACACACCACGCTGATGGTACATGGTTACAAAGCCAAGAACTGAAAAACTGGGCAATATCAGATTTATATTTGCATATGCAACCTAAAATCTGCCCACTCACCCATGTGTGCACTGATACAGGGGTGCTGGGGAAATGTGTGATTTCAACTCTCACAAAACTAGGACAGAATTGGCAGGAAACACAAGGAGAGCCTTTCTCAATTTTAATGGCTGGAGTTTGCAATTAGGGTTTTTTTGATATGGTTTCCTATAGATAATCCTGTGTTCTACAAAGAAGAAACTTTGCTAGCATTCCAGAACAGGTTTTTTTAACACAAACTTACTGTTGTTTTAATTGTGTTAATAGCCAAAAAGAAAATGTGCTGCACGTGAGAGTGTAGGACTCTCCCAGGTGCTGAATGTGGAAATCACTGACTTGAGGCAGGATCGGCTGGCAGAACTGAGCTTCCCTCTGCTTTTCTGGATCTTGGAACTCCTGCTTTACTTAAAATTAATCACAAGACATCAGAAGTGTTCAACTTTTGAAGATAAGTGTTTTTGTGCTACTGCATCTGCCTGTGCTCACAAGGCACACACTGCCATCGTGCTGGTTTCTAAACAGAGCTGAGCAATGCAAAACACCTATGCAGGTCAGGGATGACTCAAACAAATCTGAGTCAATGGAGAGGAGGCAGAAGGGGCAGTATTTCTTCCATCTGAAGTGAATGTATTGAAACCTCATGAAAAACCAACACTAAACATAAGCGGCCTTTTGGAAAGTGTCTCTGTGCAACTGCATCCCCAACATGCAGAATGATAAAATCATCTCCTGAGCTGAGTCGAGTGGCAGGGCTGAAGGAGAGCTGTAAATAAAGTGGTAGGCGGTTTCCTGCTAAAACTCCCCTGCATGTCCAAGAACCCGCTGTGACTCAGCTGGTGCAGTCACTGGGAACTCAGCACAGACACCCTTTTCTGGTTGGGTGGTTTTACTTCTCTTTTTGCACCATACCAAGAGGGGCTCCATTCATCCCTGGAGGAATTGAATTGACAAATATGACCCATTACTTTTTATTGTCTTAAGGTAATGATCTCACAGTAGACGAACAGGACTGTTCAGACTTCTTGTCTGGATAGCAGTGACCCCACCCACATCTACAAAATGATGTGTCTGCTTGGCTCTTTCACATGAAAGTTCATAGGTCTTATATTCACATACTTTTACTGGGCTCTTACATGCATCTCCTGATGGCCTAAAAATCACATTTTTCTTGCTTTCATTTCATGTGCAAGAATACTCAGAAATTACCTTTTTTTTTCTTTTTTTTTTTAAAAGAGTATGTGTGTAAATATGCTGAATAGAAGACAATTATATATTTGTTTATAATACATTTTCTAATGTACCTACTGTTCCTTCACAGAATTAACACCTGTGGGAAGATGAACTGAGCTGGAAGAATCCGTATTAAAGTAACAGTAGCAGCAATGCCTAGCAGCTTTTAGATCAGCATCATCCATTCTCACTTGCACTAGAATATTTTATGTCTGAAGCAGTTACATGTCATTTTACTCCTCTGGACTCATGGTTTTGGAACATCCTTTGCCATTGAAATAATGCTTTCCGTGGTCAATTTTGAATTTGTACAGACAGTTGCCTTTCCATGTGAAAAGTTCTGTACACACACGGCTTTAAACTTGGCATTGGGAATTAATAAAACAGGTTTGGGAGATCTGGTTTCCATGAATTGACTTAGAACAAACTGTTCTTTTTCCCTCTTTATCCATACAATATCTATTATGCTGCTTCTTTGTTTACACTTCTGTTTCTCCCCCACAGTCCTTTTCCTTATTTTATTTATTATTCTCCCTTTGTGCTAGTCCCAGCTAACTCCTTATTGGTTTCCTCCGTAATAGTGCTGGAACGTTGTCCCATCTGACCTTGCTCTGTGTGAACAAATACACGGAGCAGGTTTAAAATTTAAAATACACAGGCCCAGGTTTAAAATTTACTCTGCTCCGTTTTTTTTCTGCTTTCCAGCCCAATGTTATCTAAGTGACCCTTTAATTTCTGTTTAATACCTCTTTTAGTTTCAAGATCCAGTCCCTTTTGCTTTCTTTCTCTTTGTTATATTAAGTATAGTTTTTACAGGGATTTATTTTTTTTTTCTTTCTGAGAATTGTCTACTTTCTCCAGAGTTTTCAGTTTGGCATCTGAAGGTTATCTGTGGTTCCTTGTTAGTGAACTTCCTTTCTGGGAAGTTCAGCCTCCTTGTATTCTGACTCAAGTCATTAGCATCAAAGTACATTCTTCTTTTTCTTTCAAATTCCTATAACTGCCCACTTTTCTTCTCTTTTCTCTTCCCCAGTCCCCTCCAGTGCCCCCCACAGCAGTGCTCTGCAGGGCATGGCCATACCAAAGCTGACACTCAGTTGCTTTCCCTCAGCCAAGTTCTCCCGTGCAAGGTGAATGATGGAGGACTTGGTGTGTTTTGCAGCCCTCCCATCTGAAAAGCAGCAGCCAAGGTTTTTGCAAGTGCATGTGAGGAGAAGATATCCCAGGAGCTGGGGCCAGGAAGGAACTCAGATCATTGCAGAGGCCAGAGGGAGCTGAGGGGTGGCTGGCACTGGGAACCTGCCACTGGAGAAGTGGGGTGAGGGACACAGAGGTACCAGGTCCAAAGACAGGGGAGCTGACATCAGGGGGTGGAAGTGCTGTGGATGTGGCAGGGATGGGGGACTCAAAAGCAGGAGGGGCTGGGGCTCACCATCTTTCAGAGCTGGTGCCATCAGCTGGGATTCTGGCTTGGGGACCTCGGACACACAGTGACCGGCCCCATTCCCCTTCCTCCCAATGAACTGCCCTAACCCCCTTTTTATTCTACCAGAAATACCAGAAATAGTGTCAGCACATAGTACATCCACTTCCAAATAGAAGGTTTAACAGACAACCTGATCGCTCTGATATCCACACTAAATAATAACTTTATTTCACCAGGTGACCAGAACTCTCCTCCTCCTCCTCCTCTTCCTCCCCCACATACTCTTCATTTAAGTATAGTACTTAGGGAAGATTATGGGGCTATGTGGGTGGCACCCCACAAACAGAGTGGGTGCTGAGATCCTGCCTTCTGAGAAGAGCTCACCAGAATGACCAGTGAGAGCAGTGAGTGGGCAGAGCCCAGTGCTGGGAGTGCTGCACCTCCCAGCATCCTGCAAGGTGACTGCTGCCTGTGGCTGTGACAGGACAGCCTGTGCCCACGTCAGGGAGGGAAAGTGCTGCACCCTTACTGGTCATGGTGAGTCATTTGCACCTTTTGCTACATCTGGCACGAATTTCATTTTGAGTTACTCCTGTGCATCATTATTTTCAATATTTCCTTCACCAGAAGCTGGAGCCACAGAGACATTTACCAGAATCTGTCACTAAAACTGACAGCTGGTTCTCATTAGAAGTAAAAGAATCAGGTTTTGAACAGGTCTAAACAGTGCCATTTTCAAGTAGTTGCATGTGGAGTAAGACTGTCCATTAGAAATAATAAAGGGAATATAATCCCAGGTATTCAAATGCACCTTCCTGTGCTTTTCCCCTATTAGAGTTGAAATCAAGCAAGGAAACAGTACTTGGGGAACAAGTCCAATTAACCATGAAAAAGAGGAATTTACCAGATGACGAGCAAGCCTGTTTTAATTTAAAGGTAAATTTGTGTCAGTCTTTTGTCTTTACATAATACTGTGTGCAACTTAACACTAAGCATTAGCTTCAGATGGGCTTTTGTACCACCTTGGATTACATCCACAGTTTTGGTCTCATTCATATTGTGATGTTGCTAGTGTCTCTTTTGGCCATCCAGATTTATATCAATTGTTTTTGGCCTCAAATAACTGTACTGCAAACTCCTGGACTACTCAGAGGACATGCTCTGCCTTCAAATACACACCTTTGTTGTGGCTTGGAAAACTTTCCACCAGGACTTTACCTTAGTGCTTTATCTGTTTTTAATTGTGCGTGTATTGAAGTATTTTACAGGGACAGATTTAACAGGAACTTTGCACACTGCCAGTGAGGTATAACTGCAGGGGCTTTCTGCTGAAATAGAAAAGCCACACTGAGAAATAAGGCAAACCAAGATAGCCAGAAAAACACTCACTGGAATTGTGTCTGTTTATATTTAAATCTCTCGTTTGGAGGAAGTTCTGCTTTTACCTATAATACTACGCAAGTTCCTACAAAAGTCAGTTCAATGTTACTATTACTCAATTTCTAAAGAAATCATTTGGTTTTGTGTTTAGAAAACTTACTGCCAAGCCCCCTCTGCTGGAGGGAAAAATTATGTTTTCATCGCTGCATGCTGAAGACATCTAGTAAAAGCATTCCAGCTTATTACTGTGCAAGTAATTACAGGCTCAGAGTTCACAAGGTCTTTACTACCTTTCTATTATTATCTATCATTATCTGTCATAAGTTGTGCTTTAGAGAAGAGTCTGGATGATCACTGCAAATTTGTTCAAATTATTCCATCTGAATGAGTCTGTGTGTTGAAAATTCATCTTCTCAATTGATTCTTTTATCATCCAAGTTATTTTCAGTAGTGTCCACCCTTTTCATCCCCCTGCTATATCTCGTATGTATTGTCTACATCCTTTGTCAGCAATCATTACACACAGTTAGAGTGAACTCACATAATACAGCAAACAGGAAAAGTTTACTGCAAGAAACCCACATGCTTTTCCAAGGCAATTCAAACTGCAAAGATGTGCTTTGTCTTTCTGACTGCTCTGCTTGTCTCTCAGGTGTGGCAAGAGGAGGTCACTGGGTGAAAGACAAGATGATGTGCTGGTTAAACCACACTTGTCATTTGTGTGTGACAAACCCTTTTGCAAGGACCAGCTTTATATTCACAGATCAGGAAACAGGCACAGCAAGAAAAGACAAGCCAATAGCTTCAGCATTGAATGAGGACAGGGATTTCAGCCCTGCTCTGAAACACACTGCTTGGTGAACTTGTTCTAGTTAATTAGGCTAAAAGCCAGAAAAGAAGTGTGTCACAACATTGAGCATTGCCTAACAAAAGTTGGAGGTTTGTGAGACAAAGTGCTGGACCTGTTTATGGTCCTCTGTGGTGTACATTGAGAGCACTGAGTTTCTTTGAAAGGAGATCCAAAGCAGCCAGTGTGCCATGCAAGCAGCCAGTAAGGAACTATTGCCTACAGAGCTGCAGCTTTTACCCCCTTGAGATTGTTCAAAAATCAGTCTCTGAAGAAAGGCAGTCTTTTAAAAATGGAGCAAGCCAAGAGAGCATTGCTGGGGCAGCTGATTGGTACATAGACCTCCGCAGAATGTGGAAAAGTGAGACTTGTGTCCCTGCTTGGCAGAGAGCAGTCAAACTCCAGTTTCACCCTTTTCTTGCAGTTGTCCTAACAAGTAAGTAGCAATCTCCTCTCACTGAGAGGGAATGAGGAGTATTTATTAAGTATTTGGGAACTTAACATCTAGAGCAGTCACTTGTGACTGGGAAACACTGGATTCTGGTGACCTCTCTGAGTGCTGTTAACTTAGTGCACATTAATCAGTTTTTAGATAAGCTACTGAAGTGGTATTTGAAGCTGAGACAGAAGTCAGTGGCTCACCTCTGATAAATAAAACCCCCAACCTGCAGGCCTAAAGGCAAGGCCCATTCTTTCTGTAGGTCAATGGCTCTTGAAAGCCCTTCTGTGAACTAAAGCAAGTTCACAGGAAGACCAGAGAATGTTTCGTTCTATGAGTTTGTGGTGTGAGGTCCTAATTTCAAAATAAGCTTGAGAAGCATGTCTTTGAGTCCATGTCAGGGAGGGGTTTGAGCCTGATTCCCCAAACTGAAGCTTGAAGCACCCACATTCCCACAAAAGATCTCACTAGTAAACTACTGAATAAAACGGAGGAGGTTGAAAAAATAATGATACCTCTTTAAGAAAATGTCTCTAATGAAGTCTCTGAAGGGTTGAGAAATACTTCAAGCCTCTATTATTAGAGTCCATTTGAAAAAATAGTGATAATTATTCTATAAACATCAAACTAGCAACACTGAGGGAAGGAAAACCATACTGAATTGGTGTTCTATGTTAAAAAAATATTCTCTTAAAAATGTAATTGTATTTCAGATGAAAACATGAACTAATTAAATTTTCCTATAATGTACTCTAAGTACAACATGTGAGGTTAAATGACTACTCAGCCAATAGCCAAAATAAATGCTAGAGTTTACAACAGGTTTGGACCAGAAAGAAGTAGCCCTGAGTTCTAGGGAAATTAGAAAACCCAGCCCGTCTTTGGAAACTGGTGCCCAACACGGCAGAGGGTTAAAAACAAGTAGTCTCAGTTCTCCTGTATGCAACATTTTGTGACTATGCATTTCCTGGCCGATGAAATGCAGCTGCAGTACCTCCCAGGTGCAAGGCATCTGTTGCTTTATAATTTCAATGCAATAAAGAGCTCCCTTTCCTTCTGACTGAGAAGGTTTTATTGTAGTGTACACTGAAGGAAGAAGAGAGGAAGGGGAGTGGGGAAAGATATCGGGAAGTGCTTCTGTCCCAGGCAGGAGGTAACCAGAGTCAGCTCTGCAGCAGGAGGAGCACCATCCTGCTGAGGCATTTGGTCATGATTAGGTACACTGCAGAGTTCCTAGGTCTGCAGTCTAGGAGTCTCATCCCACCTTCACAGGACTTTTTTTTGTGCTTGTATGATCAGAGCTGACCTGCTTCCAGAGGCCAAAACTGTGCCCTGCCAAGCTGTAGCACTTAGTAGAAGTGCTGGAAAAACAAGCAGAAGTTCCCTCCTGCCACTCAGTGGGATGTAGGACAGGGACTGACCCAGGAGACAACTTGTTTATTTCCAGAGGCCTTTTCATGTAGAGCCTGTTCATTTCTTACCATCTGAAATGCACAGTCTGCCCATTTAGGCAGAGCTGCAACATGAAGATACAACTTGAGAGCTATTGAGTTGAGGCATTACATATCCAGACATTTATAGACAATATAAATGTGTGGATGAAAAGCAGCAAATGAAAACCATGATGGAAACTTGTTCTTCAGTATGAGCTTGCAAGACACAGGCACCAGGAGAGATGAAAGCATTGCTCCTAAGGCATATATCTGTAACTTCTGATGAAATAATAAACAAATACGCTCTTTCCTACTCATGTATCAGGAATTTAACCAAGATTAGTGTAAGATTACAGACCATAAACTATAATTTGAGGATATTGCAAAACATAAAAAATGCTTGGAATTCAAGGACAAAAACTTTTACCACAGTTTATGAGTAAGAATTTCATGGCACCGCTCCTTTTATGACTTTACAAGTACCCTTTACAAATGTTATCAGTTCACAACACTCCACAGCTGTGTGACGGAAATTGCAGAAGTACTGGTAGAGCTTTACTGCTTTATATCTGGGAAATGCAGCCTTTAGAAGGAAATGCATCTATCTAGTGTATAAATCAAAAGATGAATGAGAAAGATCCTCCAGTTACTTTCAGTTCTGTTTTCTTTGGCTGGAATTTTTGTTTTCCCCAGACATCATATGTCCAGCCAGAACCAGGGCAGTAGAATGACATTTCTAAGAAACAGAAGGGAAAGTTGCCACAAGCAAAAGGGGCATTCACCAAACACTGCCAGTTTTGAGTGAAATGTGGCACTATTTAAATGAACACTCCTGTGACTGTAAACTTCAGAGATTTCCTTTATAAAGACTGTTCCTCCCAGCCTTGATTTTGGAAGTTGCTAGTGACCATTACTCAGGCTGATACCACAGGAGGCCTGAAGTGTGTAGCATTCTTTCAGAAGGCACTGTGTACCCATCAAAACAGGGAATACACCCTTCAGTCAGAAGAATCAGTGATTGATAATGAGCAGCACTGGTTTTATGAGCAGTATATACTGTTATTTAACTGGGCCAGCCAAAGTGGTTTGTGAACTATCCACATTATATATTCTGAATCTAACCTACATAACTGAATGCCTAATTTTTCCGGGCAGGAAGAACAGTGCAACTGGAGAGTGATTAGAGCCAGCCCAGTTGCATTTGCAAAATGTCTGCCCAAAGGTATTAATACCTTCATCAATATGCTTAACTGCTGTTCACAAACCTGGATGGATGTAAAAAAGGGGCCTGGAGACTATTTTTGCTATCCCCAGACACTCACTCAAGTATTTCATTTGCCAAAAATGAATGTAAAACTGATTCCATTAAATGGCAGCATGAAAGCAGTAGTGAGTGTGCTTCAGCCTCCTTAGCTCCACTGGTGAGTGCTGGAAGCTCTTGTGGTCTGCAGTGGACTGCAACACCACTGAATTCTCAGCAAAGGAAGACCCAGAGGTACCAGAATGCAAATAAACCAATGGTCTGTGTCAAACAGTAAGGTCAACTGTTCAAGTCTTCCTCTGCCTTATAAATCTATGAAAACAACAAAAATGAAAATGCCTAATAACGAACCTAATAACCATCTTGTGGTTATTAGTAATCACAGTATTATTTTTATAGGAGTCTAGATAAGGTATTGGCAAATCAGAGACCTGTAGGTAAGGAAAAAAAAAACAAAACTTGCATGTGCCTTTCACTTTCACCTAATATGATTTCTCATAAATGAAGCTGTAACCGGCAGTGGAGCCCAAGACCTACCAAGCTTTGCCTTGCAAATCCAAGGTCATGTGTTGCCTTTTTCCGTTTTCAAGTGTCTGTTGTCTGATATTAAATTTATGTATTGTGTGATATCTGATATCTGTTCAAATTGCAGCAGAGCTACAGCTCTTCAAATGCTCCTGTGTAACATTTGAAATTACTTGAATATAAATGCTTGATGTTTGGAACATCAAAACTCCAAAGGTGCAACCAAAAATGTGCACACAGTGTCCTGCCAGCTCTGCACAGACACTCTGTGACATTTGCATGAGTCTGAGGCACCATCTGCCCTGAACTGATGTCTCCTGTTGGCTCTTACAGTATTGACAGTTTCTATTTTGAACAAACAAGCACTGATGGCTTTTGCAATAGAGTGCACTACTGCACTCTGGTCAAAAACAAGTCTGGTTTTGTGGGCTTGTCAGGTTTTGAAAATAAGGTGTACTGGGTCTGCATTTATCATTTACTGCTGCTTTTCATGACAAGCTGAAAGCTTGCTAAGTTTTTTGCTTCAATATATTTGGATCCCTGATGAGTCATTTTTTTGTTTGCATTTGAATTTCAAGTCCAAGATTTGTTGTTCAGTTTGGAAGGCTGCCCTATACAGAACTACATTCAGAAACAACCATTGTGTTGCACACTATATGCCATCTTCTAGCCTTCTGTAAAAATCAAATATTTTCATATGAGTCATTAGTAAATACTTAAATATATTCAGGTAGATAAATGTTCTTACAGTTGCCTCACTGCAGACTTCACACAACCTGTAGTTTAGTAGAAAGGTCAGCTTACCTGTACATAAAAAGTTATTTTAATACTTCTCCTTGAAGTAGGTCCTTTTCACAGTTTCTTTCTGTGTTCCTCTGGTTTGTTTGTTTTCCTGTTTAGTTCATACCATGAGGTTCTAAAGTCTTACTGGAGGAGCTGATTAAAATCTTGCAGCACCACTGGAGGAGCTGATTAAAATCTTGGAGCACCACTGACGTGCTCATGGATCAGTTGCCAGTGATGGCTGTTCAATAACAGTGAATGCCAGCAATAAAATTCTGACCTTCATTCCATTAAATTCATATTTGACCTTGCATATTCTGGGCTTAGTGGAAAGAGGTGGGTCTAAATTAGAGAGTTTCAGCATAGTGCATAACATATGGTGCTGTACAAACTACAAACTAAAACCTGTGATTAAAATTACTTAAATCAAGAGGTGGAGGCAGTTTGTGACATTTTAATGTCAAATTGTATTTTAAAACATGACATTTCAATATGGCTTGTAGAGGTCTTTCTAAAATGAACTGATGAGATGTCTTCCCATTGGTTCATGCACTCTTTTGACTTTTTTAATAAATTAAAGAACCCTAAGAACGTGAAAACATACTTCATCAATTATATACTAAGT
The DNA here is from genome assembly GCF_017590135.1 of Pyrgilauda ruficollis. Classification (NCBI taxonomy): domain Eukaryota; kingdom Metazoa; phylum Chordata; class Aves; order Passeriformes; family Passeridae; genus Pyrgilauda; species Pyrgilauda ruficollis. The sequence continues at coordinate 8,731,982 of NW_024514764.1, read as the reverse complement.
ATTCTGATTTAGGAAGAACTCTGAGATTTAACATGACATTTCATATCTTCTGCTAGACCTATTAAGAGATAAGTAGGCCTTGTATATTCATATACTAATGTGACTTCCATCTAAAATTACTGCTATTAACATGCCAACATTTGTTCATTCATTCATTCACTCATGCCCATAGTTGGGGAGCAGGCTGCTATTTGTAGGGGCTGTGGCAATAAATGCATCCTACATCCAGGCTTGTAAGTTCTTCTGGGTTTGAATCTTGCCTTACAGAATGCACACCATAATAAGAAACTGGAAACTCAAGCTGCTTTAGGTCCCAGTCCACCTATGTACACAAAACCATGTAAGTGCTATTGTTGAGCATCTTCAAACAAAGTTTCATTGCTGTTGATTTCCTTTTTTTTTTTTTTTTTTTGCTTTTTCAGTCATTCAGCTGTTTCTCGTGGATCCAATGTGGTGCTGTAGCTGTGATGTTTTTAGTTTAAACAAGATAAAGTTCATAGGGAGAGACAGTCTTTTTGCTGGACCTGAGAAAGATCTTGCCTGCCTGAAAATTTGACTGTTAGTAAAAGCCTCTTCCTACTAAGCACCAGAAATTTATTTCATGTATTTTTGAATATTGCCTTGATTATTACAGAATCCTGCCAATGCATTCTCTGGAATGGTTGTAATTTCTCAGCCTTACTGGCTTCCATGTAGATTTCTATTTGACAACTCAGACTTTAAATTTTTGGAAGTAAAATGTCACTCTGCTGCTTACTGCTCTTTAGGAAAATATTTCTTCTGTCACATCGCTGAATGAACTGGATGCTGACCATGCTAATCAGAGTCTATTTGTGCAAGAGCAGCAGCTGTCAAGGGAAGGCACTGTGATCTGTATTCCCCTACACTGGTTATAGAGACTCTCCAGTCTTGTTAAGCTTTTGCTAAATATCCAATTCTTTTAAAAAGTGAAACTCAGTCCAAAAGGTGAGTGACTGAAGTCTCCTAGCTACTGGCCCAGCTTCAGTCAGGTGAAGATCTAATGCTTTATATGCCATTCATATTTCCTATTTAAAGAGTTCTTTTTTCTTGTGCAGGAGTTTGAATAAGCCCATCTGGAAGCCAGCTCTGCAGACTATTTCCAGAGCAGCAAACAATACTGGAAAAGTAAAGACTGATTAATTAATTTTTTCTTTAATTGTGTTATAGTCCTATTCCACAGAACACTGATTTATTTATTTTACATGCCAGCATATATATACCATGGAAAGAAACCAACAGGTGACACCCACTTCTGCAGAACACAACTGCAGTTCTCTAAGTATTTCCTCTAAGTATTCTTTGTAAATGAAATGAGTCAGCTAAGCAGGACAGCATTGCCCTTTTCACAGCCTGCAGGTCCCATGGCAGGGACGTGTGGTGAGTGACAGGAACTGGTTAAGTCTGCATGCCAGTGGGAGCACTGAAATAATTTCTCGTGCTAAGGCTGGCTGTACGAGCTGAGGTTTCCCCCCACTCTCTGGGGAGATGCTGTTTATCCTCTCCACACGCTGGGTGCAGCTGGCAGCTCCTGGCAGCTGCAGGAAGGCTCTTACCATAATCCACCACAGATTCCACCAAGCACAAGCTCACATGTGATGCAGAGCATCTATATTAGGTTCTCAAGGAAAAAGAGCACTGAGGGGTGCCTTGCTAATGCTTTGGTTCATGGTATTTGCCACAAAATTAGGTCACCGTATGTTAGAGTGACTCCTCTGTCACTCTAAGTGCAGGTTTTGGCTTGATGACACCACGGGAGAGGCCAGACTCTTCTTGTTCTTGTAAGTAGTGGGGTTCTGATGTCTGTTGCTCACATTTACCTGCCCTGTCCAAGTCACATCTAAAATACCACTTATTCAGAGCCACCTCCTAATTAAAACCTTGGCAGGTTGCACCTAGAGTTTTCCTGTTTCAGCATATGACTTTGCTGGCTCCAGGTCTTTTGAAATTCCTGGTCAAACACAATTTAGTATCCATCTGCCAGACTGCTCTGCCCCGAAGCATAAATTATAAGCAGCTGGAGCTCATGTTAGGGATGTAAATACAATTGACTTCCAACCCATTAATTCCAACCATTGATCCATTAATTTCAAATCATTAATTAAATTCAGTGATGATGAGATAGTCTAAAAAAAAACCTTGAAGGATGTTTTTCCAGACTTCAGTCAGCATGTCCACATTGCATCTTTTATGCAATACGAAACAAACACCAGGAACAACTGAATTTTATATTCTTGTGTTTGTGTCATATTGCTCTATGTGCAATGTAAGAAAATAAATCTAAATTAGGACAGATCTCTTGAAGGTCAAACCTGACACTATGTGCTAAAAGCTGTCCTTCAGTGAAGTTTCATATGAATACCAGGGAAAGGAAGACATCTCAGAGCCCTCACTTGCAGAGTAATTATTGCAAAGGATTGTTTTTACATCTTTGTTCAGTGATGCTGAGCTCCCATGTGCTGCTTGCTTTTTCTGCATGAGGATATGAAAGGCTCAATCATATCATTTGCAGTTCACTCTGTGACTGTGTTGCTGGAGATGCCAGAATAGAGCAGGTGTTGGCCTGCTCCAGTCACATCCTCAGAGTTCTGAATCCTATGAGTTTCTGGGCTGACCAGAGACAAGGGTTTTTTTACAGATCTGTTTTATGGACATTTGTGGGCCATTCAGACATAACCATTACGATCTATGTATTTTTCAGCTCCACACTTTGTGTGACTTTTCTTGCAGTCAGCTGTGGAGCTCCCAGCTAGCTCTATCTCTAAAGCAAGATCTTAAAAAATACTAAAAATAAAATTTAAAAAAAAACAAAACCAAAAAACAAACAAAAAAAAACCACCAAAACAAACAAACAAAAAACCCCCAAAACAAAACAAACAAAAAACCCCAACAACAACAACAAAACAAACAAACAAACCAAAAAAAACCCAAAAAACCCCAACCTTATGATTACTTGGATTCCAAATCCTAGGAAAAAAATTTAAAAATTGTTTGCAATCCATTTCATAACTTCTCAGTACTAGGAAAGAGAAATAAAATTGAAGAACCTCTTCTGTACACATTGGCCAGTGGACTGGAAAGAAGGATTTTTTAAAACTCTTTCAGGTAGAATGAAAGGCTGTAAAAGATTAGACTTCCTGGCCAAGGGAAAGAAGGATTTTTCTGCTTCTGTAATATCAGCCTTTTACCAAAATTATGGAGAGAAGCAGGGAATTGCTTCCATTTTAAGTGGTACTATCAGTGGCAGCACAAAAAGGTCTGAGCTCGTCAGAAAATTTCAAGTTGCTGCTTCTTTGGAAATCTCTTTTCTCAGAGATCTGGGGTCACATTCTTTTCTAAGCTCTCTTGGCACCATACCAACGAAACCCTGCCAGTGTAATTGAGTGTAATCCCTTAAACTGAGGGAGTCCTGACTCCTGCTTTCATCTGGACTGTGCTGTCTAGGGGTAGTCTGACCTTTTTTCACCATGCTGTGACCATCTCATGTACGTGTCAGCCTGAGGAATAATGTCCTTGAAGATTGCTTTGAAGTGAGGTGCATATTGTAGTAGCAGACAGGAGATTGATTCCTTCTTTTTTAATCCGTGCAAAGCAAAACTTTCGCATCAAGCGTGCTCTCAAAAAATCTGCTCATGTTTAATCCAGTGGAATTTAGAGCCTGGCAGCCACCAACTCTGTGCTTTTTCCAACTGTGTGCTGAGCTTCCTCTGCTACCCTTCAATCAGAGGGTGATCACTGTGGGGCCACCTCCAGATCAGTCTGTTGAGGCCTCCGACATTTTCCCTGCAGCTGCAGAATTTGTCTGTGTGAGCTGCACCAGGTCTTGGGGAAGAGCTTTGCACATAATTCAGCATAACTCTGCATTTTACTGAAAGATAAAGGATTTTCTGGTTTAGGAAAACAAATCCATTTCTTGATGCAGGTTGCCAGTGCTTTTGCCCTTCTTGTAACACCATTTCTTGAAGGCAAATCTTTTAAAAGGGACCTTTTAGTCTCTCCTGAAGATTACACTCTTGTAGGGGTCTTGCCTTGATCTGTAGATTTAATGGCTTAATAAGCATTAGACACTCCTATTATGCAGTAACAAATAGGAATACAATACTTTTATCAATATTTGGCACAATTAATTTTTTTTTATGTGAAACTAAATATTGATGCTGTCAAGTGACTGCAGCCTAAGGGCATAAATTACAAATATTCTCCTGTGAGCCTTGCTCAAATTGTGCATTCATATACAGTAACCATCTAATGTCTTTCTATTCCTGTAAGCTATATGATTTGATTGCCAGATTACATGGTTCTGTATTGTGCTTAGATGTCAGTGTTTTTATTGTTATTACCAATATTATGTTTTATTCTTACTGTAAGTGGTAAGAAAAAATTAACTGCTTCCTTACACTATAAAAAGAATGCAGTCCCATTTACAGAATGTCTCCAAACAGAAAATATATTTAGAAAAAAAATACCGAATAAATAATTCACAACATGATGGGTGAGTAGGAAAAAAGGTCTTTTGATGTATTTTGCTACTCAGGACAAAACCAGATTTTTAAAATAAAGTAACTGCCTATTTTAATGGAGAACAAAAGCTCTTCTAAAGAAGAATGTTTGTAATCAGTGTATTTTTACCCATTCTGCACTTTTGTAGGTTATAGGACTTGTGAAAGTAATGAACCCATCCCTTTGGTTTTCCTGATTATTGTCTTTGTTCCATCCTCCTCTTTCTTCATTAGCTTATTTCTTGGCTTATTTTCTAAATGAAATGTTAACCCACCCCCACTAAAGAAACCATATCAAGAATACCAGACTGCAGCAAAGTGAAGTAGCCTGTCAGTAATATCAACAGCCAGTAAATAAATTCGTTACAGCCTTGGAATTCAAGTCTCCCATCTTAAAACTGCCCATGGTTTCAGTGCATCACGCTCTGGATTTCCCCAGAAGAGCATCCCTGGGAAAATCAGCATGTGCATTTTCCTGTTTTCTCACGGAACCGGAGCTTCATCAGCTCCGAAGTGAACACCGTGGGCCCTTGCCGCTCAGCAGGGTGGGGGGCCGGGCCAGGGGCAGAGCTCAGCCGCACCCTCAGCTGGAACCAGAGCGCCGAGTCACAGCTCACACTGCCTTCTGCACGGAAAGGGGCCGCTCCTGAACTGAAACCCGGTAAAACGACGGCCAGTCAGGCTCCGGGCTGATCCAGGTGAGGGGCGGTGGCTCGGGGGGCTGGCACACGGTGCAGCCGCTGGGCAGCGAGGGCGCCGGGGCAGCTGAACCGGCCGGGGCACCCACACGGCCCCGCCGTGCCCGGGCCGCCCGTCCCGCACAGCACCTCCCATCCCGCGCAGGCCGTGCCGCAGCCGCAGCGCTGCCGCCGCTCAGGGGCGGGCCAGGCCGAGCGCTTCCCGCCCTCAGCGGCTGGAAGGAAGGCCGGGCGCTTCCCGCCCTGCGGCGCCCCTCAGCATGGCCGGGGCGGCGCTGGGCCCGGCGGGCCCGCCGGTGAAGGTGCTGGCGGCGCAGCTGCGGCGGGCGGAGCGCGGCGCGGGCGGCAGCTGGGAGCTGCGGCGGGCGGCGGCGGGCCGGGCGCCGCTGCCCCTGCGGGCCGTGTGGATGCAGGGCACCGTGCTGGAGGTGCAGCGCGGCGCCGAAGGCGGCTCGGCCCGGCTGCAGGACGGCAGCGGCGCCTTCACCGTGCTGGGCGTGGAGCAGGTGCCGCAGGGCCGGCCGTGCCTCAGCGCAGGTACCGCGGGGCCGGGGCACCCCCGGGGCAGCGGGCGCTGTCCCTGCCCGTGCCCGCTCCAGCGCGGTTCGGCACATCCCTTCCGCACGGCCAGGCCCGATTTCCGTGCCTGGCCCCGCGCAGGAGGCCCTGAACAAGGAAATTCTTCTCCTGTTTCTCTTTTCTGTTTCTTTCTTGCTTTTTTTTTCCTTTTCTTCCCTTCACCAGAACTACCAGTTCAAATGGAGAAGTGTTGGTCTGCAGTGTTGCAGAACAGTGTGGCTGCAGTACAAAATAGGCCCATTGCTTAAAACTTCAGCCTTCTGACGTACCCTCAGGCCACTCACACAGCAGGACAAATTTGTGTTTGTTTGGTTCTTACAGTATGTGGAAATACAGTTAAATACGCTGTAGAAGAGGCTGTACAGATAATGAAGCCTTTTTCTGAAATTTAGTTCTAAGCAGTCTTCATTCCTTGAGTTTTCTTACAAGTATCAGCATCTTCAATTTGCACTGTTTACTTGATTTTAAGTAATTTGGGTTATGAATTTAAATGATAATACAAAGGTTAATTAAATTTAATGCTTACTTGTTTTTTAGGGAAGTATGTAATGGTGATGGGTGTGGTGAGGTCCTGCAGTCCGGAGCCCATTCTTCGAGCAATAAAGATGACAGATCTCTCTGAAAACCCCATCCATAAGAATATGTGGAACCTCGAAGTGGAGGATTTGCACAGAGTCATCCCCTAATACTTTTACTTTCTGCCTAAAAGAACTGGAAATTTGTTTTCTTTTGCTTTTTGGTGCAGAGCATTGGACTATTCTGTGTAACCACTCCAAAGTGAGAAGCTGGGCTCAGTTAGGCTTAGGGGCCAGTGCTTGTCTGATAATAATCACAGTTCATGTCTCCAGTCTCTTTTTCTGCCAGCATATTTGAGAAGTGCCTATTTGATGTTTGGATTAAGATGTGCATGCTATTAAAAAGGCTGTATGTTTGTTTCTCTGTGTGTTAGCTGCTGCTTGGGGGAGCTCACGTTGAGGCAGTTGTTCTACAGCAAGGTGTTCGTGGCAGCAAGGGCTGAACGGGGCTCGTGCTACCAGGGTGAATTCAGCACCTGGCATCAAGGCAAAATGTACTTCAGTCCATTTAGGCTGTGCTTGGAAATAATCGTTTTCACCTGTATTTTCTATTTCAGTAATCACCATGTCTGTAAACTGCTTGTAAGACAGGTGTCTCTTGGTAACAATTAGCAGTGTCCTGGACTTAAAATACCTCTCTAGTTTCTGAAATACAGAAAGTGGTAATGACTCTTCTGTTCCAGTGAAGTTAATGAAAAGTTGTGATGCAGGATTCCTTGGAATAGGTTCTCCAGGTGCATGATATAAATACTTTTTACCTCCAGAAACAAGCATTCTGTCCCTAAGAGCATTCCTTTTTGAAACTTGTTTTCTTCCAGTGTATGCTATTTTTAACTGTTTAAATAATTCTAAATTATATTCTAAATTATCTTTCCTTTTCTGAAAAAAACAAACTATGAAATCACATCAAGAAACCTGTAAAAAGTAGAAATATTACTACTCTTTATTTTCCATCTTGTCTAAAGAGAATTTGGGTCCTGATGAATGCATTGCAGTATCTGTGTGCAATGGCTTTGTGATTGGGGACTGTATTGTCCAGCAATAGAGTTATGTTAATTAGGAATGCATATTGGAAGAATAGAGAATCTCTGATTATATGCTCTACAATTTAAGATGAGAATCAGGTGGTGGTAATTAAATTTTTAAATTGTGGGACTACGTTTTCAAAGCATGTGGAAACTAATTAGCATCCTTTAAAGATTTGAGATCTTAGCAGACTAAGGACTGGATTTCAGAGTACAATTCCAGCCTTGAGTTTGGTGTTCCAAACCAGACCATATCACAGGCAGTGAAGTCCTGTGCTCTTGAGATCCTGCTGATGAAATGCAAGACATACAAAGATAAAGACTTTTAGCAGTCTGGGTTTATTTATTCTTTGCAATTCTGGAAAAAATCTGCTTGTGGAGTGCTGTAGCCTTCAGAAATAATCCATGGGACCACCATATCAGCTGGTAAATGGTTCATACTAAAAATTCTTTTCCTAGGAGTTCAAAGCAAAAGACACTTGTAGCCAGGGTGAGTGTTGTATTCTAAACAAAAGAATGCTGGAAATTGCTTTGCCTCCCAGCTCAGTTGTACTTCACCATGAGAAGCTGATGGTGCCTGTTTAAGGCTGGGCTGAGGGGCCTTGCTTCTGGATTTCCACAGTTAAGCATTGTGGGGCTCTACTGGGTACTGGGAATTCTCCCTTTTCCTCACCTTGTATCTCAAATTCTGCAGTTAGAATGTGGGTTTGTGATTTTTGTTGCTGTTGAACAGCAGAATATGCAACTGAGGAGTTACAGCACAAGGGGCTTCTTCAGCCCTGTGTTGAGGAGGAGGTCAAAGCTGAGCTCTTGTTACATCTGTTTTGGGGTTAACTTGGTGTAATATGCAGAAATTCTGTGAACTTTATGGATCATGGGGGTTCTCTACAAAGAACGTGTTGGAGGTGAGTTGTAAGCACTAAAACTGCTCTGGGAAGCACGACTGCACCTGTGTGTGCTCTGCAAAGACAGCTGCTCTGGGCAGGTGTGTTCAAAGTGCTCTCACAGCAGGAGCTACAGAGGCAGAAATTCCTGTGTTGTGATGGGGAGATCCATGAGATATGCAGTGCATATTATGTATTTGCCCTATGACAACGTAGTTTATATATATAGTTTATATTCTGCATGACCTGCATCTGAGGCATAAACGCTCTGGATTACTTCAGTCAAGGTGTTCAGTAATGTGCAGCATTGCCAGTAGTTATCTACTAAAAGTTCAGTCCTGATAAAGCCAGGGCTAGTGCAGAGATAAAAGCCAGTTTTGAAATACTGAAGCTGATGGATTGATCTGATAAATGCTTCAGTCAAACCCTTGCAAGGTGATTCTTCTCCAGAGGTTCACATCCATGAGAAATCACAAAGGTGTCTCAGTTGGCCTGAGGGCTGTTTAGTGTGGAGCTGGCACACTGCCCTGCAGGGACACTGCTGTCCCTCCCTCCAGGTACACCTGGAATGGGCTTCCCCACATCCCCCTGTCACTCTGGTGTTGGTTTGCTGATAGGAGCTCCATCTCTCCTCTGTTAGGCAGGAGGGTGTTGTGTGCGCTCCATTTTTAATTCCTCAGGTAAGACATTACCATGCAGTAAATAAGGTATACTTAAAAACAGTCTGGCTGGATGGTTTTATGGGTTCATTAAAAGGTTTACACAGTCCATTTAAGAACTCCTGTCACAGCCTGTGACATTGCTGTGTTTGTAGGCAGGTATTTGGTGAACAGGTGTGACAGAGCATTTGCCTTTGCATTAACAGCAGAGTCAGGCAGCAAAGGCACAGCTGCCCGTGCAGAAACATGGAAATAAGGCTTTATTCATGACAGCTGTGAATCAGTGCTAAACTCCAGTTATGAACATGACCTGGAACACTTCATTTAAGTGTGGGGTTGTTCTCTTTTTTTTTTTTTTTTTTGTCACCCCTGAGGGTGGCTGTTAGCCCTGCTCAGTGTACGTGGTGTCTCATACATGCCCTGTGTGCGCAGGGGCCCTGGGTCAGTGGGGTGTCCAGCCCAGCCCATGGGGACAGCAGGATTTCCACCTGGCCCGTGGCTCTAGGGTCAGAGCAGGGCTGGGGCTGGCTCCTGCTGAGCTTCAGGGCTTGAGGTGTGTCCAGGGCCTGTACAAGTTCCTGACTCTCTAAAGAGTATCTAGACAGGAACTGTGCACTGTGAACCTAGGAACAGCTCAGAGATACCAAACAACTGGACTGAGTGAAATGGCTGCAGTTAAAAATGTTTATTGGTAGTTAAATGGCTTCTTTATTACAAGTGATAAGTTACATGCAGCTTTTAGAGGAGACCTAGTGTCTGCATCCACCTCAGTGTTGCTGTCTGCAGTTAGCATTTAGTTAAATTCCTGTATTGCTGACTGAGCTATTCTCAATCTTTTCCTCTACTTGCTGATATTTTTCTTTGTTTCTGAAACTGTCACTGTAGGATTTTTTTCAGAGGTGCTTGGTATGCTTAGTTGGGGAGTAAAGTGACATTCAGTAACTGGGGAAAAAATTACATGTTTTTTTAGTCAGTAACTGGTATAAATATTCTGTAACTTCCAGAAATATTTCATACCATTTTGGCTTTTTACAAGGGTGCAGGTATAAAATTATTACAGAGGAAGACTTGATTTCTAGCATCTGATGTGTGTGGGAATCCTAAAAATTGCAGGATTCTTTCCTGACTAATGTAGGAATCATGTTTTAATTTGTATCAAGCTAGAGAATAAGTGTTCAGAAATCAAGTGCAGCTGCAAGCAGCACACATGAGATAAGAGGCAGCTGCTTGCTTTTCCTGAGCCAGTCAAACCCAGCCAGTGCCAACTCTCTATAGAGGTCAGTGCAACTTTGTTGCTACGAATAATCAATAAAAATGTACTCCAGTGTAAAAATAAGGCAGTCAAATGTTTATCAGCATGATGTCATAGTACGAAACACCATTATTTCAATGTTTGCATATTACACAAACATTGTATATGCAGCATTACCTTTTACCAAGGAATAGCTGCATTCCAGGCACTGTGTGGAGAAAGGTGATGCAATTTTTAAATCAAGTGACCTATAATACAGAAAGGGATTCAACAGGTGAGACTCACACAGCAGTAGCTATAACACCCTAACGTTACTTCGTGGTAGGGTAGATATTGGTCACCTTTTCCCAACACATCAACTGACTGCTGCCAAGGGGTTTCCAAAGACACAAAGGGAAAATGTGAAACTGGTGCACAGAAACTAAGAAGGCTGTTTCTCATTTAACAGTGTGTGTACATTAATAAGGGAAAAGTCAACCAGCATAAAAATGAGAAAATTATTAACTGCTTTCCATTATTTACCCATCTTATTTCTGTCTTGGCCTTCTTGTGTGTTGGAGCACTTCCCTGGAAAAGATAGATAACTTTCTCCAGAACCACTGAAGGGTGCAGTTTCATTTCTGGAGAAAAAAGAAGTCAGCATCTCTGCTGACAGAGCTGATGATGCTGCTTTCACAAAGTAGTCCACTTGTACCAATCTGAGCTGGAAGAGAGCTTTTCTCAGCTTTTCAGTGTATTTGTGCTATGGTTCAAGGCTTGTGGAGAGGCAATTTTGGAACCGAATGAGAGAGTTTTTTTAGAGTAACTGATACTTTCCTCTCTGATTTCTTTTGGTTGATTATAGTTTCTTGTCAATATACTGAAATAATTCCTCTTGCCCTCAGAGGTTCTGGGTCGAAAGTTTTCCTTTTATACTATATATACTTCACTATATTCACAGTTAACACTAATGCATTCACGCTTCTACTGTTCTCTGCCTAAAATAACTGTTTTGTTTTGGGTGCTGAAAGGGTTCTTCCATCTTCAGGGCTGGCATCTGCCATTCAGAACTGGCTTGAGCTGAAATGAAGAAGAGATGAACTCCAGGTAAGTGATAAGTAAGTAAAAGTCACATGTAATGCAACCTCTCATTACAGTGAAATACAAAAAAATCTCTGAAGGGAAAATAGCATCAGATATATTTATGACATCAAAACACTGTGGGGAAAGTACTCCAGCATTTTAGATATGGTTTTATCTTAGATCGCTAAACTGAAATAAAGATGTAAGGTTCTCTCATGTTTGATAAATTCACATTCTGGAAGAAAAGGGCAACATTATTTCTAAAGTTTATGAGGTCTGGGTAGTTCAGCTATTCAGTGGAAGATCCTTGACAAGCATGAATTTCTAAGTAATAGTGCAGAGGTAGTTTCTGCTGACAGCCACTTTCTGTTTTGCTGTCATGACTGTTGCTGGTTATCAGTTACCATGTCTGAGTAACCCAACCATTACAGACTCTTCACTGTGTCAAACCTAATTCTCCCTTAGTTTGGTCTGTTCAACTTCCTTCTCTTTAGAGTGTTTACATATTTAGAGACTTAACTCATGTCTTTCCTCAACCCTTCAATTTTTTCCCCAGGATTGTTCTCAACTGGTTCACAATTTAAGTAAAAGATGGTGTCCAAAACTGGATATATGAAATAAGCTAAATAGAGAAGAAGGTATTTCCTGTCTTCAATACGTTGATTCATGTGTACATCCCCAATGTATTTTGCTTCTTTATTAACATGTTCTAGGTAACTGAGCTCGTGGTCCACCTTCATTCCAATCCTTTTCCTCAGAAATGGGATAATGTAAACTAGCAGCACTAGCTGACTGCAATCATTCAGCTACCAAGCTATTCTCATTTTCAACTGAATATTCTGTCGACTCAGATTTAACAAAATTTGTCTCTGTATTTCATATTTATATGTTGAAGAGTTTTTGTAGCTGCTGGAGCTAAAACCTCTCGCTGCCTACAAGATGCTGCCCACGAATGTCCTGATCATCCACTGCTTAGGAGCTGAGTGAACTGAACAGCTCAGGCAGATATTGACAGGCAACATTGTTTCAGTGTGTGGGCGTGTGATGTGATGCACTTACAGACACAGTGAGTGTTCTTTTTGTAGGTTTTTATTTTATGGCCAACAAACCCATTTACAAATACTACTCCCTTCCTTAATGGGTAAGAAAGAAATCAGGTAATAATTGTAAATTTTTCAAGGCATACTACAAATGGGTTTATAGTCGCCAAATCAGTCCTTTGAGATAGCAGTGAGTTTACAAATGCAAATAATGTTTCAATACATATATTAAAAACCCCACCTTCTTTTTATTACTAAGCCTTAGCAAAGCATGGAGCATAAAAGGAATAAACCCAAGTGCTTCGTTTCAGGCAAAAGCATAATTCGCTTTTCTGCATGATTCTGCCATTTATTTGGTGTAAATGTTTCCATTGCAGTCTTGTAAAAATACAGTGAGTTACTACTTGGGCAAGAGTATCAATAATGGAACTCCAGTTAGAAGCACATGTGGCTCCAGTCACTTTTGGAGTACACAAATTGGCACAATAACTACAGAAGTGGGAAAGGACTGTAATTATAAAGATTTCAAGCAAGTGCTACTGCTCTATTCAGGCTTTTCATCTTCTTGGCTATATTCCAGGAATCCACTTAACAATGCAATCTGGATGACAGCTGCATTAAAACACAAGTATTGATAATCTGGATATTCTAGGCTGAAAAGATAGATAAATTTCATTACTAGATACTGAAAAGTGCAAAAATAAGTCCCTGAGTATTTTATGTCTGTATATGTATTGTTGTTAATATGAATCCAAATGCATTATTCAGACCAAAAAAAAAGATGGAACCAGACAGTATACAAGAGGAGGAACTCCTGGGGACATTACACAGTATTCTGCAGGTAGCCTTCTGCCTCTGTTACACAGCACATCAGGACAGAATAAGAAAGGCAGTAGAGTGTGCAGTGGAAGGGCTCTGGTGTGCTTGTGAGTGAACAGCAGGAAGGGGAGGTAGCCAAGAGGCAAGAAGAGCATTTCTGGGAATAGGATCAGTTTTGCTCATGGCCACAGTCAGATTCATTAGTTTTATTTTCTCATATGTTCTTGCATCACAGACATGTAAGTACTGGAGCAATGCACTCAGAATATTCAGGGTGGTAAAAGAAATGAAACTTACCACTGTGGAGGGATTTCAACAGGGACAAAATTCCGGTTGCACAAATGAACAAAAGCTGCTGCTAAGCTGCAGGCAGCCCCCAAGGCCGGGGAGTCACAGGTGTCCTGTGTACACATGGTGTAGAATGGCTCGGGCTCCACCTGGGCACAAAGGGAGAGGTTAGGAGGGACCTGCAGGAAAACCCAGAGGTTTGGGTTGTGTCCCCTCCCCCCTGCTGGTTAGGTCCATTTATAAACCTTTATTTCCTTCCTAATAGTGAGGAGGTTATTTCTGTTTCCAAATTCTACACCTGTATCCTAAAGAGCAGTGCAGTCATGCCACTATTCTGTGGATGTCAAAAACCTCCATTTATATTTATGGTGATAAAAACCCCTTTTTATTCTGTCTGGATTGCTATTTTGATTACTTCTTAAGTTTTCTGCAACTAATCTCTATCCTTGCAATGGTTATGTGACCTCATTGCAAGTATGACACATAATTAAGACAGTGCTTCTGGCTGAAGTTCTACTTACAACTTTGAAGCAGTTCCTAAGAAGTGAATGTGGTTCTTCAAAGAACACTTTACAGATGTTTTGCTTAGCTGTAATTGGACATGGCTTCTCTTTCTTCTGTACCAGACTGCACTTATTCACCTGGGAAAACAGAATTACTGAAGTTGGTGTATTTTGGGGTTTTTTTTTGCATACATCAAGGTTGGATGAGTTTTTCAGATTTCCAGCGTGAGCTGGTTTGAAGGATGATATGGGCAGCTCAGTACCCTGCTCTAATGTTGTTTATTTATATTGAGAGGCACGTCACAGATTAGATATTGTTTCCTTTTGCTATTGATTCTGTTATTCACTGAAGGATTTTGGTGTGTAGTTGCTGACATAGCAGGTAGTTGGCTAGTTCTCTTTTATATGGATCTGACAGGTCAGAGTTGTGCTTTTACTAGATCTTTCTCATGGAGAAAAAAAAGCTTCATACCCTTGCTGGATTAGTCATAGGTAAAGGTAGCTTTAAAAAGAAAGAACAACAAAACCACACCACCAAGAAGTTCTTAAAGCAAGTGTAAATTGTAGTTATTTTACTTACTAAGGCAAGTGAACTGTCAGTTTACTCTGTGCTAACCCCCATCCTGCAGGAGTCAGACACTCAGTCCCTTCCTGTTGTGCAGCCTTGGCCTTGTGATGGTGGAGCTCTGCTGACGTCCTTTGCAAGGTCAGTGCATGACAAGGCTGTGATAAAGCTCCTGGGAACAAGCTGCAGTCAGAGTTCACAGTCCAGTGTGAGCCCTTCCAATCAGTAGTGCAAGTGCAGCCATTCTGCTCCTAAAGAAGGGCACTCAGGACTGCCCTGCTTCTGTATGACCCAAGTTTCTTATTTATTGCTTTTAATTCATTCTTTTGTTCAATTTCTCTGGGGAGTTTTGCATTTTTGTAAGTATATTAGAAGTTAATATTTGTAGCAATAAAGAAAATTGTGCCTATGGTCAGTCACATTGGGATCCTGCCCCATTATTAACATAAACATAGGCTGCAAGCTCATTAACTGTAGCTCTGCAACAGCAAGAAGTACAAGATACTTCAAGCAATTCTCTCTTTTACAGTAAAGTACTGACATAAAGCTGAAAATGAGATTTCTGTTCCCAGAACTCAGACATCTTCTGTGAGACAGGATAAGTGGAAGAGTCACAAAATCTTTGTGGGAATAAGATGCTGGTTTCTTTTCTTTTTGGTAATAGATTCTTAAAACTAGATTTGGAAGGGATTTAGAGGATCCTGTCAACATGGCTTGAGAGCATGTTAAGGCTACTTTTCTTTGTAGGTTGTATTCACAAATGGTTCTGTACAACTGCATGTTTGTGTATTTAGATTATTTGCAGCTAATGACAGAGTACATGAATTAAGCAGAGCTATAATGTTAATGGTATAAAATTGTTACATTTATTCATGGTAGTTGTAGGAGTCTTTTTTTGTGCAAGTCAGTAACTGACAGCAGCAGCTAACCTTCCAAAAATGTCTGAGTATTTAGTGGTGTGGGGATGGAGAAAAAATTTACTTTCAAATACTTACAGATTTGTTTCTAAAGTTTTGTTTATTGATGAGATGTAAAGCATGAAGAACAAAGAAAATTAAGAGGCTCAACATACCCAGCTAGAACTAACAGCTCTAAAGAAAACCTCAGACTGTGGCCTGAGTGATGAACATACAGATTTAGCCCAGACCTAGTAGCACCTCTCCCTGCATTCCAGGAAAAGGTGCTCTGAGGAGGAAAACATCAAAGATACTTAGCTCCAATATCAGTTTCTTCTAAAATCAAAACAGCCACCTCTATGTTTTACCTTACCACCTAGGCCAAAAATATTCAATGCCTATTTGTACGGAATTCTTGAAGAGTTTTTAGCAGATATGTGCAACCCTTTCCCTGCTTAGACACAGCAAAACAATGCAGTGTGCTGCTGTTCTCACTATCGAGCTTTAGTTCATCTAAGCCAACCCAGCGTGTCAGACAGTGCCCTCTGTCAGCAGCCCTGCACACAGGAGCCCCTCAGCTCATTACCTGCCAGCTCTGTGTGAACTCTTTCACGTTGTCAGTCAAGGAACCATTAGGCACCATCCATTCGTTTCCAGCTTCATTATCATTGGTACCAAAAAGCCCAGCTGAAACACCTGGGAGGAAATTGAAATGGAGTAAAATAGGAATTGTCAGGAGCAGGTGCAGGAATATTGCAGCAGCTGTCTCTGGGCTCTGATGATTCTGTCCAGCAGAGCTCAGCTCTGTTGTGGAAGAGGGGAAGCTGCCCAGCCTGCATTGCCATCTCGTGTCTCAGCTGCTCATGGGCTTCTGAGCATGTCATGGCATCAGATCCATTCTCTGCTCATCTTTGGAGGGTGACTTTTAGAATATTGTGGGGTACATGGATGATACATGAATGCATTCCAAGTATACAAAAAACTCTATGAGGCTTTGGGCCTCCCTCTGTAGTTGTCTTGCAGGTCTGACAAGCTAAGCCTGCTCTAGAGCAGATTCTCAACCAGATTTTGAGGCTGGGCTGACTTCAGTACCTCTGCCTCTGATTTCTGTCTGCTTCATAGCATTGAATCGACAGTAACCCTAACTTGCTCTTCTCCCTGGAATGGTGCATTCCATGCTCTATCTGGCAATTACTGGGAATGCCTAGGGCCATTTCCAGGGTGTCTATAAATTAAGACGAGGGAAAAAAAGTGAAAGCACAGATGCTGGTACTACCAGTAATACAGATAATTCAGAGAGATAGCAAAAATTACTTACAGCTGACAACAGCTGTGTGATTGATACTCACCATGGTGCCACCCAGCCAGAGTGACAGTACAGAGATCATACTGAAAGTCACAAGAGACAGAAACTCCTTTCTGATCAGATACTTCTATTTTGTTGGTTCCTTGCCTTGAATTCATGGTACTGTTTTCAAGGGATTGATCCAGCACTTGGCAGTTCTCTTCCGTAAAGGAGAAGTTATACATCTTGGATATCTGTTTTAAAATGAAAATGCAGTTTCAAACCTGTCATAGTGAAAGTTCAGTCACAGGCAAGCACAATGGATTTGCAGGTGCAATGAGGCCAACTTAGCCCAGAATTAAGGGAATAAGAACAGGATTGTGTTAAACTTCTGAAAGAGCAAAAAGCACAAAGTCTTCCTGTCAGTGCCATTCTCTTAGATCATGTCTGAGGAAAGTTGAAAAGTTTCTGTCATATACAGAGAGCAAAGAGGCAGCCCTTGAGTTAAACTGGTTTTGTTTTGGAGAGATATTTTCTTTTTAAGAAGCTGTTACTTTAAAGCCATTGCCTGAGAGTGCTTCTGATCTGTTTTCAGCATTAATATTTTAAAAATATAAGAAAGAAGAAAATTTTTGCCAAAAATAAAAAAATGTTTGACTTGATCTTCCTACCTTCAGTCGTGGGTAGATAGTGATCACAGTCTGATTCATCTCCACATACAGTGATCTTGAGTTCCTAGTTTCCTCATTTAGTATTACAGTGAAAGCACTGTGAACAAAATCCTTGGCAAGAAGTACACTGCACTTTGATGCCAAATCATACATTCTTCCATCAAAAGTCACAAGATGTTTGGTCCCCACTAAAATAGCATGATCTGGAGAATAGTATTTCAGAAGAAACATCAGTGAGTTTTCCACAGAGCAGTAAATGCTGCACATACTGCAACACACACTGCTTCTTGCTGTCATACTCTTAAAATAACTTCTAAAATTATTATTACAGTGGCATTACTACACTTACATTTTAATTAGTTACAATGTAGTTGCTCTACAACAAAACTTTTCTCAGAAACAAAACAATTTAATGATTTATTTTTTGTTATAGATTTACCTGAGTGCCATAAAACTGTTCAACTTGAACTGGGATTCAGAGCTCATCTTGATTTGTCATTGTACTACTTGACAGTCATATTTATAAACACACACATTATACATTCTTATGCAGAAAACACAAGAATATTAATTCTCAAAAATTGTGTCCAAAAATGACCCTTCCAAATCAGTGCATCAAACAGCTGCAATCCAGGAAACCCTGCTCACAGATGACTCAGATTATTGGGTCACTAGGAGCTACTTTCACAGCCCTCAGATGGGTCTCTCTGTACTGGGAGGAAGCCATTAAAAAGGGTTTTCTGGAAAAGCCATTCTCTTTAAGAGACAGTTGGGACTGTTAGTGCATTCCTTTAGCATTTAGCAATATTTTTACAGGCAGTATTGTTGATTAAGTTTTGGTAGGGCTGAGCTGGCTCATCCTAGAGGCAGCAGAGGCAAAGTCACCAGTTTCCAAGCCTCTGTGCCAGGACAGAGAGCCAGCAGGTGAGACTGGCAGTGAACCCTAGTATCAACTCACAAGAGCATATGGATAAGGCAGATAAATACCATCTGCTGTTTCTAGTCTCAAGAGTAAGAAGTGTAAAGAACTACAAAATTTGCATTAATATTAAGTAGAGCAGTGTTACTGCCTGCCAGCTTTGCTCAGAGTGTTATACATATCATCACTATCTTACAAGAAAGACTATATGTAAGTTGATAAGAAAATTATTAAGTAGTGACCATCTCTATGTAAACTTCTATTCCAGGTACAATTTTTAAAATACAGTACTAAGTGGAAATAGAGCCAGGTACCAAACAAAGCAGCACTTTGAAAGGGCTTACATTCAAATGGGCTCTCCATCATCCTCCGTTTGATCCTGTAGTACTCTGCAAGTATGTTGAGATTGTAGAGGTCCTGCAGAGGCCTCATTAGTTTTTCTCCAATGAGGTAAGTGGTAACATTTGCCAGCTGCAGGGACAGGTCTGCTGTAGGTAGTACTGGCAGCTTTCCTGCCACTGAACAGTTCCTGTAGAATACAAAGAGAACATCCCTTATCTGCTGAACTGATGAAATGCTGTTGTTTTATTAACAGAAATGTCGAAGTGAAACATTCATAAGAACTGTAGTCTGGTTAGAACAGCAAGACACAACCCTACTCTGGCCAACAGCTGCACTTCCCCAGGTCACCTCAGGCCAGTTATCAGTTACTGATAGCCTGTTTGCTGCCCAGTAGCTCCTTTCAAACACAGTGGGTCTGGCAGCCAACAGAAATAAACCATGATGTGACCTAACCAAAGAGTGGTTGGGTGCTGTTCAGAACCCTCAGCTGCACACTGAAAGGAAGAGTAACTGTGCACATATCCTTTTAAAACACTGCCCAGAGCAAAAACTTTCCTTTTGCAAAAACACCAGTTACCTGGGTGAAAAACTGTACAGGTTCAGCAAGGGCTTCCGGATCTTGCTCACAGCTCTGGAAAACGTGGCCTCTGCCCACCTGAGCACCTGCTGGGTGGCCTGTTAGAGTCACAGATTGTAAAAGCAATTTCAGTATGACTTCAGGGCAGGGTCAGTACTTGCAAATGAATTTTAAATCAAGAAATGCAAAATACCACTTCAGTGTCTCTTGCATTTGTCTCCTGTCTGACAATATCTTGTCTTGTAGAGGTTAATAATATCCAGAGGACAGACTCTAGTTAACAACATCAATGGACAGAAATACATTTCTCCTAAATAACAAAGTGTAGCAATGCTTCACTAAGTTAATGTGCTTCAGTAGCTTGGAAAGGACTGGTATCTTTAATAATATAAGTTAGCCTCATGATATAGCTTTTATGCTTTTCATTTCAACTAGAAGAGCCCAGATTTACTTGTACACTGTTCATTGGAATCACAATTTCTCCTCTCTATGCAAGAAAAGTAAAAGCTACATGAATGACAGATTACTGCTGCTGTGATTTCAAGCAGAACTAGTAAAACAACCTCTCCTGTAGCTGGAAAACTACTCTTTCAAAGCAGGACAAATATTGCAAGAACAGTAAATCAGCTGCGCAGAAGTTTATTATATGGAAAGACAACTGCACTATTTCCATAAACAAAAATAGTTAACTATTTTTGTGTATCCATAGTTCAAAGCTGAGACTTAAATTTGTAGGCCTTGAATTAGAAATGAAGAACAGAGTTTTACCAACCATATCCAAGCCTGCTTTTGCGACCTTTAATGCCATCTGAATTGGTTTCATTAGCCACACATCTTTTACAATCTTGGGTAAGAAAGACAGGATTTTCATCATGTGCTCTTCTGTCTTCTCTTTCCAGACTTCATCCAGTGGCTTCAAGGTTACATCGTAGTAGGCATCTTTCAAAGTTGCTAATGGCTCTGAAGCAAACGCATTAATGAGACAGATCTTAGCTGGTTTGGTACAAAGCGGCTGTTTGCTTGTTTGTTTCTACTCAACTTCCAGCATACGTGAAGGGGGAGCACAGAAAAGTAGAAGAGACAGCTGTGTTTCCATGGCAGTCAGGCACATTGCACAGCTGTGAACTGAAAGAGCCATTTAGCTCTGACCCTGACCCCTTGTAAATACACTGCTGCTGTCCAGAAGCAGTGTAAGGATGCTCTGCAATGCGTCCCTGTCAGAGCTGTACTGTCTGCACAGACTGCTCTTGCTGAGCAACAGGACAGTTTGGTCACAACTGATTTCAAGCATGCTATGTCAACCAAATTCAACTTTTGAGAGGGAATAGCTTAGAGCTAAGTGGCCCCAAGTGAGGTTTTACCCTTGTGAGAACTGAAGGTTCTCACAGCTAATTCCAGCTGACCACATTTCTCAAAGGTTTCGGTGTGGGCCACAATCCAGCTGAACAGTGAATTAGTGGCTACTGGATAGGCTTGGAAAAAAAACAGATCAAGTGAAATCCAATTAGTACAAGCATTAAAAACTCAAGGAGGGATATGAACAGGCCTTTGGGGGGAAAGGCTTGCCAGGGAACTGGTAGCAGAAATACTTCAGCTTAGGAATTAAGGACTCTCTTCTCATCCAATTGAACCCAGCCTCCTGCGACTCAGAAAGAGCCTCACCGCTGATTTCATTAGAAAGGTGCTCACACAGAGCCTTCTTAGAGCTTATTGCATCAAGGCTCCCACTCTGTACACCAAGAGCCAAGGTCAGCACTTATTGCTAGATCAAAATAGAAACCTTTGTGCTGTTCAGTATGTTTTATAGTTTACAGTGAAGTTTCATTTGCGTTGCACTGACATTGTCCCTCTTCTTGCTTTGCACCATTTTGCTTACTTTGTAATTCATTCTGCATTTGCTGGACAACATCTTGAATTTTCTCCAGGTAAAGTGGGATCCTGCTTCTCAGAATGTGTCCAATTCCACTTTGCTTCCACACCTGGGTGATAGCTGTAGCCCCACTGTGCAGGAATTCTGCTGCCCTTTGCAAGGCCATTGAAGGCCAGCCAGCTGCTTCAGACAGGAAACCAACATGCTGCACCTACAGTGCGTCCAAAAAAGAAGCAATTTAAAAACACACAGTGATCTCAAGCAAAGCTTTGACTTCATTGCGAGGCAATTCTGACTCGCAGTGTTGGTGCAGAGATACACTGTGTCCATTAAACATGCATTTTGTCTCTGTATACAGGTCAGCACAGGAGTAATCACTGAAATGTTTGAGCAAAACAAAACAGCTGCAGGCAATATAATGATGTTTAACTAACACTGCATGAACACTTCATGGTGTTTTCACAGATCATGTACAGATACTTACTGATCTCCTGAATCTCCACAGGTATCCATCAAACTTTTTTATCTTCTCAGTCAGTGTGGCTTTCAAAAGGCTCCCAATTTCATTAAGCTTGTTCTGTAGAAGATTGTTAAAACCCTGAATTCATTACTTCAAATTGCTTGTGCTGGATCCAAATCATTCAAAGTTTGTACTAGTTTAAAGGCCAGCAAACACCCACTTTGGCCTCACGTTTCTTAGGGGAAACTACTTCTGCATTATTCAATGCAGACAAGGGAATAGAAAAGTCAAACGGTAAAAAGCAAAAAGCCTTCCTCAAGTAGAGAGTATGTGAAACCCTACTAAAAGTGAAAGTACGTTCAGGATTCTGATCACTAGTTTTGTAACCAACAGGCTGAGCAGTTACTGCTGCTCTCACTTTATTTACTTAACCTCCTCAGAGGATCCACCCTTTAGAAGAGGGTCCTGTATTTTCTATCTCTAGACATGGCTGAATTTCTTAGTTCTCACCGTGGTAACTTCTCACATCAACGTGAAAATAATTACAACATTGCATAATTTTGCCTAGTTACTCACCAAACTGCATGGAAGGTGCTCCATCAAAATAACAAATAATATTCTGGGAAAGTCATACTGCAGTTAACAGCCACTCAAGGGTCTCACCTCAGCCTTAAGAACTGGATCCCCACATCCATGGGCCAGAAAACTCAAGCTTCCATTAGCAGCTGCTAGAGTTACTTGTCCCACGTTTTCCTGCCTTTTACCATTGATGCTGAGATAGGTGTTAATGGCAGCCATCCGTTTCCCATCAGAACAAGCACTGACTTCCATTCCTTCTTCCAAATGCCCTTAAGGAATGAAAAAAGAGCCTTCATTTACAGGAACAACATTGACAGACATTGTTTCAAAGCCAGCTTTTAATTACTTAGGTGATTAATCAGAGCTTGAGTGTGTTAGGCGTGGAGGAAAAAACTAAAACAAAACAGAAGATATAAACAAGAGACAATTAGATCAGTGTCAGGATTTGATCTCTTCTGTGTGGCTTGTTAATGAATTATATAGACAGATTTGCTACTGCAAAGGAAGCATTGGATTAATGTAAATCTAAATCTCTCAGTCATACTGATTTACAAGGCCTTTTTTTCTACTTTAGTCCTCACTGTCCCTTGCTGCAGATGTTTCAAAACTGCTCAGCCCTTAAATGAAAGCCTGTCAGTTCCACCCACCACACACACAAGTCATTTCTACAGAACCACTGATGAGCATAAATAAGTGGTTGGCAAGGTGCATGTAGAATCTGGGTTGAGAGAGCTAAGTTGAGTCATTTCTACAAACTTCAGACTTCAGTGATTCACAAACTAATGGTCCTTATCTCAGAAACATCATAGCACATACAGGTGACAACATGAACTTGAGAGAAACTCCCATGCAGAAGTGTGGAATAGCAAATCCATAAGTGAACAAGGGCTGGGATTGTCAGCAACAGGAGTTTGAGACAACTGGGATACCACCAAATCTATTTGGTTTGCACCCAACTCTAACTGTAGCTGAAATGTGGGTGAGCCGACCTCTTGCAGCTCATTTCATCTCACTTTACTCATCTAGAATTTAGGCATAACTTGAAACAATGGCCTTTTTTTCCTCTCCGTTGTCAGTCGAGCTGACTGCTGTGAGACAATCCCCTGCAGGCAGTGACTGCACACATCCCACTTCACACATCCCAGTTCACACAGCTGTTCCAGCATGTGGTACAGTCAGTTTCCGGAGGTGCCTCTCTCATTTCCTTTATTGAATTTGGAATGCAATTATTATTTTAAACAAGGCACAAAACTTTAAGATGGTCAAATCAAGAGGAAATTGATCCTATCTTTTGTTACCATCTATTGTAATCATAAAAAAATGTGTCCCAAACTGAGCTTTGTAACAAATTTTGAACTTCAGGTTTTCTATATCTGAAAGACCATAGTTTGAATGAAATGAGCTAACTCAGTGCTAGAGACAGGACTTTCTTCCTGTCTCTGCATAGCAATGACACTGGGAGTTGCAGAATAGCTTCAGTTGGAAAGGACCCATCAGTATCATCAAGTCCAGCTCCCTGGTCTTTGCAGGATGACCTAGAATGAAGTCCTGTGGCTGAGAGCATGGTCAGTGAGATACATACCTTGCAGATACCCCATGTAGTACTGAAAACACTCCTTTCCTTTTGAAGCAGCTACTTTTACTTTTTCTTTCTGATCAATAATCCCCTCCACCAGGATTTGGCTCTGGACAGATGAGGAAGCAGCAGTTCCTGTCAGGCCTAGCCAAATATCTTCAAAGGCTCTTAACTGCAGCCATAAAGGAAAAACACTTATTCAAAGCCACCACACAGAATTAATGATCATTCAGAGATGGTGCTCAAATATCAGTGCTTCCTACAAAAGGATAAGTGGTGAGGGAAATGTTTCCCAATGCTTGTGCACTATGCAGGAGTTACACTAAGAGAGGCACAAGCATCAGAGTGACTGGCCCAGGAGCTGAATGACTGGATAGCACGAGACTTGTGGACAACATTTTAATGGAAGCAATGAAAGAAAAAATGTCCCAGTCAGTTCCCTGTGAGGCTGCTGATTTGTGCCATTTATTCCAAAACACAGAATGAAGCAAGCTCATGCAGAGATGCTGATACTCATTTCATCTCCCTCTCCTCTAAAGAGAGGAATGGAGAAATAATTTAGTATTTGTTACTGACTAAATCATCATTATAATTTTGTTAAGGAATTATCTGTTGTCTCAGTGCCTGACTACTCACATTCCTACTACTGAAGAGTTTGGATGGTGCCAACCCCGTTAGTTTTTTGCCTCACTCTGTTGTCTCCATCTGCCTCTCCACCATTTTAATTTCAGAGGAAATTAAAAGCAAATGCAAAACAGGGAGGAGGGGAGATAAAAACTAAGAGATTTGTCTCAGAATGAGCATCTTATAAGCTGTTTTGTGCTTTTTTTTCTTTTTTTTTTTTTTGCCAGTTCTTGTTTCCCTCTTTCTTCTGATGAGGTGAAAACCCCATACCTCACACAACAGAGCAGTCATGCTGAAGAGGAGTTAGAACAGCACACAGCCTCTAAAAACTGATACACTCCACTAGAAATACGCTTTATTTGTGGCAGCTCTGCAGAGAACTGATGTTGGTGCCTTCCTTTGTCTGTCGTTCACACCGCATGGACGCTGCCTAACTGTTCCTTTTGAGACAGCACTACAGGAAGCAGGAGGGTTTTATGTTGCCTGCTGTTTTACAGTCACTGCCTGCACCTGATCTCTTTGGGAAACAGATGGCTGCAGGCCTTTGAAAATCAAACCCCAGTGCCAGTAAAATAAAATAGAGACTCACTTCAATTTCCAGAGAATAGTTCTTCACATCTGCAGTGCTCTGATTCTTTATGGATATTCCAATCAATCCAGCCTCTCTCCCATGATCAGCAAGGTGGAATCTGCCCTCTGACTGCAAAATTATGTCATCTGTGTTGAGCTGGTGCTTTCCAGATAAAACAATAACCTAAGTATGCACAAAAAAGGTGTTAAAGCTTCCAAATTTTTCCAAACAAATGGGCTCTGCTTTGAGTAGCAAGTTGTACAGTGCCAGCATTCTCATGAAATTACACCACTAACACAACTTGTAGTTTCAGAAACCAGCACATCTTCCTGCTCCTCAGCACTGTCTTCATTACATCTTCAGTTTCTGTGCTCTAACAAAGCACATTCAGTGATTGCACCCTAAGACCAGAGGAACAGCTGCAGAGAACTAGATTTTGTTAAAATGTCCAATGTTTTTTGCTCCTACACTTCTCAGCTACTCTAGCCAGACATTTTGATAAAGTTGGGGATACATGGGAGGTGAAGTGAATATGGTTTCGACTGGGATAGAGTTAATTTCTTCTCAATACCTGGTAGAGTTTGGGATTTGGAATGGGAATGGGGTTGGTTGCACACTGATGTTTTGGTTTTGCTCAGTTGTTTATCTTAAGTCAAAGACTTTTTTGTGTGTCCCTCCTGCTCTGCCAGTGAGGAGGTGCACAGAAACCCCCCTGGGACAGATGCCCCAACATGGCCAAAGGGATTTTCCACAGCACAGAACATCATGTGCAGTACATAAACTGGGGGGAGTTACTGGAAGAGGCAAATCTGGGTTTGGGAAGCGGGGGGGGGGGGGTGGGTCTGGCATTGGGCAGGGGGTGATGAGCAACTGTTTTGTGCATCACTTCATTCAGTTTTTTTCCTTTTCACTAGTAGTAGCAGTAGTAACTATTGTCTTAATTTCCAGCTGGGCTTAAACCATGATACCTTTGAAGAGAATGATCCAAAAATACGGAGGTACCTGCTTTTGGAGTGACATGCAAATATAAATCCTTTGCATTATAAACAGTTCTATCACACGGTCTGGGAAGAAGGTTTCCTGTTGCTAACAGAGTGTGATCTTCTCTGACACTAAATAAGGAAACCAAGATGTGTTTCAGCCACTGGGAACTATTGCAGGTTCCAAGTTCTGTGTTTTGAGTGTCTACAAGCAATTCTGAGGACCAGCATGCACCTAAGGAAGATCCTGGGTGGGCCTTCAGTTTATGTGTGTAATAGAAAAATAAGGTTACAGTTCAAAAATCCATCACTACCAGCAGAGAAATCATAAAAACCAGCAAACTTTTACCCACAGGGGAAGGAAAGCACTTTTACTCCTCCCTAGTCTCCTTTTTGATCACTTATGAGCCTGTTTTGATATTCTCCAGAAACATAAAATTAAGATACCTCTGAAAGAGGAACAGAAAAGAAAGAACACAGAGGAAGTGAGAATGTTTACAACCATAAAAGGACCTACAGAACACACTATAGTAGCAAACAGAACCTTTCTGCCTCAGTCCATCAAATGACACTGTTCATTTATTTAAGCTACAGAAGTATGGTAAGTCTTCTGAAGAGTTGCAGCTGAGGAAAATGGAACCTTCAAATGAGTAATTACATTTAAACTGAAGTAGGTTCAGTGTGTTTATGTCAGACTTACATTTGGAAGGTCACAGAACTCAAAGCTTGTATAGTAATCCAGGCAAGAGTAGTAGTTTGTTTCTATTTTACCCAGAATCTTCTGTTTGGCACATGGGGTCAGGAAAATATTTTCCAGAACAGCTTCTAATTGAAACTTATCAGGATACAAGAGTTGATTTCTCTGCAAATGAATGAAGAAAACAAAGTTAAAAGATGACAAGAAGATCTTAGGTACTCCTTGAAGCCCACTCATCCCATCCCTGGGCTGACTTTTGTTATTCCAGTAGCTTTAGCATTTGAATGTAACATTTCCAAAACATAACATTTCCATTTGGCAATGTTTTGGCTTATCAGCCTTGTTACCCGTCCCCATCCTACAAGTTTTGCAAATTTAGGGCACAGGTGAGGCCTCTAGTTTGTAAGAGCCCTTTCTTTCTTGACTATGCTCCATTTAGCTTTCTTCCTGTGTACAGAAAAATGTAAAAGGTAAAGTGAAATAACGATATTTCACAAAAAATAGTGCTCTATAGAAGCTTTCTTAAAATCCACTCAACATTACATCTGAAACCAAAATAACTCCTGATCTATTGAGAACAGCTTCCATAAAAATGGTGAGTCAACAGATACAACTGCCTTGTCTTACCTCATACGTGAAATTGTGTTTGAATTTTTTGTCATCCCAGTTCAGATCTAGGTATTCATTAAACAGTGTTGGTCTTTGCTCTAGAGACCCACATGCATGCAGGTGTTCCATGCTTAATATTCTCTTAAGCTGGAAAAGTGGAAGAAATTGACACATATAAGTAATTTTTTCAAAAGTGTTCAGTATATCCTCGGGCAGCAGGTTTCCTGGGCAAAAACACACCCTGTGAGAACCCCTGGGTGGTCTATACCCATGAAACCTGAGGGGCTTACAGCACTGTCCTCAGGGAAAGCTGCAGCCCAAGCACAGCCATGTCTGGCAACATGAAACAGAATTTTTCACAGCATTTCTTTTTCTTCCTTTGAGACACAAAAAGATTGACTTCAAGGCTTTCATATGGTAAAAAGTACAGGAAAAAAAAATCATTCTGTGAGGATCAAACACGGAAATTCAGCTACACTCATCCCTTCCAAGGGATTGAAGACTCATACCTGGCCTGCAGAGAGTGTCACACAGCCACCCCAGGCACTGATGTCCGTCTTGGATTTATCCTCCAGCCCCAGCTGGAGGTGAGCAGGCTGCCCAGCATTCCCTGAGACCTGCAGCTGAAAGCAGAGAAGGATTTGTCCAGCAGCAAGACTAGAACCAGCAGAATGATCCCCATCCAGTGGAGGAAAACAGAGCCACTGTGAAAGCTGCCACAGAGCCATGTTCAAACTCTGTGGAACTCAGGGGTCTGGAAGCTCCAGGCCTGAGACAAACCCAGGGAAGCTGCACTTCTGCAACCAAGGCCATGGAAGGCTTTTGTCACCCTCTCTGGAAGCTGCCTGGGTCCGTCATGCAAAGCAACCAATGGCACAACCGCAATAATGACCCTACAAGAGAATTTATTCCTCTGAATGTGATTCTGGAACCATACTGAGTATTGTGCAAACCCCCCTGAGCACCAAAGGGCTTCAGACAGCAAACACTGCACAGCTGGCACAGCTTATTGCTGAAAGCCTTCAGCCTCAGCAGCAGTGTCCTGACCCACACAGTTCATTGTCAGACAGAAATTATACTGCAGTATTAGATCTGGAAGGATGATTTGTAGAGTTCCTCCTCCTCTTTTTCCCTATATATGCTTTGCAAGTGCATTTCTAAACGATAGTTTAAAGCCATTCTAGTCTTGCACATTTTCACATTTGTATTGCAATTTCCTATACAATCTAAAAATTTAGCTTTTCTTCAGAGGGGTATCAAAGAGTTTCTGGTTTGGTTTTATTGTGGGGGGTTTTTTTTTGCCTTTTTTTTTTTTTTTTTTGTTTGTTTTTTGTTTTTTGTTTGTTTGGTTTTTTGTCTTGTATGTGCAAACTAGGAGTTTGTTCATTGCTTTATGGACAAAATTTGCCCCATATTCATTGCTTGACAGATTCCTGGGCACTTCTGGGCTCCTCCCATCCAAAATGGGTCAATACTAAAAGTGCAAGACTGTTGGCTAGGAAACAGTGCTGGTGGTTTGGACACAAGGAGATAACCTTGGACACAAGGAGATAACAAGAGCACTTAGTGCTCTTTACATTTTTCAGGATGATTTCTGGTTCTGCAATTCTCAGGGATGAAAGGCACACTCACAGTAAATGCAGTATCAGCTGTGTGTTTTGCAGCCCAGCCTCATGTTCTCACCTGCTGGTTGTACTTCCTGCCCCTTCTTTCTGCCAGGGAATGCACCTCCAGTTGCTTCAGAGTGTAATTAAATGGGTGGGCAAGAGTCGCTCTGTAGCTTGTCCGGTGTCTTCCAATCTTCAGGGAAGATGACACTGATATCTGATCCATATTAACAGATGGAAAAGGAACTTGTGAAATAAAACACCTCTCACATACTGACCTCAAACATGCACCCAGTAAGATTTCCCTGTACCTTGTCCTCAGATGAATTACGTGCACAATAAAGTCCCTTCTGAAGAAGTGAGGCAAATTAATGGTAAAATTAGGACAATTTTTGCTGCTTGAATTCCCTGCATAGCACAGTTCAAAGCAGAACTACTCTCTGTATTTTACTAAAATAATGAGCAATGCTTAAGTTTGTTGAAACTTAATTTTGATCTCATCTTTAGGCACTACAGGCTGCACTGCCATAGAATCATTGGACACAGCTTACAAAGTTAAAGCACAAGAAAAAGTATTTGCTTCATCAAGAACTAAATTCTGCTACATTATTGAGAGCAAAATATTTTTGTGGTAACTTAGATAGTGGTGGGATTTTAATAACTGTGGTAATTTGAGAAGTAGTAAAAATATATTCTATACAACTGCTAAAGTAAATTTTGGAATTTTAACACTTTTTAAATAAATAAAAGAATTATGTGCTCTTTGCAGGCACATTTATGTTTATTGTGGTAGCATACTTTATACGTTGTCTTCTATCTTTCCATTATTCAGAAAATAATGCAATACTCAGCCAAGGTGCTGCATTTCAGATGCACACGTAAAGATAGCACAGTTAGCAGCAAGTCAGGAAAGTGTCCCCACAGTAATATATTATTTGGAATAATTCGTGCTTGTGTGAAATACACATGAAATAAGTTATGCTTGTAAGAAAAATTCTTAAAGTTTTAAACCCACAAGCCGGAGCCCAGAGGAGATTGCTTCACAAATTGCGAAAGCACAGATGGCAGCGGAGAGAAAGACCTAATTAACGAAAAGATGTGGCCCCTGCGGAGATGGGCCCTTTCCGGGCCAGTCCAGGAAACACCCAAGTGATGAATACACGATCAGTATCTACATCGAGATAGCCAGAGTGGTCAGGAGCATGCATTCCAATACCAGGTTCCCTTAACTCTACTGATCGCTTCCCAGAAATGTTTTGTCCAGCCCAGCACAGAGAAAGGAGACTACATGAATATGTGCAGCCATGAAAAGAATAGGGGAAACTCTGCCCCAGGCAGAAAAAACTGTATAAAAACTACCCAGACAGGGACAACCTTTGTGAACAGAGGGGATCCGGAGTGGTAGAGTTCGGATCAGAGTTCACCCAGCGCAGATCCTGGGCTCGGCCCTGTCCCTTTGATTGTGGCCATTGGAGACCGAATCTCGGTCACAAAATAAAACCTATTTTATTAATTATTATTCAGCTTTATCGTTTATTACCTGTAACACCACTTAACCATATCTGGAAATCAACCTACCCCCTATGTTCTCCAAGTTCTGTCTTTTCTACTCTTTATGTTTTTAAAAAATAGTGATGACTTACTTTATGAAAACAGAGACTGTTTTCTTCATCCTTCTCAATCTCAACTAATGCTCACACTCGCTCACTTGTCTTTGATTTTAGTTCTTTGTCCACAAGTTGCTTTAAGCATGACATTTGTGCTATTCTTCCCACCTACTCTCAGGGGCCTTTACCCAGTGCTTTGAAGCTTATGCATTTCGTTACCTTTGGTTAAGGAGCAAGGTGTGGGGTTACTGCAAACAAAAAAATACTATGGCCTGAAAATACTTTCTACAAGAATATCAGCTACTCAGCTTTCACAGTCAGAACTTTTCATACACCCAAGAAGGGGGATAGTTTGCCTTATACTCGAATTCCCTGGCTTGTTTAGTGCCTTTTTTAATTAAAAAAACTAAAACCCTCTTGATACCCCTCTGACATTGATTTGCTGTAGGCCACTGTACCTTGTCCTTCTCATTCCAAATGACAGTAAGAACATCCTGGTGACTTCGTGCTGAATGTTTCACATACAAGTTGGCCCAGGCACGCCGTGGAAAAGGGATGGAGAGAGGATGGAGCAGTTCCACTACAAGAAAAACAAACAAGATTTCCCACCAGGAATCATGACCCTTCCCAGGACATTTTCCCACAGGCAGCAGGACACCCCCTGGTTCCCAGGGAAACGTGGTCTCTGCTCACACACACACACCCCTGCCGAGCAGCCACAAGGAATTCAGTGTGCTGATGTCTGCTCAACATGAGGAAATGTGAGAACAGGAACCTCTCTATTTACCAGCAGAACAGTAGTTACCTGCAATAACCAAAAGATTGACAGCTACACCCGGAGCAACTTCAGCAACAATAACCAGGGAAATAATCTGTGTGAAACTGAGATGGCCTTACACTGGAAGAGGAACAGCTTACAACACTCAAACAGGTAAGTGCAGTTATCTTCTCTATTTTCAGATCATATAGTCTCAACATAAGGGTTTAACACATCAAGGTAGCAGCCAGTGTGACCAGTGCTCCTTTCAGCACCCAGTACATAAGTGTTATGTTCCATAGTCACAAAGCAGAAAGAGAATTCTGAGGTGGATGTTTCTGACAGCCAGATCTATAATGAATTTAAAGCAAATAAGACCTTAGAAGCCCTAAATTGAAACCAGGATTGAAACACTTTGGACATGCATTTTGAATATTCATTTTGAAATAAGATTTATGTAGTTTATTTTATAGTCTGCTTTGAACACTTGTGAAAGACTTGAGAAACCTACCCTGAATGCCATGGCCTCCAGGCAGCTTTGGGAAGGGTCCAGTATAAGTGCCTGTTAGCTTTATCTCTTTGCCATCCCACAGGGCAATGTGCCTCAGCAGATGAGTTCTGTTGCCTTTTTGGTAAATTGTCATAAACACAAGTTGCCTTGGAAGAATTTTTAACTAAAAATAAAAGAGAGCAAACATCAAACCCCAAGTTCTTGGAGAAGGTAAAACCTGAGTGTAATTTTGGTACCCCAAAGTCCTGTGGGGTCTGTAGGGATGTGTTTTTAAAGGTCTAGTGCAATGATACTCTAAGCCCACTGCTCATATGAGCAACTATTCATTTCTACTTTTCTTCATTTCTACAGAAAGCTGTCTTTGCAAATAATGGAACATACATAAACAACCGAGTATTCCCTATACAACAGTCTTTGATTATTATACAGTTTGATTTTCTTTTATCTCACAGAATAAACCTTACAACATCAAGAGTCCCACTATTACAGAATAAATCCAGCAGATAGCACAAACAACAATAGGTATTTGTGATGTCTTTTCTTATTTAGAGAAAGAAATGTGTGGTACCTACATTATAGAAACTGGTTCTGTTTGTAGCACATTATTTTTTTTATTTCCAGTAAATCCTATATGAGTGCTCCATCTATGGGAGCAAACAAATATAAACTCAGACTAGTCCACAGTCTAATGTTTGCTCATGCTACTGGAGAAATCAAGGGCAGAACACCTCAGACAGCAGGAGCTGCATTTGGCCTTCACTGCCTGGCAGCCACCCCCTGAGTGCCCTCCTGTCACAGCCTGCCTTTGCTATCAGGGGATGGTACCAACCTGGGCCATGGTCTGTGCCACTTCAATGGCATTAGTGTAGCTGCTTCCAGTCAAAGTTAGCTTTGCTGAAACGTTGAAATCCCTTTTTTCCATCCTGATGTAGAGCTTGCCTTTTGCTTCACTCATATCATAATTTACCTTTTCCCATTAAATTAAAAAAAAAAAAGGAAAAGACTGGGATTGTTAACATCTTTAAAAACAGGAACATCCTCAACAATAACAAAAATGTTAGATACTAGAACTAGAAATAAAGCAGCTTGACTCCTAACATATTAGACAAGTCTACTTTGCAGTGATGGATACAATGGATTTCTTGCAGATAGTTACCTTAGAAGACAGTTGTGCTGCACAGGGGAAGTACTGTAGAAAGAAGGGATGAGTCTGGAGTGCTTTTATATTCAATTCTTCACTAAAGGGAAGAAATGTTCTCTTGTTCAACAATATTTTACAAAGTCCCCTCTTGCTGGCAGCACAAGTTCATCTGAGTTAGCTCTAAGTCTGCCACAGCTTTTAGAGTTAAAATGGCAGCACCTGCCACTGAACACTTAACCCAGCTCCCAGTTTTTGATACATTCACACAAAATGACCTCAATAGAAAATCTATGTATGCACCCCAGGGACAGAATGTAGCCCATTGAACCAGAAATCATTTTGCCATAGCAAATGCATCCACTTTTTAAAAATGAGAAAGGTATTTTGGACTCTGACTTTGCAAGCACTGTCATGGTTTATAAACTTAGAATTTACAATGATTAGAGATTTTAACAGAACGTACAAGACTTTTCAGTGCAAAGGTCTTTTGCTAGAAACTTAAGAAAAATCTGAATATCCCAAGGCTAAAAATATCACACCTCTAAACACCCTTAAAAGCCTACAGTTTTGTGTAGATATAGCCATACTGACGCCAACTTAGAAAACCAAGTCACCATAATTTTACAAGTTTCAACTGTGCCAAAACAATTTAATAAGATTTAAATATTTATGTCAAGTTAAGTTATATTTTTATGTACTTGTCTGGTCCAGGTCTAGAGTTTTGCAGACTCTTTCACTGTCTGCTACTTGGATTCTGTGTGGGCAGGCAGAGACAGGTCCCAGGCTGTGAAGGGAAGAATCTGTCTGCAGCCCTTCAGAAACTCCCTGAGGTTTACAGAGTGTTTGGTGTGACTACTCACTTTATCCAAGTTTTGTTATCCATTTCACCAGTGATTTGGTTATTAATACAGTAACTATATTCCATGGAAATCACAGTGGCCTAATGACATTTTTTACAGAGCTCAGAATGACCCTTTTACCCTTGCTGGTCTTTTTTCCTACTGATGGAAAAGGAGAAGTTTTTGTTTTGTTCATAGGTCAGCCTCAGAGCACCTTCAGTTTCATTTTCAGTCATGACTTCTTGAATTGTCATCTGTGGAGGGAGAAAATAAACAAATCACATGCCATAACTTCTACCCATCATTTCACTTCAAATGAGCACAATCTCTTGACTCACTTAAAGCCATCATCTTGACTGAAGTTTATCTTCCAGACAGGCCTTCTGGGTGCTTCCTACACGTAAACCAAGAGCCTCATGAGAGGTTTTCATTTTTTGTGTGTGTGTTTCCATAGCTACTCATTTGCATTATTGACAAATACTAGTGTTACTTTCAATGTACTCTTATTTGGTTTAAGTCTAAAGCTACTGGTTCTTGTTTATGTCTCCCACAATCTCATGTTTCATATACCAGAAAGAAATTGTGCTTTCTTTTTATTATTTTTTTAAAGAAACAGAGGAGGATCCACCGATTTTTTGCTCCAGGGCATTTCTCCCACAGCTGCTGCATCATCTACAGCCTTATCCTGAAAATGCTAAAGAATCTCTCTGGGAAAGCTGAGGGCCATTTCCCACACTTCAACAGCAACACTGGTATTTGCCAAAGTCTGTGGGAACAGTAATTTGTGAAGGCCCCTGGTTATACTCATACCTTATAAATGAATAAGGCACCTCAAGAATTACCACCTCTGCTTTTCTTTTTTTCATTCAAACATTTAGAGGATAAAAGACATTTCACTAAATATTAATGGGGAAGAAGCAGTGAAAATATCTTATACCTTTCAATAAAAGGTTGGTAGTAAATATTCCCTTGAAACACTGATACTTAATATGCAGGTTTAATATTGATCTAATGTTTATGTTGACCTTTACTCTTGCATCCTAGCTACATGTCCTGTTATTTGAAGAGAAGGTGGTGGATCACTTGGAAGGGTTTTTCTGTGTACTACCCTTCAAAAGGGAAGGGGACATTTCAACTAATGCTTCTTTCTCCCAAGGGATAAAGAAACACAGCCTTTGTTTATCCTATCAAGTAGTTTGGAACATAAATCTACTTCTGTTTATTCAACACTGAAGCATTTTAGGTATTTGTGCTACAAGTGGTTTAACCAAGGCAAGGAGTTCTCTAGGTATGAAGGACAGCTGTTTTCTACCAAAAGTTCTTTCTACTTTTGTGAGCCCTATCAGCTGCAAAGTGATAGTAAATACATGCATTCCTGAAATAATTAACCCTGAAAATGGGGATTTCAGGTACCTGACCAGGTTCCTTAGAAACAGACCACTAGCTCTGTACTTAAGTTAAATGAGGATTCAGATAAACTAGGCCAAGTCAGCTCTCAGCTGCACTTACATATAAACCTGGAGTAATTTCACTGAGGCCACTGGAAGTGCTCTGGATTAAGCAAATGTAACTCAAGTGACAGCTTTCATCAAAGCACAGCAAAAGTTTTGTGGTGCATTACCTTAAGAAAGAAGGGAAGTCCCAGGTGATGGAGAAGTGATATTGAATGCTTCACCTCTGCCATGAACACAAATATACCAAAGAGTTCAAAGTCTGTATCAACATCCACAGTCACAGTTATATCTTTCTCATCATACTGGATTTCACAGACAGTCTTGGCTTTGTTTTCTATACAGAAGGGACAAAATAGTGCCAATTTGAGCAGCTAATTTTTGAGTAATTTCAGTACTGCCTGCATAAAATCAACCCAGCCAGCTTTTAGCTTAATACATTCATCAAGACAAAGTCATCATTCAGGATTACAAGAACTTCAGCCTGTGGTTGGAGGAGGGCAGAGTTTTTCTGGATGTCCTTGAACTTTGTCCTTACAAAGTCTCGTGGTAACAGTGCTTGTGTACCCACATCCAGTGTTAAGTGGCAAGTTAGTTCCTGTCAGGAATGTGTTTGTGCAGCTAGAGCTGACTAATCCATACAGCCAACTGCATCCCTGGCCTGCAGCAGCCTCTTCCAGGGAAGAGATCTGAGCTCTTCTGACCTCCAGTGACTCCTTTGGTTCCAGCTGCAGCAGCTCAACAATGCCCAAAGAACATGACCTGAAGACCTTTCCCCACTGTCCTACCAGCTTTTCATTTTTGAAAAGGAAAATATGAGACTGCTAGAAGATCAAAGCGAGATAAGAGATGTGAAACCCTGTAAATTCTTTAAGATAAGACAAAACCCACAGAAATGGTGGAAATCACATGGTGACTGTGGCTGTCCTGAGAACGACCTCTCATCCCGTTGCTTTTTCCTGAACAGGTGAAAAGAGATGATGCCATTCACATTAGTATTGATTCAGTGCCTGCTAACCTCATCTCAGTAACTCCTGCCCTTTGGTGCTCTCACAATTGTTGAGTTTTCTTCTACATGAATATATTCCCCTGGGGGCACTTAAGGTACCTGATCACAGTGTAAGAGAGAAATGCAGATAGGATTTATGCCAGGGCAAACTTTGAGGGTAGACTGGATCAGCTAATCACAGATGCAGTTTCAGAAAGACAAGTTTACTTACAAACAAGATAAAGCCTCTTTTCAGGTACTACCAGCAAATCTTAGTCAGTTTGTAGCTGTTGAAGGAACAGCTGAAACATCCTCATAGAGCCATTAGAGAATAAAAACCCTGCCAGGAATGGCTGGTACCCACCTGATTTCTGTAAACTGAAAATCAAGTTGATTGCCTTAGGGTAGCCTGATGCCTGGAGTACCTCACTGCTGTGCACACTCTGGCAGAAGAGATCCACTTGGTGGCCAACATAATAGGAGTTTATTATGTATGTGATAGATGTTTCTCCAGCTGCAATGTGCACATACCTCTCTTGAGTAGTGTTTCTCCCTTGAAAAACCACATCTATCTAAAAATGACATGTAAATATAAGTTCTCAAAACAATATTTAAATACTATTTTGTTTTAAGACAGGAGAAAATGGAAGTGAAAGAAAGTTCTGTCTAGTCTACACTTATGTCAAAATCTATCCATTAACAAAATGTCTCTTGGCCTTTCATTAATCATCTTTGACTTTCAAGTATGAAGCTCATTCAACTGAATGAATGTCAAGCCATGCCAGCCTCACTGATCTATGGCAAATTTTCATTAGGTTCTTTTTTATCCCACAAACACAACTTCCTTCTTCTAAAAGATACTTAATATACACCTACTGACAATATTTACCAGACAGTAGGTACTCCAATACTTCTCTGAAAATAGCATGCAAAGAAATACTTCTTTCAGTACAAAATTCCTATTAA
Source organism: Pyrgilauda ruficollis (assembly GCF_017590135.1). Taxonomy (NCBI): domain Eukaryota; kingdom Metazoa; phylum Chordata; class Aves; order Passeriformes; family Passeridae; genus Pyrgilauda; species Pyrgilauda ruficollis. The sequence continues at coordinate 8,694,993 of NW_024514764.1, read as the reverse complement.
AGAGCATAGGAGCAATACTCCAGTCCCTGGTGCAATGTGTTCAAGCTGTCCTGCAGAGTTACAATATCAACACTCTACCACCACTCTACCCAACACTCTACTACCACTCTAGTGCCCACTCTACCACCACTGATCAGAATGGAAGAATCTCATTCAGAAAGCAGTCAAGGAGAAACTTTCAGTAGTTCAGGTTTTGGGCATCCACAGTTTCTAAATATCAGAAAATCTCAGCTTTCATCCTGTACCTTACAAAACGGGAGTTTTCATTCAAGCCATGAGCTTGAATTACATCCTTATACAGGACAATTATTATAATTAAAAACAAACAAACAAAACCCCAAAACTACCTGTAAAGATGATGGGACTCTGGCTTGCAGCAGCCATGGCAAAGAGTGATGGAAATTCCCTGTTATGTTGGTAATTGTTTCAAATTCTTGAATTTGTCCTTCAAGAACTGTTAGGTGAGCACCATAAAGCGCTTTCAAACTAAAGCTCCTGGTGACTTTGAGGTTCAAGATAGCCTGTGTGCAACAAAAGTGAATTGTGAAAAGACAGAATTGTATAAGTTAAAGCTCCTGCTGGTCAGGGCTCTTTCTTTGGTTGAGACAGTATAATCTCAAAGATGTGTCAAAGATGCATCTTGTATCATTTTATAACATAACACAACATAGTTATAAATGTCCCTTTTATTTTAGAATTCAACCATTTAACATGTATTCTCATGTATGGCCATGTTTTAATGCTATTCAGTTACATGGTTAATAAGTCTTGTGTTTCTCAGATTAAAAATATATGCCAGGTAATCAGAGTTCAGAAGGAAAATACCATTTGGAAAGGACTCAGTGAAATCCCAGCAGTGCTCCCCTCTGCGTCCAGGGGACACTGCAGCATGTCAGACACACAAATGCAGTGCCCTCCTCTCACTCCACATTGGGAACAACCTCCAGCCCCAGGCCTGTGGAAAGTCCTGGTCTAAACTATTGCTCTGTTGAGAACAGGAGAATAACTGTTCTCTAGCGAGAACAAACTGAGCTTCTGAACTCCCATCAAGAACAAAAGGAGCACCTGGACTCCCCTTCACCAAAACAGCAAACGTGTGAAGTCCCATCTACACCCGCTGCTCTTTGCCATCTCACCTCCCCAGCTGCTGTCCCCCTCTTGTGCCATGGCTTCAGGTTGATAACCTACCTGCAACTCAATCTTGTCTTTTATTTGCAAAGTCTTCAATGTGTCTATGTTATGAGTAAGTTTGTAATTAAGAGATACAACATCCAACTTCTGGACAAAGTTCAGTTCTTCTGTAATCTGCTCAGTCCAAGTAAATATGACAAAAGTTAACTGTGGCATATCTCTGACATGGAGACTTCTCTGAATAACCGTAATCATTGGACTAATTACACATTAGAATAAAATTATGAAAATGATGAAAACTTTATGGTGAAGAACTGTCTAATTTTGTTAGAAGTCACAGCTTTGTACTGTAAAAGGGAATATGCTGCACCAAGTGAAGATTCTTGATAAGGAAGGTTTGGTATAATTTACAAACGAGAGTCAAGGATCATTGCTGATGTCAAATTTGTTGCAAGGAGCAATTGCACAGAAGGACTGGCTGAAAGATACTGCCTTCATTTAATTAAGGCCTTTAGAACTAAGCCAGCCCCAGCAAAGTATTGCATTGGGATTGTCTGCAGAAACAATATTTACCAAATCAATTAGCTCACTTCAACTTCTATTTCACATATTACTGATATGGAGAAGACACTTACTTGCTTGTTGTTCACACAGAAATGAATAAATCCTTTATAGAAGTCACTGTTTTTTTCTGATATCACATCAAGTAACATCCTCATGGGAATGCCAATGTCAGCAGCTCCTTGGATGTTATGGGTTAGCACTGCATCCAGCTCTTGCCTTTCCTGTTAGTATTTCACAGCAGAGAGCAAAGCACGTGTAGAACCCAAAGATCACTGCAATACAGAGCTCAAACCAGAAATCTGTCTGTCCTACATTTAACACGAATTAAACTCCCACTAGCTATGTTGTTTCTCTATGGCACAGAAACATACAGAAATTACCAGTTATGGCAGAAAAGTGAAACATCCTGAGGAAAGAGGTATTTGTGTTGTTCTCTGCTCTCTTGCTCTGATGACAAGAGAATCCAAACTTATAATTGTCAACAGAAAAGCAAGAGATTCACAGCCTTCCCTGTGTTGCTGTCTCACTGAATAAACAAACAGCAGTGTCTCAATTAATCACTGCCTATTATTTTGCAGGGTAAATCACAGTGATGTAAAGACAGAATACAAACAACAAAAATTTGCACACAAAGAACATAACAAGGAAATTATTCAGGAAGTGCCAGAGTCTATATCCTATTATCCTAGGCATTGGTTACTGCACACTGAAGGTGCCAGATTTTCAAACATTTTATTATTTAATTTTTATTCTGGCATTTATTACTTAAGCTTGACTATTTGTTCCAAATAACATAGGTTAAAGTACATTACCCAGCACTTTGTTCACACACTCCAACAGCCTGCAGGGTACTCACATCAGTGACTTTTAGTATAAAGAGTCCTCGGAATTTACTTTCATCAACAGTGATCAGTGTCTGTGAATCCAGGTTCATTTTATCCATCAAAAGATGGCCTGAGCCATCAATTTTCATTGGTGCTCCAATATCCTGTAAAAGAAAGAAAAAACTTTTACAAATCACCACTTTTGCACTTAACCACAAATACATTATAGCTCTAATAGTAACTTTAATCACCTAGCTGTAAAATCAAGTATATCAGGCAGCATAGGCAAAGGATGTTTCCAAAATCTTGAGAGCTTTTTAATACATTTTATAAATGCTGTCTTTTTTATTTTGAATATGCCTAATTATTTTTGATAAATGAGTTAGGATAAATAGAACACTGGACAATGTGGCTGCTCTTCCTGCCTAAATGAAAAGTTAATTGATATTCTATGCTTGGCATTGTCCCAGTGACCCAAAGCATCCATAAATTCAGTGAAATCAGACAGTATACTTAAGTTTATTATGGCAGTTCTGTTTTTGGGAAAGGGCAAGTGAATTTCATCTTTGTATATTCAGATTTACCCTGACTTTCATATTGAATCCACAGATCATAATGTGATAACATGTCTCTCAAACTTTTCATACACTGAATTTTCTGACCTGAAGATTATCTATTTACTTCATATATTTTAAGACTATTTCAGAGTTTGTTTCTCAAACTGCTGAGAAACTGTAACTGCTGATAAAGCCAAAGACAACTTTGAATAATCATTATTTCTGAACAGAAAAACCCTGCAGATTTCTCAACCATGTTTTAGAAAACATATCAGAGCTAGTACAAGCAAATCCACTATCTGCAGGTACTGATTAAAAGAAAATCTGGTGTATGCCATAAGAAAATACAGTGAATGACTGGCTCCAGAAGTAAGATGCAACATTTAAAGAGAATGTTTTTTCTTCTTTCTCTGCTACCTCTTTGAAATACTTAGATTATTGTCTTTTGACTTTAGCAGGTACAAAGGTCGTAGCTTAGATGTATAAATTTAACCTTAAAGGAGAAAATTCTTTTCCATACCTGAATTGTTTGGCATTTGTTTTCTATAAGCATTTTCCACTGCAGGTTCTTTTCAGGGTCAAAGTCCCCATTCATTTGAAGCTCACAGGCACCCAGTTTCATTCCAACTCCAAGAAGATATTTTAAGTGTTTCCGTGCAGTGATGGACAGCTCATTTTCCCTTGGGATTTCCTTCAGCTGGGGGAGGTCATGCCTGAATTGAATTTCCAGAGCCACCTTTGGCTTGCACTCTGCTCTCACTTCAAGACGGGCAGTTTTGCCTTCTGTTTCCAGGACAGAGAGCAGCTCTGCCTGGCACTTGTCTTTCTGAAAGGATCCTGTGAGCCGTGCCTGAGTTGGGAAACTGAGATCCTGTCAAGATTTAAACAAAAAATCCTTTGGAACATACAAACACTTTAAGACAAGTGTGTATTATATGATACAGTATCAGAGACAAAACCTACAATCTCCAAGCTGCCATCTTTCTCCCCCTCAGCAAGAAAGATGGTGATTTTTCCTGAATAGGGCATAATGGAAGAATTAAGAACTATCCTGCAGAATTCACAGCTTCTGCATCTTTACCCAGTCTTACATTTACAAAAAATACAAAATACTTGTTTCTTCAGATTGGCAAAGTTTACTAAACATTCTATGCTTCATCCAGACCACAACAATCTCAGTTTTCATACAAATTAACGTATAAAAAATTCATAGGCCTAACAGACATTCTTTCACCTGGTTGCAGAAGGTTTGTTTTTTTTAATAATTAAACTTCCAGCTTGTCTTGTATAACATCCCAAATGAAAGGTTTCTTCCCATTCGGTCAAAGGATTTCTAAAAACACTGAAAATTATACTATTTTTTAATACTTTAAGGGGTTTTCATTCCCTTTTCACTATAACTTTGCTGTCATTTTTATATTGCCACTTTGTAATTGAGGAAGTTACTCAGTTTGGGGATTTGAAAGCAAAATATAAATGCCTGTGAACATCTAGGAAAAAAGCCCAGATTTTGCAATTGTCATTCTTTCCAATGTAGTCAGTGAGGCTAACTGGAAAAAAAAAAAGGAAGTTCCCTGTTGATATAATCCTCACAGACCAGGGAATGTGAGGCTAATATTGCTGTTCAGCCTTAGAGGGCAGTGTCGGCCTGCGAAGGCAGCAGTCAGCAAAGGCTGAACTGATCTCAGTCTCCAGTGAGCACCTGGGAACAGGATGTGTGAGACACTGCCTTTGCCTGATGCTGTGGGACAGGCGTGCCTTTAGAGTGCCTTCCCAACGCTCCAGCAGTGTCACGTTAGCTAGAACCCACAAGGCCTTCATATGATCCCCAAACTCTCTTTAGAAGCTTCCCAGAGCTACCTGCAGAAGTTGACATTCTGTTTCTGTTTCCAGTGTCCAGTCAGCTTTATTCTGAATACAGAGATCCCCTCTAGCCCTCAGCGTGCATCTGCCAGCCTGCAGCAGGAAAATGCCCTCTGTGGTGGAGTCTGTGGCTGCAGAGAACAGGACTGAGTTTTCAAAAGGCAGCCCAAGCTGGCTGAGCCAGGGAATTGAATGCCTGAGCATCCCTTGGAGTGTATATTCATGCTGGCAGGAGGTGTCTATCTGCACATCCACTGCTCTGCCATCACACTGCAGGTTCATTAACAAGCCCACGCTGCAGATGTTCTGTTGAAATGAGCCCCCCAAGACTGCAGCACGAGGCAATCCCATCCTCTGCAACAGAAAAGATTACTGTTTAAAACACACAAAGCAAAGCAACTGTCTTCTCATTTGTTCTAAATTCATAAGAAAGCATTCCTTCTTTCTGAAACAATCTATGTTTGGAAAAGACCACACAAGACAGTTTCTTTCATAGAGAAATCAGAAATTTCTCTGTGAAAAACCTGAAAAAAAGCTAAATGGGTGGGAGGGGGGAAAGAAGAAGAATAAATCCTCGAATAATTTTTTCATAATTAATGTAGAAGAAAAAAATCTTAACCTCCACAATTCCAAACTGAAAGGACATGCTTTTCTCTAGATTTCAGGACAAAAGTTTATTTTACTTAATAAACTATTATTAAGCAACATTTTCATGGCAACAGCAGTAACACTACCATTGTATTACTCCAAATTACCACTTCCCGCTGCAAATGCTCTGACTCATTGCTCTGTCAGAACTTTAATGACCAAATCTGACCTATCCATAAATGTGTGAGGAGACAGTTTTCTGTGACTCAGTGATCAGAAATACACAGACTGGAAGGGCATGCAGAAAACAATCTGGGCTTACCTCTAAACTGACGCACTTGTTTCTAAAAGCAAGTAGCCATCGTGTCTCATTGCTTGCCAGGCTCACTTCCCCATCAGCTTCCAAAGTGCAAGGCCCAAGGACAACACCAAGGATGCCCTTGTACTTGTCACTTCTCATGGCTGACACCTTCAGCTGGTTCTCTCTGGCAATTCCCAGAGAATGAAGTGAAGGCAAAGAATGCTGGAAGTCGATTTCTAAATGAGGATGGGTGTTACAGGTGGCATAGAGTTGTAGGCAGGCAAATATGTCACGAAAAGAAACATGTCCAAAGAGGATGACAGTAAAGTTGCTGGTAAATATTGACCCATTCAGTGAAATTCTTGCTGGAGTCTGAAAAATTACAGAAAACTGTGGTCAAGTTTGCGTTCCTGTCAGGTCACATACTGTTTTTAAAAGCTCCTATTACTAGAAGAGAACGGTTCCCTACACCATTTTGTATTCATCCTACATAATTATAAATGCTGAAACAAATGGCGAGATGGACTCAAATCTTTATTTTGGAGAATAGAAATAACAGGAAGAAAACCCAAACCAATTATTAATGAAAATATTTGAAAGTGTACACAAAACTTCCAGGAAGCTCAAATCCATTTCTACATGTCCAACACTTTCAGTACTTATTCCCTCCATAGTAGTTAAGACACTATGCTGTTGAGAGCAAAGTTTATAAATGAAGCAAGTACCTCAAAATGATGAAATGCAATTGCACCATTGCAAAGGCCAGAAAGTTGTTTGTTAGCAGATTCTCCACTGCAAGCAACCTGTTGATGTTGTCAACAAAGCACATTCAGAAAATGAAGAAAAGCAGGGAGGACTAAAATTCAAAGGAGCAAGTTACAAGACTACTTTAAGGATCAAATAGATGAAGGCACCAAAACATAGATTAAAGGTTAGAGTTCTGTTTCAAAAAGATAAACAGTTTAGTGTTTAGTGCACTAAATACATTACAATAAATAGCAGGATTTCTGCAAACCTCTAGTACATGTGGAACAATGTCCATCAGTCCTCCCACATCATGGTGAAGTGAAAGAGAAATTTTCATAGCAGTGTCAGTGGTTTTCTTCTCCATTTCAATCTTGAGCTGCTCTGTCTCCACTGTGGTTGTTATCCCTGCAGCGATCTTTCTGGAGAAATTCTATGCACAAAAGAAACCAAATCATGGAAAGAAAGAAACAACAACAACATCCCAGCAACAATTGGGAAAGGCAGAGTATGTTGCACTGTGCTTAAACATCACAGTCTGTGTCAGGGTGGCAGCACTGGTAAAATAAAAATGCAAATTCATCAAGGCATCCTCATTTCAAATAGAGATTGTAATGTCATGCCAGACCTTCTAAATGCAGCATATCAATAATTCTTTCTGGCTTCAAAACATATGAGAGCATTCAGTACCCTGAAGGATTTGAGCCCACAGGCACAAACAATTAAAGCACTGGAACTATTAAAAAGCAAGGCAAAGGAACTATTTAGAATTCTTTCTCTGCACACCTTTGTGTCTCACCCTACCACAGTGGTTGAAGCCACCCAAATATAAGCATGTGAGTGACTCGAGCCTTTCAGTGGATGTCTGAGACAGCGAAGCATTTGAACTCTTCTTTAATGGAACGATAATCTGCAATGCAAAAGAGCTGTAACACTCACAGATCTATAGCAGAAGTGCAGATAGAGAGAACAGCAGCCAAGCAACACCATACCAGGAATCATGGTCCATAATGCTTCTGTGGGTAGGAATTTCCAAAGGGAAAGCCATGCTAAACACTTTCTGCTCTTTAGCAGCCATCCAAAGGATGACACCAAGACCAGTTAAATCCAGTACCAGACGCAAGCCTTAGGCCTGCTGGTCCACTTCCCATTTACAGGGGAAAGATAAAATTGGACAAGACATATGTTCATATGCAGCAAAATCTTCACTTAAATGAGAACTGAATGTAGCGTCTCATTTAGTCTAGATTCAGCTCCAAGAGCTCAGATGACAGGTCCACAGTATGACAAGGAGCCAGACAACACCTTTCTTTCACTCAGGAATTTAGTACATCTCAAAAACAGAGCAGCTTCTAGAATAAATATATAGAGTGCACAGGAAAAGCCTAGAATTATCATATATACACAAATTGTCCTGCCAGAAATTGAACTTTCACAGGCAGAACTCTTCTTACCTCATAATAGCCAGCAGCTTCTAAAACAAAAGGGATCCCATGTTTCTTTATCTTTGAGATGTTGTGCTTTAAGCTCACAGATAGCTGGGATGTGGGAGGCTCTGTGGTCAGTCTGTGCCCCTCAAACACAGCAACCATCCTTTCACTGCCACTCTGCAGGGCTATGGCAATGGTGTGATTGCCTGTGCCACGTTCACATGTGGCAGTAAGAATGCCATCCAAAGGCAACCCTATTGACAGGGAAGGAAGTAAAATTAACACAGCACTTCTGGGTTGTCATTACAGACTACAGAGAAGATGCACTACAGATCAAAAGAAGCCTTCTGTAATTTTTCATAAGAAAAGGCACATCTTTATATAAAGTATGATCACTTTACTGATATTTATAGAAGGACATTACCTTCCAGGTTAAAATCATATTGAAAAGGGACTGCTAAATTAAAATGTGGCATGCACTTTGGAAATCAAGAACTTTCCTTTTCTTAATAAAGGATATTTACCAATTGGTATTGTGTCCAACTCCAGTAGTCAGCTGTCAAAAAATTCAAAAAGGATTTATTCTGTGCAAAGAAACCCATGCAAAATTACTGATAACTCCAGTTCATGAAAATCCACGGCTTAGCTTAGGAAACAACACTTGGCATTATAAGTATACTCAGAGGAACTGGTCACAAAGAAACCCGTGCAAAATTACTGATAACTCCAGTTCATGAAAATCCACAGCTTAGCTTAGGAAACAACACTTGGTAAGTGTTGTAAGTATACTCAGAGGAACTGGTCGGTTTAGATGCTGTGCAAGAACACAGATGTACAAGAGAGAAATAATTTCCTCTGAAGTACTTCAAAACTCTTTGAACTATTTCTGGGTCATTTTTATGGTATTTTCTCAACAATACTAAAAAGAATGCTGCTAAGGCTAAAAGACATTTTGTTCTGGTGTGAGCAAACACAACTCATCTGTTTCCATTGGTCAGCAGTCATTTAGGTAAATTCACCTTGTAAGACCATATCATCAAGTCAGATTTTCTTCCTACCTGCATCTGTTAAAAAGTCGACATTATGTGTGAAAGTCCCACTGACTGTGCCATGCCCACGATCCATGATATTGAAAAAATCTACAGAAAGAGCCTTCTCATCCACCTGGAAGCTAGCTAGCCCCCTTTTCTTCTCTTTACTCAGTTCCAGGTGTCCTTTCAGTCTTGCCTCCCCTGGGATTGCCTGACTGCCATTCTGAACCATGGCAACAGTGATATTGTGCACAGTGGTATTCCCAAACACATTCCTGTTCCTGACATGCAGTCCATACAGTCTTTTGTTGACCATCACATTGATGTTACCTGTAACAGGCAGAAATTGTTACTGTGGGGAGAGTTTCTTAGGACAGAAATAGACACAGTTTTAGGAGTAATGTATAAATTAACAATTAATGTAATATCAGGAGGAAGTAGAAGAATTTCCATTTATCACACTAGATAATTTTGCCTAATTTAGAGAGCAAAGCAGTTCAGTGTTGAGGGTTTCTTTACTAATGACTGTGTCTAAAACAAATTACATAACAGTATTTCTGGCAGCTGTTCCTTTTTATTCACCAAGCTGCTTGTGCCCTTAGGCCAGGTACTATACTGCAGTCCCTCTGAAGGAAAATTTACAGATGGATTGTGACCTACTACTTGTGTAATTGCAGAGCTCTGCAGTGATCTACTCCACCCATGGAGCCATTCAAAGGAGTAGGAGTCTTAAGTCAGCCCCCACATTTCAGAAGAGGAAAGAGGCCACCCACTATTTCCTTTAATCCATGAAAACATGAAAAATCCAAACTATGTTAGTTCGCTGAAAAATACTCTCAACCCAATGACCCATGGTTCATTTTGCATGCCAAATACTCTGCTCTGCATTATACAGAATCACAGAATGGTTCAGGATAGAACCTTAAAGCCCATCTTGTTCCAACCCCTCTTCCATGAGCAGGGACACCTTCCACTGTCCCAGGCTGTTCAAAGCCCTGTCCAGCCTGGCCTTGAATACTTCCAGGGACAAGGCATCCACAGCTTCTCAGGGCAACCTGTTCCATTTTCTGATCACTCTTACAAGAATTTCTTCCTAATATCCAATCTAAATCTGTCTTCTGTCACTTGGAAGACATTTCCCCTTGTCCAAAGTGTTTCTCCAGCTCTCTTGGTACTGGAAGGAGCTCTAAGGTCTCCCCGGAGCCTTCTCCAGGCTGACAACCCCAACTCTCCCAGCCTGGTTCCAGAGCAGAGGGACTCCAGTCCTCTGATCATCTCTGTGGTCTGCTCTGGACTCACTCCAGTAGGTACACATTGCTCTTCTGTTGGGGACCCAGAGCTGAATACATTGTGCAGCTCAGGAAGGATTACATTAAAATTAAGCAGCATCCTTAGATAGCTGCAGGTTAGAACAAAACACAAAGGAACAGAGTACCATCATGAATGTTGTTTTTGCACTTCAGTAATCCATCCAGAGAAAGGAGATGAGGTATAGCCTTTAATCCAGTAAAAGTGTGTTGGACTCTTCCATTTAGGGACAAAACAAAACCAGCTTTCTGCTCCCTGGCTCCCATGAAATCCATGTGAAGCCTATTTTCATTAAGCTTCAAGTTGGAAGACAATAGAAGTCTAAAAAGACAGACATAAAAATTGCTAGTAAGATATTATTATGGTTGATTCAGGATTGTCAAGACACCCCTCCTCACTCAAAGCAGGATCAATGAGAGCAGGGTGCTCAGGAGTGTGTGGTCAGGTTTGGAGTCTCCATCCTTGGACTCCTTAGATTTAGACATCCTTAGATTTTCTGGACACTCATTCCAGTGTTGTGAATCAGGCAATCAGATGCCCTGCAGTCAGCACACGCTATTCACCAGATGTTTATAAATTCCTCAGTAAAGATTTACAGATTAGCAGACTAATTTTTTCTTTAAATTTCTTGAATGCTTTTGTTATGGTTCCTAATAAAAGAAAGAGCTGGAGAGACTTTGAGTTGGAAACTAAGCCTTCTCTGTCACAATATGAAATAGATCTTTGGTGCTGCTTTAAAAGCAGCACTTGAGAATTCAGTTTAAAAAATAATTCTAAGTGTGACCATCATTTGAGTTTGGTAAATGAAACAACAATATTTCTTTGCACCTTGGCCCTGAATTGAAGAGTGTTGGAGAAAAGTGGCACAGCTTCTCAGGGAAACTTACAGGAGCAACAAAATTTTTTGTGTTGTAAGTATAAGACTGAGACACAATTTTCACATGGCCTTTAACAAACTATCCACTGAACTATCTGACTTTCTAGACTGAAGTATATTACACAAAATACCTAAAAGTGAACCAATCAGTCCAGTTTTCGTAGTGTTAGACATCCCTTCTACAAATTGGAACCCTGTTGAAAGACTGATGACAAGCAAAACCTCAGTGAAAATCCACTCCACGGGAAGAACAAAACTACATAGTCAGGGAAGTAAGGTTTGTTGCCTCAATCAGCAACTGCAGTCCGTACAGACTGCATCCTTTTAGCTGTTCTCCAGAAACACTCAACAGTTTATTTTTGTTTGTATTCTCCTTGTAAAACAAACCCTAAACAAATCATCATTCCAAAAATTTTAAGTGTTCTGTTTTCTTTCCTGTGAACTGCAATAAATTGCTCTCTTGTGGCTTACCCTGGTATTTAAACAAATTAATGCACTACTGGAAGGCCAAAACTGCAAGCATACTGCAGAACCACATTAAATACCTTTCTTGGAATATTTTATCTTATTTTTAGTGTTACTAGTAAATCTAATGTGCTTCATCTAAATTTTAGTAACTTCTGATTCCTTTAACTCTTATTTCCTTATTCTCCTTATCCCATCCAATTGGTAAACACTGGGACCTCTGCAGAAATTCTAAAATTCTTCACTGCATACATTTGTATTTGTAAAATTTGAAAAATCAGCTGAAACTTGAGGGCCAAATTTCTATTTCCCACCTCTGCCACCTCAGAGCTTTCTCCAATATTTTAAAAACCTTATAATAAACACTGGGAAGTGCCCTTTTCCACTGGCATAACTTGTACTATCTGTTCACTCAAAGTTCTCTAAGTCCTTGGAAAGCAGCTAGAGCACATTAACACAACTTGTATCAACTTATGAAACATAAGGAGCAGAAGTATTTCAACAATAGGGATAACACATCAACTGGCATTTACTCAGCAGCCTTGCTGCAGCCATAGGAAAGTAGTTACATTTAAATTTGTATCCCAGAACACTCTTTAGTACCTCAGCTAACCAACATTGTGATTTCTCTACCTTGATGGAAATATTTTGCCCATGAGCTGGAACTGTACTGATTCTGGATTTGTCAGGACTGTCTGATGGAGAAAAGCCCTCAATTCAACAATTCTGGCATTCCTCCTCTTTTCATTGTTCACATCGACCTCCAGCATCAGCACTTCCCTTCCATTGGAATGAAGGTGAAGGGAGCCATTGACATTGTTTTCACCATAACTCTTCAGGGCTGCCTGGGCCTACACACAGAGAAAAAGGAGAGCAGGTCTTTAAGGATCTCAGATTATCATACACAATACTGAAACATCAGTCTGAGCAATGAGACTGCAGACAACAAGCTGGGACTGGACAAAAGCAGAGAGGGGAGCAAAGGGGGAAAGCAGTTTTTAGTTCTCATCTTTGTTTCTCACCATCTGACTAATTTTATTTGGCAATAAATTAAATTAATATTGCCTATGTTGAGTCGGTTTTGTCTGTGAAGGTAATGGGTAAGTGATATCCCTGTCTTTATTCCAACCCTGTCGCAACAAAATATGAGCTACACTGAATTTTAAGTACAATTTAACTAGACTTTAAGAGTTTTCTGAATTTCAGCCAAAATACAAGCCAACTGTTCCAACCCCATGTAACTATCTAGCCAGAACAAACTCTAACCATCAAAAGTTAACTGTCTCCCTAACAATTTACACCTGTCCAGTATAGTCACTGAGTGTATGAAATGCAAAAGCTTCAAGTTCAAGCAACAAGACTGTAAAGACCAGGGGACTGACCTGTGAAGACATGTTCTTGTTGATGATGGCTTTTACACTCACACCACAGTCTAAGTGTTCCAGTTCAGTCTGCCTGGAGAAGAGCTCCCCGCTTAGGGCCACTGCTTGTGGAAACTCAAGCTATTTGACAAAGCAAAGTATCAGAAGAGAGCACTGCATTCCCCACAACTGCCTCACGTGATTTAATGTCTGAACTTCTAGCATGAAGTGGGTGATGCATATAAGCACCATCACAAATGTGGTATCAAATTTTACCAGTTATATCACAAGATACTGAAAAATATATTGAAAGTAGTAAAAAAAGCATGAAAAAGGGTCAATGTGTGCCTTACAAGATATTATTGACAGAAATTATAGATACATAACTGAACATACTGAGATACCTACAGTTATTTGTCAGGGCCAGGACTTGATTGGTTTAGGACATTTAGCAAACAATTATAATTGTAATCAAACAATTATAATTCTAAAGACAACACACTAAAACAGTCACCAAGACATAAAAAACACCAAAAATTAAACCCATCAGTACCTGGAACGAGTGTGTCACATCCACGTGTAAAAGGTGTCTAAAATCTGCCTCACCGGATTTGTCCTGATACCTCCCTAGAAAACTGAGAACATCTTCTTTATTCACCTTTAGGACAGTCTCAAGCTCGTGCTTCACCTGTGTGTTAAGAATGGGAGTAAGCAAAGTGCACTGAGTATTAACCCTGTGTATAAAGAAAGATCAGAGAAGCCATCCCTACACATTATGAAAAATGAAACAGTTTCAATCTATTATGCTTTGGCTCAGAAAGAAAAATGAGGAAGAAGAATGAGAAAAATGAGGAAGAAAATGAGGAAAATAGAAGAAAAGAAAATGAGGAAAAATAGCTACATTTGGTAAGAAAGATGAATAGATACAGCTAGATAAAGTGAGAACACTGAATCCATTCCATCCCAGTACTTGTTTTGTTAACAACACTCATGCATAATAATATTCTAAAAATAATATATGAAGTATTCTTATCATAGATTACTACACAACATATTAGTCTACAAAATTAAGGAGGTACCAAGGACATAATCACCCTCTGAACAATTTGGTTGCAGCAGCTCTGTGGCTAGAAACTAAAGACCTATAGCAAGTGAGGTCTGAAAAGACAATAAAGTGTAAATAAACAGGTAATGAATGTCTCCTAAATGAGTCTAATGGGAAATTTACTCACATTTTGATGACTTAGAGTTAAAATGCACATTTCAACATCTTTGGGAAATATCCTAATGTTATAAGGATGAGTTAAGCCAGCACAAATCTAAAAAGAATTTTGAGAGAAAATGCAAGGAACATAAGTAATATGCAGTAAACCACTCATTTGCAGCTTGTTTTGGAATATCAGACTAAAGGAAGTTTTTTGATAACTCACATAGGGGTTTTCAGGTTGGTAACCAAGTATGAGAGTCTGAACTGTTTCCTCCACTCCATTTATCAAAACTTTTGTTTCCATGAAATAGTGCTTTTGCTTTTTGTCAACAGTAAATGTCTCCTGCAGAAGGAAGCTCTGCAGAAAAGGCACTTTAAAAGGATGCCTGGAAAAAAACCAAGAAATAAACATAGTGTAAAAGATCTTAATAGACAACTACAACAAGAAATCATGCAGAGTTCAGCTTGAACATGCAAAGTTCAACCAACATTATCAGTTACTACCAGGGTGTCAGGTACAGAAGCAAAACACATGGGACTGGACATTTAAGGAACTATAGGGCATAATGACAACTTCACACAAACTCCACACACTAACCTGAATTTTTGATAGAGTTTCCATCCTGAATTTGGTAAATGCCTGGAAGGGCATGGGAGAAGGTGCTGCTCTAAAGTTCTGACATGTATAACCAGCACATATACCTTCTATACCTGCATGGCCAAGACTTCATTTCAAATAAGGAGTGTCCAAAAGCTCCTGCCAGGTTTGGAAATCTCACCTATCCACATTTTATGCTTTATGTAGAAACAGCATCTACATGCCAAGAACCCTGTACAACAGATGTTCAGCACTACACAGCTCTAGGAGAAGTTTACTACTTCAGTGTAATGGTTTATGGACTTCATTAAATATTTCTGCACATTTAATAAGTCAGACCTCTTGGAAGCATGCACGAACCTCTATAAGCAGACACTGGACTGCCTTTATACATGTTAGAATATCTGCTACAGCTCTTCATTTACATATTTTTCTACTGAAAAGACACCTCCAAGTGTTTTAGTTATCTCTGAGCTGTACAGGGCCTCCTAAGGCAGCCTGTGCACTCTTGTTCATGCTGCTGTGCCTTAAGAAAGCTGAGATCTCCCCAGAAGTCATCCAGATGTCTCTAATCTGAGCACACATTTTTACTAAGGCCTTCAGGCTGGGCTTTAGTAATGGATAATGAAGAGAGAAATTTCAGGGACAGCCAACATGTAGGAGCAGTGTACTCATTCTCACCAGAAAATGAAAATATATTCCAAAATCTAAACAAGACCATTTGTTACATGTTTTAAGAGGATACCTCTGGCTTTAGAATGACTATATAATGCCTAAGGATTAGGAAAAAAGCACATGGATGGCACAGAGAATCAGATCTGGATTTTGGAACTTCTCACCACACACAAGTTTGGACACACCATAAATCCTGCTGTTTTCAGGAAAGGAGGTTATATGCCTGGCTGAGTTGCCAGCAAACATGTCACAGCACACATGGTCTGTTGCCTTTGACAGCTTTGTTCACTGTCATTTCAACAAAGAGGCCAAAACCTAATGGACGCAAATAACCAGGCCATGAAGCTGCTGTACTTGAGCAGGTTCAGGGAACCAGATGGGACAAAGAACAGACCCTGCGCATGTGGTACTCTCACTTTATAAAGCCCAGAACATTTCCTAAGAGCATCAAGATGCACATTAAATTTAGGCCAAAACATTCTTAAAAGATAGAAATACGAATACTAAACCTGAAATGCAGGGTTGCACGTTTTTGATAGAGCATCTTCTCCTTCCTCAGCTCTTTTATCTGACCTTCACACTGCAGTATAACAGGCAGACTTTTATAATCTCTCCAAACAATCTTCACAGAAAAATTTGTCTTCTTAGGCTGCACTCAGATCATGAGACCAGAACAGGAAAGGACAATTGCATCAGATTTACTGCATTCATATTCAGGAACCTCAATATGGAAACCATGCTGTTTCAACAGGCTGCAGCAAGGCTGTCACTTCACAGACACCCATTTCTGCTGTGGTTTAAGTCCAAATCTCCATTAATCTCTCAGTGGATTAAAAGTGCCACCAGTAGAAAACTCACTCCAGCAGAAGACAAGTGCCCCTTAATATATCACTTTCATGTCACCCACTTGCAACATAAGCAAGCTCTGGTATATAAAAAAACCAAACTGGATTTTCAAAGCATGGAAAAAGCATTTTCAAAGCTATGTTTAGAAAAACACTTTAAGACTTCCTGCAAGGTGTGAGTGGACCAAAGCAACTGATCAAAGTACCACTTTTGAGAAGAAACTGCTGATTACCCTTCCTGTGCCACAGACATCAAGCAAAGCAAAAATTATTTTAAGACTGGAAGGGTTGTAGAGACTAAAATAACTTATAAACCTGGGCTGTTACCATGCTCACTAGCAGGCAAGAGATTCTGATTCTCCAGGACAGTAGAATTTTCTACACCTCTCATACATCTTCATCAAGTTGTGAGTAACCACATCTCCAGCTCTCTTTCTAGTCATGCTGTCTCTCTTCACCCTCCCTGACTGACTGTCTGGGCTCCCTAACAGGTGAGAAGTACTCCAAACTATGCCACACAAGTTTTTGTTTTATTTTTGAACCTAGATTTACACTGCAGCCTGTCAAAACAGACAGAAATAAATACAGTACTGGAAGGGTTTAAGGTTCAACACTAGCAATAACATCTTTCAGGAACAGAGTGCTGAGTCACTTTTTGTGCAGAGTCAAAAAAATTGCTTTTGTTTTTCTTTCTCACCGTTGGCAGATTCTGATAGCTGGCTGTGAAGTTAAATTCCTGTTTTGTACTCTTTATCTTAAAGCAGAGAAGTTTGGCTCGTTCATTATTCTCCAAATGAATCTCATTCTTCACGAGCTGATTCCACAGAGAGATCATTTCACTATAGCTATGCAGAACATTCCTCCCAAGATGATTAACTGTGGATGCCTGAAAAACAAAGACATTAGTCTGGCTGAGCCAGGACAGACAACATTCCATTGTGCAGCAGCACAGCACAGAGGTGACAGAATGATCATTTACAAGAACTGTAAGAAATGTGTGCCATCTTTTCCATTATCAAAATACTCCAAATTACCATAGAGTTCAAAGTTTATTTAACTCCTCCAAACAAGGGAGAGACAAAAAACTAAATAATTGATGAACAGTTTTTTCTCATTCAAGAATGTTTCACACATTTCTCCATGACTGTGCCTGAAGCAGTAGGGACCTAAGGAGGAAAAGGTGATAAAGAACATCTTAATCATAAACACAAGACAAAAAAGACAGAAGTCTATCACATTGCTTAATGAACAGCAACTATGATGAAATCAGTTTTAAACCTCTACTGTATAGCACAGTCTAAAATAAATTAGGAGGAAGTTTAGAAACCACAGAGTCAGAGCATAGTGACAGCACAGAGCCCTGTCCCCAAAGCCATACACCCTGCAAAGCACCATGGCACCAACCTGCAGGTATGTGGTAGCTGGTGTGTAAATGTGAACTTTCCCCTCCTTCTCATTGCCTTGATCTTTATAGAATAGTTCCAGTACAAGGTCTTTAATGGAGAGAGCTTTTCCAGCTGTCAGCTGGGATGTCAGTAAATAAGCAGAATGCTGAGGCTGGTGCAGTTTGTGAGCTGTGTACAGGTAGAGCCATGGGGTGTCTATATTGAACCCACCTGCAAGGGACATATATTAAAGCTGACAGAAACATGAGATTTCAAACAACCTGGATTCTAACTCCACATCAAGGCTGATAAGATCCAAATGTTCCAGAATGAAGCTAAAATGCTACTATCAATCTTTTCTCTTCCAAGTGCTAAAATCTCTGGGTTGTATATAATGAAATTAATGTCCTTCACCAGTGTAAATGGAACTGCTGGAAGAGGCCAACCAGCCAGGCTGTGATGGGTTGGAGATTTTGAAAACTCAGCTAGACAAAGCCACAACAGATGTGATCTACTGCTAGAAACAGTCCTGACTGGAGCAGGAAACTGGGCTGGACAACCTCCAGGGTCTCTTTCTTCCAACAAACATCTTTATCACTCTGTTGCACTCACGCAAAACTGCTCAGAAAAACCTGGCAGCAGCTTCCAATGCCTGCTTTTCTAATCACAGACTGGAAGTGGTTTGTGGTACTTCACCTTCCCACTTCTTCAGGCCATTTCTGGATGCATCCTTCCACCGCAGCCCAGCCACAAATGGTACACGGTCATTATACTGCACCTCAAAATTGGTGCTGCTCTGCAAATACACCTGAGAGGTGTGCAAGTGCTGCAGCTGGGTTCTATAATTCATCTGTTTTTCCAGGACTTGCATGGTAAACTGGAAAAGAAATCAAGCAAATTTAAATAAGAACAAGATCCCATTTTCAGGGCTGTATAAGTTACACACACAGAAGCAGGAAGGTCACAGCTTCTGCCTTTGCACATTTGCCATTCACTCTACAGATTTTCATGCATGCTCACCAATTATAGATTGAGGTTTCTTTAATATGCATTTGTTACAACTACAGGAGATTAAAAAAGAAAAATGCTGTAATATTCTGAGTTGTTATAACCTGTGCCCTCCTTCCACATTGTGTCACCAAAGCAGCTTTCATAAATCTTTACAATCATTTTATACGAGTTAAAAATGCAAAAAACTCGGAGCAAATTAAATCCTAACTTTTCCAGTATTTGCAAAATTTATCTTCTAGTAAATGTCAAAGATTCTGTGTCTCTGAGCTAAGACCTCACCTAGCTCAAAATTATTAGGTCTGGGTACTTGCCTTATATTATTAGTACACACCATACTTAAAAAAAATGTTGTAATAAAAAAAAAAAAAACATTTATTCTTAGTCTGTCTGTTAAATGCTTGAAGTGAAGGTCTTACTTTTCAACCATCACTATTACCTCCAAGAAATAGCTGACTACAGATGAACTGGAACTGTTCTTAAAGGCTTGGCTGATCAGCACTTTCTTCTTGTTGTTTATTTCATCCCAATGTTTCCCATAGTTCACTTCCATCTGGGAGGAAATCCAAGATGCAGTCACTTCATGTTCCAGGTGAACCTAAAGAGGAGAGCATTGCCTTTTGCTGTGATCTCTTGCTCACAGGTGACACAGGGGTGCCCAGCCCACAGAGTGCCTGGCTCAGCACCCACCTGGTGGCTGTAGGTGGGAGCCTGCACACAGTGAAACTCATGGCCCAGCTCCAGTCTGTAGAAGCCCCGTGCACCCGTCTCCACTTGAACTTTCTGCTGCGTGCTGCACTCATGGCAAGGGTTTTTTGCATCTTCTGCTCAAGTTAAATCACAAAGTTACTTACTCAAGTAAATCAGAGTTAATATTTCAAAATCTTAATAGTATGAATCTGGCACTGGCTTCAAGACTTCTATTTTTCAGAACATCAAAGTGAGATTCGTTTATTTTTACAGCTATATACTTGTTGATTCATCCTACAAATCCAAAGGAAAGCATAAACATCATTACTTAAACAGAATTTTACCTGGTTGAAGTAAAAGAACTGCAAAGTAATCATGATCAAGCTTTGCAGCTTTCTTGGTATCACATAATATTACATGACATTTCATCTTAAAAAAAAAAATAAAAAAGAACTTCCCGCCCTTCTGGACACTGAGAAGAAAATTAAAATAATGAATTTGAAGTTCCACCTAATAACTAGGATTACTTTTTAAAATGAAAAATCCAACTCTTCTCCAAGGAAGTATTTGTTGAACACTTCAGGTGGAATAGCTGTCAAACTGGGTTTAAACTAAACTAAACTGGGTTTAAACTAAAGTGTAACTATGCTCCAAGTATCTAACTGCAAATTACACAGCTGTGGCCAGGCATCTTAAGGTACTGTTTAAGTGTTTAGGTGTGTTTTGATTGTTGTTTATAAGATTCTGTGATCAGTGAGCCATTGTTAGCAAAATTATGGGGTCATGCCTGCATAGGTTTAAGAAAACTTTATTACTCATATTGCTACTCTCTGAAGGTGCAACAGAGGTAGCATAAACCATCCCCCTATAACATTTATCATTATTAGCTACTACAAGGATTCAATACTTTGATATAACTGCACTGATGGTCACCTGCTTTGTCCCACAAAATTAACACAATTCCTATATTGCAGCCAGGGGAGCAAAGCCAGCTGCTTCCTAGAAACCACCCCTCATATTATTGAGTGCATGCATGCAATCATCTGAAAACACAAATTAATTAGGAGCAGTTCTCACTGAAAAAGTGATTTTTAATCTAATGATGGGTATGCTTGTGAAAAGCCCATTTAAAAAAATTGTTCTTATATGTAGACTCAAAGAGTAAAGTTTATCCAACTGAAAAGAGAAACTTGTTCCAAATTTTAGATCACAGTTTAAAAATTAACTGAAATCTCTCTACTGTGTTCTAAACACAAAGGAAAATCTCGTAGGAAAAGCGAATAATACAGAATACTTTTTCTTTCCCTGTTTTTCAGTGTACCTAGGAGTCCATATTTTATCTGCAGACCATGAGACCACAATCCCTCGTGCTGCTGGAGAAGAGCGACAGCGTGAACTCCAAGAACACCTGGAAGGTGAGCCTCCCCTTCCAACGAGTATTGTCTCAGCTTATCATCAACCTTTTGCTCCAGAAGTGCTAGAGAAAGAAGAGAAATTATTATGCAATGGTAGAACTTGAAGTTACTTCAGCTATCAAAGGAATACTACAGCTGGGAAAACCAAAAGGGCATTCAGTCTCTCCACCATTATGAATTTCCTGTGTAGTGTACAGATAAAAAGACACAAAGCTAGATGTTCAGTGTCCTTCTCCATCTCCAGTGTGGCCTGCAGACCACACTTCTCACAACCTGCTTCAAGCTTACTGAAATGCATGCAGCCAAAGCTGCTTCTCAAAGGAAATAAATTCAGACAGACAGATCTTTTAATTAACTAAGCCCTAAGGTGTGAACACATATGTTCACCTCTACATAAAGTCAGAGCAAGCCTGTGGCTTTGCAGCAGCACAACTGGTGCAGCCAAGTTTTCCCAGGTGCTAGGAGTTTGAAATCAGACCAGAACTGGCTTGGATACAGTCACTGGCAATCCATGTGAAAGCTAAAGATGAAAACTTCACCAAAAGATCATCTTCCAAAAAACAAACTGCCTTCTGCATTCCTCATTTCTGTATTTTAATTTTAATGTATTGATGTTATACAAATATTAAGGCTCTCTTTCTGATACTTTCTCTTGTATTTTTCTCTTAGCTTATTTATGAGAAAAAAAGTCTTCATGATTTTTAGAACAGCAGGTCTTAAGACATTCAGCTACAAATATGTGTCTCTGCATTGTTTTGTATTAACAAAAGTGAAAAACAGCTGCTCTTTTTTGGCATGTTTTTATCAAGTAATTCCTTTTATATTATTTCCTCTACCCTTTCCAACAATAATTCAAAACAGACCTATTTTAAAATTTCTTCTATTCTGAAATATATATATATATATATTTGTATTAATTTATGCAGGATAGTAATTTTAAAAAGCAGTCTTTATGGACTTGGAATTTAAGGAATAAGTGTCCAAAACCAGATAACCCTAACAAATAACAGTTCCAGAACCTGCATTTATAAGGCAAATACTTACTGTCCTCTAACCTGAAAGAAATGCAGCTTCCTTCAACAAATTATTCAGAGATACTGAAAAAGCTATCTTCTTGCCAAGCTGTTTAGTGATGTTTCCTGACAAAATGATAGGACTGCTTTGCTTTATCAGCTTTACCTCCAGCTGGGTCATGTATCTCTGCTCTCCACTCAGCATTTGCAAATCTGCCATTCCCTAGAAGAAACAAACAAATCAAAAAGCAAACCCCAAGTCACTCAACAACATAAGTTTTAAGTAAGCAATAGTATAGACTTGGGTGTTTCAGAAATGAGATGAGAGGAGGAAGAATGTTTTTCTATACATCTAACAACAAACCTTCCGCACCTCACAAAGCCTAAAACTTGCCATTGATAAATAATGGGGAGGAAGGATGGATTTGTTTTTCCAGTTACACAGAGGTCACAGTGGTGCAAGATGCTACTTCCTTCAGCTTCTGCTGGTTTTAGGACTGAAATCACTACAAATGTTACAATACCAGGCCAGAAATTATTAGGGTGTTAATGAAAATACTGGCAGTCTCACAGAGATCTAAGTTGAAATTTAGCACTGAATCTATCTCGAAAATATGTAATACGGAGAACTGGTAATTTCTCTGATGGACTGCTCACAAAACTGCTCTTCAATATGTGTATTTTCCCTGCCCTTCTTTTCTGTGCTTTTATGTAAGTATTCATGCTAGAAGGAGACCTCACAAAATGCAAACATACCTTAATGTAATACACATCTCGGTCATCCACTATCAGCTCCAGGTATCCAACTCGGGAATTTTTAGAAAACTCAATCCTCCCTTGGAGAAAAAGAAAACTCTTTACTTTCAGTGATGCTTCATAAGACTGTACTTGAAATGATAGTTATTCTTGTTATAAACAATAGATACAGAGAGATTAAAAACGTAAATATCAGCTCAAAGGAAAAAAAGTTAGGATCAGAATTTGCAAAGGCATTTTGCAAGGTGTCTTCAGAATAAACTAGTATTTTTGAAAAGATATTCTGAGGAGAATAATTGAGAAGAGGCAATGAAGCTGTCTCCAACAAAAACAGCTTAGTTCTGGAATTGATTTTTGCACTTCCTTTAGGCCTGTGCTAAAACTTGTAAGTTGTGTCGTGCTGTGGAGACATTTCAGGAGCTCAGAACACTCTGCACACAAAGCTTTGCACAGTGTTGGTAAAGCTTCCTTGCAACCCATTTGGAAATAACTGGGATAAAAAAAAAATTCTAAATACATCATATGGTTGAATATATCAACACAAAACATCACTTGACCAGCAAGCCAAAGAAGCTGAAATTCGTTGTCTATATTATTACCATTAATGTATCAGTTTATATTTCCTCAATGGGTTTATAGATTCTGAATTCTATGTCACACTGTGATTAAAATGTTATTTTTTATTACAATGCATTACAATATCATAGTCAGTACTTCACTGATTCAGCAACAAATATCATCTCATAACTAACAGAACACAGCAAATTGAAACAGTAAGGCAAGATCAGCATATGTAAAAGATGTCAGAACAATGCACCATATTCTTTAACCTTCAATTCATTAATCCTGATAACAGCTTTCTTCTCTAATATGATTTTAGGAACCAGGTACTGTACCTCTGACTGTGCAAAATATAGTCTTAACCAAGATGAAAACCCCATTGGGAATGGCTGCTACCTAAAACAGTAAACTGACAGTTATCACATAATAATGTAGTTTCAGCATTGGATTAGTGAGTGAAATATGCTGATATTTCTCAGTTAATTGTAATTAAATTCTCCTAACTGGTATTAGCTGATGATCAGGCTCTTAGCTGAAAAACCTACCATCAATCTCAATTTTTTTCTTAGGTTGTATAAATTGGATTCTGAATTTCTTCTGTGGGACACTAAAACTTAAGTCAACACCAACATCTCTTTTCAAGTCTGACTTTGGAGTCCCAAGGAAGAAGTGAAAGACAGCTTCACTAGGGATCCATGAATTCTCCTGAAAGAAAGAAAGGATAATAGATAAAAAGAGTATATACTTCTTATCAGCATCAGTAATTTGTGCTCAACATATCTTCCCATATATTGGGAATGGAATGAACAATAACATAGAACTTGGAATGCAGAGGGTTGAATATGCAGTACTGAGATACACCAGAACAGAAAACTGCAACTAAAGCCAGAGCCCAGCGTGCCAGTGGTACCTGAGCTATGTAGTTATAGGCAGCTTCCACCACGTACTGCTGCAGGCCTCTGTCTTGCTTAGTTAATGTCACAGCCACTCTCAAAGGTCCAGTGAGGGGGAAAACCAAACCACTGGCTGGGTCAGGATAGGACATTTCAGAACACAGCTGCCAGCCAATAATCTCAGATACTAGTGGAAGACAACAGTTGAACATTCAATTAGAACAGCAAACAAAGAAAACATGAAAATGAACATTGCACTGTAGACCTTTTAGAGAAAATATGTGAAAAAAGAAACTCTAGTGAATAAAATGATCTGTTATGGATATTTCAGAATGCCTTTCTAAGACAAACATAATAGCTGGACTCACCTTCCTCCCTAGTGCAGGATCTGGTTTCTGTGTGGACTTGGAAAACATCTATATCTTCTGTCTCATCCACCATTCTGAAGTAGACTTTAGAGCTACAACCAAGAATTTTGAACAATAACTTAAAACCAATTATGCTGAAGTTACAGCAGTATCTAAACAAAATTGTCAGTTATATTCAAGAAAGTTAACAGTTACTGTTTCTGAAGATGGCTGTGCTTAATCTTACCTGAAATTAATTATCTCCATAAATTCTTCTGGAGTGTTCAAGAAAACTTTGAGCTCTTTGCCTTTCTTCACCTGGATCCCCCCATCAAGACTAGTAGATGTCCTCATTCCTGTTAACCACTTTAGGCCAGCTTGTCCCAGAGTCCCCACAATTCCCATTTGGACAGAAAGCTGAACAAATGCACTGTTGAAAGATTCATATACATATCCTTCTATGAAATCCAGTTTCTTTTTAAAGCACAATTTAAACCTCTTCAATAAATACACAGCATTTGATACTGCAACACAGTACATTTTATGATTAAAATCATGAACTATTTTGTTTCAGGAAATAACTGAAAAGATTGCATGTACACCAACACACACTTTCTGACATGAATTATAGCTCTACTTTATCTCCTAAGGAGGGGATCTGAATGCAGCTTTCAGCACAAAATATTAAGAAAGGGAAAGCAATTTGAACTGACTATCACAAGGCAAATTTCTCCCCGTCTGTACAGCACTTAACAAAGTTTAGTAATGTATTCAGTATGTACAAAAGCCAAAATAGCCAGGTAAGGAAACACAGTTAAATCCTCCACTGGTTTGTGCATCCATAACCTGTAACAGCATTATTTGATCCCAAGAAAAATCCACTTGTCACATGTAAAACATTCCCAAAAATCATCAGGAGTTTCATTTAGAGATAGAGAGGAATAGTCAGCTTAAACCAGTACTGGAAAAACACAGCAAGAGTTCAAAACCAGACAGGCAGGACATGAAAGCACTGCTGCCCTCACACCATGGCAACCACTCAGCAACAGAAGGATGATTACTGCTTTTGTTCTTCAGGAATCTCCTAATTAATTAATAGGCATTCACACAAAACTTTCACATCAGGAATTGCTACTTTACATTAGAGACATGTCAAAGGGACACATTTGCAGCATTTACTACCTTGGCTTGATATATCCATTTAGAAAGAAATTGGACTGTTGTTTGAAATCAGCACTTCCTTTGATTTTTATGTTGATTGCTGCTGAGGCATTGACTGCCAGTTGAACAGGAAAGCCTGAAATTGCTGGAAACTGCAGCTCTTCAGTGGCCAAGCTCATCCTTTTATTGAACTGGACCTCCTGCCCCTGTGGTGAACAAAACCCAAACAAAACCCAGGATATTATTTTGCATAATAGAGTTAGCATTCAATAAATTTGCCAGATATAACTTTTGACTGCATCTGTCTATTGTGTTTTTACCTGAGTTGCTCTGGGACATAAAGAAGAAAGCAGCCCAAAGCCTGCCTATGGCCATGGCACGAGTCAGACACCAGTCCTACTCCAGTTAAAAAAAGAATTTGCATTTAAGCATGGATGGATTTGAATGAGAGAAGCATGAAGTAAGAACCATTAGCAGAACAAATCTTTGCCTCATGTACTGAATGCTGTTTAAACCAAATACACACTGGTGTCTTCTAGAGTTCAATTTAGAAAAACAACAAGTAATATTTTGTATCTTTAACATATCTGTCAGAAGGCAGTTTCTCAAGATATTTACTTTCAAATAGAAAAAAGGCTCCTTTTACCTTCAGAAGTTTGACAGCCAACTCAGCCAGATTTAAGGAATAATGTTTCATTTGTTTTCTTAAATCTTCACAATCTAAGAAGCTAAGTTCATTTCCAAAGATTTTCACGCTTAGCTCACATTTCAACGCCTCCTTTTTTACTGTTCTCTCAGTGAACTGGCATGATAAAAAAAGAAAGTGTGTTATAATTTTCTTTCACACTCACAATAAACAATTCCTCAATGCAGGCTATGCTATTAGTAAAGAAACATTAAACCTTCCTTTTACAAGTACTTTGGAGACCACTTAAGACCCTGGATTAGTAGATGTTCTTTCCAGCTACACTTGAGCTCCACAGCACACAAGCTGGTTGCCACTATAAACACTGGTCATGTCCAGTCCTAACATGACAGCCAAAGGAGAAGTATTACAATACATATCCACAAACAGATGAAGCTTTGAAAAAATACAATCTTAAAACAACATTAGGGATGCCTTAGTTGCTAAATAAACTGCTAGGAAGTAAAAATTTCACATTTTCTGTCCTTACAATTGATACCACAGCAACAAAACATGATCATGAGCTTAATCTCTAAGAAGAAACCCTAAGAAGATGAGTCCAAGAAGAGAGATGATCTAAGACAAACTAAATTAATCACAGTCCCTGATTTTTCCAGCTAATACATCAACAACTGAAGTAAATTCTCAGAGCTTTCCTGTTGCGTACATAAAACATAGCTCTCTCCAAAAATGAGTAAATTCACAAAGCATCAATGTAACATTTGACATCAAACTGGGAAGTCAGATTGCAAACAACAGGACTCAGGAACTCAACATCAAGCAGCTGTTTACAGTGTCACAGCAGTCAATTGACAAAAGGACATCAGCATAAAGGGACCAGAGCTCAAAATAATGAGAGGAAGCCCAAAACACAGGCAACATAATCCCATGGTTGAGTGTCATTGTTTTAAGACAATAAAATAATCTGAAAAAACCCTAAAGATCTGGCTCTTTGCTGCTCCATATTTTCTGCAGCTGTTAAATTCTCCCCAAGTGAGCAGAACGAGTTACGTGTGCTTTATGCAAGGGAGTCACAGTAATCCAGAGCACTTGTCCAGTGTGACATGGGGCCCTGTGTTTGACTGGGAAATGTCATTCATTTTTCCAAGATCTACAGATTCAGTTACCTTTTTGACTAGCTCATTCATCTTACTGTATTTTCTCCCAAGACAATTTTGGTTTGTTTTTCTCAGCTTTGGCTTGCCGGACTTGCTCACAAGATGATCAGTGGGGCTATATCGCTTCAAAGTCGGGTTCCTCTGCTTGACTTTCTCTGCTGTTTCTACTGGAGTTTCTGACTTGTGGCTTGCTTCATCAGTGTTTCCAAAAAAATAGTCACTGAAAATAGAAGATTTTGGCCCAAAACCCTTCTCTATGAGCGTTTCAGCATTCTCCGCTCGTACACCAACCTAGTGAAAAACATGCAGCAGTGAAAAGCCTAACAGTGACATGTATAGGCCATGGCCAGTTCTAAAGCAGAAAATCAAATATTGAACCAGATATAAGCAACACAGAAAATTTGCCAAGCAAAATCACAGTAGTCTACAAAGTTTAGCATTCTACCTTCTTCAGCATTCAATACTGAATATTCCAGTACTAAATCTTCCCAAAACAATTAGATACGTAAAGCTCAGTCCAAAACAAAAATCCTTTTTCCTTCAGTTACTGAGGTCCATTTACACCATGATGGGCCAAAAGGGGATACTGCTATTTTGGCATGTCAAAAACTGTATTTTGGCTGGAAAACACTAACACATCCTTTTCATGCTCTGGAATAAGATTCTGTTTGGAAGTTTACTTAAAACAGAATTACTAACACACTATTACTATTATTTAGTAATTATTACTAATAAATCCAGGGTATGAGGCACTGAAAAAAAAATTTTGTTTTCGTGCAAACTTAAACTTGAGATCTGAAGGCTACATTAAATACTTTCGTTCTTTCTTGTGCACATTGTTACCTGGCAAGCAGGTAAAGATGATGAGGTCACAGGCAGGTCATTGAAATGTGCCAAGTACTGGAAGGTAAATGACACTAGAACAGTGACTTCAGCTAAGTACAAATGAGTCTGTCTTTGTATTAAAGCAACAGTGTGCCCAAGTCAATCCATTTTCCAATGGATCAAGACATCAAGAAAAGGAATCTTACTGTCCTAAACAGGAGCTAGAGCAGTGTCTAGGAAGCACTGACTTTAATGTTTCATTTGAATCAACAAGAGATGAGTATAAGTCACTTTCCTAGTGCATGGCACTAGCAGAGCGACAGTGCTTTTATTCTGACTAAGCTCATTACACAAAGGACTCCCCAGTCTGAGGCAACTCTGCTACAGCAGTGAAAAGCACATTTTGCTAAAGGAACTGCTACAGGAAAACAGAAAATGCTTTGTACTTCAATGTATCAAATGTCACTTGAGGAGGGGGATAAAAAACTCCCACAATTAAAAAATCCGTAAACTTGCCTCCAGGAGATTTATAGCCTGTCCCATGAAGTGAACAGTCAAATTTGTCATGATTGATCGTGGTAGAAAAGATATAGGAGAAAAGACCACTGATGCTTCCATGTTTGCACCGGCACCAGCTGCAATGGAAAACAGATGTCTGTCAGCTGGAGATCAGCTGTTCACATATATTTTGCAAAATTCATAATTCTTTGGAAAACTGTTACTCCACTCAATAAGAAGATGGTGAATGAAACATTGTCAATAGGTGAAACTATTTAACTTTTTAATACAGCAAAGTCATTACTGTAAGTAACTTCCATTGACTGGAATTCCGTATTTACTGGATATTACTGGGTATTATCTCACTAACATCGAAAGGAAAGTGTTTATAATACATAAGATATATAAATGCACTGGAGGAAATGGAGAGAAAATCAAAATGTAATCTGAAAAACATCATCTAGAGTTTTCACTGAAAATAAATGAACAGATAGTAAAACAGGAAGAAACTTTCCTTATATCAAGGACAGCACATGGATCAGGAGAAGAAAAAACATCCCAGTCCCCTGCTGCTGCAAAGGAAGTTGATGTTCACAAAAATAATCTTAAGTGTTCATTGGTTCCTAGTCTCCTCTCTCATAAGGGGCAAAGGTGTATCATATCTGGTTTGCTGGAAATACATTTCATATGCCCAATTAAGGTCAAAGCAGAATCAAGCTTACATTTGCATATTTGGATAGCATTAAATCATAAAAATCAAAGTTCTCTGGAGCAATATGTAAAGGGTCAGAAAAGCCATGTGGGATGTTAATAATGCATATGCTACAAAGTATTAAATTCTACAACTCCACATACCTGAGTGAAACGTGACATCAGAGTATGAGGAATATTTCCATGTCTCCCAGTCAAAATCTTTGCTAAGGATTTCATCAGGAATAGAATCTCGAAGGTGCTCCTTCAATGGGTCATCTGTCTCCAAGAGCTGAGAGAGATGACTCCAAACAAAGGAGCCCACTAAAATTCAACAAAGAAAAGCATGTGGAAACCAGAAAAATTACAGGAGTCTTAAAAACAGATAAAGGAAAATTTTTTTATACCACCATTAATTCTAAGCCATTCCCCTGACCACAACAGAATCCATTCATTTTCAGCATGATTAAAATCAGTCTGATGCACCTACTGCAACAGCACCTTAAATAAAAAAAAAGGGCACATACAACTAAACAATTGTGATTAGTAATTAGTAATTCTGCATGACACTGTGGAGTCCCAGTTTGGCCATGTATGTGCTGTGTCATGGGGGCAAATATTTCCCATGTGTTCTGGAGTCTGGTTCCTGAATAGAGGCTTCTTTGTCTCTTGAAGATAAAAGATATTAGGCTCCAGTGCTAGTTCAATGCACAGACACTCAATAATGATGCAACTGCATTTTTCACAATACAACTTCTTTTCAATTTTCATTTCCTGAATGTGGAACTAAAAACTAACACGTGCCCTATGCCTTCAAAAGCACTCATTATTCAAAAGTTTATTATATAAATTATATAGCTGTCACATCAACAAAAGACAAACAAAATAAATTAAGAATATTCATGAGTACTGCATTAAATTGTTTGAAACACAGAACATTTTGGATGGACTTGTAGAGCTCCTTCATAAATCAGACAAATTAAATTTGCTACATGGAGTCACCAGGAAGAGTCACCGAGGGTACACCTTGACAGGATTTTGGAGGTGGATGCTCTGTCTGAACTCTGAACAGAGAGGAATGAGTGCCCTCCAAAGCACAAGCCACATCAGCAGGTGAACACAATGCTGAGCCTGAACTCACAATCACTGCAGGACACACTGGTCTGGACATAATATCCTGGGAAATGGATACCAGCTCCAAGGCAGAGCTGGCCAGGATCCAGACACAGTGCAGACAGAGCCTGCTTTCATCTGCCTGCAAACAATCTTACAGATACCCTTCTCATGTTTGCTTCTTCTCGACAGATGTAAATGCAAGGGATTAGTCTACAGGTATCCTTCACTGAATGTGGTGAAACCATTTTAGTATATCATAACATTTTTTTCTGCCACTTCCTTCTTTCTCTACAAAATGCAATTTGCAGTCATGAATTTGTATTTCTAATGCACTGAGCATCAAAGCTCTTCCATATATCCTTCTCAGGAGCCTTCAGTGAATTAAATGCTGCCAGTAGAAGGAACTAATTCTATGAAAAGTCAGTTCTTACTATTGCTAAAGTAATGGTATCACAATTTCAATATAAAATGTTACAATCATACAAACAATTACTTCGAAACAATCTACAAAGCATTGAGATTAAATAAAAATTTATATAGATTGGTACCATTACACCTGCAAAGTAAATGTCATATTGAAGTAACAATTAGGAACATATAAAACTTCAGGAGATGCTTGGCTGACCTTGGCTGGATGTCTCTTTCAGCAAAGTTTTCTGTACTTGTTTAAATAAATCTTCATGTGGACATTTCATTGCTATATAATAAGCAGCAATTCTTATTTCCACATCTTCATCGGTTGCTTGATACAGCTGAACTAATATAGCATTCTAAGAGAAAAACACAAAAGATAAAGACAATTACGATTCACTCCCCTGGAACACCTCGTGCACTTTCAGGTCCTGGTGGGTTTTTCATTCTCAAAGAGCTATTGCTATATTTATAGCTATTGCCTTATACCTGACAAAGTCACCTTGTGTAACATGGATACAAATGTATGTACGCGTTGTCTATACTACCTGATCCACAAATTTCCTGAACAAACTGTCATTATGACCTTGAATCCTATACAGACAAATCTATACAGGACTCTGCAACACAGAGCCTCCCCTGCCAGCACAACTGCTAAGGATGGTTTTATTCCACCATATAAAGAGACCTGTCTGTTGTATCTCTAATATGCAACAGCCAATACACAGACAACAATGGCCAGGGTTTTGTACATAAGCTATTAAGATCATTACTTTTGGTCTCAATCAAAGAGCAGGCCAGCAACAAATTTATTCTGTTCAATATTTCCCCTGTATCAACCAAGATAACATGTTTTGTGAACTGCCAGGAATTAAGAAACTGGTGAGTGATAATACAAACATTTTTATTAGCATTTAACAGCCTCAGTCCACCCAATTCAGCAGTTCATTTGCTAGACATATACCCCTAGATGGGGTATATGACAACATACAGACTTGATACTTTGAATATGTCCAATGAGCAATGCCAAGCTTCATAACTTCAGATCAAGGGAATCACACCAATCCATGCTGAATTTTTAAATTTTAAAAAGCCATAGAAAGGTGCTTCTCCAAGTGCAAGTTCACATGGAGCTTCTTATTCTTCTGGAGCAGACTGTCAGCTTTACCCAGGCCAGCACTCCTCGCTTTGCCATTCTTCTATCAAGGTATTAGAGATAAAGAAGTCTTGAACTTTCTTTCATTAAACACTTAACAAAATGTTCTAACTATGGCAGTGTATTGCAAATCACAACACGCTTCTTACATTAATACTTTATGTTTTAGAGAATTAAACAGTGAAACAGACTGTGGTAAAAATCAAGTCCTGTGGGTTCTCAGTCATATCCCCTGCAGACAGAAGGCACACAACAGAAGTGCCTAGTTAAGAAGTCCCAAACACCGCCTCAGTCACTGGATGTGTTACCTCAACTGCAGCAAAGCTCTTTATAGGATTGCTCATCTGGGCGGTTCTATCCTCTCCTCCAACAGCAGAGGGGCTCTGCTGGAACATGCCTACTCTTCTTCCTTATCCATTTGTGTGTTTTGTAACTATTCCAAGTCCCAAATCTGTGGCAGTGGCAGGAAGCCATCAGTCACCTGTGACAGTAAATGACTCACCCTGGCTGAGCAGGGCACGCGTCGGAAGGCCTGGACGGCAGCGAGGCGGATTTCCATGGGATGGCTCCTCAGGGCAGCACACGAGCTCAAAGCAGGAGCCAGCGATGCCGCTGCCAGTCCTGCATTTCCAATGGCTTTCAACACCAGCTGCATCTGGAAATGCACAGCAAGGTAGAACAGAAAGCTCTCCAAGTGCTGGCAGCTGTACATTGAATTTCATGGCACTAGCATTTTCTGCGCAAACATCTGTTTAAAATGATTACTGGTAATATGGGGAGTTTACTGCAGCCCCTATTGTACCACCTATACCCTGGCTTTACTGGGAGGACAAGACAAATATGGTCCACAGTTCTATTCTAATGCCATATGGAACTTGTAAATTGAACCTGCCTTAGACCTGGGGGAATACAAAAACATTTTTTTAAAAGCCTACATTGCAACAGAAAAGCAAAAGTCACAAATTTTATGTACTGGAAAGGTTTTTCAAGTACTTTGATATTTTGTCCCATTTGACCACAGATATTTTGACATTTTAGTGATTCAACATAGATTTCTGGACACAATAACTACATTAAAATAATAATTTGTCAACAGATATGTGTTCTTCATATTGTTCAATGATATGAAGTCCGCTTCATCAGGAAATCCAAGGCTTTTCTTTATTTCCACACACAAAAACACCCATACCGAGAGGTTCCACTTGTTGTATTACAAAACTTTATCAGCTCATTCCTAGCAAGGCATATTCATTTACTAAGCTTCTGGAAATCCAATGAATACCATTTTCACCAAGTTCTATATCATAAAGGGAACAGAAAAGTAAAGCCCTATTTCATGTGTCTCTGTACAACCAATACCTTGCTGAGATGTTCTGAATCTTGCATGGTACAGTTTCCTCCCAAAAATTTCCCAAGAGTCCTCATCACATTCTGCACAGCAGGTACAACACCACAGGAGCTGTGAGCTGAGCAAAACCTATGTACAAGAGCAGTTATTCCCAAAAAGCAGCTCTGGCTTGCTCTAGGTGACTTCAGCAAAGGCTGTAAACAACCAGAAAAGAACAAGGTGTTTCAGAAAAGCAATGAGAATTATAATCTGTGGTATGCCACAACAGTCAATGTATCAAAATATTTACATACTCAAATTCAACCTCAACAAAATTACCTGGACAAAGCTTTGTATAAATCTGTGAAAAAGACTGCTACTGTAAAACATAAAACTTATGAGCCACCTAGATTCACTACAAATTAAAAAAGAAAAAACAACATCCACTCACAGCAAGAGATTCAATCATGCCCGAGGTGGGATTAGGAATGAATGCTAATGACCAGAAGAAATATTCTACTTTGTCTTCCTCAACTTCTTCAGAAGCTATGAGGTCTGTCATTAGGACAACACATGCCTCTGTGGCACAAGATGGGAGAGCATCTATTAATGGTTGCCTGTAACACAAGAAAAAAGTACAAAAAAAACCCTAAAATGACCAAAATACTTAAGAATCACATAACAAGTCCATTGAGACTGGGCTTCTTTCAAAGTAAATAAAAGTCCAGTGGCTTAGCAAATTCCAGATTCCACAGAAACCAATATTATCTTCTGGTATAGTGGCCTTATAGAAATATGTTTCAGACAGGATGCAATGGAAGTGAATTGGTGTTTCAAGAATAGTCCCTAACCAGATTTTCAAGAAAATATTCGGTTGCTTTCTCTGAGAATTGAGCCACATCAAGAATAGTCCCTAATCAGATTTTCAAGAAAATATTCGGTTGCTTTCTCTGAGAATTGAGCCACATCATATCCCAGGTTTGACTTCTAAAGACTGAGGTACCTTAAAGCACTGACTTTTTAATAAGGTGGTTTTTACCTTTCATTTCACCTGTAACAGCAGTAACAAATTAAAATATTAAAACTGAATTGACTAGCTTTTATTTCCTGAGCTTTCTTAGACCTTATCTAAGAGGAAAGCTTACATCAGCATGACAGACAATACGTATTTCAGGTCTTAAGAGTCCCTCTGTAAATATTCTGTACCTGCCTCCTATACTGATGGAAGGACACTTTTGTATTAACTAGAAAGCAGTTAAACTAGATGGAGTAAAAATATCAGAGTGTAATCTGCATGGGATTCTCTTTCACTCCTAAATTTAATAACCATGTCCAAGTAAAATTAGTCTAAATGTAATATAAAAGAGCCAGAGTAGTTTAATTACTATCTAATACTGAAGAATATTAGCATGACTATTTATCAAAGGATGAAAATAAACCTAACCCAAAACAAAATATGCCCCTTTTGCATCAAGTAAAGATAGTGTTGCAAACACAAACCTTAGCATTAATTTCAAATAGGCTGATGACATTTTGTACTGAAACCACATAAAATAATTGTTTCATTATTTTCAATTTTATGAAGGGAGAAAAATGTACTGATTTTAATAATACTGGATTAGTATTTCTGGTAAGTCTCAAACCATTGGATCAGAACTATTCCTGACTGCAGAGAAATAGGGTCTTGATCTTCAAAGCCACAGTTCTACAATTGACATAAACCTTCCTGAGATCGAGCTGCTACTGAAAGATGCAGCTCCACCACATCCATACTTCCAGCCCAACATCTGTCTCCTCTGCACCACAACTATTAAGGGCATTAAAGGTACAGATCCAGGTCAGCTTTTTCATAACAAATGGCAACATAAGCTTAAAAGCAGCAGAACCGATTTCCATCCAAGCCGTGACTCAGGTTTCCCATTCACATTGCTTTGGAAACAGGAAATCTGGCTGTGGGAATAGGTAAGTCTATTTTGTACATAACATTCATTCAGTGAGGAGAGACTGTCATCCTATTATAGAAACAAGATCTGCAATACAAATTATTCCTTTAAAATGCTCCAAATTTAAATCAAACATTTGGGCACAGATTTAAAACACTTAAATATTTGCAAAATATTTCTTTGCTGTATATTTTCGACTGCAATTACTAAAGGAGACTTACCAATTGTCTCTGCACTTAAATGATGATCTTTGCCATAGTGCTCTTAAGGCCTCAAGAGAAAGGTGTCGAAGCTCAAACACGAGAGTCATGAAAAGGTCTGCAGTCTGTAAGTGCACAACCACAATTG
This sequence comes from Pyrgilauda ruficollis, assembly GCF_017590135.1. Taxonomy (NCBI): domain Eukaryota; kingdom Metazoa; phylum Chordata; class Aves; order Passeriformes; family Passeridae; genus Pyrgilauda; species Pyrgilauda ruficollis. Next base: position 8,659,278 of record NW_024514764.1, on the reverse strand, counting down.
AAATATTCCTGCTGTGCAGAAACCAGCTTAAGAGAACAGAGCACAAGAGGTTATGCTGGCATTGCCATTGATCTACCTGAGACTGAACCCTCCTTTCTTCCCTGTGTCCTTACATTCCTTCCTCATTTGCTTTTCTGTCCAGACTACAAACACATATGGAGAAGGGCTTTTGCTTTGGATGTCAGTCAGTCTCTCAGACAACAGTCCTCAGTGATCACCACACACACCACTGGCATACAAATGAATAATAAACCAAAAGGCAGCAGTGTGGTTACAATCCAGAAGAGACTGTCAATCTTCTCTGATTTTGTATGGCAAGATCCTGATTTATGACCAGAACTGCTGACATAGCTTTGACACAAATGAAACAATGGTCAAGCTAACTGCATATTAATCTTAGGTTTATGTGAAAGATCATTTAAGTGAGCTTTGGGCAACACTTAAAAGTTTCACTTGAGAACCCTTGGGCCATGAGAAATTATCCCATCTTACTGGGGAAAAGCCTAGGCAGAACTGCCCTCACCTCTGCAGGTAGAGGACTAGCTGGAAACATAGAGGCAGAAGAGCTGTTCTCTCTCACTAAGAGGAGTTGCTACATCATACAGCAGCTATTTTACCTGGCATTTTAAATGCTAAATAGCATGCGGATGTATTCCCCTGAGACCTGATCCAAAGTTCAAGAAACAAGATAGATCTCATTACTTGAAAAATTAGCAGAATGTTCAATATAATATCTTGTATGTTCATGTTAAGTGAATTTATAATGTGTAAGTTTTAAACATCATCCATGTCAGATTCACTCCAATGCTTTATTCACCTCAGATGTGAAAGGCTTAGACATAGGACTAAATTTATGGTTCCAAAGAAAACATTCTTCTTCACGTAAAAATCATACTAAGTCTAATTTCACTGAGTCACATTTCCAAAGGTTTGGGGACAGGCCTACTTTGACTTTCTGACCTTCCTTCCAGGAGCTACTCCCAAAAACAATGAAAACATGGAATAACCCAGTGCCAGCATTCAATTTTAATTTAAGACTGCCAAGCCATTTTCAGTAACAAGAAGCTGTCTTTCAGTAAGAAGCCTGAGTAATTTCTCACTGTTTTGTCTGATAGGCTGAGGGAGTAATTTGCCAGATCCAATAGAGATATAGTTTATGGTTTTATTCTTTTGGGATTGATATTATTCTTAGAAATAATATGGAATTTAATGAAATTAAAACCAGTTCTCATATGTGATGCCCCACTTATGTATTAACATTCTGTTAACATTTATAATTCCATACCTAGAATTCAGATAGATCCACATGCATTCCCTTCTATTCCATTCCATCCCCTCATTATCACTGAGGTCTATTTTAAAAAGAAATTCCAAGCCTGGACACTATGGAGCTAGTGACTAATAATATCTTTTTAAAAGCATTTCTAAAGCATGGGCGCTATGTTCATTTTTCCACAGGCCAATCTACTGAGGGGCAGGGGATCCTCACAGATCTCCTGCCAAGGAGCTGCGTGTGCAGCTGCTGCTGAGCCCAGGTGGCCCATCAGCTGGAACTGCAGCATAGGTCAAGATAAAACTGCCAGACTGATGCACTTTCACGTGATACAATTTTAGACTGTAAACTGACTTCATTCTGCTTCATACCTGCTGACTAGACAAGCTCTCATCTAATAACTCCATGCAAAATTTTGCAGAGAAGCAGCTATTTTTACTCTCTAATAATAAATCTTTAGAATGAACTGTCTAACCAGGTGGGCTGTTTTCATTTTTTAAGGTTGGCTGCACTGAAATTGAGCTGTCATTACAAATTTTTCTCTTTGTAGTATCATAATAACAAACTGCATTCAAATCTGACTCCTATTCCCACCTCTGAAAGAAACATAAGAAAGCCTGGCTTTTATTTTACATAGAAGCTTGATTATCCTTCTACCTGCAGACCTGCCATATTAAAAAAAAAAAAAAAAAAAAAAAAAAGAAACTAGGTAGAAGCAAGCAATTAGAATGCCCTACAAGGAAAAAAATCCCTAAAAATCAAAACCAACCAAAAATGAAAGCTCATGCCCTGAGAATAAACTTTTTTTTGGTCAGACTGGGGTCCAGGAACAAGGCAAAGCAAATCTGACATACTCTTGCCCACCTTGCTCAGTGCATACACAGCCACATTCACCAGAGCTACTGACCAAGCACCAAAAGCCAGCCAGTCACTGGAAATGCAGCCCCAGCAGAAGTGGTGTGACAGGCTTCTCTCAGCCTCTCTCAAGAGAGGGTCCCATCTCCCCATCCCTTTTCCATTCTTTGTCAGCAGGCAGCTTGTTCACTTAATGGTCCATTAGCTAATCTACATCCACATTGAAATTCAATCTTGTCTCATAATAGCATTAAAAAATTAAACAACAACTTTGCTTCCTTGGAAATGACACCATCTCCACCTCCATTTTCTCATCCCTTCACTGTTTTCCCCAGAGCTGGAGAGTTTCCCTTCCATTTATTCTTGGTCTTGTGTCCTGAAAGAAATGCATAATCTCACCTCATTCAGAGTCAAACAATAAAGGGACAAACAAGCTCTACATGCATAACAGTGCAGCTGTCTCCCAAGCAACACTGTGGGCATTCCCATAACTTCTTTCTTGGCCCAAAGGACATTTCATTGGTTGAAATGAGGGATGATAAAGATTCTCTTTGAAATGTCTGGTCACACAGAAAGAACACCCTGAAACAGTGAAAATGGTTGACAACCAATCAAACTCTCTGCTGGGACAGGCACATGATGAATAATTCACTTTTCCTTTAGGCAGTGGCACAGACAGCAGCCACTTGTGCTAATCTTAGTGATTTAAAAAACAAATTTCCCACACATGAAGTCAGTAGGCCTTTCTGGAGGCAGAAGTGACATCCCACTGTCACTGGGAAAAATGATCTACCATTCTTTCAAAGACATTGAATTAAGAGTGTTCCACAGAAGGCAGGATTTAGATAAAGTTGCTCAGGTCTCCTGCAGTAATTTCTTTCTTCAACATTTTTCAGGCAGTATGTGACCCTCTAGTCTGTGCCTAAATGCTATTTCATACTGCTGTACACTGACAATCACATGGAATCAAGCATTATCCTTCCCTATGAGGAAGGTCTGCTCTTATTCTATATTAGCACCAACCATTATTGTATGGCTCTCTTAGCCTTCCACAGCCCCAGTCTCCATAGCATGCAGCAAAAAGAGAGTTTCAGGCAGACCTGCTTATAACTCAGACAGAAGCCTATCCCAAATATTGCAACACTCACAAAGGCCACCTGCTACTTTCTCCTCAGCCCCATGCCCAGGCTTTAGTCAGGTTGTGATACCAGGTCAGCTACTATGACCATTTAACAGCCTGGGAGTAAGGTCTGGGGCTGGAATTTGTCACAGCTGATTGAAGGTGCTGGCTTCAGCAGCTGTGACTTATCCTGCTCCACCCTGTGCCTTGCCCTGAAGTCTCACACACAAAACATGAACACCTACCTGTGCTCATGAATCACAGGGGACACTAAGAGAAAGGTGAACACACCCAGGATATCACTGCAGAGCTGCAATCCAGCACTGCACGTTTCTCCAGTCCCCATAAAGCCTCTCTTCCATCCCTCAGCATCTGTGTCCAGCTCAGGGGAAAGACAGGAAGAGCTTCTGTTCTTTGACATGGGACTTAATCTAAACAAAGGAAGGTGAGGGACTTCCACGCTGGGTCTCAAGCTTTCTGTTAACATCACCTGTACCTATGTGCATTTACAGGAGAGGTCTCAGCCTCTCTGCACAGGAAATAACCTTGCTCCAAAGTACAAACAATCTGACAAGAACCTCAGAGGACAGGGAATATATCAGCAATGAGCTGACTAAACTCATCACTGCCAAATTCATGGAGGCACCAATGCCCTGTTTAGTGCCTCTCCCATTAGACCATACTTGTTTTCTAGTAATATCCTGATCAAAAATTACTTTTCTTCTGTTTTCACGTTTACATTTTTTCCCTTATTTTTCTCTGTAGGAGCTTCACTACTAGCAAGAACCACTCTATTTGAAGCATAATGAAGGGATATGAAGTGTCCTTTGTTTGCCCCCAGTTGATCTCATATGAACAGTGATTAAGCACCATCATCTGTTGATCCTTCTATATTGTACACAATAGGTGCTCTTGATAACAGAGACAATTCCTGGCTGATTCAGCTGCTGCCAGTATCAACAAAAAATAAAACACCCAAGTGAGCTAAGGAGACAGGCAGACACACTCACCTAGAATGATGGTCATCATAAAAATTACTTAAGCCACTACCTGTTCCACATGACCAGAAGATCCACCCTATCTCAGCAGCATTCACCAATGAAAATGTCTAGGGGGCAGAGATTCCCTCTGGACCCAAGCAGTATCTCCAGAAAACACGACGGCTGTTAGAGTTCATCAGAAGGACAAGGAACCCACCAGCCAAGACCAAGAGGCAAGGGCTTCATGTGCAAACTGTTTTGAGGGGATGAGGCAATATAAAGATAGCAGAACTCCAATGAACATGGAAACAACAGCACTACCAGGGGTAGTATTACATACTAAAGCTGTAAAAGACATGTTTTACTATAAAGTAGCAAAACTGCCAGTGACAACTCAAACCAGATATTTTATATGCTTTTGTTTTTTCACAGCAAAACAAAAATTTGGGACATTTTCTTTCAGATTAACTTAGAATATAGTTCAAAATTGCTTTTGCCTAATATTCAGGGGGCTACAGGATGTTTTAACTCCTCAGTGTGATGTACTGCTTATCTAAGAAAATGACATTTCAAAGAATTTTCTCTTTTCTAATTCTACATTTAAAAATGTCCAAAACAATGAAAGGCTTCAGTATTTCAAAATTGCTGCTCTCCTGGTCACCTCTTCTCTGTGTGGGAGAATTCTCAGCCCACAAAGAGCTTCCCAAGGAAGCAGAGGCTGTACAGCTTACCTCATAACTAGCACTGTGTGCTAAGCAAAGCTTCCACACCAGCTCAGTCATTTTTGCACCAGTGACCTCCCTGTTAGTCACCTCCCTTTCATAGAGAATGCTGGTCACATACAGATCCTCAGAGTCCCCTGGAATAAGGAAAATAAAGGAAAAATAACATCTCTGGTGGTTGGTGGCCATTTGCAATCATTAACCCTATATGCAAGGGGAAAGTTTCTCTCTGAGTCTTTATTTCTCCCTGTATGACTATTAATATAAGTGCAGTCAGCTTGAATTTAAGAACACAACAGAATAAAGACATGTGTGACACAAAAGACAGAGTCAAAGAAACAAGACAAAGACACACATAAAAAAAGCCCTATTTTTCACCCATCCATCTGTTAGTATGGCCCTGCTACTTTACATTCATTACCTTTTCCAATGTCATTTAATCACTAGTCCCATACTTCAACTACTCAAAAAGTGAACAGAAGATCTAGGTGCAAATTAAAATAAATGGCTTGGCTCTGAACCTCTTCCTGAGGAAGAATCCTATTATCTTATATTGGCATAATTACAAACAAAGTGTCCTGGAAATTTGGGGGTTCCTTTAAAAAAAGAACAAAACTATTTAGAAACAGACAAGAAACATGTTCGTCAACATTTATAGTTCAACTTTGAAATCATTCCTCAGGCAAGCCACCTGTTGACTTCAGTAAAACTATTTTCCTAAGAAGAAACACATGGAGCAAAGAAGGAGCAAAAATTAAAACAGTTCTCAGACATGGCATGTCTTTAGCTCCATTAGGACTTGCAATTATTTAGGCTCCATTTATATAAAAAATAGGAATTGTCCACAGACCTGGGAAGGCTGATGCTCAGCACACAATGGCATGAAGTATGTAAAGTAGATAAAGAGGAACTAGCTGTTACAGACTGTCATTTTTGGAAACCTACGCAGTTTTGGAGGTCGACACAGTTTTGTTATGTAAGGCCCAAGCCCCCTAAGAAGGGATAGCTCAGCCCAGCCTGTAAAAACACCCACTTTAAAGCAGTTTAACTAAAGGTGAAAATCATGGGTGCAAAGAGTTCTCACAGGCAAGACAAAGTCACAATATTTTTCTAGGAAATAAATTTACTTTAGCAGAAGCATAGTCACCTTTATTGTGGAGTGTCTCTGTTTCCACTTGCACGAGTTTGAGTGCGGACCGTGTCCGTGTCTCTGCCCCACTGCCCTGCTGAGGGAACAGCGTCACGCGGTCGGACTCGGTACATTTGGCCTCCTCCAGGACCCCATCCCTAATGCTCTGGACACATTCCAGCTGGGAGGACAGAATCTGCTGTTCAGACTGAGAAAAACAGATACTTCAGGAATATTCTTGATGACCTGTGTCAGCCTACCCCATCTTTCCTCTCCCAAAGTCACAGAAGGTTCCAGTTCTGGGATAGTGGGAAGTCTCTTGTCTACACCTCTGACACGGCCCAGCCTGTGGAGGTTAATCCACTCCTTATTTTAGCCTAGTTTTTCATCACTGAAAAAACTGCTATTAACTGTCAGCATCAAATGGTGTAAATTCATTTCAATTCAAAAAGCCTCAAAGTTAATCAGGTATTTTTGGTCAGCAAAGTAGAAAAAAAGCAAAAGTCTGGTAAATTATGAATAGCTACTACAATACAAGAAACAGGTGATATTCACCTAATAAAAATAGCACAAGATACAAACATTGACTGTATTTTCTGTCAACACTGGAAAGTTTCAAGTCTGGCATTTAGAAAATCTTCTATCTTTAGGAAGTTTTCTAAAAATAATAACTTTCTTTTTCTAATGTATTTTTTCTTACATCTCTCAATTCCTCCCTTCCGCAGACTATTTTCAGTTTACCTCTGTAACATATTTTAATGAGAGTTTCATCCAGGTGCCTAACAACTTCTTGCATTTATACTGTAACATTCACCAACTACAACGCAAATTTGCATTAAAACAAATTCTGTGAATAACAGACATTACACGGAAAATAATATTCACCATTTCTTTGCTAAGAACTCAAGTTTGGGCAGACAGTCTCTTCAAATGAGTCAAAAGCAAGAGTCAGTGTCATTCTCCAAAACTTACTGACACATGAGGAAGAACAACAGACTGCACAGAAGTCAAACCAGAGGAGCGATGGGAGCAGAGGTTTAAGTCCCTTGTCTTTACAAGAATGGGACCCTTTCGCTGATACCTGGTTGGGCATACTCCCAGGACATCCACCTAGTAACAAATATACACTGTTGAGTCACACATGCACACAGAAAATACAAGGAGATAGTGTAGGTTATTGCAATTAGTATTAATAATTACTTTTTTTGTAATAACAACAGAGATCTAAGTTCTCCATTGCAGAAGACCAGTTTTGCCACAAAAGCCATGAAAAGGCAAATAATTTTAAAAACCTTGGTCAAGTTTATAGTAGCTAGGCTCTATTGGTTTGTTTAATTTCACTGTGTTATTCTGAATCAGATAAGTACAGACATATGCTTTTCCATTTAAAATTTTGTGGCGTGCAGGGAAGCATTAATTCAGAAGAGTATTACTAGGCAGAGTAGCTTCAATTACGTATGGGTGTGCCAAGCCCTACTGCAGAACATCTCTTTAAGCACTGACACGCAGCAGTAGCCTGAGATAATTTTAGAACATTCACTACAAGAAACAATCAGATGACTGCCACTGTCTGCTGAACCAAGTAGCAAAACTCTATATTTATTTACAAGTGGAATAGACTTAACATGTACAAGAGCTAGGAGTCACCTCAGAGCATGACTGACAGTCTCACCTCCTTAACAACAGCAGCAGCAGGGAGTTCTGGTGCTGTCTGCAGGATACTGAGAATACCTCGCTTGATGTTCAGTGCCCAGGTCTGTTCACTCCTCACAGGACAGAGCTTCAGAACTTTCCCATCATGGAAAGAAAAATGAAGAGGATGCTGTTCTAGTATTTCCCTGCAATAAAAAGGTTTATCATTTCTTGCTTCAAAGAGTGCGAGTCAATTTACGACATTAGACTCAGATTTTCCTCAACAGAGCTGTTCTTCCACAACGGATCTGTCTCACTCTGTATCTCTGTTCTTTACAGCGAGCCTCTATTCTTCATAAACTCAGCCTAACCCAAGGAGTCCTTAAAAAAACCCTGTGAAACCCTAAAAACAAATCTGCTCAAGATAATTACAGCATCCTCAACATAACTGCAACACTTAATAAAAGCAGTCCTGGCAAATTATTTACGAGTAAATGTACTTAACGGCAATGATTATTGTGTAATTAAGAGAGAAATTCCATTTTATTATTCAGGGTGCCTTTAGCTTTGGTAGGCATGTCTGAATTGCAAAGTAACTGCACCATGCCTCTTCAGCTGTGATGCACACAAGAACAATTGCTTCCCAGTTAACCCATATCTTCCTGCTCTGCTAGGTGTGAATACTCAGGCTCTATTCCAAACTTATTCCCCAATCTCTGCTGTTAGTACACTTCCTGATGGCTTTTACTATCCTAGATTGAGAGTACAGTGTTTTCTACCTTTCCAAGGGATCACTTTTTAACATTGATTTTCACTCCTAAAGTAACATACTTTAATCATATATTTTCCCTCTAAATGGAGAAAAACAAACCATCCAAAGGAAGAATTTTATTGTAGCCCAGTGGTCAGCTCCCACACAGGGAGCTAGACAGTCCATCTGCACATTAACTGAGGCACTAACTATTAATCTAGTCAGTCAGTCACAAAGTAAGAGACAGAACTTTAATACACAACATCTTGATAAAGTCCTTCCAGAAGAGACTGGGCATATAAGATAAGGGTTTCTGAACTCCCAGGCAACTGAGCCTGTTTTTGCTACTATCTGTGGAAATTACATGCATGTTCAGAGGACAAGCTAGACTACTGTATATTCACAATAGGCTGAGGCAAATGCTAATAAGTCTCACTTGTCTGAATAATTATTCTGAATAGCCAAGCTTCACTGAATGCTTTCTTTGCTACCTCTCTTTTTTGGCTTCTCTACAAAGAACAATACACAACTGCTCTTACTGCTATGAAAATCTTGCAAATAACTTTGCAGAAGATGTGCCTGTACACTCATTTGAGCTCTGATACCACTGCCCATAGAGAGAACACAAAGTTCTTGCTGATGAATATAAAAAGCAATGCATTTACCCCAGGCTTGCTCTTTTTGACCCTTTGAATTGAGTCAATTACCTCAGCTCTCAGTGTTGTTTAAAGGCTGAGAATCCAAGTGGCTGGACAAAGAGGAACATTACAAGGCTGAGCTTAATCAGACAACAGAACTGCTTTTTTTTTGATGACACAAGAAGCATCAGCTCTCTGGGAAAATGCCAGACTTCCACAGTTTGAGGAGATCTTTTTGTATAGCCATCTACGCTAGGGACTATACCTTGGCAAGTCAATGAGAAACACTGACATATGTTATGAATGAGCTACTAAACTCAAAAACAGAAAAGAAAATCTCAATCATTGGACAAATAAATGAACTATAAATACCTTGGAATTAAAAAACCATGTTTTGCCTTATGATAATCTTCTAAACCAAGAATTTCTGAAATGTACTGCAATACTCTAGAGTCTGTAGAAGTAACATCTGCAGCTCTAAGAGCTGTGATCCACACGTGCTGCTAGAGGCCTGGTGATTTGTACTCAAAATAATTTGAACTGTCTACCATCCAAATGGTTTTACATACAAAGAGATGAAAGTTATGCTGAAGAAAAACCTGTTTGAACCAAATGCCTCTTATTCTCTCATTTTTGCTTATGGTGCTCGTATCTGGATCCTCATCTTAAAAAAAAAACCAAAAAAAAAAAAAACCAAAAAAAAACCCCAAAAAACAAAACCCACAACAAAAGAAAACCCCAAAAAAACCACCAAACAAACCCCTAAAACTAAGCAGAGTATGAAGCAGAGTGAACAGTGTCCAGTCAAGCTGCTGCTAAGCCATATAGTTTCAAAAAAACCCAAAAACCAGACCAATTAGAAGGTTTTCTACCTTAGACTGTCCATTTCCATCAGAGACTCCTCTCTGGATGCAAAACTTTTCTTAATCTTTACATCTTGCACCTAGGAGCAAAGATTATAGGCAATATATTTCACTGTCAAGAGGAACTTGTGGGTTTATCACGTCGGGATATCCACACCAAACATCACAGACTGTGAACAAAGGTTCAGTGTTGCAATAGAACTGCATTTGCCCTATCTTCAGGTGGAATATCTGAGGTAGTTTCCAGAAAGTTCTTCTATGAAAAAGTTTCATTCACTATTAAACACATTTTATACAGCACTGTTATATCCCTTTGACCATCAAATTACTAACCAGTAAATTTTTATCCATGTGCTAGGACAGGGATAACTGTGCTCTTCTTTGTTGGCCTCCGGTGTGTGTATTTAGTAGACACATGTCAACCCCCAGAAAAAGCAGTGAATTATCCCCTCTGTTAACCTCAAGGAAAATCCAGACAGCTGAGAACCGATTTTCCTTGCTGCCCTGTAGTTCTAAAGCACTGTAGTTCTCCACCTGGCCTACCACAGGCTAACCCTAGGAGAAGCTCTGCAGTTTGAAACTGCCCTGTTGCTCTTGTCACTGAGAGACAGATCTCCTGTTGTGATGAATGGAGTGCTACAAGACTGAACTTTACACTGAGCTAGGAATGGCACCAATCCAGCACAACATACAAGATTCTCAAGTTCTCAAATTCTTGCTATTTTAAAATTATTACTACAGATATGAAAGTGCTTTAAAGTAAACCAAGTTCCTTTCAAGGACTGGCTTTACCTCCAGTTCTGCACTTCGTAAAAAAAAAAAAAAAACAACATGAAACTGTTGTGTCACTTAAAAAAGAAAACAATTATTTGCTTAATCTGCCTTTTAAAACTGGCAAATACCTAATTTCAAGTTGTGGTGCATCAAAGCAATACTCCAACTCTAATTATGAGATCCAGAATTGAACTAGCTTTTAATTACAAGAAAAACAAATGTTTGAAATGTAGCAATAATCCCAAAGAAAAATAAGATTCCACATCAGCTCATCTCAATCATTCAAACAATTATGACAATACTTACTTTCAAAACCATCTGGCAATTCCCCAATACTTCAATGATCACTGTGCTCTCCAGAGAGATGCCACTGCTTTTGTAACTATTTCCCTGCAGGAATGTGTTGGTGACTGCTGAATACCTGTAGCTGTATCTAGCTCTTTTGGGGAAGTATGATGCACTGAGTCCTAGGAAATAAACAAAAAAAGGAGGTGTTTTTTAAACTTCCCCTTCTATTTTTTTTTCTATCTTTTAATCTTTCAGCCACAGAAATCAGCTAAGTAAAGGGATGGATATTCAGATTGTTCCCTTCCCACTTGGACTTTCAATTGAAAGAACTGGGTTTCTGAAAACACCCTGTGTGCCAGCCATAGCTCCTGTAGGGTGGATGAAAAGACTTCCCCTCTCCCAAGCACATAATCTCACAATTTTCTTCAAGGCATGAATTTAATTTCCAAGGGCAGAGCAGAAACATAATGCATTTACAGCACGATGCTCTTTCGACACCTTTCAGAGAGCAGCAGAGCAGGACCTTCACCACAGCAACATTAAATAGATCTGATCTTCATGCCTGTGGCTGGGCTTAGTCCCACAGTGGTTTAGTCCTTTGCTCAGCTCTAATGCTTAGGAGTTTTTCAGAGTTCACACAATGCAAACTTCAGGCAGGTGTGGGCCTGGTAAACCTTGGTGGAACCTCTCTGCTACTTCCGTGAATGCTGATAAGTATCATTCTTCTCAGAACAAAATATCCCTGTGCAAGTTTTCAAATTCCTCTTTCTTCATCTTGTTTTACTCACCTACACATTCTGCAAAACAGGAAGCTCCATAACTTAATCTCTCTGAGGATCCTGCAATGACAGGTAACAGAACAGAAAAGCGCTGCAAATTTGTGTGCAGCTCAACACAGACCTGTTACTTCTGAACGTCAGTGAAATTACTGAAATCAAAGCAGGGTCCTCAAAACAAATAAATAAATCCATGAGAGTTTTTCTATCAAGTATACAGACTGACAATCTCACTATTTCTGTTGCTTTCCCCAGAATGCTGAAGGAAGATGCACTATTTAATGCATCCTCTCCAAGGAGGATGCTCTCCCACCTGCCCAGTACAACTCAAAAAGCTCAGTAAAGCAAACTGCTACACTACACTAAAAATCCAGACAAAGCTGCTGCAAGAATTACTACAAACCTACAAGCCGTAACATAATCCTCTGAGGTTTTACCAGTGAGAACATTTCTTAGTAGAAGTATTCTGCATTGAGAGAGATCAATCTTAGCAGAGGAAAAATTTCTTCTACTTACTACCTGAAGTTCCAGCCACAACAGCACAGAGTAAAACGATGGTGAGCAACCCTGTGGCCATTGAAATCACCTCCTCAGACCAGAAGTTAACAAAAACACATCAGTTCTGCTCTCAAAGGCACCTCTGAGCAAGACACTGAAAGAAAATTTCCTTCACAAAGCAGGAGCTCACTATTTCAACTCCCTTCTTCCTGACAGAGGAGGGGCTCTGGCAGGGCAGCCTGCAGAGGGGAGGGGGAGGTTGTAGTAAGGCGGAGAGACAGATACATCACTGATTCCATCCCCAACAGCATTTCAGCCTTTTTGCAAGAGAAAGAGAAGTTAATCTATTAGAAATCCCACAAAACTGCAAGGAGAAAAAAATAGGTATATGGCATCACAATGGAACAAATGCTCAGACCAATCCCATGTAGTGAGTTTAAACTAAATTAACAAATGTAAAAGCCACCCTAGCAATCACTCATTGATGATTAATCAACCAAAAAGCACATGGGATGAAAGTCAAAGCTTTGGGAGTAAAGGGAATGTGTTTCCTTTGGGAGCAAGCAAGTTCATGAGAGGCAGCTCATCCCACCAAACAAAGTCCCAAACCTCAAATGGGTGAAGTTGTCTGTGAATAACACAAAACCACTGAGCCACCGTGCTCTGGTACCAGTCAGGTATGTAAAACACATCAGACACAGGGCTTCCAGCAGACCCCTCTTCCCAGCCCGGGGCTCTTCCCACATACCCCATGCACTCCGAGCCCATGCACCCGCGAGCCATGGCCACAGCTCAGCTGTGCCTGTGTGCCAGCACCTCCCAAGGGAAGCCGTGTGGGCAGGCAAATGCTTGTTTCCTTCTGCTGCAAGCCCTCTGGTCTAGGCTGAGCTACTGCTCACTGCAAACAAGAGTCACAAGTAGAAATTTCAGTAACAATCCCAGTCACTGGTACTACTCTCCCCCGCTAGGTTTGTGCTGCTACACAGCCTCTTTCCTGCACTTCCTTCATCATATAACATTTGCTTGTGAAATGCTTACAAATGTTAAAGAGAAAGCGACTTCTCAAGTGTGCTTTGCAAACATCAATGACTAAAGAAGGTGAGAGCGAGCGACTCCAGTCTAAAGAGTTAATAAAATACTCCATGTAATCTGGGTCCCTCTATCAAAATCCCTGACCTGCCAAATGCCAGACTCAGAGTCAGTCTAAGTTTGAAACTCAATTTAAAAACAAAAAACCAAAAACCTACATATTTCACACAGCAGCTCAAATTTCCTAGAACCAACCCAAAGCAGTACCTGAAAAAGCCCTCTTCTGCCTTCACAGTGATTTTTCAGAATATTTTTATTCTGAAACTGCTTCAGTGATTTCTTTGTGGCAAATTACTTGCTGAGTTTGCCATTTTTACTCTGCTAAGCTACTCAGTCTGATATTGTAATTTTTCATTTAAGACTACAGCTCATCTGGGCATAGTACATACTCCATGCAAGCAGTCACCTAGCTCTTGGTCTACTATCAGTAATATGGATAGAAGCAGGAAAGTTAATAGCTGGGCAGGAACATAAAAACATGATGAATTTACCAGAAAATTGCTATATTGCGACAATTCTTTTCTTGAATCACTACTATTGCCCACGTTCCACACCAGTCTGACTTTTAATTGTTTATATAATAAGATTTTTCAACATATTTCATATACCTATTGAAAAGAAAACCTTTAAAGCACAAAATTTGCATCAAAGTCAAGTAGAAACATTGAAATTAGACAAATTTCTGTTTTATCTTGGCACTGGTTCCAGTGCAGAGAGCAACTTAGGCTTTCTAAAATAATCTAATTTACATTTTAATCTCAAGTTTTAGCTTTGTAGCTTCCCATTTCTTAGCGAAGAAACTATACTAATAAAAAAGAAGAAAAATATCTTATGGTAGGACTATGAGAATGCTCAAGAATTTATAAAACTTAGCTTGCCTGAATCTTGACAATTTCATAGGCAACAAACAAAGAAATTTACAAACAAACTCTAGGGCTTTTTTTTTTTTTTTATAAAAATATTCCAAACAGCTCTTTTCAGCAGAGCACAGATTGAGGTAGTTTTTATTGAAACATCTAAATACAGAATTAAATGCCTGAATAGCAGCTAGGTCCTAAATGCACATTTAAGTCAATCCTTTAAGATAAAATACCACGTAAGTGTCCTGTGTACTTGACTCAGCTGACATCCCTCATGTAGCGATTGGCAAGTGCAGGATGGAGCCCAAGACCCAACATCTGGTAAGCACTTTTTCCTACCTCACACCAGGTGAGCTTTTTCTAAAAAAATCGAAACACCACCCCCAAAAAGGAGGCAGAAAAAGAACCTCCTGAAGAGAAATTTCCAGCACATTGCTGTCCTAGATGATCTTAAAAAATGGAAGAAAATCTGACACACGGGCTGCAAACACACTGGTTTAATTACACATGAGACCCACAATGGCTGTAAGTCTCAGAAAAGTATTCATCCATTTTAATGGATGCTTTACTCAAGTTTGGAAAATGAATTTAATAAAAAGCACCTTCTGTCACACAACAGGCTCACAGGGTGACCTCACAGGGTGAGCCTGTCCGTGGACACCTGAGAACTGTTCAGCATTACTGCCAAGAAAGCCTGAGCTTTTACAAACTGGCAAAGTCTGCTTTGCATAGGCCCCACAAACAATATTACAGTAATATTATCGTAACACTGACGTTTAGCCCCAACAGCCGAAGGCAGGAGTGAAGTGCCCTTGGCCAGCGTCCCACACCCACCTGCGTGCTCGCAGCCCTCCCATGTCCGGGAGCTCCGCCTGGTTACGGCCCCGAACCGAGCCCGCGGCGCCCTCACAGAGCCGGGCACCGCTGGGACCTCGCGGCCGTGGGTCCCTCACAGCACCGAGCATGTCCCGGAGCCCCCCTCACAGCGCCGGACACCGCCTGGAGCCCGCGGCCGTGGGTCCCTCACAGCCCCGAGCATGTCCCGGAGCCCCCCTCACAGCGCCGGGCACTGCCCGGGGCAGCAGCACAAACGCCCCCCACGTGTGGGGGAGATGCCGTGAAAGGGCTGCGAGACACTGACTCTTTCCAGGGCGTTTTGCCAGCCGAAGTTAAGCAATGGAGGAGCCACCTGTCCGCCCCAGGTCTCTGGCAGTGGCCGCTCCCCGGCGAACCGTCCCCAAACTCGGCCTCCGAGCTCCGAGGAGCAGCCGCGGCGAGGGCGGGCAGAGCGAAAGGGTCAGCGGTGGCTGGGGGAAATGGAGTGATGGGGCTGCACTCCAGCCCGGTGTCCAGTTCCGCACCTCTCGCAACAAGGACATGGAGCTGCTGCAGCGTGACCAGAGACGCGCAGTGGAGCTCCTCATCAAAGCTGATGAGCAACAGCTGGGGGAGCTGGGGGGCTCAGCCTGTAGAAAAGGAGTCTCAGGAGGGACCTTTCCCTCTCAGCTGCCTGAAGGAGCGGTCAGGCATTGGAGCAGGCCGTGCAGGGAAGTGCTGGAACTACCATCCCTGGAAGCATTCAGAAAATATGTCCATGTGGTGCTTAGGGGCACGGCTGAAAGGTGGAGCCGGCAGGTTGGACTCATCGATCTCAGAGGTCTTTTCCAACCTTAGCGATTCTATGATTCTGTTATCCTGGAGTAAAAAAAAATCTTTTAGTTACCAAGACTCAGAGTAGCACCAGGAGAAGGTACTTCAGAGGCTGTGTGGAGCAAGAAATGGAAATTGCTTTGGGTTTGTCTTTTTTTCCCTCCTAAAGCTTTTGTGAATCCCTTGCTGTCACATTCAGGTGCACTGTGGCTTTAGGTCCCAGAGCAGTGTCTGTCATACCCCCTGTTAATGCCATGGTCCTCTAGAGCTTACTGAAAATGCTTTTTGGGGGTAATTTTTTATTACAAAGAGAAAGCTGTAGTGTGAAGTAAAACAGCCAACCACAAAAGGACTTTCAAAAAGCTGCCTACTCACTCTTGGTTTATTCTCAGCTTGGGCACAGCTATTTCAGCACCTCCAGACCACACATAGGTTTCACACGCACCTTTTAGTGTCCTGCTTTGAAAAAGTACTAAGATGCTCATTGGCAAATTTATTTTTACACCCAGCATATCACACATGAGAGTATTCATCTCACAAAAAAATACATTTAAAAAAAAAAAGTTCGTATCCCATTGCAGGATCTTATGAAGCAAAGAGGAACACGGAAGTTAATTTGCTATAAAATGCAATCCCTGAACTACAAAAGCTACACCTCTGTCACAGCACTTGCACTTGTTAGTTTTTACTCTGAGGATGACATTATTGTATACTCCATTACTGACCTCCTGCTGCTCAGTTACGAACAATAATTAACTATGTTTGATTTTTTAATTAACTAGAATTTCTTTAAAAAAATCCTTGTGGTTAGACTGCCAGAAGTGCTTTCACAAACATTGCAATAAACAGCTTCCTGAAACCACTCTGAACTCACTTAACAACTCCCTCTTGTAGGGCTATCAGCTGCCTTTTACTTGTTTTAACAACTTTTATTTTGGATCCTCTTTGTATGACAAAGCAAGTTGTATTTCTTTCTGGCTCAATCCTCATTACAATCTGAACATTGTGCAAGTTCTGGCTAATAAAAATAGAAGTCTAATGAAAATAACACTGTCAAATTGTAAGAGAAAGCAAAGTCATCCTGGAAAGCTCATGAAGGTGGGTGTAGGGAAGGGTTTTACCTGCACCTGTAATGTGAGGCTGGAGGATTTTAGGTGCCTTGTGATCTTCCTTATGTGAAAACAGCCTGAGTCCATAAAGCCAGCATTGCTCCTTCTGTATCTTACCTTACCAAGGAAAAACTGTTCATACAACACTCACTTCCAAAATAACCCTAAAGTTGCTTAATAAAAATAACTTGTTTGAGGTACTAACCTTGACTTCTTGTGTTTTCTGCACCTCAAAAAAACACCCCCAACCAACCAAAAATATAGAAAGAATATTGAAAGATATATAGAAAATATTGAAAGAAAGTAGGGTATTCTCACATGATTAACAGGGATTCTTTCCTACTGAATACAGTGATATTTGATATATATTCCTGGTATGTGAACATGGAGCCACATTTATGTGTTTGTTTAGTTGCACTGTAAGTGAAAGTTCTACCCAAAAGTTTTAATTGAAAAAATATTTCTAGGACCTGGGTTGCAGGAAAATAACAGTGTGGCTCTGCGCAGGACAGTTGTCTGCAAGGCAGATGGTGCCATTTATCAGAGACCTGGCCCAGGTGAGAGTCTGAAAAATTTCTCCCTGTAATTACTTTTCTTCTTTTAACATTTCAGCCATCCACGTGTTTGGAAACATTCCAAATATT
Source organism: Pyrgilauda ruficollis (assembly GCF_017590135.1). Classification (NCBI taxonomy): domain Eukaryota; kingdom Metazoa; phylum Chordata; class Aves; order Passeriformes; family Passeridae; genus Pyrgilauda; species Pyrgilauda ruficollis. The sequence continues at coordinate 8,641,627 of NW_024514764.1, read as the reverse complement.
ATAATTTTCCAACTACAAGCACTAGATAGGAAAGACAAAGTTTTTATTTTAAACAGAGTCAGTTTTAAAAACAAACAGTAATTTCAACATAATCAAACACAAAGTGCTTTCACACAAAGCAAGTTATATCCTGCATTTGTTTGTCCAAGGTAGGTTTAACAAAGCAGGTTACTTTGGCACAGTCTGTAGATTATTCCATACACAAGAGAACAAACACAGGCTTTGCATTTAAGGAAACACAACTACAGAAGGGGCAGCAGAAAGCCTTGCAGAATGCTGAATTAGAAGGAAGAGCTGCCAACATTGTGTGTCCTATTCTCAATCCATACAAGGAACTTAAAGAGAATCAACAAACTGTCAACATAAATCAAAATGAATTTTTTTTGGTGTTTTGCATTCTGGTGCCACCACCTCAGATTTTCCAACCATCACTTTGGAGAGAAAAGAGGAGCTAAGGTAATAAAAATTGGAAGACTTACCAAATTAATATATGGCATGATTATCCAGACCAGACTGACAAGGTACTAAAATAATTAAAACTCCTTCCCACCATGCAAGCAAATCCCAATTTTGGAAACACTGCGAGCTTCATTGCTTCATTCTGTCTTGCTCTGACAATAAACTGACAGGAAGCACATTTTCTGTGACACCCAGTAAGGCACAGGACTTGCTCATGTCACCAGAACAAAAAATTCAACGCAGCACCACCCAAGCCCTTCAAGAACACAGAGCACTATGGTGGTGCAGCAGCAGACAAAAGCACAAAAGTACCATGTCATCATCATGGAAAGCTACAAAACTACCAGCTTTTTATCTCCATCAGCCTCTTGTTAGTGAGTAGCTCCTGATGTACATTCTTACAGCATGAGGAGACCAGAAACCTTTTCCAAATACAGAAGGAAGCCCTTAAATCACTTGCAGACTGGCTCACAAGCAGCATCGGTTTACAAAACCTAATTAAGACAAGGCCTAGAGATTGTACAAGATCTACAAAGTTACTGGATTTCAAACATAAAGTGTTGAAAGACTTTTGAAAAACTAACTTATACCAGATATATACAGAAGGCACATTTGGTAAGAACAGTAAATGCAGTATTTTTTATTTATATTTATTTTAGTTTTTTTACTTTGACAGATATTAATACAGTGTTACCAACACAGCCTTGCTTGAACACCTGTTTTCCTTTTCTGGACAGGTATCATTTAGGTTGGATATTAGGAAGAAGACTTTTCCAGAAAGGGTGATCAGATATTGGAATGAGCTACCCAGGGAGATGATGGAGTCACTGTCCCTGGAGGTATTTAAGAAAAGATTGGGTGTGCTATTCAGCACCACAGTCTGGTTGATAAGGTGGCATTAGGACACAGGTTGGATATAATGATCTCAAAGGCCTTTTCTAACCCAGTTGCTTTTGTGATTCGGATTCTGTGATATGCATCAAAATGTTTGATCCAGTTGCTTATGGCACAGAAATTACTTTAACCTTCAGAGCCTCATTCCCTAATTTTTTGTGATTATCATCTTAAATAAGCAAATCCAGCTTAAGTTTCTAAAAGCAGAACTCATCTTTCATTTAATTTAGAAAAATCAGAGAAACTCCTTAACACACATTTTACCTTCTTAATAAAGAAACAATAATTAATGAGCAGATCAACAACTAAAAGCCCAGTTGTTTTTTATTTATGTGTTTCAGGAGGAATTTGAGCCTTAAGATAAGGATGAGGTTTGTTTATGATCAATCAGCTGACTTATGTAAATTCACAAGGAAGTTTTCTAATGCTCTAACCAAGGCTCTCTGGGCATTTCCACTGGGGTGAAAAAAACACTTTCAGTCAGCAGTAAGAAAGCCTCCAGCCTAACAAAAACCACTGAACAAATATCTTCTATATGAACATCTTTACTTCAGATTAGAAACATCTAATCTGAACAGACTAGACTTGAAACTGGCAAGAAAATTCAGATACTAGATTAATTCACTATTTTTGCACAACCACCTGAATTGTCCATTTGGAAAAGCTACCTCCAAGAAGGAAGAAGCCTTCAAGTTTGGTTCTCTTCAAACTACAAAAGTTTTTAAATGAATTCTAGTGCTCATGAAAAGATGACAACAAAAGATTTATTTTTTTCAAAGAGGAGCACCTGTCTCTGAGGCAACTCCCTGCAAGTTTGTAAACAGTGCTGCTGCCAAAGCATGAGCCTAAATTGTTCTCCATACATGTCCTCCTCTTGTTCTGTGCTGAGACTTTACAGTCTCAATGCAAGCACAATGTGCAACATGCCTGAGACAAGATTAACTGAAGAATATCACCAACCTGTTCTGTATTAGGCAAAAAGGGAAACACTCCATTGCTCTCCACTGGTGCTGGACTGAGTGGCCCATACAGATTAGGTATGCTTTTCACAGACCTAAGTGAGACTCCCTCTCAAGCAATTGCATATTCAAACCATCTAGCAATAAACATTACTTTTTATTGGTTTCCAGTGACAGGATGCACAGAAAAAACGGGAAGTCTCCATGAAGCTTCAGAGAGGGCTTACAGAGGTGCTAAACAACTTCATCAATCAATGTTTAAACACTGCCTATAAACGTTTGTAAGAACCAACAAGAGCATTGCATTTCGGACAGGTGTGATCCACATCCTTTAGAGCATCAATGCAGAAGGGAATTAAGCAGCAGCCTGCTACACACCTGCAAAGGCAAAAAAGAGAAAAACACTACTTTATCATCTTTTATACACACAATAAGGTAAAATGTATTTTGTTCAAAAGCAATCAATAAAACTGGTGCCATAAGCTTTAGGAAGAACACACATGGCTATGTGTGTCTTTAAGGGCCAACAGGGCACAGATGCAGATGTAGGCTAACTGAAGCACAAAGGCTCAGGTCCCGCACACAGAAAGAGAGCTCTGTTACATGTTAGAGCTAAAAAAAGTCAAGGTAAAAGTGCAAATTGGAGTTGACTTACCCCAGCAGGCAGAGGCCACCACATGACAGCCAGGTCAAAGCTCCTGAGTCATACGAGAGACGTGTCACTATCACCTGGTTACAGGAAGGGCAGCACATCTGAACTGGGCGGTCATAAAACATTACTGGCTGCTGCACGTACACCGTCTGAACAGTAACTGAGCAGAGAAATGGCTGTTTACTCCATGAGGAACAGGAAAAAACAGGAGCAATTAACTTCCTCTAAACCAGGTATAACTGAAATATTCAGGGCTCAGAACAATGAAATACGCAACAACAGACTGAAATAACCATGGCATTTCCTAATGCAGAAATACACTGTCTTAAAAATAAAGCTGCACTAAAAACTGCAGAAAGCCAAATGATGTTACTGATATCACTGCACACTGAGGGATTCACAAGAATTGATTAACCTTATTCTCTTCAAAAGTATTTTTGGCAGGCGTTGAACACCTGCAAACCACAATTTTTCATCTTCTAACAACACCTATTACACAAGCACTTTGACACCAACTTAACATGAAGTACAGAAGAGTGTTGGAAGCTTACTGGGGTTATTTGCTGCTGGAGGCTGCCCCATGTGTGGGGGAGGGTTCATTCCCTTCCCATCTGGCTTCTGTCCAGGGCCAGGGACGGGATAGGGGTGAGGATAGTTCACATTGATTCCTACGGCTTCCTCATAAGAAGGTGGTGCAGATGGGATAGGATTGCCACTTGCAGCAGACATTGTATCTAAAACATAAAAGAGAGAAAACCATAACAAAAGGTATTATTTATTAATGTCAATTGACAAATAATTAGGCTCAACTCAACAGCAAGAAGATAACCAGATTAAAAGGGACTTTTACCAGCATAAAATTAATTGGCTGGTACTTGTTTCTGATAGTATTAAATGTTAATCTTGATTTCATTGTTGTTGTAGCCTACTTCCCAATTCCTTTTCAGTGGGAATTTTTTACATTTTGCCCTGACACCAATTCTTCCTTTATAAATTAAAATTACTAAAGAAGGGAGGTGGGGCATCTTTATTAGTATACTAAAAAATGTAAGTCTCGTAATTCTCCAAGAACACTATTTCTAAACTCTCTTGTTCACCTGAAAAACAGAACAGTATGATAGGCCACATGGTTATTGCTAACCAACATGAGACTGGTTTGTGATGAAACTTCAATATTTAAAAAATAGTATTTACCTCTGCTCTAATTTGAAAGAAGTAATTACATTCAAGGAAAAAGAAACCCAAACAATTAAGCATGTCCAACTGAACTCAAAACTTTTACAACTATCAAGTATATCTAATAAATCTACCCTTGCCACTTTCACTTCTTAGCAATGTTTTAATGAATTTGTAGGGCAAATTTTCCTCCACCAATTGTTATTTTGTTGCAGAGAACAGGAATGCTGACCACCGCCTAGAAACTACTGTGGTTTCAATGCAGACTTCCTCTCCTCCTCCCCAGCTACCCACTTCCTGTAGTCTGCCCACCATTTTCTTTGTCATTTTCAAGGTCTCATGGCATCAATGCTGACCAAGCATCTCCCTTTTCCCCCTCCTCCTAAGGACCATCAGACAGCTCTCCAAGAGCCACACTCCATTCTGTTGCTGCAAACACGATCCCTCTGTACACATACATGTCTTTTCACCCAGTACTATCTGGGAAAGGCAACCTGTATTTGGAATATTAATTCTATGGTGCTATGAAACTTATATAGGAGCTCCAATTACCCACAGCACTACTATGAATAAAAGAAGGGAAGTTGCACTGATGCAATTTGGAGGTACAAAAGACAACATGCAAAGAGAAAGAATTTCAGGTGTGTCTATTTAGGACTGGTGTCACTCCATCCACACAAAGCTTGGGTGAGACCCAGCACACAAGTCTCCAACAATGACACAAGCCTTTCCACTCTCCCAGAGCATGGAAAAGTCCCTGGAATACTGCTGATTACCTTCCTCACACAATACAGCTTTCATCAGGATTTCAGTGAAGTCTATAAACACTTCCATAAAGAACTTGTCACAGGTTTGTTCACTCTTCCAGGTTACACAGGACTAATCAGCTGCACTGGAGGCACAGGGATACACCAGCAAACACCAATGTTTATATATTTCAGGAGTCCCACCGTGTTCCCAGCAGATTCAGCAGAAATGTGGAAAGGTGTATTACAAAGGGAATTGTGTACTCAATCAAGTGTGGGTTTTACAGTGGCCCCGTGGCCAGGACAAACACAGGAGTTGGTACAGAAGAACAGACATGGCTACAGGTGCTGGAGCAGTAACTGTGGTAAGCCTGGGACAAACATTACTCCTTCCCACCTTCCTCATACTCACACTGCAGCTTTGGCAGAATGAAGAGGGAACAAGACAGCAGTCGAAGATGTAGAAACTCAGTAAGTTTTTGTAGCAACAAGTATTTCAAAGCTATACCTTTAAAAAATACTGATCTTCTGTTTTCTTTAGAAAAGAGAAGTTTCCTCCTTGTGACTAAACTACAGAGCTGAATCACGATGTACTGGTCCCACTCGGTGTGCTGGTGTTGGCTGGGGGTGTACAAGAAGCCAGGAGGGGACACTGCCAGAACAGCTGACCCCAGCTGACCAAAGGGATATTCCAGACCATAAAGCATCATGCTCAGCAATAAAACCAGGAAGGTTTTTGGGAGGGAAATACTACTTAGGGACTGGTTGAGCATTGGTTGGTTGCTGGTGAGCAATTGCTCTCATTTGCTTCACTTGCTGGACTGTATTTCCCTGTTACTTTCCTTTTCATTACAACTATTAAATTATTATTTTTCTTATTATTTTATTTCAATTGTAAAACAGTTCTTATCTCAACCCATGAGTTCTCACACCCGTCCAGCTTCTTCAGGGGTGCAGTGAGTGAGCAGCTGTGTGGTGCTCACTTGCCAGGTGGGGTTAAACACACAGCCACTTCAGCTGCTCAGCTCTGCTTCCCTGACAAGCAAGTTCTAAGAAATTGATTTACACCCTTTCACAGATTTCAAAATTATATAACTTCCAGCATGAACACTTCAAGTCTTGACATTTACTTATTTTAAATTACATTGCATGTTCATTTCTTACCACCAAATGGTTTTGAACAACCATTTCAATTTAAAAGTGATCACTGTGCTTTTTCTGCACTTTCACTTTTCTTTTTCTGTAGACAAACATGAACAGGTCTCAGGTCCTCACAGCACTTTGTGGAATCCCTTTTCTTTTTTTTAAAGTTTCAAATCTGTAGCACAAATAACATGTACAAAGTACTACAGTGAATGGTAAAAAACTAAAACCATGTATGAATTTCTTGAAGTTATCTACCAAAACAAAAATTCCTAATAAACATCAAGATGACATCGGTACTACAAAAAAAGCCTCTTCAACATACTGAGTATTGTAGATGTAACCACAACTTCAGCTTTTCAATTTCATTTTTCTAATGTCCCTTCTGCTTTAAATGTCAACTCTGAAGAGATATTTGAACCATCACTTCATACAGCCTGTGCAAGTGTGTTTCACACTCCAGGTCTTAAAAATTAGGCTGGGGACAAGTGAAAAAGAAGGTAATAGCCCACCTCTCTGCTTGGTGTGTAAAAAACCAACCAAACAAAAACCCATCTAGTAAAGAACTGCTTACAGCTACAACTATCCTAACCTAGTCTGGCCAAACAAATCTGTTCTTGCCCTTACCTTATCTCTTGCTAAAATGTGACACAATTTAATCCTTAAATTAAACAATTCCTACACTCTTCTAGTCCTCTTCACTAGAAATCCCAAGCTGCACTCCAACACCACGGGTGGTTTACAGGGCTCTCTGCACATCAGAGTCTAAGACAGCTACCGGTCAGCAACACCGAGAATGAAATACAGGTTGAAGGCTTTTAACAACCCAGCAGGATATACAGGTTTGTCAGAGCACTCGGATTTTGCAGTGCAAAGCCCTAACACAGCACCTTCTTGGACCACCAACTTCATCTGAACGCTGGACAACTTCCTAGTTTACCAACCTGCTGAGAAATACTATCTCAAAGTTGTTTAAATTTCCCAGGCATTTGTGAGAGAATAAAATTTAGTAATCACAACAAAAGACTCTGACATATATTATGATTTCAGGAAGAACCAATGGCATTGTGGTCACATTGAATTCTATACTGGTGAAGTAGAAATAGTACCCGCACGGTGTGTTCTGCCGGCAGGAGTGATTTCAGAGCTTAGAGTGTTACTTTTATCAAGTAACCAATAGTTTTGGAATAATCCTGCGAGAGGCTTCATCCTGTGAGTAACCCCCTCCTCGGGGCAGGGCAGGGCCGGTCCGAGAGGAGCCGCTGCCGCGCGGATCCCGAGAGCATTCCCTAAGGAAAGGGCCACCTTCCGCCTGCCACACTTGGGAAAGCGAAACTCCGGCCTCGCCCGGCCCCCGCCCGCATCGCCGACTGCAGGAGGCGTCGCCCACGGCCTCTCCCGGACCGTCCCGGGACCGTCCCGGGACCGGGACTGGGACTGCGCCGCTCGGGACACCGCTGGCCCATGAAGCCCCAGCCTGCCCTCGGTGCCCCGGGGGTTCCTGCGGGGCGGCACCAGCCTCAGAGCCGCGGCTTCTCCCCCTCCCCGCAGCCGGACTGGAGCACTGGGAGCGGCCCGGGGAGGGCAGCGCTCGGGCCCGGGAGCGGCCCCGGCAGAGGAGCAAAGCCCCCCCGCCGGCCCGCTCTGCCCTGCCCGCCGCACCGCCGGGCTCCGGGCAGCGCGGCACAGCCCTTACCGTGCCGAGACGTGCCCGCCAGCCCTCTTCGCCTCTCCGCTCGTCTCCGCTCGCCCGGGTGCAGCCACCGTCAGCAGGGCTTGTTCCGTCCCGTCCCGTCCCCACCCGCGTTTCCTCCTCCCCTTCCCCCTAGAGCCGCGAGCAGGCGCCGCGGGGGTTGCTCGGGCGGGCGCTCCTTTGGCCCCGGCCGGGCCCTGTCCGGGAGCGCTTCGGCCGCCTCGCCCGAGCCATCGGCTCCCGGCAGCGGCGTGTCTGGGCAGGACGGGAAGGGAACGGGGAAAGCCTGTGGAAATACAGGCACTCCTGGCGCATTTCACAGTCACGGCCATCGGGAACTCCGCGGGTTTCGCCAAGAGCTCGCTCAGATTAAACCAGTAATCTTCAACTGTCCCGTCAGCAGCGCAGCCAAGCACCACGTTCTGTAGCACTGCCGGGAAATCACTTCTGTAATTCTGCAGTGCCCTTGACATTACCAGATCAAGCATTTCAGACAACATACAAGAACATATAAAATGATCAACAAAACTTTCAAGTTCAAGATTCACTGATTTTAGGTAGTGCCTTCACAAGCAATTGAATTGGATTCAGTCTTTGGAAAACACAAGAGTATGTCAGTCCTTCCTCTATCCAGCTCCAGGATAGCACAAAAGTAAATTATGGCTAGATCCCTAAACGGGCTTCAAAAGGGACTGCTTCACATGCTGGTTTGTGTGAATCTACCTTAGACTGAAGGGACTTGATAACCCTGGCACTTATCAGCAGGGACAGTTCATAAGGCCTTTTGGCTGAAAACATCTAAAATCCATCAAAGTCCTAGTTTTGTATTTAAATATTTTCTTGAACCTTGCCCTAAAGAACACACATAAAGCTTCAATTGAAATCCATCCTGGAGCAAGGAGTCAGGTTTTATAGGATGAAAGAAGTTTACCTAAAGTGATGATAAACCTTACACGAAGCTCTGCTTCAGCTGGGTTTAGATTCACAGTAATCTACTGAATCACCTGCAAGTATGGGTACTTGGGGATGTCATCAGATGTTGAGAGTATTGAGGGCATGAATGCTCCAGTCCCCCCAGTTTAGGGAGAGGAGTGTGGAGTGTGATTCATCAGCACTGAGATTAGAACTAGATTTAAACGTGAATAAATTTACACCATTATCAAGAAATCACATAATATATTATTTTTCTCAGGAGCAGAACCTGAGTAATTTGGGCTTTGGTGGCCTGGATTAACTAAAGTTGGAATAATTGTTCTCTTAATAACTAAAGCCTCTTCTCCAGGTGGCTATGAGCAGCTTAGGAGCCACAGAAGAGAGAAGCCGTGACTGAACACATCTCCCAGGGTGAAATAAGGAATGGCCTTCAACTGAAAGCCTTCTTAGTCCAGCTGCCATGCTCTCTCATGTGTTGTGTTTTGCATCTAGTCTAGGCTGGCCCGTGCTCCTCCTTGGGGACCCTAGTAACTTTTCTCCTTTTTGCCCCACTACTGTTTCCCCCAAATGTCCAAAGTGGCAGTTGGCATCCATTTACTGGTACGTGAGTGTGTTTCCTCTCATTATCCATCCTCCTTCTCACCATTTGCTAATTCTGCCTTTCCAGTCGTTTTGCTGGATGGCACTGGGTGAAAGAAGTATCAGCTTTAGCCAGTCTGTGGCTGACCAGGTCACCACAGCACTTGTGAGCATGTGGAAAATGACACAGAAGTCACAGTTAATGGAACATTGTGTAGTGGTCAGTGGAACAAATCAGCGCAACACAGGCAGTGGGCTATGTGGCCACCTAAAGTAACAAACTAACACTTTTCTGAGGAATATGTATATCCTTGCTAATAAATACTTCTACCACCTTGAGCCAAGCATGCACCTCAGGCAGAGTTACATGTCCATCAGGCACCATAGATAGTAAAGCCCTGCTCCTTAATACTACATTAGCATTAAGGAGTTTTATTCCTGATTCTCAGTGACATGCTTGTGGAAAATTGGCAGGTTTGCTATGGAGAATTGATAAGGCTGGTTGGGCAAGGATGAGTCGAGGCACTTGCTTATATTGCACCTGACTTGAGTGAGGCTTAAGCCCTTCGTGGTGTCTGGGCTAAAGTGTAGAGCTCGCAGCCCAGTGCCTCTGTGAAGTAGAGAGTGGGCTCACACATTGTATGGAGACAGGGCCTCAGTCCCCTTATCCACACACAGCAGGCTGTATTAGAAGTAGAAATCTGGTCCTGTGAGGAGATGGGTGGCCAGCAGGGCAAGCAAGGGGATTCTGTCTCTCTGCTCCACCCTCATGAAACTCCACCTGCAGGGCTGCATTCAGGTCTGTGGTCCCCAGCGTAACAAGGGCGTGGAGCTGCTGAAGCAAGTCCAGAGGTGGCCATGAAGACGTGCCAAGGGCTGCAGCACCTCTGCTGTGGAGACAGGCTGGAAGAGCTGGAGATGTTCAGCCTGGAGAAGACTTCAGAGTGACCTTACTGTTCCTTTCAGTACTTGAAGGGGACCTATAAGAAAATTGGAGACAAACTTTAGCAGGGCCTGTTGCAACAGGAAAAGATATGATGATTTTAAACTGAAGGAGGGGTTGGTTTAGATTAGATTAGATATAAAAAAAGGAGGCTTTTATAATGTGGGTGGTAAACCATTGTCACAGTTTGCCCAGAGAGGTGGTGGATGCCCCTGGAAACGTTCAAGGCTGGATTAGACAGGGCTCTGAGTAACCTGGTCTACTGAAAGGTGTCTCTGCTCATTGCAGAAGCCTTGGACTAAATGATATTTAAAGGTCCCTTCCAACCCACGCTGTTCTATGATTCTGTGATGATGATGTGCAGTTGTAAAATGTTGATGGGAATAAAGGTGATCAAGCAAAGGTGGGATGACCTTTACTGCTGCCTCAGCTGAGTGGAGGAGGAAGCAATACTGAAGTATCATGCTTCTGTTCTGCCTTTGATTCAACCATTAATCCTAACTCAGCCTGACCAAAGGTAACTGAAACCCTCATTATCCCTCATTTACCTATGAAACATACACCAACATGCAACTGAGATAGTGCCTTCCTCCCCACGATCTAAGATGGAAGCAACAGGTAACCAATTGTATTTGACTACAGTCTCACCTCTATTTATCTGAAAATATAAAATTGATCTTTGGAATCCTCCATGTAGAGGATGAGAATATGACCCCATTTCATAGACAAGTGGGTGCTCCTCTCTCCTCCCCAAAGGAGAGATGCCTCCTTATTAAGTTTCGTGTCTCTGTGTCAGACCATACCTGGGTGAAACTAAGCTTAAATAACTGTGAAATTAAGTGTAATGAAAAACTGAATTTTTAATTTAGCTTGAAGCTAACTTAGCTTAACCATTGGCTGATGCTAATGCACTAACAGCATTTATCAACAGCAATTCCAAATCTGTATCCCTGTTGCTTCAGTAAGTAGCACTATTTGTGAATCTGTGATTGTGGATGTTCTTATTAAACACAACCAGACTAGAGTGCCAAATTGATAATAACCAGAAATTAAGGCCAGCTGCATTCCGCCCTCTGATCTCCAACACAAGTGGGGTTATTTTGTGCTAAATTTCATAGTCTAATGGAACAGAGCTGCAGCCCAACAGCCTAGCTGGGTTAGGCCCAGGATCCCAGAGAGCTTCCCCGAAGCTGCTGCCTGTGCGTTGGCACCCACAGGAGGTCCCTTCCTGCGGCAGACCAGGTGGCTGGGGGACACAGCCAGTGCCAGCTCAAGGCGTGCATGAGGAAATGTGGCTAGAAACTGATACAGCTTTTCATTCCTCCTCCCCCACTTCCCCATGAGCTGTACCTGAAGATTATAAACATAACTCGTTTTTAATAAATCATGAGAAAAAAGGGCCCCGTGGCAGTTTCAGAAGTCTGACACACAAATGCAGCAGGATGTAACCACAAGAGCTCTGCTCCATCCCCAGTCCCGTGGCACGGTGTGATCAGCAGCCTTCGCTCTTCATCTTCTCTCTGCTGTACTGAGTCATCACCAGGGCTGCTAACAGCACTGTGCAAATGTACAAAGAATATAGTGATGTTTTGTCATCACACTGATTGCACACACACTATTGCAGAACACCAGCAGATGTCAGTTTAGCCCCAAAAATAACTGCATGCTGGATTTACTAGCCTTTGCTTTTACAGCAGTAGGCTTCTGTAAAAGAAGCTAAATGAAGTTAAAAACTTGATGTACATTTAAAAACCTTTAAGCGGTATTTTACATACTGTAATATGTTCTCAGTAACATGTAAATAAGTAAACCTTCATCTCACCTTAAATTTCCCCTGCCTGGAAATCACAGCACTTGCACACATACAAATAAGTATTTTTTATGTGTGTATGTCATTTTGCATATACTGATTTGTTGAAGGTAGATAAGAATTTCTATGACTTTTGATCATTTCAGCAATACTAGATACTTATGGAGTTGTACCAGAATGCAGTTTCAGAGCAATGATCAATGTACAAAGACAGATTTAAAGAGAAGCAAGGTAGATACATTAAGCCAAATAATCTGAAAGCACGTTTGTTTTTTTTCTTCACTGCTGCAATGGCTGATTCAAGTTGCTAAGCAAACAGAACAAAAACTCCAACACAGTTTCAACAGTTAGTACAATAATACAAGTGTTGAAGTTCACATGAGAAGCCTCAAATACGACAACAGGATCCCACACTTCAGTGTCATTTATCACATTCAACAGAAGCAGTATATTTAGTCTAAAACTGCAAATGATTCCCCAGGAATGCAATTGATTGACAGAATTGTGACATTAATCCAAACCTAACTATTAGTATTTTGCTGTCCTTCTAGTACTGCTTCCTTCTTAATTACCAACTCCCGTAGTGTTATTTGATCATCATAACAACTGATAACAGCTGCCAGACTGCAAAACACAGTATAGCAAAATATTTAAGTATGTAAATCATACTATCTCCCCTAGAGAGTGAGACAAAAGTGTGGTGTCAAAAGAGGTAATGATAGATTTCTTTTTCTCAGAACACTTGGCACTTCATGTCAAGGATTATGAGGAGAATAACCACTCACTGCCAGTAATGGTTCTCCTAGTATGAACAACCAAAAATAAATGGTTATGATAGAAAAGCTTCACCTTTAAAAACAGCAGGTCTGTCTTGATTAAATTAACCACTGTTTGATGGATTATCTATTAATGCCATGACAAAACAGAGAGGAAAATTACGATTCTCCAACCATTTACCCTTCAAATTCATCTTCCTACTCCCTTGACAGGGTACAGGAAGGATGTGATTTTAAAAATAAAGCTGCCTGATTATTTTTCCTGTAGACAGAACTGAAACATGATTTCCACTGCTCTGATGTCATTGCTGAATGAAGTGGTGCAAAAATCCTTTCTTCTTACCCTTCCTCCAGAATAATGCCTGACCTGCTGTTTGGCCAAGCTGTGATATAATCTTGGCATAAATCAGCCTTGCCAGCTCTTGCATCTGACACTGAAATCACTGACCTAAATCTTACAGTGAAGCTTCCTGCTATTTTGCTTGGGGCAGCAGCCAGGCATGTTTTCATGAAGTGCTTTCATCCAACTCTGTGGATCTAAAATGAGTAAGGATTGATACAGTATTCTCTTGTGCATAATTCTGATAGAATATTCACACATCTGTAATCTGGACACCAGGATTCTTGTGATCTACTTGGGATATAGGCAAGAGCTACAGAAATATGTATAAAGATTGAGACCATATTACTAACAGTTCATAGTTATCCAATAAGGCTTTCCTTCAGGCCTCAAATACCCCCTTCTCTTAAAGTCTGTTTCTAGCATCTCTCACACATTATGTGCAAAGCTATATTGCAATGAGCATTTATTTTCTTATGCTTCTCTCACTTTATGAGTTACCAATATTGAATTATGTATTAGTTTATAATTTCTAGGTTTTTTTACTTAGGTTACATGGTTTAAGGATAGCTTTGACATCATGTTTAGCATTTCAGTTGCCCACCTCTGCAGGACTGCCTTCATTGAAGCCACTTCAGTGAATCTTTCAAGTCTCAGCTTGGAAGGGGTCAGTTCCTGTTTCAGAAACGCAGACATTTTATGTCATATCTTGTCACTTGATTGTCTGTAGGAAGCAGCAAGGCAGGAAGCTTATCATCTGGGCACAAATGTCACAGCTACAGAGCTAAAACAGCAGCAGCAATGTGAGCACTGACAACCATTTACCAAACAGATGACTAATCATGGGGAAATGCAATCTCGTCAGCCATTGCTACACAGTAAGAAAACACTTCCCCAAATTTGCTGTGCAGCCTTGAGTGGCTTGTTACACTGGATGTCAAATGTTTAGGACACTTCTTGTTTGAAATGAAACCTTTGTCTTTTCAGACCGATCCTTTATGATAAACAAAGCAATCAGTAAACAATTGAACATGCTTACAAAGACTAGTAATAAAGATAAATGAACTAGAAAGCCTCAGGTAGGCTGGTGAGAGCTGGCTGATCTGCTGGGTGCAGAGATTCTGCAAGTCTTGATTGTATGCACAGCTCCTCTTGAATTCGCCCTGCAGCAAAATCATGTGGTCTGTGATACAATCACAACAGAATCTACAGTAACTAAAAATAAACTGCTTCTCTGCAAATGTATGGCTCAGTTTAGTCCAGTTTATAAATAACTGTCCAGCACTGGTCAGCAAACACAGTTCCTTATGATTATCACATTGTGCATGGCCTCATTAATTGTCATTAGAGCCAGCTCTTTTACAACCTTCAAGCACTTGCAACACGGGGGTTCAGTCACAGATGATTGTTTAGTAAGTCATCAGTTCTCTGAGCAGCTTATGTTACCCTCATTTGCATATCGGAATCAGCTGCTTTGCCGCTTCCTTGATAGCTTTCAGCTTTCAGAGTTGCCTCACAGATCTGTTACAAGGAGCTGCCACCTCTGTGGCACTAATTCTGTTACACCTGGGTGGTGGCAGGGCTCGGTAATCAGCCACCTTTCCAGTGAGCAATTGCACCTCTGCAGGAGCAATTCAAACATCTGCCCTAAAGCCAGGAATGACTGACCACCTGTAGGGCAGACACGGCTACCGGCACAATGAACCTTAATGTTTATTTAATCAGATGGGAATGACAACAGTGACAATTCGACCACTAACTTTTATTAATTAAATCGGATTTGAATTACAGTCTTTTTTATTTTAAACAAAAAATTGAGTCCAAATTAGATTTTAGGTCAGACCAACAGCTGAAGCTGTTTCTTGTTAGAACTGTACTTTCAATATAATAGCAAAAACGTCACCTTTGTAACAATTTTTAAAAACTTTCATGTACTTGTTTTTGGGAACATTTACCATAAATTTTAGAAAAACAGGCAGTGGGCTGTCTCCAAAGGACTTTTACAAAAGGGAAATTATCTCATTCAGTAAGCATAATATTTTGACAAATACTGGGGGGCTTAGAGCCTTCCCCATAAAATGAATCCTTATTGCATTTGGAAAGGATTTTTCACTCGCTAAAGAATGATGTAAGAGTTGTCACTCAAATTCTACCAAGAAAGAATCAAGCTAGTATGGTCAATAAAAATATAGATAACTTAATTTCAAATAATACTTGTACAAGTTGTTTATGTCTGTAATAAGAGGAATATTTTTGCTTTCAGATTTGAAGCAAGGGAATTTCTAAAATTATTTTCTCCTTATTATTGGCATGTAGCAATTATGCTGCTTTGACGGATTTCTCAGAATTACTTCTGACTGGTTCTCAGATAAACATTTTAAGTTACTGATTTTAACTTAATTAAATAGTAAACTGCAGAGAATTTTACATTGGATAGTTTTACAGCTGGTAACAACTGGAAGAGAGGAAATCAAGCATACTCAAAAGTAAGGGATGCAAACTCAAGTAACTTCAAGTGAAAAATACGTCCCCAAGAAGAAAGATTGTTTGCATTGAGCTACAAATATCACATACACGAAATATTACAGTCTTTAAATATTTGTCTTAAGGATTCAGACAGAGTGTGGCTTGTCCACAAGATGGCAGGCACTGTATCCAGAAGGTTCTGACACAGAAATGTGCTTTGTAACATCTGTGGGGAAAAAAACCTTCATGGTAATTATCCTTTTTAATTTCTTTATCCTTCTAGGTAAGCACAGAAAAAAACATGTCGGTAATTATTTTCTTGGTTTGCTTATATAATCCAAAAATCTGCTTGCTTCAGAGATAAGCAGATTTCAGTTCTGATGGAAAACAGAAAATGCCTGTCATCCAAGGGAACTCGTTTTTCTCTTGGAGATTTCAGGTGGCTGGATCCAAGTTAAGTCATACACAAGAGGCAAAGGCCTTGCAGGGAGAAATATTACAACCTTACTGAACATCTGGTTTTTAGCAGCCTACTGCCTAGGAGAAGCAGGCAAGAGTGGAAGGGGCTGAGGGTTTAAAGGACTGACCAAACCTGAAAAACTCAGAGTGAAAGCAACAGTTCTTCACAGGAAGATAAAATGATTAACAGTCCAGAAGAATTTATCCTTACGTGCCTGATAACTGAAAGGCATCAAATTCTCAGAGCCCTTACAGGTCTGTTCAGATTAAAAATAAAATCCCTCAATGTTCATTTTTCCCCCTTCAGACTGACCTTGTTGTCACTGGAATTAGCCTAAACCAAGACAACTGGGCAGGCTTTCCTACCCATCTGCTTTCAAGCAGTGTGAAGGAAGCTGCCCCTTGGTGGCTTTTCAGGAAGTGAAAGGTGTTTGGTCTGTGTCTTATAGGCAAACTTCCAAGGGAATGAAAAATTCCTGCTACTATGAGCAACTGTATTAGAAATCTCAGAGGCCAGCGAGGGGTTTGAGGTGTCACTCAGTAGATATTTTCAGCAATGGGTACATGAAGTGACTAAAATCTATGAATTAGAAGTGCAGCACAGGTGCAATAAGTGCAACACTGCTCCCACAAAACAAGGTCCCTTTCTAATGCTGGCATCATATTTCTGTTTGCTTTTGATCATTCCACAGAAAAGAGCAGAGAATGTCCTGTGTGCTGCAGGGCAAGGGTTGTTCTGTGCCAGTGCTGCTTCCTCCACCTGCCACAGCTGAAGTTTTGAGCAGAAATCCTCTGGGTGATCAGACTGTTGAGAGTGAAAGAAGAAGGTTTCAAGTAATGCCAGCAAGGGCATCTCTCAGCTCAGCACAGAGACACTTAGAAATTACAAGGGACCAGTGAAAAGGCAATGCTCTGAGCTGTGAAATGGCTAGTAGTGAGTGTGAGGTGGAAATTACACTTTAGAAGAAATTTATTTTAAGGTTAACAGCTCCACAGAACTTGTGAAAGTGCTCAGAAGTGCAGTAAGAGAAACAGATATGCACTAGAGGCATTTTGTCATATTTAAACTGAAGAGACTGTGGAAACTTGGGGCTAAATTTCATTTCACACAAGGTAAAGCAGAGTGAAGAAATACAATTGCATACAATAACTGCTCCAACTCCTCCTTTGCACTTCTGTGTTTTATTCCTGCTAGGAAGTGCTCCTAAGCATGCACCAGGTGTGGTTACAGGCCTGGGGAAAACACCTGAACCCCCCTAAACCCTTGAGAATAAGAAGGCTGGGTGAGGGGACAGCTGATGAGTCAAACACTGGTAGTCTGAGCACCCAAGTTTAGTTTCCTATTTCCTTTACTGAATTGCTCTGTAACAAGGTAATTCCAATTCCAGTGCACAGAGCTGCCACTGACAAAATGAGATTAATTGCTGCTACTCAGAGCCCACAAAGAGGACCTCCAGCAAATAACATGGGAAAGCCACATCCACAGCTGCAAGATGAGGTGTATCAATAAGAACAGAACACAGAATTTCTTCTGTTGCAGGTGATTATTATGGGATTGTGTTTTGAGCAAATTTAATGGACAGTCCATTATTTATTAGTGTTTGATGATTAAACAGAGGGGAAAAAAAGTCAATTTAAAAATCACCCAGGTACAGAGGTAGAAGTTATACAAATTGTTCATTAAAAATAATAAAACCCAAACAACTCACCCTGCCCCCAATCCTCCCAAACACCTATATCACACACACACATTAAAAATATAATCTGCATTAATTGTTCCAGCTCTTAAGTGGGAGCTACATGTCTGCATAATGTCCCTTCTCCATATCAATCCCAGTGAGATTTACACAGTATGTAATGGAAATCCCCATCAGAAAAATCTGTTACTCAGGCACACAGTATTCTTCAGGGCATTCCATCTTATTTGAAGTTATACTGCTCCGTGAAGTTACTGGAGACTGTTGGCAGTAGTATCAGTGTGCTGCCTATCCTGAGAACTTGAAAAATTAGATGAAAAGTTGGTCTAGCAAACCGTGCATTTTATTTTATCTTCCATGAATCAGTAGGTGTGGACCAGTAACTGTATATGATACTATTAATATATTTCCTATTAATTTATTTCTGAATTGGAATATGTATAATTTGTTCCAAAATGCCCAAACCATTCAATGTTCAGCCATTGCTGATTAGTTCAGACACTGGGTTTGGATACCCAGAGGAAAGACACAAATGTCAGCTGCAAGAGCAGCCTAGAAGAGCAATGTTAAATCAGTGTGAAATCAATCTAATTTCCCCATGCAGAGGAATGTGATATACTTTTTAATTAAATGTCAGTCTGTCGATATTTTTCAGATCAGTTATGAATGTGAACTATACCCAATAAAATGGAATTAAAATGGGCAAATTGGTTAAACTCCTGCTGACACATTTAATTTTTATTCTCAGTGCCCAACAATGTGCATTCTAAGAAATTAAAGCATGTCTTTTTATTCTAGTAATGAATCAATTTTCAGGTTCTGAATGTAAGGCATAGACCAAAATATTGCATTTATTCCAGTTCAAACCATATGTGAAGGCTAGAATTTATTTGTTTGCAGCTAGAATTCAACGTCAACCATTTAAGCTGCAATATCATCCTTCTGGAATTGAGGCTGTGTGTTCAACCATACATTATTATTCTGGGGACCACTGACCTGAAAAAAAGGGAAAAACCTGCTTGTCCTTGCTTCAGTACAAGCACACTGGATGCTTTTAGCTGTGGTTATCTGAAGCACTTACGAAATCTCAATGAAGCTCAAAAAACTCCAACTTTCTTCAGCAAGAGCTGCACTGAATTCCCAATTATACAGGGAAAGCTGGATGGGTGATAACAACCCTGCCAGAATTGTAACTGACAATGCTGCAGTTGCAATTCTGCTCTTTCAGCAGCTGTGCAAAAGCAAACTGGAAGATATAAATGATTCCCTGGAAACTGCAGGATATACTAGTTAAAGCTGCTCTATTTGAATTTGCAAATAGGCCTCCCAGGTAACAATTAGAAATCATCATACCATCTTTCATTGCTTGAATTAGATAAAATTTGTATCTGAGAAATACAACCGTGCAAAAAAAAATAGAGCTACAGCTCCTTTTTAGGACAGTCTATATCAGAATTGTACCAAAAGGACTTGAGCATCAGCTTTTAGGACTTTCATTCATTTATGTGCTACACAGCATTGGATGTCCTTTTAAGTGAAAGGGCAGAGTGCTGCTAGGGTCTAAACCCCCAGAAGATTACTAAAGCTCACAAGAGAGTAGGAGATCAGCACTAAGAGAAGGGGGTGAAAGATCCTGGACAAGGCTTGCTGCTAAAAGTGGGAAGTGCATGAGGCTCCCATGGCAGGGCCCCCCTGGGGCTGCTGCCCTGCGTGGATGTACCTGGGAGACCTCTGTGCAGCTTCAGACTTCACAAAAATCTACCAGCACAGTCCATGGCAGGATCTTCCTGGGACTTCAGAATGGTCCACAGGCAATATCCACACAGTTAGAGAAGCAGACATGAGGTACTTGAACACCTGTGCTGGAGCAGCCTTTGGCAAGGCTTACAGATGGTGAAGGTACACCCTTCACCTGTGCAAATACCCAAGTCAGCAAGGTATCCATGCTCTCTCTTCTCACAATGTGTGTTTGCCTTCTATACAAGGCAAGTGGAGCAGCAGTAAGTCATTTGCTTATCCCAGACAAAGAGAGGCTGTACAAAGGATGTTAAGATACAGGTTAAGACATTCTGGTTGAGGATTATATTAATTAAAATAGCACCCTGCTCCTCTCCTGTCTCTCCATATTCCTTCTGAGGATTGCTTCTGTCTAATAAGGAGGGACTCAGAAATAGCTTTTGAGATGTTTGCCCATCATTCTGGTCGTTTCTTGTACACCCTTGTATGGACTATGCATCATTTGTTGTCTTCCATGGCATATGTCAGACTACACTCCTGCTGTAATGTGCTGGTGCTGAAGGTTTAGCTACTGTGTGCCAAACCACGGGGTGAGGAACAGAAGGAGCCATGTCTGTAAAAAAGCCAAGTGACCACATTGCTGCCAGAAAGAACAACAGTTTAAAAAAAATTGCTTCTGCTACTTATTCCACAATGAATAAGTAGCTCAGCTCAGCTGAGCTCAACTCCAGAGGCTGGAATTCTGGCTCTCATCCTCTCATTAGACTGGATCCTGTGTCCAGTTCACAAGCATACAGTGTCCCTGACAGGCAGCTCTACAGGATCTGTGAAGTTTTGCTACTCTGGCTGCAAGGTCACACAGGCCAGAGCAGCCAGTCCAGTGTGTCCAGTCCTTGTGTATGCACAGTAAATGCTGTTAACTCTCTGCAAGACTGCAAGCAGGACAGATGCACCTGCAGCCTGGGTTGCAAAGCTAAGTGAGCATTTTTATACCTTCTTCCCCAAAAGAAAAAAACAAAAAACAAACCAAAAAACAACACCACCTTCAAGTCTATCACATTAGATATATTTATTAAGTAATATATTGTAAACAGATTGCTTGTCTCTGTTGAAGAGAAATCACTACTAGTGATTATGGACCAGCAGCACATACATGGCTGCAGATTCTCCTGTCTATTTTTTCCACTGTGAATTGCCAAACAATGGCAGTGCTGCATGCAGGGCACACAGCTCCTTGCCCTCTTTTAAATACAACTCCACTTTCTAGCAAAGAGTTTTCTTAGAACCGATGCTTCTGCTTATGTGGAAAATGAGATTCCTTCATGCTAGATCCAGGTTTTTCAGGCTCACAAAAAAAACAAAACCAAAAACAACAAAACCCAACAAAACCCAAAAAGCACCAGGAAAGTGCAGAAGTTCATTTTATAACAGCAACTTGCAGTAATTTCTGCATTTGAAATGTAACTTCCAAAAGAAAGACAAACAAAATACTACTTATAGACAGCAAAGATTTATTAGGACAGACAGTGTCATTGGATTCCTGCAACTATTTCTTTACTACACACATTACTCTTAAAATCAATTTCTCCGTCCTTTCCAAGTTGAATGGGATCTATGTTTTTCCACAGCAGCAAGAGCAATTTATAGCTACCCACATCAACTACCTTGCTGCAAAACATTGTTCTCTTCCATATAAAAGATTAAAAAGAAGCATGGATTAAACTTTTACAAATAGATCAATTCCAGACGTTTCAAGCTTTTCCCTCTGTGTGAACTTGGTTATGTTTTCCTTCTTTCCATCTGCATCAGGATGGCAGATCTACCATCACCCTCTTTCCCTTTAGCTCCTTTATTAATCAGACACAAATGTATAACAGCTATTAATAATTAGAGTATGGCAAGAAAAGTGAACCTAATTCTACTTCAGTGCTTTCACTATCCATGAGATATTATTCCTACTCCTGACAAGATCTTTCATCAACTCAACTCCAGCTTCTCCAGTCATCTTTCTCTTCCACCTTGTGCTTCCATGCCATCCCACCTCTGGAACCACAGCATCTCTTCCCTGGCTGGCTGTGGGAGAGCTGTGGGACCCACAGGAGGGACAGCCTCTGGCCCTGCAGCCTTGTTCTGCTTCATCTCACAGCACCAATCTTCTGTTCCCATTACACAGGGCCTGCCTGGAGCTACACAAGCTACTGTTGTTCCTTCAAACCATTAAATGCGTGTTCTGAAGAGAATTTATGCTTTCAAGGATCCCTGCTGTCAACAGGATTTCACAGGTTGCGAGTTAAAGAACCTATTTGCAGAAAATTACTGTGTGGCTCCTGCACAGTAATTACTCTGACAGCTCCCCAGTCTTCTCTCAAAGTGACAGTAAATACACCAAAGCTCAAGACCTGCTTTAAGACCATGAAATAATATATATATATAAACACACAAAGGCATTCAAGATTGCCAGTAATACAGAATGTTATCCTCCAACGTGGTTGAAGCTCATCAGATGCTTCTGAGTAATTCAGAATGCTGCCTGACCACATCAAAACTCAGTGCTAATTTATAGCCTTGCTTTTCTCTTGATTAGCATATAACTGAACATTAATTCAGTGATTAACCTCCAGTAGATAAAAAATAAATAGTTTGAAGGGGAATGTAACATAGTCACAAGTGGGTTTAACTACGGTAGTGCGCAGTTGTTTCCCAAGGGCATTCAATCTCAGTTTATTAATCTTTTATTTAGATTCTCCTGAAACCACATACAAATATCTTCCTCCTTCTTTCCCTTTAGAAAACTGTAGGGTAGTCTGGACACCATACCCACAGACACAGCAATTTGGAGAAACTTCATTGTTAAAGAGATACTAAAAATACACATTCTCATAAACTAAACTTTTGTCCAAAAGAAAAAAAAAAAAGCCAATGTTTTGAACCTTAAAATTGTTATGGAAGTACCACATAACAGTAGTAGATGAAAGAGAAAACACCAGTTAAAATGAAGATGAAAAAAGATGCTCATGAAAAAAAAAGCAAGTTTTACTCAAAGAGATACAAGAAAGGGTTAAGAAACGTAGGGGTGAAAAATACTTAAGTTTGCTTCTGCAGATTTTGCAATTTAGGAAGGAATTTGTGTATTACACAGAGATAGATGTTTACCAATACCATGCCACAGTGAACAAAGTGGATGAAGCCCATGTATCAAAAGTAATGGAAGTAACATTTCATCACAGATCTTAATATAAGCAAGCTTTACACTCCAATGGTGAGTCCTCAAACAAATGACTGCAGAAGATGTATTTTGAGTCACAAGAACACAGCATTCTATGGAACTTTGCTTTTACTGCCACAAAGAATGGCTGCATAAAAATACCTTGAATTCTTAAAGGATGCGCTATAAATGCTTCTTTTCATAGCCACCTTGCCAGCATCACTATCAACTCTGCTTCTCACCTGCAGCTCCAGTGTGAATATGCCACTCACCCAGCAGCCCAGGCTGTAGCCAGACTCTGGAGTCTGTCCAGCCAGCCCCAGAACGAGCACTCCGAGCTCTCCCAGAGCCGCAGGCCTGGGCAGCTCTTCAGAGGGGATGACATCATGGCTTGCAGCTGAAAGGATCCCTTTGAAACAAGCTGCTTTCTCAGAGCTGTGTACAGCCTATTTACTCTGCTTCAGCTCATCTGGACGAGATAATACAAATGTTCCCACTCTCCCATGAATTGCTTGAGTTATTGAAGTCCTGGACGTGACCAAAAAAAATAGACTGTGTAATTTTAAGTGTTAGGATTGTATATATTAAAATATGTGCTTTTTTAATCACAGAAAGAAGTAGGTAGAGAATTTATGAGTTGAAAGGAGATATCTTTATTAATTTTCTTTCTAGGGCATGTAATTCCCCATCAAACATGCCCAGATAATGCCTTGCAGCCAGCAGCACCTCAACACACTGAGCTCTGCTGAGCTTACATGTAAGGGGAGAACTGGGTAGTTTGTATCTAGGACACAATTGCTTAGCAATGTTTTAAATAACATTTAAACCCTTCCATAATGGGAAAACTAGGCTTAATGTATTAAAAGCCTCTTTAAACTTAAAAATTCCAGAGAGACACAATCTCTTTGAAATTCAACAAAACATTGACAAATGTCTTTCCTCTGAATACCTTATAGCGGTATATAATACTTATAGTATGTTAAATTTCAGACCCTGCATTGCTTTCCTCCCATAGGAGACAACATTGGATTGAATGAGCTGTGCTAGCAAATCCCAGGGCAGAAATCTCCAGGATCTCAAGGAGTGTGGATGAATCAACCCCACAGCACAGCTGTCAGATCCTGTCCTTTGTCCCTACCTCACTGAAAGCAACACACCATGAGGAATCTCTGCTGCCATCAATAGTGACAAAAATGTATACTGGATATGTATTAGCCTAGAAAAGCAACATCTGCTACTAGGTTTGCTTGGTATTAGGAAGACTTGACAAAATTTTTAAAAAGAACTTCAAAGCCCTGAAGAGTTTTCTCTTTTCATAGCCATAGCATTCAGCTGATACTGTCAAATACAAAAACCAGAAAGAACACTACAGAGACATCTCATATACCTCTCTGGAATGTTTCATACAGCTAGGCTGGTTGTATACAGGTTAATA
Organism: Pyrgilauda ruficollis; assembly: GCF_017590135.1. NCBI lineage: Eukaryota > Metazoa > Chordata > Aves > Passeriformes > Passeridae > Pyrgilauda > Pyrgilauda ruficollis. Next base: position 8,617,525 of record NW_024514764.1, on the reverse strand, counting down.
CCTTATCCTTTCCAGATGTTTAGTCATAAAATGAACATTTTCATATGCATTTTCTGAACACAGGAGTTAGAGAATACTAATACTCCTTGAAATAGCCCAACAAAATGTTTGGAAGCAGAAGGAAGAGCTACACTTCCAAACCCAATATCCAAACCTAAACAGCTAAAATAACCTCTTCTAATAACCTGTCCTCTCTACTAAATGCTTGGTGACCATAGGGAATTACTGGCATGGCTTTTTTAGTGATGCCCTAACAAAAACAGATGATGGCACTACAGCTTGGACCATAGATTAATGAAATCAATTTAAGTATTACGGATTTTTTTTTTGAATGATTATAAACCCACATCATAGTTATGGCCAGCAAACATTTTTGATTCTACCCAAAACAGTGAGGCAGCATGGTATATGATGAAATCACAAGGCTGCATTACTGTCTGGGTGTACTTTTTAGATTAGAGAAATTACTTAAGCTTTTCATAAAAAGGTTGAAGTTTTTCTGGTGTCAGTCCCCATTCACACAACCACCACCACCACTGTATAGACAGAGTTCTGCTGTAAGTACATGCACTTGTATAAAGCACCAGTACTTACTTATCTACTAACAGAACTCATGGCGATGGCAGGGCTCTGCTTTCCCTTCTCAGTCAGTTCAAGTACCTGTTCAGTCAGAACTCACTGTTCATTCCCCTTCCACAGCGAGTAGTGCTGACAGTACAGAACTTGCTGCAGTGCTCACACTGCACCAACACTTGGACCTCGGGCAATGATCCAGCATGCAGGGAAAATGGTAGGGACTCTTTATTTGACATAAACCTTAAACATTGGCTTATTTGTTGGAGGCTCTATCTTTGCTGCAGTTATTTTATGCATTAATAGCTGCAGAGGCCACAGCAAATCAGGTAATTGGCTAAAACTGTTTTAGACCCCTATTCATCCCACCTAATTTCAGGCATCTAAGGCATCTGAACTGTTAACACAGTCACCCAAAGTACACAGAACCGGTGCCCAGAGACAGCATCCTTTAGCAAGTGCTCGGCTTTGTGATTTGTTATTTCCTTTAACAAACTCTGTTCTTCTGTGTTTTGTTTAATAAAGGAGGGAAACCACAGTTTTCTACAGCAGTTCCATTATTTGCAGTCACAACTTACTGCGTTAGTGACTGGGAGGTTTGAAAAGCACTTGAAGTCTGTGCTCCAACAAAACAGTAGCCTGAAGAGAGCACACCCAGCCTTAAGCTCAGAGCACAGTCTGCTTCAGGGAAAAACCGGAGTGTGCCTGCAAAGAAACAAAGGAAGACAGATGACACTGCCAGTTTCATTCCTGCCAGACTGTAGAGATGACTTAACCACGGGTCTTGTGTTGTGACTTGGCACTTCTTTAGCACCTCCTCATCCTATGAGAAGAACTATGCTATTTAAAAACAAGTGATGTTGAATGTGCCGGCCGGGTGAGATTGCATTCGGGTGTACTTTCAGTTCTGAGGCCTCACTCACACAGGAAAGCTAGAGTCTAAACTGCAGTTTAAATTAAAACAAAATGAATCATATCCAATCTAGTTAAATCAGTGGAAATCACTTCAAGGATACTAATTTAATTTCTACAGATTGTCTCATTGCAGCCCAGCTACTGCAGATACTCATGGTTAAACATTAAAAGCTGCTTCAGGCTCTTAAAAAATTTATATCAGTATGATTTGAGTAATTTCAAAATTCTATTTATTCTAAGCTATAGATGTCAATACACCTTCTGGTACTCTAAATGCTCAAGAATTACAAGCTGAACAAGTGTAAACAGCTTATTCCTTGTAATAAATAAAATCATAACTGGTGGTTTTTCATTAAAAGATCTTCCAGTTTTTCTAACAACACTGGCTTAAACACATCTAGTGAACCTGTGTCTCTTCACTCACAGACACTCAGTATTTCAATTTACTGTGAAAGCTGAACTTTGCACTGTAAGTATGGATGACATGAGTACAGAGACTCATGCACAGCATAATTGCAGAAGAATACCTGTTAAAATAGAAGGTATTGCAGAAATGGACACAGTTAACAGGAAATTAAAATCTATATATAGATGATATAGCTGTATCTGCAACTTGAACAGTGGGGATAAAGCTCCTCTCTCCTTCTTTCTCTCTCAATAATATAACCTCAGCTTGCTAGTTTTCACCATGTTTTTTGTTTTTACTTGATTCTGATTTTGTTTCTTCGTATTAATTTCAAACTCAGCAAACTGACTACAACAGAGGCTAAAAGGGCTGGTGAGTACCTTCTTCGTTGTACCAGTGCCTTTGCAATGGTCATAGCAGATTGTCAGGCTTCTTTTCTCTTCTCATTCCTTCATTTTGGGAATGAAGAGAAGGATTGTGCCTGATTGCATCAATGTGCAATGATAGCTCTCCTAGTGCTGACAGTATTTCTGCAGATTTCCATCTGCAAGCCTTTAAAGACTAAAGGAATGCCAAAAAGACCTTCCCTCCCTTGTGTCATTACCCTTGCAGGACTCATGCAAGGCAGCAGCTGCCTGCCCCCACCACAGGCAGGAATTGTGGGGGAATGAGGGCCAGACTGTCCTGGAGATCTGCATGGATTGAGGAAGGGAATAAATGTTTGTACCATAAGAATCTTCTGCCACTAACAATATCTCACCTAACTGCCATCTTCTTAGCTTTCATCAGGAAAAAGTACTACACAGAAGCCAACAAAGCATTTTCTCCAACTGTAACTGCAGTATGCATGTAGTTATATATACAGAGAATGTGTGCTTTTAGAAAAGATGGCAAAAAAGCAGTAGAGCAGCAAGTCTGACTAAAGGAGTGGGAGTACGTGGGTAGGGATGACACCACACAGAGGTGTAAAACAGGCCTAACATGGAATAATTCAAAATCAAAGGAATTCAACAGTAACATTCAACAGGATTATCAACTGGGAAGTGAGCAAACTGTGCATTTTTTCCAGAATGTGCACAGGATTTTGACAGGAGGATTGTGCACATTCCTTAAGGCTCAAAGAATTTCACCCCAGAACTGGCAGGAAGTGTGGTATCCTTTATGTGATGTTCTGGAGGCACTCTCTGGGAATTGAAGGAAAATGTATAATATAACTCATATCTCCTTAAGGGAAATGAGTTAAGGGAGTTGCCATTCAGCAACTCTTGCATCATATCTGTAGCACTTAATTTTCTTAAGCCCTTTGGATTCTCTGGCAGAAAGAGGGCAGCACAGTAATGTTGGAGATCTAGAAGAAATGAGATCACTTTCAAAAACATTTCAGTGAGAGGTTTAAGCTCTTCTATTTCATATCCAAAAAGGATATTCAAATAGAGGGGAGGAAAAAAGAAACTACTAAATCCATAATGTACTGGGTTTGCTCCCTATCTGACAATTTATATCTTCTGTTGAGCCATAATAACATCTGATGTTAAATGACAAGCTTGATTCATGCTGCCAAGATTCTAATGAGCTGCATTCCCAGCTTTCTGAATGAGGAGCAAGATTCTTTTCCCATAGAAAATGCTGGGGAGTGGCGAGGCAGCAGACACATGGCAGCAGTGGCAGAAGGACTGCATGGACTGCAGCACTGCCCAGGGAATTGGGAAAGCAGTGCAAGAGGGACATTGTTCCCCTCACAAAAGAGGCTGTTATAATGCCTGAAGTCTCTCAAGCGAGGATTGGACATCCCTGCACCACACACACAGTGCTCCATTCATTCCTCTGGAAGGAATCAACTATTCTCACCCAAACACAAAACAAAAATTGGATTCCCCACAAGAAAAGCACAGTGTATGTAAAATCTCCATCACTGCACTGTGATAACAAGCCTTGAAGTATCAAAAGGCACATACATTTTATTTTGCTGATGGATTGCAGAAACACTTCACTTCCTACATGGAATGCTAAACAGGACTTTGCTTCCACCCACACACATACATTCATAAAGACTGGTATGTTGTGCTACCTAAACTCCACAGAAAACTGGCCAAATGCTATAGGAAAAGTGAGGATGTGCCAATTTAGGGTAAAATCGTATCTTTGTAGAGCTCTTCTTCAACTGTATAGAAGATGGCTATAGGAAGAAGACTTGAATAACATCCTAGAAATTACAAATGAAGGTGGTTCCCTCTTACTGGTCTTTATACATAGACTGTGGTGTTCTCCTCTCTATGAGCTAGCTGTGCCTTCATTCCCTGCTTCCATAAAACTGAGCATGGTGAGTTTAGATCTGTGGGATTCTTACATAAGAGCTTGATTCCAAGTGTGTCATGAGTTCTCTGGAGAAGCCTAATATGCAAACTGAACAAATAAAAGCAATGACTGCACTAGACGTTGGCGAAGATATTCTGTCTCCCTCTGTTTGTCACACCTTGGCTGGGTAGTTCTGAATGTAAAAACAGCTTTATAAAAAAACAGGCAAGGAATTTATGGAACAGTATTGTAAATGACCTCAGAATTTCTTACAGCTTTCAAACACTACATGAGGCACTATTCCCTCATTCTGCTGGGCAGAAAGGAAAGATATTGGAAATAAACTGTGGACATTTTGTATATCACTACTGAGAGTGGAAGGGAGGCAGCAATACCTATTGCTATACTGACCCCAGAAAGCAAGAGATGCCCATCAGTGGGAATGAGTTGATATCTTCCCTTTTTTTCCTAATGTTCTGTAAGTCATTTCCAAAAGTCCACTGACTAGCAACAATAGATCCACTAGGAATTATTTTAAGGATGGATATGTCTGGTTTAAAAAAAAAAAATCTTTACCACAGCATTTATGCAAAGAAACAAATTAACTCATATCAGCATTAAATTGTAGGTTCTGGTAGTATTGTAACCCCTGCTGGAAAATCTGCATTGTGCAGTTCAGTTGCTAATCAGATCTTTAGTTTAATAAAATTGTTTCCATTTAAGGTTAATCACATTTGCAATTTGCTGCTGCCAGAGTTTCTAATTGCTGTTAGTAAGGGCTTTCAGGACACTGGGGAACTGCACATTCAGTTCTTGATCTGATCCTATTTTTGTGCTCCATCATACAATGGATTGCTGAAATAATTATTTTTAAATAATTCTGTGACTATTCAGCTGGAGTTCTATGTCACAGGCTGTAGGGAGACTGTATGCCCTTTGAATACAGATGCAAGACCAAGAACTCTAGCTGCAAAAATATTTATGGGAAGTGAATTTCAAAGCAATTGCAGCATGCTGACAATCTGTGTGCAATCATTTAAATCACTGAAGTACCACCACAAGATGCTCAATTAAGCATTAGTGCCTAAATGTAGAGATTGTGATTGAAAAATTGGAGAAATAGCTTGGAGCTATTTCAAAATTGCAGAAATTTTGAATATATACAAAATCACAGAAGTAAATAAATAAACATCAGTTCTGTGCAAGAAAGTCACTATGCTGGGAATAGTTTCTTCAAATAATTGTGTTTGGAGCTCCACAAAGCTGCAGCATGAGTTTTCCCCTTATACAAGAACTGTGTGATGAATAGAACAAACACAGCTCTCTTCTGATAAGGGTACTTTTGAATTCAGAAGTATTTCTCACATCTTGTGCTTGAAAGTGTACGACAAAAGCAGAAATCAGCCATGGAATGCTGTTGAGGGTTTGCTCAAAATACCAAACTTCTCTATACCTTTTTTACTAAAGCAGTGATACCTGATGCACTTAGAGAAAGTAGATGCTGTTTTGGATATACAACTAGTCCTGTGTCAGCAGTGAAATAATCTTCTACTTTATTTTTCCAATTCAGCCTTCTATAGTGGTTTATTACAAGCACATAATTGTAGAAGACCAATGTTTTGAAACTGGTGAGAATGCAAATATTTCTACAGGACTGCTAGCTCAGCCTGTCTTGCTTTACTGCTGTCTTGCATACAAATTTCTGAACAAGCAGAGTTTATTTATGTTAGAGTCTTAAATTGTGCTATTAAAACATTGAATGTCCTGTGACTAATCTAAAATATTTTTGGTTCCTCGTAATCGCAAATGTACAACTTTCTCCCTCTCTCCAAATAGTGGAATTAATTTTGCCCTCAGCTGTATCTATTCTGTTTCCATATATTATAACTGTAGTTAGAACTGCTAGGCCTTGTTTTGCTCCACTGAAATCAATACTAAACCTGCAGTTTAGTTCAATGACAATGTGCACTATATTAAGCCTCAGTCTTTGCTACCTATTGGAAAGAGAGGCTGGGAAATGGGGTCTTGCAGCTGCCAGGCCTCTCCCTGAGGAGCTCCTGCACGACTGCTCAGATCTTCAGCTTGATGCCATAATGACAAGAGTATTAGCAAAGAGATGGTATTAGAGGCAGCCTGCCTCAGAATTCCCTCAAAATGCTTTGAAAAAACTAATGAACTTCCATCCCCTGCACTTAACTGTTTGATGTACTTAGATATCATCTTATCCTTATGTTTGTGGAGTTTTTCTTCATTTCTTGCCAAGGAAGAAGCTTTAGAAGCTTCATGCTAAGTACAGGTGAAGTTGACAGAGCTTCCCCTCTTTCCCCTTTAATTTGGTTTTACTCTGACAAAGCACTTCAGTACCTGTCAGGTGAAAGTCCCCCCACATTGAAAACTACCAAAATATATAGAACAGAATGCTAATGCAATCTTAAAGAGATTAACTAAATCTTGTGAGCACAGACCTTATTGCACTACACCAGCTGCTAGTTTCTCATGCTTCAGAAATTATTTCATTGCCACAAAACTACTCAGGATTCCTTCTCTTGAGAAGAAGAGCCAAATCTACAGCTATAGCCAATATCAGACCTGCCAGCACAAGATAAGCTTTGTTCAGCCTAAAGGAGGCAGCTACCTCTATGCCTCATGATCTGTGCAGAAACTCCAGAATGCTGATGCAAATATAGGAAGTGACAAACTCAGGAGGCAGAAGACTATAAAACTGCTGAGAACTAACATCAGAACTTGAGTTTGAGACACTGTGATGATAAAATGCTCCAGCCATTGGGGCTGGTGCCAGACAGCAAAAATAGGCAGGATAGAGAATGAAAAATTAATCTAGTCTTTGGGTCAGAGACAATTCTGCTCCTGCCCCAGGCAGTCCGTGAGTGCAGCACAAACACACCAGCCTGGGCTCACGGGGCACTGCAGGCTGCAGCTACACACACTGCCATTTACTGCTTATCTTCAACAATCACATTTTGGAAATAGTTTTTTTAAGGCTTGTTGAGTACAGAAAATCTCCTTCTAGGAGTGGAACAAGGACACTTAAAAAGATGAAGGAAAGCAACTACACTTTAAATTAAAAGCTGTTGCAATCAGTTCAAGATAATTAGGAAGAAACTAAGACAATTGTTTTACCCAGCCTGAAATGCAGTTTTCAATATATAAAGGAAGTGTAAGAATTTTATTCAAATGCTAGGGGTTTTTTTTTCTGGCTTTACATTTTTCTCCACAGAGTAGTGAATTAAACCAAACCAGTGAAATATTTTCTCCACAGTACAAGATGGCCGAAGTGGCAGTGGCTGTATACAGATGCTGCATAACATGCTTGTACCACAGGTAAACTTAGTTTTTGGTGGAGATGGAGGAGAAACAGACCCAGAAAATGGAAGAATATCCCTCTAGCAGCTGGCATTTACAATGTTATATGTAATAATCCCATGACAATGTGTGCAAATGCACTTTCTCTGAGAAAGATTCAAACAGCAGCGGAGCTATTATTTGTAATTACATGTTCAGTGTAGTAGTACAAAGTGCCTAATTTAGAGTCGTTCATTGTGATTTGGTCTGTTGTATTCCTACAAAGGTTTATTCACTGAAACAAAGCAATGCCAAAAGTTAGTTATTTCCAGCTGTGAGTGTGAGGGTAATCCTCTTCAAAAGGAGAAGCATACTTTCATATCCTTTGCCCATCTGTGAGACACCCACTGTCTGCTTACATCAGCTGAAATTAGCTGCCACTTGGAGCCATAAAGAACTACCAATTACTTTTTCTCTCTTGCACTAAATGAGCTGTGGTTCTTCATATTATCTGAGGAGTAAATTTATGTCAATACATCTATTTCAAGATAGTTCATGGTTCATATTTATACTTTATGCACAATAACCTGGCCATCATGGTTTGGATGCAAAAATATTTCAAATGTCAAACAAGTCGATACCATAATGCATCAGCACTTCTGATATCTATTCATCATTTATAAAAGTTTTGTCAGAAATCTGAAGTTCAAGATGGTTTCACCCTGGTCTTGGACAGTCAGACTGGAAATGAGGCTTTCCAAACTCAATGTGCGTTTATCTGTACTCCAGGCATAGTGATTACACCGTGTCCCAAAACAGCCTCCAAACACTTCATAGTTGGAATGGCCAGGCTCTCAAGCAGAGGCCCATCCTGGATATACCTTGGTAAGTTCCAAAGTCCATTGGGGCAGTGTTTGCACCTGAAGCACCATGACTGGTGGCATGTCCTGAGAAGTTAACTTTTTTAAAGCAATACATATGATGATGGATCTATGCACATAATTTCAAAATTAAGGTCTCATTTAAATGAAAAGATACTTTAAAAATGTTTTTAATGGAAAAAATGTTGAAAATATGCCCAAAGAAGTTATTTTGCTGAAGCTATAATACAGTGGACTCAATTTTTCATTTTCTTTCCACATCTCAAAAAATTAGAAACTCATAAATGAAACTTCAACAAGCTGAGCATGTCTTTTGTGATCTTTAGAAACAATTTGGCAAGTGGTTTAAGGGCTGCCCTTGGCCATGCCATAAATAGAAAGGAGCAGATGAAGATATTGTCCCTTTAGGCACTGACTGAAAGTGCAGGCTGATGTTACTTTCCACAGAAAGCAAACTACACAGTGATAGTACCAAAAATATATGGCAAACTTTCTCCTTGATTTAAAAGACTCTAGACTCCTTTGTAGCATGGCAAAAATAGAACAAATATATTGATTCTGCTGCCTAATCCTCTGGTCCTAAACTTCTGATTCCTGTAAAGCAGGGCCAGGCGAGTTCTCAGCACCTTCTGCAGACGGAATGCTCTCTTATCAAGTTCTGTGGAGCAGAAAATGCTAATCCATTGCTGGCTGGGATATTTTAGGCAGTGGATGAGGAGAGGGAAGACAATAAAAATAGCTTTATTATCCCAACCCTTGAAAGGTGAAAATGACATACAGCAGGCTTAAAAATGTTTTGTAGATAAATTTAAAAAATTAAATCTTTTTTCTTCCACACCTATTTTTTTTGTATCTTCTTTTGGGTTTGCTACATATTTTAAGGTCAGTCTGGCAAGTAATGCCCTTCACAGGAAAGGGAATTCTTTTAAACTCGCCAAGTCCAAATTTTCTAGGAATCTTATGGAACAATCAGACTTTTTCCTGTGTCACATGGACACAGGATGTTAGCAGTAGATTCCATGTTGCTCCTTCCCCCTCCTTTCTGCTGCCCTTCCCTCCCCTCCATCAAGTTTAAGGGTAGTGATGACTGTCTTCAGTCACAGACTGATTAATAACATTTCAGATCTGCTCTTTCACTGTATTAATGCAGATTGTATTTACAGTTCTGACCTGACCTGAATGACCAAGAGCTGTACTCTGCAAATGAATTGTCAGATCCAGTGCAGTATTTTAGAAGCTTATCATCACAAGATAGTCTTCCTTCAAATTTATAAACTTAGATATTAAATCTAGAGATAGATGCTCTCTAAAAATACAAATGAATCATTTTTATTTGAAAATATCAGGATCTGTTGAGACTGCAGCATTAACATTTAGTTTGGAACTGGTCCAGGCAAAATAAATCTTTGCAACTGAAGGATAATATGACAGGAGAGGTAGATCTAAGCATTAGGAACCAAGTAGTTCTTTTTCTGTAAATGACACAGTCTTAGATCTCATATAAGTTCTTTTTGATCTGGACTTCTCAGTACATTTGGAATTAAACATTATATAAACAAGAGAGGAAAAGGAAAAATAGTTAATCTTTGAGATATGTTGTTCAAAAAGGCAAAATCGTAACCCGGTAAAAGATGGAATTAAAATACATTCTTGAAAAAAAAGAACTAACAGAACTACAAAACTGTGTTTGAAATTTGCATTTTATTTTACTACTTTATCTTTGATTTGAATCATCATATGTTTTAATTAAAAACATCTGCATTGCCTGAGTGCATGAAGGTCTGTTGAACACAATACCTATATTGGTAGAGCCAGTATAGCTTGACCTACCCTCTGTGTGTAGGGTAGATGGAATACAACCAGAAAGCACATTAGAACAACACAGCTCAATATTTATTGGATTCTAAGTCCAATCCAGTTCCCTTCCTGCACCAAATATTCTGAAAAACTGAAGTGAAATTGGCTTTAAAACAAATTAAAGGATGCATTGTAAGGCAGAATGTTTAACAAATATGAATCTACTGTGCTCAGGACTGAACTATTATCTTCACATCTGTTTGGATGACATTTTTCCTCTATTCACCCTGAGTTTTAATTCCCATAGGTAGGATTATAATAAAGAGCTGATCAATATAATACATTTATTCAGATCTGCTGGTCATTAAGGAATAAGAGGGTTCTGAAGCTTACCACAATATAGATTGTTCACATTTTATGTGGTCACAGGGGTCATTATGTCCTCATAAAAGCATGTTACCTCATGATACCTATGAAATTAGCATTTGAGTTTCAAGATATTCTTAATATACACAAGAAACGCCAGATACATGTTCACTGAAATTACTGTAAAGCAGTAGGAATACACCTTCCACATTTCATGCATCTGTTAGTGTTGGTGGAGTGACAAGACAAAACCAGTAAACCTATACTTTGTACTTTTAATCTGAAACTTTTTTAAAAAGTATTATTTTATCATCAGTACATTTTAACAAAGTGTTTTGCACGTTCCTAATTTCAATGCAAATAAACATACTGGTTTACTAACACCTCACAATAACTCCAGGAAAGGGCAACACTGATGGACCACCTGATTTCAACTAAATTCAGGGATAGTCACATAGAGATTGTGTTAGGAGCAAAATGAGAACACCTATTCTTCAGTGTTAGACAAGAGCCAAGAGCAATGCCTCCAGCAGAAGAGAATGGGGTTTCCCTACCTTTTGCCACACTTGTAACAGAGTTAAGTTAAAACATCTCTTGGATACATCAAAAGGGAGGCTTTTTTGCCAGTTATCTATGAACAAGACCCATTTAGGTCACAATTTCTGGAAATATTTAATAAGAGAATAATTTAATTGGATAATGTGCCTATGAGTACCTATCCAAATGAAGAGAAGTGACCTACTTTCACTTTTATTTCAGGCCCCAAGGAAGGATCGCACTGTTCTCCAACATTACAGCAGGAGTAACAATCTTTCTTTTCTATTCTTGTACTTCCTCACCAGCAAGGAAGCTGCGTGTGCACAGGAACTTGGGAGGGGATGGCTGATCCCACTGGACCCAAGGGAACTCACAACACATGTCCTCAGGAAAGCATCCTCTGAAATACAGGTGTGATACCCACAACCCTGTGGGCCACACAGGCTTCCACAGTGACCCTGCCTGGGTCAATACCATAATCCCCAAATGCTTGTGGCCAAGGACAAGGAACGCCGTGCCGAAAGATGAGTTCTTTTAGGCACGTCACATTCAGTTCTGGAAACAGAGGTACCCAAACCATCGGTCACTTTGGGAAGTCATTTTCCCTGGACTTTTCAAAATCTGACTCCTGCTGCACATAGGGACTGACCTGAGCAGTTTGAGCTCAGAATTTCTTAGTGGAGCACATGGAATGCAGAGCTAATGCCACATGCTTTTGTATTCTCTGTGTGTGTTTGGGGGATCCTGGCAGTGTCTTTGCACAAACATCTTCCCCAGTTCACTGGGACCAGCAGCCAAAATCCTGCATAAGCACCCATGGACATGAAGTCTTCATTGCTTCACCCTGTCTGAGCCAAGCATGCAGTTTCTACAGTGTCTGCTATAACCCAAACTAAAGAAAGCAAAAACCTAATCAAACCAGTGAACAGCATTATTTAAGAGAAGAGCCTCTCACTACCCTCCCTCAGTGTAGAGGAAGTGTCCAGAGAAATCCTCCAGTCTTAGAAGACTCAGACCAGAAACAACACTCTGATACTCTGACATAGTATATTTTTCTAGACAAGACTTTGCTGTTCATACAATAAATTTCTGCCTTTCTGATGATGATGTACGGATTGCAAAGCAGCTGCTTTTCCTAGGATGAGTCTGCTCCCCCTGAAGACTTTCCTATTTTTTAAAATAAATTTACTGTTATTTTGATAAGGACAGAAAAATCCTTCACTGTAAAAAGTCTACAGAGGGGAATGAGAAAAGCCTATGAACATTTTTGAAGGATACATTAAACAAATTAGATACATTGATCATCAGATTTCTGTAAAGAAAAAGTGTTTGTTTGCTTCTCTTCATTTTTCATTCTCTTTTTACCCAGAGAGCTTTGATCAGACAAACTGAATCCAGTTGGATCAGCAGAAAGAAATAATTCATTAATGAATTTAAATCTTGAGGAAATTCTTCTGGCTTCAAAGGTAATATTATAGTTGTTGGCAGTGAATGCTTTTGTATTGGCCATTATTTGTTATTATTCAAAATTGTTAATTTTTATACATGTTAATCAGATTGTTTTGGATACATGGTAATCAGATCACCAGGTATTTTTCAGCAGGAAATTGTGAAAGCACTCCAACTCCTGTGGTGGACTGGCTGTAACCAGCCACTGAGAAGAAAGGTCAAACTCACACTGACTTACCTCCTGGGGAAAAAAAAGGTAACGGAAGGGGAGATGAAATGCTGGTAAACAAGTTTGCCTCAATATTCCCTTATACACCCCCATGAGTGCTTGGACACTGAAGCCCAGATGCTGCCTTTATTCCCTTCAGCAAGCACTGCTACAGCCCCAGAGAAAAGTGCATAATATTTTATGTGTATAACTCAAAGAAGGAAATGGATTAATGAGGTCTAGGGGAATGTGTAGATTTTTTTCCCCTCACAACTCAGTCCTTCTTCTGTTCATTGATTTTTTTTTTCTGTGCAATCAATTTCATTTTGAATTGCTTCTAGCAGTTATTTTGCTGCTACAGGAGTTTCCACAGTTTCTCTAAGCTGATCTCACTATTCAGCTCCTAATGATAAACCTGTGACACTGAAATCACCTTGCTCCAAATGTTTTCATTTCTCCCACTTTCTTTTCCTTGTCCCTTGTAGCAGCACTATAAAAACCTCCCATGTACCATGGTCTTAAAACATTCTGGACTTTAATTACTGAATTTTTCCATACTTTTGTTTTTCCCCTAATATATTGGGGGTATAATTAAAACTGTAATTTCCGTCTCTATGCTACTGACTTCCTTCAACAACACTTTTTACTCTGGTAGTTTTGAAATGATTCTGTCAAAACCTGCCTGAAAGATCTTTTTTTGATTCTCCTACCTTCATTCTCCAAAACCTTTCCTAATCTACCCCTACCTTATTTTCAGGTCATACTCTCAATTTCTGTGGTCCTAGAGCTGATCTGCTGTTTGCTCATATTGAGCTGTTCAGCAAGTTTCACTGATCACCTCTGCAGCCTGCTGTTTCCTTCCTTATGTTTATCATGAACAGAAAGGATTCTTAAAAAAATTCTTCAATGGACATTGTCAAACATTTACTTAAAATTCTACCATGTGGTTTTAAAACACAGCCAGTTTAAATAGCTGCTGCTGTTGCACCTACACCACTGCCTATTGCACTGATCTTTCTTTTCTCATCATCCTCTCTTGCCTCCTGCCTTCAAGAAGTTGGGGGCAGCCATGAGTTTACAGCATTTAAGATTCACATGTGGACCTCCTGAAGCCACCAGAAACACAGCAAGTAACACTATTTAGCAGGACAGAATAACCCTGCTATTACTTCTTGGTCCAGAAGAAGTTAATATGAGATTAAACAAGACCTGCTTTTGAACAGAATCTCAAACCAGCTTCTCCTTCTGCCTTTCCACGTGAGTTCAGAGACAGCTGATGGTTTGAAATCTTGTTCAAACCTTTAAATTTTTCTCATCAATGTGTATTTCACTTCCAAAGAGGGAGCCAAATCAGTTAAATGCATACTAATAATTGTAGGGTCATTGAGAACATCAGTGTTTGTATACTTGCTGGGGCTTTTACAGAGGCATGCAAAGGAGAAACAGAAATAAGCAGCAATATTTAGCCAGAACATGTGCCATATTGAACTGCCTCTATGTCAACCTTGACTAATTTCCTGTCAAAGAAAAAGAAAGCACGATTCTCACTTCCTCCCTTGAGGTTGTCAGCACACTATTAACTTCAGAATCTTTTAAAATTAGCAATCAAATGGTTAGTCTAGGACAAAACAAGGAAACATCTGTCAAAATAATAACTGCAATACTCACTCTTTGAAATGAATTAGCAGACTTCTGGAAACCTATCAAGTTCATTATTCCCTCCTGTTTTTCATTCTTCTAAAGGATCATGGTAAGTAAGATTAACAAAAATTAAGGGTTGGCAGTGGATATATTAACTGGAGATAGGCTGCTTGCTTGCACAGAGCTACTTATGGAGCTGTGACATGCTACCAAGGTAAAACACTCCATGCAACTGGAGAGTGGCTGAAAAAACCAGATGTATAAGAATTAACAAGTTGCAGCAAGGAAAATTTCTGTTAAAACATTAAAAAGAATTCTTCACAGTGAGGGGGAAGCACTGGAACATACTGAAAGTGAGGCTGTGCAATCTCCAGCCTGGAAGATACTCAAAACTCGACTGGAGAAGGCCTTGAGCAATCTGTCCTGCTCTCAGCAGTGGGTTGGATCAGAAACTTTCCAAGCTACTTCATAGCATGAATGATTGCCACTCTATGTCTGTTACTGAGTGAAGGAACCACCTCCTCTGTTTGATTTATGATACTCTTTTATATTCTCCAGACTGAAGTTTGTCTTTACAATCACTTATTGTCTATTTCCTCAGCTCTTGCCAAACTATAGACTACAGCCCCACCTTCCTTCTCTGGAGCTCCATTGCCTCTTAGAAGTTTCCCATTTGCATATGTTTAGAAGCATAGCTTTTAACCTACTGTGCCTGATATTTTGACTTCTACCATTTACAGGGAGCAGAAGCAGAATTAATTGTACTGGAATACCAGAGGTAAGGTGTCCCAAGGAAGGTGACTGTGTATTGACAGTCCTAGGAGTTATCCACACACTAAACAAGCACACAAGTATCACAAACCCTGCATTGCACAGGACTGTCTCAGCTGTCTCTAGTGAGACCAGCCTTAGGTATATGATTTAGTCTCTGTCTATTTGGTCTACATGGTCTTTGCTAACGTTATTGACAAGAATGGGAATTACTGCCCACTGTGATGCAGCCAGTTCTGCAGATGCTGAGGCTCCTGGCCAGAAGGCACTGATTCACTGTGTTCATTTGATCTTAACTTGAAGCCAATCCTGCAGAATTTTTCTTTACACCAGTTCAAAATAAACTGTCTGTATGACACTGAATGTAGCTCCCACCTTGTGCTCTGAACAATCATTCTGAAAATGTCACTTTGTGCAGTGCCACAAGGAAATAATGCCACTTTCCCCTTGTAGGCTTAGGGAGAGGGCAATTATTTTTAATAAATATATATCCTTTCTCAAACTTTCTATGACATTATTTTTTATTTTATTATTTTTCAAGACTGAACAGTTGACATTGCTAGGTCTGGGTGACCATTTACACCTGGGCAGTGGAAGATGGTAGCTAAAGTAGGGTCATACCACAGTAAGCATATAAATGTCTCTATCATATAGATCAGCCAGTGATTTTCAAGAAAATCTTTCTTGTCTTTCATACAATATCATGGAATACCTAAGCACCACAAAATTTTTAGAAGATGGCAACTGCAGATGTCTTATGTAGCAGGGAAATGAGAGCATAAAGAATTCTTCTCATGAATAGAGGGATATTAGAGATTAAAACAGGAAGATGTGGAAGGCTGGCTCATCAGAAGGGTTTGGGCTAAGGGAGAACAGGAGTTAGAAGAAAGCACAAACAGGAGTGCTTTTATCTAACAGGAGTTAGATAAAAGCACAAAATAGTGAACACTACACAGCTTTATCCCAACTATTTCCTTTGGGACACACATTCCATTTTTCAACTGCAACCTTGCATTGAAGAAGCAGGAGTTGAAATTCCCCATTCTTTCCCATCTGCATAAAGTGCTGTCACATTATTCAGAACTCCATCACAAAACACAAACCCACAAAGATTTCACCTCCCAAAGCTCTCTTTAGGCTGGCTCCCTGGCACACTGGTAGAAAGCTCCCACAGTGGAGTGCACTAGAAATCAGCTCCATGTGCCATAGGATGTTTAACCTTCACTAGAAATTGTGGGGAGGTTACAAAGCTCACACTGGCCAAAAAGAAAGAATGTACGTCACTGTCCTGGCTAATAAGCAGGGTCACTTCTGTTGAATTTAACAAAAAAAGAGCTTTGGTTTTTTTATGTAAAAATTGTTAGCTTTATACTCTGTGCTATCAAGTACACATTTTCCTTAGCATCTAGCACTTTTTAAAAGAAAATGAAAAAAGGTTTCAGCCTTGAAAATTTATTAAAACATATAAAGGATGGAAATGCCTCTCATTGAACAATCCTTCCATTGATTGTCAGCCTAGACATT
This sequence comes from Pyrgilauda ruficollis, assembly GCF_017590135.1. Taxonomy (NCBI): domain Eukaryota; kingdom Metazoa; phylum Chordata; class Aves; order Passeriformes; family Passeridae; genus Pyrgilauda; species Pyrgilauda ruficollis. The sequence goes on along the minus strand of NW_024514764.1, from coordinate 8,600,859 downwards.
TGAAAGTCTTGCAGCTTAAATTACCACTGTGAGTTTTGGCATAGTTAATTTTTCTGTGAATAAGATCTGACAGCCATCAAAACCACCAGGGATATCTGCATCACCAGTAAAGGACTGAAAAAACAATCTCTGTTTATTGTGGAGATATTCTAGAGTATCATATAGTGCTGCCAAAATGTATCTGTGCTGCCCCTTGGCTGGCTGAATTGCACAGCCATTCACTGAATTATCATCCTGCAATTGCCATATCCCACTTCAGAGCCTTGGGAAGAATTTAATCACTGTCTCTTCCCACTGAGGGCTCAACATCAATGGAAATGCAAAAGCAAATACTAAAGAATAAAAGGTCAAGTCAGCTAAAGCTGACTCACAGACAGAGGAAAGGGAATGCTAATCCTTGCTTAGGAATTGTCAGTGCATTTCTCTTTCTGCCAGCAGCAATATTTTAGGCCCTTCTTCAAAAAGGGTGCCCTGAGTATGAAAATCCTCCTGACATTCTGAATGTCTTTGACATGAACTGAATGCCTGTTGGAGCAGCTCCTCACATGCACAGAATCAGACACTGCACTACAGTCACAGGCACATGAGACTGTCTGGCTCACTGCACACTGTTGATCCAACACAGGATAGACACCCTAAAGGTTTCTGGAAACATCATGAGACAGCTACTGTTTTTAACCTAGTTACATCCACTACTTTATGTAGTTACCAGTGCAGCCAGGAAGAGTAAAAGATGAGTATCTTAGTATTTCCTCAAAATAAACAGCCTATTGAAATATAAATTGGAATTATGAAGATATACAATCAGCTTCTGTACAACGTTGGGATAAAAAGTGGTATCAGTTTGATTAGTGCCAAAATGCAGAGATCAATGGTTAGGGCTGCCATGCCAACCTCAAAGAAGACTAGCTGCAGAAACATACAAGAATAAGTTGGTGGATGCTTTTAGAGAATCTGGCAGATTGCAATTTTTCTGTTCTTGTATGATTTTCTTCATTTCATACATAATAGAACTGCTTATTTTAATTTAACAAGCAGTTTGTGTGCTGAATTGAATGCTATGTAGTCTTTTCCTGGTGCCCATTTAGGTAAGCAGCTGCCAAGGCAGCCATGGGTCATTGCAGGCAGTGTAGGGTTGGAGACTGATCAGAACTGAGGACAGAAAAAGCGAGAGAAAACCAAGGAAATCCAGTTAACCAACTTCTAACATTTAAAATGAAAATACCAGTATTGTGTTACTGTAGCAATACTTAAACTCCTCGTTATTTTCAGTGAACTTTAAGTTCAGTTCCTTGCAGTCAGGTCATTCCAGTAACATTTATCTCAGCATTTCTATTCCAATAGCTTCCTATTTTAGAGGTTTTATAACTCACCTATAAAAATATACTTCAGACTCAAAAAATTCAGTCTCCTTTTCTTGGTATTACTTATGAATATAGCACAAATTTGATTTTAACCCAATTCCACATTAGTTCACAGGTGAGTAAGAAAAGCAGAAATCTTTAAGATGGCATTGAAACAGGATTGATTGTATAGACAGAGAAAAAACAAGGCATGGAAAAGAGGAATAAAAAGGACAGTAATAAAAAATAGGATAGAACAGACAACAAATAAGTGGAAAATCTAGCAAATGAAAATGTTGTTCTTTACATTTTCAAAAGTGTTTTCTTCCCCAACCATTAAGCAGTCTGCCCAATATCCCCAAGCCATAAGGATTCCCCAAGATCCTTATTCCCCAAGGTAGAAGAGAGAGAATTTTCAGTGTTAGGAACAGTGTGAGACATCCAGCACTGTACTGGTTGCCATGAATTCAGTGCAGAGTGCACAGAGCCCAGGGCAAAGTGCAAGGGGACAAGGCTTTGCAGAGAGAGCCAATACTGCATCCCACCGCCTGCAGGGCAACGAGGCTTCAAACTTCAGCTTCCTATCCAGGAAAGGCTTAAACCCACTGACAGTCTGCTACTCTATGTCACTGAGGATACCCTAAAACACCCTGTTCTGCTGCTTCTATCTGAAAAGACCTATTCAATCTAAACCAAGTCCAAACATTACAAATTTTCTGAAATCTGTCCTTTTGTTATGTAGATATCAAATTACGAGAAAAAATAATTTTGTTTGTCATCATATGGAAGATAGTGTCTCTGCATTGTTCCACAGTCTAGGTTATTTTTGAAATAAGGTGCTTAAGAACTATACACTTAATTTGAACTGGCTGTGCAGGTAAATCCAGACTATTGGGTAGAAGTGACAAGAAACAATTATTTACATGAAGAGAAAGATAGATTGAAAAGTTTGAATTTAAAGCCCCTGAGTTGGCTTTTCTTGTCTGGCTTATCAGGATGAAGATGTTGCAGAAGGGTCTGAAGTGCCCTTGTGGCGTTTCCCAGGCTGGTACAGAGTCTTTCAAACTGTTTTGCTTCTCTTTGGTCTTCAAACCTCCAATCAGATGCAAGATTCAGGGAAAAGGGAAAGCACTTCCACACTCTGCTCAGTGCAGAGAGGATAAATAAAAGAGGCACTCTGGAAAGCATTTTGAAAACTGACAGTTCAAAGAGAGTCAGGATGTTCAAAGCTACAGAGTCATAAATTAATCATTTTCCATCCAGCACATAAGTGCTATTTTTTTACTGTTACTTCATTTGATGTCAGCAGTCTACCATATCTGTGAGGCACAGCAGCACACAAGTTCATTCCCCATGATAGTAATCTGACACTATTCACTTTGAATCCTATTGCACATTTTAGAAGTACACAAATTTCACAGTTTCTTGGTGTTTCCATTTCGTTTAAACAACTGTGGTGAAAAGAAAATAGTAAGTTGAATTTCCCTCCCCTCCACAAAATACCAATCTTGGTTTTTAAGTTTTTTAACTCCGTATGTTGGTGTTTGCTTTCCCAATTGTGTAACAATTCAGATCTGTCATGCTGTAGGAATCAAGGCATGCATTTCCTATGGAGTCAATTACTTTCCATAAATTTAATCTTCTCTCTCACTCTTTTTAGAAGCATATGAGAGAGTTCAGTGTTATTTTTATGCTCTGTGTTAGAGAAGAAAAATAACTTGCTTTGAAGATGCAGAAAGGGGTAATGGCTGGGACAGTTTTATGTGTATTCTTCTACTTGAGGCCAAACAACTGGAACCTTTATCTGATGTCATGCAGAACAGGGATGTATTCTGATTTAGAATTATATTGCAGTGGGGTGGATTTCTAGAAGATTTGAGCATACAGAGATATCATTGGCTGCCTAGGGAGCTAAGGGAGCTCAGCAGCTCCAAAACTGAAGAGGGTTGGAGTCTGTAGAATTAAACAGTCAAGCCATTTCATTCATATGAATGTGTGCAATAATAACTGAACTGAGGGTTCTACACTATGACCTGAATCTGAGTCTTAAGTTAGTAAATCCCTCTTTGAAGTCTGTGTTAGAATGTTGTCAGGTTGTTTGGGTTGTTTTTTATTTTTTAAAAAAATTATTTTAAACCTGCCTGGCATGTGTCATATCTAATAGAAGCACTAGGAAAGTGTTTAGCTATTCATTAATAATATGCATACAAATAATTATATATGCAACTGGCCCGTCTAATTTATAACTGTGGAAAAGCCTGACTTCCTTCCCACATAACTCTAATTCACTCTTCATACTTCTGACAACCATGGCATCAGTCTCATTCCAAATGAAAATGCATGCATTTCTCATTATTTAAATTACTGCTTTCCGTGTTTAATCACACATAGAAGTCATTAGCTGAGTTGCTTAACCTAGCAAAGCAGAAGGCTGAATAAACAAAGACAGGGTATATAAATACAAAGAGATTTACTATGCATTTAAACACTTTCTATAGCAAGTAATATCATGGAGCTACAGTCCTGTTTCCCAGAAAAATTTAGAGATCCTGTAGTAATCTTTTCTGTCTAGTCTAGAGAGATTAACGATCCATTAGAACATGAAAGTTTGATTAACATTTTCTTAAACTCCTGTTAAAAAGCCAAGATGTCAACTAGCTAAAGCTGCTGTAAGTTTAGCACATTTGAAAAAAAAGCACGGGGGAAAGTGTTTTGGTAATGTGTCTTCAAGAGATTTTAATGTGTCCCCACAAACTGTGCTGCTGCAACCTATTTTTAGGTGGAAATTTAAGACCTAGAACATTCAATAAAGCTCAAATACTGTGAATCTTTTATATATTTATATATATAAGATGCTTGCCTATAGGGAGGTCAGCAGGAACCAACCCAGAACCTTTAACAGGTACCTCCAGGTATGAACCTTTAGCAGAACGTACCTGTAGGGTCATAAAGAATGCCCCTGTAGCTTAAAAAACCTGTAGCTTAATTCCACCTAATGATCATGGCCAAGGGCTTGTCACTGTTGAAGGCATAACTTGGTCTGTTTTGCAAAGAGATTTGCACCAATCACACCTGGTAAGTGGGGGAGCTCTCCCAGTTCCCAGACCATGGTAATGGTGGGTCCCAAAGGGAACTCCAGGCACTGTACTTAGTCCTGTGTGTGATATGTTCTCCACTCACACCTCTCTGTTCTGCATGTGTCACCACTTCAGACTCTGGTGATGCACACATGGCTGGAAATAGCTGGGTTATTTCAAGTTCCTATAGCAGCAAATCACTAAAGTTTTTCACAGAGAAGCTTGGACACCTTTAACACTTGGCACAACGTGGAGGCAAGCTCACTGCTACAGGACACGGAAGTTGGAAATTTCTGTTATTTCATGTAAAAAACCCAGTTATCATCTGTATTTGAATGGGTCACATCATGCAGAGCCTTTCATGCTGTGAGGAGAAATGAGCATTTGAAGACCTTTTGAAGAGTTCTGCCAGCACTGCTTTGCAAACTTGTAATAATTCCAGCCATTGGTACAGTTCATGTGACTCCTTTAGTTAACAAAAGAGCTGAGTTCATAAAGAACACATCAACAGCAGAAAATGCAGGTGTTGTATAAAGTATTTTCCAGAAGAGATGGGTCTTTGTGAGGGAACACCAACTGAAAGGCTAACAATAGAATTTCCCTTTTATAATAATAAGGTTGCTGATTGAATTTTAAAGCTGTGCCCTAAGCTGATTCAGCAACAACCAAGAAAGCTGAGCCAAGATGGATTTAAGGTGCCAAGTTCTTGATCTCTATTTCTGCTGTTAAGTGTATCTAATAATTTGGTGTCCTAATTACAGCTCTTTCCCCTTTTTTTTATAGGCACTTCTCTGTGTATTGGAAGGGAGTGGTGATGCAAAAACTGGGAGGAAGGGCAAATGTAGTATCTACAAAGAGTGAAAATGCCTTAAGTGCACTGGCATGACACAGTCCCTTTAGAACTTGGAAATTAAAGAGGGCAAAAAAACTCATTTAGAACACAAATATATTTAGTCTGCCTGAAAAGACTGCAACAGAGTAGGAGCAAGCTTCCTCCTACAGAAGAGTTTAATTTTCACAAAAAAACCCTAATTCAAACATTTGATAAAAGTGTATAAAGTTTCTGTGTACACCAGGCTAGAATGGCTGGCTGCATAGTAAGTGCAGCTAAGTGTTTAAAGTTAACTCTTCCATGCTGCTAAGGAATCTCTTGATTGTACCTTTACTTAAACATAGCTCCAAGGTTTCAGCTGACAGTTGGGATTTGGAGAGCACTGCACACGCCATCTGAAGAAGCATTGTGTTCAGCATCTCTAGCTGAACAAAACTGGGCCACAAACAGTGACCTAGACAGTGCAAAACTGTGAGTAAGAAACCCATTGCTCCTCAGTCAAACAAGCTTTGAATTCTTTCTACTGTTTGCATGGCCACCATTACCTTAGCCTCACAAAGTCAGAGCAAAGTTTTGGTTAAGGAAAGGGAAAAAGGAGGGGAAAAAAGACAGAAAGAAAAAACAGGTTTATACAAGCTAGTTTTAAATGAAATTTTCACTGGAATACCCTCTCATGACTTCCACTAATGGATTTTCCTTTTCAGTACAGTAAATTAGCTAACATATGAGTGTGGGCCACAGTTTCTGTTACTGGCTGTTTCTGTGTAGACAGTGACAGGTGGTGGTGTTTATTTTTATTAGGCTATCTATTATGCAGTCAGAATACAAATGTAGATTTGGTTTTGCTTCAGTGAAAGGATAGGTCTGGAGGAAAGTAGAAGAAAAAATTCAAATCTCCAGAGCTGCATACATGGCCAACAGTAACCGAATACAGTAGGAAAAGGGATTCTACCAGAACATGTGAAAAACTTTCACAATCTTGCTGTTAATCTTCTGAAAATATAAAAATCCCTGGTTTATTCTGAAACCATGCAGGCAAAGATTCTACTTTTATCACCTTTCTGCCACATACAAAATTGTATGTAAAGAAAGAAGTCAGCTTATTTGAGGGAACACAACCAGCCTACACTGGAACAAAAGTGTTTGTGCCACAAACAGACAGGTCTGCAGAGATATGAACCAAAGTAAAGAAAAGGAACTCTGGTAATGCACTGACACTCCAGCAAACAGAAGTAATAATGACTACATAAAATAGAAATATGAGAACCAAATAATCACACTAATCACATCTCTATCCAAATATCTGTTAAAAAGCTCCAAGAGAAGCCACAAGCATATAAAGCTAAACTGCTCACAGTTATAACTGTGAGCAGATCTAAATTACGCCCTAGTAATACCTTTCATGTTTGAATACCTATGTTTCCTTGATTTTTCTGTTTAAAAAAATGTGTACCTAAATCTGGAGGACTATCCCCAGAATGCCTTCATGTCTCATATCCTATATCCCACCTGAAGCTACAGTCTTTCCACAGAGTGCTTCAACAAGTAAAATGGAGTGGAGCAATGTTTGGGATAATCCCCACAAGTTTCTGGGGTGACACTCACACTGCCTCCCAGTGCTCTGTATTCTCCTTTAGCTTTTAAAGCATTTTTCTTGTCCTTCAGATTGCTTGCTCTCTGTTTTTCTTACCATACTATTGTTATTGTACTATTCTTACCATAGAGTCCTCGACTGTTCAGAAGACTAAAGGAATTAAGGGAATTGCCCTGTGTTCATAAGTAACTGCTCTCCCAGCAGCAGCATTCAATCTAAGTCCTGTTACTGAATTTGCAATATCCCACAAGCCCCAATACAGCACACTGTCCTTGCCAGCACTCAGCCAGTGCCATGGCCAGCTGCCAAAATGGGAACAGCTACAGTGTCTAACTCTGGACAGTCTAGGCTGTCCAGAATATCCATCATTAGTATAGCTGCAATAATGAGAAATAGCAGAGAAACTTCACAGGAAAGTCCAGTAGACATGAGACTCTTCAAAAAACAAAGAGGTCTCTAAAATGGAGAGATGGTATTCAGATGGGGTGTAAGAGCATCTGAGAACAGACAGGGAAAAAATAATGTGTCATTCTATTTAAAGGGTTATATCTTTTTCCATGTAGCACAGTGAATCTGATTTCTTACAGCAATTAATATAAGCTCCAAATAATATGCATGTCCAGTTTTGCAATTCTGAAATGCAGTGGAAGAAAAAAATGAAATATTCCCTACAAAAGTTGCCTTGCAGGGAGACCTCACCATAAGCAATACCATATAGGTTTTCTTTTACAGAGAAATGCAGTGCTGTTTTGAAGCCCTGTGCATTCACCCTGGGGAATCTCCAGAGCACTTTGCCCTGTAAGAAAGATATCTTGTCATTAATGACTAATGACTGGTGGGTAATCCTGCAGCAGAGTATCTTTATCTGACAGGGCCGCACACATGGATGACTTGCAGCACAATTACCCTACTGTGGTTGCTAGGTGGCAAATGTAGTGCTTAGAAAACATCTGATGCTGACAGTTACTGTAAACTGTTTTGTAGGAACAGCTTTACCACTGCATAAATTCTGCAATAGAGTTTTTTAAACTAGAGCTATTCCAAACAAAAGCACCACAAAAATCACATTTATACTGAACTTTTGAAATCTATAACTTAACCTGCATTTCTCAGAATAAAAATTTATAAAACCATAATTTTCTAAAAGCTGAGACAACAAAACAGCCAGGTCACTAGAGAAAAGGCTGTTCTGATCCTTCCACAGTTTACAGGCACTCATAACTCTGCCCTCCCAGGAGGCACTTGGCACTGCTCAAATAAGCATCATAGCTGATGAAACAAGAATGTAAAATCTTACTTGCAAACTAGTCAAGCTCCAATGCCCTTCTTGTGCACTGCTCACCACGCAGAGTTAGCACCTTGAATTCCTTGACCTTCAAACTCCCCCTTCCCTAAGGATTTGCATATGTTGTTAGCTGTAGTACTCTCCCAAGATGCACACCTTGAACTCTGTGATCCTTGCAGCTTTGTGGCCTTCTTCAGGAGATGTGATCCTCACACAGTGACCAATGCATCCTCTACCACTGCAAACTTCCATTTCATACCCTCTTCATTTCTGCTACCCCTGTCTACATTGGTCACAGAATGCCACCAACAGTTAAAATGCAGCAAAAAACACATACTCTGACATTTAGGATTTGACACAGCATAATGCAGCTACTGTAGCAGAATCAAACAAAATTATGTCCAGCTGCAGATATGCAGAGGGAGAGTACACCTAATCCTAATAAAGAGAAAAAAAAAATCTTTACTTGACACTTGAAACAATGGCAGTAAATGGAAGAGGGGAAAGTTACAGATAGATTAAGTTGCAGGAGTCTGAAGGAGAGTGAAGGCCTTTGAACAACACCATCAGAACAGCTTATGGTTCAGTTTGTAGTATAGTGAGTAATTGCTGGTATTCAGGAAATTAATCTGAAGATCTTAATTGCAACTCAAACAATTACTCATAACCAGACTGCTGTAATAGTCTTCCCTACTAGTAGATAAAACAACTCCTTCATGTATTAAATATTGTCTGTGTTAAATGTCCTGATTGCTCTGGTGCAATATTCCTATCCTGGGTTTCATAGGTTGTGTTTACTCCCAGGAAAACAGGAGGAGTAAACAACATCCAGGCAAAATTTATCAGGAAACTTACAGAAAAAAAATTGTGACCAGAGTTATCAAGAGACTAGATGAAGCTGTCTGAGTTGATTTGTCAGTTTGGGCTTAGTTTTTCAGATTATTTCCATCTTGCCTTTTTACATCACTCAAACCCCCATTTTGTCTCTAAACCATCCCTACCTTCTCTCCAAGCACCAGGCAGTAAGTCCTAAAGTGCAGTAGCAAGTGTTTCACTAGATTTCTATTCTGGGTAGGTATCAGCCATGTAGAATTTTCTGGTTTCCCCAAGAGCTGACACTTCCAGTTTGAGCTGTTTACTGTGATTTGTTTTCAGAAGTGCTCCTAAAATTTAAAGCTGAGTCAGGCAAATCAGCACAAATGTTGAGATAACAAGGGATTTCTTTTTCTCTTTGCTACAGTAGGGAAGGTTCAAACTAGGCTTTATCTGGAGAGATGTTTCACTGCAATGCAATCTGTCACAGTAAATGCAATACACTGGGGGACACTGATTTGTGTCACTGCTCTTACACTGTTTCAGGAAGCATTTGCTGTAAAAAGCAGGACTATGGTCATAAAGTCTAATAAGACTGTCAAGAAGTTACTAAACATTTGACTACTCAGTCTCAAAACAATCCTACTCCAATCTGAATGTTGTAAAGACACAAATTTGCAATCTGAACAGATTTTCTTTGGGTTTCCCCAGCTAACACATCCAATGTCTTGAAGACAGGAAATATGGCTCCAGTAGGGGAAGCAGTCAACAAGGAGAGGGCTAAAAATCTGGTAATGTTCAAAGCCACTTTTTGTTTATTTGATCAAATTCACTTAAAATGGTAAACTTGAGAAATAAAGTTTCAGTTCCAGTGTATAGGATGGAGTAATTACTTATCCATATCTCCAAATTGGCCAAGGTCTAACAAGATCCATAAATAAACACTGAAGACTTCTTTACAATTTGATTTTTTAATAGCTGGAAGGAAGAAGTTACTTAATAAAATTAATTCATGTGACCAACTCTTCCAGAAAGTTACTATATCACTCAATTTTTCCTTAAATGTTTCTTCATAAAATAAAGAAAACAAAAATTCCAACCACACACATAATGGTTAGCCATGTCATTTTTAAAGCCAATTTTTATATTTTGGTCCGTGCTCCTTTGGACTATCTGCAGGCTATGAAGGTTGCTAGGCTTGTGCTTATCTAATCTTCCATTTTTGCAGCCATTCAGCTTCCTACTAAGAAACCAGTCAGAAGCTGATTGCAGACTGTTTGTCCAAAGAGACTGCTTTGCCAAAGGAAAAGCATATTCTGGGCCACACTGCTTATGAGAGAAGGAAATAAGAGCATTCTAAGTTCATCCAGCGTAGGAAAAGGCTGCTACACACAGCAACATAAAATATGTGGGGTTTTATCCATGGATGAGAGAAGGAATGAAAATAAAACTTTTTGCCTCTGCTTCCAGTCTTGCAACGGGAAAGAGTCTTGTTGCAAATCTCTTTGTGGCAAAGTTAAATTGAAGGAAATGCTGAACCACTCTAACAAATGTGCTTTCCAAATGTATATCAAGGAATCTATTTTTCAGCATAACAGAATTACCTATAGTGCCAAGCAAACACTCTTCCTTTAAAGTGAAGTTTGTTACACTGACAAATCTTTTAACTAGGAAACCATCCCCTATCCTGTCTCCCACAGATTAGACCTGCAGCCTAATTACAGAGCAACATTTGATTTTGCTAAAACCTGTCTGTTCTCAAGTTTAAAATAACATGTTTTAAAATGACTGTTGAATGCTAAGTAATAACCTGGAAGGATGGGGAACTGACTGCACCCAGATCCACAGAATGAGCCTGAGATGCTGGCACTCTCACCAGATGTCTTTTTTCAGTCGGCTTCACAACTCTGGCAGACAGCTTTAGAAATAACTGCTGCACAAAGCAAATGCTTTGTACCTTGTTCATCAGTTTTCAGGTACAAAAACAGCCTCCAAAACATGAGACAAAGATCAACATTTTGCTGTGTTCAACACAGTAAGTTAATATTTTTGCATATTTTGAAGCTGTGGAAGTGAATAGGAGGTAGCTGCAGCTATCTCCTAGCGTTGCAGCAAAATAAAGATTATCCTTTTCATTGTGAATATGATGTATAGCACTGTTTTCACCTTTTATCATCTCTGGAGTTACATATAAAAGCTGTCTTTTCAGGGCAGAATGCAAGGCATCCAAGCAGAACCACCTCTTGTCCCAACTTAGGTTCTATGCCAAAAAAGGGCTACAGCCTTCAGAATCCTAAATTAAAGCTTATGCTCAGATGAGTTTTAAACAATCCATTTTTCCTGGCCTGGACTCACAGTCTCTCATCATGAAGTACCACTTAACAGCACTAATCAGAATTAGAGAATGCACCATTCAATTATGCTGTCATATAAAAACTATCTTTTGAGGGTTTTCTTTTAAATAGGTATGGTGAGTATTCCCAGCACTAATGCAGAAGTGGATTGATTCTACTGTTCAGATATACAGTGAGTCTATTCTCACACTAGTCTTAAAAGTGCTTTTACACTTCATGAGTCATACTCATAATTACAAATAGCTGAGTGCAAAACCCAACAGATGCTTTCTTAAGCAGAAGGCTAAGGAAAACTGGTAGGGTTCCACAGCAAAAGAATGCAAGAAAATATCTGGGGGCATGCTCTGGTAGAGGAAGCAAATCCTGGTTTAGTATTACCCTGAGGTTTTGCAAAACTTAAAAAAAATTAAACTTTAACCCATACAAACTCTTCATATACTTTCATTTCTCTTCATGCACAGAGCTGGATTAATAATTTCTCGTGCATTTTTTTCCCAGGTGAAATAAGAAAATATAAAACCTGCTCAAGTTGCTGCAGAGGGCCAGCTTGATCCCATTTTCTGTGCATGTGCTCTCCAGTGACCTGCAAGTAAAGGTGCAAGATGCTATTTACACCTCCTCAAATAGAGACAGCAGCAGTTTGTCCTTTTTAACAATCCCCCTACGGACCTGCAAAACTGTTCTGCATGGTCTCTTTCCCTGATAAACTTTCTAGAGTGCACAATGATTACTGAACATATTTTGCACCAAGGAGTGCTACAGAACAACAGGAAATGGAACAGATATTATAGGTGTAATATGCATCTGCTGCATATTCTCTGTCTTTCCCAGTGGAAATAGAGGGAGCACATGGTTTATTTTACTGGCCACCATTTCAGAAGTAATACAACATATGTCCCTAATTACAGGAATAAATATTGACAGTAATTGTTCAAAATTTAAGCATAATGAATATACAAAGAATATACTTAGAGGGCACAGGATATAACTGACAGAAGGAAACTCCAAAAATAAGTACTTTTAAAATAGCCACATTAGAAGACAAAGAATGTGTGATGTGAATTTGCAAACAATGGAAACAATTTATTTCTAACAACAACAAAAAAAAATACAGGCATATCATAATCTAGTAATTTATTACTCTGACAGTGGTATAGTCCCTGAAGAGAAACAAAAGAATCTCTGTAATTAGTAACACTTAAAATCAACACTGCTGGAAACTATGCTTGGGTCAGAATAGCTGCAGCACTGTCTGTCACAGTGGCAACCACAAGTGACCCCAGAATTCTTTTGTGGCTAATTCCCAGTGAAATCTATAAGCACATGTAATGGTTTAAACTCTTGAGTGCTTGTGATATGAAAACATCAAAGCAGAAGTGTGTGCTTTAAATGACAGTGTAAATTCAGAAAATTGTCACATCTCTTTATGTAAGTTATGAATATTGAGGAAGAAACTGTATTGATAAACTTGTAATTCTTCACCAAGGAAGAGAAAAATATCTCCTGTAGTAGCATGTTGCATGTTTACAGTTGTACATTACTTGTGCACAGCTAAGGAGCAACAGTAAATAAATGAGAGAAAACCCTCATTTTTTCATCCTTAGCACAACTGGAAACCATATTACTCAATGGCTTTAAATGAGTATGCTTCAGCAGCTCCTGGTGAAGAATACAGTGGGTTCTTTGCTCCCCATGTGTGGATCTGAGATCATTAGACCCTTGCTCCTGCTAAAAGCCTTAAGCTTTAACTGGGGGTGGGTGAAGGTGGGAAAGTAAGAGGAGCTTTTAAAGCAATTTTGAAGGATTAACAGCCCTGTACTTTCTCCACAACAGACTGGAAATTTCCCATCCAAGCCTGCACAGAGCAAGCAGCCCATTTACAAAGATAAGAAACTGATGTGAATGAACCCTCTTTGTACTCTGTGCCATTTATTAAATATAAGATACAAAATGACTATTAGAACTTTCTCAAAGGCAAAAAGTTTTCAAATTATACCAAAAAGAGACTGCCAGTCTTCTTCTCTTAAGGCTGTGCTATTATTGGATGGCTTTTACCAGTCAGCTTTGTCGTAATTGCATTCGTGATTTTTGTACAAAAGGGCATGACCCTTCTCACTGAAATGGATTGGGACACTTGGATGGAGACTCCATCCATTGTTATGTAAGTAAAACAGGCATCTCTGGGGAGATTCAAGTATCAAAATGATATTTAGATATCTTATTAAATTACTGGTCCAAAGGCTACCTCCTGCATCTGCTCACGTCACAGAAGCTTACAGCCATGGCCAATACTACTTTGCCAGACTACTCAGACTATTAGCTACCGACAGTGGAAGTAAACAGTGTCTGTGCTTACTCTTACACTTCTTTCAAAAAAGATTAGGAGCTTTTAAGGTTTAGTAGTGTTTTATCATCTCTTATGTGGTGGTTGATGCATAAAGACAGTAGAAACTGATGCTGCACTACTCTTATTAGAGCCAAAGCTTAAACTGTTAATCTTACATTAAACAATTACTTCTATAAACATCTTCTTAACTGGCTGTGATATCTCAGATATTCCATGCCACCATACATTTTTGATTAAACAAAATACAGGATGGTGTTCTTGGGGCAGTGTGTACCATGAAACAGCTGCTCTGCTAATGCTGCAAACTGGCTAGATAGGATTTGGGAGCAGTCCAGAGTTACCTGGAATCTTAGGAAGATCTCCTGATACACCAACATATGTGAAGGGGGCTGTACAGCTCTCAGGCAAAAGATGACTTGTGTCTGGATGGCTTAGAGAGCAAGTAGAAGAGATGAGACATCCATAGGGGTACTGGGCCATATTTAGCTTTCCACTGAATGAGAATGGAAAGAGACCACGCACCTTGTTTCATGCTTATGGTGGACGCTGCATTTAAGGAAGGAAAAAGTTTTAGTTTTACCCTACAGAAAATTTTGCAGTTGTGCTGGTTTTGGTTAGAATAGAGTGAGTTTTCTTCAGTAGCTAGTGTAGGGCTACGTTGTGGATCTTCCTTGAAAGCACGGTTGATAACTAAAAGTGAATAATAAAATGAAGTCATCTGATTCTTTCCCCCATCCTGCTAATGGGAAGCTTGTTTGCTGACTGGGGTTAAATCACGATATAAACTGTGTTGTAAGACAAGTTTTTCTGTAAGTCATGGTGACGTCTAAGCTTGATCTTCTGTCACAGTCTATTCCCTCAAAACTCATTCTGCCAGACTTCAGATGAACCTCAAACAAGTTGGGATCTCTGTTTCCAGTAACTATACCACATCAGAGGAGTCGCAATATTCTTTTTTACTCCAGTAACGACCAACTTCAGCCGAAGGGTGACAAATCCCTGTATTGGGCAATTCCCTAACTGCAGTACCATACATGAATTACCAAATAAAATTGCTTTACTGGGAACGAGACCTTCCCGCAGGCTTCCGGCAGACGCCCTCAAGGGGGCCGGCGCTGTCTGCTCGGGGCCACGGAAGGAGGGCTGGCCGGGCCGGGCGGGGCCGTCAGTGCCACCAACACCGCGCCCCTGTCCTGTTGCTGCCCGGTGAAACGAGAAGGCGCCTCTTGCGGGGTCACAGAGGTGTCTGAGGGCTTTTACCCCGGCGGGGCTGGCGAGAAGAGCGCTGGGGCTGGGTCAGCGACGTCCGACACCCTCAGACCCTGGCGAGGGCGGCTGTGCCCTCACGCCCTCGCCTCGACGCCGCGCGGGGCTCAGGGCTGAGGGCTGAGGCGGCGAGAGGAAGGAGCGCGGCCCTTCAAGGGAGCCCTTCAGCCTTCCGCGGGCCGCCGGCGCCGAGACCCACCAAGCAACGTCTGGAAAATATGTCCTGTGGAAAGTGGCTGAGGGAGCTGGGTTTGTTTAGCCCCGATGAGGGTCCGGGTGGACCTCATCACTCTCTACAACTGCCTGAAAGGAGGTTGTAGTTGGCTGGGGGCCGGTCTCATCGGCTGTGCTCACAGTGAGGGGACCAGAAGAAATGGCTTTAAGCTGAGACGGCGGCTGTTCGGGTAGTCAGGCAATGGAATAGGTTGCCCAGGGCGGTGGTGGCGGGACTATCTCTGGTGGTGTTTAAGAGGAAAAGGCGTCTGGATGTGGCGCTGGCTCATGTGGTTTAGAGGTTTAGGGGTGATTCTGCTGGTGCTGGATTGACGGTTCGACTGGACGGTATTAAAGATATCTTCCAACCTCGCTGATTCCACGATTCCATGCCTCTATGATTCTCCGACTCCCTGGCTGTCTTCTGTGATTCCATTCTCACCGCTCGCGGCGCGGGGCGGGACCCACCGAGGCTGTCACGGAAAGGGAGGGAAGGGCCGCGGGCGCCCCGCCCGTCAGCTGTTGCTGCCCGGGCCCCGATTGGCGCCGCGCGGCGCCGCCCGGCCCCCGCTATAAGGCGGAGGCGCGGGCGGGGAAGGAGCTGCCGCGGCCGCGGCGAGGCTGGTGGGTGCGTTGGGCTGCTGCGGGATGGTGACTGCGGGCGAGTGAGCCGGGGAGGCGCGGTTCGGTTCCCTGCGGGGCGGGGGTGGGCGGCTCGCCGTGCTGTGAGCCGGGGCGGGGGTCGGTGAGGCGGGCAGGGACCCGCGCCGGGGTCGGGGCCGCCTGAGTTACCCCCGAGTTCCCCCGCCCTGGGCCGGGGCCGCCCCTTCTCGCTCTTTGTGTCCGCGCCCGGCCCTGCCGGGTTCCGAGCGGTGCTGAGCGTCCCGCAGGCCTCGCGTGGGCCCCGTGGGTGACTCGGGGCTCCCCCGGCCCGTGCTGTCTCGCCCGGCGCTCGGCCCCGTCTCCCGGCGTTTGTAGCCGCCCTGCCGTGCTGCAGTCACAAGGCGATGCCTCACGGATTGTCGGCGCCTGCTCGGGGTGGGCGCCGGGCTCCTGTCGGCTGGAGAGACCCGTCCCTGCTCACCCAGTGCGAGGAGTTTGGTACGTGCGGCAGGGTTATGTCCAAACCGACCTTTACGATGACAATCCGGGAGTTTTTGGTAACTCATGTTGTTCAAACTGAGTCTTGTTCCTTCCTCTGAGTATCTGCAGTGTACCGTGGCATCTCGTGCTCTTCCTGACGCAAGTGTAGGTGTAGACATTACGCTTGTCAATAGATATTGCTTTTGAATAAACCTAAAGAACTTCAAACCACTTGTGAGACTGTTACCTTGATTAGCAGGTAGGTGAAACAGTAAGGGATCTTTCCCTGACAGCTTGTGCCAGACTGGCACAGTTTAACTACTGGCTGGTAGTTAAACATGATTATATCACTGGAAAGCCAAAAGTGAAAGGCACTTAGAATGCAGAGCAGCTAGAGACCAATGTGATCACTCTCCACAGGGGAAGAGCGAGAAGGAAGACTTGCCAGACAAGATCCAAAACCAGTGTGACCTTTACCTTTGTAATAAGGTGACTCAGAAACTCTGTGCATAGAGGACTCCTAGCCAGAGCTGCTTGGTGCAGGTACGTGACTGACTCCTGGCATACTTGCTGTCTAAAGATTTGAGCTATGTATTAAAAACGGTTTGATTGTCAGAAGCATCAGGTGCTGTGCAGCTGCTGTTAGACAAAGCCGTTAAAAAAACCCAAAATGACATATTTGGAGAGCTACCTTGAATCTAAATAAAAAACCATTGTTTTTATCAGCAAACTTAATGTTGGCATCTCAGTAATTTTTCTAATATATCAAGAATTAGGCTATGCCTGAGGATATATACAAAATAGTACTTCTGGTAATGGAATGTCAGAAGTGACTCTTATCATGTCAGACTTTTCATTAGAGCACCATGTGGATGTGACGCTGACAGATAAAAATCTGGACTCAGACAGATGTTTTGCCAGCCATGCAATTTCCTCTGAAGTCTTAACACTGTAAGCCTGTTTCCAGTTCTGCATTGACTGGCTGACTTGCCTGACAGGCAGTTACAGCATAAACCTCCTCCACTTGCTGTGCTGCTGAGAAAGTCTGTCTGCTCTTTCAACTGTTGTCACATCTGGAAAACATCTTAGACTGCTGCTCTCTCATCTCTCCATCTAGCTGTCTTCTGTAAACTACCAACTTCTGTGTGGTTTACCTTGGTGCAAAGATTTAAAATTGAATCTTGATTAAGGTACCACTACACCTCATGTGGGAACTAACTGCTGTTCCAGCCAATGCTGTTAAGTATCAGCTTTTGTTCTAGAGTGTCAAACGATTGCCTGAATGCTAAGTTTTTGGAATACTGTCCACAGCTAATTAGCCACAAAAAAGCCCTGTTCTGCTATTCCTCATCAACACTATAGTAAAGGTTGGGAAAATATGATTTGCATTGAAGCCTTCTACTAAACAGCTCCCTGGTTCTAAAATAGCCTCTGGCCAAGCCCCAGCTTGTGCAAAGTAATTTGGCATTATCACAAGGAGGTGGTATTAACTGGAGTTAATGAAGAAGAACACTGATGCCATTTTTTATGTGCAAGTGGTGAAGCCTGAGCACCCCTGTATTGTAAAGGCCTTGCTTTCTATGGGTAGTGTGGATGCTATACACACTTGTGTGCCAGTGGTAAATGTACAGCACTGATCTTCCCAGTGGGTTCTCCCCTTGTCTTCCATTGGAAAGAAGGGTGTTACTGTAATTAGTATGCAGTGTTCCTCAAAAGGGATTTTACTACAGAAACAGGAGAAAGCATTTTTCACAATCAGAAGCATGTCGATTTAGAAGCTGTTGTTGGAGGCTTTTTAAGTAAACAGTTCTTACTGATTTTTTAAAAAAAATACGCTGAAGGTCACTCTGACAGTTTTATTCTCATTTCTTTACCGTGCCCCATTTAACTTACTTTAGGTGGAACACTATAATACAGTAGCTCCCACCTCCCCAGCCCCAAAAAAAAAGCCAAAAGACTTAATACTTGAACATAACTGCTTGATGAGGACTTCAGTATATCTGGGTGAACTATAGTAAACTTGCTTTTGAAGCCTCTCCCTACAGCTTTGGCTTGAATGGTAGCAGTGAAACATGCCTGCAGGCATTAAAAATAGTGAACCTCACAGCATAATGCCTGTAATAATGAAAAACTTGGTTTAGGAACTAATTTCAGTCTTGCACTGCATTTGTCCCCTAGCAGCCTTCTACAGTTCAGACTGCCTTTCTGTTTGTCCTTCAGTTACAGCTTCTGAATTGGATAACAAAACTTCACAAATGAATTTCTGAGTAGAAGCTGGTATTAGGCAAAAAAGAAAAGCAAGTTAATTTTGGAAAAATGGTTTCTAGCTGATGTTTTCACTGGTTGATTGCTGTAAGAACTAAAATAGGCTATTTGCAGTTCACACCAGACATCTGACTAATCTTGCTAATGAATAAATATGCTTAGATGCTTGATTTGATAGCAAGTGTGGTGGGAAGGGACATAGCTTTACAAGTGCCACCAAAGATATGGATGGTGCTGGCAACCCCTTTGAAGATCAGGCATTTACAGCCTCTAATATCTTCCAGTAAAAGTGATGGACAAAGGCAGTGCTGCTCCTGGTATGCTTATAGGGGCTTTTTAGCTCAGGTAGGCTTTAAGGGGAAAGTGAGTCTGAACAATTTGTGGCCTTTAAATTAATTTAAGGGGATCTACAAAATGCAGTATTTCCCCTATCAAGAAAGGGAGTACAGAGACAGCTTAATCTGGATTCCAGTCAATTGCTGGTGGAAAGAATAGCAAGGCTGGAATTGTGTGTCCAGAAAACAGCACAATCCCAAGGCTTCTCTGGAAGTTCTTGCTAATATAGTTACAACATGCAAATGTGCTGTGCTAAGGGTAGAACTAAGACTGCAGGAGAGCTTTAGCTCTAGCTGTCAGTGACCTAAAGCCAGAAAAATAGCAGTGTGAGCTAGCAACAACACTATAGGTGCTAAACTATCTAAAGGTACTGTCACACGCTATTAACTAGTTGTTTGTGCTACCTGTACAGATGCTTAATACCTGACTTTATATGGGGTGCTGGCTCTCATGTCCCTGAGTGGGAAGAGGATATGCCTGAAGGAAGGATGCCTACTTTTTCATTGAGAGGTGAAGTTCTTTAAAATTCCAAATGTTTTCTATTTGTTTAAAGGTAACCTATGGATCTGGCCAAGAAAAATTTTTTAAGAGGAATCTGTAAGTTGCTATGTTGGACTCAAAATTATCTAGTCATCATAAATCAGTCTCCTGTGTCCTGAAACAAGATTGCCAGAAAATCCTGGTGATAGAAAGGCTGGTGATGCGAACAGTTTCATACTTTATATAGTTGATGCTGTCTACTCAAAGACTGGCAGAGGGGTAGCATCTGCAATAGTTTCCACTATGAAAAACTATTTTCAAGGTGACAGTAACTGCTTAATGTAAGGGTATATGCTGACCCAAACTGCTGTAGAGGAACAGCAGGCTGTCACAATAGCGTGAGCTGCAGAAGAAGCCTCAGTGTGGCTGTGCAGTGTCTGCATGTGAAGCAAGGTAAACTGTCTTTTATGCTGATGCTGTACTGTTTTGGCTGGATCAAACAGTGCTGCTCTTCAGACATGCCCTGAGGAAAATGAATTACATGAAAGTCACTCTTAATCACCCTCAGCTGATCACCCTGTGTTGAATAAGCATTGCAGAACCAAGGTGATTATGGCAAATCATACAATCCTCATGACTGCAGTTGGCACACAGCCCTGCTGAGGGTGTGTGGTGTGGTCAAGTTTGGTTTTACTGCTTAGGCAAAATTGGGTCTGCAGAACTTGGCTGGTTGTATCAGATACAGTACAGGCTATCGATTGCTGTAGTTTACAGGGCTGGAAATGTAACCAGTGTCTGCAAGTTACGTGACACTGGATTCTAATGACACGTGCTGAACTCTGTAGTGGTGTCCTTGCTGAAATGGTGATACACATGAGTCTGTTATTCCATGACACATCAAGGAACAAACTTGGTGTCTGGCTTGAGCTGTCTTGGTAAGGATCCTGCAGGTAATTGCCTTGACTCGTGTTGAAATGCAGATGAGACTTTTGGTGCAGTTGGGTGACACTCACTGTAACCCAGTGGTCCTGGGTAAGGGTGGGTCAAGACTGACTTCTTCTGAGGGGTTTTTGTATGAAGATGCTGTACTTGCAGCTGAGACTGCAGCAGTGATGGTGAGGAGAAGCCTTTCCTGGATAAGTGTACGTGACCCTCAACAGACTGGCAGCCAGAAGATACTCCTGTTACCAGGTCCAGAGAAAGGCACCTGTGTGCTCAGAGCTGGCCTTAGAGCCTCTAAGGACTGCACCTTTTGTACCTGAAATGGCAGCATTGAGCCCTAACCTGATTTTTACTGTAGTGCAGAGCTAAGAGATGTTCCTGGGTAGGACTGGCTCTGGTCTCTACTATAGTCTTGCATGAGTTTGTGCTTTGTTTAAGAGCTAGGGTAGTAAGAAAGAAGCAAGTAATTAATTCGTTACCTTTTATGGCCTAGTTGAAGGAAGGAAAGTAAAACTATCACCTTTGTAAAGGTAACTTTGAAACTAAAGACAAGGCTCATATGACTTTTTTAAAAATAGGGTTGAGAATTTGGAAGAAGTAGCAAAAGACATTACCTGTGTATTTTTTTTCCTGCTCACACTACAGCAAACTAAGGAAGTCTTGGAGCTCTTCAGTTTCCTGCTGCTGCCTCTTTTTCAATTCCAGCTGCAGTCCTAACAGACCGTTTCTCTTACGGTTTGAAAGCCACTAAGAGGAGCAGAAGCTTCCATTGTGCTTTTTTAGTCTTAAATACAGCTCTACCCGCTTTTTATGAATATAGCAACAGATGTTTTATGTGCTCAATGAACAAACAATTAATTGCTGTGTACCCAGCCCTTGTAAGCAGACCGTTGTTATGGACAGACTTATAGTAATGCATTAGCACTGCAATTACCTTCACAATTAGCTTACCGATCCTGGAATTGTTAGTATATAAGAAGGAGGTTTGTATATTTGATTTTAAAAAAGGCCAGGCACCAAAATGTACTGTTTCTGTAGGATTCCTTGAGAAAAACTAAAGGTAGCTGAATTGCTACTTTGTCATGGGTTTGAGATTTCACTTGTGATAGAGCACTTGTATGAACAGTCTTAAATCTCCCTGTGCTAGACTATAATTCCATAGAGCTTTCAGTCTTGTCTTGTACCTCCTAGTGAAAATTGTTACCTCTTAGTAGGCTGACCATGGGCTATCTCAAGCATGTCAGGAGCCAAAACATGGTTCTGTGATGCTGTCACTGAGCAGCACAAAGTCCTGGAGTGCAAGAGGATCATGTGCCCTTGTGGACAATACCAGCCATGAATATAATCTTGCTGAGTGCAGTAAAACTGCACAAATTCATTATTTATTTTTAACCCTGCAGGAGTTTGAAGATGCATCAAGACTGACAGTGAGGACAGAAAAATCTCCTGAAGAAGAGTACAGCCTGAACTATTGGCCATGTCTATCACAGATCACAGCCCCACCACCGGAGTGGTGACTGTCATTGTGATCCTGATCGCTATTGCGGCTCTGGGAGCTCTGATTCTGGGCTGCTGGTGCTACCTGCGGCTGCAGAAGCTCAGCCAGTCTGAGGATGAGGAAAGCATTGTGGGTGAGGGAGAAACCAAAGAGCCCTTTCTACTGGTGCAGTACTCTGCTAAGGGACCTTGTGTGGAGAGGAAAGCTAAGCTAACTCCAAATGGCCCAGAAGTACACAGCTAACTCAGAGCAACACCTGCAGATGGGCTATGCTCATGATGTGTAACCAGCAGAAGCATCTCAGTACTGTGAAGAACCTGGTCACGTGCACATACTCATCAGAAAACACCCTGATGATAATTAAGTAAGCTTTGTTTGCAACTGCGTGCACTGAGAAGTTGCACTTTGCATCAATTGTGTATCCCAATTGCTCTATGGCAGATGACTAACCTAGTGTAATGTCCATTGCTGGCAATGGGCACAGGGATATACTGGTGTGAAGAGACTACTGGTTTTTGTTACTTGAATGTTTAGCTGAGCCTATTTTGATGGAGCTACTACTGCAACGTGAACTACTTTACAACTGTGAACTGTAAATAGGCTGCCAGAAACTTCTTGCTTTGTGTTCTGTAACATACGCGAATATGACGCAACTGTATATAATACACAGGGACTCCTGAGCCACTACCATGGATGGGACTCCAGAGCTCCAAAACCAGATCTGCAGTTAAAGCTTGCTTCTGCTACTAGACTGAGTGTGCAGCCAGAACTCCTCCTTTGAACAGTTTATTGGACTGATGCAGAGGACTTCATTTAAAAAGAATGGATAAACCTTCAGGAATATGCTGAAGGTGGAAACACTGGAGCAAGAAAGGATAAGTTCCTTTAGCTGCAGCTATGTTGTTTAAGCTTTTGGCTGCTAGAACTGAGTTCTTATGTAGCTACTGCAAGGAAACTGCCATTCTGATGGGTTCCAACCTGGGAACTTATGATGGATACTGAACCCTCAGGGCAAGTCCAGATGGTTTCCAGGTGTTTGAAATGTCAGTAGAGCAGGCTTCTGTCTTCCATAGGTCTGTGTGCTGAAACTGCGTAAGTGGTTACTTAGCAAAACTGGCTTAAGTGCAACTAGTATGAATTCTTCCTAGAACCCTGGTTTGTGTACTTAGGGTATATGTTAACAGCCTGTTACAAAAAGGTATTTTGTAATACATACAGGGAGACAACTCTAGAATTTCAGTTAATGTATCTTGTATATAACTTTTGATGGAACTGTACTACAACAGGAGAAGTTTCAGTCTTTTCTACTGTTGACAGGGGCAAGGGTTATTGCTGGTCAGTTTGTAGAAGTTTTTAGCTAGCATTGGCCAAGTCTTTCCACATAACACATTTCCTGCTCTGTGCTGGAGATCAACTACAGGAACTGTAAAAAGGTGTTAAATGGGAAGGTCTGGACTGCAAAGGTTTGGGGAGAGGAGAAGGAACAACACTGAGCAGCCAATGGCAGCTTATATATTCTAATTCTTTGTGTAGGCACACATGCTTAGAGGTCACTGGCCTGTTTTCTATTACTTTATACAAGGCCTCCTTTGCTTACTGATGTTTTTAAACACTTAATTGCCTAGCCTTAATTCAGCTCCAGAGGAAGCATTAGACTTGCTTCTTGTACTTATACATATGGAATAACTTAAGGCCTAGCAGGCTTGCTTGAGAATTTTAACTATATGCAAGACAAGAATGGCCTAGACAAAAAGTTGTCCCCTTCTTCTACACTAAGATGTTGAATTGCTTTGTTAGTGCTACATTTGCCTTTTTAAAATTGAAAGCTGTAATTTGAAGCAAAAAAAATGCTGTCAGTAGTAAAAAGCTCCTGCTGTTGCCTCTTGAGTACAACATTTTGGGTACAGCTGATAATGTTCTTACCCTGACACATGCTTTTTAAAAGACTGCTCTCAAGAGACTTGCATGTATTGTCAGACCTGTACACTTAAATAGCTGTATTTGAGACCTTTTAAAAGCAAAGAAAAACAGGATTAATTCAGTAAGACTTCCTCTAGTTTTCAACAGAGAACAGTTCACACATGGCTCTTGTGGTATCCAGTCAGAATACCAGTATACAAAAGTGATACAAAGTGCTGAAGTTTGAGAACAGAACAGTTATAACAAGATGACTTTGTCCATTCAAGTTTACTGATTACACAAATGAAGTATCTATTTCAATTCAGCAAAGAGAATGCAGTGTCAAGGGCAAATTTCAGAAATTATGGAAAAGTATAAATCAAAGGTCTGGTTTCCCTTCTAGCAGCTTACAAGAAAGCCAGTGAAAACTAACTGGTCCTTAGTCAGAGGTGCTGCAAACTGCTGCCCCTACAAACCAGTATGTTTCATTTAAATGGATAGGTGTTTGCAAGTTGGTGCAATAGTAAAGTGCAGAAAGTGTTTTCCATTCTCCTCTTCTCTTAAGATGGGGGTATCTAATAAGTCGTTCAAGTATACAAAAATATTCCATTTGATTTTTCTTTTTCTAGATCATGTGGGGGAAGTCTTTATTTACATTGAATGTCAATAAAATTTGCATAAATACCTACCCAATACTGCATCACTTGACTTTGTGTAAGCAGTTATTCTGTCCTATTTCCACTACTGTGCTCTGTCTCTATGGTATCAATATTATCAATCCTTTTTTCCTCTAAAGCAGCAGTAGCTGTTGAAAGTGATATATCATTATCTTCAGAAAGTGTTTGCTCAGATTGAAAGGGTTCTTCAATTTCATCTTTGCTCTGTAGCTTTCCTTCTCTTGATGCCACCAGAATTCTCAGTAAAGCATTTTCTTTAAGGAGGTTTTCTGATGCATCAGCTAATTCTTGAAGCTTTTCAGCCATTTCTAACAATTCTTGATTCTTCTGGTCATATGTGGCCTGTAACTGCTCACTGTGGAGCTGCAGCGTCTTGTGCTGCTTTTCCAGTGTGTGTTTTTGCTGCTGTAGTCTCTGTTCCTCTCTCCTGGCTTCAGAAAGCTGTGCTTCAAGCTGGTCATGGGCCTGATGAAGGGCACTGATTTCTGATCTTAACTTCTGAATTTCTCTCTCCAAATGTGAGATGTGTCCTTGCTGTAGAACTGACTCTTTATGTAGGCATTCTTTGGTACAGGGCTCTGACGAAGAAAGACTTGAGTGATGTAAAATAAATTTCAGGAGATTAGGAAGGTTAACTGAAAAGTCTTCAGGGAACTTCACACTTTGCTCCTTCCTAGAAGGACATAACAAGTTAATAGTAAAGTACTCTGGAAGGTTAAGTGTAATTTTACCTAAGCATCTGCTGTTTAACTCCAACTTGATACCTTATTTTTTATCAAGTATGGTTAGTACAGCAGCTAAGAGAAACCTGAACTCATGTAACTGACATAGATCACACAGATTTTCTTTTGATGTTCCACTTTTCCACGTGTTCCAGTCTTGGTGCTCTAAGCATCTCTGCATGGGACTGGTATTTGAAGAAAAAATTCTGCTAAATCTCAGAAAACAGATTTTATTCTTAAAAAAGAAATAGTCATGATCATGGGTTATGAGCTTCAAGTACATAGGGAAACATCACTGTATGAACAGAGTACAGTGCCATGAGTATTTGTAAGTTGAAGGATGATGTTTAAATGTTCTTAAGTCTACATATATTATTTAGAATTTAAGTCCAGATACATAAAGCTACACAATGGGAAATCACTATTTTGAATCTATTTTCCTGGAAGCAGTAGCTTAGAGACTTCTAGCACCTGAAAGCCATGGCAAGGGAGCAGTTTGCTTTTGAACAGTAAGTCACTTTAGTCAGAAGTAAGGCCCTTTTGCTGTCAAAAAATACATCTCTTTATTTGTTCCTCTTACTGCTTTGTCTTTATGTCAGAGGTGATGAGGGAAGCAAACCAAACAAGGTTTCTCTGTTGGTTTCTGTCGGTGTTTTTCCCCCCTGAAGCTGTGAATACTAAGCCCAGCATATGGAGCAGGTAAGCCTCCTTGCTTTCTACAACAGCATAAACTGTTACAAGAGAGGCCAAGAACAGCAAGTACCAAATTTCTTCCTCAAGACTATCAACCACTAAAAACCACCAGCTCCAGCTGTGACAAATGTTACAATTACAGCCCTTTGTGAACCCTGTACACACATATGAGGCTAACTGTCCTCTAAGGACTGCACTGGAAATCTCTCTTGGTCTTCCCTTCCTGAACCAGTTCCACCTTCAGCCTTTCACTCAGCATGTTCCAGTACAACACAATTTCACCTCCTCCTGCAGCACAGCCACTTCCACCTCACCCTGTACAACTGGGAAGCCAGTTAATAATTTATCACTTTGGGTCTGCTCCAGCTTTGCCAGTCAGGAGTGTATTCTCTCTTTCCTGAGGCAGCCATCAAAACAAGGAAGAAAAGCTTAGTTTGCTTCTATCTGGCTGTCAAATTCATGACTAGAGTAGTGGCAAGTAGCGTACATTCAGATCTGGGTTAATTATATAAGTGAGAAAAAGGACAGAGAATAAGCCCAAACAAAAATAATTGCAAAGCAAGAAATCCAGATTCAATTATAAAGCCTAAAGTCTCCTGGTGCTCCTGTACAACATGATGGATAAATCTTATGTCCCTTTGTGTGTGACATCACATCATGACTTGGTTACAATGTGCATCTGGAACAGGGGAGTTCCTTCCTTACCAATTACACTTCCCTCAAAAATGCCTTCTGTAAAATCCAACTCCTAAACATATGGGATACAAAAATGTTTCATTTCATTTACTGAAAACTACTTACTGTACAGCAGGTAGAAGACAGATACCATATTTTATCAATAATTCAAGAACTTCAGTCAGATGAGGCTCCTGCTCATCAAGATTAAGCTATTTCTGGCAGAGTGAGCACCATGAGTTTTCCTCCCCTGCAGGTTCCTGGTGATGGACCAAGTTACTCTTGTAATTACCATCAGCAGTTGCTCAGCTGACTATCAGCTCCCATCCCAGATTAATGAATCATGACATAATTTAGGCAAAAAATAGTCTACGCTAAATCAAAATTGACTCACTGTATTATGGTAATGTTTTATTACATCATCATCCATTTTTATTGATCAAAACCACAGCATGTATCAAAGAAGCTAAAAGGCTGTTTAAAACAAATAGCAGAACAAAATATTAACAGCATGTGGTGGAAAGAAACTGAGAACAGAGTTAATTTGAAAAAATTATTTCATAAGGCAAATGGATAAGAAGCTGTATTGAAAGCCCTAATATAAGGCACCTTTATATCCAAAATGAATATATGACCACTCTAGCAGTCCTACAGGTACTACAAATACCATCAGATCCTAATTTTCTTGATTACCTACATGCAGCAAAATATAAGAAACACTGGAGAGAAAAAGCAGGAGTGAAAGCAGTAACTAGAGGTAAGGTACCTTTATAAAGCCAGTTGGAATATTACAAAAATAATTTTAATAAAAGCACTCAGTCTGTCCCTCCAGAGACTGTCTACAGCATTACAGGGACCAAGAAAAATGAAAAGAAATAGGGAACCAATCAGTTGGGGTGGCTCAGAACTGATAAAAACAAAACTCTTTCTGTACTGGATTAAAACATGAATGGCAAAACTTAAGGCACAGGTTTAGAGATTTTGTGGTATGTAACTGCCCAGTACCAGTAGACTAAAATCCCATTTGCTGATGGTAAGAGCCCTTGAGGGAGAAGGGTGGAAATCTGTGTTGGCTGGGTTATTTTGTTGTTTTCCTGGTGGTTTTTTTCATTAGAATACACATGTGGTGAGAATGCATATACAGAAATTAATTAATTACTCTTTGGCTTTTTTCCCTACTAAGACATGTAACCAGATAATTACTGCAGCTCAGTAAAACAGAAGCTAAAAAACCACAGGGAAAAGAATTACATTACCTCTGATGAGGAAAAAATAAAATGGTTGGGAGACGGTCTGTCATAAATTCCCAGGGAAGGTCATTTCGAGTCACATCAATTCTGTGAGGAAAAGACACATTGATGAAGAGAACAGGCAGATAATCTACATTTTCTTGTAAAATACCGTTTTAGGAATTGGGAATAAGGAAATCTAAGTATCTGTGAAAGTAAGTCTAAATGTGTTCTGCCAGAAATACACATGAGTGCACTGTGCACATGAGAGCAGAATTAATTACCAATATTCAAGATGATGACTCTCAGTTTAACAAATAACTGTGTGGGTTTTTCTCTAGAATAGTACGTTCAATACTGCAATTGCTCTCAGCCAGCAATTCAAGCCCCGTTGCTCACTGTGTACACATCTTCCTTCTGAGATAGACACACCAAACATGAGACAAGTTATTTTTAGTCATTAATTTGTTCCTCAAGTACATCTCTTAATATTGTCCCCTCGAGTAGATTTGGGAGTAAATTATTTTGCTTCTTCCAAGGACAAGCACATGCTTAAAGGCGCTCTTTTCCCTAAAGCTATGAGTAGAAAGGAACACTTGGTTCAACTGTTCTGTTACTGTCTTCTGTATTTTATGGCTTCTTTTCACAAATAAATTTCTTATTAATTACAAATTATTATAGAACAAAACAGCTAATCACATCAGTAATACTGCTGTGAAAATAATGGAGCAAAGGAGAGAACTTCAAAGTCAGGCAAGAGAATGGGTGCAGCCTTGGGAACAGCATCACATCTGCGGCAACAAAGCCGCAATTACAAATGGGAGGAAAATCCAGATTTTTAATTGATTTATTGTTTCTCTACATTTCATGCTATCTCCTGGAGTAAGTTCAGTCTGATTCAAATAAAGATGCAATCAGAGCAGATGTTTTAAGTATTTATGCATTATTATCACATACATGAACAATAATGTGTCATATGCACTGAAATATTAATAACCCTGGAAACACCAAAGAAAACAATGTTTTTTTACATATTAAATGTATTTAACATATATATAAAAATATACATTACACACATGCATATATAGATATAAATGTATTTCTGTAAACTGGTTTGGTTGGGATAGTTAATTTTCTTTATCACAGGATGTAGATTGCCATTTTAGATTTGTGATGCAAATGGTGTTGCTAACAACTATATATATATATATATATATACATATATATATATATACACACACACGCACAAACAGCATATTACTATTTGCTACAAATCATCACAAAGTTATGGATTCACTTCCTGAAATTAGGAAGTTTCAAGGTTAATTGCCCAGGTTAAAATCAATTTTAATGAAAGTGGATAACTACTGCAGTGAGATTGAAAACCACCAAATATATACAAAGGAAAACAAACTAATGCATTCAAAGATAAATTAAGCAGATGATATTCACATCTATATTGCACAGTTGTAGAGAGAAAAAAAGTATTTATTTTCTAGGCTGATGACCTCAATGATCTTACATTATTCTGGAAAGATGAAATTAGAATCTTTTTACCTTGCTACAGTGAAACTGTCAGGAGGCAAAAGCCGAGCAAGTTGAATAAAGATGTGATTAAGAGAAGCACAGAATCCACACCACTGTGCGTAATACAGCAGCAAGACATTCTGGAAAATGAAATGGAGAAGAGTTTGATTATCTATTGGAAATAATCTGCAGAAAGGAGGACTGGTTTTCACACCATCTAGCACGGGAACTCTTGAAATGTGAAAGCAAATTTTTTCCTAATATTAATGAACTTTGTTGTAGGTTATTCACTGCTGCTCTCTGACTACAGAGTTAACGCACAAAAATTATTGGGGAATTCTCTTTCCATAAAGTCAAAATGAAAAGATACTTAGTTTAGGATCATTCCCTTTAAGTGAAAATGCACCAAACTTTACTATACTTCCCAAGATTCTTTTGCAGTCTTACATTCCTATATATCTAACACTGACTGTACACTTCATAAATGGGGAAAAAACAATGTCCAGACTTCTGCTTTCTGCCTCTAACTGGAAAGCAGGGCTTGGGTCTGCTGGAAACCAACTGGAGATACAAACATTCGCTGCAGACTTGAATGACAATGGATTTTCCTTACTATCACACATTGTACAAAATCAAGGCAATTTAACTGTACTCAGGATGACATCTGTTTTCATGGCATGCAATTGGAAAGCTTCTGAATTCTTAAAAAACATCCTATTTTATGTTACAAGTAAGAAAAGCATAGCAGTATTAAACACCCCCTCCTTTAAATCTGTGCCATGACCTGCAAGAAAGCTGCTGAGTGATGAGGGCTTACCTTGGCACTCAGGAACACGGTCTGGTGAAAGGTGCTCGTGGTCACTTCAGTGACCACATGCTCTTCATGAAAATGAACTGAAGGGTCATCAACCAGATGCCTTTTCAAGGGACTGTAGAGAACGCTGAAATTTTTAATGAAGTTCTCTGAAATGAAATTGATACATACCAAAGTTATTATGGTTTTGCAGAGGTGATTTTGGCACTTTTTGCTTTAGAATTCAGAAGAACTTACAGAGAAAATACAAACTGAAATCTGGTTTCACGTCATTAATTTCTGACAGTTTGGTATCAACTCTTGAGTAACCACAACTGATGTGAAAACAGGATAAAGCTTCACTGTTTTGTATTTTGCTCATTACAGTCTTGTCAGTTGCCACACGCGACTTTAACCTTGTGTCAATGTGCCATAATAATATTCTATTCTCCTACTCACACACCTGCTAAATCATAAAAAGTAACCTCCATTTTTAAACTTCTAGATATATTGAAAGGCTTCACTTAGTTCTATATTTATTTGCATTTTTTTCTTCCATTTTTAATTAGTTTCTCTGCAATTCTTTTCTTTTGACCTTTAAAGATCTGCTACTTCCATGCCAGTATCACCAATCCCCTTTTGTCTACCAGTGACCACCTTCCTCTTTGTTCTACTTGCTCCTTAATTTTGAGATATTTAGCAAGTAGCTGGCCACTGGTAAAAATTTAAAATAAGCTCCAAAGCCCTCAACTACCTTCAGCTACACTATTCTGAGCCTGAACTACATTCTCAAAATTGCTCCAATGTTACAGCAATATCCTTCTTTTCAACTTCAATAGAGAAGTATTATTCTGTGCATTAAACAATAACTGTATTTAATAATCAGGAAAAAAGGTAAAATATGAAAAACATTAAAAATAATCGTTTGATCAAATAGAAACCACTTTGTGCTTGTATTTCCAGCATAAAAACTAGGCCCAAGTAAAACTGGCACTTTTGTACTGACATACAAAATACCAGATCATCAAGTTTATCTCTGAAAAACTGTGAACAGCAGTACATTTAGTTCCTTATTTACTATTCAGCACTTCATTTAATTCTCACACCAGGCCAAAAGAGGCTTTTTTTTCTTTTCAGATCTCCAGACTTGGAATATCTGTGCATGATAAAACAGTAATGAAAGAAAGGGGTTAATTAAAATGAAATAACTATTCCTGAATTTCTAGAAATCATCTATAAAGACTGAGATCTGACAAGGGTATTAAGCACCCATCAGTATGTTTTGATATTATGAAATATTAACTTAAAATCTTAAGGAATCAAAACAAAATTAAAATAAAAAGCACAAAACCCAATCATAAATCAGAGACTCCTTGATAAAATATGTAGAAGCAAAAGTTTTCTGGATGTTCAAATAATGGAACAGAAATGTACTGAATCTTACTCTGCAGAGAAAGCCTTATCATGCTCAGGAAATCCTGTGACCTAAAAAATGTTTGAGACAGAAAGTACTGGGAGCACAAAGGGGAAGGAAATTTCTATGTCCTCATTCTGATCTTAGTATTTCCTAAGTATCCTTTTATGGTTACTGAGGTTTGTGTTTGTTTTCCCAGAGTATTTTCCTGGGGTTTGGGATAGAGACAGGATACAGGGCTGCATGTGATCCTTAATAAGAATGTGGCTGTTTATTCTATGCTGTGCATCTTTTTGTACTTAGATTTACAGCAAAAAGGAAATGTAATTGGTGCTAAAAGAATTATAGTGATGTATGTTCTTGAGCAATTTATTTAATAGCTGAATTTTCTTCCATGTTTACTTACATAGCTAACATTAGGAAACCCAGTTTTTTCTGAAGGTACACTCAGTTTTGCATATCAGCACAAATGCACACAGGAGTATTTTGTCTTATTCACAAACTTGCAAATAAATCAGAACTGAAATCCTTGAGTGGTTTTGTCAGGTGTTTTTTTTTATTATTATTTGTTTGTTTTTCTGAGGTTTTTTTTTTCTTCCTCCTCCAATTCTGACAGGAAATAACAATAATTGGCAGATTTGGCCACAACCACTTCAGAGCTCTATCTTGTTACCTTGAAAACAGATACACATTTCAAAATAAATTTAAAGCAATTTAAGTTGGTTTCAGAGGACAAGAGGATGGGAAAGTCTCTGCTGCTAAGTGGTCAGTATCTCCCAAAATTCTGTGGTATTTTAGTACACAGAACTGCTGAGCAAACACCAACACTGCCATTAATATACAAACGTCTTCTGTAATCAGGTATTTTAGATGAACAGAAATTTTTTTCCGCATACAAGTTAATTTAGATTTTACCAATTCAACCAATGCATGCAGTCAAGAATCACACATTTTAAGGTTCAATTCTTATAAAGTAAATTACTTATGGTATAAGGAACTTAGCTCTTACGTCACCTAGAATATGATTCTGTTCTAGCCAACAGAATCATTCATAAATGCTTGGTTAACTACTAAATAGAACAGAATAAATTACAATTCACAATGTTAACTTCACAAAGTAGCCTCACTTTTCAAAATGGCATTAGGTTTTCCATTGCTGCTTGGAAACACAATTTTCTGAATGCAAGCATTTGTACAATGAATACTGTACCCAGGGTAGGTCCAACAAGTGACTGATTCTGGTCCAGGACATAGTGCACTTCCTCTTTCAGGTCAACAATGGCAGCAAATTCCTTAAGATGAGTAGATCTTGATGCTCCTAGTCTCTCTGCATATATCCAAAACAGATTGGAATCCAGTAGATAGAGATTCAAGGTTTTGTTGGTCCTGCAGCTCAGACCAGTAATGTTCGTGCTACTAATATTAAGGTCAGGAATAAAACAATTCCTATCCTCAATGTGAGGAATAGAAAATTGAGTGTCATCTTTCTTCCCATGGGAAGAAAATGCTACTTTGGGGGTCTGAAAGATGGTCTTCTCAGAACTAATGAAACTTAAAAAATGCCTGTTTACTGTCCTGCAACATGCAGTGTAATAGCTAAAGGGACTATAGAAACTTAAGAAATTGCTGCATTCTATGGTATTTGATATTACTTGAAAAAAAGTGTGTTCCTGGAGG
Organism: Pyrgilauda ruficollis; assembly: GCF_017590135.1. Lineage (NCBI taxonomy): Eukaryota > Metazoa > Chordata > Aves > Passeriformes > Passeridae > Pyrgilauda > Pyrgilauda ruficollis. The sequence goes on along the minus strand of NW_024514764.1, from coordinate 8,567,825 downwards.
TAGAAAGAGTCCAAAGCTGCTTCTATCTCTAAAAAATTACAGTGTGGCACATGGACTTTATTTGGTTTGACACCAAGAGTCTGGTTAACACAGAGCTCACAGACGTTGTGAGTTCTGGAGATGGAGTGCCACTGCGGAAGCACCACCGTGTTACAGCACGGGTACTTGGCTATGGGAAATGTTTCGGAGAACTTCAGGTGTGCATCTGTTACAGAGGAATCAAAAGCTGGTGAATCAGAGTCTCCTACATGCTGAAGATCTGCCTCAGCTGCCTGGCTTTTATTACACTTGTGGTATTCCAAGGCCACTTTGGTAATCTATTGGGGGGAATAAAAGAGAGAGAGAAAAAAAAAAATCAAAACTAACTGTACATAGTTCACCCAAATGCAGCTATCTGTTGCAGGTTTAACAACATCATATGCAATCAGAGATGGAATTTCAGAAACATGCAGCTGAGTAATCTTCGTTCTTTAAAAAAAATTACAGGGGGCTCTGACTTGACAACAAAGTTAAGTTTTCAGGTATTTCAGCATATAAACATTGAATATACAGAACAATAAAGTCACTGTAAAGTATTTTTCAGTCCACCACACTGATTGAAAGGTCCTCTATGCAAATATTTACTACAGTGCAATAACACTATATTTTATGGCTAAACCCTACTACAGGAAGCATCACTGAGTAGAGGTTCCTGAATTTCCTTCATTTTCCAATAGGAGGAGAAAATAGATTATAGCATTCCTATACGAAAAGGGAATAGAGATTTCTCCTGGCATAGGTGGTGCACAGATTTTGTAACAATCACTGAGAGTGTTGAAGCAATGTTTGTATTCTCCCAACCACTGGCATTTAGTTGTAATACTCCAAGCGTACTGCACGCATCGTAACTTACAGGGAGAAGAAAGAAAACAGGAAAAAACCAACCTGTCCCTCCATGCAAACACTTCTGTGCTACATCACCAGTTTGCTTTTCATAACCAAGGGTAAACAAGCAGAGAAAAAGGGACATGTATGGACCATATAATGAATTCCCTTTCTGGGAAACAAGTAACAGAACATGCAAGAAAGAAAAACAAGAGAGGAAGTCTCCTATCATTCTTATTAGCACACTAAACAAAATACAGAGCATACACTGCTTACAGAAGAACACTTTGACAGAAACCGCTAAAATTATCAAAGGATGTTAAAATGTCACATCCTGAAGGGCTGTTGTGACACAGGACTCTCAGTATTAACACGTGGTCTACAGCAATGCTTTGTTACAGTCTTCTAGAATTACTTGTTTGAAACTTCCATCCTGAAAACGCTTAAACTGAATACTTGAAAAAAACTTGGCCCCCCACATTATAACCTAGCCTGGAGACCTGGACTACCTAGAGAAACTTTAAAAGAGATTATGAACAGAAAACTAGATGTGCAGTAAGAAATCTCATTTCAGTGAGCTGTGATCAGAAAAAAAATTTTGCTGTGAGATCTTTCAACATTCAGCTTGAGAGCCTTGTTCCCTGCAACTGCCTTACAGTCAAGTGGTTTCACTGCTTGATGAAATCCACAGGCTGGCTGCAGTAAACAGCTCTTCCCAGGGTAAACAAGTTGCATAATATCTCCCTGTCAAAGTGAAGCTATACAAGGACAACGGGATTATTTTGTATCTCATTTCACATTTTGATAAACACTGTTATTTAACAGAATGAAATCTGAAATGGAACATCCACCTTATGCTGCACTGATTTGATAGAAATAAGTGGTACCTGTTACTAGAATGTTTCATCTGTGACGAGCACCACTGAACAAAGCCTGCCAAACATAAGACAGGTTACTACAGGATAATGGCAGTTCTCCAGGCATAGACCTCCCCAACACTATTTCATAGCAGTGTACCTTTTATTGTGCCTATTTTGTTTTGCTAAATAGTGTATAATAAGTTACTTTAATTTTTTTCCTTACTGTTTTCCTTATTGTTTCAGACACTGCAATATTAATTATGCCTCCTTGTGGAAACTACACATTCCAGGACACAGATGCTGTGTAAGTAAGTCAACACTGTCACAAAAACTCAGCCCTGCTTTTGGTCTTTCACAAATGCTTGTCTGTTCCACACTGCTTAGAGCTACATTACCACACTGGGATGTGCAGCTTTTTGTTATACTAAATGGGATGATGGCTTCCAACTGAAAAATAGCCCAGGGACAAAAGACTAGTTTTCATCCAAGTTAGTTTCCCTATGTCATTTCTGCACAGCTTCACAAACTCCTGTCCTAGGCAGCTCAGAGGAAGAGAAAATTGGAAGGTGACTAAGGAACACACAGGATATAAAAATCAGATTGGCTCTGAGTAGTTTGACTAGGCTGTATTTCAAATAACACTGTCTGGTTTTACAAAAGATCCATTCTGCGCTACACAAGCACCTCTGGAAGGACAGCAGAGGAGAAATAGAATGGGGTGGACAAAACACACAAGTCTTCAGTTCTAGCTGGGAAAGATGTGCATCTCTTACACTGTACCCACCACAGAAAGTAGGAGGTCAAGGAAGAGTTAGATGCTTGTTCTGAACAGCTGCTGAGTGAGACAAAGGCAAAGGCATGTTGTGTGAGATGCAAACCAGTGTAAGGGAGTTGTGATAGTATGGCTTGAAAAAGTGGTTCTAAACAAAACCAGATACTTGGAACAGTGAGCTAAAATGAGATATCTGTCACAATGAAGCTCAGACCCCTGACCACAGTTCTCATGTTTCAGTATTTCTGAAGTCAAAAAAGCTTTAGTTCACTTACTTCATCTAAAAGAGGATGAATTTCTTCTAGGGGATTATAAGGAATAAATATGAGAAGTGCTGGTCCTTTCTTCAGCTCATTGTTTAGAAGAAGGCTTTTCCCACCATGTGGTCTCAGCCAGCGTATGAGCATCTCCCGATTTTCCAGAGCCCACTTGCAAATGTTCTCAGCAGTGAAGTTCATGTCTTTTGGATAGATCTTGGAGGAGGAAAAAACAGTTTTGTCCTCACTTGATTTAGTAACAAATGCAGCTCTTCAGTATGTGTTGTTACTGTAGTGACTAGAACTTTTTTTCTAAATGCAGTAAGTGTCACCAAACTTCAGCATTTCATACAAGATTTCCCTTTGGGAAAGCTTTCCAATTGCTCATCAGATTATAGTAACATCCACAAGCAAAAAGGATTCTACCAGGGAAGCTCCTCTTTCTTTTAATACATCTTTATAATCTTGACTTTGCCCAATAGTAAAAAATTTCTTTGTAAGTGAAAGAGCTTTAAGCTGATATCATCATATATTTTAATTTATGTAAAGTTAGAACATTCTTCCCACTATTCAGTCACCATATTAACTCATTTTAAATTAGCCTTTTAAGACTCAAACATCAAGGCTGCATTTAAAACTGGTATTTCTCATTCCTGAATGCAAAGGAAAGAAATATATAATAAAAGGTGATCACAGGTTCTAGGATCAATTTTAATCTATTCAAGCAAGTTTATCTTAAGTAATTAGCACAAAAAAGTAATTTTTATGTATTTTGTGCTATTTCACCCAAACCCCTGTTTTCCATAGTCTCAACTGAAATACACATCACAATACCTGTTTGCACAGTTTATACTCATGGTGCCAGTGTGTGTAGGTAGTGTCTCTATGCCAAATAGTAAATCTGAAAGTTAGTATTTTCAGTCTTCACTTTTCAAAAAGCAGGACACATGGATTAAGAGTTATTATAAATTCATTTAATTTGTGTGATTTTTCTAATCAGTGCCATGTTATACCTTTAAGCCAAAATGGAAGTTTTCACTGTTCCTACTATCCCTCCACAAAACCTTTGTCAATATCCTCATTGAAGTAGTCTTCTAATTCTGATCCCTGAGCACCCCTGTACCACATCAGAGTCCCTACAGGACACAGCAATACTCACAAGAGATGTGTTGGCATGTCTGTGCAAATACACACTGCCAGAGTGCACCAGGGAGATCTCCTCTGCCACACGTTTATCCGTGACCACTCCAAAGCGGATTGTCCCAAGGTAATCTGAAAGGGCACATATGGAATCTCTGAAAACAGTTACACACACTGAACTCTCCTGGAACACCACGCTCAAACCAGAACACACAACAGTGCTTGTAAAGGCACAGAAATCTGTGAAGAGCTACTGCCAACGCTGATGATTATGGTGAAAGAAAGAGGGCAAGAAGCACAAACATGTTCCCCTTCTGCACTCCAGGTATAGAGACCTGTCTGTGTAACCTCAATTGTCCAAATTCTCCATTTGCTTAGGAAATAGAGAATCTGGTATCACAGATGCACCTTGCTGTGGTTTATGGCATCTCAAAAGCCAAGATAATAGATGTAAGGGAAAGGCATGAACGTTAAGTGATGTACATTTATGGTAAATATGTATTATTTATAAATATACATTCTACATTCATTAATATGTACACATAAAGACAGACTGCTTATCTTTATGTTGCAAAGAACTAATACCATGTACAAATGTGAAAATCAAGAACAAAATATAGAACAGGCTCTTTATCACATCAGTGGCACAGTAAAAAATAAGAATGAATAAATGTGAATAAGAAAAAATAAGTATGAATCCCCTTCATTTACTGTCAGGAAGGAAAATTCAAAAAACATGTTAATTTTTAACTTTAAGAAAAGTCTATCCAAAATTCATGACTCAAAAAGCAGGTATTAATCATCACGAAGTTTGCATGTTTAAACACAATCAAGAGGGTTTGTATTTTAGAATATCAGTGCAAAATAAGAGGGGGAGAAAGGCCTTCTCAGGCTGCCTTGCAGCAGCTCTGTAACTCCCCCCATCACTGAATTCAGCTTCCAAGGGCTGACACAGTCCAGTCCATCCCAGTGCCTCTGACACTGCAGAGGACAAAGACTCCTGGATTCACTTTAAACAAGTGCCACTCTGATTATGGTCCTGGATAGGCTGCAGCTACACATGGGGGTTTCAGGGAATTCTATCCTGGTGTACACCAGGCTGATCACATTGCAAGCTATTTATGAAAGCAATCCTCAACTGTAATGAGACAGTCTCACAGTTAGATCAACACCAAGAAACACTCAGAAGGGATTAATTCCTAAGTTACAAAATATTGCAAAAAACTACTGAAGCCCTTAGATATAACTCGTTCACAGACACCTTAAATTATGAAAATGGAGCTTTTACCTTTCTTTAATGAATGTAATGCTGATGTGAAGAATGTTAAATAACCAGGCGGTTGAGGTGAAGCATTGAACTCAAAAAATCCCACAACTCCAGGCTGAAACAATAAGAATTACAGTTAATTAAGCTATTTTCAAGTATAAATATATGGGACTACAGTAAACACAACAGACTCTTAAAAGACAACAATGTTTGCTGAAGAGCAGTCACTTTATGCTGCAACAAAGATTTTAATATTAAAAGACTGAATCGAAATCAGTTCTCATTCAAAGAATGAAGCTGTCATTCAAAAGCTTATGTAAGAGAAAGGGGCTTTATGGAAGCTACATTTCTAATGGTGTGTTTCCCATGTTGAAGTTCACCAAAAACAATTACTATTTGCTTTGCAACTATATTTTGAACCAGTTCTAGCACCAAGGTAAGAAGCATAAGCATTATAAAGATTTTTTTAGAATTGGAGTATCAAATACAATTTCTCAGAGTATAAAGAGCTTAAGCAGTAACAGTTTAATTGTTTCTGTTGCACATAATTAGTATGTACATATGAATTCACAAATTTAGTGTGTCAATAACTTGAACTACTAAGATAAGTGATCATCTCATCTTTAAGCTACAGTCCCTGTAAATCCTTTCAGTACATCCTGCAAGAGTCAGCGAGAGACCAACTGCACAAAAATCTTGAGAACTCCAGATCCCATCTGTATATCCACAAAGCTCTTCAAATTGCCAGACAGACAATTCCAAATTTAAAAGACTCATCCCAGAACAGGCCTACTGATTTTTCCAGGCAAATGACTTCCTATTAAACTCAGGAGAGAATCTGGGAGAAGCTGACTTGGAAAAAAAGAGGTACACACTCTAGATTTTTCTTTTTCCAATATTTCAGTTAAGCTTTGGTTTTAAATTTTTCAAAATATAATCCATTAAAAATTACTATTAATTATGTTTTTGATTCATCACTCAAATGGGCTTAATAAACTTTCAGGACAGAGTAAGTGATGGTATTTGGTTATTTGGTGTTATTTGTTCCTCATTTCCAGCAGTGCATACAGAAGGCATTTGACACACAAAGCAAGAGCACTTCAGGGATTGCTGTGGAACAGAAGATTCCAGACTCACCTGGCACCCATTTGTGTGGCAAATACATCCTCACATGAGGACTTTCATTTGGTACTTCAGACGCTGCTTTTTCTTTTTTTTTTTCAGCTCTACGTATAAAATTTTTAATTTCTCTTTAAAACAGGGACATACATTTTACCTGTTATTATTAATATGAATTCAGTTATTAATATCAGCCTAACACACTGATCTAATTCAGTAGGAATTAGGAATCTTGAAGATGTTCACCAATAACAACATTGCCCATTCCAGCTCGTGACTTCCTTTTTAGGCAGGAACCCTCTTTCATGGATGACTGCTAAGCATAAACCCCCTGTTCATAAAGATTCTTTGTGAGGTACCCCAAAAAATTGTCAATAACAAAAATTAGCTACAAGCAATTAGGGAAATTTCTGCAACAATAATTACCAAGAAGAAAATAAAAATAGAAATAAAATAGTAGCGAAAAAACACAGCAAAATAATAGCACCCAGTGTTCTTTTTTAAACAACATACAGGTTAGTAATTAATGATCATTTTTTTCTTTTAGTTCCAAACTAAGTAAAAATAAATCATCTCTTCTAAAAGACTTTGAAAGCATTCAACTGAACAAAAATAAGGAGACAGATAAGATAATCAAAATTTTAGCTTTCCATTTAGTATGACCATTTTTGAATACTAATCCTGCACCAAGTGAATTTAGGACACCAAACAGTGAATGAAAGGAGAGTCAAAAGTGACAGTAAAATGTGGCAGGAAGCCAGAAGTCAGATGCAGAAGTATTTATAATGTTATTTAAAAGGTAACATTCTGATTCAGAGTGCCAGTTCTGCTTTACACCACTAAAAGCTTAAGATTTCCAGATTGTGAATAATGTTTCCCAAAAGATAATTTCTGTAAATTGTTTTTTCAATTAAAAAAAACTGTAGTTAGAGAATATATGCTACTACACACTAATATATATTATACTACTATATATACTAGTATTTATTAATGCTCTATGCCTAATCAGTAATCTGGTTAAATAAAGTCCTTTTAATCATCATCCCAGACCAGTTAAAGTTTTTGGCCTGTTACAGGGTGCAATTATACATAGGAGGAAAGGGACTAAATTACTGTATTTCTTCTCAAGTACCAGAAAAGTTTTCCTGCCTGTAAGAATGAAGTTTTTAACAAGACTGAATGCTTTCAGGTATTGCAAGTAATAACAATTCTTGCTCTGTACAAGTGAGGCTCAAGTCTCACAGACTAGGAATCTCAACGTGAACAAGAAGTTCTTGGTTTGGAATACAAGTAGGCCAAGAAAAGCTGTACAGCAACAACTCCCACCTTCTTTCTTGTAAGACCCTCCAAAACTCAGTAACAGCTGCTGGCAAACAGTTCAGGAGGACACCTACATTCAATCTTACTGATGAGCAGCTGCTTGCAGGCAACCAGCAGTGTGCAGTTCTGGGTACCCACCTTCACGTGAGCACTTAGGAGTAATCAGCTGAACCTGCTGCTGTCTAAAGTCAGAGGAATAAACACTGACATGTGACACAGGGGTGCTTAGGAGCATTAGGAGAATGGGCACTGCTAGAGTGGAGCTTGCTGGAGCTTTTCTTTCCATGGAATGATTTTCAGTCTCTGTCTCAAGCCAAGTGTCTCTAGGAAGGGCTTTGGAGCAAACCTGAGAATGTCCATTAGTGAAGACTTAGTGCTATCTCCTAATGAAACTCATACATGGAAATACAAAATCATCAATTGTAGTGAAGCCTATTTCTTGCTTGGTCTCTACACCATAGGAAAGGAAGTGATGTGGATTGCAATTAAATCAAGTAACAGACTTACCAAGCATCTCAACAATTACCAAACAGCAAGTTCATGGAAACTTTAAGAATGAACAGAGATTTTCCGATGAGTAATTTCTATTGGAGAAAAGCTAGCAGCGTTATTACTGAACCACGCCTCAAACCTATCACAACTTTTGGAAGGAATAAGCAAGCATGTAATGACCCCATGCAGTATGCTGTAATCCCCCAAAATCTAGAAGTTACCAACCATTCCTGAAGAAACTAAGGTGATAAGAAATAACATGGGAGGCCCTTTTCCAGATTAGGAAAGTAGGAAAGACAAAAACACATGAGAAATTAATGTTTTTCAGCAGCCAAAATAGCCAGCCAGGATGTGTACTGATACTCAACCAGTTCAGTATTTCTATAAGCACTTTAGAAAAGGGAGAAAAGGATGAGTAACAACACTTGCAAAGGTTGATGGGAGTCAACTGAAACTACAACTGACTTGAAGAGTTTTAGAAAGGCAGCATTAAATGACTGTGATGAAAAAGCTCTGAAATTTAAAGGCCAAAAAAAGTGAAATAATGGGAACAGATGATAGGAAAAACCCCCCAGCTACTGATTCGTTACAACTGCATAAATGCTTTTAATACTCCAGTTACTTCTATCCCAATTTATAATTTTAAAAAATGTTTTGGCTATATTGTATTGAAGTAAGAGAGGTCATTTTATTCAGACTCTCAGACTTGCGCAGGCAGGCAGTTCCTGCCTCATTTTATCTATGAACATGGGAAGACCAACAGCAAGAGGAAAGGAATGTGTCTTCTCTGGGGAAGAGAAGAACCAATATGACATACAATTATATCTGTACTGTAGAAATGCAAAGAAACTGTTGACTGATACTAGATTAAATTTGCATTTCACATCATTTTCCAATGATGTTAAAATCATTGTGCACCCAGACCTGAAAGCAAATTTTCACACCATCATTTAACATAGGCACCACACAAGAGCCAGCTGAATCTCTGTCTGTGTCAGATCTACCCAGCTGGCGAATGCTCAGGAAGCATTCCTACACAACAAAGAGCAAAGCAGAAAGCTGACATCATGTTAAGAGACACAGCACCCACCTGCCAGAGAGACCAACTCCTCTCCTACTGCTCCTGAAGCCAGAAAATTATGAATTCCCTGAGTGCATTTAATATTCCTAAGTGAGTGAAGCTTTTCTTTTAACTACAGTGGCTTCCTGTTTCTTCCTCTGTTCCTCAAGAGGCCAAGGCCATTTCTAGCAGCTAGGGCAGTCAGATGAGGAATGAGACACGCCAGTTTGGATTAAAATGAAACGGTTACATCTCTGCAGTTAGGAAAACAAAAGAAATCTAATTACAGGTACTCACAGGTACCTTGAGTTATGGCAGAAACCGCACATCTTTCTGCTCACTTAACTTAGGTCTTCCTTAACATTGCAAGATTTTAACTGCTTTCCAAACGGCACATTTTCCTTGCTCTCAAAAGTGAATTCTTACCCATTTCCAGTTTCACACTAGTATCATTCCACAACCCCAGAGAAACCAACCTTAAACAGTGCCAGAGAATGCAGGATCTCAACTTTCGAGTCCTCAACCAGGTTTTGTTCCATGGGGAGTGAGCGCCCTCTAGTGACAGCAACTGGCATGTCACGACAGTCGTGACAGGGTCAAGGAACGAACCAACGACCAAGTAACAAACACCACCGGTTCCTACATTTAACTGGATTCTGTTCATCAGTATCTCTTCTAGTCTACAGAATCCTTTTGCTATCAGAACAGGACTGAAAATGAGATAGTGATGATGAGAGATCTTGCAAATTATTTCGAGCTTGAAATTAATTAGCTTTTCAGTGAAATCACAAAGTCACGATCCACCAGCAGAGAGTTGACAAAGTGCTCAACAGCAATCCTTGACAGTCTTCTGTCCTTTCCCTTCTGCTAAAAATCAGTATTTTTTTATACAGAGAAGATCAAAAGTCAATGGAATACAGTAGCCAAGGGTCTCAAAATAGCAGTTAGTTTGTGCCATACATGTCCCAATTGCCCATAATCTACTCTATTCCCCAAACTTTCTCTCTTCTAAAACACAGGACTAACCCCTGGATTGTATCTTCTCCTACAAAAGGCATCAACTTCTAAACTCGCAGGGAAATCTTTGTAAAACGTTCACTTTTCTGACTGAAGTTATGAAACAACCTACTTATTTCCAGTTAAAACTAACTTTTCCTTTGTCTCTATGGTTTTCTCTGCATCCATCTTCATAAACAATTAGGTTTCTTTCATCTTATCTGTATCTGTTACTTTTTTATCCCCTCCTTCCCCTCTTGCATAACTTTACAGAGGCAAGAAAGACACTGAGCACCTTGAGCCATGGTCTGGCACAGAACAGGCAGGAATGACTGTGGGGCAACATGAACAGAAACAGCCTCTGCTCTTGGGCCATTTCAGAAAAAAAACAAGAACCAACAAATGCTGAACATAAACAGCAACTCAGCACTTGGAGCCACAGAATTTCAAGCACAGGAAGGGGGGATCTGAATGCAGAAACAAAAATACCTGTTCAACTACTAAGCAGTATTTAAAAATATCTTTGTTGCTCCTAAACTTGTCTTTTATCTTAGCCTTTTTTTTTTTTAAAGTGGAAGTGCACCTCTAACTGCAAAGCAAATTTAAGCTTAATGACCATATGCTCATTGGTAACCTTCTGCAGTCTACCAAGAAATAACACAAAACCAAAAACCAAGCATGGCTTTCTTCAAATCTCTCTAAGAGGCAAAGAAATGTTTTAGAATCTTAAGGAATAGAAGGACAAGAGAATTGCTTGTGATCACAGAAAGTACCAGCACCAGAAACAGGCCACAACTCTCTACTCCCAACTAACAGACCTCACTTAAAACACTGGAAAACCAAACCCAGTAGTAGTTCCTGGCATGAACAGCTCAGCACCTGCCCAGGCGAACTCCCAGTGTGTGTCCCCTACACTTGTGGCAGCTGCCACTGAACAGCACAGGCCATGCTCCATCCTGCAGCAGAACCGGGCACTGCAGTGTGCTCCACTCACACAGAATCTGCTCCAGTTCCAGACACTGGAGGGTCCCTCTTGTGCTGTGCCCACTGCCACAGCACTGATTTGTTGATCAGGTTTTCCACATTGCTCTCACAGCCTGGGCTTTAGTAAGATTATGGTACTTCTGCACTGTGCACTGCAAGAATCAACAGTTATAAAGGGATTTTAAATGGCTCTGTTGTAAGCATATTTTGTTTAACTGGAAGTTATAGTTCCACCAGTATTGCTACCAATCTCGGCACCCCTGAACACAAGAGACAAAAATGAATAAAACAACATGTACCAGTGGATTAAAAATCATCAAGTTACCACATACAAAGAGATTAGGAGCCCTTGCTGCAACTGTCTTCATATTTGTTCTCTGTTAAAAGACTTATCCTACTAGAAAAGCTTTCTATTCTTTAAAAACTAAAGTAATGATAATATATTTCTCAAATGCTGTCCCAACTTAGACCGCAAGATTTTTGTGAAAAGATTTCTCCCTTCTTTCTTGTTTGTACATAACAGTTTGGTGAGATAACAACTTTGACTGTTGTCTCGACATACTAAAGTATTGTAAATTAAGAGCATCACTAGATCATAATAGCAACTATACAGAGAATCAACATTATGAATTTGTCATTTCATATTTTTATGATTTTAACAAATTTATAGGGCACTGATTTCAGAATCCTGAAAATAAACTAGTACTTTGGAGCAGATCAAATTTAATCCTTGAACAAGTCAAACTCTTTCTGAACCACAGTGGTAAAGCTAAAGAAGAGAGACAAGTACCTCATAATTTGAGAGGAAATCTAGTAATTTTGATCGAGACGAGATGTAGAGTAGTGGTGTCATCACCCGGCGAACAAACTTTTCAATATAAACAGCACTCATAGGGCCTTTGTATTCAATTGGTCCAAAACTAGTACCAAAAAAAATAATAGAACATTAAGACTTAAATTAACAGTAGAGAGTCCCTCCTGGGGGTGGCAGATAGGAGTTATATAGACAGCATGCTCAGCCTCTAGGGAATTGCTCTGTGTTTTACCAGTGGCTTCTGTAACTGATGAGGGAGTTGTGTTACCAGAGGGAAGTGCCACAGTATCTGTGGGAGGGGCAGAGTATAGGTGACCTTGGAAGGATGGAGACCACTTCTCAGTCCCATTAAAGAACTTGGTAAAACTCAGATATAAATTACATGACCATATACATATCTTTCTACTTTTTCTGAAGTAAACACGAGACTTAAAAACACAGATCTGAAAAAAGTCACTATTTTCCCTTGTTTTTTCAGCGTCTCAAACAGTATCAGTCTGAAAAGGTGCAATACTTTTACACAGGTTGTTATGAGCAGCAACCAGTAAAGCAGGGACAAATTCAGTTGCACTGCTGATGAAGAGACTCAGCAAAGCTCCAGTTTCCCCCCTAGCCATATGATAAAACAGCTCTCACAACGTTAGTGCTAAAACATAATGTGGGCTGGAGCTTGCAGCTGTGAATTCCAGAGGTTCTCATCCTAATTATAAATGGATTGGACAAAACATCATTGTCCCACATGAAATCAAAACACAAAAAGCATAAAGAATTAGCCCATTTCCACTGAAGAATTTAATGTGATGCATTTTTAATATAGCTTGTACATACAGATACACTGGAAATTACCCAACTTACACTGAGAAACCCGTATTAAGGTGCTTCAAAATGGTCTCCTAAAGCCCACTAGATCATTTACATCCTACATCAGTTTATTACAAACCTCTGTCTTCACAGCAATACTCACTGCTCAGCATGTCACATGCCCAGGGCATCACATGTGAGGTTTAGTATCTGAGGCATGAGGGGTGCACTGCCCTTCAGGATTTTATGAAGTATCCATAGGGATTTATACCTCATCTTGTTACAACACTGTTTAAGGTTACTGATGATACCAAGTGCATCCATGTACTGTGTCATAATTTCAAGGTCAAGTAAGTTTCAGTCAAAGTACATCCAAGTGGGATTGTAGGGTTCTTTTATTACAGCTTGAATTATGCCAGTGTCTCGTGTCTAATACATGTTCAGCTAACAAAGACCAGGACTGTTCCTCCTCAATGCATAAATTCCCCCCAAAAAACAAAATCAGCCTCTACTGTAATGAAAGAGAGCTGCAGTTCAAGACTAGCAAAAAAAAAAGCAAAATACAAGGGATAAATACTTCTATGTAGTGTTAGAAACTGTGTTTCCTTACCTCCTGCTCCACACAGAGAAAAAAACAGATAATACATACAAATACCAAAAAATCAAAGTGAGGTTATATAAAATTTTATACAATGGTATCTTAGCTTTGGGGGAATAAAAAAGTGAGTGCAAAGTTCAAAACTAGAACATAGTCTTCACTATGTAGGGCAATTAAAATACGCACTTCAATTCCACTAACTTCAACAACCCTTAGGTACATTCTTTAATGCTGTCATAAATTAGGACCAGTTGTTATAATCCATCCAGAGAGCAAGCAGACATCTGAAATTAATATGTAATGGTGAATTATTTTCATTGGAGGCAGAGTTCCAGGAGATACACAGGCAACCCAAAATTTCCATAAGGATGAAGAATTGCCCAGCGTGTCATTTAAGTGACAGTTACAGCCCTACCTGGCACCTGAGTAGCATACAGGATGAGCTCACCTAGAATCTACCCAAAAACTATTTACAGAAGCCAGAAAGGTAACATTTTCAAAATGCAGCACTTTATATGATACCTGTTTCCCAAAATAACAATAAAAAACCTAGACTGTACATACGTAATCTTACCTCTGATGGTACAAGTGTATCACAGGAAAATAAAAGAAATGCTTCTGCTTCCTGCATTTCCCCTGGTTCCACCAGCAATTTACAGCCACAAACAGCACCTGCAAAGCAGGTAAAAATTCACAGCAAACAAAGTACATTACTGTGACCTACTTTATCCAAGGTGTACTTGATGTACTTTTTCCAATCCATTTCATCTGATATTTTCAGGGCCTTTTCAACTCAGTATTCCGTATCTGTCACAGACAGACCTTTTTTTATTCTTTTTGTCATTCTGCAACAGCAATCCTTTTGGTCACTGTTCTTTCTAGCTTTTATGCTTAATTCCAATCTTTCAAATTTACTAATTTAATCATAACCCACATAAATTTTTTAACTTTTTCTGCAGAGTGGAGCTCAACAAGTGGAGGTTAAGGACAGCTGTACCTGTGAAGTATTCACAGGCACTCAACAGTTTGAAAGCACTGCTATGGTTAAAATCTTTATATGATTACCAGTGTCTCCAAGGATCCCAGAGCTGGAAGCAAATTCCATGGAATTTCTGTCTGAAGGTAGGTGAATAAATCTAGAAACACTTTATAACAAGAAGATGTAGGCTTCCCCATTTAAAAGCAGAAATAACAGACAACTGAGCAGGAATTTATTCTACCACTCTCTATGATAAATTAAATTTAAGGTGACTGATGAGTTTCCCTAAAATGTGAGCATTCAAGTCCTACTGTTTCCCATGAGAAGACAGAAATCAGCATCAAATTGGACACAGAAAAGCTACCAGGTCATGTTTAAGATTGGTATTTTCTCTGGAGTTACCTGGTCTGACAATCTGCTGGCCACATGTTCTATTTCCTCTCTTGCTGCAATGGACTGCCCACACCACGGCGCATAGAAGAAATACAGCACAATTTCTGAATCCTGACGGAGCTGATCTGCATAGTCTAACTGCCCCCGGAAAAGATCAATCACTGGAGATCTTGTGGAGAAAAAATTCACTGGAAGCTTCGCTGGCATTGTTACATCTTTTGCTCGGCTGCAGAAGAAAATTAAGAGTGGTTATTGAGACTGTACAGCAGTGTTAAAAAAGTTTACCCAAAGCCCTAAGTTTTATTCTTAGCAAAAGTCACATGATGACAAAACTTTAGAAATTGATGCAGAACGACTACAATTTATGTTATCTGAGTTAGTTTCATGAAATACTATAAAAATCTAAAGACCACCCTTCACAAGCTTTAGAAAGTCACACTCTGATACCATGCACTATGTTTATGGGTAGTTAGCTCACACTCTTATGGCTGGTTGTTGCAGAGCATAAAATTACCAGGAAGAGTGATTTCTTTTGATTTCTTCCCTGGCCTCATCCTCTTTTAACACTTGTACTTTAGGTAACAGCAGCCTGATAAGAAAAGAGATACTGGTCATAAAGTTTTGTGATGTGTTGTTTATATAAACAGAGCCTATTACCACGCCTTATGCTTTGTTTTACAGTATTCTATACTTACATTGTTTTATATTCTATTAGGAAAAGATATATAAATGTGCACTAGTTTATTTTATTGATCATAGCAGGGACTGAAAACTGTGGGCACATCAATGTAAGGACAGTATCAACAAATAGAGAGTCTAAATTTAAAGACATTATGACAGGTGAAGTTTTTAAAGAGAAATCAGATTGGCCAGTAAGTAATACGAAGAAATAAACCAAATACTCAGGAAACCCTTTCTAGCCAATCAGCAATCAAACAATCCAGAATTTGGGACTTCCCAGGTGTTCAGAAATTGCCATGGTATAATCTGCCTTAAATGCAAGTGAATGATTATACTCTCTTTTTATATTGTCTTCATTTTAAAATTTTTCACTAGCTATATTTACACCAGAGTAAGCCAGACTGAAAACTGGACAACACTGTCATGCTCAATGTTGCCATGGTTCATAAAAGGGCTAGAAGTTTTAGGAAAAACTGTGCATTTCTTTACTTTGTGTGCACTTCTTTTACTTTCCTGCAATAAAAAGCTAATAAAAAAATATTATCTGATATTTGATCCTTGTCAGGTTAAAATTTTATTAATTGTGATAAAATTATTGAACCCTAAACACTGTCAAACTCATATATTAAGCAACCTCCTAAAAACTCTGCCACACTTTCAAACTTCACAATCTATCTAGTTTTTAAGAAGTACCTTTGTCTTTATAATACAGCAAAAACATTTATTGTAGCTCATCTCTCATTTCCAGGCTACTCACTTAAGCTTTAACATTTTAGAACTGCCCTCAGTATATATCACAAGTTATCAAAATTCTTAATTTGTATATAAGAGAAAATTGCTTCAAAATCAAATCTTCAAAATCAGAAATTTGAAAATGTTAAATGGTTCCTCCTGTTTATAATTCATTAATTCATCCAGTCCCAACATTATGTTTTTGCACAGATTATCCAAAATCTACTTTCTTCTATGGACTTCTACCTGTGTTCCTTCCCTTCTCCCCCAGCCACCATCTCAGCACCTCCTTCCCAACCCTCAAGTTCTTCAGTCACCTTACAACCAACACCTCTGGTTCCCTGCCATTCCTGCACCCCATGCTTATCCGAACTGCAGCTTCTTGCCATGATTTCTGCCAGCCAGCTGGACAGGACACAGCTCCAGTGCAAGCTCTGGCACACACTGTTCAGCTGCTGAAAGCACGACGCTTCAGAGACAGCAGCTAGAATTTCTCCTCTCCATCTAGTTTAATGAAAACAGACAACCTCATTATGTTTAAAATCTCCGCTTCCTCTACTGAATTAAACAGAAAGAGGATGATTGGTTCAAGAATTACAGCGTAAGACTTAAAAATTAGCAAATGAATTGGCTCCAAATTTTAAGACTGGGTAGACACATCAGCAGAAGTCCCGTGACACGAGTGAGTCAGAAACTACATGACTACCTTCAAATATGATAAAAACTCCAGTAACTATTAAAACCCAAAATATAATAAATCAATAGCTAACAGCTGCTTAAGGAGATTTGCTAAGTGGTGTCTTCCTCTGCAATACCAAACATATAATAGAATACCTTGATTAATTTCCCTAAGAAAACCCCTAAAATTTACACACATATAAACTGAGGATTACATAAGAAATGATTACACAAACACAGTAAGAACAAACTGTTTATTAAAACACTGATTGTGTTATTTAGCTTCTGCCAGAGCCTACAAAAACTTAAACTTTCTATGAGAACAGCCTGGTAATAAAGGGAAGCACATACAAGTGCCAACAAGACCGGCAGCCCCTTTGATTGCACAGTCCTGAGAGTGGGGTTGTTTTAAAGACATTTGCATCGTGCCAGAAATAATTCAGTTTCTAGACCACAGGCTTTCCATACCAACCCATGCTAGGTCAGGTCTCATCTGGCTATTCCTTGAGTCACTACAAACCCGCAACACATCAAATCCCACTAATGGACTGCCTTGCAGTACAGGAATTTTCCTTTTCTGTACTTTTTATCCATTGATATCAGAAGTTATATATTGTAAGAGCAGTGGTAGTACCTATGCTCTGGTGCTGTGTCTTGCTAGTAAATCACACTGACATGTGGTGAGAAACTATGTCCTATATTTATAGTTAACATGTGCAATTAACCATGCTCCAAATTGCACAAGGAATTTTAACACCTGAATTTTCTATATTTCTGACAGCAACCAAACAGGGAATACCTAACTGATATTAGTCTATTTAGCTAAAATCTGAAAAGCTGAACCCCTTTAATCAAACTTCTAGATTACAGGGTGGCAAGAACCACATTCCAGCCACATTCCATCGGTGAGCTTTCAAACACAGCTAGCAGTAAAATGAAAGGAATATGCAGGTTTTGAATACAGCAGAGCAGGAAGCATCATTGTAAGTAAAAAAAAAAAGTATTATTTTCTTAGTAATGTAACACCAGGGAGGTGATTATGTCCAGAAATCCTTCACCATACATTTTGAAATATGGCAAGAGCTTTACAATTCCATCTACATTATCTGGTCACTGTGAAATACAGTCCTGGAATGGAGGTACAGCTACTCAGATGCACTCATATACAGACCTAAAATTCACTCTGATTCAAGTAATACACCCTTTGTGGACAGGTAAGCAAAGAAAGCCTTAGTGTTTTTCAGACGCATTACCTGTGAATCAAGTGTTTTGTGGAACAAAAATTTGTCAGATGCTGTGGAACAGGGACATAATCAGCACCTTGTAGCCTTCTCCTAATCTCAAAATTAAACCCCAAGTGCAGTAGATGTTCTTAATACAGTATGGCCTGGAGCACGTAATAGTGACCTTGACCTAAAACCCATCCAGAAGATTTAGACCCTGGTTTAGGCTCCAGAACCAGCAGCCTGTGCCCACCGTTCATTGCCGCTGCTCCCCGCCCCTCCAGTGCAAACATCTCCCGGCTCCACGTACACCAGCTCCGGGCGAACAGGAACTGGAGAGCTCTTTGCAAAGAAGGAAGTTCCAGCTCCCAAGAGGAGCAACCAGACTGGCAGGGAAACCACAAAACATCTTTGTGTCCGAAGCAGGTGCAGGCAAAGGGGGGTGCTGACCTCAACACATGAGCCAGGGCAGGCTCGTTCGGCCCCCGCCGATGCTGAGAGCGCTGAGGGCAGGGCAGCAGCCCAGAGCCCCCTCGGCCGCAGCGCGAGGTCCCAGGTACCTGCGGAGATGAGCAAAAACAGCTCCATCCCAACAACGTGCCTGTCACAGGGCCACAGAACGGGTCAGGGTGGAAGAGAACACAGTAGGTCCTTTGGTTCCACCTCCCCGCTCAGGCAGGGTCATTCCAGAGCACATGGCCGAGGATTATGTCCAAATGGTTACGGAATATCTGTGGCGAGGGAGACTCCACAGCCTCACTGTACAATCTGTCCCAGTGCCCGGCCACTAACGGAAGAAGTTCTTCCTCATGTTCAGGTGGAATTTCCTGGGCACCAGTTCCTGCCCATTGCCTCCTGTCCCATTCCTGAGCCCCACCGAGCAGAGCCTGGTTCTCCCTCAGACACCGCCCTGCCTATACTGACACTGTCCTCAGAAGCGGGTGCCCCCGCGAATCTGCCGCCACAGCACGACACCCGCGGTGGGGCAGATGTCTCCTAAAACTCTCCGCTCCCTCCCCACTCACGTTCTTATCGCTCCTGCCTGCCCCGTGCCATCCCGCTGAGGAAGACACGGCGTCCCCCCGACAGGCGACTGGTCGCAGTTGCCCTGGGGACCGCATGTGCTGGGGACCGGGAGGAGAATCCGTCCCCCAGTCCGGGGATGCCCCCGCCCGACGCGGCCCGGCCGCAGCGGGTACACGGCGCCGCTGGGCGACCCCAGCCCTCCAGGCCCCGCCGGCGGCTCTGCTCCAGGGCCCGGAGCAGCACCGCCTCTGGGAATGGCGGCGGACCGGCGGCCGCTCTCCCCTGGCCGAGCCCCGGGTCCGCCCGCTCCCCCGCCGGTACCTGCAGGTGACTTTGAGGGCGATGAGGAAGGCGCAGCCCAGCACGATGGCCGCGCCGCACAGCAGCTCGGGCCGCCGCGCCATCAGGGCAGCGCGGGGCCGCAGTCGCGGGGCCGCCGCGTCGCCGGGGCCGCCGCACACCGACATGGCCCGGCCGAGGGGGGCAGGGCCG